>NC_071507.1:18846666-20205833 GCF_027887155.1 Malaclemys terrapin pileata | reverse complement strand
CTAAAGGGAGTGATGGGCAGAATAGCCCATTCTTTTGTTATTTTGTCCACAGTTTAGGTTTAACACACCTAGGGTGATCAGACGTCCCAATAAAATCGGGACTGTCCCGATATTCCACTGTTTGTCCCGTGTCCCAACAGATGTATTGTTGGGACTCTATTTGGCTTTGGCGGTGCTCCGGCTTTTTTTTTTTTTGCTTAGGCAAAGCCCTATTTCCCCCCCCTCCCATGTGTCCCGATAATTAGTTTTTGTCATCTGGTCACCCTAAACACGCCAGTCTTGGTTCACTGATTTCCAGTCCCATACTTCTCTTGTTTACCAGGTCTGATTTGAACAGTCCTCCAATTACATCAGTAGGCTATTTTGTTTGGACTAATTCAGTCTTTCTGCCCCTCTTTTTCACCTTTTCCCAATCCATATTTATTGTTATAGGTTATCACAATATTTTTTTATAAACTTTTCCACAGTTTCTTACAGCTGAACTTACAAGCAGGGTAAATTTAGGCCCAGTTATCACAACAGGGTTACAGTGAGCTAGAAATATAAATAGACACCAAACACTGGACACCAAGAATGAAATAGGGGGTCAAAAAAGCTAGACAGTGAAGACATAGAGCCTCAGTAGACACACTGGGAACAATCTTTAGCTGTTCAGACAGTGACCCACCCTTAAACCTTTTCAGGTGTAAGCTGACCAAGCCCAAGCTGATACTAAAAGGCTTTTCTAGCATATTCCAGATAGCATGGCCCCTAGGAACCATCAGGGCTGGCTTTAGGTTTTTGCCGCCCCAAGCAAAAAAATGTTTGGCTGCCCCCCACCCCAGCCCTGGGCTACCCCCCGCATCCCCCTGCCGCCCCAGCCCTGGGCTCTCCCTTCCCCCGCCCCAACCCACTGACGCCCCAGCCCTGGGCTCTTCCCCCTCCACCCGCACCCCCTGCCTCCCCAGCCCTGGGCTCTCTCCTGCCAACTGTACCCTCCTTCCGCCCCAGCCCTGGGTCACTGGTAACTCACTCCCAGGGTGGGTCATTGAGCAGGAATTATAGATGTGCACTAAACACAGACAGGATTGGTTCCCATATGGTTACAGAACCAGGGCCGGCTCTAGGTTTTTTGCCGCCCCAAGCAAAAAAAATTTTGGCTGCTCCCTGTCCCAGCCCTGGGCTCCTCGCTGCAACCCCCTCCTACCCCAGCCCTGGACTCTCCCCCACCACCCGCACCCCCCTGCCTCCCCAGCCCTGGGCTCTCACCCCCCTGACCCACACCCCCCTGCCGCCCCAGCCCTGGGCTCTCCAACACACACACCCTGCTCCCCCAGCTCTGGGTTCCCCCCACCCCCCCACCATTGCCCCCCCCCACACACACAACTTCTGCTGCCCCAGCCCTGGAATGACCCACTCCACCTGCACCCTCCTTCCGCCGCAGACCTGGGTCACTGGAAACTCGTTCCCACGGCAGGTCATTCAGCAGGAATTTTAGATGTGCACAGAACACAGACAGGATTAGTTCCCACATGGTTACAGAACTGCAGTACAGTGGATCAATTTTCAGCTTGTGTGATTGGAGGATATCTGGATGCATATTATAAGACTGTCCTACATAAATGAGGAAAAGTTGAGGTCCCTTTATTATTCTTTTGTTCCACTCTTTCTTTCTATGGGGAATTTGCCAGTGCAATATTACTGTCTTCCTTTTAAACAAACAAACAAACAAAAGGCAATGGCTGTTGAAAATAGCAATTCCAGTCCTAATAACCACTGAGAAGCATTTCTAGCTCAACTTTATCCTACTTTTTCTACAGCAAGTTACAGTGGATCAGTATATTTGATTTGGGAGAAATGAAGTAATAGCTGCCCAAACTGAGCTTGAGCACTCCTGAATTTTGAGGTGTTCAAATCTGAAAGGAAGGTGCTGGGCGGGAGTGGGAGCCTGTGTCGGGCGCTGCATGAAGCCAGACACGCTGGACTGAGTGGCACGGTAAGGGGGTTGTGGGGTTGGAGAAGGGGTAGGGAGTTCCGGGGGGGGGCAGTAAAGGGACAGGGAGCAGGGGGGGTTGGATGGGGCGGAGGTTCGAGGGGGCAGTCAGGGGCAGGGAAAAGGGGGGGGTTAGAGGGGTCAGGGGTTTGGGGGGGCAGTTAGGGGACAGGCAGCAGTTGGATAGCCATGGGAGTCCCAGGGGGTTGTCAGGGGACAGGTAGGAGGTGGGGTCCTAGAGGGGAAGTTGGGGGGGGTCTCAGGAAGGGGGAAGTTCGGTACAAGGACCAGTGGGGCTTAGATAGGGGGTGGGGTCCTGCGGGGCAGTTGGGGCAGGAGTCCCAGTAGGGGGTGATCAGGGGACAGGGAGTTGGATGGGTTGGGGTTTCTGAGGGGGGCAGTCGGAGGGAGTGGATGGGGGCAGGGTGGGGCTACCCTCCCTCCCCGTGGACTGTCCTATTTTTTGAATGTTAAAATATGGAATCCCTACTCACAGCGCAGCTCTCCATTCACAGCAGGCTACAGCATGAGGTCTCAGCTTCCTCACTCCCTCCCCCTCTTTCCTGTTGGTAGTGGCCAAGGGAATGCTGGGAAATGTAGTTCTTTCCCTGCTCCAGGGCTGGCTCTATAGGCAGGGAGCTAACTAACGAACTACAGCTCCCAGGGGCCCCTGTTGGTTCTCAGCTCCCATGCTGGATCCCTGCTGCCCCTGCAAATAGGCTGCCTCAAGCATGTGCTTGCTTTGCTGGTGTCTAGAGCCGCCCCTGGACACGCAGCAGGGGGTTGTGGATGGCCAGCACTGCCGTCCGGAGGAAGAGTCTTCTCTGCCCTTCCGAGAAGAACTTTCCAAAGACCTAAAACCAACAGGATGTGAGGCATTAGCAGATTGCCCAGAGCCAGGCTCCAACTCCTGGGGCTAGAACAGCATCTCCATCTAGTGGCCCCTGGAGGCAGCCACTGCAGGGGACCCAACCACACCCACTCCCTGAGCTGTCTCATGCCCTGGCAGAGTGTCCTTACCTCCCCCACCCTGGCTGTGTTCCTGTAGCCCAGGAGCCTGCTGTCCTGGTGCCAGTCCCAGCACCACAGGTCTTCGGCCTCATAGATGTTCAGCCCTGGGGAAGAGAGACACACACACATTTGTCGTTCTGGTTGCAGTGCTTGTGTCCTTCCAATCCCATTGGTGGTTGCACAGTGGGCAGAGTCCTCACTGCGTGCCTGGCTCAACAGAATTGCAGGGGAGGGGTGTAGAACAGAGAAAGAGACAGAGACTCATCCTCCAGCTGGGGTCAGTCTGAGAGAAATTGGCTGGGGTCCCAGTCTCACTCTTCTATTGGGTGCCATTTCCCAGCTGGGTTCCTTACCCCTCTGGTGCAGCAGCAGCTGGTAGAGCTGGTAAACCCCCTCCCTCGCCTGCCGGCTGATGTCCTGGGCTAGGTCACTGATCAACAGAGCCAGCTGTGCCACGTGGTGACCCATCCTGGGGAATTCTGCTGAGTTCTAATGGAAGGGAGAGGGAGAGGGGACTCCATCAGCATTTTCCTGCCAGCTCCCAGTCCACCATGGGCCAGGACTCTCTTTTTCCCCTCAGCCCCTCTGCAGGAGATGCTAGAGGATAGAAGCTAGAGCTAGACCCTTAATTTCCTCTGCCCCCAAGGGAGCCTGGAGAACAGGGATATGGACAGGGCCCTCCATGAGGACTTGCTTCCCCAGTTGCTCTAGGATGACAGGAAGGCATGAACCTGGAGTATGGTTCCCTTAAATGCCCAGTCACCACTTAACCAGGACAAGAAGAACTTGACTCCAGCCAAGCTCATTCTCTGCTCTGCCTCTGCCTCCCCAAGAGGAACACTCCTAACCCACAGCCCCTGCAGCAGCAGATCCTACAGCCAGTTGGAGCCAGCCCGCCTCACCCCTCCCGGTGGTGGGAGGGGAACAGGAGAAAGGACAAAAGAAGGAAGAGATGAAGAGAAAGGAAGGAGGGATGGAGGAAAAGGTAAAACGAAAAGGACAAACCCTAATGTCCCCAGTGATTGTATGGGACAAAATCCCAGGTCGGGAATAAAATTCTGCCACCTTAAACTAGTGTTTTCCATGCCTAGAATTCAGCTGGCACCAGGTGGATCAGACTGAACAAGTTTCAAACCTCTCAGACACTTTTACCTTCTAAACAGGGACGTCTGTTTTCTAGTAGAATCAGTAAAAGGAAAGGAGAAAGCTCAAAAGAGGCTCCTCCTCGCACTCATGTACATGAACCCTAATACTCTCCCAGTCCTCAAAGAGAGACCTCGAGAAGGAAACTTGCTGAAGCAAAGCCACAGGGGTCTCTGAGGTTTCACTGGCCCTGCGCCCCTATCCTGCCTGGCTGATGTCAGCATCTCTCTGTGAGGTCACCACCTCCCCACCACCTTTGACCAATAGGCTGAGGTCCTGCAAAAGGCCTTTGTGATGTCACTGCCACACACACCCCTCCCCTGAAGTGCTAATGTCCTGCTGCTGGCCAGACACTTTCAAGTTTGAGCTACTCTCTGTGGATCACCCCACTCAATACGTGTTCATTCTAGAAAGCAAGCTGGCTAGACAGTAAAACATCAGAGGCTGCTCCCAATGCTACACTCAGTTTTTCCAAAACTAGTAGACTTTATGGCCAGAAGAGACCTTTAGAGCATCTAATCTAACCCCCTGCATGATCACGGGCTTCCTGTATAGTACAATAGTTACTTTTTGGGAACACACATTCCAGAAAGGCATCTAGTCTTCATTCAATGACATCAAGAGATGGAGAATCCACCACTTTCCCTTTTAGTGAGTACCAGGGGGCTCCATTTCCCCTTCCACTAGCTCCCCATTTACAGTGAGCCAGAGCAGTACCTGCAGCAGGGAGCGGGAGTTGCTGATGGCCTCAGAGGCACAGCCTCTGCAGTGCCTCAGTCACCTGGCGCAAGTGCCGGATGATGCGGAGCTGGTGCATCACTTTGGCCATGACGTCCTCCTGCTGCAAGGGAACGAGAACCTGTCAGAGATTCAAATGCCCCGAGGAATCAGGGGGAATTAAGAGCACCTGGAACCAGCAGCATTTCCACACAGCACCTGCCTACCACTGAGGGATGGATTCACCTCCTGACCCCCAGAATGGAGTCTTGTTGTCCTTTCTAGTATCAGGGGGTAGCCGTGTTAGTCTGTATCTACAAAAAAAACAAAGAGTCTGGTGGCACCTTAAAGACTAACAGATTTATTTGGGCATAAGCTTTCGTGAGTAAAAACCTCACTTCTTCGGATGCATAGAGTGAAAGCTACAGATGCAGGCATTATATACAGACACATGGAGAGCAGGGAGTTACGTAACTCCCTGCTCTCCATGTGTCTGTATATAATGCCTGCATCTGTAGCTTTCACTCTATGCATCCGAAGAAGTGAGGTTTTTACTCACGAAAGCTTATGCCCAAATAAATCTGTTAGTCTTTAAGGTGCCACTAGACTCTTTGTTGTTTTTGTCCTTTCTAGTAACCTCCAGTGCCAAATCCCTTCCTTGAAGGGAGAGCTCCTGCCACCTCCCGCTCAGTGCCCTTGGCAGCTGATCCACCTCCAAACCACAGCTCAAGTTCTCAGAACCCTCTCCTCCCACCCCCACCCAGGTTGGGCAGGGAGGGGCCTCTAGCAGGTGCGAGCAGGAGGGATTTTGGCAGCAGTGAAGTGTGTTGCGGGGAGGTCGAGATCTTGCCCCAAGTCATCCCAGACACTAATGCTGAAGCCACAGGATGGCAGCCCGGTGAATGGGGCAGATCAGCAGCCCTGCTGACTGAATCCTCCCGTTCTCTCTAGGTGGTGGCTCGGGTGACACGGACACTAGGCCATTGGGAACTGGGTGAGGCCCTCTGGGAGAGGAGAGGCTCGCAGAGGGCACTTAGGGGATTCCTCTGCTCTTCCCAAGAGCAAAAGCACCGTGCCCTGAGAACATAAGTCCGTCATGAGGTAATGCTTGTCATTAATTAGCCTTGCTAAAGAGCTGTGTTGGAACTGCTCCGGGGACAAGCTGGTTCCCTCCTGCTCATGGAGGTGAATTCATCTCCCTTCCCAGTAGCACCTGCTCTCACTCTCATTCCCCACCAGGCTCCTTGCGCCAGGCCAGCGAATGGTGATAGGATGGGAATGAGGCCTAGGCCTGTGACGAAGTGGGACTGTTCTTCATGTTTCCTCTGAATACTGTGTGGGTGCCTCAGTTTCCCCTATGCATTTCTTAAGTCTCTAGGTGGTGGGGAAAGGCCAGTGTGCATAAATCACTGACACTCTTTCTCCCTGGTAACAAATGGCCAGGGTCCCTTCCCGCCCTGCAAGGAAATAGCTAAAGGTGAACAAAAAGATCAGGTGACCTCCTGGCCCAGGAAAGAGACAAAGCCAAGAGAAGGAGGGGCTAGAGGGGGTTTCAGAGTTGGAGCTACCTGGGGACTAGGAGTGAGGGCAGACGTGGGTATCTGGCTCTCTGAACCCCATAATGGACCCAGCCGAGGGGTCCCATTCTCCGCTGTACCGACAAGCTCTGTTTTAGACCGTGTTCCTGTCATCTAATAAATCTCTGTTTTACTGGCTGGCTGAGAGTCACGTCTGACTGCGAAGTGGCGGGTGCAGAACGCTTTGGCTTCCCCAGGACCCCGCCTGGGCGGACTCACTGTGGGAAGCGCACGGAGGGGCATATGCTGAATGCTCCCAGGAGAGACCCAGGAGGTGAAGCCGTGTGAGCTTCTTGCCCTGAAGACAGTCTGCTCCAAGGGAGAGGAGGCTCCCCAAAGTCCTGACTGGCTTTGTGGGGAGCAGTTCCAGAGCATCGTCCTGGGACTCCGTGACAACTGGTGGCAAGGGTGGGATGTACGGCACCCTGTGAATGGCGTTTCTTGCAGTAAGTGACTGGGGAGCAGTAAAACGGAGGGGGGACGGTTTCAGGGGGCGATTAACCCCTAGGAGTTTGTGACCAGCGAGAAGGACAATTGGAGTAACAGGGTCCCGAGGACTGCAGCGAGCAGTCTCAGGGGCGGAGGAGCTGGCTGCTCGACCCTGGGAGAGAGAAGGACGTTTGCTGTAACTGGTTTCCCCTGGGGATTGCAGCAAGCGGTCCCAGGGGTGGAGGACTCTGCAGCTCGACCCTGGCAAAGAGGTGGTGACCACGAGAAGGGCTGGCACACTAGGGGTTCTTCCTGGAAACCATGGGGGAGCTGAGAGCACACGGGCCTGTGAGTCCAAAGCAACTTGGGAACAGTGGAGAGATGGCTTATCACCGTCTCCTTAAGAAGGACATTGTAATCCTGTGCAAAAAGAGAGGGTTACGCATTGGGAAGTTCACCAAGGCCCAGTTAATCGTGCAGCTGGAGGACGAGGACCGCTCTAAGGAGCAGATTCCTGACCCAGACGGGGCTACAAGAGGATTTGGGAGCAGGTGGAGCAGTAGCCAGGCATCCCCAAGAGTCTGCTCCCCAACCAGATGGGGGTCTTCACGATCGGGTTCCCCATCAGGGGATCAGAGACGGATGGGATTGGAGCTGAGTCCGAGAGAGCGAGAGGACCGTGAGAGAGAGCAAGAGCCCGAGGAAAAGCTGCAGGAAAAGCAACAGCAGCAAGGACTGGCGATGGTGGAGCGGAGAGGCATAGGGGGCTCCCCAGGGGTGAGTGGGGATAGTCCCCGGGCTGCCAGTTCCGCAGGAAGCCTCGACACTAAATTGCTGCCCCTGATTAAGGACGGGGGTGATGTGGATGCCCACCACATGGCCTTTGAGCAGGCTGGCGATTTGAACCAGGGGGACCCTGCGGAAAAGCCCCGGTATCTTGCCCCTTGCTGGGTCCCAAGGCCATAGACGCTGTCAGCCAGATGGGTGGGGTGGTGGCCGGGGCGGCTCTAGGCACCAGCAAAGCAAGCACGTGCTTGGGGCAGCCCATTTGCAGGGGCGGCAGGGATCCAGCATGGCAGCTGAGAACCAACAGTGGCCCCTGGGAGCTGTAGTTCGTTGGTTAGCTCCCTGCCTATAGAGCCAGCCCTGGAGCAGGGAAAGAACTACATTTCCCAGCATTCCCTTGGCCACTACCAACAGGAAAGAGGGGGAGGGAGTGAGGAAGCTGAGACCTCATGCTGTAGCTTGCTGTGAATGGAGAGCTGCACTGTGAGTAGGGATTCCATATTTTAACATTCAAAAAATAGGACACTGCACGGGGAGGGAGGGTAGCCCCACCCCGCCCCCATCCGACTGCCCCCCACAGGAACCACAACCCATCCAACCCCCCTGCTCCCTGTCCCCTGATCACCCCCTCCCGGGACCCCTGCCCCAACTGCCCCGCAGGACTCCACCCCCTATCTAAGCCCCACTGGTCCTTGTACCCAACTTCCCCCTTCCTGAGACCCCCCCAACTTCCCCTCTAGGACCCCACCCCCTACCTGTCCCCTGACAAACTCCTGGGACTCCCATGACTATCCAACTACTACCTGTCCCCTGTCTCCCTAACCCATCTAACACCCCCTTCTCCCTGCCCCTGACTGCCCCGTCGAACCTCCGCCTCATCCAACCCCCCCTGCTCCCTGTCCCTTTACTGCCCCCCCCCCCCGGAATCCCCTACCCCTTCTCCAACCCCCCAAACTCCTTACTGTGCCACTCAGACCAGCGTGTCTGGCTTCGTGCAGCGCTATCTACCTACCTGCCAATGTAGAAAACACTTATTACCCTAAGAAATAGGCCCTCATATATGTAGGACAGTCTTATAATATGCATCCAGATATCCTCCAATCACACAAGTTGAAAATTGTTCCACTTTATTGCAGTTCTGTAACCATATGGGAACTAATCCTGTCTGTGTTCTGTGCACATCTAAAATTCCTGCTGAATGACCTGCCGTGGGAGCGAGTTACCAGTGACCCAGGGCTGCGGCGGAAGGATGGTGCAGGTGGTCTGGGTGACCCCAGGGCTGGGGCGGCAGGTGGTGTGTGTGTGGGTGGGGCAATGGTGAGGGGGTAGGAGGAACCCAGAGCTGGGGCAGCAGGGTGTGTGTGTTGGCGAGCCCAGGGCTGGGGCGGCAGGGGGATGCGGGTGGGGGAGGTGACAGCCCAGGGCTCGGGAGGCAGGGGGGTGCGGGTCAAGGGGTGAGAGCCCAGGGATGGGGCGGCAGGGGGGTGCGGCGAGGAGCCCAGGGCTGGGACGGGGGGCAGCCAAACATTTTTTTGCTTGGGGCAGCAAAAAACCTAGAGCCGGCCCTGACCACAGATCTCGATCAGGATCGCAGCTTTTTTTTTTTTTTTTCCGCTTGGGGCGGCAATAACCCTGGAGCTGGCCCTGTGCGTGTCAGCCAGGCTGGGCTGGTCCTGGCCTACCTCCCTCCTGGGGGAAGCCCAAGAGCTGATGGGGGACAAGCTAAGCAGCTGTATTAGACTCAGGAGATTAGGGCGGGGCCCAGGCCTCATTCCCATCCTATCGCCATTCGCTGGCCTGGCAGCAAGGAACCTGGTGGGGAATGAGAGCGAGAGCAGGTGCTACTGGGAAGGGAGATGAATTCACCTCCATGAGCAGGAGGGAAACAGCTTGTCCCCGGAGCAGCTCCAACACAGCTCTTTAGCAAGGCTAGTTAATGACAAGCGTTACCTCATGACGGACTTATGTTCTCAGGGTACGGTGCTTTTGCTCTTGGGAAGAGCAGAGGAGTCCCCTAAGTGCCCTCTGTGAGCCTCTCCTGTCCCAGAGGGCCTCACCCAGTTGCCAGTGGCCTAGTGTCCGTGTCACCCGAGCCACCACCTAGAGAGAACAGGAGGATTCAGTCAGCAGGGGCTGCTGATCTGCCCCATTCACCAGGGCTACCATCCTGTGGCTTCAGCATTAGTGTCTGAAATGACTTGGGGAAAGATCTCGACCTCCCCGCAACCCACTTCACTGCTGCCAGAATCCCTCCTGCCCACCCTGCTAGAGGCCCCTCCCTGCCCAACCTGGGTGGGGGTGGGAGGAGAGGGTTCTGAGAACTTGAGCTGTGGTTTGGAGGTGGATCAGCTGCCAAGGGCGTTGAGGGGGCGGTGGCAGGAGCTCACCCTTCAAGGAGGGGGTTTGGCACTGGAGGTTACTAGAAAGGACAACAAGACTCCATTCTGGGGGTCAGGAGGTGAATCCATCCCTCAGTGGTGGGCAGGTGCTGTGTGGAAATGCTGCTGGTTCCAGGTGCTCTTAATTCCCTCTGATTCCTTGAGGCGTTTGAGTCTCTGACAGGTTCTCGTTCCCATGCAGCATGAGGACGTCATGGCCAAAGTGATGCACCAGCTCCGCAACATCCGGCACTTGCGCTAAATGCCTGAGGCACTGCAGGGGCTGTGCCTCTGAGGCCATCAGCAACTCCCGCTCCCTGCTGCAGGTACTGCTCTGGCTCACTGTAAATGGGGAGCTAGTGGAAGGGGATATGGAGCCCCCTGGTACTCACTAAAAGGGAAAGTGGTGGATTCTCCATCTCTTGATGTCATTGAATGAAGACTAGATGCCTTTCTGGAATGTGTGTTCCCAAAAAGTAACTATTGTACTATACAGGAAGTCCATGATCATGCAGGGGGTTAGATCAGATGCTCTAAAGGTTTCTTCTGGCCATCAAGTCTACTAGTTTTGGAAAAACTGAGTGTAGCATTGGGAGCAGCCTCTTATGTTTTACTGTCTAGCCGGCTTGCTTCCTAGAATGAACAAGCATTGAGTGGGGTGATCCACAGAGAGTAGCTCTGTCAAGGCTGCTTCCCCACTCTGAACTTTAGGGTACAAATGTGGGGGCCTGCATGAAAACTTCTAAGCTTAACTACCAGCTTAGATCTGGTCCGCTGCCACCACTCCCAAGATGCTAATTCCCTTCCCTGGGTAGCCTTGAGAGACTCTTCACCAATTCCCTGGTGATTACAGATCCAAACCCCTTGAATCTTAAAACAAGGAGAAATTAACCATTCCCTCCTTTCTCCCACCAACTCCTGGTGGATCAAGATCCAACCCCCTTGGATCTAAAAACAAGGAAAAATCAATCAGGTTCTTAAAAAGAAGGCTTTTAATTAAAGAAAAAGCTAAAAATCATCTCTGTAAAATCAGGATGGAAAATAACTTTACAGGGTAATCAAACGTAAAGAGTCCAGAGGAATCCCCTCTAGCCTTAGGTTCAAAGTTACAGCAAACAGAGATAAACACTCTAGCAAAAAGGTACATTTACAAGTTGAGAAAACAAAGATCAAAACTAACACGCCTTGCCTGGTTGTTTACTTACAAGTTGGAAATATGAGAGACTTGTTCAGAAAGATTTGGAGAACCTGGATTGATGTCTGGTCCCTCTCAGTCCCAAGAGCGAACAAAAACAAAGAGCACAAACAAAAGCCTTCCCCCCACCAAGATTTGAAAGTATCTTGTCCCCTTATTGGTCCTTTGGGTCAGGTGTCAGCCAGGTTACCTGAGCTTCTTAACCTTTTACAGGTAAAAGGATTTTGGAGTCTCTGGCCAGGAGGGATTTTATAGTACTGTACACAGGAGGGCTGTTACCCGTCCCTTTATAGTTATGACAAGCTCAAACCTTGAAAGTGTCTGGCCAGCAGCAGGACATTAGCACTTCAGGGGAGGAGTGTGTGTGTGGCAGTGACATCACAAAGGCCTTTTGCAGGACCTCAGCCTATTGGTCAAAGGTGGTGGGGAGGTGGTGACCTCACAGAGAGATGCTGACATCAGCCAGGCAGGATAGGGGCGCAGGGCCAGTGAAACCTCAGAGACCCCTGTGGCTTTGCTTCAGCAAGTTTCCTTCTCGAGGTCTCTCTTTGAGGACTGGGAGAGTATTAAGGTTCACGTACGTGTGTGCGAGGAGGAGCCTCTTTCGAGTTTTCTCCTTTCCTTTTACTGATTTTACTAGAAAACAGACATCCCTGTTTACAAGGTAAGAGCCTCTGAGAGGTTTGGATCCTGTTCAGTCTGATCCATCTGGTGCCAGCCGAATTCTAGGCATGGAAAACACTAGTTTAAGGTGGCAGAATTTTATTCCCCACCTGGGATTTTGTCCCATACAATCACTGGGGACATTAGGGTTTGTCCTTTTCGTTTTACCTTTTCCTCCATCCCTCCTTCCTTTCTCTTCATCTCTTCCTTCTTTTGTTCTTTCTCCTGTTCCCCTCCCACCACCAGGAGGGGTGAGGCGGGCTGGCTCTAACTGGCTGTAGGATCTGCTGCTGCAGGGGCTGTGGGTTAGGAGTGTTCCTCTTGGGGAGGCAGAGGCAGAGCAGAGAATGAGCTTGGCTGGAGTCAAGTTCTTCTTGTCCTGGTTAAGTGGTGACTGGGCTTTTAAGGGGACCTGACTGGTCCCCGGTACAGGAGAAGGGACCAGCCCCTTCACCAGAGCCTAACAGGTCGTTCTTTATTTGATAGAGTTACAGGGGAGGGTTGAGGGTTGTTCCTGGGCGGCTAGCGGGGCTGTTTTGGAGATTTGATTTATTGCCTTCTTTTAATGTTTTATCTAATCCAGAGTATCTGGAGAGACATTTCCCTCCGTGCTTTACATACAATTTTATTGTAAACCCTCAGTTGAAGAGTGTCATGTTCACGGTCATATTCAGGGAAGGGCAGAGGCTGGTGGCTGAGGAAGGTCTCCCAACTTCAGAACGGCCAGGTCTGCTTTTCAAGTAAACGTATCAGTATTTACGACTGCGTTGCCCCCTAGGCACGTGTGATAAATGAAGGCGGGGGTATCTCCCTTTTATGGACACCCAGCCACCCACTTAGCTATAAAGTCCCTGTTTCTAGCTGTTCTCTACTTGCTTTATCTGTAAAGGGTTAAAAAGTCCAAAGGTTAAAGGAAGAGAGTGAGCACCTGACCAAAAGAGCCCATGGGAAGGCTAGAACTTTTTAAAAATGGGAAAAAACTTTCCCTTTGTCTGTGTTTGTTCTCCCGGAAAGCAGGGACCGGGCTGGAACTAGGCTGTAAAAGCTTGTGCCAGGTATGAAAATAATCAGATCATACCTAGAAACTAATCTTTTGAAACCCCAGATATATAAGTAGATAAGGAAATGTCTAGGAAGACGCTATTAGGTTTATCTCTTTTGTTTCTTTATGGCTTGTGACTCTTCTGTGCTAACCCCAGGTGCTTTTGTTTTGCTTGTAACCCTTAAGCTGGACCTCAAGAAGCTATCTTGATGCTTAATCCTTGTAATTGTTTATTTAAAACCTAGCAAAAAGCGTAAGTTCCAGATGTATTTTTCTTTTTGTTTTTAATAAAATTTACCTTTTTTTAAGACCAGGATTGGATGTTTGTATCCCTAAGCGGTTTGTGCGTATGTTGTTTAATTAGCTGGTGGCAACAGCTGATTTCCTTTGCTTTTTTTTTTTCTCAGCTCTTCCATGGGGACGGGGGGGTCAAAGGGCCTGAGGGTACCCCACAGGAAGGAATTCCCAAGTGTGCCTTTCTGGGCTCTCAGAAGGGATTTTTTTTGCATTTGGGTGGTGGCAGCATCTACCTATCAAAGTTGAGAGAGAAGCTGTAACCTTGGGAGTTTAATACAAGCCTGGAGTGGCCAGTATTAATTTTTAGAATCCTCGCGGGCCCCCACCTTCTGCACTTGAAGTGCCAGAGTGGGGAATCAGCCTTGACATGGTGGCAGAGCGGTGGGATCATTTTGAACCAGAAGCACAGACCTCAGGATTTTAAAAGGACACATTTTTTCTTTTGGCAGCCTGCAAAGCCAGGGAAGTTTCATTTCTTTTCTTTTCTTTTCTTTTCTTTTTTCTGCCTGAGGGGAAACAGCTGCAAAGCCAGGGAGTCCAACATGCATTTTTTTTCTAGCTTCGTGGCAACAAAATAGCCAGGCTAGAGTAGGGCAGTCCTGTGCATGAGGTTGAGGTCGGGCACCAAAACTCTAGAGCAACCAGTTTTCCCAAAGCAG
Source organism: Malaclemys terrapin pileata (assembly GCF_027887155.1). Classification (NCBI taxonomy): domain Eukaryota; kingdom Metazoa; phylum Chordata; order Testudines; family Emydidae; genus Malaclemys; species Malaclemys terrapin. The sequence goes on along the minus strand of NC_071507.1, from coordinate 20,191,964 downwards.
CACGCCACGGAGAAGACAGACCCAGACCAAGCCCAGACATCCAGCTCCATGATGGAAATTCAGGGAGGGGATGAGGGAATGGAGAATCCCAACTGAGATCCTGGTGCCAGGATGGAGGGATGCAATGAGTGGGGGAGGGGCAATGGCAGAAACCCATCCCAAGGTGGTTCCTTGGGAGGAAGAGGTGCCAAAGGGGTCGGCAGAGAGCCCAGGGCTGGGAATACATGAACGGACTCCTCAGATCGCCTCCTGTTGCAGCAAGCAGGGGTCACTGCACAGATCTGCCCTGATGTCACCTCACCTACTGCCATGGATCCATACGATTGGTGCTACACTCTGGCTTTGGAACAGTCTCTCAGGAAGCCCTTTGATGTGCCAGACCCCCTAGAGGTCTCACTCTTCCTGCAGGGTAAGGCACACGGCTTCACTGCCTCCTGTGACTGGACCTCTGGGCCTTCAGCACTCCTGCTTCACACCAGGAGCAGTGTTCAGCGAATCCAGCTGCGATAGACTCCTGATGGAGACTTGTGTACACTTCAGGGATTAAGGCACCTCACCAAGCATTTGCAGTGACATTCAGAGCATTGACTAATTAACCAGGGTGACGGCCTGTCCCAAATTGGGCGGGACAGTCCCGAAATGCAGAGTTCAAGTGCTGGTCCCGGGCTGAATGACTCCAGGACAGCAGCTCCCTCTGGATCATTTGTTGCTAGGTTTCAATGCCCAGGCAATTGGGTTTGCCATCTTCAGTTCAGCAGGGGGTCAGGGTGCAGGGTGCGGCAGGGGGCTTAGGGCGGGGGGTTGGGCTGCAAGAGGAGTGCAGGGTGCGGCAGGGGGCTCGGCAGGGGATATGGGAGTGGTGTGCAGCAGGGGGTCAGGGTGCGGGGTGCGGCAGGGGGCTCAGGGCAGTGGGTTAGGGTGCAGGAGGGGTGCGGGGTGCGGCAGGGGGTTCAGGGCAGGGGGTGCGGGGTGCGGCAGGGGGTTCAGGGCAGGGGGGCGGGGTGCAGTGTGTGGCAGGGGGCTCAGGGTGTGGGGTGCAGGAGGGGTGCGGGGTGCGGCAGGGGGCTCAAGGTAGGGGGTCGGATGCAGGAGGGGTGTGGGGTGTGGCAGGGACTCAGGGTAGGGGTGCAGGAGGGGTGTGGGGTGCAGGAGGGGTGCGGGGTGTGGCAGAGACTCAGGACATGGGGTCGGTGCAGGAGGGATGCAGGATGTGGCAGGGGGTTCAGGGCAGGGGGTCGGGGTGCAGGGTGTGGCAGGGGGTTCAGGGCAGGAGATTAGGGTGCAAAAGGGCTTCAGGGGGCGGGCTCTGGTCCAGCGCGCAGTGGGGGCAGGTCAGGCTCCCTGCTGCACTGCACCGCGCCCCTCCGGAAGCGTCTGGAACCTGGGGGAGGCGGGGCACAAGGGTCTGTGTGCTGCTGTTGCTTCAGGCACCGCCCCCAGCAGCCCCATTGGCCGGGAACGGGGAACTGCGGCTAATGGCAGCTGCAGGGGGCGCTGCCTGAAGCAAGAGCAATACACAGACCCCTGTGCGCCCCCTTCCCCAAGTTCTGGACACTTCCCGGGGTGGCGCGGGGGCAGGGCGGGCAGGCAGGCAGGGAGCCTGCCCTTCCCCCGGTGCGCGTTGGGCCGGAGACGCTCTAGGTAAACGTTGGGGAGGGTGGGGGGGCCACGAGGAGCTTGCGGGCCACAGAAAATACGCGGGCCACAGAAAATACCCGGCCCACGGACCGCGTGTTTGAGACCCCTGGATTACAGCATGACGGTGCAAAATTCATTGGTCCCAATGAAGGAAAATCACTGTATAAACAGGGTGTCTTGCCATGAAACTTTGGGTTTGTCCTGCCAAGACTTCCCTGGGGCATCATGTGGTGACCAACAGAACCTGGCTCCTACCTACCTGTGACCAACCTAGCTGGCCACTAGATTGATCCAGACTCTGGACTGGTAACTATAACATCACCTGGCGGGGGCGTGCGTGTGTGTGTGTGGTGATTAAATACATATGCTAATTGTTGTGTCTTTAATAAATGCAGCGTATTGCCTTTTCCCCTGAAACAGATCCCGTGTGCTTCTTATAAGCATAACAGGGTGGGGTGCCTTACCCTTAGCAACCCTAATCATAACTCCAACTGGCCTACCTACAGGAACCCTAATGCTAGGTCAGGGAGCCATACCCCCAGTGGGTATGGCTCCCCACCCTAGTTTTAGGGTTCTTTTCTGTAGGGATCCCCATCCTTGGGTTAGGGTTCCTATGGGTACGGTTCCCCAGTTTAGGGTTAGGGTATCTATGGATAGGTCACTTGGAGTTAGGATTACAGTTCCTATGAGTAGGCTACTTGGAGTTAGGGGTAGAGTTCCTATGGGTTGAGCTCCCCTCCGTATGATTAGGGTTGGTATGGGTTGGGCTCCCCGCCTAGGATTGAAAGGGCTCCCCGCATAGGATTGAAAGGGCTCTCCACCCCAGGGTTAGGGTTTATATGGGTAGGGCTCCCTGCCCTAGGGTTAGGGTACCTAGGGGTAGGCCACTTGGAGTTAGAGTTTGGGTTCAGATGTGTAAGCCACCCCAGAGTTAGGGTAGCGCTGGTGGCATTTTACAATGCTGAGAATGAGGCTCCTATCTTTAATTTCATGGCCTCCTTCGCCACAAAGAAGATCTTTCTTTACTTTGCAGTGTAGGGTCCCAGAGACAAGCTGAGGCTGGCTCCCCCAGATCCAGAGTAACCTGCGGCCAGCACTCCGTACACCAGCATGTATTTAGCCCCATCAGGGCCGGCTCTAGGTTTTTTGCCGCCCCAAGCAAAAAATAATTTTGGCTGCCCCCCGTCCCAGCCCTGGGCTCCTCGCCACACCCCCTTCCCACCCCAGCCCTGGACTCTGTGCACAGAACACAGACAGGATTAGTTCCCCCATGGTTACAGAACTGCAGTAAAGTGGATCAGTTCTCAGCTTGTGTGATTGGAGGATATCTGGATGCATATTATAAGACTGTCCTACATAAATGAGGAAAAGTTGAGGTGCCTTTATTATTCTTTTGTTCCACTCTTTCTTTCTATGGGGAATTTGCCAGTGCAATATCACTGTCTTCCTTTTAAGCAAACAAACAAAAGGCAGTGGCTGTTGAAAATAGCAATTCCAGTCCTAATAGCCACTGAGAAGCATTTCTTGCTCAATTTTATCCTACTTTTTCTACAGCAAGTTACAGTGGATCAGTTTATTTGATTTGGGAGAAATGAAGTAACAGCTGCCCAAACTGAGCTTGTGCACTCCTGAATTTTGAGGTGTTCAAATCTGAAAGGCAGGTGCTGGGCGGGAGGCGGAGCCTGTGGCTCCGCAGGGGAGCACAGCAGCATGTATGCAGCAGCGTGTCTGGCGCTGCACGAAGCCAGACACGCTGGTCTGAATGGCACGGTAAGGGGGTTGGGGGGTTGGAGAAGGGGTAGGGAGTTCCAGGGGGGGTAGTAAAGGGACAGGGAGCAGGGGGGGTTGGATGGGGCGGAGGTTCGAGGGGGCAGTCAGGGGCAGGGAGAAGGGGGGTTAAATGGGTCAGGGGTTTGGGGGGCAGTTAGGGGACAGGCAGCAGTTGGATAGTCATGGGAGTCCCAGGGGGTTGTCAGGGGACAGGTAGGGGGTGGGGTCCTAGAGGGGAAGTTGCGGGGGGGGGTCTCAGGAAGGGGGAAGTTGGGTACAAGGACCAGTGGGGCTTAGATAGGGGGTGGGGTCCTGCGGGGCAGTTGGGGCTGGGGTCCCGGGAGGGGGTGATCAGGGGACAGGGAGCAGGGGGGTTGGATGCGTTGGGGTTTCTGTGGGGGGCAGTCGGAGGGAGTGGATGGGGGCAGGGTGGGGCTACCCTCCCTCCCCGTGGAGTGTCCTATTTTTTGAATGTTAAAATATGGAATCCCTACTCACAGCGCAGCTCTCCATTCACAGCAGGCTACAGCATGAGGTCTCAGCTTCCTCACTCCCTCCCCCTCTTTCCTGTTGGTAGTGGCCAAGGGAATGCTGGGAAATGTAGTTCTTTCCCTGCTCCAGGACTGGCTCTATAGGCAGGGAGCTAACCAACGAACTACAGCTCCCAGGGGCCCCTGTTAGTTCTCAGCTCCCATGCTGGATCCCTGCCGCCCCTGCAAATGGGCTGCCCCAAGCACGTGCTTGCTTTGCTGGTGCCTAGAGCCGCCACTGTACAGAACTGCAGTAAAGTGGAACAATTTTCAGCTTGTGTGATTGGAGGATATCTGGATGCATATTATAAGACTGTCCTCCATAAATGAGGGAAAGTTGAGGTGCCTTTATTATTCTTTTGTTCCACTCTTTCTTTCTATGGGGAATTTGCCAGTGCAATATCACTGTCTTCCTTTTAAACAAACAAACAAAAGGCAATGGCTGTTGAAAATAGCAATTCCAGTCCTAATAACCACTGAGAAGCATTTCTTGCTCAATTTTATCCTACTTTTTCTACAGCAAGTTACAGTGGATCAGTTTATTTGATTTGGGAGAAATGAAGTAACAGCTGCCCAAACTGAGCTTGAGCACTCCTGAATGTTGAGGTGTTCAAATCTGGAGGGCAGGTGCTAGATTCCCTTTCTGAATATTAGCTAAATCTGGAAAGGAAAAATCATTTTCTGCTTCCATGGCTCAGACGTGGAAATCCTCCTGCGTGCCTGGTTCTGTATCTAAAGCTGCCCAGGTCCAGAGCCTCCCCTCCCTTACTTTTCATTTTAAATTCTAGTGGGATCCACGTACCTCCCTTGCTAGGCTTCAGATAGAGAGGGGCACTGTCCATTTAGTCCACCCAATTCTTTCTTTGGGGGCTGCAAGGTGAGGTCACACCAGTATCCCTAATCCAGTCTTCTGGGGATTGGATGTCTTCTGAAGGGGATATCTGGGCCAAAGGCTTCTACTCCTTGGGCACACTTGTTCCCCATTCCCAGGGCCACCCCACTCTAGCAGTGAGCTCTCCATTCACAGCAGGCTACAGCATGATGTTTCAGCTTCCTCACTCCTTCCACCTCCCTTTCCTGTTGGTAGTGGCCAAGGGAATGCTGGGAAATGTAGTTCTTTCCCTGCTCCAGGGCTGGCTCTATAGGCAGGGAGCTAACCAAGGAACTACAGCTCCCAGGGCCCCCTGTTGGTTCTCAGCTCCCATGCTGGATCTCTGCCGCCCCTGCAAATGGGCTGCTCCAAGCACCTGCTTGCTTTGCTGGTGCCTAGAGCTGCCCCTGGGAACCATCCACTGGCTAGGCCATATTGCAGCATGTTGTGCTCTGGCCCTATTCTCACTGGTCCCAACTTGCCCTGGTGAAGTCCCAGCTTGCTCCCAGTTGATGCTGACATGACCACCGCTCCAAGAGTACTATAGAATGGGCTCACATTCTGTCTCTTTATGAACTGGGGATATTCTCCTCAGCCCCTCTAGGGCTGATTTAAGGTCCTATTGTGCCAGTCCACTGGCACAAAGAACCTTAGGAGGGGCTGATCAATTGGGCTCAGTGCTTTGGAAACAGGGGCAATTGAGAAGTAGAAGGGTTTATTTACTAAAAATCTTAACACTGTTAATTATCTTGAATATAAAATGTTGTGTTTTGTTAAAGAAACATTCCCTGGTGGTGTGTGCGCCTCTATTTCTCACAATAAAAAAGTGGTTCCCATTATCTGGCATTTTGGACAAAACCTAATGAATCTGATCTTGTGGCACAAGCTGGAAGTGAAGACTCTCTGTGAACTCTGCTATCAAAGAACTCACTCTAAATTTACAATGCCACCAGCCAATCCCCTGAGTATTGTTGCCATTGGGCAAGTCAAGTCCACCCTACAGTGCTACATCGGTGCAACTGTACCGATGCAGCTGTGCCGCTGTAGTGCGTCTGGTGAAGACGCGCTATGCCGATGGGAAAGCGCTGTTCCATCGGCATAATTACTCCACCTCAGTGAGAAGCGGAAGCCATGTCGGCGGGAGAGTATCTCCCGCTGACGTTGCGCCGGTGTGGACAGCATAAAACGTGTGTCGTTCGGGGAGGGATTGAACTTTTTCACATCCCTGAGCGATGTAAGGTAGATCAACTTAAGCGGTAGTGTAGACCTGCCCATTGTGTTTGGAGAACTGCTGATATTCGCTGCTCTCCTGCAGCAGATGCCCTGAATGCTTCCTTTCTTAACCTGCCAAATGTCTAAGTTTTATGCCCATAGGTGCAGTTTTACTGTGGAAAGAGGAGGAGTTGGAAAGAGACTCTAACAACCCAGTTGAATTCTGGAGTGGTTGCAGGGAAAATGAACAGCAATAACCAGCCCAGGTTACACTTCTGCAAATAAAGTATTAAGTATAAAAACGACAAGAGAGGGAAGGAATGGGAGATACCCTGTATTCTCCAGATATTATAACAAGCCTGATGGGCATATCTATGCCTCTTATTTCATCCCCAGAGGCTCTGCTTCTAAAAAATGGTGCTTCCAGGACTGACACTGAAGGAACTGGAGGTGGGTGAGTGTGATGTTGATGTAGTAGCAATGGGGGGTTGTCAGTGGCCATGTCTTACTAGTGGAAAGAAAATACGTGTGTATTTTTAACACATGATTGCTGACACATCCGAAATTGCTCGGGTAAAAATCCTGGCCCCATTACACTCAATGGCAAAATTGACAAACTTGGCCAGAATTTCACCCCTAGTGTAGTCAAGGCAGTTGCAGTTGTAATACATGTTAGCTTGGGGGACTGAGGTAAACCCTAGCATCTCCAGTAGGGTTTTACTGTGACCAGCTGATGTGTTAAAATTGCCTTGTCTACAGTAGCATTTTAACACAGCACCATGTTGTTAGTTCTGTTAAAATCACTAGGGGAAAAAAGGTGTAAGAGGTGCACGAGATGTGGTTTGTATGGAGAGGAATTCCAGGGAGTGTTGGTGAATGGCAGTGATTGTATTGGAGCCTATTTCTTTGGGTAATAAGTGTTTTCTACATTGGCAGGTGGGTAGATAGCAGTGGGGCCAAGGATTTAGTAGCGCTGGTGATGGATGGGGAAATCAAGAGTAACTATTCAATCTCAAGATTGGTTCCCAAAAAATGATGGTGGAGAGACAGTAGCTTCTCTCTAGGTAAGGTTTACCCACAAGCTTTGAGGCACTGAAAAATAAGATCCACATCTGAATTTTGCAGCTTGGTCCCATACCAATTAGTAGTTTTGTTCCTGTCCCTAGCACATGTCTGGGTTGTGACTTACAGCAATGCCCAAACCACCAAAACCCCAGTACATGAATGACAGATCTTTAAAATAAATGGAAACACGGCCCACCACTGCAGATAGACTGCCTACAAATAAATCACCCTACAGCAGCACGTAAACCACAATCTGAATGTGATATCTCATGGGGGCTCACATACGACACCCCCTATTTAGAGTCAGATAGGAAAAGCTTAATGCAATCCTAAAAAGCAGAGTTTTCCTTCTTTGGGGAGGAGGAGGGGAGTGTTTTATTTGTTTAAACAGGCGCATACTAAGGATGTAACATTTTCATGTTTACCAAGCTGTAGACTCCTTATTTCTGTCCTGGAGCAGGGCTGCTGCAAAGTGCTAGAATGTATTTACTTTGCCTAACTCAATCTGATGAGGAATCATGACCTAGACTGTGTGCAGTACTGCCGAAGGACCCCTGGATGGCAGAGAGGAATAAATCCTGTTGTAGTGTACTAAGATGTCTTTGAAACAATCCTCCCAGCAATAATTACTGAACAGCGAAACGTGCTTTAGATGGTACAACAAATGCCCCATAACTCTTCACTAGCAACGTCTAATGGATTTCACAATAATTGGGGGGTGGCGGGGTGGAAGGAAATTGTGGGCTAAATTCATCCCTGATGTAACCAGACTGACTACAGTGCAGTCACAAGAAGGCCCAATGTGTAGATAGCACAAGTTGAGAAAGAGGGCATTTCTGTGTCTAAATGTGGTGTATTGTCTTTAAAGGCTTTTAAAAAACTACTGCCTCCTTCCCCTTTTGCTTTTTGGCCCTTATCAATGTACCTTTTAGATAGGCAAGCGCTGACGAACTATTTTCCTTCTTTTACATTTTTTTTAAACCTATGACTATTTGGTTATTTTCCTTTCTTTAGTGTCATGTATGCTAAATAAATGTGATTCCTGTTATTTTCTTTTAAATAAATAAGTATTCCACTCTTCCTGCCACTCATGCTGCAGTCTGAATCTACATCATATAAAGGTGTCCCCCCACCCCCATACTCCTCTGAGTTACTCATTCCTCCTACACCTTGCTCTAAATGTGACAGTTATTTTGTGCGCTTCAGGAATACAACTTAGAAAAACAGCCAATCAGAACAGTCGTTAGATAGTGACAATCTTAAAGTGTCCTCTTCTAGCCCATGCCTCAGCAGCTAACTGCAGCAGGCCCTTCCCTTCCCCAACAGAGAGACATGGTCCCTTTTCCCCTGAGGTCAGGGAAGGGGACCTGATGTAAATTTCACAGTATGGTGTAATGATCAGGGCAGACAGCACCTCCCTACATAGTTATCTGTGTACGTTGCAGAGACTGCTCAATAGGTCTTCCCCTGTACCACTCTGGCCAAGAGATGGCTTAAGTGAAGCAGAATTGTGCTGTGCTGAATCTGGCACTGGTGATGGAGAAAGAGGGCTAGGTACACTGACGAGCCATGAGAGATTCCTTTGTGAAAAGTCAGGTTATAAATGGTTTAACAGGGGAATGTCATAACTGGTGAAGGAGGACAACGTACTGGCTAAAACAATGGACCAGTTTATAAGCTGAGTTACAAACGTGGAAGTAGAAACTGGGGTTTCCTTAAGGGTATTAGCTGTTAATTCCTAGCCCCAGTGTGACATCTTTGTACCAGCCGCAGCATTTCAAGAAATGATTGCTAGGGAATTTGCTAAAATATTGGAGGAGGCCTTGCTGCAAGCTCTTTTCAGGCTCCCCAAGGGTCAGATGAGACTATTTCCCAAGTGGGTCCCAGGCCAGATAACATTTCTAGGTGATGTGGAGCAAAGGTCATTGAGACAGAATTGTTCAGGCAGAGGGAAGCCACCCCCAGGGAAATGAGAAGCTGCTGATGCAATAGGACCACCCCATCAGCAACTATTAGCATATACCAGGTTTAAAGTTACCCAGATACCTGTTACTATGTGTCTGGAGATATAGATGGCTGGAAAAAGCATGCTGCTGTTTGATTCAGGATCTGAAATAAGTCTGATCCATCCCAGTGCTGAAGGGGATGAAGAATTAAATTGGTGACTTAATCATCAGCCACTGCAGACAACAGGAGAATCTAGTTCCCACTGAACTTGGGGTCTCTGGATACTAAATGGTGAGATAACCAATATTTGTGATAACCAACATTTCTAGTGTTGTTATACTGGGAGTGGGTTTTATCTGAGGGCATCGCAGGAACTTCTGGAGAGTTACGAGAAGACATTTGTCCCTGGATATTATTCAGCTACTCTTGCTGGATGTGGGTAGGAGAAAGCATAGCTCCTGGGGTGAAGCTCTTAACATATTAGAGATGCCTCTAACCATGCCTACAGACTGACAGAAGAACTACTCCCTGGGTGAGTTGGAATAAAGTTGTGGTGAAGCCAGGTAATCATGCAATAATACCCATAAGGATAAAAGACTACTGCAGTGAACCTGTAGGAATGTTTGAAATGACCAGTATCCAGTCATGATTGCTGGTTAGGAGAACTCGATTTCAAGATGGACCAAAGTGGGAGTTCTGGGTAAGAACAACTAATGTGACTGGCCAGGAAATGGAGCTAGTGAAAAATCAGACCAGGGTAAAGTGTCAGTGTAGTTGGTGTCACAAAGCCTCTCACAGAGGCAGAGATCAAGAGCTGTAAAGAAGCCCAGTCAGTAAAAGAGCTAGGGGTTGACTAGACAGAAAATAGCTGTAGAAGGAAATGAAAGGAAGTGATTAGAACAGCTACTCTTATGATAGTGCCAGTATGTTCTCCAAGTATAATAAAGAGCTTTGGAGATACTATCGGGAGCAATATTGGATTGTGCTTATGCCAGGGAGTGAGGCAGCCCCCATGTTGGATTCTCCTAGCACAGGGGTTCTCAAACTGGGGGTCGGGACCCCTCAGGGGGTCGCACGGTTATTACATGGGGGGTCATGAGCTGCCAGACTCCATCCCAAACCCCGCTTCGACTCCAGCATTTATAATGGTGTTAAATATATTAAAAAATGTTTTTAATTTCTAAGGGGGGTCACACTCAGAGGCTTGCGATGTGAAAGGGGTCTCCAGTACAAACGTTTGAGAACCACTGCCCTAGCATATCAGATTGCAGTGAAAGAGAAGCTAAATTGCATGCTGGGGGATGGCTTGATTGAGCAATCTACACCACCTTGGACATCTCCAAATGATATTACAAAAAAGCCCAATGAAGACTTAAGGATATGTGTTGACTACTTAAGGAGATTTAACTCACAGACAGTTCAAGACAGCTACCCACTTCCCCACATAGCAGATACCCTACATAAAAAAATGTCAGGAGCAAAATATTTCAGTAGTTTTGATTTGGTATCTGGATACCATCAGATTAAAATGGCACTTGAGGATCAAGAGAAAAAAACAGCTTTTTTGACACCCTATGGACTTTTTCAATACTGCAGAATGCTTTTCAGACTCATGAATGCCCCAGGGATGTTTCAGAGAGTAGCAAATGATGTAATCCAAGTTTTGAGAACTGAAGACATCCTCACGTACTTAGCTGACTTAATTTGTTTCCATAAAACATGGGAGGAACATTGGTAGGAGTGGAAAAGTTTCTAAAGCATTTTAGGGAATCAGGGTTTAAACTTGGGAGAAACAAATGTCAGTATGCAAGGAGTTGCGTCACCTTCGCAGGATGTATAATCAGTGAGGATGGGTTGGAGTCCCAACCTCAGAAACTGAATGTTATAAAGGACTAGAAGGTTCCTACTAACCTAAAGGAGGTACAGACGTTTGTAGGCCCTGTGGATTATACACAGGATTTGTAAAAGAATTTGCACAGCAGGCAGTGGCAATATTCCAGTTCACTAACACCAGCAGTGTCTGGACATAGCAACACCAAAAAGGATTTGAGTTACTGAGGGAAGGACTTCTAAACCATGCTGTGCTTTTATTCCCAGATCCATCCTGTCCATTTATGGTAATCTGTGATGCCTTCAGAGTTCCTTTTGGACTTGCACTTGAACAAATCCATGAGCTTAGTAGGTGTAGACCAGTGGCTTTTGAAAGCCATATATTTAAATGAGGGAAACCAAGTATTCTGGTACACAACTGGAGTGTCTGGCTACTGTGGAGGTCTTCAAGGCCTATTGTCCCTGTTTACTAGGTACAGAACCAAAAGGCTTCTTGTGGAGATGGATTCACAAACTGTCTGGATATACATTCATAGTTCATTGTAAAGCTGGAAAGCAAACTGAGGTGCAGATGCCCTCAGCCAGGTGAGGACCGTGAGAGTAGACTCAGCCTGGTCTTGTGAGGACATCTGGCAAGAACAATCTAAGGACCCTGAGTCATGTTCAGTGGGCAACGGATCTACCAAAGGAGACCTAGACTGGGGAGGTTCAATGCAGTTCAGAATTGATTATCCATTGATCCGTCTACCAACTAGTGGGTGTATGACGTAAACAGGATTGTCTTGCCAGCTAGCTCACAGAGAACAGTTCTGAATGTTTTCATGATAAAGCAGCAGGCCACCTGGAGTATGAAAAGACACCAAACTGGATATCTAATAGTGTTTTTTTTATCTGCGTAAATGTTAAGGACTGGGTACTTTCCTGTCTTACCTGTCAAGAAAGAAAAGTACCAGCAAGGTGAGGCAGAATTCCTTTAGGGGAAATGCCTCGTTAGCCCTGAGAGTTCATACAGGTTGACTTGAAAGGCCCACTACCATAAACGCCATCTGGAAATTGGTATTTGCTGATAGTATATGACACCTTCTCGAAGTACGGGGTGGCATGACTACTGAAGGATAAAAGTATTGAGACAGTTCCAGGTACAATGATGAAACATGTAGCATTGCAGTTTGGCCTCCCAAGCTGCATTCCATTGATCAGAGGAAAGAATTTGAATCACAGTTGTGACATGAGATTTGGGGACAACTCTAGATAACTTCAGTGAGGACCAGTGTTGGCCACCTTGCCCATAATGGGGGAATGGAGAGAGTTAACAGCCCAGTTGGTTCCATGCTTAGAATCTTAGTAATCAAAGATCAACAAGCCAGGGATACAAAACACCTTTTGTCATCTTTGCCTACAACACCAGCTGGCACTCAACTATCCATTACTCTCCTGAGATTTTTTTTTGGGCTCCACAAACCCATACTTCCTCGTGACTTGATGTTCAAGCAGCAAGGACCAGAAAGGCCCTCTGTACTCATACAGGTGGATGATATTGTGGAGTCTTATATCAGTGACCTGAGGACAGAATTCCAGAAGGTAGAACATCAGATGGGCCAGAAGTGAGTATGCCAGGCACAAGATGCCAGGAAAAAGGAGAATTATATGTCCATCCCGGAAGGAGAGCCTATGCAACTGGAAAAAGCAGCCTGGAAAAAGTCCCAAATATGTACTCTTTGGAGTGGACCTTGTGCAGTAATTGAGAAACTTACAACTTATCCTTGCTGATACACAAAACAAAAGCTTGCCCTGGCTGTCAGAATAGCCTCATGAGGGTATGGAAGTTAGGCAGAACTTAGAGCAGCCTGAAGTCCCTTGCCCCATAGCCTCTAGTCCTATCCTGAACACAAATCAGCTGATGGGACATTCTGGATGTGTGCCCCCAAGCCAAGTTTAAAACTACAGCCTAACCTTAAAATGAACCCCTTTAGAAGATCAGTGAAGATTTAACTTCCCAGCGGAATAGAATTTAGCATGAGATCAGCAGAAAGCTTGTTATCATGGCAAGAATACAGCCCAGTCATTTCCTTCCTAGTATCACTAAAAAAATCCAGCTCACTCCATTCAGGGATTCCATTAATTGGCTAAAACTACTGTAAGCACGTGATTGCTGGCTCATGACTGTTTCACAATGGCTGGTTTGAGGCCATTCAGGATCTGGCAGGTCTTAATATCTTTTTATTCTTATAACCCACGGCTACCAGGATAACAAAATAAGGAAATCAAATATCCAGCATGTAACACAGAGTGCTCTAGCTACCGCAAGGGATGGTCTTGACAATGGGATTCTTATTTTTTGTTTTTTTTTTAAATATTTCCTGTGTAGACTTTATTTTTGAAGCAAGTCAGGGATTCAGGGTGTGTAAATTGATCTGTACTTGCATGTTCTCTACTAGAGATAGAGGCCAGGACACACAAATGATCTTGTTGTTGAGAAACATAATTTATGGATGAAACTGTTCTCTCTTTCGAAAAGAGTATAGAAACCATTCATTTAGGGCCTGAATGCTTTGCCATGTGATTCCTTTCATGTCTAGAGTAAAGCTTATTAGCTGTTTGCTAACTCTTCTCTTCATGCAGCAAATTAAAATTAGCCAACAAAAGCCAGCTTGTAGACTTTCCATTGGAGTTGCATTGAAGTGCAAACAGACATGGCAAACATCAAAGCACTTTTTCTTACTTGTTCAAACATTACAAATGACATTGATCATTCTGGAGAATGAAATTTGGAAAGTAAAGGGATAACAGAATAACAGAGACAGCCTGGCAGAGTATGCATGAAAAAGTATTCGAGCAAATGTTAACCCTGTTACTCTGGTTCCCACTTCTAGTGGCTCAAGCAAACAAGATACTTTGCTGCAGCAAAAATGAAGAATATTTGTATAGCCAGAGAAACGAACTGCCCAGCACAGCAGACTCTGAGAGACATTTCTTGGAAGCCATTTTTATTTGCACCATGGCCTGTCACTAAGTTAGCCATGATTTCAGCCCTCTACTGCTTTGAGTTGGGATTTTTTCAGTTCTCCCAAGGTAAATATGGCAGCATTGGGTTAATATTTGGATAGAAAACCTCCAAGGACTATGTAGACACTGCAGGAAGCAAAGGAAATAGTGAATGATCAATTACTATAGAAGTATTCAGTAGGCGGCAGGCTAGAAAAAATATACCAATCGCCTGGCCATGAGTAGGCTTCTATTTGTCTATCAGGAAAACCCACTTGTCCCTGGTTTCTTGCTGTGGTTGGCTTCTCAGGGTTTAAATGAAGATGGAATACAGTTGTCTAAAAGCATTTATCTGCATTCTGCTTGATATGTTTTGGGCTGTTGTGCCATTTTTTTTTATTCTCTTGTTTTTAGTGTGTCTAGGTCTCAGTTGGTCTTATGGGCTTGATCCTCAAGTGTGCCGAGATGAACTGGGCAGGAAACAGTTTTTCCATCCCATTCCTCTTCTGCTTTGGGATGAAACTGAGACTTTTCAAAGTTTTCTGAGAAAAATGACAGAGTAATAGAGAGCAGGATAGTCAATAGCTGAGGATACTGAAGTTCAAGTCCCTGCTCTGAATCAGGTAGAACAGGCATGTGAACTCTGGTCTCTCACATCCTAAGGGGGTGCCCTCTTGGCTAGTCTAGAGTAGGTCACTTTCATTTTGATTAGAAGTTCCATCCTGGACCTGGCAACATTTCTGGACAGAAGTGTTATTAATCTCTTCCCATGAAAACTTTTGATTTCAACAAATTGGCATTTGCCAACGACAACCCATTTTGCCTGAAAATTCCTGCCAGCTCTAGTGCAGAGCTCTAGTTCAGTGCAGCTGAGGTGGTTGAAGGCAAAAGTGACTTAGTCACCTTCCTCAATCCTGGGGGCCGGCAAGGAGTTAAAATGACCCTTTGCTTAAATTGAAGCAGCTACAGGGCTGCTTGAACGTTCCTGGAACAGTCCCCCCTCGCAGACACTGTTCTGTCAGTTCAGGTTTGTCTGAGGGCAGTGTGATACCTTCTTAGGCCTCCACCATACCGTATCTCTGCCTTGCTGCAGAATGAGGGTGGGAGCAGGTGGAATAAAGCTGGCCACAACAGCTTTACACAGGGATTCATCTACATCAGGGGAACCCAGTGGTACCTATAGGAAAGCTTTAAATTGCCTTCGCACTGCTGGGGTGGCACAAAGGGACCAAGGATCTAGATTTCCATATGCATTTCCCAGATGCTTCCCTAAGAGACTCTGCAACTGTAAAATCTTTGCCTCTGCAATATTCTCAGGAGATTGGCTAATGTAAGACTTGCACAAACAATCTTCATCAGCTAGGATAAGTTACAAGGGGGACTCCTTCAGTTTAGCATTTCCCTCAAGAGGGTATGAATTAGGTGCCTGTACGGGGCTTATAACTTCCTCAAAAGCATCTGACATTGACCACTCTGAGCAACTGAGATGGGCCAGTTCCAGAGTGGCAATTCCTGTGGGTTTCTTTTGTATTTCCACAAGGACACAAAAGTAGTTTTCTGTGTGCATAGTGTGAGGATTAGCTTAGCAGGCATCCCAGTGCACACAGATGCCATTCACTGAACAATCTAGCGATGAAATGTAAAAACTAGAGATGGGCCCAAACCAAGCTCTCAGATCCAGGAACTAGATCTGGACCAGATACATATGAAGCACTAACTATTGACTGAACTTTGAAACTGATGTTTATCCGTCTACTGGGCTGAGCCAAAATAGAACAGGAACATTGGTTGCCTCTCAATAAATAAAACATGGACTCCTCTTTTACCATACTTAGGTTCAGCTTGCCTTTACAGCTCAGTCTGTTACAAATATCACAGGCATGGATGCCAGGCACAAGTCCTGTATAACTCTTTGAATAACCCATTTCCTATTCCACATTTTCCCTTTTCTGCCGGTATTAAAGGTAGCCAAGGACCATAAGTCATTCTGGTGAATAGGAGTTCTTATTATATTTGTACTTGATGTTAAATGAGTCATACAAGCAGCCAGTGGGTAAGAAAGTGTTTCAGAGATGGAGACAAAATGTTTTTGTGCACTGTAGTGCCTACTTTCATTAAATGAGTCATGCCACAAAAATGTATGAAACTGACTCTCCAGAATCAGCAACAAGTTTAGTTCGATATGGGGAAAAGATTTCTTTTTAAAAAAAGTTAAATAACTAGTGATGGGCCTGAACTATGAAGTTCAGATCCAAATATCAATTTCAGCGTGCACTTCCTCCAGTTATCTTCTCTTGAACTGCACCTAGAAATATAACCTGTAATTGAATGAAGTGTTTTGTTTTCAAATGGAGAGGTGGCACAGGTCTGAAGTTGGGGGATGCTTGGATCCACGGAGAGTGACCACCCATCCTGTATTTCAAGGGACATCATTTATTTGGTTTCTATTATCCTGTGCCCAATAAGGAGCTACTGAGAAGGATTTAATCAGATAAAAAGTAAGGGCTAAATCCTCAGCTGATGTAAATCACCCCAGTTCAATTGAAATCAATGGAGTTCTGCTGACTTACACCAGCTGAGGATTTAGCTCTACGTTTTCAACCAATAATTGTGTAAAAGATGACACATTGGGTTACAATATGAGATTTTATGCAGCATGAGGTCCTGCCCCTTAGAATAAACTTTGTCCTGTGGTCTTCCCTCACCCCCAAACAGTTGTTCTTTATTGCCTTAAAATGTAGGCAGTCACCCTAGATGCAGGATTTTAATTTGGGTCCATCTCTGCAAATAACACAATAGTCGTTCAGATTTGAGTCAATTGTACTGCTGAGAATTTCAATAGGACACAACAGCCATCTACAGCTTCCTTGGTCCCTGACAGTCATAAAAAATAAATAGATAATAATTAGCACTCACTGTATATAGCTTGTTTCATCAAAAGCCGCATGTGATCCCAGCGAGTGCTATCTAGACCACCAGTGGCCAGTTATGCGGGGCAAGCAAGACAAGCATTTTGCAGATCTTAAGGAATGCAGCTCCCATGTTGCCACAGACCTTGAAAGGGACAGACATGGTCTGTGTTCCACAACGTTCAATTAATAGTGATAGGTATGAAGCATGATGGAGGACCAAATCTGGTAGCTATTACTCACATGAATAGTCCCAATGACATTTAAAAATCTGGTGGTAAAATCAAGTTCTTGGTTATGTAAGAAGAGTTGCTTCAATATACCAGACCTTCCTAAAATCATCAGTATAGTATGTAACTGTTCCTCCTCTCTTAGCATGATTAACAATAGGGCAAAGCCTAGATGATATGAATGATCTGTCTTTGATTATTCATTTAGCCCTAGTTTTGTAAAATATTTAAATTAAGTGAAATGAAAAGATTTTTAGATTAAACTAAAATCTCTGCAAGAATCTGACAATTAGTCCCCGAAGACTGAGCATTCTAGTCTATGGAAAGTAATTGTAGTTTTGGAAAAATGCATGAGTATTATGTAATGTCAGAAATAATGAAAGTTTCTGCACCTAGACTTGTAAGGAATGTGGCTATAATTCACACTGATGTGCTGAATTCCATTGGAAATAATCACAACTGAGATACTGGGGTGGACGTTATGAAAGATAAAAGGGTGTGAGGGCAGGAGGTTAGTTTTTACTTGTTTACATGATGAATGCCTTTCTTGCTCGGGTTAGCGAGGGCATTTGGTACATGCTGCGGAAGCTGATGTACTAATTTCCATACTTTCTCTGCTGTCACCTATAAATCTTAAATAGGTGCACTAGAGCCTACACCCAGGCACAATAACTCTGCCTCAGGCTGATACACTCTGAAATTGAACTTTCACAGTGAACCAGAATGAACAGATGCAATTACACACAGCCAGGAGACATTACATAAGGCTAGATCCCGATGGTGGAACTCTGTAAATGCAGATCCCAGCCAGAGCTCCATGACCTGGATAAGCTCCATGCCCATGAAGCACTATTTGAACACTGAGCTAAAGGCCCCACTTTTCAGTGATTGGCATTCCTCTGAAGTGACCTGTACTCAGCTCCTTCCCATGGCAGCAGAGTCTGTGACCTTATTACCTTGATATCTTGATTGATCGGTCCTTCAGCCCTTGTATAGATTGCACCGATCAAAACACATCTTCCATTCTTCTAATATCCGGGCCTTCCTTCTCCATGTGCAGCCATGTCTTTTCACGATAAAATCTTCCCATCTTCTTGGAGGTCGGCCGAGTGGTCATTTCAGTTCACGTCAGTACCACTCAGCGACAGCTGCAGTCCATCGATTGTCAATGAGCCTCGCTATATGCCTGGCCCATCGCATTTTACTATGCTTGCTCTCAACAACAACGTCCTGCACTCCACTCTGCTGTCTGATCACTTCATTGGGGACTCGGTAGCAGATTGAAATTCTCAGAATTCTTCTTTCCATCGCACTCTGCGTGACAGACAGTTGCTGCTCCTCTGTCTTTGTCAGCGCCCATGCTTCACTGCCGTACAACATTGCTGGCAGTACTGTTGAGTTAAAGAGGCTGGCACATGTTGCCTTGTTGATTTTTCCTTGGAGGAGATCCTTGATAGAACTGTATGCATACCAACCTGCTTTCTTTCTTCGCGAGAGTTCACCTTCCTGATAGTGGTGCATGTTGATTTCTTGGCCCAAATAGACATATTGCTCATATAGAAAGCCTGCCTCGAAATGGTAACCAGGCAAATGAATTGGAAGGGTGGAATCAACATCAACGGAGAGCAGTTAAACCATCTCATATTCGCAGATGATATTGTGTTGATCGCCGAAAATACTGTCAAACGACAGAAAATGCTGTGAAAAGTCAACACAAAAAGCTGAAAATTAACCGCTCCAAAACTAAATGTATGCAGTCTAATACCTTGCCAAAAGTCTAAATAACAATCAAGGAAGAACAAATAGAAGAAGTGACCTTATTACAATTGGGAAATGATGGGGAGAGTGAAAGGCAGTTGGTGCTCCCCTGATGGCCCTGCATTGGAGCAAGCTCTCCCCAACTTTCAGATTGCCAGGAGACAAAGAGGGAGCTAAGTAGTCCCCAACCTAAAGAGCCAGCTGACAGTGCTGAAATGGAGTTGTCATTTTGGAAGAAGAACAAGGTCCAATCCACACCAAGATCACTTCCCTTACCTAGAATCCTTATTCTTGGGCTTTCAGAGTTTCTTTATTATTAATGAGGTTAGCAACTGAATGGTTGTATAGGGCAGGCCAAGTGTTGTGCATCTCACATAATACTTATGCATTTGGCCAATCTGTCTGATACCTAGGCATGATGTCATGCGTATGGTGGGGCTGTAGAAATGGCCAGTAATTGCTGTTGGCCACCAGAGGCATCCTGGCTGAGTAGGTATTTGGAAGAGAAGGGGCCACCTCCACTTCCACTCCTTCCTCTGCTGGATCTAAACAGGGATGGAGGAGGCGGCAGGAGCACATGAAGGTAGTGGTGGCAAGGGGCCCAGTACTACCTGTCTAATTATTCATGCTTCATCCAAGTTTTATGCAACCCCTGCTTGGGAAAAAGGTGTATTAATCTAATTAATCAATTTCTTATATATTTCTTATTAATCATAAACTGAAACTCCTTGTCATGCGAACTTTTTACATTTATGAAGATCAGCTAATTAAATATTTTGCATCAAGTATTACACATGACAACTGTATTTATATACATGCTTAATGAAACCATGCTGTGCTGTTGTTTTGCTCTGTTTCTTGGAAACTAAATGTTACATAGACCAAGTTATAATTTTTAAATAAAAAAAATTAACACCATTTAACATGACTTTGACAAATATATTTTAGAGCATACAGTTTTGAACCTTTTCCCACGGTCAAATACGTCCTGATTTCCACCCCTTTTACAGTGCTGATTTCAAAGGCATTTCATGAGATGTAAATTGGGGCAGAATGTTGCCCATGAATTGGGATACCAAGAAATTACCAATATCTTAAGATGACTATTAACTGAAGGATTCGCCTCCTCTGCCAGTTTTGTTCTCCATTTAAAGATTTCCAGACCACAGTCCCTTTTCATTTTTGTTCTTTACTTTTAAGGAGGGATTGGGAAATAATTCACAAAGAATTTAGTTTTTTGACTGGTATATTTTCTCATAACAAATGGGATCCATGCTACAGCTGGGCAAATAATTAATTTTTTTCAGTTCAGTGGCAGTGCCAAAAAATTGAAAAAAAAAATTAGTTTGAGTCAAACAGGAACTGATTTTTTTTTCCTCCGGTGATTCAAAGTTGGCAAAACTTCATTTTGGGTCAAACAAAACATTCCATTGGGCCCAAAATGAGGCATTTTTTAAATAAAAGGAAAGGACATAAAGAGTTATATTCACAAAACTGCTGGTGGTGGTGCCAGTGGCCATTTATAACCAATAGCACAGTGATTATGGTGCTCACCTGGGATGTAGGAGATCCAAGTTTGAATCCCCATTCCATGAGGAGGGAATTGAACTCAGGTCTCCCACATTACATAAGAACATGAGAACAGGCATACTGGGTCAGACCAAAGGTATATCTAGCCCAGTATCCTGTCTTCAGACAGTGACCAATGCCAGGTGCCTCAGAGGGAATGAACAGAACAGGTAATCATCAAGTGATCTGTTCCCAGCTTCCGGCAAACAGAGGCTAGGGACATCACCCTTGCCCATCCTGGCTAACAGCCATTGATGGACCTATCCTCCATGAATTTATCTAGTTCTTTTTTGAACCTGTTATAGTCTTGGCCTTCACAACATCCTCTGGCAAAGAGTTCCACAGGTTGATTATGCATTGTGTGAAAAAATGCTTCCTTTTGTTTGTTTTAAAACTGCTGCCTATTAATTTCATTTGGTGGCCCCCTAGTTCTTGTGTGATGAGAAGGAGTAAATAACACTTCCTTAGTTACTTTCTTCACACCAATCATGATTTTATAGATCTCTGTCATATCCTCCCTTAGTCGTCTCTTTTCCAAGCTGAAAAGTGCCAGTCTTATTAATCTCTCATCATACGGCAGCTGTTCCATACTCCTAATCATTTTTGTTGCCCTTTTCTGAACCTTTTCCAATTCCAATATATCCTTTTTGAGATGGGGTGACCACATCTGCATGCAGTGTTCAAGATGTGGGCATACCATGGATTTATATACAGGCAATATGGTATTTTCTGTCTTATTATCTGTCCCTTTCTTAATGATTCCCAATATTCTGTTCACTTTTTTGACTGCCACTGCACATTGAGTGGATGTTTTCAGAGAACTATCCACAATGACTCCAAGATCTCTTTCTTGAGTGGTAACATCTAATTTAGACCCCATCATTTTATATGTGTAGTTGGGATTATGTTTTCCAATGTGCATTACTTTGCATTTATCAACATTGAATTTCATCTGCCATTTTGTTGCTCAGTCACCCAGTTCTGAGAGATCCTTTTGTAGCTCTTCGCAGTCTGCCTGGGACGTAACTATCTATGATGAATAACCTAACCTATTAGGTTATGGTATATGCTGGGGTAGGAGTCTATCTCTCTCTCTCCCTCCCCCTGTTGAAGCTGTTCCACTTTGTATAAACCATTTAATATCTATTTAATATCTGTTGGGGCAGGAACTTGGGTGTCCCTCCTCCCAGCTGAGTGCTCAAACCACTAGATTACAGAGTCACTCTTTGTCTGGCCCAATGAATATTTAATTCATGATACAACAGGAGAGATTCAGAGAACCTCCCTAACAAATACCCTATAGCCCAGTGGTTAGGGTTCCACCTGTCTCCAGTATCCCACGTGAGTGCCTGAACTACTGGGCTATTAGGTATAAAGGGGCACCAGGACAATCATGCCCCAACATTTTTTTTGACCAAAACTATTTGTCAAATTTGTGAATTGTTACGGTCAATCTGAAGCTGCATGTTTTCAGTGAATAAACTATTTGTTTGAAAAAAATCATGCAGTTCTAGCACTGAAGGCATATGAATGGGGTGAAAAAGAGGGGGCACCTATTCTTGTACAGCAGAGGATAACATAAGCCAGGCTTGGTCGTGGCTACGGCTATGACCAAGTCGGGGAAAGGGGAGAGGTGTGTGACAGAATGCTGGGCAAAAACGGCTGAGCCAGCACTCTGGTCACTGCAGCTCCAATTAAACACTGCAGAATAGACTTTGTTAAGAAGAGCTGTGCCTAATTGGTGGATGGAGGAGAGCTGGAAGGCTAATTAAGCCATTAGGCAGAAGATACAAAAAGACACAAGAAGGAAGTAGGGAAAGCAGGCAGTGAGGGGGAGAAAGAGATTGCTGTTCCCTGCTTGTCTCAGGAGCTGAGGGCTCCCTAAGACTGTAGGAGTATGGCTGTATATTGTACAAAGGTGGTGCGAACCAATGTAAATCTACTGCACCTGGTGTTTTACCAGCATAAAGGTCTCTGAGTAGTTTGTGGACTTTCGCAGAGGCAAGAGCGAGTTTTGTGGGTCCTGCCACAGCAAGGTTTAGATGAAGTCATCGATCTAGAAACATATAGAAGAACTAACTGTCTAGTCCAACAGTAGCTTGTGTCCAGAATGATAGAATCTGGATGGACAAGAGATTAGATGAAATTTTTGTTAATGAGGTATCTTGAGTTCTTATATAAAATTGTGACATTTACATTCATTTACAAGATGGATGTGCCATACATAGGGATTTAGTCTTGTTTCAGTTGCCTTGAGTTATTAATGCGTAAAACTGTGGTCCAGTAGAAATCAAGTTCAGTTTGCCATGTGATCCCTGAACAGACTACATAATCACTTTCAAAAATTGGCTGCTGTTTGATGTTTTTAATCTCTCTCTTTCTCTCTCCCTCACAACTCAGATGTGACAAATCGGCACAATGTGAAATACCCTCTGGGTGTCATCAAATTATCGTACAGTGCAGGCAGTCTAGCAGTGTCCCAGCTTTGCATTATACATTGTACAGGTGTTGCCTCACACTCTTTTCAGAGCTCTTAGGAGTGTTGAAATTCAGAGGCTTATTTTAGGGCACTTTGATCTGACTCCTTATTAAATCTTGTGGCAATGTGTGATACTTTAAAAGAGCTAATAGGCCTGTCTTTGCTACTTCAAGAGAGAAGTGTCACCATTAGTCAGAGCTAACAGTCTGTTTTCCAGGTACAATTCAGACATTCATTGAATCCCCACTATCACATTCACCCATCCCCACTGTCACCCCTGTAAACAGGGCTAGCCAGGATGCTGGATTATATGCTATTGAGATGCTGTGCATTCGATGCACACCTGAAAACCAATAAAAGAGCAAAGCCCAATTTATTCATCACCTCAGGGATAATTTAAAAGAGGGTATAATGACATTCAGTACTCTGAATAGTGAGGATCAACTTAAGCTTCACTGCCAACAATACTTTGCTCAGGGACATGGACAGACTGTTCTGATAAAATGAAAATTTCATAAGAGGCAAAGCTTTGTGCTTCCAAGAAAGAGACTGTGTTTTAAGGTTACATGGATTTCAGGGTTGGAGGATGAAGAGAGGGTTCGTCGGGGCTCGTCCCTCTTTGGGACGGCGGGGAACCACACCACCTCCCTTAGTCCCTGCACTGGTCCCTGGGGAATCAGTCGGGCCACAGGAGTCCTGGGTCAAGCCGTCCGGCAGGGGCTGAGCAAACACAGGTAACAGTTAGCAGTTAACAGGCCCAGGCCCTGGGTCAGGTTGGGGCAGTAAAGAGTCACAGCTCAGGCCCTCAGGCAGGGGCTGAGCAGCAGTTTATATAGGTATAGCAGCAGTGAGTCTGAAAGGCTCAGACTCTCAGGCAGGGGCTGAGCAAACACAGGTAAATAGCACACCCAGACTTCAGGCTCCGAGCGGCCTGGGAGAGTGAGTAAAAGAGATGGGTATAGCACTGTACATTAAAGACACTATTATCTGTTTTAGAGTTATCTGTTTTAGAGTCCAGTTTTGGGCCCCACCCTACAAGTAGAATGTGGAAAAATTGGAAGGAATCCAGCGGAGGGCAACAAAAATGATTAGGGGGCTGGAGCACATGACTTATGAGAAGAGGCAGAGGGAACTGGGATTGTTTAGTCTGCAGAAGAGAAGAGTGAGGGGGATTTGACACCTGCTTTCAATTACCTGAAAGGGGGTTCCAAAGAGGATGGATCTAGACTGTTCTCAGTGGTACCAGATGACAGAACAAGGAGTGATGGTCTCAAGTTGCAGTGGGGTGGGGGAGGTCTAGGTTGGATATTAGGAAAAACTTTTTCACTAGGAGGGTGGTGAAGCACTGGAATGGGTTACCTAGGGAGGTGGTGGAATCTCCTTCCTTAGAGGTTTTTAAGGTCAGGCTTGACAAAGCCGTGGCTGGGATGATTTAGTTGGGGATTGGTCCTGATTTGAGCAGGAGTTTAGACTAGATGACCTCCTAAGGTCCCTTCCAACCCTGATATTCTCTGGTTCTATTCTATGATTTTATTGATCAGTCAGAACCACAGGATCTTGAGTGCATATGGATCAATGTGCTAAATAACAAAGCCCTAGAAGGGGTATTGGTGGGGGTCTGTTACATACCACTGAATCAAACCAGAGAACAGGAGGGGACAAGTTGCTTCTTTAAGCATCTGTTTGTCATGAGTGGAAAGAAAAATTGTAGTGTTATGGGGGACTTCAAGGTGAGAGAGATGCTGGAGGTCTCATTCAGCCAGTAGTAAAACAACATTAGAGTTTCTAAAAATGATAGATGATGATTTTCTAACACAAAAGATATTGTACCCAGCAAGTAACTCTATTTGAACCTCATTATGACAGATAGAAATAAATTAATTGCTGGACTGGAAGTTGGTGGTTGCCAAGGGAGCAATGTTCATGACCTGATTACATTCAATATGGGCAAACAGAGGACTGTCCCAACTAGAAATATAATTGTGTTTGTGCTTCAAAAGGGCTAATTGCTCAAAGCTGAGGAAAATTATGCATTACATTGGCTGGGAGTAAAAATTCAGACAGAAAAAAAAGAAAATTAAGAATTCTTTAAAAAGAGTGTATTAGATGATCCAAAAGCCACAATTCCACCATCAAAAAAGAGGGCTTTTACCCAAAGCTGTCCATTCTGGTTCAGTGGAGAAGTGAAGGCAGCTAGTAGAAATTATAATACAGATACAAATAAAACAAATAGAGGGGAAAAGAGGAAGTAGATAGCAATCACTGTATATTCAAAATTATGAAGTGTAGAACATTGATAAGGGAAACTAAAGAAAACAGGGAAATATCCACACCGGGGTGGACACCCGCTCCTGCCTGGAAGGGCTTGAAAGCAGCCCTTGAGAGGGCTGCAGCTCTAAAAGCTGGGCTGATTGGGGAAGTGGCCGCAGCTGGGCCACACCCCAATCAGGCCACAGCTGGCCTGTATAAAAAGGCTGGGAGCCAGGAGCTTAGCAGTCTCTCTCTGTGTTCAGGGAGAGAAGGGCCTGGCTGCAGGGAGCTTACCCAAGTGCCTAGAGTGGAGCAGGGCTGGGGAAAGGCCAAGGGAGCTGGGGAGCTCTGGCCTAGGAAAGCCCCAGGCTGCAGGTCTAGGGTAAGGCCAAAGGGGGCACTTGAGTTGCAGGAGGCAGCCCATGGGTAGGCAGAGGCAGCAGGTCCAAATCCTTTGCCTGTGATGAGTGGCTTATACTGCAGTCTGCCCCAGTGAACGGGGGCTAGATATAGGGTTACCATACGTCCTCTTTTTCCCGGACATGTCCGGCTTTTCGGCAGTCAAACCCCCGTCCGGGGGGAATTGCCAAAAAGCGGAACATGTCCGGGAAAATGGCGGCTCTGTTTAAGAGCCCGGCTGCCTGAACGCTACCGGCTTTGGGCAGCCCCGTGCCTGGAGACCCTGCGCCGCTGGAGCCCGGGAGGGGAAGTGCCCGGCTGGGGGCGCAGGGTCTGGAGGCACGGGGCTGCCCGAAGCCGGTAGCGCTCCGGCAGCCCGGCTCTTAAATAGAGCCGCGGGGACTGGAGCCTCCAGCCGCCGGGGCTGTGTGTAACTGACACAGTGTCAGTTACACAGAGCCCCAGCCGCTGGAGGCTCTGTTTAAGAGCCGGGCTGCCTGAGCGCTACCGGCTTCGGGCAGCCTCCTTGCCTCCAGACCCTGCGCCCCCAGCCGGGCACTTCCCCTCCCGGGCTCCGGCGGCGCAGGGTCTCCAGGCACGGGGCTGCCCGAAGCCGGTAGCTCTCGGGCAGCCCGGCTCTGTGTAACTGACACTGTGTCAGTTACACACAGCCCCGGCAGCTGGAGGCTCCAGTCCCCGCGTCTCTATTTAAGAGCCAGGCTGCCCGAGCGCTACCGGCTTCGGGCAGCCCCGTGCCTCCGGACCCTGCGCCACCGGAGCCCGGGAGGGGAAGTGCCCGGCTGGGGGCGCAGGGTCTGGAGGCACGGGGCTGCCCGAAGCCGGTAGCGCTTGGGCAGCCCAGCTCTTAAACAGAGCGGGGGCGGCTGGAGCCTCCAGCCCCCAGGGCTCTGTGTAACTGACCCAGTGTCAGTTACACAGAGCCAAAGAGGAGAAAAGCCTCCAGCCCCCGGGGCTCTGTGTAACTGACCCAGTGTCAGTTACACAGAGCCAAAGAGGAGAAAAGCCTCCAGCCCCCGGGGCTCTGTGTAACTGACACAGTGTCAGTTACACAGAGCCCCAGCCGCTGGAGGCTCTGTTTAAGAACCGGGCTGCCCGAGAGCTACCGGCTTCGGGCAGCCCCCTTGCCTCCGGACCCTGCGCCCCCAGCCGGGCACTTCCCCTCCCGGGCTCCGGCGGCGCAGGGTCCGGAGGCACGGGGGCTGCCCAAAGCCGGTAGCGCTGGGGCAGCCCGGCTCTTAAACAGAGCCTAAGAGGAGCAGAGCCTCCAGCTGCGGGGGCTCTGCTCCTCTTCGGCTCTGTGTAACTTATACAGTGTAAGTTACGCAGAGCCGCCGGAGCCCCGGAGGGGAAGTGCCCGGCTGGGGGCACAGGGTCTGGAGGCATGGGGGCTGCCCAAAGCCCGAGCGCTACCGGCTTCACGGTTTGCTGGGCAGCCTCCAGACCCTGCGCCCCCGGCTGGGCGCTTCCCCTCCCGGGCACCAGCTGCGCTGGGGAAGCGCCGGCTGGGGGCGCAGGGTCTGGGGGCTGCCCGGGAAACCGTGATGCTGGTAGCACTGGGGCAGCCCTTTCCCCCTGGCTGGGAGTGGGAGGGAGGAGGGGGCGGAGTTAGGGTGGGGGAAGGGGCGGAGTTGGGGCGGGGCTAGGGGTGGGGAAATGGGCGGGGCCATGGCCCGTGGAGGGTCCTCTTTTTTTATTTATGAGATATGGTAACCCTAGCTAGATAGAGACTGGGCAGTAGCCTAACACTGAGGCGAAGTGGGGATAGTGGGTGGGGGTTCCCCTAGGAGGGGGAGACCCAGAGCTGTGAGGGGTTACTGCCAGGGGGCAACACCCCAGACAACAGGGAACTGGGTCCGGGAGGGACATAGGGGCCAAGCGGTAGCAGGACACTGGCCTTCAGAGGGTGCTCTGGAGGCTGGAAATGCTAATTCCCTGAGATGACCAGCAGGGGGTGCCACAGGGGTGAGTCCACACTGTTACAAGGACTAAGGACAATAAAGAGTTTTATGATGGCAAGAAAGCAGAAGTGTTAAATAAATATTTCTATTCTGTATTTGGAAAGAAGCAGAATGATGTACTTGTATCACATGAGGATGATGAAGTACTTTCCAGTGTATTAGTAACTAAGGAGAATATTAAACATCTACTAGTTATAAGCATTTTTAAAATCAGCAGCCCAGGATAACTTGCACTCAAGAGACCTAAAAGAGTTGTCTGAGGAGATCTCTGGCCTGCTGACAACAATTTTTAAAAGAACTCTTGGAATATTGGTAAAATTCCTGAAGACTGAAAGAGTGCTAATGTTGTGCCAATATTTAAAAAGGGCAAGTGTAATGACTGGTTAATTCTAAATTGGTTACCCTGACATCAATCCTTAGCAAAAAAATGGAAAAGCTGATATAGGATTCAACTGATAAAGAATTAAAGGGTGTAAATATAATTAAAGCCATTCAACATGGTTTTATGGAAAAATAGGTCTTGCCAAACAAACCTGATTTCATTCTTTGTAGTGATTACAAATTTGCATGATCAATGTAGCTATACAGATGTAATATACTTAGACTTTTGTAAGGTGTTGGACTTAGTATTGCATGATATTCTCACAATAAATTAGGACTGTACATTATTAATAAAGGACAGGTTAAATGGATTAAGAATTGGCTAACTGACAAATCACAAAAAGCAGTTGTCAATGGGGAAATCATCATTGAATGGGAGTGTAACTTGTGGGGTTCTGCAGAGATCTGTTCTAAGCCCAATGCATATTAACATTTAATCAATTATCTGGAAGCAAATATAAAATCATTACTGATAAAAGTTGTGGATGACACAGAGATTGGTAGAATGGTAAATAGTGACCAAGACATGGCTGTCATACAGAGTGATTTGGGTTGCTTGTAAGGTTGGCCCATTCAAACAAAATTTGTTTTAATACAGCCAAAAACAAGGTAAGAAATGTAGGTACAAAGAATGCAGCCATACCTACAGAAAGGGGGAATTTGTCCCAGAAAGCCATGCTTCAACAGTGCAACAGCTTCAACAGGAAAGACGGCAGGAACTCCATATCAGAATATTCCATACCCCAATGGTTAGGGCACTCACCTGAGAGGTGGCAAATCCCTTCTCCTAACCAGATGGATGGGGGACTTGAACTGAGTGTCTCCCACATCCCACATGAGTACCCTAACCAATGAGCTAAAAGTTATAAAGGAGGTGGTCCTTCTCTGTGCCCCGCCCCCCAATCCAGGCTTCTTACAGAAAACATTATAGGTGCTTAACTCCAAAGGGGGTTCCCAGCTATAAATTGCAAGCAGAGATAAATGCTTCCCTTCAGCCCAGACTTAGGCATCTATCTCCATGGGAGGGGCAGGGCTTAACATCCTGTCAGCATCTCCTGTTGGCTAGTTTAGGCAGCTCTCCATTTAGCAAGCTGGCTTTTGTGAATCACAGTCTGTGCCTATCTTTCCCCATTCATTGTATAGGGAGCCTCGGTGCCTCACTCAGGCTATTTGAATTTCAGTTTGTTCTTGTGATTTTCTAGGTGCTTAAGTACCTTTGTGAATCTAGGCCTCTGTTCCTCAGATCTCCATCTGTACAATGAAGATCATAGCACCTCTTTATCTCATGGGGATTTTGTATTAAAGATTCAGAGGTGCTTGGAAACTACAGGAATAGGGGCTATATAACCTATTAATTTCCAGTAACAAAGAGAGATATCCTAGTGATTGAACTCTGAGATTCTGATGCTGACTTTAAAAGCCATCTGGGAAAGCTGATTATAGAGAACTGTCTGGTTTACTCAAGGTCAAACAGCTCAGTAGGAGCCCCATGAAACTAGAGCTCTTGTGTAGCATCAGGACCGTCCCTAGACCAATTGGTGCCCCAGGCGAGGAGCATCTTCGGCGCCCCCCCTCTATTGTTAAACTTTTGAATACCTTATTTTTATTGTATTTGTAGCCCATTTCATGACTTTGATGCACGATTTGTATGGAGTGATGGAGAATCATCCAGTTTTCCTGGTGGTGAAAACGAGAGAGATGATAAAGAAGAATGTGGCTCACATGAAAAGGAAAATAATGACAAAGAAAAATCTGGTTTATATGAAAAGGAGAGAAATGATAAAGAAGAATCAGCCTTGCAGGATGACAGAAACAGCAGTGAGAAAAATTGCACACCACAAATTGATACATTAAATTCTGATTTATGGCCAGCGATCCTATACTCTGCCAATATTGATTGCACAATTTTGAATGGGCTGGGCAAAATCGAGGATATGACATTTCCAGTAAAAGAGCGGAAGCCACACTTTTCAAAGTCACACTGCGAAAGAGTGCCCAAGAATGGTGAGAAACTGAATCGGCGTTGGATAGTTTACTCGAAATCAACTGACAAAATGTTATATTTTTGTTGCAAAATATTTGACAAGAATGCCAAATGGTTGCTTGCACTTTCCGGGTACAATTACTGGCATAACTTAGCTAATGCTCTGAAGCAACATGAAAAGTCACCCAGCCATGTTATGGCCTACTCCAAATAGATGGTGGTAGAGTCCAGGCTCAAGCTGAATAAATGCATGGATGTAGAAAGCGAGCACATAATTAATGTAGACACCCGGCACTGGAGGAACGTGCTCAAGTTTCTGATCTCAATTACCCTCTTCCTTGCAAAGAATAATTTGGCTTTCTGGGACTTGTCGGACAAGTTGTTTACTGAACATAATGGTAATTTCCTTGGTTTGGTAAAGCTCCTTTTTATGGTCTTGCTATTGCCAGCTTTTGACTCAGCAGCAACAGAAATATATTTCTTGGATTGGAGTTCTGAATGAGTTTACCATGGAACAAGTGTTGCTAGGACTTTCTTTAAACCATAGAAGAGCTTTGGTTGTGTCTACATTCATCTGATTTTTCTGTTCATTCCAAACACTGTTCATCACACTGAATACTCATTCATTTGGACTGTTTGTTCCTGGGAAATGGAGAGCAAGTTCTACTCCAGGCAGTGATACTATGTAAATATTTTGGAGCTGAAAAACAATCCAAACTCTGTGATGAAATGAAAAACTGAGTGTCCACAAGGAAGTTCCTGGGACATCATATGAAAAAATAAGGATGCCCCCATTAAAACTGAGACATATGCTCACTTTAGCCTAATAACTAGTGCAGGATAAAAGCAGGTAAATATAAGAACATAAGAATGGCCATATTGGGTCAGACCAGAAGTCCATCTAGCCCAGTATTCTGTCTTCCAACAGTGGTCAGTGCCAGGTGCCCCAGAGGGAATGAACAGAACAGGTAATCATCAAGTGATCCATCCGCTGTCGCCCATTCCCAGCTTCTGGCAAACAGAGGCTGGGAACACCATCCCTGCCCATCCTGGCAAATAGCCATTGATGGACCTATCCTCCATGAATTTATCTAGTTCTTTTAAAAACTCTGTTATAGTCTTGACCTTAACAACATGGAATGTTTATTCCAAATATGGAATAAAGGTGAATTTTGGTTCAAAGTGAGGAATATTATTTGTCATGAGGGGCAGTGAGAGTTATGATGCAAACTGCTCCTTGTGCAGAAATTGTTTTCTATGGCTTAACATTTTCAAAATTGACTAGTAGAGCTCATTGGAAACTGGAATTTCTGTTCTGTTGAAAAATGTAGTACTTCATATTTGTTTTCATTCTGAATTGCAACAAAAGCCAATAATGTCTAAATTTCCCCCAAAATGAAAATAATCCAAAAATTCAATTCTGAACTATTGAAACAAAATGTTTTGATAAAATGTCTTGTTTTTAAACTGTCAAAACATGTAATAAATGTTTAAATGTAATATAAGCCAAATAAAATCTAAACTATAAAGTTGGAACAAAACATTTTTACTTTATCAAAAAGAAATGCTAAACTTTACCAAAAAGAAACACTAAACCTAAATAGAGTCAAAATGATTCATTTTGATTTTTTCCCCATTGAAAATTTCATTGAAATCAACACACTCCTGCAAAAATATTTCAATTCCGTCTGAACTACATTTTCTGATGGAAAACTGTTCCATGGGAAATTTTTCAACTAGCTCTAAGCCCAGATTCCCAGAGGTATTTAGGTATTTAACTCACTCCCATTGATTTCTAAGGCCTTGGCTATGCTGGCGTTGTACAGCGCTGCAACTTGCTGCGCTCAGGGGTGTGAAAACGCCCCCCCCAAGCGCAGCGAGTGCTGCGTTGTAAAGCACGAGTGTAATCAGAGCCTGCAGCACGGCACGCTCGCTCACAGCGCTGCAAGCTACTCCCCTAGGAGAGGTGGAGTACATACAGTGCTGCGAGAGAGCTCTCGCAGCGCTGGCGGCGCGACTACACTCATGCTTCACAGCGCTGCCGTGGCAGCACTGTGAATTCCCGAGTGTAGCCAAGGCCTAAGGGAGTTATGCACCTAAATATCTTTGAGGATTTGGCCCTTACTGACTAATGATTTTAGGTGCACCAATGAAACATCTTAAAAGGGCCTGATTTACCGTGTTTGGGTATTCAAGATTTTCTGAAAATTCAGTTCTGGTCACTTCTGAAAAATTAGGACAAAATGCTCCAAATTTCAAGGTACTTGGTCTACAAGCACTCAGTGTAGCTTATCACATGTAAGGAGAACATACAGCCACAACCCTCAAAACCCTGCCAGTTTAACCTAAAATAAACATATAGGGTAATCTCAGTATCTGCAATATTTCTTGAACTCCTCTATATTTACTATAGGAAATACCCTGAATGCTGCAAATACTTACTTAGTTACCTAAGACAACTGGCAAGTTTAAATGCTAACACTTTATAGCCCACACATCCTTGTTAATTTATTACTTATATAAATTAACCATTGCCATGATGCTGAGAACATATTAGAGGCTTCGTTAAATAAACTGATCTAACATCTGTAAACCTAGATCTAACATAGATGTCATGTTGCTCCCTCTTCAAAAGTGTTGTTAAATCCTAAATGTATTTTCAAGCGATTTTTATATTGTGGTTTAAATGACTTACAACATTTCAGCAATGTCTGCCTTCCTTAATATTTGGAACAGTGAACATTTTCATTTCCTGAAATGTCTTGTATGCCATTAATATAATCATGACTAGAGCTAGGCAAATAATGCAAAAATAAGAATTCCTGAATATTTATTTACTATCATTTATATCCATAACAGCTATATGTACAGAACAATGCCTATTCAGAGCACTAGGTAGATATGACCTATTTAAATAACAATCTAAAACACTGCAACCAGTAGCCTTATACTCCCAAGCACTAAAAATTGCTATCTGGAAAATAATAACCGGAGCCATACGATAGCCCATTTTACCACCAAACTCTAGCCCTCTTCATTGGTTCTTCCCTTACAGACTGATCTAAAGTCCATTGAAGTCAAGGTGAGTCTTTCCATTGACTTCACTAACTTTGCATCAGGCCCTAAAAGCCCAGGAAGATAAATGGGTTTTTCAGGAAGCCTTAAAAGACATGTGAAGTGTTGTAAAGTGATAGGAAGATTTTTGTTTGTTGGATGACAAAAACTGAGAGCTGATGATCAGTAAGTCTTATTGGCAGCATGGCTGAAACATTTTACTTACAACAAACAGCTCTTCTTTTTATCAGGGAAAAACTTATTCACAAATCCATTATATGTAAGGCCCTGGTAGCTGGGTTGCCTGCTTGTCAGCCCTGAACATTAATGACCATAATATGTTTACAGCAAAATGTTTGGTTATCAAAAAATTTAATGGGCATAACATAATACTTGAGTGCTTATATTGTTCCAGCAAATTTTTCTTGAACAAATAGGTCTTCTCTGGCTTTTCCAAATTACAGTAATTAATAA
The DNA here is from genome assembly GCF_027887155.1 of Malaclemys terrapin pileata. Classification (NCBI taxonomy): domain Eukaryota; kingdom Metazoa; phylum Chordata; order Testudines; family Emydidae; genus Malaclemys; species Malaclemys terrapin. The sequence continues at coordinate 20,158,650 of NC_071507.1, read as the reverse complement.
AGTTTCATTATTACTTTTCCATGATTTTCCATGTCTTGTCTGCAACTCAGCCACAATTATTTGACAATCATCCCACGATTCAAGTAGGGCTTTGATGATAGGAAATTTTATAAATTACCTGCATGAAATGAAAATGACTTGCTCAATTAGTTTCAGTTTTCTGAGCACATAAATCAGAACAAATGGCCAGATGTTTAGAAGAGCCCAATCTGGTCTGGATACATTGACCAAGGAAAAGTAAGGCAGGTGGTACAATTTTTCTATTCATTACATATAAAGAGCTTAATTCGTTCCAAGAATCTGCTTAATATTTTTTCCGATACATTTTTTCATTCTGCTGAAACCTTATTGTTGAGTTTGACGTCATGTAACCTGTCATCACCACAACTTTACCATGGCAACTCATTATCCTACATAGCCTTGTAAAGTACACATGAATATGGTACTGTCCCTATGCATACAAAGTTTTAATTTAGGTTGGCATTCAGTTCTGTCAACTGATGAAGTGCAGTCACAAACTGACGCTGACATATGGTGTGGAGGGAGATATGTCCTGTTTATTCTCCCAATGCCAAGGCACTTTGGGCAAGTGAAGTAGGTGATGTGCTGTGCCTACGTGTTGGAGAACATTGGTTGTACATTTCAGTTTGAACTCTGAATTACCTTTCATTCTTTAAAGTTATAACAATGTTGTAATGCAGTTGTCTGTGGCTTAGCTTGGTAAAAGGACAAAGAAACAAAAAGACTTCCTTGCAATACTGTCCACCTTTTCAATAGAGCTCAGCTCCCATTTAGGCACCTTGTTGGAACTGCTGAATGTTGAGCTTTTCTGAAAGTCTGGCTGTATCATTTAAGTGCCTAAATGAGATCTGAGTAATCTTTATAATCTGTCTTGGTGTTAGGTTTAATTTGTGGACTGAAATGTAGCACAGCAACATCAAACAAGGGCTAAATCCTGGATATAGAGTCAAGTCCCTGTAAAAGGGCTTAGACGCCATGCAAAATAGCTGAGGGATGGAATCCACCCCACTGGGCCTGTGCAAATGGCTACAGCTAGTAGTACAGGTCATGGGGAAGAGTGCCAGGCATGGGCTGTTGTACTCTGTGCAGGCTTCTGTGCCTTTGTGTTTCTGCACATTGCAGATGCTGTTGTGGAGAGCTGAGATTCCCTGTGGCATACAGAGAGGTTGCTAAATCCCCTTGTACAAGGTCAGAGATAATGTGCCTTCACTTCCGACCTTAGGCTTTGAAACTGATCATGGGGCTCTCACTGGCCCATATGGATTCCCAGGAACAGCATTTAGCCATGAAGGCCCAGTTTGGTCCCTGTTGAAGTCAAGGAAAAGAGCACTTTATTCTTACCTCACTGACTGCTAGCTCCTCTTTGCTTTTGCCACCCATGAATGACAATCTACAACTGAGCCACTCTTAACTGTGTGCCAGTGGACACTGTATACATCAAATGTGAAAGAAATTATGCACTGCACATAATATTCATCACATGAGATAGGCAGTAGGGAGATTTTTTCCAACTGTGGTTATTCAGGAGCTGAGAGATAATGTAACATTGACAGGTGTATGCACGGTGAGAATATGTGATATACAGCGGACCCAGTTCTGATCTCATTTACCAGTTTTATGCCAGTGTGGTTCCTTTGAGTGGAGTTACTGCTTATTTATACCAGTGAAAGACAAGGATGTCGCCAGCTATATATAGCTTATAAGGGCTTAATCCTGAGATGGGCCAAGCTCATGCCTGGCACTGATTTGCAGGGTAGGAAAGAGACAAAGGTGATGCTAAGTCATTGTTTTGCCTTCCTTGATCATGGGGGAAGATGGGTCTGAATCCTTTAACAGCTTTAACTTTCATAGAATCATAGGGTTAGACGGGACCACAAGGGTCGTCTAGTCCAGTGATTCTCAACCAAAGGTCCAGGGCCTCCTGGGGGGCCGTGAGCAGGGCCAGTTTTAGACTTGCTGGGGCTCACAGCAGGAAGTTCAAGCCCTGCTGTGAGGGGTTGAAGCCCTGGGGCTCTGAGGCCTGCCACCTGGGGCTGAAGTTGAAGCCTGAGCAACATAGCTTTTTGGGGCCCCATGTGGCGTGGGGTCCTGGACAATTGCCCTGCTTACTACCTCCTAATGCTGGCCCTGGCTTTTATATGCAGAAGAACAGTGTTGTGGCACTGGGGGGCCGTGGAGTTTTTATAACATGTCGTGTGGGGCCTCAGAAAGAAAAAGGTTGAGAAGCCCCGATCTAGTCTAACAACTTGCCAAGATGCAGGATTTGTGGTGGCTAAATCATGCAAGAAAGTTGGCTATCCAGCCTCCTTTTGAAAACCTCCAGTGAAGGAACGTCCACAACCTCCCTAGGCATCTGTTCCATTGTCCTGCTGTTCTTACAGTTAAGAAGTTTTTCCTGAGACTTAACCTAAATCTGCTGTGCTGTAGTTTGAACTTATTGCCTCTTGTCCTGCCCTCTGTGGCAAGAGAGAACAACTTTTTTCCATCTTTTTAATGGCAGCCTTTCAATTATTTGAAGACAGGTATCATGTCCCCCCTTAATCTCTTCTTTTCTAAACTAAACATACTCAGTTCATAGATTTCATAGACTATGAGGGTTGGAAGGGACGTCAGGAGATCATCTAGTCCAACCCCCTGCTCAAAGCAGGACCAATCCCCAGACACATTTTTACCCCAGTTCCCTAAATGGCCCCCTCAAGGGTTGAATTCACAACCCTGGGGGTTTAGCAGGCCAATGCTCAAACCACTGAGCTATCCCTCCCCCCAGTTCCTTCAGCCTTTACTCATATGGCTTCCATTCCATCACTTTGATTATCTTTGTCACTCACTTCTGGATCCTTTTCAGTTTCTCTACATCCTTTCTATACGTTAGTGACCAAAATTGGACACCGTACTCCAGCTGAAGCCTAACCAATTCCAAGCAGAGCGGTACTATCACCTCCCATGACTTGCATGCTATGACTCTGTTAATGCAACCTAAAATTGCATTGACTTTTTTTTTGCAACGGCATCACATTGCTGACTCATGTTGAGGTTGTGAGCCACCACAAGTCCCAGATCCTTCTCAGCAGTGCTGCCGCCAAGTCAGTCATCTCCCAATCTGTATTTGTGCATTTGCTCCTTCCCTAAGCGTAGCACCTTACAGTTGTCTTTCTTGAATTTCATTTTGTTGTTTATATCCCAGTTCTCCAATTTATCAAGATCCCTCTGAATTTTAGCTCTATCCTCCAAAGTGTTGGCAACCTCCCCCAGCTTTATGTCAGCTGCAGATTTGATCCGTATGTTCTCTATTCCTATATCTAAGTCATAGTATTGATGGTAAACCACAGATCCCGAACAGATCCCTGTAGAACCCCATTACTCTTTGTTTGTGGTTGTTTAACCAATAATGTATCCACTTAATGGTAGTTCTGCCAAGCCCACATTTCTCCAGCTTACTTATCAGAATGTCATATGGGACTTTGTTAAAAGCTTTGCTGAAGTCCAGGTATATTATATCCACCACATTCCACCTATCCATCAAACCAGTTACCCTGTCAAAGAAGGAAATCAAGCTGGTTTGGCATGTTTTGTTCGTGGTAAATCTGTGCTGGCTACTAGTGATTACCCCTTCATCCTCCAGGTATTCACAAAATGGCTTTCCTGATTGACTTATATTGGTTGCTGGGCCAATACTCTGACAAGAATCAGCTGCAACCTGTTGTTCTCTGGTCCCGCATAACAACACTACCTGACATCCCTGCCCCATCTCTGTAAAACATTCCCTATTGCTAGGAAGGAAGGAGTAGGTGATGTAGAGCTGGGTATTCTCATTTTCTGCCATCTGGGGTTCCCCTACATTAAGGTGCCCAATGGCATCTTTGAGGGGATCTTTCCAGCTGCTTTGCCCTGCAAATATTACAGGATCAAATTTCCACTGCAAACAGACATGTCTATTGTCACCTCCAAAAGCAAGCTAATTCAGAGCTATCACCAAAAGGCCGAAAGGCCAGATTCTGCTCTTTATGATGTGGGTGTAATTGACTGCAGATTGACTGACTGCATTGGTTTATACTGGTAGCAGTGAGTAGAATTTGGCCCTAGAAAATTACAAGGTACTGTAAGAACAAGAAACACTAGTGGTCATCAATAGTGATCAAGAATAGATTTTAAAGGGGCATTAATTACGATTTCCAGCCACCAGTTAAATCACTTTTAATTAACATGGCTGCCTGTCATAGGCTCGAGTTATAAGCATTTTTGAAAAAAATAAGGAGAGAAAAAAATACACTTCACAATTTAGGGTGAGAATTGCCTCCTGTCTTGCAAACTCTTACACCGCTGGGCTGAGAGAAATGGCTGCTGGTTTCTTTTAACATGTTCTCATATTCACCACAGCTTATTGTGCTGGTATCATTTTCATCCATCAGAAAATATTCTCAGAGCTCACTTGCATCTCTTCTTCCCATAACTTTTGAAGTTCTTGCAAAATGGATTTTTCTTACCATTACCACATTCTGTATGAGCCATGAATATCACATTACAAATACATGGCTGACTGCAGTGTGGTCGCCTCTTTTCAAAGTCCCCCTGAAGCATTAGGGCTGCAGTGGCATTATTCCTATGATGCATTGTAAAACCATGTGATTTATGTATGTTTCTATAAGCATAGACACATGCTTTAATATTCTCTTAATGGAACAGAATAGGAGTGGGAATGAAATTGGTGATGTCTGAAAGTGGGTTGGCAAAAATAAGATGTAAATTGGTGTTCAGATTCAATTTACAGCATTAGGTAGTAAAGACCATTGTATAGTAGGATTTGCCTTTAAAATAGATGTTAGTAGTATGTGTTTGTGTAGCTGGGTGGTTACCCGCTCCTGGCCTGAAAGGGTTAAAAACAGCCCTGGGAGAGGGCTGTGGCAGCGGAAAAGCTGGGCTGATTGGGGGAAGCAGCCTCATCTGGGGGCCATGCCCCAATCAGGGTCCAGCTTGCCCTATAAAGGCTAGTGAAGCCAGGAGTTGACAGTCTCCTCTAGCTGTGGAGGGAGATGGGCCTGGCTGCTAGATAAGGTACCTGGAGTGGAGCAGGGCTGGGGGAAGGCCAAGGGAGCCGGGGAGTTCTGGCCTGGAAACTCCCAGGCTGTGGCCTAGTACAAGGCCAAATGGGTACTGGGGTATCAGGGGACAGCCCAAGGTTAGGCTGAGGCAGCAGGTCCAAACCCCTCCTTGCCTGTGATGAGTGGCTTATACTGCAGTCTGCCCCAGGGAGTGGGGGCTAGTTGGTGACCGGCAGTAGCCTTATACTGAGGTGAGGTGAGGTGGGGATAGAGGGTTGGGGGTTCCCTGGGGAGGGTAGACCCAGGGAGACTGTGGGGTACTGCAGGGGACAGCACCCTGGTCTGAAAGGGGTACTGGGGTCCTAGAGGGACTCAGGACCCAGCGGGAAGTGGGACATTGGCTTGCAGAGGGTGCTCCTGGGTCGAAGAGCTAATTCCCAGGATGACCGTCAGGAGGCGCCGCAGGGGTGAGTCTGTACCCTGTTACGGTGTGATTATGTTAATACCTAGCACAGATCCACAGCTGCTGTGCTACGCCACAGCTTTTAAACAGTCCTTTGGATTGGAGGTAACTCTTTAGTGTGCCCGACCACCTCTCAGGGGTCCCAGTTCTCCTTAAGGGTAAGCCAGGTGGTCTCAACACCTTCGAAACTGAAACTCTGAACTCCTGCTTCTCGCTGTGAGCTCTGCTCAGCGTGTCCAACCGAGATAGACTCCAGTTCAGAGGCTTTCACCCTTATCAAGGATCAACATACCTCAGCAAGTATTTGTAGTGACACCAGGCAGACTTTTCAAAATAAGGTCACAATTTATTAGTCACCTGGCCTACAGAATCTGAAAGTCCTTAGGTTAGCACAGGAACACTGGAACTGGGCGGAGGCCAAGGGGGCCATGTCCCCACCTTTTGTTGGCCCCAAACTGCAAGCTTTGGGCAGGCATGGAGCAGTGCAGGCAAGGGCTGCACTCTGCAGTGGGGAAGCTGATGTGGGCCTTAGCCCCCGCTTTCCATGAGGCTGCACCCCTGGCTCCTCCTCTTCTCCCTGAGGCCCCACCCCCAATCAGGCCAGAAGCCGGAGCTGGGCCATGGTAAGAACTCTCCAGGGAGCCCAGGCCACTGTGGGGAGTCCCAGACCCGCCATCTGTCTTGGTCCGATGGGCCAGGGTGCCCGAGAGCAGCCCCCGGCCAGTGTCCCCACCCCTCAGAGGCGGGCAGGGCCTCAGGGAAGAGGAGAAGCAGGGGTGGGGCGTCATAGGTCCCCGCTTCTACTGAGGTTCCAGCGCTCTTGGATTAGCATAGAGAAGCAAAGGTTAAGACATACTCCATACTGCCTAAAGCCAGGGCTCCATTGAGCCATGCTGCTCTAGGACCCATCTTGGTTTCTTTTCTGTCTCTTTGTCTCTCAGTCCCAGGTATGAGCTGCTGTCTCCCCACAAAGACCAGTTCTTAACATAGTCACCTTTGTTCTCCAGCTCAGGCCTTGGCTCTGCTTCCCTGCAGGGAGGTGTGTGTGAGAGAATCTCCTTCCTCTTGGCTGTTGGTTACTAGGGTGTGACTGTCCCAGTCAGTAGAATTCCCCATTGTCTTTCCAGATCTTCCATTGATATGGGTTGCTTTCATCCATTCCTTAATGACCCTTTCATACCACTCCAAATCACTACAGATGTGATGAGTTTGGTCACAGAGATCCCTTTGGGATTGTCACCTGATGTGCTGAAACTACCTCTCAGTCCGTTTTCCCTGCCAGCTTGGGACCCCAGAACCCTGTCTTGTTGAGCCATACATGCTACTCCACTGCAACACAGATCCAGGGTCTAAACAATGTCCCCAAAGCTGCAGGCTTTAACTGAAAACCACTCAGCAGGTATTCCTGTCTCCAGCACCTAGACACCCAGCTCCCAATGGGATCCAAACTCCAAATCTGTTTTACTCTGTATAAAACTTATACAGGGTAAACTCATGAATTGTCCGCCCTCTATAACAGAGATATGCACAGCTGTTTGCTCCCCCAGGTATTAATCACTTACTATGTGTTTACTAATAAACAAAAGTGATTTTATTAAGTATAAAAAGTAGGATTTAAGTGGTTTCAAGTAATAACAGACCGAACAAAGTAAGCTACCAAGCAAAATAAAACAAAACACGCAAGTCTAAGCCTAATACATTTAAGAAACTGAATACAGGTAAATCACACCCTTAGAGATGTTCCAATAAGCTTCTTTCACAGACTAGACTCCTTGTTAGTCTGGGACCAATCCTTTCCTCTGGTACAGTTCTTGTTAGTTCCAGCTCAGGTGGTAACTAGGGAATTTCTCATGACTGCAGCCTCCTTTGTTCTGTTCCACCCCCTTTTATGACTTTGGCACAAGGCGGGAATCTTTTGTCTCTCTGGGTCCTCACCCCTCCTTCTAAATTGAAAAGCACCAGGTTTAAGATGGATTCCAGTACCAGGTGACATGGTCACATGTCCTGTGAGACCCCAAGCCTCCATTCTTTCCGGCCTGACTCATAGGAACACGGGAAGGCTTACAATTAAACAGAGCCATTTACAACCAACTGTCCTGGTCAATGGGAGCCATCAAGATTCTAAACCATGATTAATGGCCCACACTTTGCATAATTACAATAGGACTTCAGAGTAATACTTCATATTTCTAGCTTCAGATATGAGAATGATACATTCATACAAATAGGATGGACACACTCAGTAGATTATAAGCTTTATAGTGATACCTTACAAGAGACCTTTTGCATGAAGCGTATTCCAGTTACATCATATTTACACTCATAAGCATATTTCCATAAAATGTATGGAGTGCAACTTCACAACAGATTTCTCATGACTCCTGCTTTGCCCAAAGAGCATTTTAACCCTTCTGCACCCACCAGGTAGCAATCCCTAGTCAAGTAAATCACCACAGTGCATAGAAGTCATAAAAGTATTACAGAAAATTCCTGGTTTATCACTCTGTCTCTCTCTTCAACACGTAGCCAGACAGTTGACTGTAGCGATCGTTTGCCATTTGTTCCATTCCTGCGCAGCCACAAGGGGTTGACAGCCTGAGCGTCCAACATCGGAACACACTTGATGAACCCATTTAATGCGGGGGGGGGGAGCTCTGCCTCTGGGCCGCCTCTATACCTCAGTTGGTGGAATTTTATACCGGATGTTACAAGCCACCCGGAGAACGGTGTTCGCTGGAATGTCTTGTGGCATCTTTGCGACATGGCCGAAAAGCATAAGGCACCACCTGCGGACAATGGCCCCAGTAGTCTATAGACCCAAATGACCATAAACATCTGCATTACAGATGAAGTCATTCCACTTTATATCCAATATACGACGTTGACATTTTGTGTGGAAAGCCTCCAATGTTATCCAGTCTGCGTGGCGTAGTGTCCGTGTTTCGCAGCTGTACAAGAGTATGGGAAATGTGCTTTGTCACACCTGTATATAAATGTCTGAGCACATCTACTCTGAACTAGGTATTTCTAGAAGCCAGAACAGACTCAAAATGAGCTGGGTGCCCTTGCAGGTTGTGTGTTTGAACTACCACCACCACATGGCTGCCCTCTCTCTCCTGACAAAACTGACTCCTGACCACTTGCTAAAAAATTAAAGGTTGCTGAGTATTTAGAATTTAGTCTGCTGCCTTGTGCCTAGAAGAGTCAATTACATCTCTGCATAGTGAGCATACTAGACTGATTCTTAATGTAAAATCCTGGCCCCATTAAAGTGAATGGCAAACTCCCATTGACTTCAGTGGAGCCAGGTTTTCACCCTCAATGCTCTGTTCCTGAATTAAGGACAAAGATGGAGTAGGAAAGAAGGGGAAAGCCATCTTTGGACTCTCCACATCCTGGGATTGCTCAGTGGTCTGCCTGTTCCCTCAGGTAAGCAGTTGCAGCCCAGGCAACTTTTGCCCTTTCCGCACCCCCTTTCTCTTTTGAGGCACATTCTCTTTCGTGCTTCCTGGAGACCCAGCACAGAGCCAGACCATAGGTGCAATGCTGATGCTAGAGAAGATGGGAAGATGGCTTGTATTAAATCTTCTCGGGGGGAGGCAGACCTAGCACAGAGCTTTATTCACCCTTAAAAAGTCTTGATGTGATTCACCTATTAAAGTTCTCACTTATTTCTAAGCATACCAAAGTTCATTATAAAAAACGAGTCACAGATTCTCAGCTGAGACTGCACTGCAGAGAGGTAGTTTTGACAAGGCTGTCCATAAAAGGAAATGAAATGTGATTGCCAGCCAGTTTAAATTCCAGCAGTGGAGGGAGATCCCAGAGTTTCCTGTTGCAGGGAGTCCTAGATGTTTTCAGCTCACAGTGACATGCCGCCTTGGCAGAAAAGTTACTGATGCCCTGTGAGTCAGCAAAATGCTTGGCTTTTGCACTCAGACAGTAAGAAGCTGCCTGACAAGTTCTGTGTTAAAGCTCTAGTGGAGTCTCTATTGACATCTGAGTGACATCTGTGTGTCATTCGCTGAGCAGCAGCTGCATCCTCCTGGCTGAATGGGACAATTCTCCTTTCCTCTAAGGCATTAAGAAACCATTGCACAATTATGCAGAAAATTTACCAGCCCAGGCACAAAACCTATTTGCCTGCTAAGATCACGATGACTGTGGTTTTGAAGAAAATGGATATTTCATTGCCTTAGCTAAAAATACACTAGGTAAGTAGAATTTAACAAGACTGCATTAAAGGAGCATTAGACCATCTAGCAAGCTGATGGGGTTTTGCTGCGACAAGGATCCAGCAGAGCAGTTAAGCATATAATATTGCCAACCTCTAGCTGTTCAAAAATTCGGTCTGATCCCCCAAAATTATGAGAATAAAGAACCCCTCAAAACTCTCTATTTCTGGTTTTGTTTTATTTGTTTCACCTGTGGGGAGAATCTGCCCACTGCCAGTTTGTGTGGGGTCATCCAAATTCAGTCTTACATATACATACACACAAACCCTGGCCTCCTTATTCACTAACTGCAGGGATGCTTCTCCTTTCCTGGACCCTCCCTCTAAATTCTCCTCACCCCATAACCTCCTGTTCACTACCCACCCCTACATTCACTCAGCCCTCCCACATTTCTTTCTCTCCTCCTCCTCCTCCTCCTCCTCTCAGTTTACTCTTTATCACATTCTCCTGCTTTGCAACACCTATTCCTTGCACAACCTCAGTCTGCCTCCTGCACCCCTTGTCCGCTAACACCTCATCTTTTTATGTCCTGTTCCCTAACATACTATCTTCCTGTCTCATTTCCAGAACCTCCACGTTCTCCTGTCCTATCCTTATCCCATACATGGTGACTCAGAGGCTAACATCTTCCCTGCAGGCAGTCTGGCTTCAGAAACAATGGGAGATGGCATAAGTCCTTGCTGGGCACAGCCTTGCTTTCATCTACAACTGTTGAAGAGACATTGCTGGTTGTGGCTTCAGTTCTATTGATAATCATTGGAAATAGTTGCCATTTTGGATAATGGCAAAACTTCACAAGATTGAAGGCAGAAATCAGAATATGTTGAAAACACTTTTTTTTTTAACCCAAATATTGTGAGATTCATGATCAAATCAGGGTTGTGCCCCTTGTGTGTTCTCCATGAATGTTCAAATATTTGAGTTTCACCATACAAATGCTCACGGAAGATCAATTTGCAAACCTGAGTATTCACACACCTCTTGCCAGAAAATATTCTCCTTCCACCAATACCATGTAAGTCTAAGGAGCATGCACTGAGGTGGCAACCAGGATACCAGGAATTTTGGAATCCCTTCCACTGACTGTTGTTCTGCCTGTGCACTTCACATCCTTTATTTCTGAATAAGGCCTCATACCTTATCCTGGAAGTCAGCTCTAGTTTCTGCTTCCCCCTGCTCCCATTTTACAAATAAGTTAATTGAGAGGATGCACATCACAACTGGCAGAGATGGGAATAGAACCCAGGTCCTTAGCATGGCAGTTATGATGTTGTTAAATATCCATAGGCGTCTAAGACCTGGTTTACACTTAAAAGTTAGGTTGACATAGCTATGACATTCAGGATATGAAAAATTCACATCCCAGAGCACCGTAGCTACACCATCCTAGCCCCCTGTGTAGACAGGGCTAGCTTGATGGAAGAATTATTCTATCAGACTAGTACTTTCACTCAGAGGTGGATTGCCTACAGTGACGGGAAAAACCCTTCTCCTCATTGTAGGGTGTGCCTACACTATTATGCTATAATGGTATAGCTGCAATGCCGAAGCTGCGCCACTATAGTGTAGAAACGCCCTAAGAGCAGCAAAATTTATATTCACCTGCAGACTAGGATTTCTCTCTGTTCTGGAAAAGTGAGTGCAATAGTCCACTACACCACATGTTTGCCCCTTAGTCCTTCCATTTTATCTTGTTGCCATTTGCCATTGTGGTGAGACAGTCAGTGCCAAAGGAGTCTCATGCTCACTGAAACACTTTATTTCATCAAGTTCATCAATAGCTAGTGAAAGAAAAAAGATGCATCGGTTTGTCTTTATAGTCACCTTTTTCTGTGCCTCCGTGAACATGCTGAATGGAGGCACATAGCTTTAAAGTGCTAAATGTGGTGTCAAAAACAGAAGTACCTGCACAGATCACTTTCATTGATCAAAACAAATAGATTGCAGAATAGTACTGTCTGAAGACAGCATTTTATAACTGTAGGCCAATGTTGTTTACTGAGTGCTTAAGGTCATGCATTTAAAAATTGTTGAAGGGTTAACATTTCACTTTTAAAAGGCAGGGTAAATTAAGTGTGCAATGCTTCCTATTGGTTTGTTATCTAAGTGCTTAGCAGACAACCGAGACGCTGTCTCTTGTTGTAGAACGAAACACTTTTCATTTGCTTTTAAGCTTTTATGAAAGCTCCTCAAGGTCGAGAACAGAAGATGAAGATTAATGACCCTGGCCACTGGTACTTTATGAAAACCTCACAAGAAAAGGGAATGCCTCTTAAGGTTTTTAGATCTACAGACCAGAGCTGCCAGATGATAACCTGTTTGGCATGTTTTTTGATATGCATGGCATTTTTTCCTCATACCCTGGGTATGCTTCTAAAATAGGCTTCTCAGCACTGGGCTGAGGAAATGCTTACAGTGACCTGGCCAAGTATTAATTTAAATCTTCCTTTTATTAACAGATAACAAGGGAGAGCAAGTCAAATCAGTAAAAGTGACTGTGATGAAAGGCTCCTAGTGAATGATATCCTTTCCATAGCTGAACACACTCTAATCATACAATGTATTTAAAAGAGAAAGATAATGACTCAGAAACTAAACTTTTGAGGTGTGTTTGTTTGTGGGGTTGCAAGTGGAGGTTTGAGAGCTGAGCCCTCCAAATCTACTTATTCTTTTTTACTCTTAACTATTATCATTACCCACCATCATGTTCATATACATTTAACAGGCAGGTGAGAATGATGAACTGCAGAAAGCAAGGCAGAAGGTTACTCTGCTGTTCTGACAGTCCGGTGCCAGGAGGTGTCAGTGCAGGGACTAATTATTCTAAGGACTCAAGGTCCTAGTCATGAGATTCCTATTTAGATTTGGGCTGCTGAAAAACTCCAGAGTAGTTCAGAACAAGTGCTCCAATACTGACCCTTCTCTAGTAACCTTTCATCTGTTTATCCCTTTCTCCCCCTTCCCATGACATTTGTGATGGTTCTACCCCAAGCAGTAGAAATCCAACTTGCATCCCCTAATCATTCCCAAATACATTTGCTGATGACTGAATGGATTATTCTCTGTCTTGCCTGACATCTCCCCCTTGTTACAGTATTTAACCCTCTTAAAAGAATTTGGCAGAAGGAAGGATTCTCGCTTGCCATGGATGCATCCTTGAAAAAGGGATGAAGACAATCAATAAGAAATTGGACTAGGATACTGCAAACCAGCATCTCCATCTCCAGCTTTCTGCTTACAACAACACAAAATCTCTACAAGGTACTCTCAAATTCCAGCAAAACTCCATTCAGCTAAGCTGCTGAGGCCTGATTTCTCCACGGCCAGATACCTTGTATCTTCACTTGAAAGGCTTGCCATTTTGGGCTGTTTTTTTCTGACTTTTGCAGCTCTGCAAACCCAGGGTGGGATCTGAAAATCCAGCAGAGGGAGGAGGAGTCTCTGATGGCCCCAACAAAGGATGAGGTTAGTTCCAGCAGATGCAGCAGGAGCCGAAACTGCCTGGAGATGATGTTTGGTAGATTGTGGATACATTAAATAAAGTTGGTGCCAGCACTGAACCTTGTGGAAGTCCATTCTTCTGGAATTTCCAGTTGCTGGTTTTGTGGCTCAGAGCCACCTGAAAAGTTTACCTCTGAGCATCAGCCCAGTTGCCATGACAACCTATCTCGGAAAAACTCTTGACATCTTGTACAGCAGACCAATGTGCCAGAGGTATTATAGGCTACAATAAGTCTAAAAAAGACAGCTCCAATTTTCTTCTTCTTTTGAAATCCATTCTCAGTATATGTAATAAATGCTAACACTTGATCACACATACTTCGATTTGGTTGGAAACTGGCCTGATCGCTGATCAAAAGTTGTTCTGTCATGGGTTTAATTCTCTATAGGATCATTCACTCCAGGAGTTTGTAGCTACAACTCAGGAGTGATATTAGGCAATAGCTAGCTGCTAAAGAGTGATTTGATCCGTCTTTGGTAAAGCTATGGCAGAAAGCTAAGGAGATATGTTTTGGTAAACTCTGAATGTGTTTCATCTATTGAGATGTTATGAGGGACACAGACTATATATTGGTCAGTGATCTTAGTGTAATTGTCCCCATTTGCCTTTCTGTAGTTCCAATGTAGCCTGGTGGTAGTGGTCAGGTTAGGTATGGTAACCCCTATTTGGATGAGGATGGGGCAAATTTGGTTGTGTGTGTGTGTGGGATTTTCCAGGACCGTGCAGGTGGTTGGTAGAGGGTGATTTCCAGCAGATATGATCCACCTGAGGTCAGGGGAAGATCCTGGGTTCCAGTAGGCAGACTGAAAAGTTGCTGGTTGCTTATGGTCATGAAGAAGATGGAGTTCATTGAGGGCAACCCAGTCTGCAAGGTCTATCCCACTTTGATCAGATTCTGTGTAGCCCCATGCGGTGAGGTGGCTATCGACATCTCCAGAATAGAGATGGCAGGATGCTGGAGTGATGGTAGAGCTGAAGCAGGCCATAATTAATTATGGATGTTGTAGACATTAGCCACTTTAAACTGACCAATTCTTATGATGCCACAGTAGTCAGATGTAGATGGTAGACTCTCCACATCAACTATATTGGATATTACATATTTTTCATGCAAACTGTAATTTGAGGTTGAAACCAGAGATTATAAGACAACTGGCGATAGGGGCATTCACATGGGTTTCCTGAAGGCAGATAACATAGCATGCTGTGGCTGTTTGGCCATCAACTTTCAACAGTAGCACCTTGAGGGAAAGGCCAGCATTTATTGCATTTTCTTGTCCTTGTCTATATCCACAGTAACTAGATTTAGTTTGCTGGTTTTAGCTTTGATTTCCCCCAAAGATTAATCACAAGGTACACAATGAGAACATTGCCTCATTGTACCCTCTGTTTTGTGAAATGATGCATAAACTGTTCTCATGTATGCTACTATGCTAGCCAGTGCATTTCGATTTTACTTCCAGAAGATGTCTGGAAACTGTGCCCTTCATATACAGCCGCACAAACATAGGATGCATTTCAAACCTGAAAGTAAGTGATCCAAGACAGTGACCTTTGGCAGCTATCCTATGTTGTTGGCATGGGCCTGATCCAGTGCTCATTGAAGTCAATAAACTCTCTTTGACTTTGGTAGGCTTTCAATCAAGTCCTATGTTTCCAAATTAAGAGGAAAACCACCTCTCCATTTCAGTGACTTGCATAAACAAACTGTAATTTCAATCTCCCTATCCTAAACTCTAGCCACAGAAATTATTTTATTTATGAATATAATTCTCCAATGATTTTTTCATTTTTCTGTAACTCAGTCTGATCTGTGGTGACCCCTTGTGTGGGAGGTCAGGGTTGGGACAGAAGGGAAGATATAAATTGAAAGCGACTGGTTATAAATAATGCTGAAAGCTTTCTTCATCGTACAATCTACTGGAACATTATGGGCATCTGTTCTTCAGTAGCTCTCATATTTTTATTCTCCAAAGTGACTAGCATGTTTTGATCATATGCAGTATGTTGTTTTCTCTTTCCTCAAATCTGAAGGACGTTATGATAATCAGATACTATTACAGAGGGGAAATTAGTTTTTCCATGTGGGTCATGGAAGCTGTTTCCTATATTTTTGTTTTCTGAACCCAAAATCTTTTCCCCACTTACAGTGATGTCAGACTGTGTCATTAGCAATAAAAATGATCTGAACTTTTGCTTTTCTATTTTGAAATACAGCTGCCTCTTACCTTTTCTGTTTCAGTTCCAGATTGAATTTATTTAATAAGAGTTTTCTTTTGTTCTCTAATGTTAAAATAAACTACCTTTGGCAAAGCAAACAGATACTGAACTGAGGACTGTATGATTTGGTATTTCATCAAGTGCGGCTGCTAGGAGATAGCTGATGAACGTCTCATGTCCTGTTTTGATAAATGTATGTTTGCTCTCTTAATGGAGTGGGAGCGGAGATGGGTGCATGTGGTAGAGAGCTGGGTTATTTTGTAGTTATTCAACTGTGGAGAAAATGTTCTTAAGAAAAATGCTGATATGTGCATAACTATAATGAGTAATTGTGGCAGTTGACGAAAGAGGGAAAACAATCAAATATAATTGACAAGGCTGCAGATTTTTTCATAGGAAATATTGCCTTGAAAGACCTCAGCTCGTTATGCTGAAGAGAACAGAAGTAATGGAAATGCAGTGTAAGACAAATTCATGCAAGAACTATTGTTTTGTACCTAAAATAGGTGTATTCTCCCTATTTCAATTACAAATAAAGACCCACGTCTTCAGCAGGTGTAAATTGGTGCAACGCCATTGATTTCAGTGGAACTATGCCAATTTGTGTCAGCTGAGGATCTGGCCTTAAATGAAGAGCACATGTGGTTTCAGAGTGATTTGGAACATAGGAGCGCTCCTACCAGTGCCAATTGGGGGCCAACAAAGTAATCAAAATTTGGCTCTCTACGTTTCAGAATAAATAATTGGTATTCGTTTTGTACTTTGGAAGCTAGTAAGGTTCTGTAAAGTTGTAAAGCATATTATAAAAACCAATGGTGTATTCATAAAATACAGGTTTGCTTATCACAAATTATCATGTTATAGTAGAGCATATTCTCTGCTCTGTGCAATGACAGGAGATCCTCTAAAGATCTAGCTACTGAATGTTATTGTTACTATTGCTTTCTTTCTCCCCCATTCTTTTCTATTTGCTCTGCTCATGCCATGCCTGGTTTTAAATTAATCCCTGAGCCTGCATACACTTGCTCATGTATGAAACTTTACATGAGTAGTCTTCAGGGCAATGCTACAGAATTCAGAAGCAAAGCATTACTGCAGCTGTCAAGGCTGCTTCCCCACTCTGAACTTTAGGGTACAAATGTGGGGGCTTGCATGAAAACTTCTAAGCTTAACTACCAGCTTAGATCTGGTCCGCTGCCACCACTCCCAAGATGCTAATTCCCTTCCTTGGGTAGTCTTGAGAGACTCTTCACCAATTCCCTGGTGAATACAGATCCAAACCCCTTGGATCTTAAAACAAGGAGAAATTAACCATCCCCCCTCCTTTCTCCCACCAACTCCTGGTGGATCAAGATCCAACCCCCTTGGATCTAAAAACAAGGAAAAATCAATCAGGTTCTTAAAAAGAAGGCTTTTAATTAAAGAAAAAGGTAAAAATCATCGCTGTAAAATCAGGATGGAAAATAACTTTACAGGGTAATCAAACTTAAAGAGCCCAGAGGAATCCCCTCTAGCCTTAGGTTCAAAGTTACAGCAAACAGAGATAAACACTCTACATTTACAAGTTGAGAAAACAAAGATAAAAACTAACACACCTTGCCTGGCTGTTTACTTACAAGTTTGAAATATGAGAGAGAGATTTGGAGAACCTGGATTGATGTCTGGTCCCTCTTAGTCCCAAGAGTGAACAACCCCCAAAAACAAAGAGCACAAACAAAAGCCTTCCCCCCACCAAGATTTGAAAGTATCTTGTCCCCTTATTGGTCCTTTCGGTCAGGTGTCAGCCAGGTTACCTGAGCTTCTTAACCCTTGACAAGTAAAAGGATTTTGGAGTCTCTGGCCAGGAGGGATTTTATAGTACTCTACACAGGAGGGCTGTTACCTTTCCATTTATAGTTATGACAGCAGCATAGGGCTTCACTGGCACTAGTAACAAGTTACTCCTGTGTGCAGATGTTTGCAAGAGCAGGCCTTTAGATTGTAAACTTGCTCTCATTATCAGCATCATGTCCAGGGCCGGCTCCAGGATTTCTGCTGCCCCAAGCTCACCCTCCCCCGAAAAAAGAAGCTGATCAGCGACACTTCAGCTCCATTGTTTGGCGGCGGGTCCTTCATTGAGGGACCCGCTGCCAAAGGCCTGGTCTACACTAGGCGTTTATGTCGAATTTAGCAGCGTTAATTCGAATTAACCCTGCATCCGGCCACACAACGAAGCTATTTATTTCGACATAGAAGTCTCTTTAAATCGATTTCTGTACTCCTCCCTGACAAGGGGAGTAGCGCTAAATTCAACATGGCCATGTTGAATTAGGGTTAGTGTGGACAGAATTTGACGCTAATAGCTCTGGGAGCTATCCCCCAGTGCACCACTCTGTTGACGCTCTGGACAGCAGTCCGAACTCAGATGCTCTGACCAGCCACACAGGAAAAGCCCTGGGAAAATTTGAATTCCTTTTCCTGTCTGGGCAGTTTGAATCTCATTTCCTGTTTGGACATTGTGGCAAGCTCAGCAGCACTGGCAACGATGCAGAGTTCTCCAGCAGAGGTGACCATGCAATCGCAGAATAGAAAGAGGGCCCCAGCATGGACTGATCGGGAAGTCTTGGATCTGATCGCTGTGAGGGGTGATGAGTCCGTGCTTTCGGAGCTGCAATCGAAAAGACGGAATGCGAAGATCTACGAGAAGATCTCAAAAGCCATGGCAGAGAGAGGATACAGCTGGGATGCAACGCAGTGCCACGTGAAAATCAAGGAGCTGAGACAAGTGTACCAGAAGACCAAAGAGTCAAATGGACGTTCCGGATCCCAGACCCAGACATGCCGTTTCTATGAGGTACTGCATTCCATTCTAGGTGCAGCTGCCACCAGTACCCCACCACTGTCCGTGGACTCTGACGATGGGGTATTGTCGACGGCTACTTCCTCAGAGCTGTTCATGGACGGGGAAGATGAGGAAGGAGATGAGGAGGACGAGGCAGTCGACAGCGCTTTCAACGCTGATTTCCCAGACAGCCAGGATCTCTTCATCACCCTCACGGAGATCCCCTACCAACCCTCCCAAGGCAGTAACCCGGACCATGAATCAGGGGAAGGATCAGTAGGTAAGTGTTTTAAACATTTATTTTGAATAGAATAGGCATGGTATGTTAGCAATGGGTTTTTAATGATTAGTTTGCCCTAGGCGCTTAACTTTTTAGTCCTTGCCAGCGCAGCTACTGGAAAAGTCTGTTAACATGTCTGGGGATGGAGTAGAAATCCTCCTGGGACATCTCCACGAAGCTCTCCTGGAGGTAATGTGAAAGCCTTTGCATCAGGTTCCTGGGGAGAGCGGCCTTATTGCCTCCTCCATGGTAGGAAACTTTTCTGTGCCAGGCTAGCAGCAGGTACTCCGGTATCATTGCCTGGCAAAGCATGGCAGCATACGGCCCTGGTGTTTGCTGGCTTTCACGCAGCATGCGGTCTTTCTCTGTCTCCATAATCCTCATCAGAGTGATATCACTCATGGTGACCTGCTTTGAAATAGGGAAATTTTAGTATGGGGACTGATTGCCTGTTCCTTTAAATAACTGTAACCGGCGGTTTACCGCCACGCGGTGGGGGTGGGGAGGTGAACCGTTCCTGCTGAGCGGTTCGCCGGCAGGATGCAGGGATCTTTCCCGGGGACAGCCGCGATGGGGGTGGGACAAGGGCAGAGTTCATGCTGGCCGGATCGCCGGCAGCAGGAACTGGCCAACGCTAGGAGCATTGCTTGGAACGTGAAAGGAGGGCACTGCTGTAAATTAAGCTTTAAGCAGCCAAAAGTCTACGGCTTACCATGGCCGCCTGCTAGCAGAATTCCATGTCCGGCCCCGCTTGTGTGATCTGTACAGCAAGACCCCAGGCACTCAATGTGAAGACAGAAAATTCGACCTTGTACTGAGGGCACATGTGATAGGTACTGTGCATGGTCTTGTTCACAGAGAAAGACTATATTCATTGTTTGCAAAAATGTATCTTTTTGAGGAATTCACTCCCTTTTTCCCATCCCACAGCTGTGAGTGTCTCCCGACCTACCCCGGCAGCCTCTTCCAGAGGCTGGCGCAGATCAGGTGGCGAAAGAAAAGGACACGGGATGAGATGTACTCAGAACTTATGGTCTGTTCCTGAGCCGAGGCGGCACAGCAGACCCAGTGGAGGGAGAACATGTCACAATACCAGCGATCACACAGCGAACGGGAGGACAGGTGGCGGCAGGAAGACCAGCAGGTGACTCAAACACTGCTTGGACTAATGAGGGAGCAAACGGACATGCTCCGGCGCCTTGTAGATGTTCTGCAGGACCGGAGGCAGGAGGACAGAGCCCCACTGCAGTCTATCTCTAACCGCCCTCCCCCACCAAAAAGTCACATAGCCCCCACACACAGAGTCCTGAAAAGGAGGGGTGGCAGGCTCCATTGAAACAACCAGTCCACCACTGCGGACCACTCTAGGAGCAGGAGCCTGTCATTCCTCGAGTTTAGAAGCATCCTTTCCATCACTACACCCGCTCCCCACCACAGTCTGTGTCCCAGTTTCAACCCTTTACCGCGAAATCCTTAATAAAGAAAATGGTGTTCATTAACAAAGTTCCATTTATTTTATTTTTAAAGGTGTGTTGGAAGTGGGGGAAGGGGGTTGGTAACTGGAGAGGATAGTCAACATTAACTGGGTAAAGAAACTGGGGCAGGTTCAGCTTCTGTTTAAAAAAATGTAATAGTCACAGGTTACCCTGCTCACTCTGGAATCTAGCTTTCAAAGCTTCCTGGATGCACAATGCATCCCGCTGGGCTCTTCTAATCGCCCGGGTTTCTGGTTGGGCGTAATCAGCAGCCAGGCGATTTGCCTCAACCTCCCACCCCGCCATAAATGTCTCCCCCTTGCTCTCACAGAGATTGTGGAGCACACAGCAAGCTGCAATAACAATGGGGATATTGGTTTTGCTGAGATCAGAGCGAGTCAGTAAGCTTCTCCATCTCCCCTTCAGACATCCAAAAGCACACTCCACCACCATTCTGCACTTGCTCAGCTGGTAGTTGAAGAGTTCTTTTTCACTGTCCAGGGCGCCTGTATAGGGCTTCATGAGCCAGGGCATTAGCGGGTAGGCTGGGTCCTCGAGGATCACTATAGGCATCTCCACATCCCCAACAGTTATTTTGTGGTTCGGGAAGTAAATACCTTCCTGCAGCCGTCTAAACAGACCACAGTTCCTGAAGACGCGAGTGTCATGAACCTTGCCCGGCCAGCCGACGTTGATGTTGGTAAAACGTCCCCTATGGTCCACCAGTGCTTGCAGCACCATTGAAAAGTAGCCCTTTCGGTTAATGTACTGGCTGGCCTGGTGGTCCGGTCCCAGGATAGGGATGTGAGTTCCACCTATAGCCCCACCACAGTTTGGGAATCCCATCACAGCGAAGCCATCTATGATCACCTGCACGTTTCCCAGGGTCACTACCTTTGAGAGCAGTAGCTCAACGATTGCGTTGTCTACTTGCATCACAGCAACCCCCACGGTAGATTTGCCCACTCCAAATTGATTCATGACTGACCGATAGCTGTCTGGCGTTGCAAGCTTCCAGAGGGCTATGGCCACTCGCTTCTGGACAGTCAGGGCTGCTCGCATCTGGGTGTCCTTGTGCTTCAGGGCAGAGGACAGCAACTCACAAAGTTCCAGGAAAGTTCCCTTATGCATCCGAAAGTTTTGCAGCCACTGTGATTCATCCCAGACCTGCAGCACTATGCGGTCCCACCAGTCCGTACTTGTTTCCCAGGCCCAGAATCGCCGTTCCACAGCATCAACATGACTCATTGCCACCATGATGTCCACGGCGCGGGGTCCCGTGCTTTGTGAGAGGTCTGTGCCCCTCTCAGACTTAATGTCCTCACAGCGCTGCCATAGCCTCCTCACCCAATTTCTCAGCATCTGCCTCTGAAAAAGGTGGATGATAAGGCGCGAGGTGTTAACAACGGCCATAACTGCAGAGATGATCGCAGCAGGCTCCATGCTCGCGGTGCTGTGGTGTCCGCGCTGTCAATCACCAGAAAAGTGCGCGAACTGATTGCCCGCCGGTGCTTTCACGGAGGGAGGGCAGGAGTGAGGGTTGAATGACGACAGTTACCCAAAACCACCCTCGACACATTTTTTGCCCCAGCAGGCATTGGGGGCTCGACCCAGAATTCCAATGGACAGCGGGGACTGCGGGAACTGTGGGATAGCTACCCACAGTGCACCACTTCCAGTGTCGATGCTTGCCCCGTTAGTGTGGACTCACAAAGTCGAATTACTGTCCTTAGTGTGGATACACATGTTCGACTTTGTAATATTAGTTCCACAAATTCTCTTTAAGTAAAATCAAACTACTCTCGTAGTGTAGACATACCCGAAGACCCGGACGTGCCGCCCCAATAGCAGACAGAGTGCTGCCCCTTTGTATTGGCTGCCCCAAGCACCTGCTTTCTTAGCTGATGCCTGGAGCCAGCCCTGAGCATGTCAGGAAAACTTGCTCAAAGGCGGCTTTCCAAAACCATCTGAATCCTGTCTACGCTAGCACTTACAAAATTGCAATTGCTTAGTAGAGGTAGCACAGGCAACTTTTTTTTAAGCATAAAAAAGAGCCAAAAGTGTCTTAAACAAGTCTGATCCTGTATTGTGGCAGTATTGCTGATCTCCTGATTTCTATTTCCTTCCCAGACAGTCACTCCAGAATGTACGTTTGCAGCTTTCAAGATTCAGAGAAGTTTGCTCCACTGTTTTACCTTAACATTTACCCCACCCCCCCAAGACAGCCATCCACTTGCAGGATTTACTTGGAGTCAAATATTTCCGAATATCCAAAGTCACTGGCAGCATCAGTGGATCTCTCTCTCTGTCTTCCTCAAAAGCTTTAAACATTTCAGGAGTATGCAGCATGGATTGGTAGATTATATCACAGCTGCTCTCTTAAGGGCTCCTGTCCCTCTTCTGAATAGGAGGTCATTTGCCTGTGCTTTTTTCCATTTTTATATAGGGGTGCCAGAGTTAATGCTAAAGTTAAAAATCCATTAAAAAGTGATTACTGCAGTAGTTCAGCACCACCAGCATACCTGGAAAAAATACTGTTCCCAATTCCATCCACTCCCTAGCAGAATGCAATGAAATGCTGGAAAAAGCAGCACTAACTTGCACACAGCCATCCCCTTAGAGACCTTCCACTTCTGAAGGAGTATGCCTTGAGTTATGGTTTCTCCCTAACACCTCTTTCTCGCAGCCTTGACATAACCCTCTGACCATGAGACGGTCTCCCAGAATTATGGATTTTGGATGAAAGGGCACTTGAGGCAGGGCAATAGCATTGGAACTTCTCCTTGCTCCCAAGCTAAGTGGCGCATAAGGCCCAATGTTAGCTCCCATCCCATTCTGGGCTTTAAAAAACTGTTTTAGGCGGAAATTTTCAAAGGGCACATGGACGCCTAATCTCTAATTTGTGCCTATGGAAACTTTCCCCTTAGTGATGCTATGATCATGTGAGCCACTGATGGATTTTCCTTAGATCCAACGTGAGGTGCAGATAGTGTATGTGAAGAGAGACAGACCTAATATGAAATTATTTTCAGTTAACTTTCTAATTAGGGTTAGGCGGTTCCTTTAGACTCAACTCTGTGCAAGGGGTGGTGCATGAGCTACAGCATCTCCAGAAGGAGCTCCACGAGGCACCATGCCTGGAACACACCTGTGTAACAATTCCTGCCTCTTATACCTTCTATCCAGCTTGCCTATTATTCTCCTCATCACCCACACACTCCCCCTTGTGTGGCCTCCCCTACTTAGGACAGTGAGTAGGGGGTGCAGCTAACTGAGTCTGGGTACCATGAGTAGGGGGATACTTGGGGTTCTTGAAGTCTGTCACAATCAATCCATTAACAAGGAAGCCAATGAAACTAAAATATACAGAAATACATCTAGGAATTTACACACATTTTACAAGCCTCATCTATGTGTATCCTGACAGCTGGTTACACTAGAATTCACAGGAATGAAGATTTTCATAATAATTAGTGGATTAATTAAGTTGCAGACTGTCAGTGTAATGAAACGATCATGTCAACGCAACAGTAATGACCATTTTGTGGATTATTGCAATTATTTCAGCAGTACTGAATGTGATCTTTCCAACCGATGTTAAGGGAGTTAAATACATTCTGACTGGGTATCAAATTGCTCACTTACAGCTAAATCCTGATTCTGGAGGAACAACCATGGGAGAGCAGAGGTTGATCCTATGACGTACATGTCCTGCCAGTCTAGTGTGGGTTACCTCACAGACAGCTAGCAATCATCAGAAAGTCAATGGCACCAAAGCTGTCCTTCAGCTCCTAATCAAGGTGAGTCACTTTGCCAAACTTCTTGACAAATGTGGTCAAGTGGAACCTTGGTCTAGATGGCCAAAGGAAGGCTCAATAGAAGCCTACCTAGCCCGGGGGGTGGTATATAATTGTCCCAGGTCACTGGGTGGGGGCTTGAGCCGGTTTTGCATTGCGTTATTGAAACGGAACCCCTAGATACTGAACCCGGCCCTTGTTGCTGCCAACTCAGAGGGATGCTCAACCCCCGGCTCTGCTCCAGGCCCGCCCCCACTTGACTCCTTCCCTCAAGACCCCACCCCCGCCCCGACTCTTCCCACCCCTGGTCCACCCCGTCCCACCAAGTGTGCTGCGTCCTTGCTCCTCCCCCCCAGCCTCCTGAATACCACGAAACAGCTGATTGCTGTGGGTGGGAGGCGCGGGGAGGGAGGGGGGAGTTGCTGATCTGCAGGGAGGCTGGGGGTGGTGGAGGGGAGCTGATGGGGGGCTGCCAGTCCACCCTGTTCCAAGCCCCCATGGCCAAACAACGTTATAAGCAAACATTGCACAATGTTAAATGAGTATGTTCTCTAATAGATCAGCGACATACCAACGAAACAATGTTAACCAAGATGACGTTAAGTGAGGAGTTACTGTAAATGTCCAACTACAGAAGCAGTTTCTCCTCCCTTGGTGTTCACACCTCAACTGCTAGCAGAGGACCTGACCCTCCCTTATTGAACTAACCTCGTTATCTCCATACTGATTCTCGCCAGCATATTTATACCTGCCTCTGGAAATTTCCATTACATGCGTCTGACCAAGTGGGTATTCACCCACGAAAGCTTATGCTCCATACATCTGTTAGTTTTAAAGGTGCCACAGGACCCTCTGTTGCTTTTTACAGATCCAGACTAACACGGCTACCTCTCTGATACTGTAAATGTTTATTTTTCCTATTATATAGATTATATAGATCTTATTAAATTTTTTACTCTATATTACTGTTGGAAAAGAGGAATCAGCAAAGAACCCATCAGTTAAAAAAAGCATAAAAATAAGGTGGAAAATACAGTCTGAAGTGTTTTCTTGAGTAAGAATTGCATTTGCTTCAATTTGCCTTTAGTTTAATGTAGTTGTAGAGCAAGCATTTTGTTTTTTCAGCTCTTATTTGACTCTTCTTTCACTGGGCACTAGTTAGTTCACAACAAATTAACCGACAGGAAATAATTTCATTTACTTTTAATTGTTCTGTGCTAACCCTTTAAAGGAAAGCAAGCTAATGTTTCTCTTTTCTGGCTCTGTTTTCTTGTATGAATTTGGCTACAGGTCATTATGAGAGAGTGCACGTGTGCCCCCCCACACACAAAGGTATTATTCTGACTGACAGAATATGTTAAATGTTTGACAGTCTCCAGATTATCTGCAGTTACATTGAACATAGGAACAAATCTTTATGGGAACTGCAATACCATAAGGTGAGTAGGAAGCAGCCAAATGGTGGAGATATTTTGACTGAAATACATTTTTATAGAAAGGGATTTTGTGTAATTTGTTAGATTCCATGACAATCGATACATGAGTTTTGGATTAGAACAGCTGATACTCCCCAAACAAGGAAATTTGAGTCAGACTGCCAAATTGCTTAGCATTGTGGTCACAGTGGATCATTGTACACCAGTACTTCTAAATTTGGCAGTTTCACTTTATGCCAGCTCAGCGCCCCATCCACCAGCTGTGGCACCAGTATTTGGGAAGATGCCATAGATTCTTCTCATTGGCCTTTGGTGACTGTAGCTAGTTAATCCTATCTAATTCTTCTCTCTCCCCCAAGGGTAAAATATCCTTAATTCCCAGGGGTGTGCAGGAAGCAGCTGTAACTGCCACTCAAAAGGGAGATCCCAGTTAAGTGATCCATTTAAAGTGTATGGTTTATTTGAGAAATAGAGGAAGGAGAGAGTTTCCTTTTTTAAAAACCTAATCTTTATTAACATACATGAATCACCATACAAGTATTTTCAAATCTTATTCATAACTTGTATTTGTTACCTTTAAAAGATTCAGTTGTGTTTGGTCAACCAATTTCATTAGTGGCATGAAAATGATTTATTCTTGTAAATGTGCCAATGGCAAACTGTGTTCCTATGGCTTGGGAAAGTTTAAGTTAACAGAGGGCAGTAACTGGTGGCTGTCTCCTTAAATTAGCAGTGCCTGTGCCGCCGTTCATAGTTGTTCCTTGGAGCTGTAAAACTTTCTCTTGTTTGCCCGAGTCAGTGTTCCTTCTCTTTCAATCAAGGATTCTCTCGTTATACAGTGAACTGAGCAAAGCTCTTTTCCTCCAGTCCACTCCCGTATGGGCGTTTTGGTGTACTATCTCCCCAGTAGTTAGTAAAGAAGTCAGATAGGCTGCTTCTTTTGCCCAACCACATTGAGGAAGCCGAATCTCCTGAGTTTCCTAGACCTGGGAATCCTAGCTAAGGTTCTGGAAGTTTTGCATTTGTGAATTTTCCCATTTTTTGAATGGGCATCAACAGTATAAGTTGTGATGGCAAATAGACTCTTATACAGCTCATCACAGCAGGGCTTCCCCCTGCAGTTTAGCAAGTCCATAGGAGATAGGAAGCTGCAGAATTATATCTGGGTGGCATGTGGAAGTAGTTGACAATGGAGTGGGAGAGGGGAAGGATTTAAATCACACTGGAAAAATAAGGTGTTAAGGTTCTCTCTCAAAATATGAAATGTTTAAAATGTAATATGGCTAAAAGATCCAGCAGTTCCCTGTCCATATAGCCATTTCCTTACCCCATCCAGCCCTGGGCATTCATCTTCCAAGCATTGCTCTAGACCCATTCCTGTACTGTGGTCTCCCAGCACCACCTTCAGTGCCTCTCTGTTCCCTGGCCATCAACTGTCTCCCCTGCATACAACCCCCCTACCATCGCTGCATAGCTTCCCTTCAGAGACAGGGTATCACAGTTCCAGGTCACTCCCTTTCCTAGCCATAGCCCATATCCCTCCCATTTCACTCTTGCCATCTCCCCCTACCCTACACATCCCACACTCCTGCACCTTCTGATTTTCTCTTAGTGTTCCATCCATGCCTGAAGTCATTGCAGAGCAGTTTATTTTTAAATATAATCTTCAATGTTGCTATGCATGTAGGCAAAAGAGCTCTGTATGAACTTACCTGCTCTAGAGTTTAGTTGTGCTGTTACTCCAGCTGAGAGTTTGTCAGTTAATCACGTTAACTAACACGACTGTTAATCTTTAGTGCAGACAGAACACGAACATTTGTTTCTGCTTGTGTTCACTTTGGTTGTATCAATTAAAGTCACTGGATCAGGCTACCGGGTCTCTACATTAAGAGAACACATAGATGGTAATAAAGGTTACATGCAAAAGAAAAGCAATCTTGCCTCCACAGAGTTTTAATATTCAGATTTCAACACCACAAGTCATGAAATTTGGACTTAATAGCAAGTCCCACCACACAGCTATAACTTTGCCCCCTGCACCAGATGTGTTACAATATGCTACATACAATTTGCCAAATCCTGCCATTTGTTCTGAACATACAAATCCCACTGAAGTTCAAAAATAAATGTCAGTGATAATTCCTTTGAATTACATTTTGCTGCATAATTGGCTGAATAGTATTTGGAATTGCTGTGTGTTGTGAGATCATGCAATGAAAGTGAATGCACACAGTGGAGCGAGCAGGGATATTAAGCCTAAGTCATTTTTCAGGAGTAAGGGAAGAACAAAATAATCCTTGCTGAAGGGACAAATGTTTCATATCTGTGAGAACTTAATATTTTGTCTATATTTAACATGCATGGATACTGTTGTACAAAAGGGGCCATGTTCATATTAGTAATAATACCCAGCTCTTTTCCTATGTCACGTTCAGTGCTTTTCAAAGGAGGTCAGTATCCTTATCCCTATTGTACTGATGGGGAAACTGAGCCACAGAGAGGGGAAGTGACTTCCCCGAGGTCTCTGAGTCCCACTCCAGGGTTCTAGCCACTAGGTCACACTCATAATTCTGATATAAAGTATATGCTACATGTGTTACACATATCATGGGCACCTTTCATCATTCCAGGCTGACCCAACAGCCCCCTTGCAGGCAGGCATGGTGTTGCAGGTGAGCCCTTGCTTGATCTTTCTCTAAAGAGCACCCCCTTTTGGAGGGCCTCATTTATTATCAGAAAAACCAACACAGAGCATAAACAAAACTCTCACTCCAACATCTCAGTTGGGTGACCAGGTCATTCTTAGTCTATCTGTCCCCGATCTGAGTTCAGTGCTCACCTCTGTCTAGGCTCTTCCCCACGTTCTCTTGGTTCTGATCTCTGTCTCGGGTGTTAGCCTTTTGCCTCTACTGGCAAGATCCTTCTCTGGAGTCTGGGGAGGTCCATCCACTGTGACTCTTCTTCAGGGACAGCAGATCTTTGCCAGGCTGGACACTGTCTGAAAGACTCATGGCTGAGACCAGGCCCTCTTGACTGCAGCCATCTCCCCTCTCTAGGAGCACTTCTTACAGGTCCCCCAGAGAGCTCAGCACTCTAGGACCCCTGGAGCAACTCTCCATTGGAACATCTTTCTCCCTTAGAAGTTTCCCTCTAATTGAGGGTGAATAACCTTTATTAGGTCCAGTTGCTCATTTACTAATCAGGCACCTGGGGAAGTTAATTACCCACAAGAACAGCCCTACAGGGTCAGACTAATGACCCATCTAGCCCACTATCCTGTCTTCCGACAGTGTCCAGTGCCAGATACTTCAAAGGGAATGAACAGAACAGGGCGATCATCAAGTGATCCATCCCCTGTCGTCCAGTCCTAGCATCTTGCAGTCAGAGGCTTAGGGCCCAGAGCATGGGGTTGCATCCCTGACCATCTTGGCTAGTAGCCATTGAAGGACCAATCCTCCATGAATTTATCTAATTCTTTTTTGAATCCAGTTATAGTTTTGGCCTGCACAACATCCCCTGGCAATAGGTTCCACAGGTTGACTGTGCAATGTGTGAAGAAGTACTTCTTTTTGTTTGTTTTAAGCCTGTGGCCTATTAATTTCATTGGGTGATCCCTGGTTCTTGTGTTATGTGAAGGGGTAAATGACACTTCCTTATTCACTTTCTCTTCACCGTTCATGATTTTATAGACCCTCAGTCATCTCTTTTCTAAACTGAATAATCCCAGTCTTTTTAATCTCGCCTCATAAAGAAGTTCTTCCATACCAGTTTTCATTTTTGTTGCCCTTTTCTGTACCTTTTCCATTTCTAATATATCTTTCTTGAGATGGGGAGACCAGATCTGCACACAGTATGAGTGTATCATGGATTTATGTAGTGGCATTATGATATTTACTGTCTTATTATCTATCCCTTGTCTAATGGTTCCTAACATTCTGTTAGCTTTTTTGATTGCTGCTGTACATTGAGTTCAGAGAATTATCCATGATGACGCCCCGGGTGGGGCCTTCATAAGACTGAGCCCTGACTCCCTATAATAGGCAATTGCCCCAGGACGGAGAGCCTGTCACAAAGCAGAACAAACAGCATGCCAAGAAATGCCTTTAGAGCAGTGGTTCCCAAACTTGTTCCACTGCTTGTGCAGGGAAAGCCCCTGGTGGGTCGGGCCAGTTTGTGTACCTGCCGCATCCGCAGGGTCAGCCAATCGCGGCTCCCAGTGGCCGCGGTTCACTGCTCCAGGCCAATGGGAGCTGCTGGAAGTGGTGCGGGTTGAGGGACGTACTGGCCGCCGCTTCCAGCAGCTCCCATTGGCCTGAAGCAGCGAACTGCGGCCACTAGGAACTGCAATCAGCCAAAACTCTGGACGCAGCAGGTACACAAACTGGCCTGGCCCGCCAGGGGCTTTCCCTGCACAAGTGGCAGAACAAGTTTGGGAACCACTGCTTTAGAGAGTCACAGTGGCAAGTAAATTCACTTGAAATATGGTTAAGAGAATGAGATTCCTGGATGAAAATTGGGACAATCCGGCTTTCTTGTCATACAATCTATATTTGAAGTCTGAGCTGCCCCTGGATAAGTGATCAGAATTTCCACTGCCTGTCGAGTGTTCATCATCTCTTTAATGGCTCATTTTTTCTGAAAGATTCAAGCATATCACTGGAGGATCCATGCTGCCTTCTACCCACTTGTACAATTCCAACTGGTATGTGGGTGGGCACAGGGCAATGCGTGGCCTAAGTACTCATTTCATTGTGCTGTCAATATGCTCGGTACATTTTGGAGTGAAAGATACATGCCAGGGAATTTGGGGCAGTAAGGAGGAGGTGGCTTGTAGGGAAGAGTGAATTGAAAGCACTTTCATGAGGATTGTTGCCATGGTAACCACTTCCTGTTCTCTGTGTGTGCAGAATGTTGGACTCGACCTCTTATAAAGTGCAGCTCATCTCATAAATTTGTGTGCGTGAAGAGGGGGAAGAAGTGCCTTGGAGACACTTAGGGCTAGATCCTCAGCCTCTGAGCTGGCATCACTGTAATGGAACTATGCCAATTTACTCCAGGGAGTCTGCCCTGTAGTTTAATATTCTAAACAGCATTTTCATAACTTCTATAGGCCTTTAGGGGGAGCTGAGGACCATGGCGATTGGAGGGTTGTGTCTTTCATTTAACTTCTAAGATGATAGATAGTAAAACTGTCTTGTTACATTAGAGGAAGGAAAGTGATGTTGTAGTTAGGCCTGGAAGTCAGGGAATTGGGACTCTTAGGTTTCCAATCCTGACCCTACAACTGACATCCTCTTTCCTTGTCTCAGTTTACCCATCTGTAAAACAGGTAGAATAACACAGGGCCAGTCATACCCCATGCTCTAAAGGAAGAGGAGACCTTCAGTCCACAGATCACACCCCTCCCAGCTGAAAGGAAATAGACTAGCCCTGGGGCAGCTTCCAGCCACTTGCTCCTTATGCCTGGTCATCCTTTGGGAGTGAGCAGACCAGGGGAGGAATGGATAGACCAGGACACTTTTTGCTCCTTCTGCACCCACTGGATTTTCCAATGGAATGTTAATACAATCTCAAGCAGTGTTAGTTTTCTATCTTGCCCCTTTCAGGTCGGGGAAATCCTGGGGCAGTTGCTACATAGGGAAGCCCTGACAGAGTTGTTGTGGGGAGCAGGCAGTGGGTGCACACAGCCGACGCAAAGGCACTTAGGCCTCTGTACAGATTGCCTCACCTCCTGCTGGTCCCAGAGATGTGAAAGGTTTGTGGCCTGCTCTTTGGGGGTGGCAAATTCCCACCCCCAGGCAGAACTGGTGGTAAGGGATAAATCTCTACACAAAGAACCCTCATGTTCCATCTTGCTTATTGGGGCTACATTTCCTAGCTCAGAGCGTACTTGTTTGGTGTAACTAATTCATGCTTTTCAAGGCCCTCAGTACTGTGTTGGTTGTCAGATTTTCAGAAGAGCTCAGCTCACATTTAGATGACTAAATGGAAGTGGCCGGGTTTTGCCCTCAGTGGGAGCTGTGGGGTGCTCAGCACCCCTGAACATCTCATCACTTGATTTAGGTGGTAAATGGGAGCTGGGCTCTTTTGAAACTCAGGTTCCCAAGATGCAAAGTATTCTTATATTACTCTTTGCAGCCCTGAAGGTGGAGAAAAAGCCCCCAGATATTTATCATTGTTAATCACATTTTTTTAATCCTTGTTTTTGCTTTTTTTGGATGTGATATCTCCCTTCGTGTTAAATAAACAACCATGCAGGGTGTATTTTTCTGTAAGCGCAGGACTTTTTTATGCTGTTTAAGGACTATCTTATTATTGTTTCATACACTTCTCTTGGTCAAGCACATCAGTGAGAGACTTGAAGTTGAACAACCCTAAGGGCTAAGTTTCAGAGTAACAGCCGTGTTAGTCTGTATCCGCAAAAAGAAGAACAGGAGTACTTGTGGCACCTTAGAGACTAACAAATTTGTTAGTCAAATTTGTTAACAAACTCCTGTTCTTCTTTTTCCTAAGGGCTAAGAGGCTCGCTTGTGACAGTAACAGCTCTTCATTATTTTGTATCGCAGGGTTGAAACTGACATTGTCATGCCCAGGGACTATTTCTATAGGGTCAGTTCCCTTGTCTGTTTATTCCTTTCACTCTCTCTCACCATTTTAGCTTTGATGCCTTAGTGGTAGTACTGAACTGACCCCTGAAATTCCTGGCAAAGACTGATGAGCTTTTCCTACTGTAGTTAATCTTTTCATTATCAATACACTAAACGCAGACCCAGTATTTCAAAATGTCAGGTCCCTTTTCTCCCTCTCAGTTTCTCTAACACGCTACAATCTAACTGTAAACATTAATCAGACCACATAAATAATCCTGACATTTTGATCCACTCTCTGTCTGCCGCTCTGCCCAGACCATTCACTGGTGCCAAAACCAAGCCCTGTGCTGCTTTCATAGGGTTCTGAGGGGCTGGGGAATGGTAATTCTGATGAAAGTCATGGACTTGTGGTGCTGTCTGGAGTCGTGCGTATATCTTCCAACATTCTGAAGCTGAAGTTATTTTTCTCTCATAACTCTTCTGTATGTAGCTATGATTATTCTGTTTGGGTGCTGCATGATTATATACAATGGGCCTGATGCTCTGCTCATTTACACCAGTGTAAATTAGGATTGGTATAAAACTGGTTTAAGAAGCCAATCAGGCCCCACTTGGCTGTCAGTCTGTGTGCTTAGGGGCAGTGCTTTGAGGAGATTCAAGATGGAGGATCTTACCAAATGTGAGCAAGACAATGCTTTCTCTTTCCTATGGCTATTGCATTTAATTGTTCATTGTGTGTTTTTTCCTTACTCAAAAATAAGTAAGAAAGACAAGAAAAAAAATGTGTGTATATATATATATATGGAAAATAGAAAGCTCTGTCCCACACAGCCCCCTTTTCTAACTCCCTTTCATTACTGCACCCTATTCATATCAGAAATCATCAGTCATAACACACAGGGCCTGATTCTTCTCTTTATTGCCAGCCCATGGCATCCACATAACATAAATCAGGCCTCAAAAATCACAAGACTGGCTTAAAAATCATGAGATATAAAATAGGATTTTCTTTGCCTTCTATTTTTGATCCTTTAGGGTGCCCTCAGCTCACATTTTCAAGCTTTTCCTCACAATCAGGAAGGCTAGAAACTTACATTTTTAAAAAGTGGAAGCTGAGATTCTGAGGTAATCACTTAACTCCAGTTGATGGGGCTTTAAGAAAAACTGCAAACATTGCAAGATTTGTACATTGCAGAGCTAGTAATGCTGCTGGCACCTTGTGTCATCATGTACACTTTTGAAAAGTGAAAGTAAAACACCACTTGTCTGAATTGGTAGCATTTTACACTCCTTTTGGACTGGTGCAAGTGACTGTACAAGGTGCAAGCCAATATCATTTAGCCAATAGGAGATTCCGTATCTTTGAACACCTATAGGAGGAGAAGTTAGAGGAAGGTGCACCGTTACAGATATTCTCTAAAACCATATACTTATCGCTAATATTCACTTTAGCCACAAATCTTTCAAAATAAAAGTCCACTTATGGTCAGAGAAGTGCCTATGTAAAAATGACATCTTCTTCCTGAGTAGACCTGCTTGCCATGTGTATTCCGAGTAGTATCTGCTTACTCTGCTACATTTTAGTCCTGTTGGCACTGTGGATCCAATAGAAGAGAGGGAGTAAGAGCATGTCCTAGCTCATTCAGAATCAGAGTTGTTAAGTTCCAATTTAAAAAAGAAATATTTATTACTGATAATGATGTTTGAGCCAAACCCAGATTGAATTACTGATCCCAGAGTGAGTTTGCAGAACTCAAAACAAATAAATAAAAACCCCTTTGCTCATGAACTGAGCACACTGGAGCTGCAATCCATTAAAAATAAAAATAACAGAGAGGCCCATCACACCCTTTTTATATAATTATTTTTCAGAGCACAATATAATCACATTTTAAACCTATGCTTGACTTATATGCAGAAAACAAAAGGCAAAACCCTCAGGGTAGTCAGTGCTCTACATAACAAGTGAAAACCTAGCTTTTTGAAAAAAAATATTATTGTACTGTTGTTTAAAAAATAAAAATATAGGTTGTTAAAGCTCAAGGTGCTTAACTCATGGAGGTAACAGACATGACAAGGTACCTGGGAACTGCATGCTACCTAAAAAGGGAAGACAAAAAATAAAACAATATTGAGTAGTTTGAAATCCACTACTTGTCCCATAAAATGGTGAAAAAATAGCAAGAGGGAGCCATTCATGCTTTGCAAAGCAATGCAGTAAAAGATATCTATTTAAGAGCATAGGGGAGTGTTAGTCTCTATAACAATTAAAAGAATTCACAGATGTTAAAGAGGAAAGGATTTTGTTTTAAAATGAGCCTAAATGCCAGATGAAGCATTTCCACCAGGTGTGATAAAGTATGAGACTACGAAAGCCTCTGCTCTTTGGTAGCTAAGACAGTTCGCAGCCTTGAGGTCAGATGGGACTTTCTAGTAGCATTGGACATTCAAACAACAGAGTCACCATAGGCACCTTCCTCCAGCTCCAGATGGCAAGAATACACCTTTCTTCTTTCTCTGATAATGACCTGGCTGTAATAATCTGTTCATTCATCACCTCAATGCATCGCTATTATAGTTCACCCCACCTTTGTCTAGTCAAAAAATACCCAAAAAATTACAGTTGGGACATAATACAGCAGCTGGTCTTCTGGGTGGGATGAGATGAAGAGAATATATTACATAGGGTTCCGCTACCTATCCTGAATCCCGATTCAGTGCTGGATCCTGTTCAAAGTTCAGGTATTGATCTGTAAATCCCTTAGTGGAATAGACCCATGGCAGCTAGTGGCTCATCTCTACTTCTTTGACCTATGACTGCAACAACACAGCGTGGTATGCGTGATCTGCCAGAATTTAGGTATAAGAGGGAGCTTCCAGAACAACTCTCTAAACTGTAGACAAGGCTTTGTAACACTCTCTGGTTGAGGATATTAGAAAAAGTCCTGCTTACCCTCTCCATCTTCACAGCATGGTTGAAAACTCACTTCTTTAATAAAGCACTTCCCAAAAAATCAAGCAGATGAGAACCTGGCAGCCTGCTCCAAAGAGTAGCCACAATGCTAAATTCCCAAAGCACAGTGGTAGATGGTACCAGAGTAGCTTCCCTGACAAGAGGGATATGGCAGAAGGATGAAGTGGGAGACTCACAGTAATATCCCAGAATAAGACAAACACAAACAGCAAGTTGGTTTACAGATTCACCATGGTAGTGTGTTCTTCTGACACAGTTTACTCAATCCCCTTGAAATCTAGACAAAGTGCGTTCCTAGTTCCAAGTGTTGTGCAACTCTTTGTCCAACAGCTCACTGATGAGAGGGAAGGAGCTTCTATGCCCTACATGCAGCTGCTGCAGTATGTGTGGGCAGTGGGGACATGCAGGATCCAAAGATTCCTGCTTTTCTTCCCCACAACAGCAATGGAAGTTCAGGAGAGGCACAAAGGACACTACCTCCCTGCACCTTTCCTAGCAGCAGCTGGAGGTGAGCTAGGCGGTCCAAACAAACTGACCAACTGCACTCTCCCCGCTGCAGCAGAAGTAGCAGTGAATGGGGAACATAGGTCCAGACTTTCTGCAATGTCTTCCAGTATTCCTCCCCTGGGCCAGTGACCAAAAGCAAACAGATTGCTAAAACTCTAATCACCACTTGGGTGTCTGACTGACATAATCCAACCCAGCAAATACTAGAATTCTTATGGGGGGGGAAACCCTAGTCTTATGACATTTCCAGTCAGATTACTATCTGTCTAGGTACCTGTCTGGCACCCATCACCATAGTATCACAATCTTTGATATATTTATCCTCACAAATACCCCCGTGTGGTAGGGCAGTAGCAGTATCCCCATTTTACAGACCAGGAATTAAGGCACAGAGAGATTAAGTGCCGTACCCAAGGTCACAAGGAAGCCTGTGGTGGAATAGCCAATTGAACCAAGGTTTCATAAGCTCCAGGTTAGCACCCTAATCACTGGACCATCCTTCCTCTTGTGAAGAACATGAATAGGTTTAGCAAGAAATACAGGGCTAGATCATCAGCTGTGTTGATTTACACCAGCCAAGAATCTGGACCTTAGACTTTATAGTGCTAATCTCAAGTATCCCAAATCATCAATCCTTTGGAGATTTGTCTGTCACTAGTAAGTTTGCAAACATTTTGAAGCAAAGTGCTCATTTACATTTGCTTTAAAACCTTGCAAACTCTACTGACACTATGCACATTTAAAATTTTGTTTAAATGCACAAGTTTTACAGGAAAAATCCAGGTGTGTAGCGGGCCTCCTACAAGCATAGCTCCCATAGGGCTAGGTTTAGCACCTCCTGGCTAATGAACCTGACTCCATTTAAATAAACAACCCTTCCCTGCCCCTCCCCCCCCGATCACATCTCATTCTAACCTTTCTTCCTCATCGCTGTAGTAGGCCAATCATTAGTAACCTCCTAAAGGGAGGGGAGGGACTAGCTTTAATTACCAGTCTGCTTCATATAGAGCCTTTTTTCAAGCGTTGTTAATGTTTCAGCAATAGTTTCCAACATTTCATTAGTTATTTGTGACCCTGTTCGGTTCCTTGCTGCTGGGCCAAATTAATTAAATACACATAAAGACATGAGGAAAATCTAATGACCAGAACAGGTTGATTAAAAAAAGATTTGGAGAATTCAGGGAATTGAGCAGAGCAGTTCTTAGCAACTGACATTTACAACAAGCCCCAATGCACAAAATGAAAGAGCTCTCCCAGCTCTTAGTTTAGTGTAGGTGTGAATGATGGAGGCGTGACAAATGTGAAATAATTTGGTCTGTTGGTATCCTTAAATGATCTATGTGAACTCATAAAATTTTCCAGGTTGGATTTAGATTAAAAAGCAGCAACGTGTATGTAAATGTAAAATGTATGTGTATTATGCTGGAAAATTTAGAAGCAGCATGTTCCTTTAATGGGCATCATCTTATTTATGTGCTACCTATGGGAAGAATGTGAGATGGAATAATAATTGCCTAGTGCTTTTTTATGACTATATCAATAAGGAGATTGCATATTTATTATGTATGGAATGTGTGTTGTTACTGTAGGAAATCAGTCAGAAAGCTAGTATTCTAAATGGAGTCACAGCGGAGAGGATATGAAACTATAATCAGACTCTGAGAATTTAATTGTGGTGGAATGTGATAGGGGATCAGATGGGAACTTCAGTCACCGCTGCCGGATGTTGGGTTAGATACTTTTGTTCTGGGAAAGAATAAAGCTTTGCAAGAGCTGATATTAACATCAAGGTTTTCATTGTCTGGGCAGAGATAAGGATATTACATACAAGCGAAGCGGCAAAGGAGCAGAATAAGTTAACTAGTGTGTTACTATGGTGCAGTGCAGAGAGGAGTATTTTAATAAAGGAAGTAGGAAGCAGTATGTTTGTTATCAAGGTGCTGTTTGGTAATTGTGATGGATCATGCAGTAATGGAAAAGTAGTGCTGTAAAACACAGTGTTGTAAAGGGGCTGGAGTCAGAACATGGACTATTGCTTCCATTATTATTATTATTTGTATTACCATAGCACCTAGAAGCCCTAGTCGTGGGCCAGGACCTCATTGTGCTAGTCAGAATACAAACTCCGAACATTGTGAGTGATGCTGTGTCCAACCTTTGGTGAGCTGATTTAGGGCTGAATGGATGGAATTATCGGGCTGGAAAATCTTGTTGTGTGTAAGAGAAGAGGAGAAAATAATTTTGCTGCTCTCAGAATTTGGTTCCTAGTGCAAGGGATTAAATGCTGATGGGCCAAAAAGGCTTCCAAGTTTGGGGACAAAAAAAGACAGCTGTATAGGCTTAAAAAAAAGTGGTTTTGAGCTGTTCCCTCTGTGCCTGCAGTTGGGTTACTTGATAAAAAAAAGTTGTGTGTGTGACTTTGGGGACAAGAGGTAGTTAAATTAGTTTTGCCCCTTCTTCTGACTCCAATGTTCCCCTCTGCTGAGCAGTGGCAGATGTCCAAGACCTTGTGGGTTGGCTTCCCAGTGGTCCAAATTTTCCAACAAGAGTTCAATGGATGCCTTATAAAAATATTGTACCCCTACTGTGCCTGCATTTGAGCATACAAATAGGCTGTACATTAAGTCCTTAGAGCAAGGAGCTAAGAGCCAGAGACCTGGCTGAGTCTGGCACTGACTCTGACGCTGAGCAAATTTCTACATACCTCCCTCACTGAAGGGAAGATCTAAGTATCTTTGCCAAAAGATTTGTATGAACAGTTCTATTTAACTGTTTATCTAAGCTGTTAGCAAGCAGGGAAATGGAGAATTAAAGAATGGTACATATTAAGAAATCTAATTTCAGCAAAATTATGTATTGCAATCCATTAAGATCCACCTATTCAGAGACTGGATCTGACAAGTTAATGACATTACAGAGATGGGGAGGTTAATGATCAGTCTCCATTTGCAGGGGAAAGCATTGAGCTCAAGGACTTTCTGGTATCCCTTCGACTCAGGAACAGTTTTAAGAGAGACTAAGTGCATGTTCTTGTCCTTCAGCTTCTCATTATCCAGAGCTGTGACCTATATACATAATAGTTTCTCCACACGATGTACTCAACAGCAGATTTACTGTGTTATTGTCTTCACTGTGGTGGGGCAGATCCCCACCCCAGGCAGGAAGAGGTTAAAGAACTCCTCTAAGCACAATCAGCCACAATTCGTGCACACGGGCAGCTTGTCAAGCCTGGAGAAGGACAGGTCTTTAAACGAGAGGATCCCTGTTCAATGCAGGGGGGCAGGCTGAAGGAGCCTGGGTGTAAATCCAGAGCTGTAACTAGGCATTTTAGTGCCCTGGGCGAGCAAGCCTATCTGTGCCCCCTGCTGGTTCTTTTTAGATGACATGAGTTAGGCTATTATAGAGTAATGATAATGCATTTATTTTTGTGTATCGGTACGGTATGTAGACAATAAAAGATACTGTACAATTATTTTAGGTGCCACATTAATTTTCACACAATCCTTTAACATCCCTATAGTATACTCCTATGTAACCTTTAAGCAAACTCATGGATAGGCACTGAAAAAAACCATGGATTGAAAATAATAGTAACATATGTATGGATACTGCAATGACTTAATTCCATGAAAGACGTAAAATTGCATTTCTGTATATTAAAAAAATGATATTGGTGGTTTTCCATCACTTCACAGTGAGACTGTGGCTAGTATAAACAGCCACCTCTCTCAATGACGCATCAGAGAATAAAAGGGACTCAAGAATAAACAAAGAATGAATTTATCACACAGGTGAATTATCTAGCAATTGAATTACCAACATAGCATCTGACTCTGTATAAGCAGAAGCCACTCTTTCTCTGGTCTTTATATGAGGGAGACAGACATTTTTTTGGTGGGGCGGAGGAGAGATTGTAAGATTTTTGCATTGTGATTTTATTTTTCTTGATTATTATTTGCTTCCTGGTACAATATTATGGTTGGCTTATACCTGATCATTTCTCCTGCTGAATCCTGCCAAGCAAATTGTGATTATGGCCCTTTAAAGGTAAAGGATTATAGCAGCATGGCTTGTTTGTATAACGCCAGTGTGGGAAGTATCATTCTGTTGGGGAAGCTATGTTGTGACAGCGGATTAAGAGGCATGATTCATCGCATTTTGGCAGGGGTTAGAATAGGTGACCCTTGCGGTCCCATTTAACCCTATGGTTTTATGACATATGACTTCTGGCCAGGCGAGGCCCCTCAGACCTAAATGTGGAGACAGAAGAAAGTATGTGGTGGCGGTGATTGTGAAATCAGATAATGCTGTGCCTCAGTGGGAGACAATGCCAATGCCATGGTTATAGTGGCTACCTGGACATAGCACCGAGGTGATGGCTTCGGTCTCCTAGAGAAGGGTGTCAGGAACAGACTGGCTGGGTTACAGCCCAGAATGCTACAAGCACAGGTCACAGTGCACATGCTTCTTCACTAGTTCATATCTCACCAGCAGCCCCAATCCAGATCTGCACCCAATGCAGATTTCCCTATTGGTCTTGTCACCTGTACAGTAAATGGCCTATATTTTTATTTAACTGAAAGTTGTCCCTAGCCCAAAATTAGAGGCCTTTTAAGAGAAAAGCCAATGTGTATTCAGCATCCTGGGCCAATCTGCCCTGAAGGCATCAGTTCCCTGATGCGTGAGTGCACCATGCTGGCCAGTTAATGAAGCATTATAACAATGGATCAGAGGGAGGCTCCTTATTCTGTTCTCTGTAATAATGGTTGAATCAGGCTGGGGTAGCAACAAGTAAGGGTAGGTCACAGTAGCAGGAAAACACAGCTGAAGGAGGGAGCAGGGCGTGTTTTACCCCTACTGAGGCCTTGGCTACACTTGCAGATGTACAGCACTGTGAGTTAAACATGATTTCGTGCAGCTGAGTAGGAAAAGCGCTGCAGTCTGTCCACATTGACAGCTGCCCAGTGCACTGTCGTGGCCACATTTGTGGCAATTGCAGCGCTATTGGGAGCGGTGCATTATGGGCAGCTATCCCACAGAGCACCTTTTCCCATTCTGGCGCCGTGGATTGTGGGAAGGGGGCGTGGGTGCAGGAGATTCTGGGTCCTGTCCCAATGCCCCGTGATGCATCGCTTCGCATCCCAGAAATCCCTTTGTTTCTGTCCACCTTTGGCGCCATCTTTCAACGGTTTCTGTGCAACGCGATCTGTCTGCAGGAAATGGAGCCCGAACTGCTGAGGCGTATGCTGACGAGTCTCGCCAGCACGTCACGTTTGGCTGTCAAACTATTCCTTAAGATCCAAAGTGACAGTGAGAGTGAGGGTGAGGAGTCCGATGATGCTATCGAGCCGCATAACGCGTACGACATGAAATTGCTTGTGGCATTCATGGACATGCTCAGCACCGTGGAATGCCGCTTTTGGGCTCGGGAAACAAGCACCGAGTGGTGGGATCACATCGTCGTGGAAGTCGGGGATGACGAGCAGTGGCTGCAGAACTTTTGGATGAGAAAAGCCACTTTCATGGGACTGTGTGAGGAGTTTGCCCCCATCCTGCGGCGCAAGGACACGAGATTGAGAGCTGCCCTGCCAGTGGAGAAGTGGGTGGCTATTGCAATCTGGAAGCTGGCAACTCCAGACAGCTACTGGTCGGTCGCAAACCAGT
The DNA here is from genome assembly GCF_027887155.1 of Malaclemys terrapin pileata. NCBI lineage: Eukaryota > Metazoa > Chordata > Testudines > Emydidae > Malaclemys > Malaclemys terrapin. The sequence goes on along the minus strand of NC_071507.1, from coordinate 20,117,626 downwards.
TTGGAGTGGGAAAGTCGACCGTTGGAATCGTGTTGATGCAAGTTTGCAAGGCCATTAATTGCATCCTACTCAGAAGAACCAGGACTCTGGGTAACGTGCAGGAAATAGTGGATGGCTTTGCACAAATGGGGTTCCCTAACTGTGGAGGGGCGATAGATGGGACGCACATTCCTATTCTGGCACCACCCCACCTAGGATCTGAGTACGTTAATCAGAAGGGGTATTTCTCTATGGTTCTCCAGGCGTTTGTGGATCACCGTGGGCGTTTCATTGACATTAACACAGGCTGGCCTGGAAAGGTGCATGACGCACGCATCTTTCGGAACACTTGGCTGTTCAGGAAGATGCAGGCCGGGACTTTTTTCCCAGAGCAGAAGATCACAGTAGGGGAAGTTGAAATGCCCATTGTGATCCTTGGAGATCCCGCTTACCCGTTAATGCCGTGGCTCATGAAACTCTACACAGGGACCCTTGACAGCAGCAAGTAATGGTTCAACTACAGGCTGAGCCAGTGCCGAATAACTGTGGAGTGTGCCTTTGGCCATTTAAAGGCCCGCTGGTGATCTCTGTGTGGGAAGCTGGACTTGGCCGAAAACAGCATCCCCACGGTTATATCCGCATGCTGTGCCCTCCATAATATTTGTGAAGGGAAGGGTGAAAGCTTCACTCAGGCATGGACCTCTGAGGTTCAACACCTGGAGGCTGAATTTGCACAGCCAGAGAGCAGGGCTATTACACGGGCCCAGCGTGGGGCTGCAAGGATTAGGGATGTCTTAAGGGAGCAATTTGAGGCTGAAAACCAGCAGTGATATCTGGTGCCCTGCACGGGAGTGAAGTGCAGTAGTTTCAATCTTTAGGAATCAGTGTTTGCTAAGCAGACTTGCAGTGCCTGTTTATTTCCTGGGATAAGGAGTCTTTTACTTTATGCAATAATAAAGAATATTTTCAAAGCCAAAAAATCCATTTATTGAAAAGAAAAAAAATTATTTATTGAAAAGAAACAAGGGGGTGGAGTGGGGAATAGTACAATCACAGATTCGCATATGTCATGTCTGGTGTGCTGTGCAGTGAGTGCTGCACTTCAGGACAGCTATACTGCATGGTGATGGGGGTTGAGTGCAGAGGGTAAGGGTTGTGGTTTTCAGGGCTGGGTGGTGAAGATACTGGTGTTGGAGGCAGCGGGTGGCATGAAGAACACGGAAGTTGGGGAAAGTGGGTTGGAGGTGACAGTGGGGCACAACGGAAAGAGTTTTGGGACAAGGGCTGTGGGGGGGGGGGTGACGTTTGCGGTACTGCTCCTCTTTCTGCATGGCTACCAGCTCCTGGATAGCGTCTGCTTGGCGCTCCAGGATGCTTATGAGCCTATCAGCGCTTTGCTGCCAGTGCACGGTGCTTTGCCGCCGGTGCGTTGCGTTTTCCTGGTGGATCCTTCTTTCTCTCTCCCTCCAGTTCTGTGCTTTCTCATTCTCTTTAATAGATTGCCGCATCACTTCTTGCAGCATGTCTTCTTTGCTTTTTCGCGGTCTCTTCCTGAGTCTTTGCAGTCTCTGAGCAGGCGATAAGAAGGATGGCTGAGGTCTCAAGGTTGATGCAGCTGTATAGGCAAAATGCAACATTTAACAGAGGCAGCATTGTTTATACCAGACAGAGTAATGATTTCCCCTGCACTTAAGGAGTAGAAAACACACAGGGTCTACCCAATAGCGTAATTTTCCTGTCCGAAACAGAGCACACACATCCCATGGGAGCCTCAAAATGGTGAGTAAGGGGGACTGATTGTTTCAGGGCTGCACTGTCCTCTGGGTTTCTGTGCCTTGGGGAGAGCCAACAGCTTCAGGGGGCATCTACACTGAACATTGTCCCAACATTTTCCACAGGAGTTCATCCTGGATGATATCTCACTGCTGAGGGTGACCTGGGAAGCAAGGGAGGGTCTTCTACTGCAATGCGGCTTCTGCCCTGGCCCATATGCAGCTTGCCTGTGTGCAGCAATGGTCCCCCCACCCCTCACGGCACAGTGGCGCGGACACATTAGCCTGGCTGGGACAAGGACCATGGTGGCTCTCCCGATAAATCTGCGCAAGCGCATTGCACACTTTCTGGATGAGACATTCGAGGAGATTACCGAGGCCGATTACCACGATGTGATAAACCACATCAATGCACTATTCCACATCTAGGCATGCATGCCTAACCCTCCTCTCCCAAAGAGCCCGCACCGAAAAAATTCCTTCTCGAAAAAAAAAACCCGCTTACCGGAACCTGCTCTTCTGTTTGTCCTCCACCAAGTACTGGCCATTGTGACTGGCTACCTTCCTCCTGGCTCGAGAAGAGCTCCTGGTTGCCTGGCTCCAGGGATTCCGGGGTGTCTCCCTCCGGCCCACCACCATCACTCCTGTTTTCCTCCTTCTCCTCCTCCTCTTCCTCCTTCCTCCCCCCCCACCGGCTCTGAAGTGTCTATGGTGGTGCTCAGAGTGGAGGTGGGGTTAACCCCAAGTATCACATCCAGCTCTTTGTAGAATCGGGAGGTCATGGGGGGAGCACCCGAGCGGCCGTTTGCGTCGCGGGCTTTGCAGTAGGCACTCCACAGCTCCTTCACCTTAATCCTGCACTGCAGGGCGTCCCGGTCATGGCCCCTTTCCATCATGTTCTTTGATACCTTCCTGAAGGTATCGTAATTCCTACCGCTGGAGCGCAGCTGGGACTGTATAGCTTCCTCTCCCCAAACACTGATGAGGTCCAGCAACTCGCCATTGCTCCATGTTGGGGCTCGCTTGGCGCATGGAGGCATGGTCACCTGGAAAGATTCGCTGATAGCACTCCACACCACACCGTGCTGAGCAAACAGGAAGGGGATTTTTAAAATTCCCGGGGAATGTAAAGGGTGGGTCACATGGTTGGTTACCTGAGGCCAGGGCAGTAGAGTTTGAATTGATGATCAGAGTGGCTAGAACAGGCATTGTGGGATAGTGCCGAATAATTCTGGAGGCCATTCACAGCGCATTGGGCGGCCACACTGGCGCCGCAGCGCTGCAGCGGCAGTGCAATACTCGCTATTCCTCTCGGAGAGGTGAAGTACATGCAGCGCTGCAACCACGGAGATACAGCGCTGCAAATGCCTTGCCAGTGTGGATGGGGAGTGAGTTACAGCGCTGGGGGAGCCTTTACAGCGCTGTAACTCGCAAGTGTAGCCAAGGCCTGAGTGTTGACTAAGAAGGCCTATTTTACTTGGGCAACGTTTTACTTTCTTTGTTTCTATTGTTGCTTCCCCTAACTGTAAATCACAAGCAGCCCCGAACTTCATTTCTCTTTTCTGAACACTTCCTCCTAAGCATGGAAGCCCTCTGCCTCCCCACCCTATTTTTGCAAACAGGGCAGGTGGCTCGTCCCATTGGGGTAACTATTACCCCCTCTGCCCCTGCCTGTGCTGGGGCTTTGCCCTCTGCCACCATCTGGCAGCACGTCCCCCTTGGGCTGAACCCCGGCTCCTACCCCTCTCCCCCACTCCTGCCCCTGCCTCCTGATGTTTGACCCCCTCGCGCAGTCAGCTTTCATCCCTGCCCACCCGTCTGATTTCCCCCTATGCCCCCTTTAACCTTTTTAATCCCCAGCGAGGGCAGCAGCTTCAGCAGGTGTTACTGAGCAGTGAGCATGCTCAGTAGGAGCCAAGCTGCACTCAGTGCCCTGCCCGCTTGCTGCCCCTCCAGGGTCCTAGTGCAGGAGAGCCTGCTCTGGCTGGGGTCACTGGGCCCGCAATCCTGGGGGGGGAGGGGGGGGCTGAGCACCTTGGGCTCTGGCCAGATGCTGCTGCCTGCACCTAATGTTGCGGGGTTGGGGGGGGGGGAAGTGATGCTGCTGGGCCTGATCCTGCCCACCACCCCATTTTTGCACTCCCAGCGGCTCTGCACACTGTGCTCCTGCCCTGCTCGCCCCACCCTAGTTACAACCCTGTGTAACTCTGAGCTCTCTGATCGCTGTGGCTGGAGGCAGTGGGACCAGGCTGGGAAATGGCTTGAGACTCTTGGCAGCCCAACTATGGTTGCCAAAACTAGACACTTCAGCAGGAGTGCTGGAACTCCCCCTTCTCACTCCTTCCCCCGAGGACCTGCCTCTGCCCCATTTCTTCCCCTGAGGACCCGCTCCTGCCCCTTCTCCCTGAGGCCCCACCCCTTGTTCACTCCTCTTTCCCCCTCCCTCTGTCACTCACTGCTGTTCCCCACCCCCCGCCCCAGCTCTGTCGGGAGGGACTAGTGTTGCCAGGTCTCCGGTTTTTGACTGGAACGCCTGGTCAAAAAGGGACCCTGGTGGCCCCGGTGAGCACTGCTGACCAGACTGTTGAAAGTCCAGCCAATGGCGCAGCAGAGCTAAGGCAGGCTATTCCCTATCTATCCTGGCACCGTGCTGCCCCCACCCCAAGCACGGGCTCTGCACTCTCATTGGCTGGGAACCATGCCTTCAGGCGAGAGCAGCGCCTAGGAGTCGGACCTGCTGGCCACTTCCAGGGCGCAGCACGATGCCAGGACAGGCAGGGCACCTGCCTTAGCCCCACTGCGCCGCTGACCGGGAGCCACCTAAGGTAAGCCTGAGTCCCAACCCTCTGCCCCAGGCCTGAGCCCACCCCAAACCCGGAGCCCCCTCCTGCATCCCAAACCCCTCATCCCTGGCCCCACCCCGGAGCCCACACATCCATCCCAGAGCCTGAACCCCCTCCTGAACCCCGATCCCCTGCCTCAACCCGCAACCTCCTCCCGCACTCCAAATCCTTCGGCCCCACCCCCCAGCCTGGAGCCCCTTCCTGCACCCCAAACCCCTCATTCCCAGCCCCACCCCAGAGGCTGCACTCTCAGTTGGAGCCCTCACTCCCTGCACCACAACCCTCTGTCCCAGCCCAGAGTCCCCTCCCACACCCTGAACCCCTCATCCCAGGCCCCACCCCGGAGCCCGCACCTCCAGCCCAGAGGCCGTATCCCCTCCTGCACCCCAACCCCCGCCTCAACCTGCAGCCCTCTCCCACACTCCAAATCCTTCGGCCCCAGCCTGGAGTCCCCTCCCACCCCAGCCTGGAGTGCACACCCCCAGTTACAGCCCTTACCCCCTCCTGCCCCAGCACAGTGAAAGTGAGTAAGGGTGGCGGATAGTGAGCCACAGAGGGAGGGGGAATGTAGTGAGCGGGAGGCGGGACCTCAGGGAAGGGAAGGGGTAGGGGGCAGGGCCTAGGGGAAGGGGCAGGGCTAGGGTTCTCGGTTTTGTGCGATTAGAAAGTTGGCAACCCTAGGAGGGACTCGTCTGCAGAGCTGCGGCTGGGAGCTGCAGCTGCCTGATGCAGGTAGGAGGCAGCCCTGGCGCGAGGGATGACTCAGCACCTCCCCGCTTCCCCCACCCGCAATAACTTGACGTTGTGTGTCCGGTCAGTAGATCTGTCTGGACACTGTCAGGTCCCCTTTTCAACCAGACTTTCCAGTCAAAAACTGGACACCTGGCCACTCTATGCCCAGTCCCCCTCCCCTTTGGCTTTCCAGAGGCCGAGGACTGCTTTTTGTGGGCTGTGTAAGCATACTGGGCTGTGTAAGCATACTGACACTTTTTCAAACTACTTTAACTCCAATCCTACCCCTTAAGAAGGCCAGTGCCTTGAACAACACAACCAGAGGGGCTGTGCCCTCCACCCTGAGAAAGGAGCACTGTCCATTCTCTCTCCAAGAGGATGCTAGAGAGGGATAGCCTACTATGTTCACAAATACATCTGTGCTATGGCATCCCTTGTTCTGGTGTCCAAGTATGGCCATCTTAGTGCATCATAAATGCATTTAGGGATATATGTACAGCCTTCATATTGTCTTGTGCAGCTGGAAGACATCAATGAAGATACTCAAGCCAAGGATCTGGCCATATAAGTCGATGCACTTCTAGTGCATGGCTGTGGTGATTTACATCAGCAGAAGACCTAGGCCTAGAATACGTGTTCACTAAAACAAACAAGCAAACAAAAAACCATGAAACCAAACCAAAACAAAAAATCACACCAAAACACCAACTTGGCTGTTTAAATTTTGGACCAGGTGAGAGAGAGAATTGGCTGCATAAGTTAAAGGTTTTGCGATGACCCCAATATAACTAGTGGACTTATTTTTTCCACTGGCTATTATTCCATTAACATGTTACCAAATGCTGCTCTGCAAACTAAAATGGGCACATGTGCTCTAAAAATGATATCAAAGGACAATATATTATCTGCTGAAATATTTAAATTTGATTCTGCCAGGACAGCTAATTTAATACTGCTTTTTAATTTTTACATGTATTTATCTCAGCGGTGGTTTTAGGCAGACAGCTTGCATGAATTTGAGCAAATTCAATTTTCTTTTCTTTCCTTCTACTGAGTGCCCTTTTGGTTCAACGAAAAGGGGCCAGAAAAAGAAAACACTATAGCAGTGGTCCCCAAACTGCGGGGCACCCAGAGGAATGTTTGGGGGGATATGTGGCAGGGGCTGGGCCAGCTCTCCAATGGGGGGTGCAGAGGAGCACGATGCTTTCAGTCCCCCGACCAGCTCCGTCCCCAACCTTGCTCCTCCCCCAAAGACTCAAAAACTAACAGCAAAAAATTTAAGTACATCAGAATCAGGAAACCTGCTAAACAATTGGTGGGTCCACTGGTCAGTCAAGGTGCTAAAGGAGTATTCAAGGAAGATAAAGCCATTGCGAAGAAACTAAATTAATTCTTTGCAGCTGTCTTCACTGCAGAGGATGGGAGGAAGATTCCCATACCTGACCCATTCTTTTCATGTGACAAATCTGTGGAAATGTCAAGATTGAGGTGTCAGTAGAGGAGGTTTTGGAACAAATTGATAAGTTAAACAGTAATAAGTCACCAGGACCAAGAGTTCTGAAGGAACTCATATATGAAATTGCAGAACTAATAACTGTGGTATGTAACCTATCATTTAAATCAGCTTCTGTACAGATGATTGGAGGATAGCTAATGTGATGCCAATTTTTAAAAAGGCTCCAGAGGCAATCCTGGCAATTATAGGTCAATAAGCCTAACTTCAGTACCAGGCAAATTGGTTGAAACTGAAGAACAGAATTATCAGACACATAGATGAACATGGTTTGTTGCGAAGCGTTAACATGGCTTTTGTGAAGGGAAATCATGCCTCACAAATCTATTAGAATTCTTTTTTGGGGTCAACAAACATGTGGACTATGGTGATCCAGTGGATACAGATACAGGGTACTTAGACTTTCAGAAAGCCTTTGACAAGGCCCCTCACCAAAGGCTCTTAAGCAAAATAAGAGGGAAGGTCCTCTCATGGATCAGTAACTGTTTAAAAGATAGGAAACAAAGGGTAGGAATAAATGGTTAGTTTTCAGAATGGAGAGAGGTGAATAGTGGTGTCCTCCAGTAGTCTGTACTGTGCTCATTGCTGTTCAACATATTCATAAATGATCTGGAAAATGAGGTAAACAGTGAGGTGGCAAAATTTGCAGACAATACAAAAATTACTCAAGATAGTTAAGTCCAAATCAGACTGTTAAGAGTTACAAAGGGATCTCACAAAACTGTGTGATAAATGCAAAGTAATGCACATTGGAAAACATAATCCCAACTATACATACAAAATGATGGGTTCTAAATTAGCTGTTACCACTCAAGAAAGAGATCTTGGAGTCATCATGGATAGTTCTCTGAAAGCATCTGCTCAATGCAACAGTCAAAAAAGCTAACAGAATGTTAGGAACCATTAGAAAAGGGATAGATAATAAGACAGAAAATATCATAATGCCACTATATAAATCCATGGTATGCTCGCATCTTGAATACTGTATGCAGATTTGGTCACCCCATCTCAAAAAAGATACATTAAAACTGGAAAAGGTGCAGAGAAGGGCAACAAAAATGATTAGGGATATGGAACAGCTTCCATATGAGGAGAGATTAAAAAGACTGGGACTTTTTAGCTTGGAAAAGAGACAACTAAGAGGGGATATGAGAGAGGTCTATAAAATCTTGACAGGTGAGGATAAAGTGAAGAAGGAGATGCTATTTACTCCTTCACATAACATAATAACTAGAGGTCACCTAATGAAATTAATAGGCAGCAGGCTTAAAACAAACAAAAGGAAGTATTTCTTCACACAACACATAGTCAACCTGTGGAACTAGTTGCTAGGGGATGTTGTGAAGGCCAAAAGTATAATAGGGTTAAAAAAAGAATTAGATACATTCATGGAGGATAGGTCCATCAATGGCTATTAGCCAGGATGGGCAGGGAAACAACACCATGCTCTGAGTGTCCCTAACCACTGTTTGCCAGAAGCTAGGAGTGGATGACAGAGGATAGGTCACTTGATGATTGCCCTGTTCTGTTCATTCCCTCTGAAGCACCTGGCATTGGCCACTGTTGGAGGACAGGATGCTGGGCTACATGGACTAATGGTCCAATCCAGTATGGCCGTTCTTATGTTCTTCTAGGTTGGTGGCTGCCTACCTTCCCTCCTTCATGGACCATTCTGGGGTTTAAGTGGTAGATAGGCCCCCCCTACATAGAGGGAGGCAGCAGTGTGAATGCCCAGAGGCAGAAATATAGGCACCTAGGGAACTTTTACTTAGAAAACTTAGGTGCTGAGTGTGTTTAAGCACCTACAGGATTAGGTGGCAGCAGAGCAGGGTTTCGTGGATCTCAGTGGTGCCTAAAATTGGGACTTAGGCATCTAAGTCTGTGGTTTAAGTGCTCAAGTACCATCATAGATCTGGGCCCAGGTGTTTATAGGAGAGCTTTGTTTAATACTTCATAACAGCAACCCTTAAACCTGTAAAAGTGTTACAGACCTAAGCCTCCAGGGTGTAAGAGAAAAATCTGGATTTTCTGTCATAATGAAACATACAATCATGGAGACTGCAAACAGGACAAATATCTTCTTCATTTGTTCTAATTTTTCCTAATGCCAATCTTGGCTGCTTTAGCTAATGGGGATCTGAAGCACCATAACAAAATTGAATTTTCCTGTGTATCTTCTGTTTAACCTATAACATTTCCACTGATAGCTCACAACAAATGACAAGTGTTCATCAAAAGGAAGTTTTGTGTATACACAATTAAACAATACATATATTTTGGAAGGGTAAAAGCAGCAATAGATTCCACTTTAATGTATTCTTAAAGAAGGATTTTATAGAATATTAGGGTTGGAAGGGAACCTCAAGAGGTCATCTAGTCCAACCCCCTGCTCAAAGCAGGATGAATCCCCAGGCAGATTTTTGCCCTAGATCCCTAAATGGCCCCCCTCAAGGATTGAATTCACAACTCTGGGTTTAGGAGAGCAATGCTTAAACCACTGAGCTATTCCCTCTCTTGTATTTTGTTGCTGCTAACATGAGCATCAGCACTAATCTGAGTGGTTGCCTTCAAGAAAGCACACTCCAAGATAGTGCACTAAAGCTGAATCCAATTCCCACTGAAATCAATGGGCAGAAGACTCCTGCTGACTTGGATTGGATTCTTATGGAATAACTTTACAAAAGAGAATACCAAGGTAATGTTGAAGAACCAGTGGCTAAGAACAGCTAAAAGTAGCAGTTCATATTCTATTCTCTCTCTTTTAAGTGAATTTAGTCCCAGTGAAAAGTGCTGAATTGAAAATCCTGGAGAACAAAGTCCTCCATGTGTCCCCAGAACAGGCAGAGGCAAAGTTAGTGAAAATCTCTCCATAGTGCCCTACCAATGTGCTTTGACATTTAAGGGGGAGGGATAGCTCAGTGGTTTGAGTATTGGCCTGCTAAAGCCAGTGTTGTGAGTTCAATCCTTGAGGGGGTGAATTAGTAATCTGAGACAAAATCAGTGCTTGACCCTGCTAGTGAAGGCAGGGGGCTAGACTTGATAACCTATCAGGGTCCCTTCCAGTTTTAGGAGATAGGTATATCTCTACATAACCCTGATACAGAGGAACACCCACTGAAGGGTAAGAGGGTGATTAAGTCTCTATGTTCAGTCAGACTTGGCTGTCTAATGGAGATTGCCATCAAAGATGCCAATTGTGGGTGAAGGTGAATTCTGAGCCCTTGGCTGAAGTCCATAGCAGACTGAGACAGACTAATTTTTCACCGCTCTCAGATAGCAGTGACTTTCAATCACTGCTGACATAGGATGGATTCAAACCTGCAGCTTGAAAGTTTCACTGTTCCATTACCAGCCTTCTGTGTCATCTAATCTAGCCTGTATTTCTTCTGGTTTTAATTGTTACCGCAAATGGGCTGTCCTGATTAGTAATAGGAAGTAGTTCCATGATCATGTAGCGAGGTAGTGTGGCCTCCCTCTGACCCAGAAAGGGAAGAACCACCCTCTGTGCCTACGTGGGTGGACCCAGACTCGCCTCACCCCTCCAACCAGAAGTGGATGGGCAGGACAGGAAGTAAAAAAGACAGAGCCTCTAGCTCAGTGGTGTTGGAGACAATGAGGGAGACAGATATATCCTACTTGCTCCAGGCTGCTGAGCCCAGAGATACCTTGCTCATGGAGGAACCTGTGTCTGCAGGGGAGCTGCTGGCCACCTAACCTGGGGAGATGGAAGGCACCCCTTTGATCCAGGTACATCCTGAAGGGAGGGTAAGAAATGGCCCAGGGGAGCTCACTCCAGTCTGAGTATTGTGCTGCCTGAAAAATGGTCAGTGTGTTGTGGCTGGATTCCCTGCTGACCCAGTGGTGAACCACTCTGCTGCTGTTAGCGTCCTGAGCTGGGACCTGGTGGAGTTGGGTGGGCCCAGGCCCCCTACTCCCTGCCACCTCACCCTTGGGGTGGCCGCCTCCCCAGTGTAGGTCAGGAGGCTGGTGTTAGCCTACTGCCTGCCAGAGCTAGGATGACAGGCTACTTGCTAGCTCTGTCCTGCTTAAGGGCTGGAGTTCATAGACTGCTTGTTAGCTCTTCCCTGGCCTGTGTGCTAGAGCCTAAGGACTCCTTGGTGGCCCTGCTCCTGCTTAAGGGCTAGAGCTGGTAGGCTGTTTGCAGTTCAGCTCTATTAGAACAGTTGGGATGCTAAAACCTGGTTTGCTAATCTCCCCCGATACTAGTCAGTGATCCCAATGACTTAGTGAGGCAGTGTGGCCTCCCTCTGACCAAGAAGAGGAGGGATGTCTGCAACACCACTACAACCACAAGATGGAACTTCAAAAGTTCTGGCTTCTGTGGCCACAAGTAATATCCAGTAGAGGCCTAGTGAATTGCCTGTTTATACCATTAAGGACATATGATGACAGAAGACAGGTTGAGTATACTGGGCTGCAGCCATTCAGAGACATTGAATGTACATAAAAACTTTTGGTGTCAGGAATATGATATGGGAAGAATATGCTGAGACAGCCAAACACCTGTAAGGAGTTGAACTGAAGCACTCTGAGTCAGTGCATCTAAGGACTAATACCATTAGGAACTCCAGGGAAATAAAGAACTCCAATAACTCAGCCTTGAAAGAACAATGGCACTTACCAGCAATCTAAATCCTTTATGCTGAGCAGCACTTCTTCCAGTCAACATTGTGAATGGATAAAATTATGCTTTACAAATTGTTCTATAGAGTATTCTCCATTTAAACAGATACCACGCTCCAGGTATTAGCTTGCATCACTGTTTATTTCCACCTACGTGTAACTCATATAAATGAGGAAATCTTTGTTTTTATAGTGGAATCTGGGGATGGGCTTTTAGGCGAACTGATGTGTCAGGGAATCTTTTATGTTAGCCACTCTGTATGTTACAAAACTTTGCCTGCTCCCATAAATATTCTGCAGATCAAAGTTTCTGTAAATTCTAGGAAAGAGCCAAACTCCTCATTTGGCTGTGATGGGATGAAGGATGATTCCAAGGTTAGGGTTCTGGACTAAAGTTCTAGGTACTGTTCTAGCTTTGCCACAGACTTCCAATGTAACTTTGGGCAAGTCACTTTATTTTTCTGTGCCTCACTTACCCATCTGTGAAATAGTGATAATTCTTTTCTCCTTCACTAAGGGTGCTGTGAGGATAAATGTATTTTTTTTTTATTAATAAAGCTGGTCACAAAATAGATTTCTATCCTGTGAAAAACTGAGATTTAAAAAAAAAAATGCCAACATTTTGATGATTTTTTTTGCTAAATTACATTTGAGATTTTTTTTTCTTCAATTTCAACCCCTTTAAATTTAATTTTTATTCCAAGTAATTTGAAATGAAGTCATTTTAAAACTCAAAACTTTAACCCCAAAGAGTCAAAATGGGCCTCTTCATTTTCAATTTTTTTTTACTTTTTTTTTTTAAATAAAATTTCATCAAAATATAAGTTCACAAAAATGGTTTAATCAAAACAGTATTTTCCAATGGAAAGCTGTTTTGATGAAAATTTTCCAACCAGTTCTATTTATGAAGGGGTAGGTTGGTGTTTTTTTTTTTCCCCCCCCAAAGGCACAAATGGCAATTAGGTGTCCAATTCCAATTGATTTTCAATGGTAGTTAGATATCTAACTGCTATTTGCACTTAGTACAGTGATAGGGACTGCCAAGAAGATGTAGTCACTGATCTGAAATGCATGGTTAAACCACTGAATTGTGTGATTGTGCCAAACAATTGTAGCACCTGTGTATTATAGAAAAGACCTGCAAACATAGTTAGATAAGTAAAACATTTTTATAATAAATTATGCAAGTTTGACTTGTTTTTCCATAGAAAAAACACTGTGACTATTAGGAAAATGTTATCAGGAAGTACTGAGGAGCCACCAAACTGATGTTAATTTTATCCATTCTGGTCCAAACGTTCTGGAGAAAAATAGAATCTGGCTATAGTCGCTTTAAGAATATATTTTCATTAAATTATTTAGCATACTTCAGTAATGACAGGGGATGAGCCATAACCAAACCTCCAGATCTAAATGCATCTGACCTTTTGGGCATTAGTAATCTATATATCGGGGTGGCCAAACTTACTGAACCTCTGAGCCGCATATGATAATCCTCAGAAGTTCGAGAGCTGGGTGCACTTGCTGGAGCTCTGCCCAGGGGTTCTGCCCTTCAGCGGGGTGGTGGGGCTAGGAGCTTCTGCCTTGCAAGGAGTGAGGTAGCAGGGCTTCAACCCCAGGGGAAGCACCTGCTGGGGCTGGGGGCTTCAGCCCCACTCTAGCTGAAGCCCCCAGCAGGTGTGCCCCATGGGGCTGAAGCACCTAGAGCCCCCTCCCTGCTTGGCAGAAGCCCCAAGCTCCCCCACCCCAGTCTGGTAGGCAGAGAATGGGGGGGTAGGGGGCACGAGGGGCTCTGCAAGCTGCACTTGCCTACGGCTTGCAGGTTTCAGTTTGGCCACTCCTGCTATATCCATTTGAATTTAGTATCCCAAAGCGATCTGTATTCCAAATGAAAACAGCAGTCACTGTATCCCCGGTAATGTTATATAATGCCATTGCAATGGGCCCAAACCATAATGTTGAAGAGATGGGCCAAATTATTAAGTTTGGGGGGTGCTAAAAATCGTTGTGTAGATGTTCAGGCTCAGGCTGGAGATTGGATTCTGGAACCCTCCACTCTCTCGGGCTCCCAGAACTCGGGCTCCAGCCTGAGCCCGAATGTCTACACATGGATTTTTGAGCCCCGGAGCCTGAGCATGCTAGAGTCAATTGACCTGGGCCAGCTGAGGGTTTTTTAATCCATGTACACATACCCTTAGGGTCAGATCCACAAAGGTGACCGATGCTCTGCATTGCACTGCCTAAAGTGAGGCACCATGCTGTCCAGTGGAGTCTTCAGCCCTGAGTTAGGTGCCCAGGATCCCTATACAATGCACAGGGAGAGGTAGATGCCTAAGAATAGGATTCACAGGAGCCAGTGTGCTGAGTGTGGAGATACCCAAGCTAGCCAATGGGAAGTGCTGAGAAGAGGGGTGTGGCTTAAGTCCTGCCACTCAAATGGAGTTATGTGCTTAACTCTAGGCTGGAAGGATGTCCCTCCTTCCAGTTGGGATTCATAGCCGTGAACCCTCTCCTGGCATTAGGCACCTACATTGGGTCAGTCAGCCCTTTCTTATGAAAAAACTGGAGGTGGAAGAAGTGGTACCTCCCTAATAGCCCAGAAGTTAGTGTACTCACCTGCGAAATGGGAGACCTGGGTTCAAGGCTCTGCTCCAAAATCAGGCAGAGTTGGGATTTGCGCCCATATTCAGGGGAGTGCTCTAGCTACTGGGATATTGGGGGCAGTACCACCACAACAGTCACCTCTTGTGGGGGTAGGTGTGTTCTGAGAATACCCACATGCAAGCAGGGCGAGCTCTAGCTTTTCGCTGCCCTAGGCAAAAAAAAAAAAAGCGTCCGGACTGCCGAAGCGGAACCCCCCGCGTAAAAACGGCAGCTGCAGGGAGCGCGTGGAGGGCGGTAAAGGCGGCTTCCGGGGGGGGTGAAGAGCGGCACCCGCCCGCTCCCTCTGCCCGTGGACAGCCAGGCGCTGCACCCCGCTCGCAGCTGGGCGAGAGGGGCTCCCCCCTTCGGCCTTGAGGTGCCTCTCCCAGCCGGGCAGGTGGAGCCCCCGGGGGCTGCAGGAGATGCTGGCTCAGCCACTCCTTTAAAGGTGGCTCGGCCGGGCTCAGAGCGGTGCGGGAGGCAGAGGCCGGCGCAGGCGGCAGGGAGTGGCGCGTCCCGGGGAGCCTGGCAGTACGGTGAGCGGCAGGGATCGCTAGTTCCTGCCCCCCTGGGCCAGGGTCTGTGCCCCTGCAGGGCTGGGCTGGCCACCCCAAGATTGGCCGGAATGCCGCCCCTTACAATGTGCTGCCTCAGGCACGTGCTTTCTCATCTGGTGCCTGGAGCCGGCCCTGCATGCAAGATAGGCAGGGGAAATGCCTGATCTGTGAATCCTGTTGTGGCTTAAGAGTGAGTTAAGTGCCAAGCTTCCCAGCAGTGTCAGGACTTAGGTGGCTTTGGACATGCCCACATGCAGAAATTAAGGTACATACAGGATTTGCTGGCAGAAATGTAGGTGCCTAAGTGATTTGGGCACCTACAAAGAGCTGGCAACTGAGTGGGAGGCTTGTGAATGCCAGTGGTGCCTAAATGTTGGATTTAGGCACCTAAAGGGCAGTTAAATGCTGAAGTCCCCCTTGTGAATCTAGTTCCTAGTGAACAGAACAGGCTGAAAAACAAAACTTTCACAAAATGTTTGTGGAAAATTTTGTTTAATTTTTGTTGAAATTCAGAATTTTCATCAAAGGTTTCATTGAAATTTCATTTTTTTTTGTTAGCTTTGCTAGCAAATCACGTTTGAGCAGAACTTTCACAAGACAGTTAACTTTGTTAACCTAAAAGCATTTAAATATAAAAATGTAACATGATCATTTAATATTTAACAGTAAGGAATCTCTCACACACCCCATCCCCACTCACCCCACCGTCTGTACCTACTAGTAACTACAAATCTGTGGAAGATGTTAAACAGTTACAAAAAATATACTGTGAAAGATCTTGTTTAATTTGACTTCTGCACATGTGGTTTACTAACTCCTGCATCCCTCTAGCAAAGGCAACAGCCTCTAGAGAAAATGAGAAGATTGCTCAAGCATCACAAAAGTGAACATGTAGGTAGAATGATCTTAGCTCATTACTAGATTTCCAGTTTTGCTCAGAGTGAGTTCTCTGCATTCTTTTATATGTAATTTGAAAACCTTTTACTGAAAATTCCTAACAAAAAGTTGTCAAAGAACATAATGCAGAATGTTTGGTTACATAGTCAGGGATTTTTGGGGGTGATAATAATGGTTTTTAAAGGCCTCATCCAAAGAATGTCGATGTCATGAGGCCTTAAACAAACAACCAAATTCTGCTCTTATTTACATCAGTGCAAGTTTCTTGTAATCAAGTGAATTTCACTGGTGCATAAATATGCAGGATGATAGAATATTATAAGCAATAATAAAGAATAACTTAAGGCAAAAAAGTCTTGACTGAGCACTACTCAGGTGAATAAAGGCTCCAGCATTGTGGTCCCTGGTTCTAAATTTGATTCTGAACTTTCAGAGCATTCTCCTTCAAAAAGAAAATTTCTTATCCAGGATATAAAGAAAACTTTGGACAAAGCTAATAAATCAGTTCCATCTGGCCAATCAATCTGAGTAAATTAATGATACAAGTAAGTAATGTAGAGCTGTTTTATGTATAAAGAATATACAACCTCATCTAATTGGAAGCTAAATGTGAAATCACATTTAAAAAAAACCCTCTATTGAAAGACGTTAAGGTTGTAAAAGTATCCAACTCCTGCTCCTGTTTCCCCCCACACACTCCTATTCTCCTCCAACCAGCTGCTCCCCTTTCTTCCTCTACTCTCCCCTCCCCATTCCTATCCTCCCTCATTCCTGGCCCTCTCTCCCCGTCTTCTGCCTCATCCCCCATACCCTGCGCATCTTCCCTCTCCCCAGCCCCCCTTCCGTGTGTGTGTGTGTGTGTGTGTCAGGCAGCTGCCTCCTTTATCTCCATTCTGCCTGAGCACAAGCCAAAGGGGCTACTCCTGGGGGAATTCTGCACCAAAAAATTAAAAATTCTGCACACAATATTTTAAAATTCTGCATATTTTTATTTGTGAATATAACACAATATAATCACATCAGTTTCAATTATTTTGGTAATTTATTTCAAAATACCTGTCAGCACGTATGTCTGTAACAATACAGACAACAGAAAAGATTCCTCCAGGAGGTGAGTGTTAAAGAAACCATGACGACAACCCAGTTCCTGTTTCTCTGTGATGCTTTTGTCGGGCACCTCAGTCTGGCTGTGTCACACTTGCCAGCTGTGCACATCTTGGGGGGAAAACTCTACCCCTCTGGTCTTTTAGTTGATTCTCATTTTTTTACCCTGTCCCCAGAGGGTTACCATATAGAGGTCCCGAAAGAGACCTGCCGGGAGAAGGGGGAGCTGGAGGAGGTATCGGGGGGGGGGGGGAGGGTGTGCTGAAGGGGTGTGTGTGTGTGTGTGTGTGTGTGTGTTAGGAGGCAGTATTTGGTGGGTGCTGGAGCAGGCTGTGTGGGCCCCCTCAGCCCTAACACCTGCATCCCCTCTCCCACCAGAGCCCAGACACCCGGCCCAGACACCTGTACCCCTTCTCCCCCTCCCTGCCCCAAGAGCCCAGCCATGAGAGACCCCCTGTGGGGCCAGACCTGAACCCTCTCCCCCAGAGCCCAGGGGTCCAGAGAGAGAAACAGCCTTATGCTGATCAGACTAGGCTTGCATGGAATTTCCTGTGGTGATTTCAGTGTTGGGCTGTGCAGGGCTTACACTGGATAGGGCCTCCATCCCCACTGGGCTGCTCACCATGGGGCCGCAGCCCACACACCACCTCTTTCCTTCAGGGCATGCTGGGAACTGCAGCTTCTGGAAACCCTCCAGCTCTCCCTGCCCTCAGCAGTGTCCTCTATTTGCAAGGTGGAAAGTTGGGCTCTGCTGGGTCCAGCGGCCCCTAGTGGCAGCCAGCAGCTCTGCAGCACCAATTCTATGGGGGAAAAAATGAAATTCTGCACAGAACATTAATTCTGTGTAAATTGTGCAGTGCCTCAGAATTCCCTCAGGAGTATGGGGCATTGAGAACACAGGGGCCCACAATGGCTAAGACTAGCAATTGTAGGGGATGTGCTGCTGGAGCATACTCAGTACAGATGGACCCTTCCAAGAATTTAACTTGCCAAACTCTGACAAGTTTCTACTGAGCATGTAGGAGCTGAGATTTTCAGAGACTCATAGCTTGGCCAGTGTTTAGTGGATTTTCATGGGGATGGCAAAAGACAGAAAGGCCACCCTACAGCAAAAGTGGTTCTAAATGAACAGTTGTATGAAACATTTATATGGACAATATATATATATTTCACTAAGCTTGTTCTTGGAAAGAGTTATTGTAGCTGAAAATTTTTTAAAAAAGAAATGGGTCCATGGCAGACACCTGACAGAGAAAATTTCAGCCTGAACCCTTTAAGTTTGAAAAAGTTATAAGCAACTGACAATAGGGTCCTATAATGTAAGTTGCCACACAAACTTTACTATAGGTTTCACTACTTAAAAGGAAAACAAAGACAGTAAACCGCTCTCAGACAGAATAATGATATTACAATGAGGAAATCTGAAATTTTAGTAAATTAAACAGGTGCCAGTAAAAGATTATTGGGGACTCAGAAAGGCTGATGTTTCGAATCCCTAGAAAAGGTGACCATAGGAAATGTAGAAGCTGCTATTATGTGTCATCATACCCATTGGGTTTCATCAGTCAATGAGTTTGTTGTGGTATGTTGTATATTTCACTGGTTGGGTGTATTGTCACTTGATACCCTTTTGGAATATTTGGTGGGTAGGATTCTGTGGAAGCTCAGGTAACTTCCTCCCTCCCACATCTCCAGTTCAGTTAACCGTCTAACAGACTCAGCCATTATTTTTCTAATTTGTTTCTGGACTCTGAATTACTAATGTTGCAAATGTAACAGGCCTCATTCCCTTCTTGGAAAACTGGTTACCATACACCTTGTGATGCAGGCAAGGCTTCAGAATTCGTAGATAATACTTTCTACTAAGTTAAACTTATTGTCCATTTGTTTTGCATTCATTCTTCTAACATTAATCATGAAGTTTAAATAGGAAGCCCTGACCAGAATTCAGTGTTCCATCAGTCAGGCCCAGGAAAGCCGTCACTGATATAACTTCAGGTTTCAGCATCTCGCCTGCTCAGCTGGTAGCAGCTAGGTGGGCACAGGGAGGTTATGGTTGACCCTGGAGCCAAAATGTTCCCAGTCAAGCCCTTTGGGGTCAGTTATGAAATTAATTCGACTAGATTTGGCCCCTTTACTGTTTGAAGAAAAATTAATTGCAGCGAATAGCTACATCCAATTATCTTTACCTGCCCTTATTTCTCCAGATCTGAATTCCTAGCTTGGGTATTTGCTAAAGCAAATAGCAGTGTGTTCTTAATATTGCACTCTCAGTAACCAGCTACAATGACCTTTAAATATAATTTTATCACGCTAAAACCATTTTTTAAAAAGTTAAATTATTTTACTTTGGCAGTTGACCTTATTGCTGAAATCCCTCTGAGCCATCTAATGGCTTCTTGTGCTGCACACATAGCGTTAAACAAAAGAAATTTTAGCTGGCCATCAGAAAAGTGCATGGCTGCTGTGTTTTTTCTCTTCTGAAATGTTGACCTAGAGCAGTGGTGGGTGGGCCGCATGTGGCCCATCAGGGTAATCTGCTGGCGGACCACCAGACTATTTGTTTGTTTACATTTGCACAGCCGCTCACAGCTCCCAGTGGCCGCAGTTGGCCATTCCTGGCCCAGGGGAGCTGTGGGAAGCGGTGCAGGCCTGTCTGCAGAGAATGGTATCGTGGGCCAATCATTGGCAGGAGCTGATCTTTCTATACTGAAATGAGGGACAATAGATAGGGTGGGGGTAAGTCATGACTTGGCTCGTATGTTATGTTTTTCATCCACCCTTTGTGTCCTTTTGTTAAGGTAATAATTATTTGTGGAAGAGGAAATGGAAAGACCATAACTTGATCTGCTTTTCTCTCATGTATTTTTTTTTCTTTACTAATTGCAGTGAAATTAGAGAAACTTTACAGAATCTGTAAGCTATCACCACTGAATAGACCCCTGTATGTTTTTCAACAGCTAAATACTGATCAGTCATTACCAATGCCTGTCATTCATTGGCAGTTCTTCAGCTGTCCCAGTTGGTCTGCATTGCAAATGATTGTGAAATTAATTTTAAAACAAGCTACATTATTCAGATGCAAGTTATGTTTGGATAAATTCAGCCTTACTTGCTAATGCCATAAAATGCTTTTTAATTAAAAAAAATTTTTTTTTTTTTTTTTACACATACATGCTTATGGACTAAAATTTAAGTTATGAAGCATTTTTTGTAAAGGGTTTTAATAAGGTAGCTAAACAACCTTTTTATTTTACACTCGTTAAAAATTAGTAACCAAACATTTCCTCTGATTTTTAGTTAAGACTATCTCCCTTTATTTTATAGTCCACAGTCTATTTGATCAAAAATTTTGGTTGGTTTCTTGGATTTTTTTTTAACATTAATTTGAACACAGAGAAAAAACTAGGCTCTTTAGAGCAGAGACAAAGACAAAGGCCTGAATGTACAAGAGGCGTTCATAGATTCCAAGGGCAGAAGGGACCATTATAATCTAGTCTGACCTCACATATAACACAGGCCTTTGAACTTCCCCAAAATAATTCCCCGAACAGATCTTTTAGAAAAACATCTAATCTTGATTTTAAAATTGTCAGTGATGGAGAAGTCACCACAAACCTTGGTAAATGGTTCTAATAGTTAATTACCCTCACTGTCAAACAGTTATGCCTTATTTCCAATCTCAATTTCTCTATCTTCAAGCTATCATGTTATACCTTTTTCTGCTAGACTGAAGAGCCCACTATTAAATGTTTGTTCCCCATGTGGATACTTATAGACTGTAATCAAGTCTTAATTTTCTCTTTATTAAACTAAGTAGATCAAGCTTTTTGAGTCTCACTTTTGTGGGGAGAGCTGACAGATATGGAGGAGCACACAGTTCAGATGGAAACATACCTTAGGGAGGAATTTATTAAAGGGGGAACTAAATTTAATTAAATTTAACATCCTTGTAGGGGGGAAAAGGCCAAAGAAACTCACCATAGTACCATTTTAGTTAAAGGGAAACTACACACACAAGAGGAAGTTAGTTCAATGGAAATTAAAACAAAGTCACAAGGGTGAAATGCTTGCAAACTGCATGGAGACAATTTAAAAACACCATACTAGAAGGTCATATTAAATGTATGGCCCAAATAATAAAAACACAGTAAGAGGACTAAATAAATGCCACCATGGCTAAACAGCAGAGTAAGAGGTGATTAAAGGCAAAAAGGTACCCTTTAAAAATTGGAAGTCAAATCCTAGTGATGAAAATAGAAAGGAGCATAAATTCTGCCGAGTCACATATAAAAGTATAATAAGGATGGCCAAGAAAGAATTTGAAGAGCAAAAAAGAAAAAAAAAATTGTGTGTGTGTGAGAGCGCAGAAGCAGGAAGTCTGCCAGTCAGTGAGGCCACAGGATAATTGGGTGCTAAAGGAACACTCAAGGAAGACAAGGCTGTTGCAGAGAAACTAAATGCAATTTGTTTTTAACTCTCTCCTCTGCAGAGGATATGGGGAAGATCCTCACCCCTAAGGCATTCTTTTTTAGGTGACAAACCAGAGAAGTGATGGGAGAGGGATGGGGAGGGACAGGGGCGGAGAAAGGATGGGAACTGATTGGGCAGGGGTGGGGGCTTGGAGGAAGGGGTGGAGTAGGGGTGGGGCCTGGGGCAAAGCAGGGGTTGAGCATCCCCTGGGAACTGAGGAAGTTGGTGCTCATGTCTGTACATGAAATGTGAAAAATCAGAGTCAATGTTTGCCTCTTACGGCAAGTTCATCTGAGCAGGAATATGAAGTTTCCTAGGGGAAGATTTTCAGAGGCACAATTAGCAGGTAGTCACCTGACTCCTATTGACTTTCAATGAATGGGATTTAGGCAACCACTTGCCCTTTGTTCTCATGAAAGTCTCCCACCTAAGCTATTGCTGTCTGTTCCATAATCCAAAAAATGGTAGTAAGTTTTTAAGATAGGTAAGAAATCACCTCTGGTGAATACTCAATACTTATGGTGAATTACTACACTTTTCAGGAAAGCCAGGAAACCATGAATGCTACATCTTGTTGTCTGAGATAGACATTACCTAGGTTATGTTCAGTCATTACTGTAGTTATGTTTCTGAATGCACTGTTGTTAAGAAGATAGTATGACAAGACAGAGAGATTTTCTCTTGTGAAGGCAGTCAGAAACCACTTAGATATAAAGAACACTATAGGCTCTTCCAGTGTAGAAGAGATGACCGTGCATAAAGACTCTTCCATCTCAGCCTTCACCAGTAGAGAGCCACAGAATCAAGAGCAAAATCCTAGACATGTCAACTGGTATCATTTGCACCCTTCTGGAATGTGTTTATGTGAATATCTATGTCTAGTACTTCTTAGGAGTGTTTGTTTTTGCAACACTAGCCCTGTTCTTGACAAGTTCATGTTCCGGACAGTGAACTTGCAGACAGCTGTTTTGTAACAGGGTGTCGCAGGGCAGGTATACTCTGTCCTCCCTGGAGGGGAGGAGGGGGTGGCATTATAGTCTGCTGGCTAAGTCCAAATAACCACCGTCTTCCTCAGGGTGGTATGACCTAATGGTCAGAGTCAATAGGATCGCTCTTCAGTACCGGACAGTAGAGTCCAGGCCAACCTCCAGGGACTTGCCCCTTGATTCAGGACAGTATGGTCTAATGGCCAGTCAATAGAACCACCCTTCAATGCAGAGAAGTATGGCTCAGTGGCTAGAGTCAGTAGGGTGCCCTTAGCTTCAGGGCAGTATGGCCCTGTGATCAGAATCAATAGGGTTGCCCTTATATGTAAGGCAGTATGGTCTAGTGGCCAGAGTTAATAGGGTTATCCTTATATGCAGAGTGGTGTGGCCAAATGGCCCAAGGGGGGTGGGCTGCCATCCAGGGGTGGGTTGGCATTTGGGGTAGGGGGACCCAGGCCCTCCCTACTCCAGCCCAGGACCCTATCAGCAGCAAGTGTGCCCACCACTGGGTCAGCGGGGATCCATCCAAAATACACTGACTTGGTTCCCAGTTCCACAATCGGATCAATGTCTGGTTCTCCTGGGCTACTTCCTACTGTTTTCCCACTCTGTAGTTTGCAGGTTCTCTAGGTCTCCAGGGTAATTGGCAGATTAAGCTCTTGATGACTCCTCCTCACGAGCTTCCATGGCCAGCCACGTATTTGCCTGGGTCTTGGAGTAACTAGCTTCCATGGTCTGGGGCTCCGACAGCTTCCATCTGGGAGCCTGCAACACACATCCTCTCTTCTGTGGTCAAAGCAGACTGAACTGGACTGCTCCATTTTATACTGAGGTTCCAGTTGGTACATGCCTAGCAGGAGCAAGAGGGTGTGACTTCCTTGGCCCACAATATGGGGTTAACCCTTGTCCAGTGCAGGGCAGGTATACCACATCACACAGGGCCTGACTTTTGCTCATAGGCTGAATCTTGCTAACTTTGCTTTATAGCAGAAGGGCCTGATTTTAGTTCAGGCCTTAGACCTGGCCTCATATCTCAGACCCTCTCTTTCTGTTACACCCCAAGCTGACTAAGATGGCAGTCATCACAGAAATGGCAGCTCATCCAGGATCTGAACTGCTGTTGGCTTCAGATGCTTGGGATGAACTTCCTCTGGACAGAGGAAACATTTAACACAATGACCAATGGGTTACACTTGCAACAAAGGATTCTAGACAGCAGAGCCCAATGATGCACCTACTCCCTGGAGACAGAGCTTTTCTTTTTTTTCCTCTACTAGAGCATCCTGAATTTGAAGGCACCCTTAAAGGGTTACCCCCACATTGTTACTTTTTTTGGAAAGCCATCAACACTTATTTATTTATTGTGTTTATAGTCATTTCTATAATGCTTGTTACTCTAGCATCTGAAGGGAAATTTTTATTTAATATATTTGCATATTATATTAATGTTCTAGATTTCTAGCACAAGACAATATCCTGTCTTTTATTTTTTTTGCTGGAATGTGTTTAGATGATTTGGAAAATATAGCAACATTTACAGAACAAGCAGGTGGAAAATGCTTTTGTGCACTTTTAGTTAACGTCAAGTGTCGGAAGAATAAGAATCTGTCAATTTTGCCCATTCCCCAAGTGACAAGAACATCTTGTTTTTCCCCTCAAAGTAGTAGAGGTGAGGAATGTCATACACTGGAGCATTTCTTTGCCAACCCAATGACCCCCACCGGCAATTCTTTTTCCAGACTTAGAGATGGGGCAAAACTACACTATAATTCAAAATATGCGACAGCATCTTTAATATACACCATAAAATATTCTTACCCTGTTTTTAAAACTGCCATTTTAGCTATGGGAACTATTTAACATACAACTAAAGAGAAGTCCCATAAATGTGACTGTTAAGAACATTTGTCCAAAATGCTCTTGGAGGCTACAACTTCTGTTTCACATGTCACCTGTTAGGATAATGGATTTTAAAAGTGGTATGGCACAGAATCCTGTACCATTTGACTAGATGAGTTTGGACCACTCAAACCACTGACATTGATGGAGATAAACTACACAACCAAATAGCTTTAAATAGGCTTAATCTAAATCACCATTTCCTCAGTTTACAAGTGTTCTATTCCATCTGAAACAGCAGGTTCAAAGCTGTTGATGGCTCATTTTTTAAAGCCTGTTTCTAAATAATTAGATTGTTTTTAATTCTGCTTTTGTGATTTGATGACTGTCACTGGAAAAAATACCAGTGATAAAGTAATTTCCATTTGATTTGCCCTCCACAATTCTGTTTGTGTACAGAGAATCATATACCTGGCCTCAGCAGGCTGCAGAACAGTACTAGTTACAAACACAGGACAGCAAATATAATGGTTGAATACTGCCAAGGGGCCTAGGAATCATGTTTTATTCTCACCCTACTCCCTCAGAAGTAATTCAACTAGGGTGACCAGATGTCCCAATTTTTATAGGAACAGTCCTGATTTTTGGGTCTTTTTCTTATATAGGCTCCTATCACCCCACCCTGCAATTTTTCACCCTAAATTCAACTGATAATTAGCCCCCCTGCTCCCATCCCCAAGTTCTCTTTTAATACGAAGGACAGATTGAAGTGCCAAACTTAAGGCTGGCCTTGATCACCTGTGTCTGCTTTCCCCATAACTTGCTGGCCTTTGTGCTGTTTAGCTAGATCCTCAGCTGGGGTAAATCAGCATAACTCAGTGGAAGTAGCAACCCTAAGAGGCAGACCTCAAGGGGAGGTGGGTCAAAAAGACAGTTCTTAAGCCACCTTTGTGCTGTCCTGATCTGGACTGCCCACTGGCTGAGTCACACAGTCCAAAACCACTTTCAGGGTATAATGAATGCAAAATAGAAGTAGTTCCTCGCCCTTCTGAGCTAAATTCTTTCTCTAGAATTGAATCAGCAGGGCTCCTTCTGAACTCCTGTCACTGTCTCTGATTGCGGCGTGGCCCAGGGTCAGGATGGTTTCTTTGGCGGTAGCCTAGGGAGCACCACACCTCTAGCTTCAGACAGGAGCTATCTTTTTATTTTGGCCTGCTGGGCCTTGACTGGCTGTTGCTGGTTCCAAGCACTTCTTTCTGGCTGCTGGAGTAGGGTTACCATACGTCCTCTTTTTCCCGGACATGTCCGGCTTTTCGGCAGTCAAACCCCCGTCCGGGGGGAATTGCCAAAAAGCGGAACATGTCCGGGAAAATGGCGGCTCTGTTTAAGAGCCCGGCTGCCTGAACGCTACCGGCTTCGGGCAGCCCCGTGCCTGGAGACCCTGCGCCGCTGGAGCCCGGGAGGGGAAGTGCCCGGCTGGGGGCGCAGGGTCTGGAGGCACGGGGCTGCCCGAAGCCGGTAGCGCTCCGGCAGCCCGGCTCTTAAATAGAGCCGCGGGGACTGGAGCCTCCAGCCGCCGGGGCTGTGTGTAACTGACACAGTGTCAGTTACACAGAGCCCCAGCCGCTGGAGGCTCTGTTTAAGAGCCGGGCTGCCCGAGCGCTACCGGTTTCGGGCAGCCCCGTGCCTGGAGACCCTGCGCCCCCAGCCGGGCACTTCCCCTCCCGGGCTCCGGCGGCGCAGGGTCTCCAGGCACGGGGCTGCCCGAAGCCGGTAGCTCTCGGGCAGCCCGGCTCTGTGTAACTGACACTGTGTCAGTTACACACAGCCCCGGCGGCTGGAGGCTCCAGTCCCCGCGTCTCTATTTAAGAGCCGGGCTGCCCCAGCGCTACCGGCTTCGGGCAGCCCCGTGCCTCCAGACCCTGCGCCGCTGGAGCCCGGGAGGGGAAGTGCCCGGCTGGGGGCGCAGGGTCTGAAGGCACGGGGCTGCCCGAAGCCGGTAGCGCTTGGGCAGCCCAGCTCTTAAACAGAGCGGGGGCGGCTGGAGCCTCCAGCCCCCGGGGCTCTGTGTAACTGACCCAGTGTCAGTTACACAGAGCCAAAGAGGAGAAAAGCCTCCAGCCCCCGGGGCTCTGTGTAACTGACACAGTGTCAGTTACACAGAGCCCCAGCCGCTGGAGGCTCTGTTTAAGAACCGGGCTGCCCGAGAGCTACCGGCTTCGGGCAGCCCCCTTGCCTCCGGACCCTGCGCCCCCAGCCGGGCACTTCCCCTCCCGGGCTCCGGCGGCGCAGGGTCCGGAGGCACGGGGGCTGCCCAAAGCCGGTAGCGCTGGGGCAGCCCGGCTCTTAAACAGAGCCTAAGAGGAGCAGAGCCTCCAGCTGCGGGGGCTCTGCTCCTCTTCGGCTCTGTGTAACTTATACAGTGTAAGTTACGCAGAGCCGCCGGAGCCCCGGAGGGGAAGTGCCCGGCCGGGGGCACAGGGTCCGGAGGCATGGGGGCTGCCCAAAGCCCGAGCGCTACCGGCTTCACGGTTTGCTGGGCAGCCTCCAGACCCTGCGCCCCCGGCTGGGCGCTTCCCCTCCCGGGCACCAGCTGCGCTGGGGAAGCGCCGGCTGGGGGCGCAGGGTCTGGGGGCTGCCTGGGAAACCGTGATGCTGGTAGCACTGGGGCAGCCCTTTCCCCCTGGCTGGGAGTGGGAGGGAGGAGGGGGCGGAGTTAGGGTGGGGGAAGGGGCGGAGTTGGGGCGGGGCTAGGGGTGGGGAAATGGGCGGGGCCATGGCTCGTGGAGGGTCCTCTTTTTTTATTTATGAGATATGGTAACCCTATGCTGGAGGGCCAGATGTCCTTGGCTCCCAAAATGGCTGCTCTTTTTTTATTCTCTGAGAGCTGTTTCCTGGGGTGGGGTGCAGCAGAGCAATAGGGTTTTCAGCTGAGGGCAAGAAGGCCTGGCAGTTAGTCAATACAGTGGTTTGTTTTTGATAAAACTTCTCCTCAGAGATGAAATACAGGTAAGAGGTTTGATTTCCCATTGCAGACCCTTGTGTAAATCAGAAGGATCTCTGCTGAAGTCAGCTAAATTATTCCAGTGGGGAAGAATTGTGCTCAGACTTTTAACAATGTTTCTATTTCTTGTTAACCTTTCATTAATATAACTTATCTAGATGGAGACCAACAAGTGTTTGCAGGATAAAGCACTATTTTTATTTTTAGATATGAAGTAGATTTTGATATTGGTGTGACAGTGATAAAAATGAGTTTTCCTGGGTATAACTCAATCTGTTGAGAGTCTTAGGAAACTATTTTTATCACTTGTGTCTGAAGTTAAACTAATAGATTTCAAATGGTTTTGCTTGTGGAAATGCCAGAAAATGTATAATGCGGGAGGTGTGTTTTTGTTTGTTTGTTTGTTTTAAATCCTGACTAGGTGGCTGAATATTTGGGCAGAAAAAGCAAGAAGATAACTTCTTCAGTGATTCCTCTTTTACTGATTTGAGATTAGATATAAGGACTAACTCAAAATGCGAAAAACTTAATTGATAATACTGTACAAGTTTTCTCATTTAGTGAAAGGGAAACTTCTTATCATGGGATGTGTATTAGATTGATGGCTATGTAGTGCTTTATTCCTATTCTGATGACCTAGTTAGCCAAGAATAATTTTTGTTTTTACACTTTCAGAATGGAGTGATTACTACTTTGTTTGTGTATTTTATGGCTTTTGTTTGCCATACAAAATATTTCTAGGTGCTCTCAGTATTGTGGATGTATATGTAATAGGTGTTTGGCTAATAATATAATACAAAAAAAGAAGAGGCTGGCAGTAAATTTGGAAAACTGCTCTTGGTTATCTAGCTTCCAAGGGATCCCTTTCATTGCCAGGGCTAGGTGAATAATTGTGATTGCCACCTTCTTCTTCCCTGCACGCCAGCCACGCAAGAACTAAAGGAAAGTGTTAAGTCAATATTCCATAAAAGTAGAGAGAAATGGTAACAATGCCGATTATTATGGTTGCCTGACATTTCCCATCAAAAGACCTTGTTTTCAGCTGTTTATAACTTTGCTAAACACTAAGCATTTGGGCTGAACGTTTCCCATGCTGAGTATCTGCCTCAGGCTAAAGTCTTCTGGAAAAATTCAGCTAAAAAGGTTGTGCCATTTCCAAGAACAATGATATCTTCCTAATGGAAAATAGCTGGTAGTACCATGAGATCTTATAAAAACTAGGAAATTAACCCCATCTCATCACTGTGGCTGCTTCTAATTACTGTAGTTCACAATTTGTACTATCCCATTTAGTAGCATTTGTTGATGAAGGGGAAAAAGTTACTTAACTTCTTACAAACTGGCTTAGATGTTAGAATCTCACACTATTACCTTCTAAATTCCATATGGAATCACTAACACAAAATCTGCTTCACTGTCACAAGGTTGTATGCACACGTAGTCCTGGAGCAACACACAGTTCAGCATATGCAAATTGTGCCTTTTAAAGTCTCTTTTGTTTAAGAGTTTAGCAATAAAGAGAACTCATAAAGAATGTAATGTAATGTTACTCATAATGGAGTCAGTCATTGATCAGAGCTTCATTAAGCAGGATTACTCACTATAATTTCTGCACCAGAAATCAGGGTGTCGTGATTTGAATCTCTTTCTATTTTAGTTTAGCAAATTGAAAAAATAAATTGCTAGAGCAAAACATTAAAAAAACATTAGAATCAAACTTTAAAAAAAAGTGTTTACTTAGAGGCAAAATTACCTTCCTCGCTTCTACTTTATTAACAATGGGAGACATACTGATTAAAATAATTTTCAACAGAACACTTAATTAAACAGAATGAAAGAAAATAAATACAAAGGATTCCAAACTGGTTGTCAAAGGAAACCATTCCAATCCATAATTTTGGGGGTACCCTGCAGTTGGGCTCTAGGGGGAAGGGAGTGCAGGTATCTGGGCTCTGGGAACCCCACGCGGTCCTTCCAGCACCCTCCAACAGGAACTGGGTTGTCATAGGGGTTTCTTTAACTCTCTATTATTGGGGGAATCTTTTTTTTTTTTTGTAGTGTGTATTGTTGATAGGTATTTTAAAACAAATTACCAGAATAATTGAAACTAGAATGATTATATTGTGTTATTTTGACAAACTATACAGAAATTTTAATTTTTTCGTGCAGAATTCCCCCAGGAATATAAGGTGGGTGTTTTATTACCAAGAACAAGTCAAATTTACAAGAATGAGTGCTAGGTGAATCTCAACAGGAATGAAGTTTTTGGTTTAAAATACACTCCCTAATGTATGGACATTTACCCAAACCATCTAAAAGTCTTAGATCTGCAAAACTGGCTAGAAATATTACAAAAAGTTGTTTTCAATTAGGCAAAGATTTGTAGAAGAGAACATACGTGCTACAGTTCTGAACCCATGCAAATTAATGACCTGAAAGCTCTGTATGAACTCAATAGCATTGTACAAATACAGGGTTTTCAGGAGTGAATTGGAAGGGTCATATTCAAGAGTAGTCTTAATCTAGTCTTGGGCAACGGCTATAATAGGCCAGGCCTGCTGGCACAGCTAGGGCTGTGGCCGGCCAGCTGGGGCTGCCTGGGCTGGCCTGAGGATGGGGTTGGTCTGTGGTGGGGGTTGGCTAGCCGGCGTGGTTGGGGCTGCTTGGGCTGGCCTGGGCCTGGGGTCGGCCGGTTGGCGTGTCTGGGGCTGCTCGGGCTGGCTTGAGGCTGGGGTTGGCCAGCTGGTGCGGCAGGGGCTGCTCAGGCTGGGCTGGGGTCAGTCGGCTGGCTGAGGTTTCCCGTGGCTCCTCTGGCAGAGGGTGTGGGTCAGGGGGAGTGGCTCGGGGTTCTGGCTGGCCTGGGGCTTCTCTGGCCATGCGAGGGGGAAGTGGGGGCTCAGGGCTCCTGCCGTGGGGGGTGGGGCCTTGTAAGGAAGGGGTGGAGCTGTGGGGCTATCCTCCCTGAAGAGGGGGTCCACCCCCCACCCATGGTTTTAAGTGTCCTGGTTACTGAACTAGTTCCAGAGAACTTGTATCCCTGTCACTGGCTTAGTATGATGGAACTGCTCTTTGATATTAACATAGTGCTACTGAGTAAACTTTTAGACTTTATTGTTCTGTACAAACCAAATGCTAACATCCCATGTATTATGTAATTCTATTATTTTTAATTAACAGGCTTCTCTGATTTAGGTATTTTGACATGAATCTAAAAAGTCTGTTATAATTATCTTTTCAATGATGTACTTATTTAATATGGTTATCGTTAACTCCAGTGAAGAGCATTCAGAATTTATCTTTATTCATGGTTGGCTGGGGACAGCTATACAATCTTATAACACTGTATGACTTTCTCTTTACTTTGAAGGTTTTTTTTAGGGTGATTAATCCCTCTTATTGGTAACATTTCTCTATACTTTTCCCCTAGCACTTTGGGCCCAGTCCTGCAAATACTTACTGATCTTTCATTCTTCTTTCCTCAAAATGTGGCGCATATTATAAATTTCTTAATATTTAAGCATGTAGATTGCTGGGTTTGAGCCCAGATAAGGTGTGTGTGTGTGTGTGTGTGTGGTGTTGCTATAATGCAATATGTAGAATTCAGAGGTAAGCGAAATGTCCTACCTAATTTTTAGGGTACTTTGAGTGGCAGATATGCATCCGAAGAAGTGGGCTGTAGTCCACGAAAGCTTATGCTCTAATAAATTTGTTAGTCTCTAAGGTGCCACAAGTACTCCTGTTCTTCTTTTTGAGTGGCAGATTGGCCCAACTGGAGTCAGTGGCATATGGCCAGAATTTGTAGTTTTCTTTGTATTACAGTAATGCTTAGAAACCCCAAACAAGATCAGAGTCCCAGTGTGATTAGCACTGAGCATAAGATGCAATGTCTGCCCCAAAGAGCTTAAAATTAGATCCACAATGCGTCTTCAGTGCCCAAACACCAGATTTAGGTGCCTAAGTCCCAATTTTAGGCACCCCTGTGTTCCACAACCTCCCTCTGTAGGTGACTAAACTCACACTGCACCTACATTTTTGTAGCAAAAGTTCCTTAAGTTTCTGCCTCTGGGCTTGTACATCATTGCCTCAGGCAAGTGTCCAGATGCCTGTCTCATGCCTAAGCCCCAGCGTGATCCTCAAATCAGGGGAAGATAGGCATTCTCTGCTTATACTCCCCATGGGGCCTGATCCAGTAGGCATGCTCAGTCAGACCCAAAACAGATGGGGGTGGAGGAAGACCCTTAGCCCAGTGGTTAGGGTACTCACTTGAGATGGGGAGAGACTGTGATTCAATGCACCCCACACTTTACTGAGGAGAGAGGATTTGAACAGAGGTCTCCCACCTCTCAGATGAATACCCTAACCCAGGGATCAGTAGCCTTTGGTCCACGGCCCGCCAGGGTAAGTGCCCTGGCGGGCCGGGCCAGTTTGTTTACCTGCTGCGTCTGCAGGTTTGGCCAATCGCGGCTCCCACTGGCTGCAGTTCTCTGCTCCAGGCCAATGGGGGCTGCAGGAAGCGGTGGCCAGCACATCCCTTGGCCCGTGCTGCTTCCCGCAGCCCCCATTGGCCTGGCAGACCGCGTGCCAAAGGTTGCCGATCCCTGCTGTAGCCACTGGACTATGGAGTGAGTGTCTCTCTCTCTCTCTCTCTCTCTCTCTGGCCCAATTAATATTTAAAGTAGAATGGTTCCAACAAGAGACCTGGAGAAAGATGTTGCAACTAGGAGATATTCTGATGTGGGTCTAAGTCTGTTTATGGATCCGGGCCGTACAGTCTAAATAGACAAGACAGACAAAGTGGAGGGGAAAGGAACTCTTTTCCTGAATGGGAAAACTGAAGCACAGAAAGATTATCACTGGAGTCTAGTGGGGGTCACAACTGTGAGTGCCATATTAGGTCAGACTGTCCAAACTGGGCAAACACTCTGAAAATGGTGGTATAGTCTATAGTCAGATTTAACAAAACCAGCAATGTATGTGTGCTCCTGAGTCACTTTACTAGCTCACCATAAAGCCACTGACAGTCCCCTTAGCATTCCAGTCTCATTTACCACCCAGACCAACTGGACTGTTGTGATGGAAAGGATATTTAAACCAAAAATCGCCACACATTTGGTTCTTCCAGCTCTAAGGAGATAGTTTCTTAAAAGAATTGGCTAACAGCATTGTCTTTGGTGAGATCTGGAGTATACCTTGACCTGGTGGTAAGTGACTAACTCAAAGTTTATTATGAGAAAAGAAATGAGTTATTCAGAGGTTTAAAGCAGGTAAATTACATTACAGATAGTTTGTAAATCCAAAATGTTAGCAGGGATGTTATCTGCTTGTTTCTGTTAGTCTCTGGTTTCCCAGGATAGTCCAGGGGAACTCAGTCCTTTGTTCAAAATTTCCTTTGTTGGCATTCATGGATACAGAGCTAGCATAGGAAAGAGGTAATCAGGGGGCTTTGTTCTTGCCTTTTATATCTTGACCCCTTTTCTGGAAAAATCCTGCCTGTGTTATGGAGTCAGGCCTCCATTGCTTACATGCTGGGTTGCACAGCTCTAAAGTCTCCATGCAAATTGCAAATCTTTGTCTGCCTCTTCTCTGTGGAACGTGATGTATGAGGTCTCTGGGACTGAGAAGCAGCAGTGTTTGTTTATAGTTCTTTTACTCCTGAAGAGCTAACCTGTGGGCATTTCCCAGACTCACAACAGGTTTGAGTTACAACCACATACAAAATTCCATAACTCCATGCACAATATTGATACACATATTATAAAAAGATAATACACTGTAGATTATAACTTTTCCAATGATACCATACAAGGCATACTTTGTACAAGATTTATCACACTTTTGTAAAAGTGGCGACTATAGTAGTCTAGATGGCTACCTTCCCCATTATATAGTATTGCAGAAGTGATTTGCCTAAAGTCCCAAAGGAAGTCTCTGGCTAAGCCAGGAATTAAAACCGGGTCTCTAGAGTTCTAGTCCAGTGCTGTAGCCAGCAGACCGCCCATCCTACTGGATAAATTCTATTATGTATGCTTATGTAAAGCTTAAGAGGTTGAGAAAGGAAAAGGTGGAGCAAGGGTGAGGTAATATCCAGAATGTCAGTTTCCTATTTTCACTAATTAAAGACTTAGCCATAAATCACTTATAAATTTAGTATTTTTTCATTGCCTTTAATTAAGCTTGCCTTAGCATTGACAGCCTGCACAAATTGCTTTTCTCAAGAGTAGCTAGAAAAACTACCCTGTCACAACAAGTGTAGGTTTATAGCATCTATAGAACGCAACTAGCATAAACCACTTCAAACCACTCTGTTTATAGTGCCCCATCTACTTATCTAGTGCTTCAATTCTCTGCATATCAGCATGTAAATCTAAGTGCCTTATTAATAGAAAAATTATAGTAAAAAAAAGACAAATCTATAAACACCTCCACTTCCACCTCCACACAAATTATCCGCTGTACTAATCATTTAGCTTTGTTTGAAACAATACCCCTAAATGTGCCTGGAACGA
The DNA here is from genome assembly GCF_027887155.1 of Malaclemys terrapin pileata. Taxonomy (NCBI): domain Eukaryota; kingdom Metazoa; phylum Chordata; order Testudines; family Emydidae; genus Malaclemys; species Malaclemys terrapin. Next base: position 20,084,134 of record NC_071507.1, on the reverse strand, counting down.
TCTTATTCTACCTTCAGCTTCTTAAAAATAGCCCCCAAAACATGCATAACATAAGATGCAGCAAAGCAGGCATTCACTGCTAAACCCTTTGTAGTTTTCAGATTACACACACACACACACACACACACACACACACACACACACACTATCTATATAGATCATAGATATAGATAATATATCTATAAGAAAGCTTTTCATTTATTCTGAGTTTAGTATTTCTCCTTCTGTCTGTCATCTGGTAGCCATGGATTTTTATTTATTGATTTATTTATTTTGCAATGCTCAATGTCCAGTGCAAATGCATCCCCATGGACACTAACAGGCATGGTGCCTGCACAGGACTGGGAAAATCAAGTTGATCAGCCTTAGATTTTGGAATTCTCCTTGGAATGGTGTAGCCCACTGAACCCAAGCAACCCCATGAGCTGGTGAGGAGAGGATAGGGCCAGGTCTTGCTCTTCAACCATTCCTTTGGGGACAACGTGTACCCCGCGAGCATGGAGGAACCAGTCTTGGAGCCGCCATACGTAAAGGGACTCAGATGATACATGATACTGGAGGATAAAAGAGAGCTGCTTGTGCATCCCCCTCCCTGGGTTCTGCTCCAGGGGCCAGCCAGAAACTGGCCTTTTGCCATACAATAGTGGTGCTACATCCATTTGGGTAGTGCTGTAGGATACTTTAGTTTTCTCTTATGAAGAATAGGCCCAGAGGGGAGGCACAGCATTAACAGCAATGAAGGCAGCATATTGCCAATCCCAAACCTTTAAAAATTGTGTGCCAGGCACCAAAATGCCCCCATGAGACCGACTTAAAAATCATGAATATATATAAAAATGTTTTTATTGGCTGCCTGTTTTCTGAGGCTTTAGGGTGCATTTGAATAACATTTTCAAGCTTTTCTTCACAACTACAAGGGCTAGAAACTTTTATTTGTTTTTTCTTTCCTTTTTTAAATGAAAGCTGAGATCTCATCTAATCACGTGTCTCCAAGAGCTGAGGCTTTAAATAAAATATCAAATGTCCCAAGACTTGCGATTAAAATCATGAGTTGGCAATACTGATTCAGTAGCACATCCATAGTTGTTTGATTTTTCAGAACCTGCTGCATTAAGTTAACTGTGGCCATCTCTCTCTTCCAATATTTTCTGTCTCTTATTCTCTCCACCCCTGAAAAATGGTATATGCTTCTCTGAGATTATCTGTTGTGTGGGGAGTAGGGGTCCCCTCCAGATCCCGCTTCAGATCCTTTATATTGTCTTTTTTTCTCCCCCTCTGGCAGACACCCAAGGGGGACCTTGGGACAAACAAACAAATGAAAAATCTTTCCCCCTATTTCTTCCTTTTTGGGAGAGGGGAGTCCATGGGAAAATGAGGAAAAAGGATGACCTGAAACTTAGGCAATCTTCCTGGATCAGCGTGTTGGGCTTAGTCTAAATGGCATCTACCTCCAGTCCCTCCTTGTGGGGGTGTACTGCTCTGAGGCTGGTCATGCAGATTCAGGAGCAGTGAGGCTAGTCACTGTCTCCCTCTCAGCAAGCCTGTCTTGGCTGCCTGAGGCAGGGCAGCCCTCTTCTTGTGGCAGGTTTTCTTAAATTACTTAAATTCAGTAATGTGGATTTAGTTCTGGATTGATGGTCTGGAGATTAAAGACCTCTATTCTCAGAGCATGTTCGGCACAGGCCGTGGCAGTATGAACTTCCTAACACTCTCCTTCCACTATGCTCTGCGATTTCAATCCTTGACTTCCCTTCTGAGACTGCCATAAAGTATTGGTTAGTGATTTTTTTGTGAAGTTGCTATATGCTGTCTGGGAATTGGTCTCAAACCACCAACTAACTTTACTCACCTAAGATTACTGAATAGCTACCAGGCTAATGACTTTTGATCACTACCAGCCTGGCCTACTTTTCAATTTAAAGTTTCTCATTATTATTTATTATTAGTATTATGCTAATAGAATAATATAAGCCTCCAAATGAGTTGAGACCCCAAGTGCTAGGTGCTGTATATACTATTCAAAGCTGATGGAAAAGAACGACAGAGAAGAAGCAATTTTGCAGCTTTCGGTAACAAGTTTTATGGTCCTGCAAAACCCAGGAACTGTGCGTCATGCTTTTTGGTACTGTGCACTGGCACTGTATCTATTTCCAGATATAGAACTGTCTTGTAATATATACACTACATTCACATAGTAAGAGACATTCCCTGATCCAAAGAGCTTATTACTTAATTAGACAAAGGAAATATTATTCTTATTCTCATTTGACAAATAGGGAAATGAAGCACAGAGGTTAAGTGACTTGCCCAAGATCCCACCATGATGTCTGTGGGCAGAGCTAGGAACTGAACTTGTTGATCTTGAGTTCCAGTCCTGTATCTGAACTTCAGGACCACTCTTCCTCTTTAGCCCTGCAACTACTCCTTCCAGCCATCTTCTTGCACCATTTTTACTGCACGGTGCATTATTTAAGAGACCTCATATTAAGAGAATGCAGATGCACTCCAGTAGAAACAAATTCTATGACAGATAGTTAACAAAGGTGTTGACATGAGTAAAAGAGGATTTGCACCTAGTCAGAAGCTGTTTGGGGAATGTTACAAACTGCCACTGTACCTTAAGAGATGATTTGTATTTTCTAGTATCATCATAGGAGTTTCCTCTAAGAACTGAAATGATGCTCACGTTTCATTTACAAGCTAATCAGACCTGTAGCAGACAGTATTTAAAAATGACATTTATTCAGATGTTTTGCTAAACAGCAGATGTGCTTTGCTCAAGCATGCAAATGTCAAGGAGCAGAGCACCTAGCAACCAGTTTGTAAGATATTTTCAGCACGCAGACAGGATTCTTGGCGCACAACAGCAAATGTGTCTCCTTATGCTCTAAAACAGAACCTTCCATCATTTCGCTGAGTAGCTGGGTTGTGTTCATTAACCTTTTGTAAATTGTCCCATTAACAATGCATCTATGAAAAATTAATGATGCAGCACATGATAAATTAGAAACCCTCCCATCAGTAATCATCCTCGTTAGCTCCTGCTCTCTGAAACGTATGGCCAGTCCATAAGGTTTTTACATAGAGACACCTTATGTTTCATTAACCTTTAATAATAAATGCACCCTTGTTTGTTTCTTAGATTTCTGTTCATCCTCATATTTTGCCTTTATCAGGCCCTTTATCAACATGCTGAATTTTCTGGGAATTTCCTTATCAAGAATTTTGTCCCTCATTCAACAGGGTCTGGGGGTTCCTTTTGAAGGTGTCAGGTGTCCTCAATTTCCATTAAAATAAATCAGACTTGAAGGTGTTCAGTGCAGGACCGAGCTCTGTTTGTAACAGTGGAGAGCACGCAATCTTCTTGGCACCTGATCCTCTTCCCATTGAGGTCAATGTGAACAAACCCAGAACACTGTGGAGTGGTAGCAGTTGCTATTATTAAAATTGCAAATAGTTTCTTTATTAGGGCTGGGCAAATGGCTAGCCTTTGTCACCAATCCAAACTGGCGTCAGTGCTGTGGTGATGTAAGAACCACTGCACTAAGTCTCTCTGTGCCTCACTTCCCCATCTGTCAATCTGGTAGGCTGCTGAGAGAACATATATTTTAAAGATCATAGGCTCTTGGATACAATGGTGATGGGATCATATCAATACCATAGCTACATAATACCTTTTCTCGCTTCATTGCACTTGATCCTGCAAGGTGTTGAGCACTGTGGCTCGGTTCAGCAGAGCACTTCTTAAGCACCCGCGTGGCTTATTTATTGGGTGTGGCTTTAAGGATGTGAGCAGTTCCAGTGAAGTCAATGGGACTGCTCATACTTAAGCGCTTTTCTACAGGATCGAGCTTTTAGTGAGTGTCAAATGCAACTGAACAATCCTTTCCATTGAGTGAAATGCAATCATTTGAAAACTGTGAGATCACGATACTACTTACCTCTGTTTAACTGGATGTGTAATGACTGAGTTGCCTGCTAAGAGTATAAAGTCCGTTGCTGCTTTGGTGAGGTCTGGCTATTTTAACTTGATCTTTTAGCAGGGACTGTGAACAGATTGCAATTTCCCACATCTTGGGAGAAGCAGGGAATTATGTCTCTCTTTAAGGAAATCTGGCATTTGGAAAAAAGAATTTTTTTTAATTGCCAGATTTCCTTAATCGAATCAAGAGTTGGAAGGCTTTTACTCAGCATGAATTACAAAACACTGGAATAGTTGTGAAATACTGACATTGCCACAAAAAAATAAAGAGAGACTCACTTTCTGCTGTGCTGCAGTTACTTTTCTGCTTTTTTTCAGAGATCTATTGCTAGGAAGGAGGATACATGTCTGGTAACATCAGACCCATTCAGTAATGCTGAAATATACACATGGGGTCTGGTTCTCAACTAGTGTAGTTTGATATAGCCCCTCTAAAACCAACAAAGCTATGTTGATTCCACCAGCTAAGGATGCTATTGGTTACAAACAATCTTCATCACTGCTCCTTTCAATTCAAACCTTGTTAGCTTTCATATGTATGGAGAGTACACCAGCCATGGCAAATGTCATGGGCTGCAGATCAGATTCATTTTTCAGATGATGTATTTCATATCAGCTGAGTGTGGCTGAAGTATTTTTAATTTCCTTTTTGCATCAAGCCTGAGGGGACAAACAATGAGCAATTTCCTTAGACATAGTACCAGCAGAAAATTCATCTTGTTCTGAGCCAAATATGTGATCTAGAGAGATGACAGTTTGATTCTCAGGCCTGCTACTCTGAAACAGAAATCAAAGTATGAAATAAGCTCCCAATACTTACTACCCTACGGTGCATATCATAGAAAACAGCTGACTATCTTATACCAAAATTTTCAAAGAATTCCCTTATCAGTTCTTTATTAAGAGATCTTTTACAAAGTACCTTATGTTCTGCAGTGATTGCCCAAATCTCTGTTTTTCTTGTTAAATACAGATTTAAAAAGCAGGGGGAATATTATTTTAAGAATTTTTGAGTCATTAGATTCAACTATTAATAGACCTACTTTATCTATAGTCCTAATTCCCCCCCCCCCCCTTAATGTTTACAAAAACCCTTCTTTAACCACTCTGGCTATCATTAATACACCCTGCTTTTTTGCAGTCCCTACTTTTCTTTTTCTGCAAGTCTTAACGGGCTGTGTATCCTGGCTATCTCTCTGCCTCTTTTCCTTTCCATTTTTCAGTACAGATCTTTGTAACCTCACATCTTTGATCAGTCCCTCATGAAGACTCATTCACTGCCATGTATTCTTTGCCTTTCTCTTTTTCAGGAGATTGAAAGAGGTATGAGCCATAATTGTGGTATCTTGAACAGATACCCCAGGTTTCTCCTGGATTGCAGGATTTTATACATCCTGTCATTGTGCTTTTCTTGCATGATTCTCAGTTCTACTGAATTTGCTTTTCTGAAGTTTCTTACCCTTGTGCTGCCTGACTCTGTGAGCCTAATTCTGACCATGCTGAACGTAAGTAGCTTTTGGCAAGTGGCACCACACTTATTTCTCATACTTTAAATCCATTCTTTATTGAAGTGGGATCCTTGTGACAGATGCTCCCTGCTAGGGTCCTCCTTTCAGCATGGATTGCAAGGAATACCGCCAGAGAGCCAGAACCGAGCTTCAGAGAGGACACAGCCCATGCACTGGGTCAAGGATTCCGTGCAGATGACCCCTAGGAGCTCTGAAAATGGGGTTTTGCAAGCCATGCGCCCTCTATTTCTGGGGATGTGATGTGGGGGGCAAATTCAGTGAGAGAGGGACTGTCCGATTTTTTGACTTTACCAAGGATGGGAGTGATCTGGCCCTTCATTAATATTACTGTATTTATTATCTGTGCTTATTTGGAGACCATGCTATAACGGCTTTCATTGCTGGAAGCCTTCCACTGTTCTGTGGATCCAAAACCTGCACCCCGGCATCACTAATGCATCCACTGGTTGGTCTCCAGCATCAGCCTTGTTTTGAGCTTGGCACCAGAAGATCCTCTGTCTCCATCCCATCCTTATTTTCCCCCAGGTCCCTGAAGTGATTCTTGGTCACAGTGAATCTTCTTTTGCTGATCTCATTTTGCTTCATGGGGATTACAGTTAGTGACAGGCCTCCAGGTTTCTCTAAGAGATCCATCACCCTTATTGTGATATTATTTCCCTTGGCCTCCATGAGATAGACTATGTACCACCCCAGTGTTATTGTCTGTTCCACAGATATCTTGGGCCAGGTCTCTTGCTATAGAATCACTGATCAGGATTACTTACCCCTTCCTTCTATTGTTAGTTGACTAGGTTGAAAAACTCCATAGATGTCCTTTGCTTATCTTACTGGTTTGCCTACTTGCCAAATTCTTCTATCATGCTCCTTCGTGACTATCCCACTGTGGTCTCATTCTGTGACATTTCAGATGGTTCATTGCTTTCTGTTTCATGCTCAGGTACCAGAGTGCTTAGCTAGCATGATGAGGGGCATGACACAAAAACCTAGTTAGAAAGAGATTTCCTTCAGAAAGGTGTAGGCCTAACTCAATGTGAGTAACTGGTCGTCAGTAAGATCTAAATTCATAGTGGGCATGATTGGGAAGGTGAATGGAAGATTAAGTTGAAAATAAAGGCGTAACAAGCATTAAGCTGGAGGCAGTCTAGCTAAGATAAGCATGAACACCCTGGTAGGTACCAGAGACAGTGGACAAGATAAACCTGGAATGTAGAGATCAGGTTATACATGAAGAGCACATGGACAGAGCATGCTGTATAGGGATTGGTTCCTGAAAAGTAACCAAGCCAATCATGAAGCATGTGATGCAACGTATAGTCAGAAATGCAAATGTTAGCAAACATGTGTATATAAGGAAGAATTTTGCTGTGTAATTTTGGATTTGTGGTGTACTCTGCATCCACTCCCGGTGTTTGAACTTGGCCAGTTTGGGCGTAGTGTTACTGTATGCCAAACCAAGGTACTTAAGTGATGAATTCCAGAGTTGAACAGTGTTTTTGGGAACCAAGTAGAAGAGGGTCTTGCAGGATTCCAACAAAAGAAAACCATTTTGGACTGGAATTAATGTACTTTCTTGTTTCTCATTCAGAAAAAGTGACATCACACTGCTTTCTCATAGGATTCCTTGGTTCATTTAATATCTATTATCTTTCTTCCTGTGTGATTACTTAAAGAAAGTCTCTTGACTTGCTGGGACATAGTAGTATCCAAACACTTCAGTTGCTTCCTTGGCAGAGACTCTCTTGGAGCTCCCTGTTTGCTGCTTTCTATCTGTTTTTGCTTATAGCTCACAGAATTACATGGATTTAAACCTGCCTCCTTATTACCAGTGCTGGTCACAGGATCCCAGGTCACCCAACACCTTCCCACAAAGTGTTCACGCAAAGAGAAACACAGCCAGTTATTCTTATTCACTCTGCAGTCTGTATTCAGAATGATTTGTTGTTTGTCACCCTATAAAAATCACTCCCTTGTGAACATTGGAACTGCCATATCATATCACGCCACTGGTCCATCTAGTCATGTTTCCTATCAGCGACCATGCCTGTATCAAGTGCTTTTGATGGATGGTGTAATGGACAATGATACAATTACAGATTCATGAGGAAGTTCCTTTCTAACCCCAGTCAGTAACCGTTGGCTTGTGTCTTAAACATTTTTTCCTAACTAGTGTAAATGTATATGATATTCTTACTGTTCCTATAGATGTTTAATCCACTTTTGAATCGTGTTACTTGGGCAAGAAGTTAACATCTTCCTGCAGCAAGTTCCATAGGCTAATTATGCAATGTATAATGTATATATTTCTTTTTAGCAGTTTTGCCATTTAATTTTCAATGAGTTGTATTAAGAGAAGAGGTAAACAGGAGTATGTGATTGAATATTCAACTATTTTATATGCTATTCATGTCCCTTCTTAGTCATCTCCTTTCCAAACTAAATAGCCCTAGTCTTTCTCAGCTCTCCTTGTGTGGAGGTCTTTCCATGTCTCTAGTACTTTTCTTCTCCTTTTCTGAGGTTTTTGTTGTATCCCTTTTGAGATGGGATGTCCAAAGCTGACCACAGTTGTCAAAGCAAGGACATGCTGTTGATTTTTGTAATGGTATTACAGTGTTTGAAGTATTATTCTCTTTCTCCATTATAATACAGCCTAACATCTTGTTTGTTTTTATTGTCTGTCTCTTCACTACATTGTCCTCATTGACACCTACAATAGGCTTTTTTCGTGAATGGTTGCAGTTAATTTAGAACCCATCGATGTGTGCAAATAGTTCAAATTGCTCTTTCCAATCTGCAGAGGGGATAAGGATTGAATGAGCATGGAGTCTGAACTATCGCCTTACTCTTACAGGTGGTCCCTTCAGATTATTACCAAGGAACACTGGTAGAGTAGGGTGGGACAACCTTATAATGCTACTGTGCCATGCTTTTCCTGTTCTGTGGTTAAATAGAGGACTTCACTGGTCAGAGCGATGAATCTGGGTCCTTTCATCAAGATTGAATTCACTTTAATAAAAAAAAAACTTGTTCTAAGTAGTGGTGTTTGGAATATTACCCAATTATTTAAGAATGTTGAATTATCACTTGTGAGCCATAATGGCCTCAATTTTCAAAGCCCCCATTGCAAGGAGCTTCTGTCACTTTAAAAAAATAAGCTATGTATTTATTGGTTTCAGACTTATGCTTTTGTACCATCCCATTTCTCTCTAGAAAGAGGAGAGATTCCCCCCCCCGAAAGATTATTTCTCCTGGAAGAGGAGAAATTGGATGATTCTACCTTGGGTACCTAATTAGTCAGGGATGTGTTCCAAATACCTAGTATTTGACTTTACTACCTGGTTGGTGTGTGTCAGCTACTGTCTCCATTCTACGGAATACCCTTTTGCAGGTGGCATTGTGTGGGGTGGCTAATTACTTCAGTGTAGCAGCAGAGTTTTATAGTTAACAGGAATGATTGATAGATTATAAGTAGCAGGCATAGAGATCAAAGTTGGTTACCTAAGAAATAAAAGTAAATTCACAGTCTAAATTCTAACTTCAACAGCTAAGCAAGATTTGAATCAAACAATCTCTCACTCTAGCAGATGATACAAGCAGCTTATAGTTCCTCAATACACAGAGTGGATTTCCTTCCAGCCTGGGACCAGTCTTCCCCAGTTCAAAGTCTTTGTCTTCCAGACATTCTTTCAGATGTTGAGACATGGAGGGAGAGAGGCCAAGTGATGTCACCACCACTCTTTTATACTTTATTCCAGCTGCTAGACAGATCCTTGCTGTGACATTGGGTAATCCGCCCCCATGGCGTATGTGCCTTCTCGGAGAAGTCTCTGGGATAGTGGATTCCTTTCTTGATGGGCCATCAGTGCCTGTCTAGCCAGTGATGGGTGCACCTTTGTCTCTACTGAAAGGCCAGCTGTGGGTGATTCCCAACCTCACAACATGTTTCAGTAACACATAGAGCAATATTTCATATCTTCACCTACAATGATAGTACATCCAATTCAACAGGCTATTAATGTTCAATAGATCAAGACTTTTTTAAAATGATACCTCACAAGACATGCTTTGTGCAAAACACATAATTATATCTGAGGAGTGAATATGGGGGTTCCAGGGTGTTTACTTTGAGATAGTGTCAGAATACCCCATAGGCATCCCATTATAATACAACAATTCATCTAAGAACCCATTACATAGTACAAAAATGTCTAACAAACTCTATTAGTACAAATGTAGAAAAGAGAGGAAAAAAACAAGGTGATTCAAAAGCAGGTGACAAAAATGATTTTGAGGAAAGGAAAAACTTCCATATAAAGAGCGCTTGAAAAGACCATTTAATTTAGAGAGGAAAAAGAAATCCGGGAGTTATACAAAATAATGAATGGTATAGGGAAGGGAAATCAGGTGCTCCTATTTATCCTCTCATAATACAAGGACAAGAGAACTTTAAATGAACTTGAAAGGCAACAGATCTAAGATTGATAAACATTTTTTATGCAAGGCATGCTTAGTTTGTGGCACTCATTGCCTTAGCAAGATTAAGAAGTGGACTGGAAGTGTATATAGATAATGAGACTGTTCACAATTAAAAAAAAAATCTTTAAATTTGGAAGGGATATACATCTTCATATCACAGGGCACAGGTCATCCTCTGACTGCGGAGATTAGGAAGAAATTTCTCTTATGGAAAGATTATACCACAATCTCCCATTTTGGGGTTGTTTGTAAATCTTGTTATAAGGAATTAGCAGCTTTCACAAATTTCACAAACAGAAAAATTTACAGTGATTCACCAGAAGGTTTATAGTTTAGTACTAAAACAAAACACTCTACAAATATTAAAATATAAACTGATCTCATGGATCAGTAACTGGTTAAAAGATAGGAAACAAAGGGTAGGAATAAATGGTGAGTTTTCAGAATGGAGAGAGGTAAATAGTGGTATCCCCTAGGGGTCTGTACTGGGACCGGTTCTATTCAACATATTCACAAACGATCTGGAAAAAGGAGTAAACAGTGAGATGACAAAAATCTGTAGATGATACAAAACCTCTCAAGATAGTTAAGTCAAAAGCAGACTGCGAAGAGTTACAAAGGGATCTCACTGCATGACTTGGCAGCAAAATGACAGATGAAATTCAATGTTGATAAATGCAAAGCAATGCACATGGGAAAACATAATCCCAACTATACATATAAAATTATGGGGTCTAAATTAGCTGTTACCACTCAAGAAAGAGATCTTGAAGCCATTGTGGATAGTTCTCTGAAAACACCCTCTCAATGCACAGCAGCAGTAAAAAAGCAAACAGAATGTTGGGAATCATTAAGAAAAGGATAGATAATAAGACAGAAAATATCATATTGGCTCTATATAAACCTATGGTACACCCACATCTTGAATACTGTATGCAGAAGTGGTTGCACCATCTCTAAAAGGATATATTGGAATTGGAAAAGGTATAGAAAAGGGCAACAAAAATGATTAGGGGCATGGAACAGCTTCCATATGAGGAGAGATGAATAAGACTGGGACTTTTCAGCTTGGAAAAGAGACGACTAAGGGGGGTATGATAGAGGTCTATAAAATCATGACTGGTGTGTGGAAAGTAAATAAGGAAGTGTTATTTACTTCTTATAGCACAAGAACTAGGGGTCACTAAATGAAATTAATAGGCAGCAGTTTTAAAACAAACAAAAGGAAGTATTTCTTCACAGAACACGGTCAACCTGTGGAATTCTTTGCCAGAGGATGTTGTGAAGGTGAAGACTATAACAGGGTTCAAAAAAGAACTTGATAAATTCATGGGCCAGAAGCTGGGAATGGACAATAGGGGATGGATCACTTGATTGCCTGTTCTGTTCATTCAGAAGTGCCTGGCATTGTCCATTGTCAGAAGACAGGATACTGGGCTAGATGGATCTTTGTTCTTACCAGTATGGCCATTCTTATGTACAATATAATATCCTTGTTATATTATACACTGTAAAAAGTAATCTTTTCAAAATATGATAATGTTCTATGCATTTCTGTAGGTTGATAGATTTCACAAAAGTATTCAGTCTTTGCAGATTACCTTCGCAGATTTCACTTTTTTGAACTTTCTTGTGGAAAAAGATATTTCTCCCATGAGTATAGCCATTGATACCACAATGCATGTATAGAATTTTTTCCCTCTGATTATCTCGGCACTTCCTGGTTTTTGCTTGGACCAGGAATGAAAATGCCAAATACAAAAATTACCCAACTGGAACCAGGAAGTCTATGAAATCTTGCTGCAAAGTAGGGTTTCACGAGGCTTCCAACCCACTTTCAGTATAGAATCCAAACTTCTGGATACTTTTTAGCACTTTGGTAAATACTAGTAATGGACAAAACTCAGTTAGCCCATAATACATTTGCAAAGATTTTGTTTAAAGTCTGCTGAGGTACATCTTTTATTGGACCAACTTCTGTTGGTAGTTCTTCTTATGTTGTCATAAACTAGATGTTTTTTCCAGAAGCGTGCACAAGTGATGGTTCTTTCCATCATGGCAGCAAGGTCCTCCTTTGTACAGGTCTCCTCAAGGAGTCGGCAAACGAGCAGGTGCTCTATGGTCAGCACTTCACTGCACTCACATTTATTCATGTCATTAGAGTAGTCCCATTTGATCATGTTTGTCTTTGATCTACTAGTTTGTGTACACAGGTGGTTCAGGCATGGCCACGTTGACCAGTCTGTATCAACCCCAGGAGTGCCGCCAGCTTTTTCGCCATCCTAGGTGGCGGAAGGTCCCGCCCCCGAAATACTGTCGACGACTGGGGTGGCCAAAGATCTGGCCGCCGCGGTCGCCGCCCCCCAAATGTTAGCACCCTAGGCGACCGCCTAGATTGCCTAATGGGTTGCGCCGGCCCTGATCAACCCCTCTGGGAAGGTCTTCCTGGGGCCACACCAGAAGCGTTCACATTGTAGACCCTGTCAGATTCTTACGAATCTGTGAATTCTGCTGCACACCTTGTCATTAACTCCTGTTGGTGAGAGAGACAAGCTTTCGAGCTTATACAGCTTCAGGTCTGACCTGAAGAATAGCTCTATGTAAGCTCAAAAGCTTGTCTCTCTCACCAACAGAAGTTGGTCCAATAAAAGATGTTACCTCACCCACCTTGCCTCTCTAATATTCTGGGACCAACATGGCTACAACAACACTACATATAAAATCATTGGAAACTTTTGGGACTCAGTTTTAATCAATGATTGGCTCAGTACAGATCCATTCTGTGAATTTTCTGCTCTTGGTTCTTTTGTTTCTCATTATTTTGAATTCAGCTATTAGGCTTGCCAATCTTAGAGAACTCTTACAATCTTGTAACAATTCGCTGCTGGAGGGCAGTGTTGTTTCAAGATCAAAACAGTTCAACCAAAGTCAGCTGCAAGAGACCTATCACTCTTTGGTATTAGCATCTTTTTGACTGGATTGTTGGTTGGTTGGTTGGTTTTGCACAAATACATCCTACCCAGAACTAATTATCCAAGCTTTTCGTGAAGTGGTCTAGCCAAGTTAAGAGAACAATTTGAGGAAAGAGTACATCTTTTGGCATATTACTGAGCTACAATGTACTGTAGCTGACAGTCTAACACCCTTCATTTAAATATTTATAAATTCACACTTAACATTTATTTGTAACACTTAAAAAAGAACAATTCTTATCCATTTGCTGCTGCATCACAGCTATAGACAGTTAAAAACATCTCATTGGAATATGGTTTTAAATTATTAAGAGGTGTTACATTTTTATTTGAAATGCTAATAAGCTGCACTCACAAAGCAGAACACCACACAGCTGGAAACTATAGTAGGAATCCCTTAATTTCTACTTCCAACAGAGTTTTAATAGAACAGCATTTTTCCTTGGCAAGCAAGAGGTTGGGCCTAGGCCATAAAGAAAAAAATGACCAAAATCCTACCCATAAGTGATAGGGCCATGGAGAGGTTTAAACTTTGAATAGACCAGAGCTGGTCCTGCATTCAGATCAGAGCCATCCTGTGGATCCAGAGCACAGCAGGAAGTATGTGCAGAATATGCATAAGCGCACACTTCACAGCTGCTCAAGGAAGGAAAACAGTGCAGCTCTTGCAAGCACTTGCTGCACACAGCAGCATACCTGCTGGGGCAGAAAGCATGACCATATGCCTCGTTTGGGTTTGGCAGACTCCCTCCTATTACAGTCTGGAGTACAAGGTACCAGTAGTGCAGAGGCAGACTAAGGTCTCCTGGGGCCCTGGACCAGAACAAGAGGGGGGGCCCCCTGGAGCCAGAACCGTGGCCTCACCCCACAGCTTCCACTTATGGCCATGCCCCATTCCATCCCTTCTGTCTGTGGCTCTGCCCACAGCCCTGACTCTGTTCCACCCCTTGCCCTGTAGCCCTTCTCCTCTCCTACCCCATTCTGCCCCCCCCCACTGTGGCGCTACCCCCACATTTGCTTTTTTCTGTCATCCCTCCCTCCCCCCCCCCGCAGCCCCAAGTCCAGGGAAGCTATGCCCCCCACCACAGCCCTGGGACCACAGGGTGTGTGGGGAGAGAGCTCCTCCAGTCCTGGGGCTGCAGCGGGGTCCAGGCGCTGGTGCTTCCCCTGCCACCTCCCTGCACCTGCCTGGTGCTGCTGCCGGGGACTGGGGTTGGGGTGCTGCACCGCTGGGCCTGTGACTGGGGTTGGAGCGCTGGTGCTTCCCCCACCCTGCCTGCCTGCCTGCCCAGTGCTGCTACTAGTGACCAGGGTTGGGGCGTTGGGCCATCCCACAGCTTACAGCAGGGCTCCAGGCTTCTGCTGCCCTGCCGCGGATTTCTGCTGGGGCGCCTATTTTTTCGGGGGCCCCCAATTGGCCAGACAGGCCCCGTGGGCCCATTGGATAATCCGCCACTGCCAGTAGGTACTGGCCCTCCTGATGCTTGGGACTGGGAGGTGGGACGTAAAAGTTACTTGTGCTCTTTCTTGTCTTTCCCATCTGGGCCAATCTCATTATTTTTCCCAGGACAGCAAAATATTTTTCCACCAACCCCCTCCCTTCCTGACTCTTCTCCCATGATCACACCTGCCTCTGAATTAACATGAATGAGCAACAGAATCACTCTATGTAAAAATAGCCATTTGTCCCTGTTTACAGAGCTTGGCGCTGTTGGGTTCCAGAACACAGTGGTTTGCTCTGGGTTTTGTAATACCTGCAGACTGGCCAGCTGAAGAAAAGCTAATGTGCAGCTGAACTGGGGACATTGTGAGCAGGCTGGGTGAACCCTCGTGCACTGCAAGGGAGTACCCCTCATATCTGTCATATGGTAATGTTGCCCTCCATGGAACCTTCTGGTGAGCTTGCCTGGAGCCAACCCTCCTCTGCACCTATATCCATGAAGAGTCCAAGACTCTGGGCACTGCTGCTGACCCAGGCTGATAACTGGTGTCCCTGCTACACTCCCCTTCCTGAATCAGGGATGAACATCTCACTGTGTGAGGTGGGGAACAAAAGGGAGCAGGTGGATTGAGACTGGATGTAATGGAGAGGATGAGTGGGTGTGGCAGATAGAAAAACTATAGTGCTGCCAATTTGTTGCTGAATGAAAGCTAAGTGCTTTACATTTCTAGATCTCCCAAATTAGGTGTCCATGGCTGTAGGTTTGGAAAGTCCACAAAAGCAGACTCTGCTTCTCTGAGCGCACATCCCCAGGGCAGGAGCTGACCCTCCATGGGCTAAGTAATTATCCCTCTTCAAGAGTAGGACTGTGTTTCATTGCTGGGAGTGTTGAAAATGTCCACTATGACAGAATCATCTGAGGTTTGAGGTGCTCTTGCCATACTTTCCATTAGGACTGATTAAAGGAACGGGAAGTTACCTCCCAGTCTGGACAGTGTGAGCCATTTCAAATTAAACACGGAGGAGAGGCAGGAAAAAGGAGTGGTAGTCCCTAGTTCTTGTCCAGGTCCCTCCACACCTGTGATGAGGGCAGGGTGCTACGGGAACTGGTTGTTCAGATACGTGCATGTGGGGCTCCTGCATGAGCAGGGTGCTAGTTAGGCTTCTGACTGACCTCAGTGGGCTTTTGATCAGGCTTGCAGGTAGAATAGGGAAATAGCTGCATCTCTTGTCATTGGAAATAATGTTAGTAGCATGGTCCAGTGTCAGTGACATGGGGGGAGAATAGCCTGGGTTAACACTGGGTAGAAACAGAGTCAAGTAGTAGGATAGTGGCCCACCAAAGACAAAAGTCTAGAGGAAAGAGAGATTTTATTTTTTGTGAGAAAAAAGGATGTATAATAAGTCTTGTAGCAAAGGAGCTGTGTTTATTTACACCAGCTGAGGATCGCCCTCAGTATCAAGAAACCTCTATGACATGGATTATTTTTTCTCCATTGCACATTATCCACATAATTTTCTCAGCCTTCATCCATCTTCTACCAACTTTCTTTAACTGGAATCTATAGGCTCTGCTGGAAATAACTAGTGATTCACAGATTCTAAGGCCAGCAGGGAGCACTATAATCACCTAGTCTGAGCACCTGTATAAAACAGGCCATAGAACTTCCCTGAAATAATTTCTGTTTGAACTAGAGCATCTCTTTTAGAAAAACATCAAATCTTGATTTAAAAATTGTGATAACCTGTGACACTTCCTATATATTATCTCCCACAAATTTGGAAGAATTATAGTTGATTGGCTATTGTATATGAAGGAACAAAAGAGAATTTACTGTGTTAGTGGATGAAGGATTTGGATTGTGTTTTTTATTTGTTTCTTGTTTGACTTAAAATATCTTTGAGCATCAATGCCACCATCATTTCAGAGCTGACACATTTCTGCCGAGAGTACTGTGGCAGGATTGTTATCCATGCTGGTGACAACCAGATTAGACACTGCTAATTTGTTCAGTAATGACAGCACACTTCTGAGTCTGTCATACACAGTAGCACTTCTCTGACATCTGGAGCCCCTCATATTTCTTGCCTTTGTTTGATAACAACAAGCTTTAATTAGTGGTGGCTATTTTCTCATTTCTACATATTCTACCTTTGTTTCTCTACTCTGGTGGCCTCATCTGAACCTTCGGAGGGTCTCTTCTGACTGGAATTTGACTGGTTCTTCGCATTTAATTTTTGTGTGGTATTTCTTCTACCACACTTCCTAGAGGAACCACTCCAAATGTGAAGCCATTTACATTTACAACTTAGAACTAGAAATTGGTTTGTTTGCATAACTGTGTTGCCTAATGTTTAAATTCTCCTAAATGTGTGTTTGTCACAAATTCCGTACACCAATGCTTTTGGTATAGGTTTGTTTGTTTTTTACCCCAATGGGATGCAATTATTTCTCTGATATCATTGGGTGTTTTATTTTTCATTTACTTTTCTTTCCTATTTATTGTCTCTGTTTCCACTTACCTCTGTTAATTTTATAGTGCCTTTAACTGCATTGCAAAAGACCACATTTTACTCTCCCTGACAGCAAAATGTCCCCAGTGGAATTGCTCAGGTGAGACTAAGGGGCCCTAAGCCTTCAGTATGGTTCACTTCCCTTGAAGCCAGTGTAGTTTCATGGATCTAGTCAGGGATTATACATGATGGCAGAAACAGTCTTTGGTTAATACAGTACAGGGCATGAGAATCCTTCTTTATCATATCCCTGTACTCAAGTTTTCATCCTCCAAAGACATAAATGAACCTCTACCACATGACTAAGACTAGAAAAACACCTTAAAAACATATCCCAGATAACTGAGATAATTTTGTCTGTTGTAAATAAAAAATATAGCTTTACTAAGATTTGTGTATTATTGGCTTGAATTGTCTTGCTTAATGAAACCTAATAAGACATCTGTTTTTCCTAATTTTGGATCCCCTTTTTACTGCTGAAATCTTTTGAAGTGAAACTGCCAAAAGTTATTGAATTTGATCATTAACATGTTAAATGGCTCCAAAGAACCACTTAGAAAACAGCACTGAGTGTGGGTTCTGCTAGCTAGCAAGTCTTCAGTGTATTTCCTTTCCTGTGGATAATTAGTGGATGTGTATGTGGGGGGGATGCCTGGCTGACACCTTTCATGAGCAATAAATTTTCACTCAAAAATTTAAAAATGGGCCAGGAAGAAATATAAGGAAGGGCCTCAGTCAAACTTAGTATAACACAGGGGTCGGCAACCTTTCAGAGGTGGTGTGCCAAGTCTTCATTTATTCACTCTAATTTAAGGTTTTGCGTGCCAGTAATACATTTTAATGTTTTAGAAGGTCTCTTTCTATAATCTATAATATATAACTAAACTATTGTTGTATGTAAAGTAAATAAGGTTTTTAAAATGTTTAAGAAGCTTCATTTAAAATTAAATTAAAATGCAGAGCCCCCCGGATCAGTGGCCAGGACCTGGGCAGTGTGAGTGCCACTGAAAATCCGCTCGTGTGCCATAGGTTGCCTACTCCTGGTATAACATATGATAATACTAAGGTACAGTAATTCAGTTCTCCATGCCCATTCATTCCTCTGTTGCTCTGTTACTGTCAGTTAAGTTGCCATTTAGGAACTTCATATTGTGGTGGTATATTTTTGTGATTTAGACAGGTATACACTGGAAACAGACTAAGATTATTTTATGTAGACTCTCAGTTCCACACAGATCAATCAACTGGCACCAGATAATGTGCTGCCTGGACTAAACCCAAACTGGGACAAGGTGGGAAAAGTTTAATGAAGACAGGTGCTGAAGCTTGTCCCATCCTCAACACCTGCCTATAATATCAAGCTTGGAGGGAATAAAAAGGGAGGAAACAGACTTCATATATGGGCTGCCCTCTCTTAGGGATCTTAGTCCTGAGGCAGAGAGTATCTAGGGCATGGGCAAAGCAGCTTTGGCTTAGGAACCCTAGGAGAAATGATGCCAGAAGAAAAGGTTTGGATTGAATTTTACGATGTCTAATTGCTCATTGTTTGATGATAAAATCAAACCCCAGGAACTGGCAATGAAATCTTTAGATGCATTTTGTACTAGCTAGAAGTCAAGAATGTCTCTGGGATTTGTGCAGCTCCTGATCAACCTGTTAATGTTTTCAGCAATTAAAAAGTGAAAGTCTGCATGGTAAAGGACAATATGACGCACAGGCTTTAATTCACACACCAGGGGCAGTAACATATCACTTGATCAGAACTCAGACACATTAAAGATAAAGCTAGACAACTTCTGACTAGAAATAAGGCACACATTTTTAACAGGTGGGTAGTTAACCACTGGAACAATTTACTAAAGGATGTGGTAGATTTTCCATCACTTCAAGACTTTTTGAAACCAGGTTGAATGTTTCTAAAAGAGAGGTTTTTAAGGTCAGGCTTGACAAAGCCCTGGCTGGGATGACTTAGTTGGGGTTGGTCCTGCTTTGAACAGGGGGTTGGACTAGATGACCTCCTGAGGTCCCTTCCAACCCTGATATTCTATGATTCTATGAAGATATGCTCTAGATCAGCCTCATTGGCCCTGATGCAGGAATTACTGGGTGAAATTCTATGGTCTGTTCTATGCAGAAGGTCAGATTAGATGATCATAATGTTCCTTTCTGGGCTGAAAATCTGTGGCTTTAAAGTCATAGAAGCAGACATAAATAAAATCTGAGAGTGATGTTTGTGACAGAATCCCCGGGGTACTGTGGGACCATTGAGCCCCCTTTACTCTCCAGCCTGGGCTCTCTCTCACAATGCTTTGCCAGTGACAAGCAGCACCCTCCAGGTGCTGTTATCACTCAGCCACCAGCATGCAGAGGCACACCCAGCTAAGTTGCATGTATGCTCTGCAAGCTACTATATGTAGGGAAACACCAGCAAGTCTCCCAAACCCCCAGTCTTGCACCCCAGAAATATACCGTCTTGTACTACTCAAGACCTTCTTTAGAACAGTGCAAATTTATTAATTAGTTCACCATGTTGTCAAAGGAAAGTGGATGTATACCAGCCTTTGTAACCTAAGCAGATTTCCCAAGCATTGTAGACAAATTCACTGATAAGGATAAAACATTACAATGAGTTTATTAACTACAGAAAGATAGATTTTTAAGAGATTATAAGTGGTAGGTATAAAGGCCAGAGATAGTTACTGTAAGAAAATAAAAAATAAACATGCATTCTAAATTCTAAACTTTTAGGCTAAGCAAGAGTTGACTCAAACAGCTTTTCTCACCCCACTGGATGTTGCAGGTAGGTTACAGAGTTCTTAATACACAGGCTGACTTTCCTTCTCCGCCTGGGACCAGTCTCCTCAGTTCAAGTCTTTGTCTTTCCAGTGTTCTTGTTGCCTTCAGCATAGGCGGGGGAGGAAAGAGGTAATCGAACGTCACTGTCAATTATTTTATACATTTAGTCAATGTGCCTGGAAACTACTGGCCCAGACATGTCCTGGTGGGCCTCGCTGAGTCACAGAGTTGAGCAATGCACACTGTTTGTTGCTTGCACAACTCTCTTGTTTACAACTCCTCTGCTGATCAATGGTCATTTAACACCTGCCTAGGTGTAGGTCACCTCCTTTGTTGTTACTGGAGAACTAGCAGTGGGCAATTCCCAAACTCACAACATATTTCAATAACAGCTATAACTTCATACTCACTAACGATATACATATTTTTGACAGAAAATGGGATCATGATCTTTCGTATATCTTACATGACATGCTTTGTATGAAATATCACAACCATATATGAATTATTAATATGGGGCTCACAGAGCACTACTTTGAGGTACAGTGTGTCACAATGTTATTAAAGGATTATGGGGGATATACATTTTCCTTAACATTGTGATTGAAAGGTTACAAAGACAGGGTGAAACTTAAATAGTATGTAGGCCTTGCACTAGTCCTTCTTCATAGGGGTGAATTTTGTCCATCGTGCCATCATCATCACTGCTACTATTATTCAGGAGCACAAGAAAACTGGCTTCAAGAGCAATCGGTTATGTTGTTCCTTATAATTTATATTTGCTGTGGCTTCAGTTCAGTCCTTTGTTTTCTTGCAATATTCCTTTCTCGTGGGGATTTTATTCTTTGCTTAACAATGTCAAACCTTTCTTTCAAGTACACATGTGCTGGTTATGTTATAATACTGTCACCACTGGTATAACAAGAGTGACTTTGGCTTTGTAACATGGCCTTGTTGTGGTGTTTTTTATGACTGCTCACTGGATTGTGGTACAAAAAGTTATTATCAACATGCTTACATTGTCTTCTGTCATCCTGTGCATTCACATCTGTAATGTTCTATCCAATATTATAGCTCAGTAACACTCATCTTGTTCATAATATTGAATAATTCCCATTAGGATTATTACACACAGTACTTGCACTATTCTTAATATTTACTTTATTCATCCTGTTCCATCTTAAACTCAGACGGTATTTGTCTTGTGTGTCATTGCTCCTATTACTCACGCTACTTGTCTTTTGTATTATTTGCCTTTCCTATTTCCGATATTTGCCTCTTTAGTGTTTTCAGTGTTATTTTTCATCATCTCTCTTTTCTTTATTGCTCCCCTGTGGCAGTCCATCTGCCTGCTTTTTAAGTC
The DNA here is from genome assembly GCF_027887155.1 of Malaclemys terrapin pileata. Taxonomy (NCBI): domain Eukaryota; kingdom Metazoa; phylum Chordata; order Testudines; family Emydidae; genus Malaclemys; species Malaclemys terrapin. The sequence continues at coordinate 20,063,064 of NC_071507.1, read as the reverse complement.
TGAAAATACCAGCCTGGCCTGAGAAGAGGGGGAAAAGCCTGTGCCATTCACTCAGCTGTGGAAAGGTGCCAGCCCTTCTCCTATGTCATTATTACATTTTTAAAGTGAAAAATAGGGTTTTATTAGAACTGGGTGAATTTTTTCAGTCAGAGCTATTTTTGGGGGGGAAATGTAGATTCGGTGACATCAAAAGTTTTCACGTTGATGTCAGGTTCACAAAATTCTTCCTGCCAACCCTCTCCCCTAAATACAACTGTGAAAAAATCAAAACATTCCATTTTGACTTATAGGAAACAAAGCGTTTCTATTTTTTGGTTCAAAATCACTTTTGCTTCAAAATTTCCTTCACATTTATTATTTTCAAAAATTAAAAAATGCTCAAAATCAAAACAAAGCATTTAGTTTGGGCCCAAATCATTTTTTGATTGTTTGCTTAGCCAAAAATTTCAAAACTTTTCATTTGTGGTTCAACCTGAAATAAATGTTTTCCACATTTTTTGGAATTGCCAGTGAACCAAAAAATCCATTTTTTTTTTTTGCACTAGGTTTAATCAAAAATATTTTTTCTGTGAAAAACATTAAGCTCTTTATTTATTTTGAAAAATCAAAACCAAAAATAAATAAAATAAAAAATTGGGGTTCTGTTTGCTAAAAACTGGAAAATTTAATTATTTGATGAAACCCTGAAATGTTTTGTGGAAATTTTTCTAGAAAAATGAGAAATTTTCTGTGGTGAGGGGGGGGGGGGAAACATTTCCCAAGGAGTTCTAGGCAATGCTGTTTCAGAGTAACAGCCGTGTTAGTCTGTATCCGCAAAAAGAAGAACAGGAGTACTTGTGGCACCTTAGAGACTAACAAATTTATTAGAGCATAAGCTTTCGTGGACTACAGCCCACTTCTTCGGATGCATATGCATATGCATCCGAAGAAGTGGGCTGTAGTCCACGAAAGCTTATGCTCTAATAAATTTGTTAGTCTCTAAGGTGCCACAAGTACTCCTGTTCTTCTTTAGGCAATGCTGTGTTCACTTGGGGTGAAATTCCTCCTAGTGTGGATGGAGGGCATGTGCAGGCTCTTCACATCACCTAAGCCCCCACTAACCCTGCACAGATGGCTGGGGATGGAGTGGCCATAATGCCTGGGGAAGTTTGCAGCACTTGTGTGCTGTGAAGGGGGATCCCTCAACAGCCCCAGATAGTCTGGGGGATGGACGTCTCCTGGATCCTCCCTTATGGGGCTTCAGTGACCAGGAATCATTATATAGAGTTTGTGGATGGGCTGTGACTGCTACAGAGGGGTCACACTGCAGCCCCACAACCCATATGTGGACTGGAGAGTGAATGCCATACTTCCAATCTGCTCAGCATTCACTGCAGAAAGCCTGTTTAATTGGGCTTTGAGCAGGGAGGCGTGACTTTTTTCTAATCTGAGGCGGCCAGCACTCCTCAATGAGCTGCCCTGACAAGGGCTCCAAGCATGCTTACTCTAGTATGCACTTCTGCAAGCTGCTCCTCTAACTCCAGTGTTATCATCCTGATGAGTCTCTGAGAGAACATCTTGTAAACAGCAGAGAACACCTGAGCCTCTTCCTGTCCATAGTGGGCCACATTCTGCTTCCTTTTGAGTCAAGGGCCACATCCTCAACTGGTGTAAATCAGCACAAGTCCTTTGACATAACAGAGCTATATGTCTGTTTACATCAGATAATGATCTGGCTGTATGAGTTTTACCACTGATGTAAACGAGAGCAGAATCCGGCACAGAGAGCAGCAAAGTACATGTTGAACCAACAGCTTCTCACACAAGACACTGGGGATGGGGAGGTATTGCCGTTCCTAACCTAATCTACATGCAAACCTTGATTATACTGTTTGACCCTATACAATTTAATTTAATTTTCACAAATACAGCCTCAGTAAAGCAATGCTGCAGGGAATGACATTACTGCAGCAGATGATCAGTATAGCTGGCACAATGCCAAACCTGGAAGCATTGTTGAAAACATGTTTATACCTCAGCCAGCAGATGAATGCAAAAGGTATAAACACATCCATTGCTAGTAGGAGGCACTGTATTCACCTCTTCATGGAAATCTTCACAGCCTCTCTATGTTGCATTCATAAATATTCATCACAGCAATATTTTTTTCTAGGAATACTCTGCTGGTTCTTAATGTTTTGTTTACTTGGATATATTAGATCAGGATTGTTATGAAAGATGGGACACATACATTATTTTGACTTTTTGTTTGTTATAATACAGTCGAAAAGCACCCAGGTACTTTCATGGTAGGCATGCAAAAGGATAAGCAATAATTGTATTGAATTCCATATCACATGTTCTGCTCAAACTCTGCAAAAAAAAAAAAAAAAAAAAAAAAAAAGAATAATCTAAGACTAAGCTTGGTAAATTTAAGCCCCAAAGGAGAAATTTTGAGTTGCTGTATATAAAATGTTCTAATTAGATGTGGGACAAAGATACTTGCCCAAGGAGACTCAGGAAATCTGTGGTAGAACAGAAAATTGAACTCCGGTCCCAACTCAAAGACTATCACCCTAACCATTGGGCCATCCATGCTTTCATAATTCTATAGTGGCACCTGTAGAATCCACATACTTGGGCTATAAATCAGGATAACAGGCTTTTTTGGAAAAAGAACAGGAGTACTTGTGGCACCTTAGAGACTAACAGATTTATTAGAGCATAATTTTTCGTGGACTACAGTCTAATGCTCTAATAAATTTGTTAGTCTCTAAGGTGCCACAAGTACTCCTGTTCTTTTTGCGGATACAGACTAACACGGCTGCTACTCTGAAACCAGGCTTTTCTGGGAGACTCTAGTATTTCTATTCCAAACAGATATTGAGTATACAGGTCAAATCTCTGCCTTGGTATTGTCACACTCCTGTTTTTGACTTCTGGCCAGATCCCAAAAGTGCAAAACTGCACACAATTGAAAAATAATTGATGGGGAAGGGGAGTTTCATACTAAGTTTCAATTTTCACTCAAGGTTTGGTGTGGGATCAAGTTCTGTTCAAGGTTTGGTGTGGATCTTATTATAGTAGAAGCATTTTAATCACCCCTAATGGCTCATGGGCATATTGTGCTCCTCCCTATGGAGATACAAAAAAGTAGGCATACAAAGACAGAGCAGGGGAGAGGGCTTCTCCAGTCCTTGTTCCCCTGTGAAGGGCCCAGCCATGGTTCGGGTGCACAGGCACAGTGCATGGCTAGTAAAATTTAATTCTTAAATTGACTCAGCTGCATTCTTAATGTTGATGCTTTATATATGGGTTGAAGTGACTCTAATCCAGTTATTTTCAGATCTCTGTGTGAAAAGACAAAAACCTGTGTCTAAGAACCACATAAATGGTTCTTTTATACACTGTATTTGAATTTTCACTACTGTGCAACTTAACTTTAACCAGTGCAAATACTTTATACACTATAACAGATGCTCCTCCTTTGGGGGGAAAAAGAGAATAAACATTCCTCAGAACATTATCAGAGGAAGTCCTTGTGAAGCTGGCCATGTATTTTAAGACTTTTTTTCACTGTGGCAGAAGGCTGTTGGAGGGGTTTAACAATTCGTTTTTTTTATTTTGTACTCCTTCCTTCTGCCTATGTTGTCTACCTTTATCAGAAGCATTTCCTCTGGTTAAAGAGGTCAAATCTCACCTTAGCATGGTGCCTGCCCAAGTGGTAGTGAATGGGTGTTAACTACTAGGATGATACGAGCACATGGTGAAGAAACACAAGAGTGGATCCAAGGAAAACAGCGAACAATAAATCAAGGTGATGTAGTCAGTGCCCAAGGCTGGTCATATGATTACAGTTGTTCCTCCAATACTCCTATGAACGCTACAGAGAACCCAATCAAAAGTCCATAGAAGTACACTGCATTTGCTAAATATGTTCCCTCTGTGGCCATGGGTGTTGTCTTTGTCCCTATCTGAAGAAGGAGCAACATGGAGTTAAGAAGAACGTTGAAGGTTGCTAACAGGGGAAGGTATACAGTTAACATTCAATTTACAATTGCATAAAAATTTACTTTATAAGTATGGGGGGTATTCTTAAAGGTAGCTCAGAGAGCAGTGTCACTGGGAAAACAATAGCTAGGGTCTAAGCTCAGCTAGGTATAAGGACCAGCTCTCTGAACTCCATAGTAACCTGCTCCCAACATAGCCATAGATGTCATTCAATTCCCTTCCTGAAGGCTCTGATTCAGCAATGCTTTGAGTAGCCCCATACGCTTAAACTCTTGCTAAATCAAGGTGATGAAAAGAACAGCAGTGAGGTCTGCCATAGATCCAGATTGTGCACTGCTGGAGAAAGACTTTCACTAGGATTTGGCTCTGGAACACAGTTTCTGCTAAATCTGCTTCATCTGTGTGGGTATTAAATTAGAAGGAGAATCAGGAAGAGGGATGGCAGAATCAGGGCTGTTACATTAGTAAGAGGCAGGAGAAACTGGATCATAAGCTATCTCAAGGTAGGGACTGTATCTAGGCATTAGTGAAATTTAAATAATGCCTTCAAATTAGCAATACATTTCAAGTGTGAATCCTAGGGGTGGATTGTGACTGGTGCTTGCCTGGGTGTGTCAAGGATAGGGCGAGTGCAAGTAGTCTCATCCCACCACCTTGTATCCTGTGCCCAAGATCCAGGTATTGGTGAAGTCCCTGTGCCCCGCAGAGCGCAGGGATTATCTACTTCCTTATGAGCGTCTGCCTGGAAGAATGGCTGAGCCAATTGAATTGTGGGGTGGGTTTGGTCTGGGTTTCAGAACCTGTGTAGGAGTGCTCTTTATTATTCTACAGCCAAAGAAAATAATAAATAATCTCTCCTGGAGCTTCCCTTGGGGCCCCTCTGCAGTTTCCCAGTGCAGGTCAGTGCCTTTTGAGGTTGTTTTGTTTTCCCCCCCCAAATTCTCAAATGCTAAAATTCAGCTTGATTTTGGATGCATGTTATATTCAAATAATAATTAGGTGACTTGAAAAATGAGGGTTTTTATTTTCTTTTAATTAAAAAAACAAAATGTATGTCTTTGTGTTTGTATGTCTTCCAAAATATTCCCTTATTGGACTAATATAGAAATTGAAGATGATTATACACAGTATAGAACAGGGGTGGGCAAACTTTTTGGCCCGAGGGCCACATCTGGGTATGGAAATTGTATGGTGGGCCATGAATGCTCACGAAATTGGGGGGCAGGAGGGCTCCAGCTGGGGGTGTGGGCTCTGGGGTGGGGCTGGGGATGAGGGTTTGAAGGGCAGGAGGGGGAGCAGGGCTGCATGGGAGGGGCTCAGGGGGTAGGCTCTGGGTGGCGCTTACCTCAAGCAGCTCCCAGAAACAGCAGTATGTCCCCCCTCCAGCTCCTATGAGGAGGTGCAGCCAGGTGGCTCTGTGCACTGCTCTGTCCATAGGTGCCACCCCTGCAGCTCCATTGGCTGTGGTTCCCAGCCAATGGAGCTGCGGGGGCAGCACTTGGGGCAGTGTGCGGAGCCCCCTGGCTGTCCCTGTGCATAGGAGCTGGAGGGGGGACATGCCCCTGCTTCCAGGAGCCATGCAGAGTGGGGCAAGCCCCCAACCCTGCTCCTGGGGCAAGCCTCAGACCCTACTTCCCAGCGGGAACTCGAGGGCTGGATAAAAATGTCTGGAGGGCTGGATGTGGCCCCTGAGCCGTAGTTTGCCCACCACTGGTGTAGAATCTTAGCAAGACAGCCTAGAAGGAAACAAACGGTGATCCCCTATTGCTAATGGAGTAAATGATAGTAGTGGTGGGTTGTCATCCTGTACTAGAAAGGGGATGGGACTCTTTCTCAGTGGATTTCACAGATATTTGCCGACAGCAGAGGAAAGGTGAGATTCAGGGATCTTGTAATCCGTTCTAGGCTCTGGAGGGGAGTGTTCTCTGGAGGGCACAGACTCTTCTGCCTTTTCCCCTCCAGCATGGCCCTTTCTGCCCCATCCCCTCAAACCTGTACCTGTCACAGCCCCATCTCTTTGCCACCCTGGCTCCATAACCCAGTCCCATTCTCCTCACCCATCCAGCCCCAGTCTCCACTCCTCAGGCTTCTCATTCCAGTTCTAGTCTCCTTGCACAACCAGTCTCTCCCAGCACCAACTTCTGTTCTCCTTGGGTCCTTGCCCAGGCCCAGTCTCTTTGCCCAATCAGTCTCAATCTCCCTTCTAAACTCCCAGTCCAAATTTCCCTCTTCCCCTCCCTGGCAATCCCCAATCCTTGTTTCTATCACCCCCTGCTTTCCCCGGCTCCTTGTCTCCTCATCCCCCCTCCCCCAGCTCCTGTCCCCTCTGTATTTGAATTGGGCAGCTTCCCCCTCCACTCTGCCTGGGCCAGTTTGGGTTTATTGTGAACACAGAAGAGAATGGCCCTCTGTTCTCAGTTCAGGTCTCTGGCTCTGGCTTGCAGCAGTCCAGAGAGGTAATTGCCCTGGCAAGAGCATGCCCAATGTGGACAGAATCTTAGGGAATTTAGCTGCTAAAATCTAAGAAGTCTGTACTGAGCATGTGCAATCTGTGTTTTTTGTTTGTTTGTTTTTTTAAAGGCTTAGAACTTGGTGGATTTTCACAAGGATGGCAAAAGGCACATCCCTGACACAGAGGGCAGCCCCTGCCAAATTTCACGTCCCTGCTTCAAAACATGGAGATGACACTGCTTTTCAAAGAAAAGGTCACCAGAATTTTTAAGTTGGGAAAAAACAGCCTGAGGCAGACACCCAGAATGGATTAAAGTTTGGCAAAGTTATAAGCAACTGAAAACAGGGTCTTATAATGGAAAGTGTCAAATAACTTTTATAATAAGTGGTGCTACCAGCCCTATCTATAGAATTAAATACATTTATTATATATAATAACCTGGGAGAACAACAGCACTATTTCAGCTGTTAAAGCATTCATGTGTTACCAAGTCAAGTTATAACATTTTGTTAATTTCACTGTGGTATAAAAACTGTTGCTTTCATGGGTTGTGTTTGGTACATACAGTATTGTGCAAAGAATGCAGCACAAGAAAAGGGAAGTTCATCTGTTATATATTTTCTTGACTTGTTTCATCTGGTCATAGGGGATTATTTCATACTGGCGCTTTCATGGTGCGCGGAGGTACGGGCTAATGCACTTTTGCTTTACTTTTGGAGGTTATCTGAGTCCGCTTTCCAGTGGCAAGATTTCTTTTTCAAAATGAGTTTTCTCTTGTTGAGTTTATGCACTCTGACAACCACTCCGGCATCTCAATATGATTTGTTTGTTTGCTTTGGCTTTCTTGCATTAGTAATTACAAGCTGTGCGTTACTATCTCATAGCAATGTAATGTTAGCAGCTGTACTGCAGGACTGTCACAGGGGACACCTGCTGTGCTGTTACTTGTTCTCTTACAAAACCTTGGGCCCAATTCTGAAATCTGATTTTGCTCGAACTAAGGCAAAACTCTTCTTGTAGTTAGTGGCAATTTTGCTTGAGTTTGGGAACGAAAAACTTGGGGTGAAGCCCCATTAAAATTAATGGGAGTTTTGCTACTGGCTTCGATAGGTCCAGATTTCACCCTTCATGAATGGAATTGTCATCCACATCATAATTCAGGAACCATCTTTCTATTGTGTGTTTATATAGCACTTAACACAATGGGGTCTTTCTTCATCCATGACTGGGCTCCTAAGTGCTACTGCAATACAAATAAGAAATTATGGGACTCTTGTGGTAATGAATCATCCTGCATTTTCATAGTATATTTTAAGTAAGTAGGTCCCAAACCACGTTACAAACTTTACTGAATGTACAAAAGTGTGTTTGTATTCCTTTGCTCCCCACTGAAATGTATCCATCTCTGGGATACATGGACAACCCTTTAATGTCCCTTGCCAGCACTACCTGACACTCTAGGACAGGAAGTGAGGAATTATGCTGTATCCAAATGAAATTATGGGGAAATTTTGGCAAGTAAGCATGTAATTATTCATGTTGAAATGTGATTGGTGCATGTTATTAGAACTCCTACTCTGATGAGAAGTACTCTGGGATTTTTGGCAAATAGTAAGGATCTTGGAATTGTCTCATCTGAAAGCACTTCCAGATGTACAGATCCTCCTCACCCACTGGTTCAGTACTTATTGATTTAGGGTCCAATTCTGCAATCCTTACACACACACTGAATAGTACTTACACCAGTAATCCCATTTAGTTAAATCAACCTACTTGCAAGTACTTGCTGTACGACCAATACGAATAAGGGTGCTGAATCTAGCCCTTTGAGTGAAGAGTGCCACCTACTTAATTGCTAGCACTATGTCATGCAGCATCGTGTCCTTGCATTACATAATTTCATAGCACTGACTGTTTCACCAGAGACTTTTGTCCTTAATAGCAAAGAGCAATACTGTGCAAACGGCTATTAATTTTACCACTGCAACCCTCCAGAAGCAGATTCTCAGCTGATTTCAGTTGAGCTACATCAGTTTATACCAGTTAAAATCTGGCTCCTAATAATTGATTCAGTAAGAAGGAATTTCAGGTATTGATACTGGACAGTATTATTGTATGATTCTGCAGCTTTGAAGGCTTATTCCAAAGCATGTTACTATGGATAGTTACCAAAAGGGTTGCCTCGGTAACAAAACCCAAAAACCTACACTTAATTTCAGAGGGCAGAAGAAGGTCTCATGCCCAGTCGCTGGTGCTATATCTCGGGTACAAGCTGTGAAGGAAAGGTTAGTCTAGAGATTATTATTTTTTTTTGGTTTATTTTTAAATGAAAAGAAAATTGTAGGCCATGTGAAAAGTAAATTACAGATTTCCCTGCTGAAAGTAATGGGTGAAACGAGGACACTGTCTTCCTTGGGAAATTTAAGGAAACCAAATTGCCAGGAGATTAAATCTTGCACATCTTCAGGTTCACATTGTTGTCACAGGTGCAGTTATAATATGGCTCACAATCCGGGCTGGCCCCCAACATTTTGGCACCTGAGGCAGGGGGCTCAAATGATGCCCCCATGTCCCCTCGCTTGGGCCAAAACTTTGAAAGGTCTCAATTCTGCCTTCTTCCTGTTCTACTCCTCTCATGGTACTGCTCTGCTACCTACCCCAATAAAGGAGAACTAACAACTTAAAATGCCTTGTTCAAAAATTTTAAATAACATTTAACTTTCAAACAACTGAACAGCAAACGTAACTTTTCTTCTCTGCATAGTAAACACTGGCATTTTTATGTGTTTGAATAACACTGCTGTATAGCCAAAATGCTTCTGAAATAAATGTAGTCAAACTTTACTAATTCTGGGTCACTGAGAATGAACATGATGCTTAAAATTGTTGATTGGCTCTAGTTTTCAAGATATGCTATTGGGTCAGTATATACGACCCTTGACTTGGGAATGGCGGAGGATAAGTGAGTTATAAAGGGAAGGGATCTCAATTTAAACCAGAAATGACTAAAATACATCTTTGACTGGATCTATGAATAAATCTATGACTGGGTTTGGACAGTACTTGCTTTTTAGGCAAAATAATGAATGCTGCAATCTGAAGCTGGTATTGCGTCATATATGATATGAATTACATCATGTTATTCCTAGAAGTCATGGATGATGTAATCATAACGAAGCTTACATCACTCTGCTGAACAAATTGCCCTATATCAGCTCTAGAAATCCTACAGTGTCGTGCTCTTATTTGTCAGTGTTTGATTTTGCAAAGGGACACATTTCTGTTTAGCCAAAGTGAGCAGAGATGCCTCGTACTTGTGTGAACAGTGCAGATAACTTCTGCTGTGTTTGTGGTGAAGTGACTTTTGCATCACAAAAGCGCAGTATAACCACTATGGTTAAGAAAGCCTATCACCTTTTATTTTGGCTGCAAAATTGGAGATCAGGACAAGAGGTGGGCCCCACACATATGCTGCAACACTTGTGCAACAAATCTTTGCCAGTGGTTGAACAGGAAAAGGAAATCTATGCCTTTTGCAGTGCCAATGATTTGGAGAGAGCCAACAGATCATACCAGCAATTGTTACTTCTGCATGGTGCCTCCAGTTGGGAAAGGTGTGTCAAAGAAGAAAAAGTGGACTGTGCATTATCCAAACATTCCATCAGCTATAGGCCAGTACCCCCCGGAGAAGGACTGACGGTTCCTGATGCACCAGAATCATTCTCACTTGAGTCAGACGAGGAAGAGGATGAAACTTCTGGTCCTGAACCATCAATGTCACAGGACCCACATTTTCTCCCATCCTCCTCCTCTGTACCACACTTCATAACACAAGGTGAACTGAATGACCTTGTCAGGGATTTGGAATTACCCAAGAGTAAGGCAGAGCTGTTGGGCTCCAGACTACAGCAGTGGAATCTTCTGGCAGGTGATGTTAGGGTTTCCATGTTCCGTGACCGTCAAAAGGATCTTATCCCATTCTTCTTCATGGAAGGTGATCTTGTAGCCTGCAACAACATCGATGGTGTGATGGCAGCCCTCAACATCGTTCACGATCCAGATGAGTGGAGACTGTTCATTGATTCATCGAAGATGAGTCTTAAAGCTGTTTTACTGCATAATGGCAATGTTTTGCCATCCATTCCAGTTGGTCATGCAGTCCATATGAAGGAAACCTATGACAACATGAAACAACTTTTGAGGTGCATAAACTATGACCAACATCAGTGGCAGCTTTGTGGTGATTTGAAGGTTGTTGCTCTCTTGCTTGGTCTGCAGACTGGGTACACAAAGTACTGCTGTTTTCTCTGCGAATGGGATAGTCGTGCAAGAGATTCCCACTACATCAAGAAAGATTGGCCACTCCGACAGTCATTGGAGCCTGGGAGGAAAAGTGTTCAGCATCCACCACTTGTTGAATCAAGGAAGATTTTGTTACCACCCTTACACATCAAGCTGGGTCTGATGAAGAACTTTGTCAAGGCCATTGACAAAACACAAGCAGCTTTCAAGTACCTCCGTGGAAAATTTCCAAGGTTAAGTCAAGCTAAGATAAAGGAAGGTGTCTTTGTTGGGCCTCAGATTCGTGAACTTCTTCGAGATGATGCATTTGACCATGCACTGCATGGGAAGGAAAAGACGGCATGGAAAGCCTTCCAGTTAGTGGCAATAAATTTTCTCGGCAACAACAAGGCAGACAACTACAGGTTGTTGGTGGAAAACCTCCTCAAGGCATACAAAAGCCTTGGTTGCAACATGTCACTAAAGATACATTTTTTTGCACTCTCTTCTGGATTTTTTTCCACCGAACTGCGGAGCAGTGAGCGACAAGCACGATTTCACCAGGACATTGCAACAATGGAGAAACGCTATCAGGGCAAATGGAGCCCATCAATGCTTGCAGACTATTGCTGGACAGTGACAAGAGATGCTCCATTTAATGAATACAAGAGACAAGCCAAGAAGCGCCGAGTAGACACTGAATAGGACTAAACTATGTACATAATAGTTTTTTGCCTTTTATTTCAGAATACATTTTATTTATATAACCCTTTTGCTGATTTTTAAAGTGTTACATAAACAGGACAGGTGAAATATCATGTAAAGCAACCATAAACACATGAAAAGACCTAGGTTTACAATTTATGATTAAAACTCTACTATCTACACAATATACATAGACATAAAATGTAAAAACCTAAATATCTTAGAAACAGTAGCCAATCAGTTGTTTTAATTGTCACATTTGAATTCAGCACATCAAAATACATAATAAATAGCACATTTTATCTCTGAAGCAGACGACTTCTCAAAAATTGTAGACCAGGGTAATCAAAGTGGTCCTTTTCCATGCCTTCTTAGCTGCAAAGGTTTGAACTGTTTCCTGAAGGTCCACAGTCTGGGCCAGCTCATGCTCTATTGAGATGGTTGCAAGGCCGACCAGCCTCTCCTGTGTCAGTGTGGAGCGTAGATGTGTTTTTATTAACTTCAGCTTGGAGAAGCTGTATTCTCCACTGGCAACTGTTACAGGAAGTGTTAAAAGTATGCAGAGTAACAGAAGCATTTGGAAAGAGGGTGATCATCTTATTTGTGCACATATATTCCAGAACAGCCTTTGGAGTTGATCCTGCTGAAATGTATCTTGAAAGGGCTTTCAGTTCATCACCCTAAATCACTCGCATCAATATCGCACATGCCATCATGTGTCAACACTGTCTCTAGTGCCCTGCATTGCTGGTGTAGGCCTTCTTCAGGTATAGCGAGAAGTTTTGGAATATCACACAACATCCCAAGTATACTGCTGTTTTCCTTGAGCTGCATGAAACGTTCAACTGACTGTATTGCACAATCTCAGGGCCGGATTAACTTTTTGTGGGACCGGTGCCAAACATAGTGGTGGGCCTCCATGTGGTTGTGATGAACCCCTTCCAGATATGGTCTTAGCGTGACAGCACCATTGATGCCATAGTAAATGTGGTATTGGCGGGATGGGAATGAAAACATGTATTCAAAAACAAAATAAGATATTTGAAGCCAAACTGAGACCTCCACTCAGCCCATAGAGAACAAACTGGGCTAACATCAATGTACTCAGAACACCACTGAATTTGGTTTGTGTGGGAGGGGGGTTGTTTGTTAGTTTTGTCTTTTTTTCTTTAAACACTCAGGGCTTGCTTAGGGCCCTGAACACAGGTGCTTAATTAGCACACTTGTGAGCCATATTAAGCCTGGATGCAGCAGTCAGTGGTGTCACACCTGCATCTCCCCACCACCACCTCCTCCACCCAAAGTTATGTTTCCTAAATAGATTTTTTGAAAGCTGCATTTTCTACTTTGGTACAATAATGTTTACAAAACTTTGGTGTGGGGAGGAAAATTGCTGGTGCCCATCTTTTGCAGGGAGAAAGGGCTACTGAAACACACACACTTTACCACAAAGGCTACCACAATCCAGCCTCAAGTTCCTACCCAGTCTTCACACCTGGGCTCTCCTCCCATCCTTCCTGATGTCCCCATCCCACACAACTAACCCCCTAACAAAGGCTATTGCTATGCCCACTCCCTACACACTTTCACTCCAGGGCTGTCACCTCCCTCTCTTCTACTACCCCCTTCTATACACACACACACACACACACACACACACTGAGCCAACCCCCACCTTAACACCCTGCTTCTTCTACACCCCCCCGCCACACGGAGTCACCGCCAGCTCCCCCATCACACCCGGACTTGCCCCACAACTGCCCCTTTTCCCCAAAACTGGGCTGCACCTCCTCCCCTCCCCGGAGTGCAGGGAGGTAGTTTCTGGGCATTCCCACTGGCAGGAGGTGTGGCAGCCAGCACTGACAAGGCCCGCTGTCACTGACCCCCCTGCTCCCAAGCACCACAGACAATCCGTGTGTGAGTGGGTGCTGAGGAAGTGTGAGGGGAGTGCAGGGTCAGGGCAGGGGTTAGGGTGGGCAGAGGGCTGGGGGGTGGGCTGGGGTCGGGGGGGGGGTGCTCACGCAGGGGGCTGGAGGGGGTATGCCCCAATTCCAGCCCCTTCCCCAAGGCCTCACCCCGGCTCGTCTTCTCCTCCTTCCCAGAGTGGTGTGCTGCAGCTCGCTCCGTCTTGCCCCCCTCCTGTCTGCAAGGCTGATCCAACTGACCAATGGGAGGGGGGCGGAAGTAGCACCCTGGGGAAAGAGGTGAGGGAGAGGCCTCTCCCCGCCTCTTCTTCTCCTCCTCCCCTCCTGGACTCGGAGCAGTGTGCTGCACTGCCCCCTCCCCCGGCAAGACCTACGTAGCACGCTGGGGAAAGGGGCGGGGCAGGAGCCAGGCTGCCAGCAGAGGCTGCCACGGAGCTGCAGCAGCCTGCAGCATCAAGCTCTGACCCCACAGGAGAGAGCGGGGTGGGGTGGGGGCCGGAGGAGAGCGCGCCGGGGCCCCTTTTGACCGTGGGCCGAGCGACATTATAAATCCGGTATTGCACAATCTAGCACCTGGTTAAATAATTCAACTTTGAATTGTTGTTTGGGGTCTCTTATGGGATTATCCCGTGCCTCGTAATCAAAATGTCTTCTTCTTTGGTGACTCTTGTATTCCTGAATGGGTGGGAAAATAGCTTCAGTGTGAAGTTCCTCTGCCAATTTCTGTGCACTCTTCAGAACGTTTTGAAATCCCTCATCTGACCGGTAAGACTGTAGGTATGACTTTGCTTTGTCCAGGTGTTCCATTGCTCCAGATATATCAAGGTCAACACCTTGGAGTCACTTGCTTACAACATTTATTTCAAACAGTATGTCATGCCACAACACTAAGCCACACAGAAATTTGAAGTTATGTATGTTTCTGGTGATTCCATTTCCCTCTGCCACTGTTCTCCCATGAACAGTCCCTGTCAGCATTATCCTCCATAATAGATGATGCCATAGTTGCCATCTTCCCAATTTGATGTTTGATAGGCTTTATCGTCTCCACTCGACTTTCCCATCGTGTGGCATTCAGTGGTTTCAGTGTCAAATAGGATGTTCCCAGATGTTTCTTCAAAATTTGCCATCGATGAGTTGATGCAGAGAAAAATACATAGATGCTTTGAATTACATCATAAAATTCAGCAGCCTCACTAGAAGCTGGTGCTGTATCACTGACCACCAAGTTTGATGAATGAGAACTGCATGGGACAAAAAAAGCTCGAGGGTTTAACTCTTGGATCCGTGTCTGCACTCCTCTGTTCTTTCTTCTCATGTTGGCACCATTATTGTAGCCCTGACCTCTCATGTCAGCTATCGCAGTTCCCAAATCTTCCAGCTTTTTAAGAAGCACATTTGTCATACCAGCTCCTGTAGTATCATCAATGTCAATAAATTCTAGAAAATGCTCTGACAGTCACCATTGCAGGGACATTTTCACTAGGTTCTGTTGTTGTTACAAAACGCACCATTAAAGTCATTTGTTCCGTATGGCTGATGTCAGGTGTGCAGTCCAGAATAACAGAGTAATATCTTGCTGACTTCAGATCTGCCACAATCTTCTGTTTGACTTTTGTTGCCAGTAACTATAGGATCTCATTTTGAATGTTTTTTCCAAGGTAGTGGTGTGTGTACATTTCTTGGGTGGTGACTCTTCTTAGATGCTCCTGTAGTACAGCATCAAACTCAACCATCAGCACCACAATTTTAAGGAAGTTTCCATTGTCTGGCACATACAGCTGATCTGAAGTGCCACGCAGTGCTAGGTTTTGGGTAGCAAGCATTCTCACAATGGCAATGAACCTTTTCAGAATGTTTTGCCAGTAAAGAGACTCTGATGCAATCTTCTCTTGATACTGATCATCTATGGTGGCCTTTAACCTTAGTCTCATCTCAAGCTCTTTCCACCTAGAATCATAGAATCATAGACTTTAAGGTCAGAAGGGACCATTATGATCATCAAGTCTGACATCCGGGACAAAGCAGGCCCCAGAAACTCACCCACCCACTCCTGTATCAAACCTGTGTCTGAGCCATTGAAGTCCTCAAATCATGGTTTAAAGACTTCAAGGTGCAGAGAATCTTGCAGCAAGTGACCCATGCCCCACGCTGCAGAGGAAGGCGAAAACCCCCCAGGGCCTCTGCCAATCTGCCCTGGAGGAAAATTCCTTCCCGATGCCAAATATGAGATCAGCTAAACCCTGAGCATGTGGGCAAGACTCACCAGCCAGACGCCCAGGAAAGAATTCTCTGTGGTAACTCAGATCCCACCCCATCTAACATCCCATCACAAGCCATTGGGCATATTTACCACTAGTAGTCAAAGACGAATTAATTGCCAAAATTAGGCTATCCCATTATACCATCCTCTCCATAAACTTATCAAGCTTCGTCTTGAAGCCAGATATGTCTTTTGCCCCCACACCTCCCCTTGGAAGGCTGTTCCAGAACTTCACTCCTCTGATGGTTAGAAACCTTCATCTAATTTCAAGTCTAAACTTCCTGATGGCCAGTTTATATCCATTTGTTCTTGTGTCCACATTGGTACTGAGCTTAAATAATTCCTCTCCCTCCCTGGTATTTATTCCTCTGATATATTTATAGAGAGCAATCATATCTCCCCTCGGCCTTCTTTTGTTTAGGCTAAACAAGCCAAGCTCTTTGAGTCTCCTTTCATATGACAGGTTTTCCATTCTTCGGATCATCCTAGTAGCCCTTCTCTGTACCTGTTCCAGTTTGAATTCATCCTTCTTAAACATGGGAGACCAGAACTGCACACAGTATTCCAGATGAGGTCTTACTAGTGCCTTGTATAACGGTACTAACACCACCTTATCTCTACTGGAAATACCTCGCCTGATGCATCCCAAGACTGCATTAGCTTTTTCACGGCCATATCACATTGGCAGCTCATAGTCATCCTGTGATCAACCAATACTCCGAGGTCCTTCTCCTCCTCTGTTACTTCTAACTGAAGCCTCCCCAGCTTATAACCATAGTTCTTGTTATTAATCCCTAAATGCGTGACCTTGCACTTTTCACTATTAAATTTCATCCTATTACTATTACTCCAGTTTACAAGGTCCTTCAGATCTTCCTGTATGATATCCCGGTCCTTCTCTGTATTGGCAATATCTCCCAGCTTTGTGTCATCCGCAAACTTTATTAGCACATTCCCACTTTTTGTGCCAAGGTCAGTAATAAAAAGATTAGGACTGGTCCCAAAACCAATCCCTGAGGAACTCCACTAGTAACCTCCCTCCAGCCTGACAGTTCACCTTTCAGTACGACCCGTTGTAGTCTGCTCTTTAACCAGTTCCTTATCCACCTTTCAATTTTCATATTGATCCCATCTTTTCCAATTTAGCTAATAATTCCCCATGTGGAACCGTATCAAATGCCTTACTGAAATCGAGGTAATTAGCTCCACTACATTTCCTTTGTCTAAAAAATCTGTTACCTTCTCAAAGAAGGAGATCAGGTTGGTTTGGCACAATCTACTTTTTGTAAAACCATGTTGTATTTTGTCCCAATTACCATTGACCTCAATGTCCTTGACTACTTTTTCCTTCAAAATTTTTTCCAAGACCTTGCATACTACAGATATCAAACTGACAGGCCTGTAGTTGCCCGGATCACTTTTTTTCCCTTTCTTAAAGATAGGAACTATGTTAGCAATTCTCCAGTCATACGGTACAACCCCTGAGTTTACAGATTCATTAAAAATTCTTGCTAATGGGCTTGCAATTTCATGTGCCAGTTCCTTTAATATTCTTGAATGAAGATTATCTGGGCCCCCTGATTTCATCCCATTAAGCTGTTCGAGTTTGGCTTCTACCTCAGATGTGGTAACCTCTACCTCCATATCCTCATTCCCATTTGTCATCCTGTCATTATCCCTAAGCTCTTCATTAGCCTCATTAAAGACTGAGGCAAAGTATTTGTTTAGATTTTGGGCCATGCCTAGATTATCCTTAACCTCCACTCCATCCTCAGTGTTTAGCAGTCCCACTTCTTCTTTCTTTGTTTTCTTATTTATATGGCTATAGAACCTTTTACTATTGGTTTTAATTCCCTTTGCAAGGTCCAACTTTACATGGCTTTTGGCCTTTCTCAATTTATCCCTACATGTTCTGACCTCAATAAGATAGCTTTCCTTGCTGATCACTCCCATCTTCCATTCCTTGTAGGCTTTCTGTTTTTTCTTAATCACCTCTCTGAGATGCTTGCTCATCCAGCTTGGTCTACAACTCCTGCCTATGAATTTCCCCCCCTTTCTTGGGATTCAGGCTTCTGATAGTTACTTCAAGTCAAAGTTGCAGAAATGCCAGGCTTCCTCCACCTTTAGATCTTCAGTCTAATCCACTTCCCTAACTAATTTCCTTTAATTCTTTAAAGTTAGCCCTTTTGAAATCAAAAACCCTAGTCGCAGATCTAATTTTGTTTATCCTTCCATTTAGTTTAAACTGAATTAGGTCATGATCACTCGAACCAAGATTGTCCCCTACAACCATTTCTTCTATGAGGTGCTCACTACTCACCAAAACCAAATCTAAAATGGCATCCCCTCTTGTTGGTTCAGCAACTACTTGGTGAAGGAATCCATCAGCTATTGCATCTAGGAAAATCTGAGCCCTATTATATTATTACTAGCACTTGTCCTCCAGTCTATATCTGGGAAGTTAAAGTCTCCCATGATCACACAATTCCCATTAGTATTTACTTCATTAAAAAGGTCTCTATCCATATCCAAATCAGATCCCGACGATCTATAGCACACCCCAAGCTCTATCTCACTATGCATCTGAAGAAGTGAGGTTCTTACCCACAAAAGCTTATGCTCCCAATACTTCTGTTAGTCTTAAAGGTGCCACAGGACCCTTTGTTACTTTTCACAGATTCAGACTAACACAGCTACCCCTCTGATACTATCTCAGGGGAGGCTCTAGTAGCTTTCTTCCCCAATATGATTTTTGCCCAGACAGACTCTGTCTTATGCATTCCATCCCTTCTTATTTCTTTACAGTCTACCTCATAATTGATATACAATGCCACTCCACCACCTTTGCCTTTATTTCTGTCTTTCCTAAACAGCACATACCCTTCAATACCTGTACTCCAGTCATGACTACTATTCCACCATGTTTCTGTTATCCCTATAATATCTGTCATCCACCATGTTTCACTTCTTGCACCAGTAACTCTAGTTCCTCCATTTTGTTACCTAGGCTCCTCGCATTGGTGTACAAACATCTTAATTCTTGCTGTTTGGATTCACTCACATTCTTTACCCGATTAGGCCCAGACATTCTACCGCCAGTATCACCTATTAGACTGATATCTACACTACCCTTCCTCCGTATGTCCATTCTCCTACCCATGACAGTATCCTTTTTTGCTTTGTTTTCTTCCCTCTCAATGTTAAAATCTGGCATGGAGATTACCTGGACATCTCCCAACCATCTCCCCCCAATTCCCAATTTAAAGCTCTCTTAATCAGTTGTGCCAGCCTCCATCCTAGAAGTCTATTTCCCTCCCTACTCAGGTGAAGTCCATCCCAAGAGAACAGTCCTCTGTCCATGAATGCCTCCCAGTGGCCATACATCCCAAAGCCCTCCTTATAGCACCATTGCCTGAGCCATCTGTTGATCGCCATAATCTTGTCACACCTTTGTTGCCCTTCTCTAGGAACAGGCAGAATCCCACTGAAGATCACCTGAGCCTCGATTTCCTTAAGTGTCTTCCCCAGCCTGGCATAGTCTCCCTTGATGCATTCTAGCGAGAATCTAGACGTATGATTTGTTCCCACATGAAGGACAATCGGTGGATTCTTTCCGGCTCCCATTAGGATCCTCTTCAGCCTCAGGTCCACATCCTGTATCTTAGCACCCAGCAGACAGCACACCCTTCTGTTCTCTGGATCAGCTCTGGTTACAGGCCTGTCTATTCTTCTCCGTAAGGAGTCTCCAATCACGTAGACCTGCCTTTTCCTGGTGACGGTATGATTCTCCGGTCTATCCCCTGTTCCCTCTGGCTGCATGTCCTCTCGATTCCTGTTCACCCTTGCAATCCTCTGCAACCCATCCCGTATCCTCCTGGGGCTTATGTTTGGTGTCATCTCCATTGACCCTTCACCTCTCCTTATAGGGCTAGCTGCTCTTCTCTTCTTCCTTGCCCTCTCACCTTCTGCGACCACCTGCTGTGCCCCTTCTTCATTTTCCAACTCCACAAACTGTTCCTGAGCTCTACTGCTCCTTCACTAGCCCGTCTTTTCCTTTGCCTGGTTCACTTAGTCACATGCTTCCACCATCCACTTTCCTCACCCAGCAATCTCCCCTCAGAGTTCTTTGGTCCTGCTACCATCTGCAAGTCTGAGCTTTTCCCTTCATCCTCATCATGTCTTTGCTCCATCATCCGCTCGAACCCCCTTCTAAACTCAACCAGAGTTTCCACCTGCATCTCCAATCCTCGGATCTTTTCTTCCATCAGCTCTATCAGGCAGCACTTCATGCAGACAAAACTCTTTTCAGGTACCCCCTCCAGGATCATGTACATGTCGCAGCTTCCACATCCAGTCATCTTCATTGTGTCTTCTGCTGCTTGGGTCACTACAACTGCTGCCTCTGTATCTGTCATAGGCTTCCCACCTAAATCCTGTAAATCTATGATTCTGTCTCTTGTGCCCGCCTTCCTCCAGCACAGCACTCTACCAGCTCTGTGCAGAGAGAATACATATGCACCAGCAGCAGACACAATTTTCTACACTCTGGATCCTAGTGGCACCCCCCCCACACACACACCGTCTGGCACCTGAGGTGGCCACCTCAGTTCGCCTCATGATAAGACCAGCCCTGCTCTCAATTAATTGTACAGATTCTGGGCTGTTAAGGCAAAGCATTGAGCACAGGGTACCACAGCGTCACACTCCACAGGGCTCAGTGATGCTAGTGCAGGGGTGGACAAACTTTCTGGCCTGAGGGCAACATCGGGCTTGCAAAACTGTGCAAGGCTGTGCCTCCCCAAACAGCCTGGCCCCCGCCCCCTCTTCACCCCCTCCCACTACCCGCTCCCCCTCAGAACCTCTGACCCATCCAACCCCCCCCCCCCGCTCCTTGTCCCCTGACTGCCCCCTCCCAGGACCCGCTGCCCCTGACTGCCCCCCGGGACTCCACCCCCATCCAACCCCCCCTGCTCCCTGTCCCCTGACTGTCCCGACCCCTATCCACACCCCTGCCCCCTGACAGGCCCCCTGGGACTCCCACACCTATCCAACACCCCCTGATCCTCGCCCCTGAACCTCCGCCCCATCCAACCGCCCTCTGCTCTCCATCCCCTGCCCATCCCCCGGGACACTCTGCCCCCTTACCATGCTGCTCAGAGCAGCAGGACTGGCTTGTTGGAAAGCCTGAGAGGAGCTCAGGTGCAAGCCGCGCTGCCCGCGTGGCGGTGTGGCTGCAGGGGAAAAGGGACAGCGGGGGGAGGGGCTGGGGGTTAGCCTCCGCGACCGGGAGCTCAAGGGCTGGGCAGGATGGTCCTGCGGGCCATAGTTTGCTCATCTCTGAGCTAGTAGGTAACGTAGCTTCAAAGAAGATGTAGGCTGCACTCATCTCTGCAGCCAGCATGCTCTGCTGGGTGGTGTGGGCTGGTGGAGATGGAGTCGTGAATTTCTCAGGGGTATTCTTGACACCAGTTAATGGGCCAGATCCTCAGATGGAGTAAATCAGCATCACTCCATTCACTTCAATGCAATCATGAGCTACAGATCAAGAATTCAGTCAAAAGAGGTCTGATTTTAAAAGCCTGCTCACAATAATTGCTCACGTGTGCACTAAGGTCCACAGAAGAATAAGTCACAGAAATTGGGCCAAACACATAGCTGGTGTAAATGAAGTAGTGAACAGAGCTGCACTGACGTACAGCAGCTGAGGATCTTGCACCAGTTCTGGCCATAGCCCACGAGTGAGCAGTTACCTGTGAGTATCTCATAGCAGGCTTTTAAAATCAGGCCTGTTTCTATTGACTGTAGAGGCTCATCAGAAAAGCAGATTTCAATACACAGAGCACTAACGAGCTATTCCTAAGAGAGAAAGATATGATTGTTGTTACAAGCCCAGACTTAGCAGGTAGCTTGGCTCTAGTGGTGTGACTTAAGAGCAAGTGGTGGTGCTTATATTACAGCAGTGTAATGTTGTCTGCTGCCTGCTGCTGCTCTTAAACCAGCAGCAAAAAGTTTGGGGCGAGTATAACCTGGATGTGCTGCACAGTGTCATCGTATAGCATGCAGCCAGCGTGAACATGAGTGGGAGGAGAGTGCTGAGCCAAGCAACAGCAGCAAGAAAAGAAGCAGCTCTGCCAAGTTACTGTCTGCGCCAGCCAGCCATTTTCTTCAGCAAAATCACCCTATACTGCTGGCCTCCTATGTTCCAGCCTGTGTGCGGCGAAAGGGACTGGGTAGAGGAAGAGGTGCGGATGAACAATATGCTGAATCCTCTGTATAGGACAGGGGTCCTATATGTTCTGGCTATGACATTGACATTGCATTTGTTATTACCCTCTGGCTGGGGTGAATTACACTATGAATCATCTTTGCTTAACATGCTCTAAGTGACGTTCATGTAATAAGAAGAACAGGAGTACTTGTGGCACCTTAGAGACTAACAAATTTATTAGAGCATAAGCTTTCGTGGACTACAGCCCACTTCTTCGGATGCATATAGAATGGAACATATATTGAGGAGATATATATACACACATACAGAGAGCATAAACAGGTGGGAGTTGTCTTACCAACTCTGAGAGGCCAATTAATTAAGAGAAAAAAAACTTTTGAAGTGATAATCAAGATAGCCCAGTACAGACAGTTTGATAAGAAGTGTGAGCATACTTACAAGGGGAGATAGAATCAATGTTTGTAATGGCTCAGCCATTCCCAGTCCTTATTCAAACCGGAGTTGATTGTGTCTAGTTTGCATATCAATTCTAGCTCAGCAGTCTCTCGTTGGAGTCTGTTTTTGAAGTTTTTCTGTTGTAATATAGCCACCCGCAGGTCTGTCACTGAGTGACCAGACAGGTTAAAGTGTTCTCCCACTGGTTTTTGAGTATTTTGATTCCTGATGTCAGATTTGTGTCCATTAATTCTTTTGCATAGAGACTGTCCGGTTTGGCTAATGTACATGGCAGAGGGGCATTGCTGGCACATGATGGCATATATCACATTGGTAGATGTGCAGGTGAACGAGCCCCTGATGGTATGGCTGATGTGATTAGGTCCTATGATGATGTCACTTGAATAGATATGTGGACAGAGTTGGCATCGGGGTTTGTTACAAGGATAGGTTCCTGGGTTAGTGGTTTTGTTCAGTGATGTGTGGTTGTTGGTGAGTATTTGCTTTAGGTTGGGGGGTTGTCTGTAAGCGAGGACAGGTCTGTCTCCCAAGATCTGTGAGAGTAAAGGATCATCTTTCAGGATAGGTTGTAGATCTCTGATGATGCGCTGGAGAGGTTTTAGTTGGGGGCTGAAGGTGACAGCTAGTGGTGTTCATGTAATATTTAGCCTGCATTTTTCATGTGGTTTTCTCATTTCGAGAGTTACCCTTCTATTCCCTCCCCTTCAGGGTATCCTCCCGCCCCAATCCTTAGAATGTGTAGCTGAGAGGTGAACTCTTACCGAAGGAGGGAATCCAGAGGAGGACAACATAAATCAGGACGCATCAAAAACAGCCATGTAAGCAATAAATAAATAATAATCTATGCTTAACAATGGCACCTAACTTTTAGATGACCCCTAACCCCACCATCAGCAAGACCTTGGGTTAGTAGGATTTGATGCATCAGTGAAGAACATTTTTATAAGCAGGAGTGTTTTGCCACAAAACTGACATTTTTCTAGGGTGTTTTATCCTCCAGGGCTGAAGGATAAAATTATCTATTATTACCTTGGCATTGCTGAGGTTAGAGCTCTCCAGCAGTGTTTGTTTTATCCTCCAGGGCTGAAGAGTGAAATGAGAGATGTTTCTGATGAGATATCATGCAAAGTCTACCTACCTCCACTGCAGGTGGTTGCATATTCATTCTGCTAATGACTCTTGATTCTCCTTTCACATTTAAAATAGGTTTCAGAGTAACAGCCGTGTTAGTCTGTATCCGCAAAAAGAAGAACAGGAGTACTTGTGGCACCTTAGAGACTAACAAATTTATTAGAGCATAAGCTGTGGGCTGTAGTCCACGAAAGCTTATGCTCTAATAAATTTGTTAGTCTCTAAGGTGCCACAAGTACTCCTGTTCCTATTTAAAAAAAACATTTGGAGGGAGATGCAGGGATCCCAAGAGAAGTTCTTGAGCTCCTAAATGTCAAGGGGGAGAAGGGGACCAGAATCCAGCCTTGCAGAGCCAGCCATGAGTAGAGGGAGGATCAACTATTTCTAAAGATCATATCTACACCACAAAGTTAAGTTGACTTAAGTTCCATCGACGTTCATCCATCGCAAAAATTAAACTATGTTTTCACATCCACACAGTGCTCCTTGTGATGCCAGAGCACCTCCACAATAGGTGCTCTTGCACTGATGGAGAGAGCAGTGCACTGGGGGTAGCTATTCCATTGTGCAACTCGCCACCATCTGCTGCTGGGCATTCTAGGAAGGATTCACAGTGCCTCATGGGGGCGGACTCAGCATCCCATGATGCAGTTTTCTCTGTCCCATCATTCCATGGTCTTCTTAGTGCGTTTCACACTGCTTTTCAACAGACCCCGCAAACTGTGCATCTACCATGTCTGTCAGAAAGCATGGATTCTGCACTGCTCTCCAGGATTGTGGTGAGTGTTATGAACACAACGTGCCTGATCTTGCAGTATTTCATGAGCTGCAAATCTGATGACACCGTGTTGCCTGCCTTGCTGTGTGCCATGGACAGAAACAATTCAAGATTGCTGTTGGCATTCAAGGAGCAGCTGTACATGGTGGACCGTTGGTTCTGGGCATGAGAAACGAGCACTGAGTATTGGGATCGCATTGTTATGCAGGTATGGGATGACGAACAGCGTCTGCAGAATTTTTGGATGTGCAAAAGTTCCTGGAACTGTGAGTGGAGCTTTCCCTGCTCTCCAGTGCAAGGACACCAAAATGAGAGCTGCTTTCTCGGTGGAGAAGTGCGTGGCGATTGCTGTGTGGAAGCTGGCAACACCAGACTGCTACTGATCAGTCAGGAGTGGGGAAGTCCACCATGGGGGTTGCAGTGATGCAAGTGTGCAGGGCCATTAATTGCTTCCTGATACAAAGGACTGTGACTCTGGTCAATGTGCGTGAAATAGTGGATGGGTCTGAGGCAATGGAATTCTCTAACTGCGGTGGGGCAATAGATAGCACTCATATCCCCATTTTGGTCCCAGACTATCTTGCGATGGAGTACATCAACAGAAAGGGCTACTCTTCTATGGTATTGCAAGTGCTGGTGGATCACTGGGGTTGTTTCACTGACATCAACATGTGCTGGTCAGTGAAAGTGCATACCACATGCATCTTCAGGAACACCAGCCTGTACAGAAAACTGCAAGCAGGGACTTTTGTTCCAGACCAGAAGATTTCTGTTGGGGATATTGAAATGCCAATAGTGATTCTGGGAGGCCCAGCCTACCCCTTGCTCCCATGGCTCATGAAGCCTTTGTGAAAGTGAAATAGAATGAATTAAAGAATGCTGTATGTACCTTTAAGTAGAAATGAGAAATGCTGCAAGCCAGGGGGCAGGAAAGCAGACATTAACTGCTTAACGAATTGCCCCACTTAAGGGCAATTGGTGAAGCATTAGCTTTAGATGGATAAGAGTTAATAAGGAAGCAGGACATGCATATTGTGCCCTATGCAAATTTTACAATTTTGCTCTCTCTGTCCCTTTGTTTAGTTTGCACCCTTTTATCTGTATAAATAAGACTTTGAATCTTGCATGGGAGCTCACATTATCTGAATGTATTAGCAGAGCGCTGTGCTAATAAAACAGAGTGGTCTGACAAACTATGAGTCCTGAGTCTAACTTTGACAATTTGGAGGTTCCACTGAGATGGCAACTGTCTTCACTGGGGCCCTGTGATACCTGACCATTTTTGTAGGATGACCGTGGCAGCCAGCACCTGGGCATTTGGCCCGAGCGGTCCTCCACCTGAACAGAAGGGCGCACGACCACAGTGAGGTCTACGCCATCGAACCTGTTGGTTCCCACTCTATTCTGGTAGGGATCCCGGGATCTGACATCAGGAATCTGGTAAGGTAATTATTTCTGTGTTTTGTCCGGACTGAGGACTGTCCTGTCTCTGTGTCTATCCATCCTCCTGTGGAGTATTTGAGTCTGGGTGCCATCTCCGTCTGGGGATCGGCCGACCAAGGGGTTCCTGTCCCCGCAGTCTGAGTGAGTGAAATCTGCACAATCGCAGCCACACCGCACCTTGGGTAAACCCTTGGTGTGAAAGCAAGGGCAATTGAGGCAGTAGCCAGGGGCGGCTCTAGGCACCAGCAAAGCAAGCACATGCTTGGGGAAGCCCATTTGCAGGGGCGGCAGGGATCCAGCATGGGAGCTGAGAACCAAAAGGGGCCCCTGGGAGCTGTAGTTCGTTGGTTAGCTCCCTGCCTATAGAGCCAGCCCTGGAGCAGGGAAAGAACTACATTTCCCAGCATTCCTTGGCCACTACCAACAGGAAAGAGGGGGAGGGAGTGAGGAAGCTGAGACCTCATGCTGTAGCCTGCTGTGAATGGAGAGCTGCGCTGTGAGTAGGGATTCCATATTTTAACATTCAAAAAATAGGACACTCCACGGGGAGGGAGGGTAGCCCCACCCTGCCCCCATCCACTCCCTCCGACTGCCCCCCACAGAAACCACAACCCATCCAACCCCCCTGCTCCCTGTCCCCTGATCACCCCCTCCCGGGACCCCTGCCCCAACTGCCCCGCAGGACCCCACCCCCTATCTAAGCCCCACTGGTCCTTGTACCCAACTTCCCCCTTCCTGAGACCCCCCCGCAACTTCCCCTCTAGGACCCCACCCCCTACCTGTCCCCTGACAACCCCCTGGGACTCCCATGACTATCCAACTGCTGCCTGTCCCCTAACTGCCGCCCAAACCCCTGACCCATCTAACCCCCCTTCTCCCTGCCCCTGACTGCCCCCTCGAACCTCCGCCCCATCCAACCCCCCCTGCTCCTTGTCCCTTTACTGCCCCTCCCCCCCCGGAACTCCCTACCCCTTCTCCAAGCCCCCAACCCCCTTACCGTGTCACTCACACCAACGTGTCTGGCTTCGTGCAGCGCCAGACACACTGCTGCATACATGCTGCCGTGCTCCCCTGCGGAGCCACAGGCTCCCCCTCCCTCCCCCAGCACCTGCCTTCCAGATTTGAACATCTCAAAATTCAGGAGTGCTCAAGCTCAGTTTGGGCAGCTGTTACTTCATTTCTCCCAAACCAAATATACTGATCCACTGTAACTTGCTGTAGAAAAAGTAGGATAAGATTGAGCAAGAAATGCTTCTCAGTGGTTATTAGGACTGGAATTGCTATTTTCAACAGCCATTGCCTTTTGTTTGTTTGTTTAAAAGGAAGACAGTAATATTGCACTGGCAAATTCCCCATAGAAAGAAAGAGTGGAAGAAAAGAATAATAAAGGCACCTCAACTTTTCCTCCTTTATGTAGGACAGTCTTATAATATGCATCCAGATATCCTCCAATCACACAAGCTGAAAATTGATCCACTTTACTGCAGTTCTGTAACCATGTGGGAACTAATCCTGTCTGTGTTCTGTGCACATCTAAAATTCCTGCTGAATGACCTGCCATCGGAACGAGTTACCAGTGACCCAGGTCTGCGGCGGAAGGAGGGTGCAGGTGGAGTGGGTGATCCCAGGGCTGGGGCAGCAGGAGGTGTGTGTGGGAGAGCTGAGGGCTGGGGCAGCAAGGGGGTGTGGGTCAGGGGGGTGAGAGCCCAGGGCTGGGGCGGCAAGGGGGTGCAGCGAAGAGCCCAGGGCTGGGATTGGGGGCAGCCAAAATTTTTTTTGCTTGGAGTGGCAAAAAACCTAGAACTGGCCCTGACTGGAAATACGCCCCCTGAAATATGTTGAGGGGTCAGACTTGATAAACCAGTTTGGCTTAGAGATAGAGAAGAAGTTCCTGTTTGATTCAGGTTCATAGAGCCATAGCCTAATAGCCAAGGCAGGAGGGGAGAAGAAAGTGTACCAGGGCAAGTGCAGGGGTAGGATCTGGTCAAGTGCCCAGCTCTCTCCCAGGTTTGTGGGTGAGAGCTAGGACAGGTCTCTGTTGGATAAAGGACAACGCCCTGCTCCTTACAATCCTCTGTGTCCATGGGAGAGAAGGGATGAATCCCTCCTTGAGAATCTCAGCAGCTTCCTAGGAAGGACCCAGTGCTCTTCTCAGAGGGCCTTCTCCTGGACCTCACAGGGGTCTGATGCTCTCACTCCACAAGCCTGCCTGGGGCCTTGGAGTTAGTGCTCAATAGAACCAGGAAGAGCCCTGTTGTCGAGCACCAGCGCCTTCCCTCTATCCCTGAAGGTGGAAGGGCCCCAACGCTGCCCTGCACTCACTGCTCTGACCACGGATGGCTCTCAGGTAGCAGGACACAATGGAAATGTGGATCATCCAGTCTCTCATTTCCAGGCCTCCCCAGGGCTAAGGTAAAATCCCTGCTCCCCCTGACCATTATGCTCACCTCCAAGATATGCTGGAGACTGTGCTGGGGGTTGCTGTCAGCAAGCTCTTCAGCATGGCATCCATGTCTCTGGACAGGCCTTCTTCAGAGCCTGCCAGCGGAGGGAGACCATGGGTCAGGGTTATGGAACCTGGGGCTACACCTGCCAGGATGACAGCTGGCTCTGCAGTCCTTGCCCAGAGCAGCTCTCTGCCGAGGGCCTGGTGCACAGCAGGTAGGGAACAGCCAAGCTGCTAGGGATGGGACCTGGGCTTCCTGGCAGAGTCCAGCATCTGCAAGGAAGGGATTCCTTACAGAGGGGCAACATAATCTCCCGCAGAGCGGGAGTCTGCCCCTGACACTTGATTAAATTCTATGGCCTGTTCCCACCTCTGCCCACCCCACCCCCAAATCAGAGCAGCTCCAGCTACCGAAGAGAGCAAAAACCAGAGGCCTTCCTGGCCCTTGGGACAGAGGAGTAGGTTGATCTACCTGGAGGTGAATTTTGGTCTTCTCCATGCCTATGCTCTATACTCCCTTCAGGACAGTGCACAGGAACCCACCAGGGACTGCTCCACCCTTGTGTTTGTCCCTACTTCAGTCTGCTTCATCTCTGTGCCAACCGTTTCCTCCTTCACCTCCCTGCAGCACCCGACAGGGTGTGTGTGTGGAGGGTCAGCATGGTCCCCTTAAAAGCCCAGTCACCACTTAACCAGGACAAGAAGAACTTGACTCCAGCCAAGCTCATTCTCTGCTCTGCCTCTGCCTCCCCAAGAGGAACACTCCTAACCCACAGCCCCTGCAGCAGCAGATCCTACAGCCAGTTGGAGCCAGCCCGTCTCACCCCTCCTGGTGGTGGGAGGGGAATAAGAGAAAGGACAAAAGAAGGAAGAGATGAAGAGAAAGGAAGGAGGGATGGAGGAAAAGGTAAAATGAAAAGGACAAACCCTAATGTACCCAGTGATTGTATGGGACAAAATCCCAGGTGGGGAATAAAATTCTGCCACCTTAAACTAGTGCTTTCCATGCCTAGAATTCAGCTGGCACCAGATGGATCAGACTGAATAGGTTCCAAACCTTTCAGAGGCTCTTACCTTGTAAACAGGGACGTCTGTTTTCTAGTAAAATCAGTAAAAGGAAAGGAGAAAACTCGAAAGAGGCTCCTCCTCACACTCACGTACGTGAACCCTAATACTCTCCCAGTCCTCAAAGAGAGACCTCGAGAAGGAAACTTGCTGAAGCAAAGCCACAGGGGTCTCTGAGGTTTCCCTGGCCCTGAGCCCCTATCCTGCCTGGGTGATGTCAGCATCTCTCTGTGAGGTGACCACCTCCCCACCACCTTTGACCAATAGGCTGAGGTCCTGCAAAAGGCCTTTGTGATGTCACTGCCATGCACTCCCCTCCCCTGAAGTGCTAATGTCCTGCTGCTGGCCAGCCACTTTGAAGGTTTGAGCTTGTCATAACTATAGAGGGAAGGGTAACAGCCCTCCTGTGTACAGTACTATAAAATCCCTCCTGGCCAGAGACTCCAAAATCCTTTTACCTGTAAAGGGTAAAGAAGCTCAGGTAACCTGGCTGACACCTGACCGAAAGGACCAATAAGGGGACAAGATACTTTCAAATCTTGGTGGGGGGAAGGCTTTTGTTTGTGCTCTTTGTTTTTGGAGGTTGTTCGCTCTTGGGACTGAGAGGGACCAGACATCAATCCAGGTTCTCCAAATCTTTCTGAACAAGTCTCTCATATTTCCAACTTGTAAGTAAACAGCCAGGCAAGGCGTGTTAGTTTTTATCTTTGTTTTCTCAACTTGTAAATGTACCTTTTTGCTAGAGTGTTTATCTCTGTTTGCTGTAACTTTGAACCTAAGGCTAGAGGGGATTCCTCTGGACTCTTTACATTTGATTACCCTGTAAAGTTATTTTCCATCCTGATTTTACAGAGATGATTTTTACCTTTTTCTTTAATTAAAAGCCTTCTTTTTAAGAACCTGATTGATTTTTCCTTGTTTTTAGATCCAAGGGGGTTGGATCTTGATCCACCAGGAGTTGGTGGGAGAAAGGAGGGGGATGGTTAATTTCTCCTTGTTTTAAGATCCAAGGGGTTTGGTTCTGTAATCATCAGGGAATTGGTGAAGAGTCTCTCAAGGCTACCCAGGGAAGGGAATTAGCATCTTGGGAGTGGTGGCAGCGGACCAGATCTAAGCTGGTAGTTAAGCTTAGAAGTTTTCATGTAGGCCCCCACATTTGTACCCTAAAGTTCAGAGTGTGGTTTTTTTGTTTTGTTTTTTTTTTGCCGCTTGGGGAGGCAAATACTCTGGAGCTGGCCGTGTGTGTGTCAGCCAGGCTGGGCTGGTCCTGGCCTACTCCCTCCTGGGGGAAGCCCAAGAGCTGATGGGGGACAAGCTAAGCAGCTGCATTAGACTCAGGAGATTGGGGTGGGGCCCAGGCCTCATTCCCATCCTAACACCATTCGCTGGCCTGGCGCAAGGAGCCTGGTGGGGAATGAGAGTGAGAGCAGGTGCTACTGGGAAGGGAGATGAATTCAACTCCATGAGCAGGAGGGAACCAGCTTGTCCCCGGAGCAGCTCCAACACAGCTCTTTAGCAAGACTAATTAATGACAAGCGTTACCTCATCACAGACTTATGTTCTCAGGGCACGGTGCTTTTGCTCCTGGGAAGAGGAATCCCCTAAGTGCCCTCTGCGAGCCTCTCCTCTGCCAGAGGGCCTCACCCAGTTCCCAATGGCCTAGTGTCTGTGTCACCCGAGCCACCACCTAAAGAGAATGGGAGGATTCAGTCAGCAAGGGCTGCTGATCTGCCCCATTCACCAGAGCTGCCATCCTGTGGCTTCAGCATTAGTGTCTGGGATGACTTGGGGCAAGATCTCGACCTACCCGCAACCCACTTCACTGCTGCCAGAATCCCTCCTGCCCGCACCTGTTAGAGCCCCTCCCTGCCCAACCTGGGTGGGGGTGGGAGGAGAGGGTTCTGAGAACTTGAGCTGTGGTTTGGAGGTGGATCAGCTGTCAAGGGCGCTGAGGGGGAGGTGGCAGGAGCTCACCCTTCAAGGAGGGGATTTGCACTGGAGGTTACTAGAAAGGACAACAAGACTCCATTCTGGGGGTCATGAGGTGAATCCATCCCTCAGTGGTGGGCAGGTAATGTGTGGAAATGCTGCTGGTCCAGGTGCTCTTAATTCCCCCTGATTCCTCGGGGCGTTTGAGTCTGACAGGTTCTCGTTCCCTTGCAGCAGGAGGACGTCACGGCCAAAGTGATGCACCAGCTCCGCATCATCCGGCACTTGCGCCAGGTGCCTGAGGCACTGCAGGGGCTGTGCCTCTGAGGCCATCAGCAACTCCCGCTCCCTGCTGCAGGTACTGCTCTGGCTCACTGTAAATGGGGAGCTAGTGGAAGGGGAAATGGAGCCCCCTGGCACTCACTAAAAGGGAAAGTGGTGGATTCTCCATCTCTTGATGTCATTGAATAAAGACTAGATGCCTTTCTGGAATGTGTGTGCCCAAAAAGTAACTATTGTACTATACAGGAAGCCTGTGATCATGCAGGGGGTTAGATTAGATGCTCTAAAGGTCTCTTCTGGCCATCAAGTCTACTAGTTTTGGAAAAAACTGAGTGTAGCCTTGGGAGCAGCCTCTGATGTTTCACTGTCTAGCTGGCTTGCTTCCTAGAATGAACGCGCATTGAGTGGGGTGATCCACAGAAAGTAGCTCAAACCTTCAAAGTATCTGGCCAGCAGCAGGACATTAGCACTTCAGGGGAGGGGTGTGTGTGGCAGTGACATCACAAAGGCCTTTTGCAGGACCTCAGCCTATTGGTCAAAGTTGGTGGGGGAGGTGGTGACCTCACAGAGAGATGCTGACATCAGCCAGGCAGGATAGGGGGGCAGGGCTAGGGAAACCTCAGAGACCCCTGTTGCTTTGCTTCAGCAAGTTTCCTTCTCAAGGTCTCTCTTTGAGGACTGGGAGAGTATTAGTGTTCATGTACGTGAGTGCAAGGAGGAGCCTCTTTTGAGCTTTCTCCTTTCCTTTTACTGATTCTACTAGAAAACAGACGTCCCTGTTTACAAGGTAAGAGTCTCCCAGAGATTTGAAACCTCTTCAGTCTGATCCACCTGGTGCCAGCTGAATTCTAGGCATGGAAAACACTAGTTTAAGGTGGCAGAATTTTATTCCCGACCTGGGATTTTGTCCCATACAATCACTGGGTACATTAGGGTTTGTCCTTTTCGTTTTACCTTTTCCTCCATCCCTCCCTCCTTTCTCTTCATCTCTTCCTTCTTTTGTCCTTTCTCCTATTCCCCTCCCACCACCAGGAGGGGTGAGGCGGGCTGGCTCCAACTGGCTGTAGGATCTGCTGCTGCAGGGGCTGTGGGTTAGGAGTGTTCCGCTTGGGGAGGCAGAGGCAGAGCAGAGAATGAGCTTGGCTGGAGTCAAGTTCTTCTTGTCCTGGTTAAGTGGTTACTGGGCTTTTAAGGGGACCATGCTCCAGGTTCATGCCTTCCTGTCATCCTGGAGCAGCTGGAGAAGCAAGTCCTCATGGAAGGTCCTGCCCATATCCCTGTTCTCCAGGCTCCCTTGGGGGCAGAGGAAATTAAGGGTCTAGCTCTAACTTCTATCCTCTAGCATCTCCTGCAGAGGGGCTGAGTGGAAAAAGAGAGTCCTGGCCCACGGGGCACTGGGAGTTGGCAGGAAAATGCTGGTGGAGTCCCCTCTCCCTCTCCCTTCCATTAGAACTCAGCAGAATTCCCCAGGATGGGTCACCACATGGCACAGCTGGCTCTGTTGATCAGTGACCCAGCCAAGGACATCAGCCGGCAGCCCAGGGAGGGGGTTTACCGGCTCTACCAGCTGCTGCTGCACCAAAGGGAACCCAGCTGGGAAATGGCACCCAATAGAAGAGTGAGACTGGGACCCCAGCCAATTTCTCTCAGACTGACCCTGGCTGGAGGATGAGTCTCTGTCTGTCTCTTTCTCTGTTCTACACCCCTCCCCTGCAATTCTGTTGGGCCAGGCATGCAGCGAGGACTCTGCCCACTGTGCAGCCAGCAATGGGATTGGAAGGACACAAGCACTGCAACCACAATGACAAATGTGTGTGTGTCTCTCTTTCCCCGGGCTGAGCATCTATGAGGCCGAAGACCTGTGGTGCTGGGACTTGCACCAGGACAGCAGGCTCCTGGGCTACAGGAACACAGCCAGGGTGGGGGAGGTAAGGACACTCTGCCAGGGCATGAGACAGCTCAGGGAGGGGGGTGTCTGGGTCCCCTGCAGTGGCTGCCTGCAGGGGCCACTAGATGGAGATGCCGTTCTAGACCCAGGAGCTGGAGCCTGGCTCTGGGCAATCTGCTAATGCCTCACATCTTGTTGGTTTTAGGTCTTCGGAAAGTTCTTCTCGGAAGGGCAGAGAAGACTCTTCCTCCGGACGGCAGTGCTGGCCATCCACAACCCCCTGCTGCGTGTCCTTCGGGGCGGCTCTAGGCACCAGCAAAGCAAGCTTGTGCTTGGGGCAGCCCATTTGCAGGGGCGGCAGGGATCCAGCATGGCAATTGAGAACCAACACGGGCCCCTGGGAGCTGTAGTTCGTTGGTTAGCTCCCTGCCTATAGAGCCAGCCCTGGAGCAGGGAAAGAACTACATTTCCCAGCATTCCTTGGCCACTACCAACAGGAAAGAGGGGGAGGGAGTGAGGAAGCTGAGACCTCATGCTGTAGCCTGCTGTGAATGGAGAGCTGCGCTGTGAGTAGGGATTCCATATTTTAACATTCAAAAAAAATAGGACACTCCACGGGGAGGGAGGGTAGCCCCACCCTGCCCCCATCCACTCCCTCCGACTGCCCCCCACAGAAACCACAACCCATCCAACCCCCCTGCTCCTTGTCCCCTGATCACCCCCTACCGGGACCCCTGCCCCAACTGCCCCGCAGGACTCCACCCCCTATATAAGCTCCACTGGTCCTTGTACCCAACTTCCCCCTTCCTGAGCCCCCCCCCCGCAAACTTCCCCTCTAGGACCCCACCCCCTAACTGCCCCCCAAACCCCTGACCCATCTAACACCCCCTTCTCCCTGCCCCTGACTGCCCCCTCGAACCTCCGCCCCATCCAACCCCCCTGCTCCCTGTCCCTTTACTGCACCCCCCCGGAACTCCCTACCCCTTCTCCAACCCCCCAACCCCCTTACCGTGCCACTCAGACCAGCGTGTCTGGCTTCGTGCAGCGCTAGATACGCTGCTGCATACATGCCGCCGTGCTCCCCTGCGGAGCCAGAGGCTCCGCCTCCCGCCCAGCACCTGCCTTTCAGATTTGAAAACCTCAAAATTCAGGCGTGCTCAAGCTCCCTTTGGGCAGCGGTTACTTCATTTCTCCCAAATCAAATATACTGATCCACTGTAACTTGCTGTAGAAAAAGTAGGATGAAATTGAGCAAGAAATGCTTCTCAGTGGTTATTAGGACTGGAATTGCTATTTTCAACAGCCATTGCCTTTTGTTTGTTTGTTTGTTTGTTTAAAAGGAAGACAGTGATATTGCATTGGCAAATTCCCCATAGAAAGAAAGAGTGGAAGAAAAGAATAATAAAGGCACCTCAACTTTTCCTCATATATGTAGGACAGTCTTATAATATGCATCCAGATATCCTCCAATCACACAAGCTGAAAATTGTTCCACTTTACTACAGTTCTGTAACCATGTGGGAACCAATCCTGTCTGTGTTCTGTGCACATCTAAAATTCCTGCTGAATGACCTGCCATCGGAACGAGTTACCAGTGACCCAGGTCTGCGGCGGAAGGAGGGTGTAGGTGGAGTAGGTGATGCCAGGGCTGGGGCAGCAGGAGGGGTGTGTGTGTGTGTGTGTGAGTGAGTGGGGCAATGGTGGGGGGGTAGAGGGAACCCAGAGCTGAGGCAGCAGGGTGTGTGTGTGGGAGAGCCGAGGGCTGGGGCAGCAAGGGGGTGCGGATGGGGGAGGTGAGAGCCCAGGGCTGGGGCGGCAGGGGCATGTGGGCCAGGGGGGTGAGAGCCCAGGGCTGGGGAGGCAGGGGGGTGCGGGTGGTGGGGGAGAGCCCAGGGCTGGGGTGGGAGGGGGGCGCGGCGAGGAGCCCAGGGCTGGTACAGGGGGCAGCCAAAATTTTTTTTGCTTGGGGTGGCAAAAAACCTAGAGCCAGCCCTGGATTGGCCACTGTGAGAAGACAGGATACTAGGCTTGATGGACAATTGGCTGACCCAGTACAGCCGTTCTTATGTAATGCAGAAAAGGTAGAAGTGTTGAATAAATATTTCTGTTCTATATCTGGGGTAAAAACTGGACGATGTAGTCATATAATATGATAACACTCTTTCACTTCCATTTGTACTTCAGGAGAATGTTAAACAGATTTTTACAGATTTTTAAATCATCAGGTCCAGATAACTTGCATCCAAGAGTTTTAAAACAGCTGTCTTAGGAGCTCACTGGGCCATTAATGCTGATTTTCAAAATGTTTTGGAACAGTGGGGAAGTTGCAGAATGCTGAGAGAAAGCTAATGTGGTACCAATATTCAAAAAGTAAATGGGATAACCTAGCTAATTCCGGGCCAGTCAGTCTGACATCAATCCAAGGCACGATAATGGAGCAGCTGGTATGGGACTCAATGAACAATTAAAGGAGGTTAATATAATTAATGCTGATCAACCTGGAAATTATGGAAAACAGATCCTGTCAAACTAACTTGATTTAAATTTTTTTTAATGACACTGAAGTTTGGTTGAAAAGGTAATGTTTGAAAGGGTAATAGTGTTGATGAAATATATTTAGATTTCTGTAAGGCGTATGGCTTTTTATCTCAAAACATTTTGGTTAAAAAGCTAGAATGGTATAAAATTAACATGGTACACCCTAAATGGATTAAAAATTAGCTAACTGGTGGGTCTCAAAATGTACTTGTAAATGGGAAATCATCGAGTGGTGATGTTTCTAGTGGGGTCTCACAGGGATCTCTTCTTGGCCCTGTGTTATTTAACATTTTTATCACTGAGTTGGAAGAAAACATAGGATCACAGAATTGCAGGACTGGAAGAGACCTCGAGAGGTCATCTAGTCCAGTCCCCTGCACTCATGGCAGAACTGAGTGTTATTTAGACCATCCCTGACAAGTGTGCATCTAACCTGTTCTTAAAAATCTCCCGTAATAGAGACTTCACACTCTAGTTAGGAAGTTTTTCCTAATGTCCAACCTAAATCAGCCTTGCTGCAATTTAAGCCCATTGCTTTTTGTCCTATCTTCAGAGGTTATGGAGAATTATTTTTCTCCTTCCTTCTTCTAACAACCTTTTATATACTTGAAAACTGTTATGTTCCCTCTCAGTCTTCTCTTCTCCAGACTAAACACCCCCCCCCTTTTTTTTTTTTAAATTTTCCTTCATAGCTCAAGTTTTCTAGACCTTTAATCATTTTGGTGCTCTTCTCTGGAATTTCTCCAATTTGTCCACATCTTTCCTGAAATATGGTGCCCTGAATTGAACACAATACTCCAGTTGAGGCCTAATCAGAGCAGAGTGGAGAGAAAGAATTACTTCTTGTGTCTTGCTTACAACATTCCTGCTAATACATCCCAGAATGATGTTTGCTTTTTTTGCAATAATGTTACACTGTTGTCTCATTTAAGCTTGTGATCCATTATGACCCCCCCCCCCGATCCCTTTCTGCCATACTCCTTCCTAGGCAGTCATTTCCCATTTTGATTGTGTGCAACTAATTGTTCCTTCCTAAGTGGAGTACTTTGCATTTGCCCTATTTACTTCAGACCATTTCTACAGTTTGTCCAGATCATTTTGAATTTCAATCCTATCCTCCAAAGCACTTGCAACCCCTCTCAGCTTGGTATCGTCCACAAACTTTATAAGTGTACTTTCTATGCCCTTATCTAAATGATTGATAAAGATATTGAATAGAACCAGACCCAGAACTGATCCCTGCAGGATCCCACTTGATATACCCTTCCAGCTTGACTGGGAACCACTGATAACTACTCACTGAGAATGGTTTTCCAACCAGTTATGCACCCATCTTATAGTAGCACCATCTAGGTTGTATTTCCCTAGTTTGTTTAAGAAACGGTCATGTGAGACAGTATCAAAAGCCTTACTAAAGTCAAGATATACCACATCTACTGCTTCCCCCCCATCCTGAAGGCTTGTTACCATGTCAAAGCAAGCTATTAGGTTGGTTTGATAATATTTGTTCTTGACAAATCCATGCTGACTTTTACTTATCACCTTATTATCTTCTAAGTGTTTGCAAACTGATTGCTTAATTATTTGCTCCATGATCTTTCTGGGTACTGAAGTTAAGATGACTGCTCTATAATTCCCCAAATTGTCCTTATTTCCCTTTTTATAGATTTGCTATATATTTCTCTTTTCCAGTCCTCTGGAATATCACCTATCTTCCATTACTTTTTGAAGATAATCGCTAATCGCTCAGATATCTCCTCAGTCAGCTCCTTGAGTATTCTAGGATGTATTTCATCAGGCCCTGCTGACTTGAAGATGTCTTACTAATCTTTAACGTGTTCTTTCCCTATTTTAGCCTCTGATCCTACCTAATTTTCACTGGTATTTACTATGTTAGACGTCTAATTGCGACAAAACTTTTTGGTGAAAATTGAAACAAAAAAGTTGTTTAGGACTTCTGCCATTTCCACATTTTCTATTATTGTTTTCCCCCCTTAATTAGTAATGGGCCTACCCTGTCCTTGGTCTCCTCTTGCTTCTAATGTATTTGTAGAAGGTTTTCTTGTTACCCTTTGTGTCTCTAGCTAGTTTAATCTCATTTTGTGTGTTGGCCTTTCTAATGTTGTCCCTATATAGTTGTGTTATTTGTTTATATTCATCCTTTGACCTAGTTTCCTTTTTGTAGGGCTCTTTTTTGAGTTTCAGATCATTGAAGATCTCCTAGTTAAGCCAGGGTGGCCTTTTGCTATACTTCCTATTTTTCCCATGCAGTGGGATAGTTTATTTTTGTGCCCTTAAGAACATCACTGATATAAGTTTGCAGATGACAGAAAAATTATGGGAGTGATAAGTTGTGAAGAGGAGAGGTCACTAATAAAAAGTGATCTGGATTGCTTGGTAAACTGGGTGCAAGTAAACAATATACATTTTAATATGGCTACAATTAAATGTATACATCTAGGAACAAAGAACGTAGGCTAGACTTACAGGATGGGGGCCTCTATCTGTCAGGGCCTGGTCGTAGGTGGCCAGACCTTGTGGTCAGAGCTGGAGTCCACAATTAGGAGGCAAGAGCCAGGGGGTCAGGAGACCACGGGGGTCAGAGGCAGGATGCAAACTATGGGAGATCAGAACCACAAGCCAGATGTTAGGAGTTAAGCCCTTGGAGCAGGAGGCACAAGGTACAGTCTAGAACAGGGTGAATCCCAGTTGTTCAGACAGTTTCCTATTCCTGTTGCTGGCTTGAGTAGGACCAGCAGGCCAATTGGCTGCTTTGGGACTCCACCAATGGGACGTCAGGGCCGAGCCTCAAACTGGGGCTGGGCTTCATGATTCTAAGTCAGCAGTTGTCAGCAGGATGCCAAGTAGAGGGCTGAAGCATGGCTGCTCCTGTGGACCTGGGGTCAAGGCCCGTGCTTCATCCTGTGAAGCAGTAACTCTGAACAATATTTGGGGCCAAGTGGATAATCAGCTGAACATGAGCTCCCAGTGTGATGCTGTGGCCAAAAGAGCTAATGCAATCCTTGGCTGGATAAACAAGGGAATTTTTAGTAGGAGTAGAGAGGTTATTTCACCTCTGTATTTGGCACTGGTGTGACCATTGCTGGAATACTGTGTCCAGTTTTGGTGCCCACAATTCAAGAAGGATGTTGATAAATTGGAGAGGGTTCAAAGAAGATCCACAAGGATTATTAAAGATTTAGAAAACCTACCTTATAGTGACAGACTCAAGGAGCCCAATCTATTTAGCATAACAAAGAGATGGCTAAAGGGTGACTTGATTACGGTCTATAAGTATCTACATGGGAGACATATATTTCATAAAGGGCTCTTCAATCTGGCAGAGACAGGTAGCTCATGATCCAATGACTGGAAGCTGAAGCTAGACAAATTGAGACTGGTAATAAGGTGTAAATTTTTAACAGGGAGGATAATAAACCATTGGAACACTTTATCAAGGTGGATTCTCCATCACTGACCATTTTTAAATCAAGATTGGATGTTTTTCTAAAAGATCTGCTCTAGGAATTATTTTGGGGAAGTTCTATGGCCTGTGTTACACAGGAGGTCAGAGTAGATGATCACAATGGTCCCTTCTGACCTTAAAAAGCAACAGAGGGTCCTGTGGCACCTTTGAGACTAACAGAAGTATTGGGAGCATAAGCTTTCGTGGGTAAGAACCTCACTTCTTCTTCTGACCTTGGAATCTATGAATCTACAAGAGGTGCAACACAGAACTCAGAGCCCAGGGGGAGGTAAGGCTAAGATGACTTTAAGCCACCTTTATGCTTCCCTCAGTACTGAGGTGCTCCAGTGACTGGAGCATAACTTAGACTTCCTTGGGGGCCAGTCGAAATTAAAACCTGACCAGCCCTGTGAGCTGCAGCTCTGCTTGGAATTGCTGCAGCACTGTGCTGTGGCTCTGTCAATGCTCCCCTCCCACCTTCAGCCCCATATCAGAGCTTACAAAGGGGTCCTCAAAAAAGCAGCCTTGTTACTGTATTCTGCAGTGCTTGCCGGCACCAGGACAATTTTCCTCTGGTCAGATCTGGGACTTTTAGAGCCTCTTTACACTGCTCTGGCCCTTTTACCTGGCATAAAGAGGCCATGGCAGGGGCAAGGATCTCACTCTAAATATATAGGCCAAGATTTTCAAAACTGAATGCCTGTAGTCAGGCTAGATATTTAAGCACCTATGTAACTACTCAGAACCCAGGAGCTCCCACTGAAGACTATAAAGCTAGCCTTAAGGCCCAATTTTCAAAGCTAGTCTTGAATTGATACTTCTAAAATTGTGCATGCAGCTGTTGCATGTGTGCAACCTACATTTCCATTCAGAAAATGGGTAAGTGTGCTCAAAAGCACCCTCAGGCACATGTGAGGAACCATTTTACCCATACAAATGAGGGTTGAGCGAAGAAAAGAAACAGCATATTTGAGGGTGGGGAAGGAATTTTCTCTCGGGTCAGACTGGCAAAGACCTTGGGAATGGGGGCGTTTCACCTTCTTCTGCAGCATAGGGTGTGGGTCACTTGCAGGTTTAAACTAGTGTAAATGGTGAATTCTCTATAACGGTCTTTAAACATGATTTGGGGATTTCAGTAACTCCGCCTGAGGTTAGGGGTCTATTACAGGAGTGGGTGGGTGAGGTTCTCTGGCCTGCAATGTGCAGGAGGTCAGACTAGATCAGTGGTTTTCAAACTTTTTGTATTGGTGACCCCTTTCACACCAAACCTCTGAGTGTGACCCCCCCCTTAAAATTAAAAATGGGGGGTAATTTAATTTAATGAGGGCTTGGGGCTGTCAGCCCCACAGAGCTGACAGCTCATGACCCCCATGTAACCATCTTGGGACCCCCTGAGGAGTCACAACCCCCAGTTTGAAAACCACTGGACTAGATCATCATGATAGATTCATAGACTTTAAGGTCAGAAGGAACTAAGTGCCAAGTTTTGAAAATCTGGTCCTTAAGACTCAATATTTTTATAACCTGTATGCCCCAATTACATGTGTAAGATGAGAGAGACAAGGTAGGGTAACCAGATGTCTCGATTTTATAGGACAGTTCCGATATTTGGGGATTTTTTTTTATATGGGCTCCTATTACTCCCCACACTTGCTATCTGGTCACCCTAAGACAAGGAGAGGTGAGGTAATATCTTTTACTGGACCAACTTCTGTTGGTGAAAGAGACAAGAACTAAAAGAACTCTGTGTAGCTCGAAAGCTTGTCTCTTTCACCAACAGAAGTTGGTCAGTAAAAGATACTACCTCACCCCCTTGTCTTTCTCATACCCTGGTACCAACATGGCTACAACACTGCAAAGATGTGCAGCTGCATGCTGAAAACAGGCAATTGCAAATTCATCTGCAAATTAAACACTAGGAAACTGCATGCAATTGTTTATTTTTGCATATTCATCTGCATGTTTTATGAGTAAGGTATGCAATTTTTTATTTTTTTAATGTAGCCTTTAGATAAAAAGACAGTTTGTCTCTTACACTTTACCAGCATGAATATACTACCTCTCCCTTTAAAAACAAAACAAAATACCCTATATTCATCTGTCAAAACCACAGGGAATACCTCAGGGGATGAGTATCTATGATCACTCTGGGGGAATCCAAAGTATACAGTAATGAACTTGATTTACCTTTGTCCACTGGCAACTGATTATCTGTTGTTAACCATCATATTGCTTAATTAGTTCAAGAAAAGAACAAAACAAAAAACAAAAAGTTGATTTGGCATTATTCTAAATTCATCTAGAAAAGCGTTGTTAAAATTAGATGTCTGCATGTGTCCTTTTGTCTGCTAACTGAACCATCAGTGATGCTTTTGCCATATAACACATAAGATTTTAGCTATTATTGAATTTGGGACAAAAATAGAAACAGCCATTAAAAGATAATGCTACTGGATAATTCTTGCTTCCAGTTCTGCCTACATGTATAAGCTTAAGATCTCCATGATACTCCAATCAAGCTGAATTAAAATGCTTTTCAAGTATAATGATGTGCTATACAAAATTTATTTAATTAAAAAAAATTGTAAAAAAGTCTTAAAGTTAAAATAGTGTCAATTTTGCCTCATGAGATCCAGGAAGACAATTACAACAGTCTCTCACTCTCTCTTTAAAAAAAAGAAAGAATATGCTAATTAGAAGTCTGTGTATTTTATCTGGAACTTCCAAAGAGGAACTTACATGAAAAAATAAAGGTACCCGAGCTGTTGTGGAGGTCTCTTATGAAAAATGAATCCCCAAAACACAACAGTATCGCCTGTAATTTAAGGTGCCAAAGACCTACCATCTGTCAGCTCCTTTTTGTCTAATGATAGCTTCCCATTAAGTCTGTTTTGACAACAGTGCCTAAAAAGTTATAAACAGTAATGCTATTCAGATACATTTCCTTCTTCTCTCTCTCTCTCTCTCTCTCTTTTTCTGTATCAGTTTACAGAGAAACCTCATTTATGCAAACCTCAGTGATCTGAAAAACTGATCTATCCAAAACAAGTTCTCATCTCCCAATAGGTATTAAATGTGCCTGACTCTCAGTTATACCTTATGTTGCTCTGGCAGTGTAAGGGGCTTGCAGTGTGGGAGGAAATGTCCCTTTGGGAATACCAGTGTTGGCAACTCAATCTGATTGCGAGTCTCATGACATCTGGTGTTTTTCCTAAATCCCCAGCTCCTGGAAGCAAGTGATCTGGAAACAAATATTTCATCTTTCATTTTTTCAGAAAAGTAAGTTACTAGCCTCCTGCTTGTGGCAAAATGCCTGCAAATGCAAACAGAGTGCATCTTAAAGGTTCAGAAACCAAATAAAAATATCCCACATTTAATATATTTGAAAATTTCATGATTCTTAAGCCAATCTCATGATTTTGGAACATGGGGGTC
The DNA here is from genome assembly GCF_027887155.1 of Malaclemys terrapin pileata. NCBI lineage: Eukaryota > Metazoa > Chordata > Testudines > Emydidae > Malaclemys > Malaclemys terrapin. The sequence continues at coordinate 20,020,362 of NC_071507.1, read as the reverse complement.
AGCAATACTGGAATACTCCCTGAAGAGCATTCTTCCCTGATGGAGTAAAGCAAGCTTAAGGGATACCAAGCCCTGGTGTTGGGAGCACTCTGGAGAGGGAAAGGCATAAAGTAGTGTGGAAAAGGAGTTTGTCTGGAGTTCCCTGTTCTATGGCTACTCTCTGCTTCCTAGGGTACATAACAGGCCGTGTGAGGCAAAAGGAATTCAGAGCTCCCCAGAATACGAGTGCAAAGGTGGCTTAAAGTGCAGAAAAGAGGTACTGAGAATAGGGACCAGCACACAAGTCCCCAACATATCCACCCTGCCCCCCAATTTTTAAAGTAGTTTCACATGCTTCATTTTATACCAACAACTAGCTTTTCCCTTTATAATTTGTATTTATACATGTTGTCAGAGGCTAATCCTTCCAAACCATATGTATGTGCTGTGGGCCCAAGCATGCAGTAATTGTGCAGGGAAAATTTTACATGCCCAATCTTTAGAGGCTGGGTGGAAAGCCAACAGAAATCTGGACTCACATGCTAGAGCATGGAACCGCTGCATAATGGTATGATAGAACACGCCACCCAGGCTCAGATCTGGGCATAGGTAGGTGATTCCCAGTGGCACTGGAAACAGTCACAACTTTCCCTGATCATCTTGTCCAGTTTCACCATCACCCAGGATTCTAGAGACTTATTTCCCCCTGGAAGACAGAGTTTGCTTGTTCCTTACCCTCAGCCCCATGCCTGTCTCGATCAGGGGAGGAGAGGGTGCAAAGCAGGGTAGAGCTCAGAGCAGGGATCCAGGATTTTGAAGTATTAGGGCCTGTCTACACTACAAAGTTAAGTTGACATAAGACAGCTCACATCAACCTAACTATGGAGGTGTACACACTGCAATCCTCCTCCCACCAGTTCAACTCTCCTGCTACACTGACAACAAAACGACCTTGATGAGAGGCATAGCTCTTTGGGCGACGTAATTAGAGTATAGACACTGCATTGCTTGTGTCACCCTAAGTGGCTTCCAGAAGGTGTCCCACAATGCCCATCATGACCGCTCTGGTCACTGGTTTGCACTCCGCATGCATCCGTCCCCTTTTAAAGTCCCCAGAATTTTTGAAATTGCTCTTCCTGTTTGCTCGGCGTGGAGAGCTCATATATCATCTGTCCAGCTGACCACGCTGGCTCCCCGCAGCAAATGCGCTCCTGCCTGGAGTACACCGGAGGTGGTGGATCTGTTGGATCTGTGGAGGAGAGGAGGCTGTGCAGTCACAGCTCCGCTCCAGACGTGGAAACGGGTATATACAGGCTGAGTGCTTGTGGCATGGAGGAGACGGGATACGATAAGGACATGCAGCAGTGCAAAAATCAAGGAGCTGAGGCAGGTATACTAGAAGGCAAGGGAGGTCAGTAGTCACTCTGATGAGGTGCCAAAGACATGCTGCTTCTTCAAGGAGCTGCACGCCAGCCTCGGCAGCAACCCCATCTCCACAAGCCCTGTGGACAGTTTGCAGAGGCTGGAGACAGTGTCCAGCGGAGTGAATCCCAAGGATGATGTGGTGGATAAGGAAGTGGATTTGGAGGAGGATGGGGGACAGGCAACAGGGACATCTGGTGGCATGGTGAGCCAGGACCTCTTTTTGACTCTGGAGGGGTCTAGCCAGTCCCAGCACTCTGGCTTGGGCACGGCTGATGCAGGAGAGGGAAGCTCCCGTAAGTTTTCATTGTGCTTCGATACCACAGGGATGCACGTGGTAATGCTCTGCTTTTTTAAAAAAAAATCAGGATAGAAAAAGGGATTGAAATAACCAACATAGGTACAGTTTGTATCTGCTTCTCATTCCCATGTGCAGTTAGGCAGAGGGGGCCCTGCGGAAACGTTTCTTTATGCACATCAGGATGTCCTGGGAATCCTTCACACAGATCTCTAGGAAACTTTCCTGGAAGTAATCTGCAATCTTCTGCCAAAGGTTTCTTGGGAGGGCTGCTTTGTTTTTTCTGCCACTGTAGGAAACTTTGACACTCCAATCAGCAATTACTTCTGCAGGCATCATAGCCGCACATATATGAGCAGCATACAGACCCGGTCTGCACCCACACACATGCAGAAGCTGCACCCTTGGTTACCCTCAGGAGCGAGATATCAGCTATCACCCCCGCCTGTGGAAAACAGTGCAGTATTCAGAATAGTAGCCCTATTTGCGTGCAGTGATACCCCACTGAAACCCCCTACCCCCCAGGCCAAACTAACCAGGGCTGAGACTCCCGCCGTGCTGCATGCCTGCCAAGGGAAAGTGAGAAAGTTGTGTTTCTAACTTGTTTGGATCAAGAGTGTGACTGCACTCACAATAATGCCTCTGTCTGTTGTTTCTTTAGCATCTGCCAATGTGCCCTTGAGGGTCTCCTCCTGCACACCAGCTGAGTGGCTCAGGCTGATAAGATGACGAAACAAGCGTAAGGAAGACATGTTCTAGGAGGTGCTGCAATCCTCTGGTGCTTCGTACTGCAAGTAGAGAGCATGGAGAGATGCCATCAATGACAAACTGCGGATGGATAGTCAGGATCGGAAACACGGGCAGGAGCAGATGATAAAGCAGCTCAGGGAGCTGACACTGAGGTCCCTGATTGAACTTCAGGTGGAACACATCCATGCTCACCTCCCCCTGCAGCCCATACAGAACTGCCTTCCGGGCTCTCCCCACACATTCCTCGCATATTCCAGGGTCGTTGCAGTACCCCGGGAACTCCACCCCAAGGAAGGTGTTTCACAATGATAGCTGGACATACACCCAGCTGTGAGATCCTCACTGGAAAATGTGCTCGATTTTCATGTTCCTTCCAGAAGATAGAAATGGTTGCATGACTGTTGAATAAAAATGTACTTATAGAAAGTGAATGAATCTTTATTTGTCTTTTACATATGGTGGTTGCTGCTAAAATTCATAGAAGTCCCAATAGGTGCATTTGCATTGTTACATTACTGCGCACACCGCAATCATTACAAAGTTCATATTACGGTGCAAGAAAACAATGCCTGGCTCAATGCATTACAGAAATGCCCATTACTGTGGCTCATTGTTAAAATGCTCCTTTAAAGCCTCCCCGATTCAGCCTCCCCATTGAGCGCCTCTAAAATCCTTGGTATCTGGCTGCTCAAAAGCAGCAGCCAGCCGATCCGCCTCAGTGCTCCACTCCTGCAGAAACTTCTCCCCCTTAACTTCACAAATGTTATGCACAGCACAGCAGGCTCCTATGACCGTGGGAATATTTTCCTCACTGAGGTCTAACCTGCCAAAGAGGCAGTGCCAGCGCCCCTTTAAGAGGTCAAAGGCACATTCAACAACATTCTGCACCTGCTGAGCCTGTTGCTGAAGTGCTCCTTGCTGCAGTCAAGGTTGCCGGTGTAAGGTGTCAAAGTTAGACTCAGGACTCAGTTTGTCAGACCACTCTGTTTTATTAGCACAGCGCTCTGCTAATACATTCAGATAATGTGAGCCCCCATGCAAGATTCAAACAGACTTATTTATACAGATAAAAGGGTGCGAACTAAACAAAGGGACAGAGAGAGCAAAATTGTAAAATTTGCATAGGGCACGATCTGTATATCCTGCTTCCTTATTAACTCTTATCGATCTAAAGCTAATGCTTCACCAATTGCCCTTAAGTGGGGCAATTCATTAAGCAATTAATGTCTGCTTTCCTGCCCCCTGGCTTGCAGCATTTCTCATTTCTACTTAAAGGTACATACAGCATTCTTTAATTCATTCTATTTCTTTAATATAATTCATTTCACTTTCACAATCCCTCCTTTTGGTCAAGCTTACGCAAAGACCAACAATTACTGGGTTCCACATATTAATCGTTCTTTATTTCTTCATTCATCAGTGATATTTCCAAATCATCATATTAGCACTCTGTTTTGGGGCAGTCACTTGGGTGGCATACCTTACACAATTCTGGATACAACAGGAGATTAGCTGAAAACATACAAAAATCATTAAGATTTCAAACAGGATAGTCAGCGCTCCCTGAAACAACCAGTTTCCTATGCCAGAGAAATTGAACAGGTTACTTAGCCACTTCCATAAAGAACTCGGCTCTTCATGGGGAAGAGATGCGATTTGTTCTAAGTGACTAGCGCGATCTATTACCTCATTGGTGTCGTCAGTATGAACACACAACATTCTTTTCCAATGAGAGCACAGGTCCCTCCTTTGGCCGCCAGCACAATGTCCAATGCCTGACTGTTTTGGAGGGCCATCTGTCAGATCGCCCGTTTCTTTGGCCAGGGTTTTTTAAACTGTCTCCGATTTCATTTGCCATTATTTCAACTACTGCTGGTAACCTTAGGAGCCTTTTTGCATGGTGTTGAAAGATTGTATTGTTTTCACTAAGGTTACTGTAGGGGGCACATGAAATTGATTTTTCTGTTTGATCCTCAGATCAAGAAAAAATTCATATCCCCATACCCAGCCCGCCACTTTTTAGTTTTATTCGAATAATCCCATACACCATTGGCCACAATATGCTGAAGGCAACAGCTTTTTCCCAGATCCAGCCCTGTCCCATTACACACCCAACACCAATGACCTTTTCCCTCCACCACACTTATCCATTTAGATACATTTATTCCCACTGCTTCCCAAGTGTCATTATTGCTCCATGTTTTGTTAAATGGACGAGGTCCTCCAGTGAGGTCTGGGGAATTGAGTGGGATTGCCAGGACAGGAACACCAGCTTGAGAGTGGGCTGGGATGTGGCTGCAGACCCAGCAATTAGAAATATTAAGGGTCTGAGCTATCCACACTTGCTGCTGGATATAAGAATTGTCATTGTGGACTCCCCAGACCTTAAGACACCAGCAGCCGAGGGATAGGCGCCACCAGAGGCGCATGTTGAAGGCAAGGCCCTTCTGGTTCTGACAACCTCAACTGAGGGAACTGCAGTCACGATTTTACATCCACCAGGCAGCAGGCGCTAGGCTCACTACTGCTTCTTTTTGGGCCTTGCTTTGGGTCCTCGTCTGCTTCTGGCAACCCTTACGAGAGCGTAGATGGTAAGGTATTGCAGGCTGTTCCTCTACGTCTTCTTCTGGAGTCACAATTGACTCTGCGTGGTCCTGAGGTGGTGATTGGTTTGCTGGGGGTGGTGCCTTCTTACACTGCGAAGCATGTATCCACGCTGCGATGCCAGACCATTTAACAGCCGTCTAGGTAGTAAGCAGTACCTGATGATTCTTTGATGTCCTTTAAGTCTCTTTACTACGTCTTCCTTGACTCTGGCTATAACAATGGTCTTCACACCTTATCTTTTCCTGATGCATACATTCCTTATTCACACAGATTAAGAATACAAACAGTAGTATTTTATATCGAGCAAAAAGGCATTGCAAATTAAACCTTGCTAAGTTTTACAATCAATAACCAAGACAATTTACATGGAGACCCAGGCCTTCAATGTTCCTCTAATCTACTTAACAGACACAATAGAGAATCCTGTTTCTTACTTACTAAACCTTAAAACAAAGAAATGTATATTTAACTAGAGGCCTACTTTGTAATACATATAGGAAACCATAGTAGACATTATAACTTACTCTAAAACAAAAGGATGACCATAATCAGTCATAAGGATTGTTCTGGTCTGTCATTCCTTTCTGCTATTCAAAAAGGGTGGCTGACAGGATGAAATCAAATCATACATTAATTCTTATGGGACATTATAAAATCCTGCTCCTACATATCCCCCTTTTGACACTAAGATTATTAATCACCAGTGTCACTTCTTATTTAGTCCACGTAATAGAAAATACTGGGAGGTGATTTGGGCCTGTGGCTCTAGCTTTGCATAGATTTGTTTTATCCAACAGCACATTTCAAACATTCCAATTAAACATATACAATTTAAAACCAAAAACAATTAGGGTTAGTAACATTAGTACGCCAGTAGTTGTGGGAGACCATTCAGAAAATATGTTATACCAATGGTAAGCTGTTATGTCTTTCTGCAGTGGCAATTCTTAACATGTTGCCATTTGCATGTATAATATGAATGGTTCGGTTTCCCACATTGCCTTTTTGTTTGTTTTAGGAACTATGTTACCTTTTTGCCTTTTGTAAAAACAGTACTTATATTGCATTTACATTTGTCTATTGGAAGGTTGCTAACACGTCCATTCTTTTAAAACACTTTTTCCCAAGAATTAACACATACACATAGCCTGTTATACAGTACTTTGGTCTCATTATTCATTTTATCCCACATACAGGATCCTAGTGAGATGTCTTTACTACAGGGCTTTGGAGCAACAGGCATGGATAATCATACCCACTTCTATTTGTTTCTGTATTAGGTTGTCCTGTAGCTGGTATTAGCTTTTTCTGAAAGACAAAAATAACATTTTTCTACCCCTTTTGGGGTGGCATTCATTATTGCTTAAAATATTCCTTTCTTTCACAAATACCCTTGCTGATTTCAGGCAAAACAAGAGGAATTACTTCCATATTTTCCTGTGTTTTTGTTCTATAGGCAGGCCAGGTTTCAATGGGTTCTATCTTTTAAGAGTTATGGGGAAATTATCCCGCTGTTCAGTCATTAAATCCATGAGGTGGTGTACCTCAGTTTTTCCTTTACAGCAGACCAAGGTTACAATGACTTTCCTGCTGTGTTAAGCTTTAAGTTTGTTCACAGGTAACAGCTGAAAAGCATTATTACCATAAAGGATTTTTCCAAAAATCATACACACTATACATTGTTACAGGGGTACTTATTGACATTAAATTTATTTTAATTAAAGGTATCTTGTTATACGTGGCCTTTTATTTAGACAATTTGTTTGCTGACCAGGTATGTTCTTTATCTGCAACTTTGTGCTGGCAGTTCTCTCACTTCCTTTATCAGTTAGGTAATTTGCATCAACACAGGCTTGGCTTTTGGATTCAAAGCCATCAGCAGAGCTCAGAGACTCTGTCTTAAAAGGAACACAATGAACTTTTACCAGAGTTTTGATTACTTTTAACTCCTGCTTCCAAAACACACAGAGATCTGAAAAAGAAAACACAATCTATTGTGGCTCCTTTGGAGCCCTAAAATAGGATTTTAACTAAGTAGCATGTTTCGTTTGCATTTCTTTTACCCCCTCTGTAATATACACTCCACATGTCTGCACATTCCTTCTATACTTTAACTTTTAAAACATTAGCCATATTCATTTTTACATAAGGTGTAACGGTTTCTTTTGTTCTTACAGAGTTTTATGTACCCTTATCAAAGTGACAGTCTGATTACACAGCCATTTTAAGGCTCAGTGTTTCTAACATTGCTTCTTTTTGTTTTGTGCACCTCACCCCTGCTGTTGCTTCAGAGGGGCACTGTCTTTATTCTTTTACTACAGCTCTCATCTGCTATTTTGTTACAAAAAACAAACAAAAAAGAATCCAGAATCTCTCCCTATTCTTCTGATTTTGGCTGCCCTGCTGCAGTCATGACTTGGTCTTTATTTGAAAACATTTAAATTTTGTAAAGAATCAAGTTACCCCTTAAGGGTTAAATACCAAATCTCAAAACCAACCAACACTGATTACCTGTGTCTGGCAAAAAATCTGTCAGTTTTGTAACTTTGAATTAAAGAGTCAAATGGATTTTTAGTGGCATTATAAACAAAACAAAACCAATTTATCTTAAATCTACAAAACAGGAGTTTTACAAACCTCACATATTTCCACAGATAGATAGATACATATACATTTTCTTTTCCTTAACATCCCTTTTACACTGCTTTGTTTTTACATAGCTGTACATAGATTACATTACCTTTATACATTTGGAAAAAGAAGAACAGGAGTACTTGTGGCACCTTAGAGACTAACAAATTTATTAGAGCATAAGCTTTCGTGGACTACAGCCCACTTCTTCGGATGCATATAGAATGGAACATATATTGAGGAGATATATATACACACATACAGAGAGCATAAACAGGTGGGAGTTGTCTTACCAACTCTGAGAGGCCAATTAATTAAGAGAAAAAAAACTTTTGAAGTGATAATCAAGATAGCCCAGTACAGACAGTTTGATAAGAAGTGTGAGCATACGTACAAGGGGAGATAGATTCAATGTTTGTAATGGCTCAGCCATTCCCAGTCCTTATTCAAACCGGAGTTGATTGTGTCTAGTTTGCATATCAATTCCAGCTCAGCAGTCTCTCATTGGAGTCTGTTTTTGAAGTTTTTCTGTTGTAATATAGCCACCCGCAGGTCTGAAACTGAATGACCAGACAGGTTAAAGTGTTCTGCCACTGGTTTTTGAGTATTTTGATTCCTGATGTCAGATTTGTGTCCATTAATTCTTTTGCGTAGAGACTGTCATCATGTGCCAGCAATGCCCCTCTGCCATGTACATTGGCCAAACTGGCCATTGCCTTTTTTTTGTTTGTTTGTTTGTTTGTTTGTTTGTTTGTTTGTTTGTTTAAAAGGAAGACAGTAATATTGCACTGGCAAATTCCCCATAGAAAGAAAGAGTGGAACAAAAGAATAATAAAGGCACCTCAACTTTTCCTCATATATGCAGGACAGACTTATAATATGCGTCCAGATATCCTCCAATCACACAAGCTGAAAATTGATCCACTTTATTGCAGTTCTGTAACCATATGGGAACTAATCCTGTCTGTGTTCTGTGCACATCTAAAATTCCTGCTGAATGACCTGCCATGGGAGCGAGTTACCAGTGACCCTGGGCTGCGGCTGAAGGATGGTGCAGGTGGGGGGGCTGAGCCCAGGGCTGGGGTGGCAGGTGGTCTGTGTGTGGGTGGGGCAATGGTGGGGGGGTAGGGGGAACCCAGAGCTGGGGCAGCAGGGTGTGTGTGTGGGAGAGCCCAGGGCTGGGGCGGCAGGGGGATGCGGGTGGGGGAGGTGAAAGCCCAGGGCTCGGGAGGCAGGGGGGTGCGGGTCAAGGGGTGAGAGCCCAGGGATGGGGCGGCAGGGGGGTGCAGCGAGGAGCCCAGGGCTGGGACCGGGGGCAGCCAAACATTTTTTTACTTGGGGCATCAAAAAACCTAGAGCCGGCCCTGACCGCAGATCGCGATCACAGCTTTTTTTTTTTTTTTTTGCCGCTTGGGGCGGCAAATACTCTGGAGCTGGCCCTGTGCGTGTCAGCCAGGCTGGTCTTGTCCTGGCCTACTCCCTCCTGGGGGAAGCCCAAGAGCTGATGCGGGACAAGCTAAGCAGCTGCATTAGACTCAGGAGATTGGGGCGGGGCCCAGGCCTCATTCCCATCCTATCGCCATTCGCTGGCCTGGCAGCAAGGAGCCTGGTGGGGAATGAGAGCGAGAGCAGGTGCTACTGTGAAGGGAGATGAATTCACCTCCATGAGCAGGAGGGAACCAGCTTGTCCCCGGAGAAGCTCCAACACAGCTCTTTAGCCAGGCTAATTAATGACAAGCGTTACCTCATCACGGATTTATGTTCTCAGGGTACGGTGCTTTTGCTCTTGGGAAGAGCAGAGGAGTCCCCTAAGTGCCCTCTGCGAGACTCTCCTGTCCCAGAGGGCCTCACCCAGTTGCCAGTGGCCTAGTGTCCGTGTCACCCAAGCCACCACCTAGAGAGAATGGGAGGATTCAGTCAGCAGGGGCTGCTGATCTGCCCCATTCACCAGAGCTGCCATCCTGTGGCTTCAGCATTAGTGTCAGCTGTCAAGGGCGCTGAGGGGGAGGTGGCAGGAGCTCACCCTTCAAGGAGGGGGTTTGGCACTGGAGGTTACTAGAAAGGACAACAAGACTCCATTCTGGGGGTCAGGAGGTGAATCCATCCCTCAGTGGTGGGCAGGTGCTGTGTGGAAATGCTGCTGGTTCCAGGTGCTCTTAATTCCCCCTGATTCCTCGAGGCATTTGAGTCTCTGACAGGTTCTCGTTCCCATGCAGCGGGAGGACGTCACGGCCAAAGTGATGCACCAGCTCCGCATCATCCGGCACTTGCGCCAAATGCCTGAGGCACTGCAGGGGCTGTGCCTCTGAGGCCATCAGCAACTCCTGCTCTCTGCTGCAGGTACTGCTCTAGCTCACTGTAAATGGGGAGTTAGTGGAAGGGGATATGGAGCCCCCTGGTACTCACTAAAAGGGAAAGTGGTGGATTCTCCATCTCTTGATGTCATTGAATGAAGACTAGATGCCTTTCTGGAATGTGTGTTCCCAAAAAGTAACTATTGTACTATACAGGAAGCCCATGATCATGCAGGGGGTTAGATCAGCTGCTCTAAAGGTCTCTTCTGGTCATCAAGTCTACTAGTTTTGGAAAAACTGAGTGTACCATTGGGAGCAGCCTCTTATGTTTTACTGTCTAGCCAGCTTGCTTCCTAGAATGAATAAGCATTGAGTGGGGTGATCCACAGAGAGTAGCTCTGTCAAGGCTGCTTCCCCATTCTGAACTTTAGGGTACAAATGTGGGGGCCTGCATGAAAACTTCTAAGTTAACTACCAGCTTAGATCTGGTCCGCTGCCACCACTCCCTTGGATCTTAAAACAAGGAGAAATTAACCATCCCCCTCCTTTCTCCCACCAACTCCTGGTGGATCAAGATTCAACCCCCTTGGATCTAAAAACAAGGAAAAATCAATCAGGTTCTTAAAAAGAAGGCTTTTAATTAAAGAAAAAGGTAAAAATCATCTCTGTAAAATCAGGATGGAAAATAACTTTACAGGGTAATCAAATGTAAAGAGCCCAGAGGAATCCCCTCTAGCCTTAGGTTCAAAGTTACAGCAAACAGAGATAAACACTCTAGCAAAAAGGTACATTTACAAGTTGAGAAAACAAAGATAAAAACTAACACTCCTTGCCTGGCTGTTTACTTACAAGTTGGAAATATGAGAGACTTGTTCAGAAAGATTTGGAGAACCTGGATTGATGTCTGGTCCCTCTCAGTCCCAAGAGCGAACAACCCCCCAAAACAAAGAGCACAGACAAAAGCCTTCCCCCCACCAAGATTTGAAAGTATCTTGTCCCCTTATTGGTCCTTTGGGTCAGGTGTCAGCCAGGTTACCTGAGCTTCTTAACCCTTTACAAGTAAAAGGATTTTGGAGTCTCTGGCCAGGAGGGATTTTATAGTACTGTACACAGGAGGGCTGTTACCCTTCCCTCTATAGTTATGACAAGCTCAAACCTTCAAAGTGTCTGGCCAGCAGCAGGACATTAGCACTTCAGGGGAGGGGTGTGTGTGGCAGTGACATCACAAAGGCCTTTTGCAGGACCTCAGCCTATTGGTCAAAGGTGGTGGGGAGGTGGTGACCTCACAGAGAGATGCTGACATCATCCAGGCAGGATAGGGGTGCAGGGCCAGGGAAACCTCAGAGACCCCTGTGGCTTTGCTTCAGCAAGTTTCCTTCTCGAGGTCTCTCTTTGAGGACTGGGAGAGTATTAGCGTTCACGTACGTGCGTGCGAGGAGGAGCCTCTTTCGAGTTTTCTCCTTTCCTTTTACTGATTTTACTAGAAAACAGACGTCCCTGTTTACAAGGTAAGAGCCTCTGAGAGGTTTGGAACCTGTTCAGTCTGATCCATCTGGTGCCAGCCGAATTCTAGGCATGGAAAGCACTCATTTAAGGTGGCAGAATTTTATTCCCCACCTGGGATTTTGTCCCATACAATCACTGGGGACATTAGGGTTTGTCCTTTTCGTTTTACCTTTTCCTCCATCCCTCCTTCTCTTCATCTCTTCCTTCTTTTGTCCTTTTTCCTGTTCCCCTCCCACCACCAGGAGGGGTGAGGCGGGCTGGCTCCAACTGGCTGTAGGATCTGCTGCTGCAGGGGCTGTGGGTTAGGAGTGTTCCTCTTGGGGAGGCAGAGCAGAGAATGAGCTTGGCTGGAGTCAAGTTCTTCTTGTCCTGGTTAAGTGGTGACTGGGCTTTTAAGGGGACCATGCTGACCCTCCACACACACACCCTGTCGGGTGCTGCAGGGAGGTGAAGGAGGAAACGGTTGGCACAGAGATGAAGCAGACTGAAGTAGGGACAAACACAAGGGTGGAGCAGTGCCTGGTGGGTTCCTGTGCACTGTCCTGAAGGGAATATAGAGCATAGGCATGGAGAAGACCAAAATTTACATCCAGGTAGATCATCAACCTACTCCTCTGTCCTAAGGGCCAGGAAGGCCTCTGGTTTTTGCTCTCTTCGGTAGCTGGAGCTGCTCTGATTTGGGGGTGGGCAGAGGTGGGAACAGGCCATAGGATTTAATCAAGTGTCAGGGGCAGACTCCCGCTCTGCGGGAGATTATGTTGCCCCTCTGTAGGAATCCCTTCCTTGCAGATGCTGGACTCTGCCAGGAAGCCCAGGTCCCATCCCTAGCAGCTTGGCTGTTCCCTACCTGCTGTGCACTAGGCCCTCTGCAGAGAGCTGCTCTAGGCAAGGACTGCAGAGCCAGCCGTCATCCTGGCAGGTGTAGCCCCATGTTCCATAACCCTGACCCATGGTCTCCCTCCGCTGGCAGGCTCTGAAGAAGGCCTGCCCAGATACATGGATGCCATGCTGAAGAGCTTGCTGACAGCAACCCCCAGCACAGACTATCTCCAGCATATCTTGGAGGTGAGCATAATGGTCAGGGGGAGCAGGGATTTTACCTTAGCCCTGGGGAGGCCTGGAAATGAGAGACTGGATGATCCACATTTCCATTGTGTCCTGCTACCTGAGAGCCATCCATGGTCAGAGCAGTGAGTGCATGGCAGCGTTGGGGCCCTTCCACCTTCAGGGATAGAGGGAAGGCGCTGGTGCTCGACAACAGGACTCTTCCTGGTTATGTTGAGCACTAACTCCAAGGCCCCAGGCAGGCTTGTGGAGTGAGAGCATCAGACCCCTGTGAGGTCCAGGAGAAGGCCCTCTGAGAAGAGCACTGGCTCCTTCCTAGGAAGCTGCTGAGATTCTCAAGGAGGGATTCATTCCTTCTCTCCCATGGACACAGAGGATTATAAGGAGCAGGGCGTTGTCCTTTATCCAACAGAGACCTGTCCTAGCTCTCACCCACAAACCTGGGAGAGAGCTGGGCACTTGACCAGATCCTACCCCTGCACTTGCCCTGGTACACTTTCTTCTCCCCTCCTGCCTTGGCTATTAGGCTATGGCTCTATGAACCTGAATCAAACAGGAACTTCTTCTCTATCTCTAAGCCAAACTGGTTTATCAAGTCTGACCCCTCAACCTATTTCAGGGGGCGTATTTCCAGTCAGGGCCGTCTCTAGGTTTTTTGCCACCCCAAGCAAAAAAAATTTTGGCTGCCCCCCGTCCCAGCCCTGGGCTCCTCGCCGCACCCCCCTGCCGCCCCAGCCCTGGACTCTCACCCCCCTGACCCACACCCCCCTGCCGCCCCAGCCCTGGGCTCTCACCTCCCCCACCCGCACCCCCTTGCTGCCCCAGCCCTCGGCTCTCCCACACACACACCCTGCTGCCCCAGCTCTGGGTTCCTCCTACCCCCCCACCATTGCCCCCCCGACACACACACCCCTCCTGCTGCCCCAGCCCTGGGATCACCCACTCCACCTGCACCCTCCTTCCGCCGCAGACCTGGGTCACTGGTAACTCGTTCCCACGGCAGGTCATTCAGCAGGAATTTTAGCTGTGCATAGAACACAGACAGGATTAGTTCCCACATGGTTACAGAACTGCAGTAAAGTGGATCAATTTTCAGCTTGTGTGATTGAAGGATATCTGGATGCATATTATAAGACTGTCCTACATAAATGAGGAAAAGTTGAGGTGCCTTTATTATTCTTTTCTTCCACTCTTTCTTTCTATGGGGAATTTGCCAGTGCAATATCACTGTCTTCCTTTTAAACAAACAAACAAACAAAAGTCAATGGCTGTTGAAAATAGCAATTCCAGTCCTAATAACCACTGAGAAGTATTTCTAGCTCAATTTTATCCTACTTTTTCTACAGCAAGTTCCAGTGGATCAGTATATTTGATTTGGGAGAAATGAAGCAACAGCTGCCCAAACGGAGCTTGAGCACTCCTGAATTTTTAGGTGTTCAAATCTGGAAGGCAGGTGCTGGGCGGGGGGGGGAGCCTGTGGCTCCGCAGGGGAGCATGGCAGCATGTATGCAGCAGCGTGTCTGGCGCTGCACGAAGCCAGACACGCTGGTCTGAGTGGCACGGTAAGGGGGTTGGGGGGTTGGAGAAGGGGTAGGAGGTTCCGGGGGGGGGTAGTAAAGGGACAGGGAGCAGGGGGGGTTGGATGGGGAGGAGGTTCGAGGGGGCAGTCAGGGGCAGGGAGAAGGGGGGGTTAGATGGGTCAGGAGGTTTGGGGGGCAGTTAGGGGACAGGCAGCAGTTGGATAGGCATGGGAGTCCCAGGGGGTTGCCAGGGGACAGGTAGGGGGTGGGGTCCTAGAGGGGAAGTTGGGTACAAGGACCAGTGGGGCTTAGATAGGGGGTGGGGTCCCAGGAGGGGGTGATCAGGGAACAGGGAGCAGGAGGGTTGGATGGGTTGGGGTTTCTGTGGGGGGCAGTTGGAGGGAGTGGATGGGGGCAGGGTGGGGCTACCCTCCCTCCCCGTGGAGTGTCCTATTTTTTGAATGTTAAACTATGGAATCCCTACTCACAGCGCAACTCTCCATTCACAGCAGGCTACAGCATGAGGTCTCAGCTTCCTCACTCCCTCCCCCTCTTTCCTGTTGGTAGTGGCCAAGGAATGCTGGGAAATGTAGTTCTTTCCCTGCTCCAGGGCTGGCTGTATAGGCAGGGAGCTAACCAACGAACTACAGCTCCCAGGGGCCCCTGTTGGTTCTCAGCTCCCATGCTGGATCCCTGCCGCCCCTGCAAATGGGCTGCCCCAAGCACGTGCTTGCTTTGCTGGTGCCTAGAGCCGCCCCTGGGCCAATCCCAGGTGCCGCAGAGGGAATGTGGAAATTATTGGGTGATCCATCCCCTGTTGTTCAGTCACAGCATCTGGCAGTCAGAGGCTTAGGGACATCCAGAGCATGGGGGTTGTGTCTCTTACCATTTTGGCTAATAGCAACTGATGGACCTATCCTCCATTAATTTATCTAATTCTTGTTTTGAACCCAGTTATACTTTTGACCTTTACAACATTCCCTGGTAATGAGTTGTGTGAAGAAATATTTCCTTTTGTTTGTTTGTTTGTTTGTTTGTTTGTTTGTTTGTTTGTTTTAAATTTGCTGCCTGTTACTTTCATTGGGTGACCCCTGGTTCTTTTGTTATGTGAAGGGGTCAATAACCCTTACTTTCTCTGCACCACTCATGATTTTATAGATTTTTATCATATTCCCCCCTTAGTTGTCTCTCTTCTAACTTGAACAGTCCCAGTCCTTTTAATCAGAGGTGCCGACTTTCTAATGATCCCTGGAGGGTGGGAGGTGTCTGGGGGAGGTGTAGGAGCTTATTAGGGGGCTGCCGTTGGATGTTCAGTACCCACCATTTATTTTCCATGGGTGCTCCAAGGCTGGGGCACCCACGGAGTCAGTGCCTATGTTTTTAATCTCTCCTCAGATGGAAGCTGTTCCATACACTTAATTATTTTTGTTCCCCTTCGCTGTACCTTTGCCAAGTCTAATAGATTTTTTTGAGATGGGGGCGACCAGAACTGCATGCAGTATTCAAAGTATAGGTGCACCATGGATTTATATAGGGGCATTATGGTATTTTCTGTTATAGCTATCACTTTCCTAATGGTGCCTAAATATGTTAGCTTTTTTCACTGCTATAGCACATTGAGCAGATATTTTCAGAGAACTGTCCACAATGACGCCAAGATTGTCCTTGAGTGGTAACAGCTAATTTAGACCACATCATTTTATATGTATAGTTAGGATTATGCTTTCCAACGTGCATTACTTTGCATTTATCAACATGGAATTTCATCTGCCATTTTGTTCTCAGTCACTCATTTTTGTAAGACACTTTGTAACTATTCACAGTCATCTTTTGCCTTATCTATCTTGAGTACTTTTGTGTCATCTGCAAATTTTGCAACCTCACTGTTTACTCCTTTTTCCAGATCATTCATGAATATGTTGAATAGCACTGGTCCCAGTACAGACACCTGGGGGACACCACTATTTACCGCTCTCCATTCTGAAAAGTGACCATTTATTCCTACCCTTTGTTTCCTATCTTTTAACCAGTTACCGATCCATGAGAGGACATTCCCTTTTATTCCATGACTGCTTGCTTTGCTTAAGAGCCTTTGGTGAGGGACCTTGTAAAAGGCTTTCTGAAAGTCTAAGTACACTATATCCACTGGATCTCTCTTGTCCACATGTTTGTTGACCTTCCTCAAAATAATTCTAATAGATTGGTGAGGCATGATTCCTCTTTACAAAAGCTGTGTTTACTCATCCCCAACACATCATGTTCACATATGTATCTGATAATTCTGTTCTTTAATATAGTTTCAACCAATTTGCCTGATACTGAAGTTAGACCTACTGGCCTGTAATTGCCAGGATCGCCTCCCTCCACGTCGCTCGTCCTTAGTGCCGGTAAAAAGTGGGAGGGCCATGGCCCCCTGGCACCCCCACCCCATTCCGGTTACCCTCCTCTCCTAACAGAATTCCAGTGAACTTTTGACCATGGGTCCGTGTCAAGCACAAACCGCCAACCTGTGCAAAGGGCATTGCCTTAATAGCTCTGATAATTGGAGCTGATTGGAAAACAGGTTATTCCCCCCCCATGGAAAATTTTGACACAATGAAAAATAATATTTTTGTTGAATTTTTCAACTTTTTGTCAAACAACAAATGGAAAATTTTCAGATGAAGACTAAAAACTTGCAGTTTTCAGCTGAAAAAGTTTTTGTTTGCAGCCAGGAATTTGTTTCTTGGACAAAGCATTTTCTACAAAAATTCATAAATTTCTGTGGAAAGCAGAAACTTATATGAAAATGTTTGTTGAGTCGAAACCTCAATTTCTCATCAAAATAGTTTTGACAGAAAAATGTTGACCAGCCTTAGTAATAGGGCCTACTGTACCTCTCATATTTTATTTGATTAGATTAAAAAGAATAAATCAATTTCAGGTAAATAATCCAGAACAGCAGAACTTAAGGACCCTTCTTAACTTTAATCAACTATTTAAAAGTATTTTTACAGTCCTAGTTTGTTCAATATTTTTGGAATTTTAACACTAGTCCGTTTGATATCACTTCTTCCTAAGTCAAATTCCCTCCTTGTATTTAGACTGTAAGCTCTATGCAGCAAGGTCTCTGTGTGTGTGTGTTTGTGTCCTGATTTCAGATAAGGCCTTTAGGTGCTACTGTAATACAAATAATAAAAAGAATGACCCATCTAGTTTGGTGGTTCATTGGTTGAGTGTGTTATCTGATATCCTGCTGGAGAGTTCTGAGGAAAACGATCTGAACTTTTCTTTCTGTCCTGAACAATTCACATATGTTTTAATTCAGCTCACTTTTTTACCTTTCCAACTTGTCTCCAGATTATCAGTCATTATAGAGTCGAATACAGCAAGTGTCCTATTTCCACTGCACTAATAGCTACTCTCACCCACGAGAGTTGTCTCAGAGCTAAGCAGGGAGGCATTTCATGGAGGATAGGTCCATCAATGGCTATTAGCCAGGATGGGCAGGGATGGTGTCCCTAGCCTCTGTTTGTCAGAAGCTGGGACTGGACCACTTGATGATTACCTGTTCTACTCATTCCCTTTGGGGCACCTGGCATTGGCCACTGTTAGAAGACAGGATACTGGGCTAGATGGATCTTTGGTCAGACCCAGTATGGCTGTTCTTGTGTGAACTCCTTTGGCTTCTCAAGAAATGTCTGCTGGGCAGGGAGAGCACAGCTTTCCAAACTTCATGGAATACTGCAGTTGTATTGAAATTTGAAAAGCTATTCTATTAAAGTCCCACTGTTCTGTGTCTTCCTCAATTCTCGCTCTCTACTTGAAGAGCTCCAGTGAGAAGGAAGCAGGCATGGACTTGGTAATCCTCCATTCAGCTCAGTGACAGGCTGCAGTGCTGTATTCCTGCCACCACATGAGGCTATAAATCAGCTTCATGCCCAAACCCACTCCGGTGATCCAAGATGGTCTCCACCAGCAAGCATTGCCATATTCTCCTGGTCCCAGGGATTACCCCTCCATGGTCAACTACTCCCTGAGGTAAGAGTGGTTGGTCTCTTTTACAGTCTAAGTGTAAAAGCAAGATGAAAGAGGAAACCATGTCTGTAGCACATACCTTGCAGTTGGCTTCTCTTTCTGTCTCCCTTGAGGCTAGATATTAGTTTTTCCAGAAAGGATTTTAATATAATTAGGATACACTTCTGTATTAACTCCTTAATAGCACTTCTTCTGGGACTCTTTCATCCTAAGTAAATTACTCCACCATAAAGGGGAAAGAGTGCAAAACTGAAAGAACAGCATACATCTAAAAGACTGACACTTTCCCTGTCTAATCTATGATCATTGCCACATGAGGATAGTCACAGCAGGTAGAGTGAAAGGAGGTAATGACTAAAACAAAAACACATATTAAAAATCTTGGGTGGAAAAGAACTGCAAGGAAAGATGGAGAGGGCTTCATTAGCTCCGTTCCTTAACTTCAGCCAAGGTATTATAAAACTGGCCTCCATTGCCCAAGCATTTAGTTCTCAAGTAGGATAAGTAGAGCCAGAGCTATGGTATAACTTTTTAATAAACTTTGGCTTAGTTTTCCAAAGTGAAACACTCTGCAAATGGTAAGCTTTCCCTGTCATGTTGTTGAGATTTTCTCAAAGCGTCAACTAATGCAACGAGTTTTGGGTTGTTATTTAACCCACAGTGTTGTAATGGAGGGTCCTAAAGTGGGTTTGTCAGCATGGGGAATTGAACTGAAGCCCTCTAGAGCTAAAAAAGGCACAAACATCTACAGCCTGAGCTAAAGAGCCAAGCTTGGTTAGTCTACAAGCTACAGCAAATTCATAAATTTAGTCCAGCCTCTAGAAGGGGCCCGGGAGAGTGGGTTACCATGTGAATTATGATGGGCAATTTCAAAGAGTTGGGTTAACTGTAGGGGAATGCAGCCTTTCCTAATGGCAGTACCAGGAAGAGGTGGGCAAAGATGCTTCCTGTCAAGTTATTATTAATTTGTGTATTCTTTCACTCAGTGTTGGGAGCAATCAGTGAAATAACAAAATGCTGGTTAAAGATGGTGCAAGACAGGTTATTTATTGATCATGAACATCCCAGCCAGGACTCTAACATTTTTGCTTTTGTAATTTCACAGTTAAATTATTGTAGTTCCTTTCCGGCAGGGACATGCTCACTGCAGTGATGCAATGGAGGAGCCACTTTTGAAGGCCACAGGAGCCTCTTGTTAAAACTCCTTCACTCAATTCAAGGGTGGATTAGAGTTATTTCTCTGTCTCTTACAGAATTCGCCACCGTCTGGATACCACTAAGCCATTCCTGTGTGATCATGTATCCCTGGGGATCATAACAGTACTTTTGAATAGCAAACTGACGGCATTTTCACTGAACCAATATGACACGCCTAGG
This sequence comes from Malaclemys terrapin pileata, assembly GCF_027887155.1. Lineage (NCBI taxonomy): Eukaryota > Metazoa > Chordata > Testudines > Emydidae > Malaclemys > Malaclemys terrapin. Next base: position 20,000,896 of record NC_071507.1, on the reverse strand, counting down.
GCTTGATTTTCAAAGGTGCTGAGCACCCAAAATTCCTATTGGCTTGGGGTTGGAATTGTGGGTTTTGTAATACCTCAGAAAGCCAGGCCGTAGTTATCTCAAGCAGAGCATCGCAAATTAGTGGACACTCAAAAATAGTCCTCTCTCTGGGGGCTGGTGTTATTGCCTGTGTGTCTGAACCTTACCCCAGCTGAAGTTTGTATTAGAAAACTTTCCATCTTTAAGCTGATGAATCAAAAGGAACAGACCTTTACCCAAGCCAGTAGGAGTTGTGCCAATCTTCTCTCCTCAGGAAGCCAACCTTTGAAAGCTCAATTCTCTGCTCTGCCACAGGTCACTTATGTCACTGTGGGGGTATAATGGGGATGTATAGTGGGTAGACTAGGCTGATTTTTAGCCTGGAACACAGAAATAATAATGAAAACCCCCACTGCTCATTTTGAACTCATCATGAAGAAATAGGACAAAATTAAATATGGAAGGTTCACCCTGAGCAATCCAATATGAAATTCTCTGAAGGCATCAGTGCATTGTGTGTGCTGTTTGTGTTTGGAGGCTGTAGATATATCCCCATAGCAAATCTGAGTTCTGAAAGAAATAGCTCACCATTTCATTTTCAGCCAAAGAAACAGGTACTGTATCGAAGCGAATCAACAGCTAACAGATGAGGCTTTTATTGAAAAAGCATGATTGAAGGCATGGTTATTAAATATAACTCTTCCAGCAATGGCCTCTCTCAATCCATAGTGGAAAATGCAATGTGTGAATGACGTAAAATGAATTGTGAAAAAGGTCACATACGCTTTCTGGCAAATTTAGTGAGGGAAAGGTGTGTATTATATATAATGCTTACACATATGTATGCAGATCTGTGTGTACCTATATATACAAGTGTGTGTGTATGTAATTTTGCTTTTGTCTTTCCATCTCAGTGGGGCCTGACTCTAGTCTCACGGCTGTGAAAACGTGTCCTTCTCTTTCCTTGAGAGATTCCTTAAATTATTTTGAACAAATTTGCTGCATTTACATTCCTCGCTCCAGAATGGACTTGCCACGTACACTCTTTTTTTGATTATAGATCACTAGAGAGTGTGTTGGGAATGTTTTGTTAATATAAAAGAGAAAGCTTTTTATGGTAATCATGGGAGCATCCCTGCACTAAGTGCATCGTCAAAGCAAGTCTGCTTTGCAAACACCTGAGCCAAGGGACATGTTCTAATGATGTATTGCAGAGAAATATGGAAGGATTCAACTCTTTCCACCTCTAGTCAGTTGTAAATAGCTTCTGTGATTAAGGAGGCTCTGTGGAAGCTGGAGATACACTGGGGCATCTGAAAACAAAGAGAAGGAGACTTCCTTTTAATGAGTGAAGGAATCAATTTGCTACAGCATAAAGAGGGAAGATCCTCTCTTGCATTGGTAACTGGTTAAAAGACAGGAAACAAAGGTAGGAATAAATGGTCAGTTTTCAGAATGGAGAGAGGTAAATAGCGAAGTCCCCCAAGGATCTGTACTAGGACCAGCGCTGTTCAACATATTCATAAATGATCTGGAAAAAGGGGTAAACAGTGAGGTGGCAAAGTTTGCAATGATACAAAATTACTCAAGATAGTTAAGTGAAAAGCAGATTGTCAAGAGTTACAAAGGACTCTCACAAAGCTGGGTGACTGGGCAACAACATGGCAGATGAAATTCAAGGATGATAAATGAAAAGTAATGTGCTTTGGAAAACATAATTCCAGCTGTACATACAAAATGATGGAGTCTAAATTAGCTGTTACCACTCAACTAAGATCTTGGAGTCATCATGGATAGTTCTCTGAAAACATCCACTCAGTGTGCAGCTGCAGTCAAAAAAAACTAACAATGTTAGCAACCATTAGGAAAATGATAGATAAGAGAGAAAATATAATGTCACTATATAAATCCATGGTATGCCCACACCTTGAATACTGTGTGCAGTTCTGGTCACCCCCATCTCAAAAAAGATCTATTACATTTGGAAAAGCTACAGTGAATGGGAACAAAAACAACTTCTATTTGAGGAGAGATTAAAAAGACTGGGGCTGTTCAGATTAGAAAAGGGACAACGAGTGGTGAAAGTAGAAATCATTTCTTGCTGGTACTGACTGCACTCATGGGAGGGACACAAGGGGGGGAGGGCACGTGACCTCCCCACATGACCCTCCATGTGACTCCTCCCAGCCCGGGGCCCCACACTCTCCCTGTCCTCTCTGACACCACCTTTGCCCATCTAAAATTGTAAAATAATGGTTTGGGCCCCTGGTGCCACCTATATTTCCAGGTGGCGTTGAGGATACAGCAGCACTCCAAATTGAAAACTTCTTAAATTAAAGAAGGATGGGAAGGACAATCACCCCCACTTTCCCTTAACACACCAAGGAACTCTGGGAAAAAAACAGGCAATGAGCTCTGCAGATGTGAAGAATTCCTAGAAATTGAAAGATACAATACACACAAAACATAAAACCATCACCTCTACCACACACAATGATACAGAAAAGGGAAGGAGCAGAGAGGGAAGGAAGATATGAATGGAGAAAGGGACAGGTGTTGTAAAGAGGAAAGATTTATAGGAGAATCTTCCTTGATCTTTGAGTTCTCTCTTTCAGCCAGGTATAGTGCATTGTTCCTAGACGTGGCCTATATACAATAATAAGTCCCCCAGTGTTTCAGTCCTATATTTGGTCTAACATAGCTCCCAGTGTTACAAGGGGAAATTTATTTCTTTCACTACTGGTTAGCTGAGTTTTCTTGTTGCATAAGTAGATTGAACTCCCTTGTATATTATTCTAGACAGAGACCTACATCTTTTCCCTGTTTTATGGTTTGGTATTAGATTCATCTTGTAATACCAGGTTCATCGTCAGACATTTTTCCAAAATATGAAGGTCACATTTGGAAACAATAGCAGCAGAGGTGTCACATGCGGAATAGAAAACAATAAACCCCCAGGGCATGTAGCCAGATATGGAGGGACAGAGGCTGCTGCTGCCCAAAAGTGCATCTTTCAATTATCCAGTCAACCAGGCCACTTAGGTCCTTTAGTTTTGTGCTCATACGGATTTCAGTCAGCTTCTTCATAGCACTGTTTAGTCTCCATTAGAGCTTGGTTAGCTACTTACAGCACATAGATCATCCCTTTGACCCCTGTTTGAGAATTATCCATGAACAGATTTTGATTTTATTTATGGGCATTGGGTACCTAAATACCTTTGAAGTTTTGGGCCCAGCTGTTATCCTTTCTGCTCCCTGTCTTGATGACAAGCATCCATAAACAGGAGGAAAAGTTGTTCAGAATCTGAGACAGATAGATGGTTCCAACACAAAACCTCATGAAAAGGCATTTCCTCAAGTAGCCAAGAGAACTTCACTGACTAGGAACATTCTTGCAGATTAAAATGTTACTTGTACAAATGTTGTAAGACATGAATTAAAAGGGGTGTGAACATTGTCAAGGTGAATCTGTGATTTTCATTCAAATAAATGCTCATAAATACTTTTTTTTTTGCATATTCTCCCAGCTCTAGGAACCATTCTCAGTTACCACTTAAGCCTCAGTGAGGTTAATTAAACAGAAACCACAGCTCACATTTGGCTAGATTTTCAGAGCTCAGAGCCTGATTTTTCAAGTGGTCAGCACTCACCAGGGTAGAGTTTCAAGAGAGCTCAACTCCCATTTAGGCACCTAGATAAGGATTTTCAAAAGAAAATCTGGAAAATGTGGTCTCTAGTGTTTGATGTGTATCTTCTGCCAAATCACACTGACAGGGATGCCCTGTTGTAGGTGAAGGACACTAGCGACCAACTCCTGTGCCTTTGACTTGGTCCTGACCAATGTAAAACAGCAATATAGATGCTAGCAAACTTAAACAAAGCCTTTGTTTAAGTTTGTTAGGATATGTATTGTGCTGTTAAGAATGAATGCCCTAGCTACGTTCTGCTCCTTTCCCCACTGTGGCAGCAGGGAAAGGAGCTGAGCGCAGGCCTGCCCCCCGAGCCGTGTCCTCCAGTGGGGTGGAGCTGTCAGCATGGGGCCATTGGTGTGGCCATTCTTATGTTCCTATGGGAGCATATGCAAGGACTAACAGTTTCTTCTTCTTTTTTCTCCATGTCATCACTCAAGTATTTCCTCTGCCTGGAACTTCTTGACCCCAAGGGCCAGGCTTTTACCAGCTCCTCCTAGAATAGAATCATAGAATCATAGAATATCAGAGTTGGAAGGGACCTCAAGAGGTCATCTAGTCCAACCCCCTGCTCAAAGCAGGACCAATTCCCAGCTAAATCATCCCAGCCAGGGCTTTGTCAAGCCGGGCCTTAAAAACCTCCAAGGAAGGAGACTCCACCACCTCCCTAGGTAACGCATTCCAGTGTTTCACCACCCTTCTAGTGAAATAGTTTTTCCTGATATCCAACCTGGACCTCCCCCACTGCAACTTGAGACCATTGCTCCTTGTTCTGTCATCTGCCACCACTGAGAACAGCTGAGTTCCATCCTCTTTGAAACCCCCCTTCAGGTAGTTGAAGGCTGCTATCAAATCCCCCCTCATTCTTCTCTTCTGGAGACTAAACAATCCCAGTTTCCTCAGCCTCTCCTCATAAGTCATGTGCTCCAGACCCCTAATCATTTTTGTTGCCCTCCGCTGGACTCTTTCCAATTTTTCCACATCCTTCTTGTAGTGTGGGGCCCAAAACTGGACACAGTATTCCAGATGAGGCCTCACCAATGTCGAATAAAGGGGAACGATCACGTTCCTCGATCTGCTGGCAATGCCCCTACTTATACAGCCCAAAATGCCATTAGCCTTCTTGGCAACAAGAGCACACTGTTGATTCATATACAGCTTCTCGTCCACTGAGACCCCTAGGTCCTTTTCTGCAGAACTGCTACCTAGCCATTCGGTCCCTAGTCTGTAGCAGTGCATGGGATTCTTCCGTCCTAAGTGCAGGACTCTGCACTTGTCCTTGTTGAACCTCATCAGGTTTTTTCGGCCCAATCCTCTAATTTGTCTAGGTCCCTCTGTATCCGATCCCTACCCTCTAGTGTATCTACCACGCCTCCTAGTTTAGTGTCATCTGCAAACTTGCTGAGAGTGCAGTCCACACCATCCTCCAGATCATTAATAAAGATATTAAACAAAACTGGCCCCAGGACCGACCCTTGGGGCACTCTGCTTGAAACCGGCTGCCAATTAGACATGGAGCCATTGATCACTACCCGTTGAGCCTGACGATCTAGCCAGCTTTCTATCCACCTTACAGTCCATTCATCCAGCCCATACTTCTTTAACTTGGCGGCAAGAATACTGTGGGAGACGGTATCAAAAGCTTTGCTAAAGTCAAGGAATAACTCCTCCATGATGCTCTTAAATCCTGATCATTTCCTCAAAAGCAAGAAGGATGTGTGTGTGGGGAAATCTCCACACAGAATATTCTGATCACTCAGTGGACTTTTGCTTTATCTGTCTGCTCACTCTGGAAGTTCCTAGTATCCTCTCTGTTCTGAACAGAGCAGATTAGGCTGTTGGCATTCAACAAATAACGGTAATAGCTTATGAACACAAGTCAGGAGTAATCCCCAGTAGTCTTTGTACACTGCTCTCTCATGCAACCATTTCAGTTACAATATGATATATGGTTTTATGCTAGGCTTTGTCTTATGTCTGGTGTCTTGTTACTCCTGCTTTGTACTCATAACGCTTACTTTTATCTACACTGGGCCACCACTTAGATGATTTTCATGGTTGACACGTGGCGAAATTGTCTGCAGGCCTTGTGTGGATGCACTGGGAGGTAGGAGGGCATTGCACAAGCACCTTCGCACTCCTGCATGGGAGTTGGCCACAACTGCAACCCTTCTGTTGAGGAATACTACCAGGGCTGTCCTCAGATACCAGCCACAAGTCTCTCCAAAGAGGGCAAGGCTGAGGTGGGCTCTTCTCCCACAGGAGGGGAATGCTGCACCCTCCTCAAGGTTGAGGTTGCTTGAGATGTCGTGCCTGCATGAGGCATGATGCTTCCAGGAGTTCTTAGTGGGGCAGTGGCCATCCCGTTGACATCAATGCAAGGCTGTGCCTTAAATTTAGACCATCAGGTAATAGACGCAGTTCAGAAATAGCAAGTGGTGTTTGACCAATTATGTGACCATTCTCCCGTATAGATTCTCATACATGCAAATAAAAACAAAAGCAAAAAACCCAGCATTAAAAATGTTATTAAGGTTGTAAAGTCAAGCATTCAAAAGTTATGAATTGCCAGAATTAGGGTTGCCTGTGTGTATTCAGTTTTTAATTACATGATCACACGCAATTTTTTCCACAGGACTGCTGGCTCATTCAGTGCACAGGATGGACCATGCTCATTTAATGAGCAGCTATTCATTATTTTGTTTTCTCATCATTGTTCAATGTGTGGCTCCAGGCCTTATTTACTGCATGCTATTCAAACCCTGCTCAGCAGGCTGAATTATTAATTTCCTCATGAGCTTTTCTGTGGTGCTCCTCGTTACAGTATCTGAGTGCTTCACAAATATTAATCTTCACAAACCTCCTAAGAGGTGAGAGGGTAGTAGTAACCTCCTATTACAGGTGGGGAGCTGAATCATAGAGAGATTAAGGTCAAAAGTAATTTTGGGTGTCCAATATGAGATGCCTAATACCTGATTTTATCGAGTCCTTAACACTTACAAGGTACTCTATAAGTTCAAAGCACAGCTCCCATTGAATTCAGCTGCAGTGTGTGCTGAGAAAATCAGGCCCCCTAGTCTCAAATTGGGCACACAATTAATGGCTACCTGTGAAAAGTTTAGTTTAAATGACTCGCGTGGCATCACACAGGAACTCCGTGGCAGAGTCAGGGGTAGAATATAAACCTCAAGGGCAGCATTCAGCTAACTATGAGACCCTTCTCTCTTTTCTGCAATGCCCTACCTCATTCACTACATACCTTCCAGCTTCTGCATTAAATAGGGCTGGGGTTCTACAAACAACAGCCTTCTCACAACACAGTTCTGGTTAATTTCCAGAGCAGGTCCATGCAGTGCACTGAATGAGGCAGGAGTGCTGTGGAAAAAAAGAGTATAGGATAATGTAATTAAAGACCATCATAATACGTACACACAAAAGGGCCAAATTAATATTGCACAGGCAAAACACGAGCAACACAACCAAACTGCCATTTTTTCTGAGACTCTGAAACCACTGAATTCTTTTGGCTGAAATTTTCCCCAAAAATTCAGCCTGAAGCAGACACATGGTATGTAAACTTTCGGCCCAAATTGTTAAAGTTTTACAAAGTTACCAGCATATAAAGGGAAGACTCCGGCCACCTTAATAATAGGTGGTACTACTACTCCCACCTATAATATAGGAGCATCTCTAACATAGCTCTGAATCTCTCAGGCTGTGCCTATGTATTCATATGAAATATAGTATCTGTATTTCCATAACTGGTTCAATAACCATTAGCTAATATATTAAGAAAAATAAGACCTAGTAAAACTCAAGCCTCAAAAATATTCAAATATGAATTGGCTCAAATCACCAACAATCTTGCAAGATAGGAAATTGATCTTCAAAATCCATATTCAGTTCCCATTTGGTGACGTATAAGGTTGGATATGATAAAATAGTAAAAGATAGTAACTTGAAACTAACCTGGCATAATTTGGATCTCTCTTTCTCTCTATAGGGATATATATATACACATGTATAAAAAAGTCACTTGGAAATTACAGCTAAATTACAAACTGTGCCTTTCAGCATAGTCCACTTTTAAGCAATATCAGTAAATGAACACAGTCCCGGTGCTTCCATAAAGCTTTGCCCATATTTGATTTTGTTTTTTTATGATTTAGCAGTAGAGGAGTAATTCAGTTTATGAGCTTGAATATAAATGAATATTGAAATGATAAAATCAGCCTGTGTGGGGATGTCTGGCACTCCTCCTGGAACAATGCAGCATTTGTCTGTTGTGCAAGTGTTAGATATATTATACTGTGGACCCGGAGGTACTCTATATTGGAGTAGCTTGTTAGGCATTCTTCTAGAAGATGTTATATGCCGTTACTAATGCCAGGCCCATCAAGAACATTAAACTTGACATATGCTATCTTTTGCATGTGAAAGTTAGGCACCTAAATCCGTATTTACCCTAATCCCAAATAAGTGGCCTGATTTTCAGAGGTGCTGAGCACTTGACTCGACTTATTTCTTTCCACATCCCCATGCTAAGAACACATCTTCCTGAGCTACAATCCACTGGTGTTGGGCAGCTTCACACTCCCCTCAGGCTCAGGGCCTGCTCCAAAGCCCATTCAAGTCAATGGAAAGACTTCCATTAATGTCAATGGACTTTGGATCAGACCTTCCATGTGTTCTAGTGACCTATGGTAGCACAATTAGGCCCACACTATGTAACCTTTGGTGAAAATATGTTCCTCCTAACAAAGGGAAAGAAATTCCAACCGGTAGCCAATAGTCTATCTCTAGCATTGCATTGCCTAGCTTTTGCTAATCCAATGCTGATCTCTAACATTATTGAAATACTATTTTTTTTTTATTTAAAAGCTGAACTCTAAGTTAGGGGATTTTATTTTGATATTGTGGGGCTGAGGCTCTAGTATAAATCAGCACAGCTCCATGTATGCCAGTGGAGCTATGCTGGTCTAGCCCCGCTGAGAACCTAGCCCATAGTGTTTTCAGTGGACGCTGCTCCGTAACAGACCACATTCCTGTTGCTGTTCATACAGTACTTTCATTACCGATGGGAGCTTCAGCAAAGCATTTGGATGCATTCGGATTATTGGATCATCTTTTCAATTAAAGATATTCTGTATCCAGAGCTATCATGCTGTCTAGTTACTAAATAAATGTGTTTACTTCTTAGCAAGTATCAGGGGGTAGCCGTGTTAGTCTGTATCTACAAAAACAACAAGGAGTCTGGTGGCACCTTAAAGACTAACAGATAGTCTTTAAGGTGCCACCAGACTCCTTGTTACTTCTTAGCAGTTCATCTGGGTGATTCTGAATACTAATCAGAGACCACTGAGCTGTGTCTTGAAGTTGTGCATTGGATTAAAGATGTTTTGAAAATGCAAGTATGTAGATTTCTTGGAGGGCACTGTGACACAATAGACAGAGGGCCAAACTGGGAATCATGAGACCTAGGTTTTTCCCTGGCTCTAACACCTGCATGCTGTATGAGCTTGGGTGAGTTACTGGTCTCTGACTTTGTTTCCCTATTTATAACATGGCAGCTAAAGGTGTAAATTGCTAATTATTAAAATGTATTGCCATTATACTGTTAAAATATAATTATTGTTAGAAATACTTTAATACATTTAACACCTCATTGAACCCTAGTGCGAAGGAAGTTGTTGTTATATAATGAAGACAATGAATAATACTAAAATAACCATGGAATATAAATAATACAGTATAAAGAATACCCTCCGTAACAGAGGCCCCTTCCTATCCATTCAAATGAATAGAATAACTCCAATGAGATTTCCAAAGGGAGTTAAAGATGCAAATGTAGCAAAATGCTCTGGTTCAGGCTATCAGAATCTGTGTCTGTGATGGGGTGCCTGCCTCGCACTGGCCCTGAGAGGGTTAAAACCAGCCTAGGGAGGCTGAGTGGCTGGCAGCCAAAGGAGTGGCTGTAGGGTACTGGGCTTTCCTATCGAGAGGAAAAGGGGAAGCCCAGGAGAGGCCCCACCTGTGAAGAGAACAGGGTGGCAATGGGTGTGTTGGGCCTGTGGGTGACAGGGGCACTTGAAGAGTCAGTGCCTGGATAAGAGCCACAGAGAAAGGCCTAGTCCAGAAGAGCCTGACAAAGAGGACATGGTAAGACCCATAGCTAGGGAGAAGCAGAAGAGGTGCTCCTGGTGCTAGAAAGTGGGCCACCTAAAGAGACATTGCCCTCTTAGCGAAAAACGGGCTAAGAAAGGGGTGCCCAGGAACCAGGCCAGGTTGAGGACTGACCAGGGAGATGGGCCAGTGAGGACCGTGGGCCTGGCAGAGAGTGATCTCCCACACCCAGTAGGGGGTAGTGGGGAGAAGAGGACCCAGGAGGAGACAGGGGTGAACGCAGGGCTGCAGGAGACTGCTGTGGAGGCTCTGAATAAGGAATAAAAGGGACTGGGGGACCTCCAGGGGCAGGTGAAAGAGCTGCAAGGGAGACTAGCAGCTGCAGAGAAGGCCCTTCAAGTATCAGAGGGGAGCTTGGAGTTCCAGAGAACCCAGGTCCAATATGCCAAAGAAGAGAGGGAGAATATCTGCTTCTTCTTAAAAGGAGTAGAGGAAGAGAGGGACAAACTTTGGGCCCAGCTGTGGGGGATGCAGAGCCGGAGACAACAGAAATCCTGAGGGCTGTAGTCTTGAGGGGGAGGGTGTGTGACTGGGTGCCTGCCTTGCACTGACGCCGAGTTAAAACCAGCATAGGGAGGCTGAGTGGCAGGCAGCCAAAGGAGTGGCTGCAGGGGAAACAGACAATTAAGGCAGTGGCTGCAGACAATTAGGGCAGTGCCTGGACCAGACAATTAGGGCACAGATGGCTCATATAAAAGGAAGCTGCAGAGCACAGTGAGTTAGTCTGCTGCAGGGAGCCCTAGGGAGAAAAACTGGCTTTCTAGAGGGATACAGAGAGACCAGCACCTGGGGAAGGGCAGGTGCTAGCAGGGACCGGGGGAGCTAGGGAGAGCTCCTGATGGGCTGCCAGGATTTACAGGCTCAAGGCCCTTGGAAGAAGGCAAAGGAGCTGGAGCCAGAGGCAGGAGCAGAAGGAACTGAGGCTGCAGGGCAGTGGCCCAGGAAATAGAGACAGTGAGCTGGAAGGAAGAGGCAACAGGAAGCTGCTGTTTTCAGGGTCCCTGGGCTGGGGCCCAGAGTAGTGGGAGAGCCTGCCCCCCCACTAGCTGCTGAAGGAGCGGCCCGGATGTGGACTGCCAAGTCGCTGCAAGGAGTGGCTGGACTCTTGGTGGAGGAGTCCCCCAGAAGGGGGGGAAACTGGATGGTGACATGGCTGTTGGGGCTGTGCCACGAAGCAGATGTCAAGAGAAAATAGCTGTAATGGGTCTGATGGTGGAGGCGAGGACGGGAGAGCCACTATCACCTGAGGACACACCCGCTTGGACTGAGCTAATTCCTGATATGCCCAGCAGGAGGCGCCAGTTTGTTGAGTGACACCATGACTGTGTCCAATGCCATGAGATGCGCAGTGTCGGCTCCTTATAGATTTCCTTTGTAGGGGGTGATGTGGAGCTGTACTGCCCTTGGAGGAGCATTAGGAGAGAGGCAAAATTTTTCCCAGGGCTATTTGGAATACATTCTGCCCCATACTTTGGGATGGTGCACCTTGCATTGGGCTGCACCTGTCTTGATGGCTCCACTCTGATAGACAGTGTGGACGTGATGGGGTCTTGGTCCTCTTCCTTGTTTTTCTCCACCCTTTTCTGGGTGATCTCAGACCTTGCTCCATCCAGGCAGGAGCAGTGCTGGCTCACAGGAGCTGTTGTGATCTGCCCTTGTCTAGGCCATACAAATTGGAGGAGATAATTGAAGGTGATGCTCCCTTACAAACTCCTGCCCAGCTGTCCCAAAGCTGGTCACAAGTCAGCCCTTCCTCTGGGTGACTTTTCCAGACTGATATTTGGGTAGACATATTTTATTCAAATTAGACAAAATATGGTGTTTGGATTGTTTAGGCCTTGCATAGAAAGTGTCTTAGCTCGTGAGTGCCCAGTAGATCAAGAGGCATGTCTTCCAACAAACCAAGCACAAATGTCCCAAATCACAAAGTGTGAGCCTAGAAACCCATCCTACTCCGTAGGTGCTGCTGTGTGAACAGGACAGCAGAACCCAAGATCTACAAGAAATCCACATGGCACAGCCAAAGGGGTTAGTGATCAGGAAAAGGCCCAAAGCCACCTGCCATTGGCACTCAGCAGCCTTCATGGCATAGAGGGGGGCATGAGAAACCTACATCCCACAATCCTGCTTTGGTAGAACTTATACTTCAGTATAAAAAATACCCTCCACCCAGCCACCCTTACCAATAGCCATTACTAGCAGAAGTACCTGTGTCTTCCCTAAACCTTTTAATACTCTGAATACCTTCAAGCATTGCATACCTCCCACTACCCTCTACATCAGTGGTGGGCAACCTGCGGCCCATCAGGGTAATCTGCTGGCAGGCTGCCAGACAGTTTGTTTACATTTGCACAACTGCCTGCAGCTCCCAGTGGCCGCAGTTCACTGTTCCCGGCCAATGGGAGCTGCAGGAAGCGGTTCTCTTTAACTGTGCCAATTTACACCACCGTTTTTAGCCCTGACTCCCCTTCTCCTTTCTCGTTTTGCTGGCTGATCAGGGGACACTGGATGCAAACTGACTCAGCTCCCATTAGGGGGAAACTCCACAAAGTTCAGGTAAGATTCAGAAGTGTTCTGAATTTCAGAACTTCCCTAGGTTTACTCATCACTGCTCCAGGGTACCCCACGCCAAAAATATTGATCCCTGAGTTTCCTCTCTAATGTTATTTCTTCAGCAAGTATGTGTGGGTGGGAAAATGCCCACACTCCTATTTCATTTTTCTTTTGCCACCCTTTGAGGCTGCAATGGGGATATTTGAAGTCACGCAGAGATCTTAAATGTTTTGATGAGTCTGAAAGAGAACAAGACAAGCAATTAAGTGTAACAAAAACACATCTGTGACAGAAGACCTTTTTAGATTCACTCGGCTATGAAGTGTAATTCAAGCAGCACAACAAATTAATATTTCATCTTTAGCTCCTCTGTCATGGGGGCGTATTGACAAAAAGCTGTTGTGCAAGCCTAAAGGAAGACAAGTGTGTTTTCACTGAATGGCTGACAGCTTGCAGAGTTTATGTCTGAGCCACAAAAACGCATGTAATTTAAACCTAAATTGTGAAATACACTTATCTACCAGAGGTGGGATGACTGTATAGCAAAACAAACTCTTATATAACCTTACATTAAGCCAGGGCATTACAAAAAAGTTTTTTTTTTTTCCTGGAGGGAGGAAGTAAGTGTGTGTGTGTGTGTGTGTGTGTGTGTGTGTGTGTGTGTGTGTACACCTCACACAGGTGGTGAAAGTGTTCATGTGGCCCTGAGTCCAATTAACCCAACTGGCTGCACCTGAAGCACGGGCCAGCCCTAATTAGAGATGAAGCCCAGCTACGGAGTGGCTATAAAGAGGAAATTTGTAGTAGAAAGGGGCTGCAGGGACAGAGTGAGGTAAGAACTCTGCAATCACTCTTTTGGTAGTGGGAAGAGATATTGGGAACAGGAAGGTTCTTGAGTGAGGAGAATTCCCTCCCCAGGCTGATACCTGGGAGACACAGGACTGGAGCAAACTCCTGTGGTTGGTTCTGACAGAAGGGTAGGAACCAGACCTCTGGGGAGTAGGCCTGGGAAGTGTTGCTCATTGCAAAGAGCCCAGGGAGGGGCTGGGTAATAGGCCAGAGGAAAGGTTTTGGTAGGAAGGAGTCCAAGAGGGCAGCATCAGGATGCGAATTTGAAGAGGTGCAGGTGAACTGGTTTCCATTACTGTGCCCTGGATTTTTTTTTTTTTTTTGTAACCATCCCTCCAGTGTCTGTTGCTGAACCTCAGATCTTGTCTGTGCCCTGTTGGGATGTAAATATTTCAGTCTTGCTTTAATAAACAAGCTGAGGATATAAATATTTTCAGTGCTTCCATCCAAAGGGCCCTTTGCCAATGCTGCTATTGGCAGATGAGACCTCTTTCTTGTTCACACCCAGAAAAGCTGGCTGGCCACCGAAGAAGCATGTGCTACACTCTGCTCAGAGTTTCTCCTGGGGCTCATGCTGCGACTGAAGCTTGTGCCTGAAGCCCTGTCTACACCACAAACTTTTAGGTTGACTCATGTTACGTTGGCATAGAGCCACCACAGTTAGTACATTGCTTGTGTGTGTGCATACTTGGCTCCTTGTGTTGGTGGTGCATGTATTCACCATTGTGTCATATTCATGGTGCTTTTATTGCTGCAGAGTGCAGTGCACCATGGGTAGCGATCCCATTGTGCAGCTTGCCACCTTCCAGGACCCTGTTTTGTGGGAAGTTTTGGCAATGCATGATGGGGCTGAAATGAGTAACTCAGAGCATGGGATCAACTTCTCAACTTGCAACTGTCTCCATCCCACAATGCTATCTAATTTTTGTGCCTTTTTTTCAAAATCCCATAAATTGTGCAGCCCTCCTTGCTGTCTGCCATCTCTGACAGAAGCATGATGCCTGCACAGGTCTGCATTATTGTCTTTAGCGTTGCAAGCACAGGTTGCATGATCCTGCAATATTTGCAGACCTTCAAGAAGAGACATGGGGAACATGACAATTCTTTGGAGGACAGATTGCTGTGAGCCATAGTGACAGTCTATACGATTGTGTTCACCGCTTTTACAAGACTATGATAAATTCTTTACAAAGTATGACTTGTGAGAGATCATTTGAAAACTCATAATCTGCTGAACATTATTGTCATGTTAAAATATGTGTGTCAACATCGTATCTAAAATTATAAGTTTCAATTATATAACATTTCTGTAACATGTTTGAGAGTTAGAAATGCAGGCCTAAGCCAGTTTTTCAGAGACTGACACACTGGCATACCCAGAAAGGTATCAACAAAGTCAAGTGGGCTGTCCCTTACTTCCAGCAATGGGAAGGTATGAATGAGAAATTTACATTTCATCACAGGGATGGTTCAACCCTCAAGTCCACAAGAGATTACTTGTTGCATGCACTGCAGCTTGGGGTAATCCTCAAAGATAGGAGAGGGATATAAGAATGAGAGACCATGACCTCCAATTTCTCTCTCTGCTCATGAAATTAATGACTCTCAGAGAACTGAACTAAGGGGGAGGAGTTCCAGGCTAAAAGGAGACCCAGTCTGAAATTTACTGCAGTGTATACTGAGAGAAAATCTTTTGATTTTAAGTTCACTTAGCTTGTTAAGTTAGATATTAGTTTGCATTTTACTCTTTTTTTTTTTTTTGCTTTTGTAACCAATCCTGACTTTTATGCATCAATGTTTGTAATCACTTAAAATCTATCTTTCTGTAGTTCATAAATGTACCTTATTGTTTTATCTTAACCAGTGTGTTTGGATTGAAGTGTGTAGGAAATTCCATTTGGGATAACAAAGCAAGGGCATTATCATTTTCCTTTGATGAAATGATGGACTTTCTATGAACTTGTACTGTTCAGAAGGGTACTGACCGGTGCAAATTTCTGGGGGAACAAGGTTGGGACTAAAAATTTGTGGGTGTCACCCTGTATGTAATTCATGAGTGACTGGTCAGATTGCTCACGAGTTTAGCCAGGAGTGGATGATCTGACAGCATAGCAGTGTAAAAGGCATCGCAGGCTAGAGAATTAAGGGGACACACCTGTTCAACAGTACCGATTGTACCCTGGATAATGTCACAGTACCAAGAACCAAATCAGGGTTTTGGTGGTGGTGTTCCTGGAGCAGCTGCATATGGTGGAGTGCCAGTTTTGAAAAGCAGATAGCAACTCTACTTCTCTTTTTGTGCTGGAGAGGTAGTGGTACAACAAAGTAATGTCAAAAGATGTGTCCTGCTACTTTGGGGGGGCATCTTTGTAATTTAAAATTAAACTTCTCGAGGTTCCTGTTTTGTTGCACAGCTGGATCCCCTGCTTGCCTGCCCCGCATAGTCCTCCTCTTCTTCCTCATCCATCACCTCCTCTTCCTGCTGGTCATGGTGGGGACCTGTGACTTGGGCACCTGAGAGGTATCCATGATACCATTAGGGGTGGGGGTGAGGTCTACGCTGAGTATAGCATGCTGCTCTTTGTAAAAGCAGCAGTTCTGTGTCTCACAGATTGTTGGCCTTTCTGGCCTTCTGGTACGCCTGCTGCAGCTCCTTGGTTTTTACATGGCACTGCTGCTGGTCCCTGTCATAGCCCTTCTCCTGCATCCCCCAAGCAATCTGCATATAGATGTGCACATTGCAATGAGAACAGGAGTACTTGTGGCACTTTAGAGAATAACAAATTTATTAGAGCATAAACTTTCGTGAGCTACAGCCCACTTCTTCGGATGCATAGAGAGTGGAACATATATTGAGGATATATATATATATATATATATATATATATATATATATATATCCTCAATATAACACATACAGAGAGCATGAACAGGTGGGAGTTGTCTTACCAACTCTGAGAGGCCAATTAAGTAAGAGAGAAAAACTTTTGAAGTGATAATCAAGATAGCCCAGCACAGCCTCTTTTTCCCACAGGCCAAGGAGATGCAATACCTCCTGTCTACTCCAGGCAGCAACATGGCTGGAGCATGTTGCTGGCATGGTTAGCTTGGCAGTTACACTTAACAATGGAGAGCTGCTAGGTGGGCTAGGTCACAAGCTGGGCAATCCGGAAAAGGAATTTCAAATTTCAGAAATTCACCGGGCTTTAAAGGGGAAGGGAACTTAGACTCATAGACTTTAGGTCAGAAGGGACCAATATGATCATCTAGTCTGACCTCCTGCCAATGCAGGCTGCAGAATCTCACCCCCCCCCCCGCAAAACAAACCCCTAATCTATGTCTGAGCCACTGAAGTCCTCAAATAATGGTTTAAAGACTTTAAGGTGCAGGGACTCCTCCAGCAAGTGAGCCCTGCCCCACGCTGCAGAGGAAGGTGAAAACACCCCAGGGCTTTCTGACAATCTGCCCTGGAAGAAAATTCCTTCCTGACCCCAAATATGGTAATCAGCTAAACCCTGAGCATGGGGGCAAGACTCACCAGCCAGACACCCAGGAAAGAATTCTCTGTAATAACTCAGATCCCACCCCATCTAACATCCCATCACAGGCCATTGGGCATATTTACCACGAATAGACAAAGAGCCTAATTTTGGCAATTAATTTATCTCCTCATATCCTCCCCTCCATAAACTTATCAAGCTTAGTCTTGAAGCCAGATATGTCTTTCCTTCCCCCCCACCCCCCAACTCCCCTGGGAAGGCTGTTCCAGAACTTCACTCCTCTGATGGTTATAAACCTTCATCTAATTTCAAGTCTAAACTTCCTGATGGCCAGTTTATATCCATTTGTTCTTGTGTCCACATTGGTACTGAGCTTAAATAATTCCTCTCCCTCCCTGATATTTATCCCTCTGATATATTTACAGAGAGCAATCATATCTCCCCTCAGCCTTCTTTTGGTTAGGCTAATCAAGCCAAGCTCTTTGAGTCTCCTTTCCTAAGACAGGTGTTCCATTCCTTGGATCATCCTAGGAGCCCTTCTCTGTACCTGTTCCAGTTTGAATTAATCCTTCTTAAACATGGGAGACCAGAACTGCACACAGTATTCCAGACGAGGTCTCACCAGTGCCTTGTATAACAGTACTAATACCTCCTTATCTCTACTGGAAATACCTCGCCTAAGGCATCCCAAGACTGCATTAGCTTTTTTCACGGCCATATCACATTGGCAGCTCATAGTCATCCTGTGATCAACCAATACTCCGAGGTCCTTCTCCTCCTCTGTTACTTCTAACTGATGAGTCCCCAGCTTATAACAAAAAATCTTGTTATTAATCCCTAAATGCATGACCTTGCACTTTCACTATTAAATTTCATCCTATTACTATTACTCCAATTTACAAGGTCATCCAGATCTTCCTGTTTGATATCCTGGTTGTTCTCTGTATTGGCAATACCTCCCAGCTGTGTGTCATCTGCAAACTTTATTAGCACACTCCCACTTTTTGAGCCAAGGTCAGTAATAAAAAGATTAAATAAGACTGGTCCCAAAACCAATCCCTGAGAAACTCCACTAGTAACAGGTTTTAGGGTAGCAGCCGTGTTAGTCTGTATCCGTAAAAAGAACTTCTTAAGTGGGCTGTAGTCCACAAAAGCTTATGCTCTAATAAATTTGTTAGTCTCTAAGGTGCCACAAGTACTCCTGTTCTTTCCACTAGTAACCTCCCTCCAGCCTGACAGTTCATCTTTCAGTATGCCCCATTGTAGTCTGCTCTTTAACCAGTTCCTTATCCACTCTTCAATTTTCATATTGATCCTCATCTTTTCCAATTTAACTAATAATTCCCCATGTGGAACCATATCAAATGCCGTACTGAAATCGAGGTAAATTAGATCCACTGCATTTTCTTTATCTAAAAAATCTGTTACCTTCTTAAAGGAGGAGATTAGGTTGGTTTGGCACGATCTATCTTTTGTAAAACCATGTTGTATTTTGTCCCAATTACCACTGACCTCAATGTCCTTAACTACTTTCTCCTTCAAATTTTTTCCAAGACCTTGCATACTACAGATATCGAACTGACAGACCTGTAGTTGCCCGGATCACTTTTTTTCCCTTTCTTAAAAATAGGAACTATATTAGCAGTTCTCCAGTCATACAGTACAACCCGAGTTTACAGATTCGTTAAAAATTCTTGCTAATGGGCTTGCAATTTTATGTGCCAGTTCCTCTAATATTCTTGGATGAAGATTATGCAGACCCCACAATTTAGTCCCATTAAGCTGTTTGAGTTTGGCTTCTTCCTCAGATGTGGTAACATCTACTTCCATATCCTCATTCCCATTTGTCATCCTACCATTATCCCTAAGCTCCTCATTAGCCTCATTAAAGACTGAGGCAAAGTATTTGTTTAAATATTGGGCCATGCCTAGATTATCCTTAACCTCCACTCCATCCTCAGTGTTTAGCGGTCTCGCTTCTTTGTTTGTTTTCTTCTTATTTATATGGCTATAGAACCTTTTACTATTGGTTTTAATTCCCTTTGCAAGGTCCAATTCTATAGGGCTTTTGGCCTTTCTCACTTTATCCCTACATGTTTTGACCTCAATAAGGTAGCTTTCCTTGCTGATCTCTCCCATCTTCCACTCCTTGTAGGCTTTCTGCTTTTCCTTAATCACCTCTCTGAGATCCTTGCTCATCCAGCTTGACCTACAACTCCTGCCTATGAATTTTTTCCCCTTTCTTGGGATGCAGGCTTCTGATAGTTTCTGCAACTTTGGGTACATCTACACTACAGCGGGGAGTCGATTTAAGATACGCAAATTCAGCTACGTGAATAGCGTAGCTGAATTCGACGTATTGCAGCCGACTTACTCCGTTGTGAGGACGGCGGCAAAATCGACTTCTGCCGCTTTTTGTCGGCGGCGCTTACTACCACCTCCGCTGGTGGAGTTAGAGCGCCGATTCGGGGATCGATTGTCGCGTCCCGATGGGACGCGATAAATCGATCCCCGATGGGTCGATTTCTACCCGCCGATTCAGGCGGGTAGTATAGACCAGACCTTAGACTTGAAGTAATTCCAGGCCTCCTCCACCTTTAGTTCCCCAAGTTCTTCAGTCCAATCCACTTCCCTAACTAATTTCCTTAATTTTTTAAAGTTAGCCCTTCTAGTCACAGATCTATTTTTGTTTATTCTTCCATTTAGTTTGAACAGAAATAGCTAATGATTGCTCGAACCAAGGTTGTCCCCTACAACCATTTCTTCTATGAGGTCTTCACTACTCACCAAAACCAAATCTAAAATGGCATCCCCTCTTGTTGGTTCAGCAACTACTTGGTGAAGGAATCCATCAGCTATCTAGAACTCTGGCCAGCGGATTTCACAGGGGTGATCAGAGCAGTCAGTTTGGGGCATTGGGAAATAGCTGCTGGCGAGCAGTTACAGCCAACATAAATAACGCAGGGTCTACACTCACTGCATTGACTGAAGTACATTGACTGTGGCTCTACACTGCTCAGAGTGGTGATGTTACTAAGTCAGTACTTACATCAGTGGGAGCCAAATTTAAACGTAGACACGTGCACAAGTAGGTCAGTATAAATTGCCTTGTGTTGATCTAACTTTGCAGTGTAGACCAGGCCTTAGAGACAGGATAGAGCCTTTGGTTTGGAAGTATTCAGATATGACCAACTGAATATTGTTGTGATACCCAAACATGCCCCTTAGTCCTGTCCAAAGCATCTGAAGGGGGATTATATTTCAGGTATGTATTTGAAGATCACAATTTATAACCCTGACTCATAACTAGGCTTCTAATATATGGCAGTTACTGTGAGCATGCTGGGCATTCTTAATTGTGCAGTTGTTGCTCTAATGTTATGCTGCTCATTTGACATGAGAATTATTTTACTAATCTAATGTCTGAGTGATAATATTGTCGCACTGGAGTAGAACCGTTTTCAGAAAAGTGCCAGTTCCACACAAGGTTGGTCCTCTGCAAACTTTCCCATCCTCTCAAAAGCATTAGAGACATTCATGAACTTGAAGCAATTATTAGAATCCCCTAGAACATGTGGGGTGGTTTAAAGCTTAGCAAGAAAGCCGCATAACCTCAGAGTGGGAGAAGGGTTTGAGCATGACAGTGCAAGTCAGACCAGTGACAGGCTGTGTCACCACCTGCCCTGTATCCTGGGGTACCTCACAATGCTCTATTGCTGTGGCTTCCAAACTAGGATCCTCACAAACAGTCAAACAACATGCAGATCACACCCGTAGTGTCTGTGTATAGCTACAGCCTTCATCCAGCAATTCTGGCTGTAGCAGCCTGTCAGCAAACATCAGCCACACTCTCTGGCTTCCAGCAACCTTCATTACTACTTGCAGGGTGACCCCAACTCACTCCCAGTCATGGATTTCACCCCACCCAAATGTGTGTTATACATTGTCCAGGCTTCTCTCGGATAGCTCAGATATATTAGGTTTGTTGTCCCTCTAAGGGGATCAAGAGACAACAGCTTGCCACCTTAAATGGAGTTACCCACACATTTCACAACACTGGATTAGTTTTAATTAAACAAGTTTATTTAACTACAGAGATGGGTTTTAAGTGAGAACAAAGATTAAGGCACTAAAGTCAGAAATGGTTACAAGAAAAATAAACAAGAAACTCTTCCTAACCTGAAACTTGGTCAGCAATGCTACTGCAAACCTGTGGTAAGAATTTTAGTAGTAGGATGTGCTCCCAAGGCTGTTTCTTTTGTCGTCTTAGGGGAAAAGAGAGAGTTGAACACGGAGAGAGAACTTGAGGTGGGTTTGCCCCTCACTTCTATAGTTCAGTCGCTCTTTTAAAAACATTTTTGTGAGCATGACCGCTAATTAAAGTTCTTTCCATCTGAGAGCAAGGAGACATGGAGTCTGGTGGGGAAGAGATGTGATGCTGTGTTTTGCTGAGATACATATCTGTTTCTTCCTGCCTTCTTTCCTTGCCAAAGAATGGTCACTTGATAGATGATGGCCCATCAGCTTTGATGACACGTGGCTAGAGGCGTTAACTTGTCCTTTGCCAGGTTTACCCGCTTTCCAGACTTGTTCTCATGGTGTAACCTCTGATGTGGCCATACCATGTGGAGGCAGGGTAGGAATTGTGGTTCTGCAGAGTGGCTCTGCCCTGGCTAGCCTAAAACTTGCACCTTCCTTTGTGTAGCAGGACCACTGCCAGGGTAATCTTCAGAATTGGGTTTGTTGCAGATTGTCTAGATGATACGAAAGCTACATATTTCACAATATAAGCCCAAAGGGCATGGTTCAAAGTCTATTGAAGTCAATAGAAAGGCATACAGTAATATATAAAGGCAGACCTTTAACTACACAACTATTGCTCTAAAACAGTGTTCTCAAAATCGGTCTGCCGCTTGTTCAGGGAAAGCCCCTGGCAGGCCGGGCCGGTTTGTTTACCTGCCATGTCTGCAGGTTTGGCCGATCGCAGCTCCCACTGGCCACAGTTCGCTGCTCCAGGCCAATGGGGGCTGCGGGAAGGGCGGCCAGTATATCCCTTGGACTGTGCCACTTCCCATAGACCCCATTGGCCTGGAGCGGTGAACCGCAGCCAGTGGGAGCCGTGATCGGCCGAACCTCCGGATGCGGCAGGTAAACAAACCAGCCCAGCCCGCCAGGGGTTTTCCCTGAACAAGCGGCGGCCCGGTTTTGAGAATCACTGCTCTAAAATACCATGTAGGAAGTGTGGCTTGGTTAAAGCTTAAGTGTCTGTGAAAGCTAGAACTTTTAATTTCCTGATTTTTTTTTTTTTTTTTTTTTTTTTAATTCCCATCTATAATGATGCCTTACTGTAGGTCTTTTTGTAGTTAATTAAATCCTATTAGCAAGGGAGTGAAAACAGTGGTTCTTATAAGTATTATAAATGCTCATCATTTACTTGGGATACTAAGAAGATTCTCAAAGGCACAGATAGTAGTTAGGTGCCTAAATAATTGAAATTGTGTGAGAGCTAGGCACCTATCTACCATTTGTACCTTCAGAAATCTCCTCCTTAGTCTCATTTTATAATCTAACCTAAAGAGAAACAAATCAGGAATGCACAACACACTCATGTTCACAGGCATTAGTGGGTGATGAATAAGTTGTCAGGTGAGGCTGTTTACTCTGAAAGCAAAATGGAACAAGGTAATACTGGTTAAGGGAAACAGTCCTGCAGTAATTACAAGAGAAATTCAGCCACTGAAAAGGTTAGCAGGAAGAAGCTAGCTGTACATTTGTCCTCTGTGAAAGAATATTTGCTGTGCATGAGACAAGTGTAATGGGGGGCTTAGGTTTACTTCAGTGAGTATAATATGGTACCAGATGCTAGTACTAGGGTAAAAATCTATAACAATCTACTTCTTTTCTTTGATCCCTCATCCTTGATCATTTCTAGTATTTTGCTGCCTTGGGCAAATTGTCTAGAGCTGATAATTCCTTGGATTGCAATTGCATCATATCCCACAAGCTAAATGGGACTGGGCTTTCCCAACACTTGGATGAGTGACTTTTAATGAAATGTTGAATGTGTTGCAGCAGGAGGCTTAGTGATGCACTAGGAAGCATTCTTCCCTTGGAACTGTCACTGCAACCCTGTCCAGTGTGGCATTAGGGAGAAGCTTTAGGATCGCTGTAGCTCCAACCAGGTGTTTTGTGAGCGCTGGGTTGTTAGCCATACTGTCTTTTCTGAAGTCCAATTTGGGAATCTAAATTCGGTCTACTTTCAATAAAAACACAGCCAAAACCCACATGTATTGCAAAAGAAAATCCCCCAAACGCCTCCCTTTCCCCTCATCATCAGTTGGGCTCTAGTTTCAATTGGGTGTGATAGAGAATGCTATTTCCTATCTTTAGATGGTTGTGTTTAATGGGCTATTAAAGAGCAACTGAGTTTCCCCAGAGCTCATTGTGTATCCATGATTGAAGTATGGCTGATGCACTGACAGAGTAAAACTGCATTCTGCTTGGGTGGGTAGATGTCTGGGATCTTTAATCCAGAATTATTCTCTTGATAATCTGGATAATTTACAAATATGTCTAAAAGAACCATGACTAACCTTGGAAACTAATAGCTTTTCAGGGCATTAACACGTTGCCATCCCTTGGCTTGGTCCTATTCAGAGGCAAAACCAAATGGTGTTGTGTTAGATCAAGGTCAGACACTACCCTGTTATCATAGGCCTGGTCTACACTAGGCGTTTATGTCGAAGTTAGCGCCGTTACATCGAATTAACCCTGCACCCGTCCACACCGCAAAGGTATTTAGTTCGACATAGAGGTCTCTTTAATTCGACTTCTGTACTCCTCCCCGACGAGGGGAGTAGCGCTAAATTCGACATGGCCATGTCGAATTACGCTAGGTGTGGATGGAAATCGACGCTAATAGCTCCGGGAGCTATCCCACAGTGCACCACTCTGTTGACGCTCTGGACAGCAGTACGAGCTCGGATGCTCTGAACTGCCACACAGGAAAAGCCCCGGGAAAATTTGAATTTGAATTCCTTTTCCTGTCTGGCCAGTTTGAATCTCATTTCCTGTCTGGACATCGTGGCGAGCTCAGCAGCACTGGCAACGATGCAGAGCTCTCCAGCAGTGATGGCCGTGCAATCTCAGAATAGAAAGAGGGCCCCAGCATGGACTGATCGGGAAGTCTTGGATCTCATCGCTGTGTGGGGCGATGAGTCTGTGCTTTCCGAGCTGCGATCCAAAAGACGGAATGCAAAGATCTACGAGAAGATCTCTAAAGACATGGCAGAGAGAGGATACAGCCGGGATGTAACGCAGTGCCGCGTGAAAATCAAGGAGCTGAGACAAGGCTACCAGAAGACCAAAGAGGCAAACGGACGCTCCGGATCCCATCCCCAGACATCCCGTTTCTACGAGGCACTGCATTCCATCCTCGGTGCGGCCGCCACCACTACCCCACCAGTGACCGTGGACTCTGAGGATGGGATAGTGTCCACGGCTGGATCCTCGGACATGTTAGCGGACGGGGAAGATGAGGAAGGAGATGAGGAGGACGAGGCAGTCGACAGCGCTCACAACGCTGATTTCCCCGACAGCCAGGATCTCTTCATCACCCTTACAGAGATCCCCTACCAACCCTCCCCAGCCGTTACCCCGGACACAGAATCTGGGGAAGGATCAGCCAGTAAGTGTTGTAAAAATCTAAACATTTATTTGTAACAGAACAGGAATATTAACAATTTAAAAAATGGGTTTCTCATGATTAGTTTGATTAGCTTAACGGTTCAGTCATGGGCAGTGCAACTATTGAAAAAAAATCTAGCAATGTCCGGTTTTGCATGATTGTCCTGCCCAAGCCGCTCTACTGGTTAGTCACTGCTACAGCAGCTACAGTAAAATGCGGTCTATATGTCCGGGGATGGAGCAGAAATCCTCCTGTGACATCTCGAGGAAGCTCTCCTGTAGGTAATTGGAAATCCGCTGCATTAGGTTCTTGGGGAGAGCGGCCTTATTGGGTCCTCCGTAGTAGGACACGTTGCCACGCCACGAGACTATCAAGTACTCTGGAATCATCGCTCTGCACAGCATGGCGGCATACGGCCCTGGTCTTTGCAGGCTTTCCCGGAGCATTCTCTCTTTCTCGCTGTCAGAGATCCTCATGAGGGTGATGTCGCTCATGATGACCTGCTTTGAATGAGGTAGGGGAATGTTAGTGTTGGGACTGCTTTGCCGTTCCTTTACAGAACTGTAACCGCTGGTTTGCAGCCACGCGGTGGAGGCGGGAGAGGGGCAGCCGAAAGGGATCGTTCCCGGGGACAGCCGCGAGGGTGTGGGACAGGAGCAGACTTCCTGCTTGCCGAATTGCTGGCAGCAGGGACTGACATTGATTTCAATGTGAAATGAGGCCATTGCTAATATTAAAGTTTTAAGCTGCCACAAGTCTACGGCTTACCATGTCTGCCTGCAACAGAAATTCCGTTCTCCTGAGAGGCTTCTCAAATGTGCTGTAGAAGACCCCAGGCACTGAATGCGAAGGCCGAGAATTCGACCTTGTGCTGAGTGCGCATGTGAGAGGTGCTGTGCATGGTCTTGTTAACAGAGAAAGACTATGTTCTTTGTTCACAACTACATTTATCTTTCTGAGGAATTCACTCCCTTTTTCCCATTCCCACAGCCCCATCTGCGACTGTCTCACAACCTAGCCTGTCATCACACTCCCAGAGGCTAGCGCGGATTAGGCATAAGAAGAAGAGGACACGGGAGGACATGTTCTCGGAGCTTATAGCCTGCTCCAGAGCCCAGGCAGCACAGCAGACCCAGTGGCGGGAGAACTTGACCCGAATGCACCAAGCCAACATGGATCGGGAGGAGAGGTGGCGTCAGGAAGACCAGCAGGCGACTCAAACCCTGCTTGGACTAATGAGGGAGCAAACGGACACGCTCCGGCGCCTTGTGGATGTTCTGCAGGAACGGAGGCAGGAGGACAGAGCCCCGCTGCAGTCCATCTCTAACCACCCTCCCCCGCCACCAAGTCCCATACTCCCCTCACCCAAAGTGCACAGAAGGAGAGGCGGCAGAGTCCCTGCTAACTCTCACTCCACCCCTGCAGAGAGCTCGAGCAGCAGAAGGCTCTCATTCCCCAAAATTTGACAAGTTCTTTCCTTCCCGCCTGACACAAGCCCCCGTCCAAGTTTCACTTTCCCAGTTCCATGTTTGGTTGATAATAAAAAATACGTTTCTGTTAACTACTGTTTCCATCATGTTCTTTTGCAGGAGGGGGGGATAGGGGGTTGGTAATTCGACAGGACAGTCACCTTTGGCAGGGTATATAGTCGGGGGCAGGCACAGCAGCAGGGCACATACATAGTGCAGTGATGCAGTGACTAGTTACCCTGGTTAGTCTGGGAGGTTGTTTTCATGTTATGTGGTGGGGGGTGGGTTGCTCTGTGACTTTGTGGCAGGGGAGGGCAGTTACAGATCTTAAGCGGCGGTCCTTAGGCAGGATCACAGAGCCACACAGCAGGGGATCTGTAACCGTCCTCCCCCTGCCACAAAGTCACATAGACCCCCCCATACACACAGTCCCTATCAGGAGGGGTGACAGGCTCCGTTGAAACAACCATCCCACCGCAGCGGAGCCTGTCAATCCTTGAGTTTAGAAGCTGCATTCGCGCCACTACAGTACACCCGCTCCGCACCACAGTCTGCGTCCCAGTTTTAAAAAATTCCCGCGAATACAGTATTAAAGAAAACGGTGTGCTTTAACAAAGTAGAACTATTTTTATTTTGAAATGTGTGTTGGAAGTGGGGTGAAGGGGGTATGTAACTGGATAGGATAGTCAACATTAACTGGGCAAAGAAATGGGGGCAGGTTTAGCTTCTCAATACACAAACTTTAAAGTCACAGGTTACCCTGCTCACTCAGGAACTTTGCTTTCAAAGCCTCCCGGATGCACAGCGCTTCCCGCTGGTCTCTTCTAATCGCCCGGCTGTCTGGCTGTGAGTAATCAGCAGCCAGGCTATTTTCCTCAACCTCCCACCCCGCCATAAAGGTCTCCCCCTTGCTCTCACAGAGATTGTGGAGCACACAGCAAGCTGCAATAACAATGGGGATATTGGTTTCGCTGAGATCACAGCGAGTCAGTAAGCTTCTCCATCTCCCCTTGAGACGGCCAAAAGCACACTCCACCACCATTCTGCACTTGCTCAGCCGGTAGTTGAAGAGTTCTTTTTCAGTGTCCAGGGCGCCAGTATAGGGCTTCATGAGCCAGGGCATTAGCGGGTAGGCTGGGTCCCCGAGGATGACTATAGGCATCTCCACATCCCCAAGAGTTATTTTGTGGTCCGGGAAGTAAATACCTTGCTGCAGCCGTCTAAACAGACCAGAGTTCCTGAAAACACGAGCGTCATGAACCTTGCCCGGCCATCCCACGTAGATGTTGGTAAAACGTCCCCTGTGGTCCACCAGTGCTTGCAGCACCATGGAAAAGTAGCCCTTTCTGTTAATGTACTGGCTGGCCTGGTGTTCCGGTGCCAGGATAGGGATGTGAGTTCCATCTATGGCCCCACCGCAGTTTGGGAATCCCATCGCTGCGAAGCCATCTATGATCGCCTCCACGTTTCCCAGGGTGACTACCTTTGGCAGCAGTACATCAACGATTGCCTTGGCTACTTGCATCACAACAACCCCCACGGTAGATTTGCCCACCCCAAACTGGTTCGCGACTGACCGGTAGCTGTCTGGCGTTGCAAGCTTCCACAGGGCTATGGCCACTCGCTTCTGGACAGTCAGGGCTGCTCGCATCTGGGTGTCATTGCGCTTCAGGGCAGGGGACAGCAACTCACAAAGTTCCAGGAAAGTTCCCTTCCGCATGCGAAAGTTTCGCAGCCACTGGGATTCATCCCAGACCTGCAGCACTATGCGGTCCCACCACTCAGTGCTTGTTTCCCGTGCCCAGAATCTCCTTTCGACGGCATCAACATGACCCATTGCCACCGTGATGTTCTCGGCGCTGGGTCCCCTGCTTTCTGAGAGGTCTGTGCTACTCTCAGACTTCAGGCCATCACCGCGTTGACGTAGCCTCCTCGCCTGACTTTTCTGCATCTGCCTCAGGGAAAGGTGTATGATAAGTTGCGAGGCGTTGAGAGCGGCCACAACTGCAGTGATGGTTGCAGCAGGCTCCATGCTCGCAGTGCTGTGGCGTCCGCGCTGTCACTGACTAGAAAAGTGCGCGAACTGATTTCCCGCCGGCGCTTTCAGGGAGGGAGGGCGGGAGTGATGGACGGATGACGACAGTTACCCAAAAGCACCCTGGACACCTTTTTTTTACCCAGAAGGCATTTGCGGCTCCACCCAGAATTCCAATGGGCAGCGGGGACTCCGGGAACTGTGGGATAGCTGACCACAGTGCACCACTTCCAATGTCGACGCTTTCCCCGTTAGTGTGGACTCACAAAGTCGAATTACTGTCCTTAGTGTGGACACACACGTTCGACTTTGCAATATCGATTCCAAAAATTCGATTTAAGTAAAATCGAACTACTCTCGTAGTGTAGACAAGGCCATAGAGACCCCCAGCTTGGTAGCACTTAGCTATGTATATGGTTCCTATAGCAGAGAAAGAAGAAAAGAAATATTGAGTTAGGTCCTCAGCTGGTGTTGCTCAGCTGACTTCAATGGCTCTATGGTGCTTCAGAACAGCTGATGGGCTAGCCCATTGGTTACTTTCCTTAGTCAGTGTGCATGCCAGGGTCACACTTTCAAGAGTTTTCCATGTGCTGCATAGACATATTTCCCCTGATAGCACAAGTCCATTTCTGTAACACACTTGAGTTCCCTCAACTTCCTAGGGAGCAAGCATACTTAACATGAAGCAGATTGGTAGTCCCATTGAAGTCAAAGGAATTAGTGGTGTGCTTAAAGTCAAAATTGTGGTTAAGTGTTCTGCTGGATCTGGGTCCAGGTGAGTCAGTGAGGTTCTAAACTGAAGACTTTTGTTGCACAGCATGTAATGATTTCTCAAAGCCACTGGTTCATCCCCTTGACTTTGAGGTTTTCAGAACAGATGTACTTTTATGTCTTTAGATCAGTGGTTCTCAACCAGGGATACGCATACCCTTGGGGGGTACACAGAGGTCTTCCAAGGGGTACATTAACTCATCTAGATATTTGCCTAGTTTTACAACAGGCTACATAAAAAGCAATGGTAAAGTCAGTAAAATTTCATACAGTCAAAATGAGAAAGTAAGCAATATTTCAGTAATAGTGTGGTTTGATGCTTTTGTATTTTTGTCTGATTTTTGTAAGGAAGTAGTTTTTAAGTGAGGTGAAATTTGTGTATGCAAGACAAATCAGACTCCCGAAAGGGGTACAGTAACCTGGAAAGGTTGAGAACCACTGCATTAGATCAATACTACAATCCTAAAAGAAAGTATGTACCATAAAAGTAATTTCAACAATTTAGCAAAATAATTTTCATTACTTATAGACACAACTGAGAGGAAGTATGTAGGGACAATTGGGTCTTACCTCATTGCAAGTCAATGGGAATTGGCACATTCATCCCATTTGTGCTTTTGAAAATCTTCCTCCATGGGATTTGTGCTCCCAAGTCACTTTTCCATATCCCACTCACAAGGTGGTTCTTCTCTAGTTGTTCTTTTAAACCTACTCATTTCAAGGGGTGGAAGGGATGAGTAATTTTTTTTTTGACAGTTTGAAGAAAATCTAGCCTGTACGTTTTGAACGATGCAAGCATGGGGGAAATTGATAGTTTGGTTTGTTTTTTTTCAGATTAAAGATGCTTTGCTGGGAAGTTTCATTTGCTGTCAGATGTTCAAAGTGCATCCAGTGTAGCATGTCCCTAATATAGTCCTTATGGAAAATTCATGTTTTGCCTTGGTGGGAAAACAGTAATAACTAGGATTGGCAGAATTCAATTTTTTTTTTATAATTTCAACAGATAATATTGATGTTTATTTTTAAGCACTTTTTTTTCTGATTTGTTATCTATTTAAATTTTCAGTTGCAGGAAATTATGAGGGGGCCAGACAGTAATTATTTAATGACAGCAGAGGTTGAAATTCAAAAAGTTAAAGCTTTCTAATTGTTAAAACACACATTGTCCTCAGCATATGTCAAGATATACAAAGTTAAATAGCCTTAAATCAAACTCTAAGTTCTCAAGCAGTATTTTTCTTACTTTGCCTCTCTGAAAATTTCGATTATTATCGATGGAACTATTTTTTCATTGGTTTGTGTGTTTGTGTGTGTGTGTGGTGAAACTGACGTTTACCAATACTTATGGATAAAAATTGAATCCTTCCAAGCCTAGAAATAAGAAAGCTATGGACACTTTAAAACGGTGTGACATCTACATGCCATTTGTGAGGGCAGCAGCATGTCAGAGTAGGGTTCTATTCCTGGCTCTGGCGCTGGCTGACTGTGGTGTGATCTTGACCAAGTTGTGTGACTTCTTTGTCGCTTGTAATTTCCAGACCTGTAAAATTGCCTACTTTTACAAAGGTGTCTGGAGGCTTCTCACATGACTGTTTGTAAAGCACTTTGAGATCCAGAGATGAAAGGCACTTTAGAAGGCACTTCTTTACTGATTTCAGCATGCTTCAAAGTAGAGTGTTCCAAATACATGTGGGTATGGAGACCTGTATTTGATTGTAAGATCCTTGTTAGCTGCTAATGATTTCAATCAGGAGAGGAGAGAGGCACCAACGAGGAACTTGTTCTGTGTTGAATCACCCAGAGAGAAAAAGAAAGGTTGGTCATAATGACTCTGGGCCTGATTCTGCTTGAAATCAGTGGCAAAATGGGAGAGCAGATTCTGTCCCCAGCTTTACCTGTACACGCTCAAAACTAAAGCTAAGTGCATGGATTTTTTTCTTAGGTGCTTTTGAGACTTAAGTTATTTAGGAGCATAAATCCACTTTTCCCCTATCCAATGTGAGTTAGGCTTCTAATCACTTAGCAGACTTTGACATGTTTTCCCGGTTGTCCATAATGGGGTTGCACAGGTATAAGTAAGGACAACTGGCACATTTTATGGTTTACCATACCATGTTATTGGGTATAGGTAAAATGAAGTTTTAGAACATCAAACCTTTATGGAAAAATCCTATAGAACTTAATAGCAAATAATCTTTCCATAGGTTTTTGAACCATCCCATATAGTGTATTAAAAAACTCTGTCCTTACTGATAAAATTCTATATGATGGTTCAAAAAACCTATAGAAAGAATGTAATAGGGAATTATATCCTATGGGCTTTTAGAGTATTTATTACAGAACCCTATCATATTTCTATAAAACAAGATCACTACAATGCCTATTAAATTCCATTGTACTTTCCAAGAGAGAAAATAGGAATAGACAGTAGCTATCTCTGAGACCCAATGACCCTTTCTGATGCTTTAAAAGCTTGGTCTTCACTGGGGGCAAAGTCTTTTTTTAATGTTTTTAAAAGCAAATCCAATAAAAGTGTCTCAGAGCAATGTAGAGGTATTTGGAGGAAGGGAAAAACAAAAGCTGCAGGCCTACACACTATTTAAAGGGGCAACACTGCCTTCCTATAGAGGCCAATATAAAAGCCTATAAAAACAAATAACACAAGTATGTAGGGACAAAATTAGAAACGCCAAGGCACAAAACGAGATTAAACTAGCTAGAGACATAAATCATAACAAGAAAGCATTCTGCAAATACATTAGAAACAAGAAGATGACCAAGGACAGGGTAGGCCCATTATTCAATAGCGGGTGGGGGCAGGGGGAGGAACAATAACAGAAAATGTGGAAATGTCAGAAGTGCTAAATGACTTTTTTGTTTCAGTTTTCACCAAAAAGTTTAGTAGCGGCTGGATATTTAACTTAATGAATGCCAGAGAAAATGAGGTAGGATCAGAAGCTAAAATAGGGAAAGAACAAGTTCAAAATTACTTAGACAAGTTAAATGTTTTCAAGTCACCAGGGGATGATGAAATACATCCTAATACCCAAGGAGCTGACTGAGGAGGAATATGAGCCGTTAGCAATTATCTTTGAAAAGTCAGGGAAGATGGGAGAGATTTCAGAGGACTGGAAAAGGGCAGATATTGTGCCCATCTATAAAAAGGGGAATAAGGACAACCTGGGGAATTACAGACCAGTCAGCTTAACTTCAGTTCCCAGAAAGATAATGGAGTAAATAAGTAATCAATGTGCAGACACCTAGAAGATAAGGTGATAAGTAACAGTCTGCATGGATTTGTCAAGAACAAATTGTGTGAAACTACCATAACTTTCTTTGACAGGGTAACAAGCCTTGCGGATATGGGGGAAGGGGAGATGTGATGTATCTTGACTTTAGTAAGGCTTTTCATACTGTCTCACATAACCTCATAAATAAACTAGGGAAATATAACCTAGATGGAGTTACTGAAAGGTGGGTGCATAACTGATTGGAAAACTTCCCAGAGAGTAGTTATCAGTGGTTCACAGTCAAGCTGGAAGGGCGTATCAAGTGGGGTCCTACAAGGATCAGTTCTGGGTCCGTTTCTGTTCAATATCTTCATCAATGATTTAGATAATGGCATAGAGAGTACACGTATAAAGTTTGCAGATGATACCAAGCTGGGAGGGATTGCAAGTGCTTTGGATGATAGGATTATAATTCAAAATGATCTGGAGAAATTGTCTGAAGTAAACAGGATAAAAGTCAATAAGGAGAAATGCAAAGTACTCCACTTAGGAAGGAACCATCAGTTGCACACATACAAAATGGAAAATGTCTGCCTAGGAAGGAATACTGTGGAAAGGGATCTGGGGGTCATAGTGGATCACAAGCTAAATATGAGTCAACAGTGTAACACTGTTGCCACCAAAAAAAAAAAAAAATTCTGGGATGTATTAGCAGGAGTGTTGTAAGCAAGACATGAGAAGTACTTCTTTCGCTCTATTCCGTGCTGATTAGACCTCAGCTGGATTATTGTGTCCAGTTCTGGGCACCACATTTCAGGAAAGATGTGGACAAATTGAAGAAAGTGCAGAGAAGAGCAACAAAATGATTAAAGGTCTAGAAAGGGAAGATTTTAAAAAATTGGGTTTTGTCTGGAGAAGATTGCGAGTGGGGGGGGACATAATTGTTTTCAAGTACATAAAAGGTTGTTACAAGGAGAAGGGTTTAAAATCAGGTTAAGCAAACACCTGTCGGGGATGGTCTAGATAATACTTATCCCTGCCCGGAGTGCTAGGGACTGGACCAGAAGACCTCTCGAGGTCCCTTCTAGTCCTGCAATTTTCCTTACTCAGGCATAACTCCCACAGAAGCCAACAGGAATTCTTAGTTTACACATTTCCCTCCCGTGATTTTAATGTGTTGGTTTAACAAAGTATGTAGTGACCCTGTGAGATCATATGAGCAAAATGACATTGTCATTAATTATCAGTCTAATTGGCTTCTTGCTTTTTATCTGTAAAATACTAATATTTATACACACTGATAAGAGAGCAACTGTCTACACTACTTATTCTTTGCGAGTTGCTGGGATGGGGTGCATACATTTGTTCGTTGTGGAATACACAGTAAACAGGCGTGCATTCAATTTTCAAGAAAATCATAAGCCAGGCTAGGGAATGCTATTTAAAAATGGCACAACAAATTGTGAACCCGTTCTTTGTTTGAAACAGCTCTCTAATATGTCCAGTCATGGTGACAATTTTTAGTCTCTCAGACATAATGTTCACTTCCTGCTTCTTCATGTACGTGTGTGTTTTCACAGTCCAGCTGCAAATTTAAAATGAAAGCAGTTTGTAATTGATTAGAGTTGGTGTGCTTTGCAATTTCTTGTTAATCTCTCTTATTGTGTGCTTGATAAAAATGACAGTCAGGGTATAAATCCTAGTTTAAATCAATACCTGCAAGTGCTAATCCTGGAAGATGAAAATGTCAAATACTTCTGGCTGTGCACCATCGAAAATTGAATCCTGACTAAATTGTTTGCCTTTACTTCTTCCTTCAGTGCTTTTCTTTTACCTTTTTTGCTATTATGAAATACTCTCTTGCATAACTGCTGCCTTCAGTTAAGAGAGTAGGTTAATGGTTTGGAGAAGAACGATAGAGAGCAGTGCCATCTCTCCCTCCCTAAGCAATGTCTGACAAGTCTTGTTTCACACTCAGAACCCAGGTCTCAATTAACTCCCAAGCCTGAAAGTTTAATCAAAATTCTTATTTATTCATTGTTTCTTCTGAAAAATGCATTTCAAAGCTCGACAGCAGTGGTTAGCTTTGCAATGTGCCAGGCATGTGTTTGTACAGTAAATTGGGAGACCTAAACTAGGATTGCAGGGGACACTTCCAATGTTAATTTTTGCCCTGGCTTTGGGGCCATAAGAAGCTATGGAACATGAATATCCTACTTCCAGCATTATGGGAAGGTGTCTGATGCCCATCATTGCCTTTTGGGTTAATGAACTGAGTAGCACTTAACATTTTTGAAAGCGTATACTGGTCTTGCTTCAGGTGAGTTGCTTCTGTTCTATTAAGTACCAGATGGGGGGAAAAAAGATAAAAAGAAAACGGTAAGATCTAAAGGTCACTTAGCAATGAGAGAGGAATCAGGCAAAGCAATTTCAGGGTAAAGAGACTATACCTGCCTAATTTATATCAAATTAATTTCTACAGGAGTGTACGTTTCTCATCTTTAAATGAAAATAGCTGGTCAAATAATATTGGTTCATACAATTATTTAGTTTAAGTATATGGCAAAATTTTGCCTTTACTTACACCAAGTATAGCCAACTGAAATCAGTGGAAGCTGCTGTATGCTCAGCACTTACGAAAAGCAGGCCACTTATTTAGGCGCGTAGATGTGGACTTAAGATCTGGACTCTAGGCATCCAAAAAATCTTGGCCTAATTATTTTTCCTGAATCAAATTAATAAACTGAGTATTAAAAACCAAAACTCCTTTTGTAAGTAACTTGGCATTTTACAGATATGCACATTCTTCTTTTGAACGTTTAAAAACATAGGGCCAAATCCTGAACTGCTTGATATTTACTCAGTCTGTACTTCAATGAAATGGACACTGACGTCAATGACAGCCATGCTAAAATAAGTTTTGAGGGTTAGAATGTGCCCTTAACCTCTTCCTGTGCATCTAACCCTCTCTCTGCAGAAGGTGAGGGTCAGTCACTTTCATGGCACTATCCTTCAGAGGCTCTTTGCAGAGCTCAGAGGGTGGGTGTGTATGAAGTAATAGGGAATGGGTGCAGGGCCGGTGCTACCATTAAGGCAAACTAGGCGGTTGCCTAGGGCGCCAAGATTTGGGGGCACCAAAAAGCGGTGCCCCCAATTTTTTTAACAGCGTTCCTGGGCTGGGCTGCCGGCGGTGCGCTGACGCATGCGGCTTAGACTCCCTCTCCCAGCGCAGCGGCCGCTCCATGCAATTATTGTCATTGACGGCGGGGGTGGCATGCTCGGGGAGGGGGCGTAGCAGAGGTGAGCTGGGGTGGGGAGCCCTGCGGCAGCTCCCCCCCCCCCGAAGCACTCCCCCCCCGTGGCAGCTCCCCACCCCCCTGGCCTGGGGAGCTGTGCGGCCAGGGCCGGTGCTTCCATTTAGGCAACCTAGGGCACCAGGATTTGGGGGGCGCCATTTTGCTGCCCTCGGCGTCAATTCTGCGGTGGGGGGTCCTTCCGTGCCCCGGGTCTTCGGCGGCAATTCTGCGGCGGGTCCTTCTTTCGCTCTGGGACCCGCTGCCGAAGTGCCCCAAAGACCGGGAGCGCGGAAGGACCCCCCACCTAGGGGGCCGCAAAAACCCTGGCACCGCCACCATGTGGGAAGCGACCGCTCTGCTGCTGCCCCTGGCACTGCTGGCCAGGCTTCCGCGGCAGGCAGCGCTGCAGCCTGCTGGCCGGGCGGTGCTCATCACCGGCTGTGACAGCGGCTTCGGGCACCTGCTGGCGCTGCGCCTGCACCACCTGGGCTTCACTGTCTTTGCCGGCTGCCTTTGCCCGTCAGGGAAGGGGCGCAGCGGCTGCTGCGGGAAGCCACCTCCGGTTCTGGCCGCCTGCGGGTGCTGCCGCTGGATGTCACCCGGGAGTGGGACGTGACCGTGGCCAAGGAGTTTGTGCTGAGCAACCTGCCGGAGACGGGTGAGAGTATCCTGCGCCCACCCCTTGACAGCACGTTCACATGGCACTGCCCTGCTCGGGGCTCCGACTCCTGTCTTCTGCTCCTGGCTGCCACCTGCCAAAGACTCTTCCCAGAGACAGCAGCCACTCACCCTCTGCATCAGGGCCAGGCAATGGGTGGGGGAGCTCGGGACACTGGAGTAAATTTGGAGCAGCGTTTGCTCCGATGTAGGTGCAGGGTGTGGTCCTAGATTTAGGGCTGGGAGTTCAACCAGGGTAGATATGGGGGCAGAAATAGATTATCATCAATAAACCTTCATATGTTGTAAACTCCTTGAGGCAGGGACTCTGCTGCCTTTGTCTCTTGTCCAGACCCAAATTTGGGCAGGGGGGAGCTGCCGCGGGGAGCTGCTGCGGGGTGGGGGGCGCCTTAGGGTGGAGGGGGGGGTGAGCTGCCGCAGGGCTGGGGGAGCGCAAGATGGAAGTTTCGCCTAGGGCGCGAAACTTCCTTGCACCGGTCCTGCGTGTGGCAGCTCCCCAGCTCATCTCTGCTATGCCCCCTCCCAGAGCGCTCGGTCACTGCTACACTTCTCCCGTCTCCCAGCTTGCGGCGCCAATCAGCTGTTTGATTGGCAGTGCCAGCTTCTGCTGACAGGTACAGTCCCACTGGGGATGTCCTAGGGGTACCTGAGAGCAAAATCGGGGCCACAGTCTCTTTGGAGATATCTGCCATAGTGTGAAACTGGTTCAGCTTTTCTGCCTTATTTACCCCAGTGAAACTTCCATTTCCCTCCGAAGGAGCTGTGAGGCGGAACTGGCCTCCTGGAAAAAAACTCTGATGGAAGCATCCTGAACCTTGGCATTTACCTTTTTCAGCACAGTCTAAACATAATTGAAGTCATTTCTCTACGATTCATGTGGTGAATTTAACAGAAGGTTTTAGCCCTCATGTGGCTCTAGGAAAGTGCATAAATCAGCAAAAGTCCTAAGACTTGCTTCAAAATACTGAAAGTTGCTTTATTGAATGTATTGAGTAGTGCTACCCGTTAGCCTTTCCACATACACAGAGTGGCATAGGTGGTGGTATGGCAGCAAGCCCTTTCCCCTCTGTTGTTTAATGGAGGCTATAGAGAAATATGATTGTGCCACATACTGGGGTTATGGGGCTAGCAATATGAATATTTAGGCTAGACAATGCACAGAGCGCTGGCTTCTTTGCTAGAGTTTAAATTTCTTGTGCAATAGATGTGAAATTCTGGTGCCATTTAAGATAATGGGAGCTGGGCTGGGTACTTCTAGGCTCCATCAAAGTTGGGAATGAGATGGGGGGGAAGAGGCTTGCACCTACAATCTCCTATTAGTTTTAAGTAACACTGAGATAAAAGTTGGTGTACTGGAGTCTTTGTCCTCCACTGCTCCAGAGACTCCCGGAAAAGGATCTTTTTCCCCCTGTACTTAGTACTCTGAAACACTTATTTTCTTACATTTAATTTTTTTTTATGGTCTAGACAGATCAGCACAGAAAACACTGGCAAATGCAACAGACATGCAAAATGGGAAAGGGAAACTGGGTAGCCCCATTAACTTCAGCAGGGTCTGCCTTGCTGCTACTGGGATTGGACCTGAACACTTTGGGTTAGTCACCTGCCCATTGTTTTCTAATGACATTGTTTTCAAGACTGAGGGGAAAAACAACTGAGGAGAGTTGGCAGTTTTTCAAAGGGACACTATTAAGGGCCCAAAAGCAAGCTATTCCGCTGGTTAGGAAAGATAGAAAATGTGGCAAAAGACCACCTTGGCTTAACCACGAGATCTTGCACGATCTAAAAAATAAAAAGGAGTCATATAAAAAATGGAAACTAGGACAGATTACAAAGGATGAATATAGGCAAACAACACAGGAATGCAGGGGCAAGATTAGAAAGGCAAAGGCACAAAATGAGCTCAAACTAGCTACGGGAATAAAAGGAAACAAGAAGACTTTTTATCAATACATTAGAAGCAAGAGGAAGTCCAAAGACAGGGTAGGCCCACTGCTTAGTGAAGAGGGAGAAACAGTAACAGTAACAGGAAACTTGGAAATGGCAGAGATGCTTAATGACTTCTTTGTTTCGGTCTTCACCGAGAAGTCTGAAGGAATGCCTAACATAGTGAATGCTAATGGGAAGGGGGTAGGTTTAGCGGATAAAATAAAAAAAGAACAAGTTAAACATCACTTAGAAAAGTTAGATGCCTGCAAGTCACCCGGGCCTGATGAAATGCATCCTAGAATACTCAAGGAGCTAATAGAGGTATCTGAGCCTCTAGCTATTATCTTTGGAAAGTCATGGGAGACGGGAGAGATTCCAGAAGACTGGAAAAGGGCAAATATAGTGCCCATCTATAAAAAGGGAAATAAAAACAACCCAGGTAACTACAGACCAGTTAGTTTAACTTCTGTGCCAGGGAAGATAATGGAGCAAGTAATTAAGGAAATCATCTGCAAACACTTGGAAGGTGGTAAGGTGATAGGGAATAGCCAGCATGGATTTGTGAAGAACAAATCATGTCAAACCAATCTGATAGCTTTCTTTGATAGGATAACTAGCCTTGTGGATAAGGGTGAAGCGGTGGATGTGGTATACCTAGACTTTAGTAAGGCATTTGATACGGTCTCGCATGATATTCTTATCGATAAACTAGGCAAATACAAATTAGATGGGGCTACTATAAGGTGGGTGCATAACTGGCTGGATAATCGTACTCAGAGAGTTATTAATGGTTCCCAATCCTGCTGGAAAGGCGTAACGAGTGGGGTACCGCAGGGGTCTGTTTTGGGACCGGCTCTGTTCAATATCTTCATCAACGACTTAGATATTGGCATAGAAAGTACGCTTATTAAGTTTGCGGATGATACCAAACTGGGAGGGATTGCAACTACTTTGGAGGACAGGGTCATAATTCAAAATGATCTGGACAAATT
Source organism: Malaclemys terrapin pileata (assembly GCF_027887155.1). NCBI lineage: Eukaryota > Metazoa > Chordata > Testudines > Emydidae > Malaclemys > Malaclemys terrapin. The sequence goes on along the minus strand of NC_071507.1, from coordinate 19,962,017 downwards.
GGAGAAATGGTCTGAGTTAAACAGGATGAAGTTTAACAAAGACAAATGCAAAGTGCTCCACTTAGGAAGGAAAAATCAATTTCACACATACAGAATGGGAAAAGACTGTCTAGGAAGGAGTACGGCAGAAAGGGATCTAGGGGTTATAGTGGACCACAAGCTAAATATGAGTCAACAGTGTGATGCTGTTGCAAAAAAAGCAAACATGATTCTGGGATGCATTAACAGGTGTGTTGTGAGCAAGACACGAGAAGTCATTCTTCCGCTCTACTCTGCTCTGGTTAGGCCTCAGCTGGAGTATTGTGTCCAGTTCTGGGCGCCGCATTTTAAAAAAGATGTGGAGAAACTGGAAAGGGTCCAAAGAAGAGCAACAAGAATGATTAAAGGTCTTGAGAACATGACCTATGAAGGAAGGCTGAAAGAATTGGGTTTGTTTAGTTTGGAAAAGAGAAGACTGAGAGGGGACATGATAGCAGTTTTCAGGTATATAAAAGGGTGTCATAAGGAGGAGGGAGAGAACTTGTTCACCTTAGCCTCTAAGGATAGAACCAGAAACAATGGGTTTAAACTGCAGCAAGGGAGGTCTAGATTGGACATTAGGAAAAAGTTCCTAACTGTCAGGGTGGTTAAACACTGGAACAAATTGCCTAGGGAGGTTGTGGAATCTCCGTCTCTGGAGATATTTAAGAGTAGGTTAGATAAATGTCTATTAGGGATGGTCTAGGCAGTATTTGGTCCTGCCATGCGGGCAGGGGACTGGACTCGATGACCTCTCGAGGTCCCTTCCAGTCCTATAATCTATGAATCTATAACACCTTTGTTCTTTAATGGTTTCTTTTCTAATGCCGACTCGCCCTGGAGTTCTTTATTTTGCTGCAGTACTTTCTCCATCTGTATTCTTGGGGGGTATTGTATGTGTTTAGATTTACTCACAACGAGCAAGAGTAGAAACTGGGAGCAATTTCCACTCACTCAAACCCCTTGGTCAGTACTGTCCCCACAAAGCGAGGCCGTGATTCTGCAGTGAGCTCTATTGGGCAGACCCCGGTGCCCATGCATATTGCAGGATCTGGACCTTACTCTGCAGCACCATTGCAGCTACCAATTAAGCCTCCATCTCCTGTGCTGGAAAACCTCTCTGTCATTAAAACAAATGAGATCAGAGCTTCCTCACCAGATGGTTTTATTTTCTTCCCAGCTGTCCTCACTCTCACTTGTTAAAATGGAACGGTAAATCTTATTGCACATGATGGTGGTGATTTCCTGCCCAAGAGCTGCGTGCAGCAGAACACGACTGGTGGTAGTGGCATAGAAGGGAAGGGATAATAGACAAGATGGGTAGGGAAGCCCTTCAAATTTGGAAGGATTCTACAATTTTTTAAATATCTGCTGCCAGCTCTGGCATTTATTCAGCCCACAGAACTTAGTTATTGCCTAGCATGAGCTTGGGTGCTGTAATTTACTTGCTGGCTGTCATGCCATGCTGATAGACTTTTTCAGAAAACTGTCACACTTTGAGAAAATGCTGCTCTCAACCTCTACTTTTATCCACCATGTAGTGACAGCAAATATTTTAACAGTAATAAGAGTGGTGTTCAACAAACTGTTTTGAAATGTACTTCTAAGCAGTTCACTGAATGTATGTATTTAGTGAGAAAATTACTACGTATAAATCCCACCTTGTGTTTTTACTACAGAAATAATGGCTTGTAATTTATTTAGCAAAAAACCTTGGCTCATCAAATGGTGTAAAAGTGAAGTCCTACCTTTAATCCAAACTTTCAAATGGGCCAACTGAGGTACAAGAGGCAGATATGATTCGCCTAAGGCAAAAAGGTAGCAAGTAGGTGAGCTGGTTCGAAACTCAAACTCCTGGGGTCTCCGTTCTTTGCTATAACCAGAGGAGTAAACACTGGATGTCAGACACAAATTCAGTCTTTGGATGTGCCTGGTGGTTCCCTTTGGTACTATAATTAGCATAGCTTCCTCCCCAGTGTTTGCTTCAGTTTCTGTGATTCTGCTCTCTACATTTAATGAACCAGATCTGATACTGACCACAGCCAATGCTACTGAGGTCAAGAGATTTGCACAGAATATTAATCAGTGCAGAAGCTGGCCTATGCTTTTAGACACCAAACCATCCTTCCGCTCCTGGTAATGTGGGAGTTGGGAGACCTATCTGCTACCGGTTATGGCACTGACCTCTATGTGACCTTGGACAAATCATTTACCCTTTAAATCTCATGAAAGCTGGTACAGAAAATGAATGGAGTTGGGTGAGTCAGCCTTTGGATGGTGAAACATCTGCCTACGTACAAACTGGTCAACTTTTAATGGCTTTCAGATTGGCTTGCTCTTGCAAACAAGGTCCATTTTCCTGTGCAGCTCTACAAAAGCACTGGGGGCCAGCAGATTGACTTATGTTGTTGGGAAACTCTTGAAGGAATAATTATACTATTTTACACTTTCACAGACTCTCCCATCCGAGAATCCCAAAGAACTCTCGAACCCTTCAGGAATAAAGCTTTCACAACACCCCTTCTTGCTCCATTTCACAGGCAAGGACACTGAAGTCTGGAGATCTTGTGTGACTTGCCAAAATAAGGCAGCATGTCATTGGCAGAGGCCCAGAAGAGAATTCAGATCTCCTGATTCACATGCATTGACCTCAAGATAATGCTTCTTTTTGCTGTTGAGTGGGTATACTAATTGTTAGACTGGTCTTCTATTTTATACCCTCTGGTCAGAATAATTGTTTTGATTGTATTGTGAATAATTTTAATATGACATACTAATCTCAATCAGTCAGTTTTAAAGACTATTTACAGATTACCTTATTATTCCTTAATAATGATACACACATATGCAGCCTCTCCCTATATAACAGCACCAAGCTGTTGAAAATGCCTGCGAACCACAGCGGTTCTTAATATGGTTTAGTGTCCATAAAATAGAATGATGCTAAAGGATCCACACTGAGCCTTGCTCACCAACAACTTCATTGGGAATGGTGTGTATGCCTGATGTGGAAGGGTGGGGTTGGAACAGAGAGCCCTCCACCAAAGGAACTGGCACTCCTCAAACCAGACAGGGAGAGGTCCATCCACCAACCAGAAAAAAATCATTCCTCCAAGAACTACATCCTTGAGAAGGGAACCCATCCCCTGTGTGGGAAGTAGGTGGAATGGGTGAGGATAGGGTGACCAGATGTCCCGATTTTATAGGGACAGTCCCGATATTTGGGGCTTTTTCTTATATAGGCTCCTATTACCCCCCCACCCCCTGTCCTGATTTTTCACACTTGCTGTCTGGTCACCCTAGGTGAGGAGCACCTGACAGAGGACTGGGGAAGGAGGAAAAGAGGGAAGAAAGACCATTACCTAGGAACTCCAACCATATCCCTAAGCCAATCAAACGACTTCTCTGTGGCTTAGGCCTTGAATAGATACCCAAGTTTTACTGATTTCACTACATCAGTTTAGAAACGGCTGTAGTAAAATTAATTATGTCCACATGAGTTGCACCAATTTATCTACATTAGTTTCTAAACCAATTTAGTGAAATGGGTAAAACGTTTCTCTGTATCCAAGGTCTTAATTACCCCCTCTGACAAATGGGGCTAAGGAGAATGCTTTACACTTTCGTAGAGCTGCTTCATGCTTGGAGCTCAAGTACTTTATAGAAATGAGTGAGCACTATCAGCCTGATTGTACAGTTGTAGTTACCTAATTACAGAGATTGGAAGCAATTTTCATGAGAGGCATTGTAGCCGGGTGAGTGAAACAGGCTCTACTAGCTTAGAGATCAACATTCTGAACTTGGGTTTGCCACAAACTGCCTTGATAAGCTTTGGTAAGTCAGTTAAACTCTGTTCCCCACTCACCTTAGCTAGAAAAGGGACCTGTGTACATTCCCCTGCTAGGTCAAAGGGGCCATTTTAATGGGAGGAGTGGAGGAGGAGGAATTTACTGTTCTTGGAGTATTCTTTCACTTTTGAACAATGTTCCAGGCCAGTTTGGAGACAATGAAAACATTCTCTATTGCGTTGTTTACTATTATTATACAAAAGCTTTCAATTTAGCTTTAACACTAGAAAGTGCCTGAAATGGCCACAGACTGCTGCGGAAAAGACAGCTTTGCACTTTGGGGCAATTGAAAACCAACTCTTTCCAGAGACGAGAGTTGCTGGTTATGACATCGGTTATTAAAATTGATGGAGTTGGTTTTAGGTTGGTAAGTTTTGTGAAATTCTCCATTGCTGACCCTTTATCAGAGCATTGATGTTTGAAGCAGAGGGCTGATCAAATACAAAATGAAAGTGAAGGATCTTCATCCTGTCAATCAAAACAGAGATGGGTGGATCCCTCAGTGTACAAGAGGCTGCGTCTCCAGGATGGAGTGAATCTGTAAATAGCTGGCATTGGGGGAATTAAAGTGTGTGTGTGTAATATGAGTGGAAAGTTAACCCTATATATAAGATAATGGTCCCAACTGTTTGTTGTGAAAATGCAGTGTCTCTTTCTTGAATGTCCCTTGAGAAGGCAGAATGAATAACCATATGCAAGAAAAAGAATATGGCCCTGTTTCTGACATGTGCTCTTAGTTTAGCAGGCAAGGTATAGGCTCTAAGTCACTTTCGGAGACATTACCCTAAGTCCCGTTTTGAAATGTGACTAAGGCCCTGAGACATCTATGTCCTATTGACTTTCTTTGAGAGTTAATCTCCTAACTCCATTTTCAAAATGGGGATTAGGGTAAAATCTCCAAGTGATTTAGAATTATAGGACTGGAAGGGACCTCGAGAGGCCATCTAGTCCAGTCCCCTGCACTCATGGCAGGACTAAGTATTATCTAGACCATTCCTGACAGGTGTTTGTCTAACCTGCTCTTAAAAATCTCCAATGATGGAGATTCCACAACCTCCCTAGGCAATTTATTCCAGTGCTTATACACCCTGACAGTTAGGAAGTTTTCCCTAATGTCTAACCTAAACTTCCTTTGCTGCAATTTAAGCCCATTGCTTCTAGTCCTATCCTCAGAGGTTAAGAACAATTTTTCTCCCTCCTTCTTGTAACAACCTTTTATGTACTTGAAAACCATGTCCCCTCTCAGTCTTCTCTTCTACAGACTAAACAAACCCAATTTTTTCAGTCTTCCTTCATAGGTCATGTTTTCTAGACCTTTAATCATTTTTGTTGCTCTTCTCTAGACTTTCTCCAATTTGTCCACATCTTTCCTGAAATGTGGCACCCAGAACTGGATACACTACTCCAGTTGAGGCCTAACCAGCAGAGTGGAGTGGAAGAATTACGTCTCGTCTTGCTTACAACACTCCTGCTAATACATCCCAGAATGATGTTCATTTTTTGTTTGTTTGTTTTTGCAACTGTGTTACACTATTGACTCATATTTAGCTTATGGTCCACTATGACCCCCAGATCCCTTTCTGCAATACTTCTTCCTAGGCAGTCATTTCCCATTTTGTACGTGTGCAACTGATTGTTCCTTCCTAAGTGGAGTACTTTGCATTTGTCCTTATTGAATTTCATCATATTTACTTCAGACCATTTCTCCAGTTTGTCCAGATCATTTTTGAATTTTAATCCTATCTTCCAAAGCACTTGCAAACCCCCGACTCCCAAGTTGGTATTGTCCGCAAACTTTAAGTGTACTCTCTCTACACAGGGCCAGCTTTAGGAAATGCAGGCCCCGATTTGAATAGTTTCGATGGGGCCCTGACAGGGATGACTCACCCAGCGGCGCTCTGGGTCTTCCACGGCACTGAAGGACCCGCCGCTGAAGTGTCGCCGAAAACCCGGAGCGAGTGAAGGACCCGCCGCTGAAGACCCGGAGTGCCACCGGGTGAGTAAAAAATTAAAAAGACGCCTAAGTTAGGTGCTCTTCTTTAGGGCCCGGGGCCCTGTTAGGCGCAGGGCCCGATTCGGGGGAATCAGCCTAAAGCCGGCCCTGTCTATACAGTTATCTATTTAGGAGCCTGTCTTGCCAAATCACTTTTCAAAATGGGACTTAGGCTCTTAAATCACTTACATGCTATTGAAAATTTCACTCACAGTTTAGAAGTACAACAAAAGGGTATGCCTTTTTACTTCACCTTTTCTTGCTTCCAGGTTTTTCATTAGCAGATTTAACATACAACACACAGTTCAAGAGGGAAAAAAATGAAAAGTTAACCTCTCTCCAAATCCCAAAGCCCAGCATTCAGTACAAAGTACAGTGAATCAGGAAAAATACCTTTTCAATCACCAGTCTGCAAAATGCAAATGTGGGCTGCAGGGCTCTTTTTTTCCCCTGGTTCACAAGGAGTGGGGTGAAGAGTGAGGGGTGGGGTGTTCATTTGAAGGGTTTAAACTTTTATAAAATCCTCTGAAGTTGGGGTTATTTGTTTTGTTTTACTGTATAGAAGGTCACGTCTGAAAGCTTGGGGTAGAAGCTCTTTCTGTATCTAGTCTAGATCAATCAATAAATAAATGCAGCATCTTCAGCTATCACGAGTGAGATTTCAGTTCTGTGTGATTATTTTAGTACCCTCAGAGACGGCTGACACCAAAACAGTGACACTTGAGGCTTTTACCAGCTGTTAGAGGACTTCCAGTACAGTAAAGAGGTGTATTCCAAAATTTAGAACAGTGCTACATAGTGACGAAATATATTTGTGTAATATTTCAGTTCAAGCAGCACTACAGATGATAGGATGCTTAGTTCTTTTCAGTGAGTTTTTGCTTTTTTTATTTTTTGTTTAAGTCAATCACAAATTAGCTAAACTCTTGGCCATGGCCTCATGAGATTTCTGGTTACTAAACCTTTGGATTCTGGATTTAATGGGCCCAACGTCTGATCCAGTATGAGAAGCCCTTAATTATTTTGCTCACATTTGCTTCTTGCCTCCCTCCAAGTGCTTTTGAGTGGCACTCCCTATTTACTTTGACCTGGCCATAAATGGTATTTCAAAGAACATTGGGCGAAGTCAGTTGGAGTTTTGCCATTGACTTCAGTGAGGCCAAGACTTTACCCATTGTCTTTATTTAAGGTAGACTTTGGTTGCAGATATTGCTACTCAGCCACTGTTGTACTAAATAATCTGCGTTTATGTCTCAGCTGATGCTGTCCCTCTAGTCCACTGTCCTGGTTACAGCTTGTACATCCTGCTTGGAGGGCAGTGTATCCAACACAGGAACACTGAATTACTTTCACATTGAAAGTGTTTCAATTCAAGACCACTACATCTCCTTATATGCTGCCTCTGTTCTCTGCCTCTAGTCTTGTGTGTGTGGTGTATAAGTACAAAGGGTCTCTGTTTATAGCATATCAACACTTTAAAAGCTCCTAGCCTGGGGCTCCAGCCTTCATCCCCCACTTGCCAGTAGGGCCCTTGTTCACCTAAATGTGGGGAGGCAAGTAAAAATGTGCTCAGAGCCAGTTTATAGCAGTGGGTGGGGTTCATACCGTATCTGACTCAAAACAGGGTAGGCAGTACCTACCTCAAAGAGCTCCTTGTGCCACTTTTACCAGCTTGTGCTATAACACTTTAAGTCCAGATTCTGATGCTGTTACTCAGTAGGCATAAGCATATCAGAATCTGTTTTAGCATCTGAAGCCTGGTGGTAAATCATTGTTTTTTAAACTGCTTGTAAAAGGTGACCATCTGTCCCTTACTTTAAAAGACATCCTTTGTTTGATGCTTAATGTTCAGGATGCACTTTATCTCATATCTCAGCAATAATCATACACTGTGATACACGTGCATGATTTCGTGATGTAAGATTTTGTACCGCCAATACAACACTGCAGGGAGCGGCACCTTGAAAAATGAGCTTCGTTCTGTATCTTTCATGCAGTTCTCCTTTGTTTCCTTGAATTGCTAGTGGTCGATCAATATCTAAGATGTATTTCAATGAAGTCATAATGGCCTTTATTAGCATCATTTATTTGAACTACTCTATATTCTGCTGTGAATTAGAAGACTGAATCAATAATTTTCCCATTCAGAAGCTTCTCTCTGTAGGAGGTGTTGGTTTGAGGGATGTGTGGACTCCTTGGGCAAGGTCTAGCTCCCCTTGCTCACATGAGTAGTTCCAGTGACGTCCAAGGGATGGCTCTTGAGTAAGGGGAGCTGGATTTGGTCCTAAGAACTGACCACATCAAACCATTGTACAAACCAACCACTTATGTCAAAGGAGTGAGATTTTATGGTTTGTGTTACAGGAGTGCCCAGAGAGCCCAGCAAGCTGGTGACCTGTTGTCTGTATGTTGCCTGGCACATAGCAAGAGACCACCCTGCCCTGATGAGCTCACCATCAAAACTGACAAAAGGTGAGAGGGGAAACATAGGCACAGGGAGGTGAAGTGACTTACCCATGGTCTTGCCAATTAATGGCAGAGGTAGGAATAGCACTTAGGTTTCCTGACTCGAATGCCAGTGCCCTAAGTTACTAGAGCATGATGCCTGAAGACTTGGGGGTGTCTGGAATGCAGGGTCAGGCTCCTTCTTCCTTCTCATTCATCCTGTTCTGTGCTTTTCTCTGAATAAAACCATAATTTGAGGACTGTTCAGATACCTTTACATATACTGGCCCTGAATTGTTTTTAGCTCTGCTCTCACTTCATGTTGAATGAAATAGAGAGTTATCACGACCCTTTTGAATGACAAAGCGCTGACAAATTATTCTGAAGGTTGCTCTCCATGCTAACCCTGCAGTTCTGATGTTTAAAATGCTTCTGCTTGCAAATCTAATTAGATAGCAGGGTATAAATATCTGTGACTTTCTGTCATTGCCAGATTTTTGAAGAATCCTCCTCTTATCGTTTTCACTCACTTGCTTGCTAGTTTTCTGTCAAGAATGCCCAGCTTGTAGGTATGGTTAGAAACCTGTAACTGAGTTAAGTTAGAACTCACTCCACAAGTTATGCATTCCCAATTTTTGGGATGCTCCCATTGTAATTCTAAGGCAGAAAAAGCATTGTTTTCCTTATTAAAAGGACCCCCCCCCAAAATATTGATCAGATAAGAGTTGTCTGAAACAAATGAAGCATTTTCTCTTCCCTTTGGTTTTATCATCCTTTCTGTTTATATGGCTCCAAATCTGACTACCCTTTCGAGTGTTAAGTTGTACGTTGCTCTGTGAATAGTTCCATTTGGCTTCAAGTCAATAGGACTATTTCTGAAGCAAGGTGCTACTCACCATAAAGATGCACTGACAAATGTAGGCCTACACATGCTGATGCACATTCCTGGTACCTCAGGAATCCTATAGTGATTTGAGCAGAGACATCACTAAAAACAAACCCAACCAAAATAACTTTCAGAGGATTTGTTTGTTTTTATGCCAAAAATCCAAATACGTCTCCAGACAAAATTATTGCTTTGGGGGAAGATTTTCAAAGGCACAAATAGGTGTTTAGCATCCAACTCCTGTTGGCCTTCAGTGGGACTCAAATATCTGCCTGGTCCTTGTACCTTTGAAAATCCTCCATATTTGCTTTCCAAGTTTCTATTGCAATAGCACTTATGAATCCTATGCAGGAATTAGGGCCCATTGCACTGGATACCAAACAAACCGATAACACAGACACTCCCTGCCCTGGATTACTTACAATTTATGATTTTACACTGGGGTGGGCAAACTGCTCCAGCTGGGGAGCAGGGTCGGGGGCCGCTCCACACGGCTCCCGGAAGCAGCGGCATGGCCCCCTTCCGGGTCTTACTCATAGGGGCAGCCAGGGAGCTCCACTCCGCATGCTGCCCCCACCCCAAGCGCTGCTCCCATAGCTCCCATTGTCCAGGAACCACAACCAATGGGAGATGCAGGGGTAGTGCCTGCGGAAGAGGCAGCATGCAGAGCCACCAGGCTGCACTGCCATTGGGGGGACATGCTACTGCTTCCGGGAGCCACTTGAGATAAGCGCTGCCCAGAGCCTGTACCCCTGAGACTCTCCACATGCCCCAACCCCCGCTGCCCCAGCCCTGATCCCCCGCCTGTCTTCCGAGCCCCTTGGTCTCGCACCCTCCTGCACCTCAAACCCCTCATTCCCAGCCCCACCCCAGTCCAGAGCCCCCTCCTGCACCCTGAACTCCTCATTTCTGATCCCACCCCAGAGCCTGCACCCCCAATAAGAGCCCTTCCCCACCGCAACCCCAATTTTGTGAGCATTCAAGGCCCGCCATACAATTTCTATTCCCAGATATGGCCCTCGGGCCAAAAAAGTTGCCCACCCCTGTTTTACACAATATTCAACAGATGAATAAAGAGATGGGGCGGGATGGAGAAAGTAACAGTAGTCCTATTTACACCATTAGTAGTTCATTTGGCCTTCATAGTCCCGGGTTGCCTCCATGAGTTCTTCTTTCTGATAATCTCAATCATTTTCAGTGAGAAGTGGCTCATGTTCTCCAACTGGGGCTGCTCCTCTAATGAAAAAGAAACTACTGAATTTTTGGCCTCAAAATTCAGCTATCAGATGGTGGAATGAATGAAATATGAAGCACTTTGCCTCTATCAGCTACAACAATGTGTCTGCTGCCTAGGAGATGATAAAGGCCCAGACATCCACATCAAGGACAGTCGGCAGTTCACAGGAATGAGCAGTTCCACCATTGTTAACTGCTAGTGGCATTGACATTCTGCTCTCACCAATTATATGTGAAATCAAGATGGAAGATAAGTACTGAACCATCCACAGCTGTTTGAAATGGTTGGATTGATCTTTGACAGCTCGCAAACTCATTGCTGCAAGTGTCACTCTCATAAATTCTCTGTAGATTATGAAAAGCATTAGTCTCAACAGTGCACAAACAGAGAAACCGAACAACTTGTGCAACCAGTGACAAGGAAATCAGAGCCGAGAAGCTGGAATGAGGTTAACAGATGACTTAGACCCATGTGCTGTAAAGGAGGCAGGCCAGGGATTGTAGTCCTCACTTAGTTGTGTTGAGGAAAATATATTGCACTCTGAGTTATGGGACGCTGAGCAGGTATTTGAGTTTTAATCAAGGAAACGTTGGTAGTGGGACTGCAAATGGCATGCCAAAATATGGCTGATGTTTGTAATTTTTAGACAATTCTAAGTATCAAAGGGGTAGCCATGTTTAGTCTGGAGCTGTAAAAGCAGCAAAGAGTCCTGTGGCACCTTATAGACTAACAGACGTATTGGAGCATGAGCTTTCGTGGATGAATACCCACTTCTTTGGATGCATCTGAAGAAGTGGGTATTCACCCACGAAAGCTCATGCTCCAATACGTCTGTTAGTCTATAAGGTGCCACAGGACTCTTTGCTGTTTAAACAGTTCTAAGTATCTGCACTATTATACAAAATGATTTGTTTGCAAGCCTCCCTTATAACCTTTAGCCCAGTGGTTAGAGGGCTCATCCAGGATGTAAGAGGCACAGATTCAATTAATCCCTCTGCTTGACATGGAGGGGGCATTTGAATTGGGCTTTTCACATCTTAGGGGAGTGCCTTAATTACGGGGCTATGCTAGTGTTGGGCTCTTTCAATCTTTCCTTTTCCTGTTGAAGCTTTGAATAAATAATTAAATCTGCATTGGGCCAGAGTGACTGAGAATTACTCTAGAGCCCCGTGGTTAGGAGACTCAGCCGAGAGGGAGGAAACCCAAATTCTAATCCCTGCCCCACAATGGAGGAAAGGTGGGGACTGGACCTGGGGTCACCACCATCCATGGCTAAATGGGGAGGCTGCTGCTGCTGTGTTTCTTGTAGCAGCAGCAGCAACAACAACAAAGGTTTAGACTCCTAACTCCAGGAGAGGGTTCATAGCTGTGAATCCCAAGTGGGGATAGGCACATCCCTCTGGCCCCAGCCTTAGGCATCTAACTCCCTGAGAGAGGTGGAGCATTTCCTAATGGCAAGTTTAGGTGGCTCCCCTGCAATGCCTAAATCCCTTTGTGGATCTAGTACCTTGCTGAACTGGGCTTGAATTCCGCTGGGGAGATGGAATTTGCTGGCAGAAGGGCACCAGCCAAAGCCCGTTGAAGTGAATGGGAATCCATTGCCTGCAGTGGACATTGGATCAGGCCCATAACAAATAGCAGGTGTTGGCTTCTGTCCCATTAATTTATCCAGCCTTAAGACTGATGATGGAAAAGGGAGGATATTGGAGTGTTGGCTGTGGCCGGCAGTGTGCAGGAAGTCAGACAGATGATCATGATGGGCTCTTCTGGCCTTTAAGTCTATGAAAATCTACGAGAAACAATACTTAGTACTTATAGTGCTATAAGTCCAAACTGCTGTAAGAAGTGTCCTACTAAAGGTTTCATGTATCAGAGGGGTAGCTGTGTTAGTCTGTATCCACAAAAACAACGAGAAGTCCGGTGGCACCTTGAAGACTAACAGATTTATTTGAGCATAAGCTTTCGTGGGTAAGAAACCCACCTCTTCAGATGGATGGAGTGAAACTTACAGATACAGGCATAAATGTATATTGGCACATGAAGAGAAGGGAGTTACCTTACAAGTGGAGAACCAATGTTGAAGGCCAATTCAGTCAGGGTGGATGTGGTCTGCTCCCAATAATTGATGAGGAGGTGTCAATACCAAGAGAGGGAAAATTGCTTTTGTAGTGAGCCAGCCACTCCCAGTCCCATTCAAGCCCAAATTGATGGTGTTAAGTTTGCAAATGAATTGTAGCTCAGCAGTTTCTCTTTTTGTTGAAGAATGGCTACTTTAAAATCTGTTATTGAATGTCCAGGGAGACTGAAGTGTTCTCCTACTGGCTTTTGTATATTACTATTCCTGATTTGTGTCCATTTATCCTTTTACGTAGAAACTGTCTGCTTTGGCCAATGTACATGGCAGAGGGGCATTGCTGGCACATGATGGCATATATCACATTAGTAGATGTGCAGGTGAATGAGCCCTAAGATACAACCGCATTTGCTCCAATGTCTATCTTAGGGCTCATTCACCTGCACATCTACTAATGTGATATATGCCAGCAATGCCCCTCTGCCATGTATGCTACAAAGCGTAAAGACAGCTCCAAAGGGAGACTAATGGACATGGACGATGAAGGAAATAAATATTGATTTACTTATTGAAAACTGTTATTCTGGGACATTCTGCTTCAAGCAATTTTTGTTGTTTGAGATTTTTCACACACAATGACATGGGGAAACTAACAGCTGGTCAGCAGCATTCTCATGGGGGCTAAGCTGTGAATGTGTGAAATCAGTATGAAAAAGAAAGTGGAAAAACTTGCCCAAGACATGCCCCATCCCATTTTGGGGCTGCTTAATACCTTGTTCCTTCTGGCAGCAACTGACAGAAGAATGACTGGAACAAGAGTAATCAAAGAAGCACCAGCAGAGATGGAGGGATGTTCATTTTTCTTCCACTGGCCTTTCATTTTCACTGGGCTAAGGAAATTTTATCAGAAGTAGAAAATATTGAGCTTTAAGGGTAAATCTGGGTTAAAATGATATTCACCTAGACTGCTTTTTAATCTTTGTCACTGTGCCAACATGAATAAAGAAAGCAAGAAGACATCTTCATGGACCCTGTAGAAAACAGGAGAGTCAAAGTTAAGGATAAAGTAGAAAAAAACCCAAACTTGTCAACATATGGAACTACTTCACTCAAATAACCTTAACTTTTCCCCATAGCTTCCTGTCTTCCTGTCCTTCCCATTTTTGAGTTCCCTTCTTGTCTGCTTTGTAACTTGTCATTTGATCAGACTGTTTTCTTAACTTTTAATATAAAAGACTGTAGCCTAAAAAAGGCATACAGCAGACTCCTTAAATTTGAAAATGCTGGTAACTGTATCAATGCCTTACTCTATCTTCCCTGGGTCATCCTCTTCCATAAAGGCTTTAACAAGTCTGCAGATAGTGATGATCCTGCACTACTACTTCTGGTGGGGTGAGTACCAAAAATGTGCACCTCACAGCATTGGTTTGCGAAGTGGCTTAAGTCGCAAATGTCTCAAATGCTACATGACTGCAGAAGAGAAGAATGAGGGGGGATTTGATAGCTGCTTTCAACTACCTGAAAGGGGGTTCCAAAGAGGATGGATCTAGACTGTTCTCAGTGGTACCAGATGACAGAACAAGGAGTAATGGTCTCAAGTTGCAGTGGGGGAGGTTTAGGTTGGATATTAGGAAAAACTTTTTCATTGGGGGAGTGGTGAAGCACTGAAATGGGTTACCTAGGGAGGTGGTGGAATCTCCTTCCTTAGAGGTTTTTAAGGTCAGGCTTGACGAAGCCCTGGCTGGGATGATTTAGTTGGGGGTTGGTCCTGCTTTGAGCAGTGGGTTGGACTAGATGACCTCCTGAGGTCCCTTCCAACCTTAATATTCTATGGTTCTATGATTCTATGACTCCTCAGCACCAAGCTAACATTTTGCTTTCTTCATCTACATCTACTTTAGGATCTAGACCTAGACATTTTGTGTGCAAATATATGTTCTGGGTGAGATGTTTACCCCATTCCAGACTCTCTGCCAGTTAAAAGGGCTGGAACTTTGTAAAAGGGCCCGAAAAGCCCTTTATCAGCTGTGGGGAGGATTTGCACAGTACAGGCACTGTGGAAGATGCCTTTAGGGAGTGCTCTCTGCGGACCCCCTTGCAAAGCTCTGATAGGGAGTATCCTGGGTGGGGTGTGTTGGGGTGGGCCACAGCATGCAGCTCTGGAGAGATTCTTGGAAGGGCTGTGGCCTGTAGGGCAGCCTGGGGAGACCGTTGTCAATATGACAAGTCTTAATGACTGTCTAAATAAGGCTGGGGTTCCTAGAGCAGCTCAGGATGAGCAGGACACAAAGGTGGCTTGAAGCCACCTTAGGCTCTCCCTACCCCTACTTGAGTACATATACTTACACTAGTTCTCCTCAAGCTAGCATGAGTATAAATCGCAGTGTCACCACCGCGGAGGCACAGCTGAGCTGTGCTGAGTGCATACCCACCAGTGTCAGGTGAGTTTGTACTCAGCATGACTCAACCATGCCTTCACTCCTGATGTCCGTACTACCACACCTACTCTGCTACTTAGACTCATCCAAGCTCAATGAGAGCTAGTACGAGTTCTTGTATCTGAGCAGGAGAATCACCTCGCTAGCTCACAGTGTAGACATAGTTTTAGTTCTCTCTCTAAGAGGCTCAGCACAGACTCCTTCCCTTTTAGGGACCCTGTATTACATGCAAATTTACCCAAGTGATATGCAAAAAGAAGAACAGGAGTACTTGTGGCACCTTAGATACTAACAAATTTATTAGAGCATAAGCTTTCGTGGACTACAGCCCACTTCTTCGGGCTGTAGTCCACGAAAGCTTATGCTCTAATAAATTTGTTAGTCTCTAAGGTGCCACAAGTACTCCTGTTCTTCTTTTTGCGGATACAGACTAACACGGCTGTTACTCTGAAACTTGCCAAGTGATATGTATTCTCAACCTTGACACCAATTCAGCAAAGCTTATGCCAGGAATTATGTAGAGATACAGTATCTATTGTACATTTTGTATCTTGCAGCATCTTCTAACTACTGGGAGCATCTTCTAACTAGAGGCAACACAAAAATTAATTGGGCACAACTCCTTATAATTATTGGGTGGAAGAGGAATAAATGGTACTTTAACCCCCCTACACCTGCTAAGTACTTGTACCAATAATATCCATCCTTTCTCCTGACCATGGTTGTGGTCTCCTGACCACTGGTTGTCTTGCCCTTCTCTACAGCTGGGAGAGAGTTTTTTTGGCTGGACACAGACCAGTGTTTTAGTGCTTTATGGGTAACACCTACTACAGGGTCTTGCATTCTTATCCTTTTTGAAGCATTTTTTTTAAACTTGTGTGGGGTTAAAAGATGTGGGGGAAAGAAACACCAGTGATGATGTGAGCCAAATGTATCCCTGCCGCCTCTCCATTTATTTTCATGGGCTTAACCCAATGATGAATTTGACTTCTTATTCCCCAGCCATAAGCAAACATGTTGTCTAACTAAAGCAATGATTTCTTAACAAGAAGATCTTGATTGCACTAAGAGCCTCTTTCTTCCTCAGTGTTTTACTCCTGACTGATAAGTACCCAGCTCTTTCAGAATCAACTTACCTTTTCTTTGTACAAAAATTCAGCTTCTATCATGTCTCCCTTCTTATGCTGACTCTGGTGCTATGCAAACTATTCTGCTCTTGGAACAAGGGGCTGATGATAAAATCAACATGTACGGAGCAGTAGCACTGAAAATCTGTAAAAAGGCACTTATGCTTTCATTAGAAAATGTATGAATTCCACCGTTACTGTCTTTTCTGCTATGAAAAATCTGATGATTGCTAGGGAGGGGCCAAATACAAGAGTAAGATTCTCTTATCCCTCCCCAAGCAAACAATAAGTATCTCTTGAATCGTGGCAGCTAATGTGTATATTGAGGGCAGGTGGAATTTCAGTGTACCATGTTTTTCAAGGTTAGAGTTTGTGCGGGGGAAAAAACAAAAATTTTGAAATTTGTTTTCATTCAAAAGTGGAACAAAAAGTTATTTGTATGATCATAATGCCTACTCATGGTACAGGACACCAGTGAGATAAGGGTTGTACAAACACAGAACAAAAGAGACAGCACCTGCCCCAAACAGCTTAAATAGAAATTTCAACATTTCTCACAGAACAGAAATTCAGAATAAATTTGATTTGGAAACTTTGAGTTGTTTTGTTTTGAAAATGTAAAACAACTATGATATAAATTATATACGAAACACTTTGACATTATTGAAATTAAATCAGTAAGTTGAAATGATTCATTTTCACTCTTTCCAATTGAAAATGTCATAGAAATTGACATGTTTCTGCGAAACATTTTGATATTGACAAAACTGCATTTTCCCACCAAAAACTTTGTTAAACTTTTCAACTGGCTTTATTCAGGTTAAATCCAAGTGATTCCAATTAGAGCCCTGATTGGGTGGAGCAGGTATTGGTGTGTGCCTCATCTACATGCCACCCGCCCTCACTGCTGCTATCATAGAAAGGAAGAAGAATTTACAAAGGTAAATTCCCCCCATCCCAGTTCTGTTGTTCTTTTAGAGCAAAGTTTGCAGCTTCCATACACACTGCTTTCCTGAAGCAAATGAGATGACCAATGAGTAATTCGTTACTGTTTTGTCATCTGGTTAGCTGGATTTTCTCAGAAGCCTGTTCTTTGGGTCTCTCTAATTTCCCCTTCTGAACTCCACGCTTCGTCACTTTGAACCTTACTAATATATGACCTATACCTCTCTGAGCCAACCCTATATCTTTTCCAATTTTCCCCTGGCCTCTTACCAGGTGTCCCCATTGTCTTGGAAACCTTTTGGGTTTCCTTTTCTCTTGGCCCTCCACCGAGTTATTTTCCCTTAAGTGTTTTCTGATCTTTTCCACAGCATTCTCCAGTTTCACGAGTCCTCTTTTCATCCATTGTTATCTTCTAAAATGTCACCGAGACGCCATCTGCTCCAAGCCTCACTGATTTCTCTGAGCAATTCTAGGTCTAAAATCACTCTCGCAGACCTCCCCTGCAGACTCTTTCTAACAAGTCATAAAAATAATACAAGAGTGTTGAATCTGACAAGCTTATCTTTTTAATACAAATGCATCATACAGATACAATGATTTAAATTCACCACTTTCAGGTAACTTTCTGCATTGGCTATTTAGGGCCTGATTCAGAAAAGCACTTAAGCATATGACTAATCACATCTATTTTTTTGTGTTCTATTTAATAAAATACTTAATTATATTAATTAAATCTCATTGAAATTAGCCAGGCTTTAGTTCCTGCTTAAAGTAAAATGTACTTTAAGCCTGAATCAAGGCTTAAGCACACAGCACCTGTGAATTTATTGTATAGATTATAGTTTAACAGTGTTTCACATTGTTCTCTTCACCCTTCCGAATATAGCAGGCACATAGACTGTAATGTATCTTTAAAACCACCTTTCATTTTTTTGGATCATGTGCATGTGAAAGTAAATATAATATTAGGTATGGGAAACTGCTTTCACTGATTACATTAATCATTCTCCACTATGTACTTTGCCATGTCGTTCTGTTGGTTCTTATAATTCCATGTTACTCAGATAGCTGACACCATGGCACCTGTATGTACTTGTACAATAAATATCCTGGGTTTTGCTGGTTCCTTCTCTGAGGAATGTAGGATTATGAATCCCAAAAACTGTAGACTGGAAAATTGTTAGTGGGCGTCTGAACTTCAAGTGTTCTTCTATGTTTTGAAGGACAATATAATGCTACACAGGGATGGTAGGGACTTATTTTAATTGTAGAACCAGCTAAATGCCAACCTCTTAGATTCACACACTTTAAATGCAAAGCACGATCTGTTTTAATCCTCTCTCTCTCTCTCTCTCCATTAACAGTAAACTTATAGCTTATTTTAAGGCAAAATATGCAGACGATCAGGAACCAGTTACCTTTAAATGCTGTTGTTAGCATTAATAAATCTATAATCAAAAAGTCCAACAACATCAAACAACAGAGGTCTGTTCAAATTGTTACACCACCAACTAGTCCAAACTGAGGTTTTTCAAATACCGCAAGACACTCTAGAAACCCTCTGGAGTAAGTATACCAAGCACATTAGAGGACTGATCCTTGGTCTAGAGAAGCACTTCTTGGTTTGATTAGTTGATTTGCTATGATTGTTCAGATTACTAGTCTCTCCATTGTTATGGTTGAATGTCCCCAAACCCATTTTACAACAGTTTTAGTATCAGTGCTTATTTTGACAAAATCTTCTCACCCCAAGCAGGGCTCTATTAACATAACATACATACGTCTAAATTTTCCATGTCTGTGCTCCCTTCTGTATGCACTAAATTACATACATGCATACATACAACTGCCTCTTGTTGATTTAGACACCTGTGCACCCACTAACACCTGCACGCACACGCTAAATAGTATAATCATTGCATGTATGTATATATTTAAAAACATGCACCAGCAAAATTGATTGGCCTCTGACCTTCACAGGTGCAGTATGAACATGTGTACAAATATTAGACTATTTAAAGTTGAGCATTCAAGTATTTTGCATCTGCAATGTACAGGTGCAGGTATGTGAGTATTTCTTTACTACCAAAAATAGTTGCCAGCCGTAAACCTTTGCTAACTGAGGAATGTTACTGCTGTATTCATAGTATTCTCTAGGCATTTCCTATAAAAGTACTGCAAGTACCATGCTGGTGTTATTTAGTTATTAAAACCAAAGGACAGAAGATTGAGCGATGACCTCTCTACTTGGAATTGTATTGGCGTCTTTCAATTTACTACAGCACCTAGCACAATGGAGCCTTGACTCTTGTAGACTTCCAGGAATTACTGCAATGTAAATGCCTGATAGCAGAATTTGTTGTACCCATATCAGTCTATGCTTCTGTCAATACAGAGCTCTGAAACCAGTATTTAAGGGGCTTGCGTGAACCTTAAGATATCGGCTGTTTCTGGGTCAAATTCTCTTTTAAAATTTGTTCTTTTAGGATAAGCACAAAAGAGAGAGATGGGGTGGGGGGACGACGACAATGTCTGTCATTTTTTAGTGAACCCATCTGGTGGAGGTGAAGAGTAGCACTGATAGAAGCCAGAGAGAACCTGTCCCCACTAAGTGAAGGCAGATAGAATGAAGAGTCTCTGGGGCAAGAGTGGAAGAGACTAGTCGATACTTATTGGTCTTTCTTTTTCAGGAAAATAACCTTGGCTAAGATGTGATACTAAGGGTATAATGGGCATTCCTTGGAAACCTAGCCTGTTTGTTAAAGCATTGCTTTGGAGTGATTTTTGATCCTATCATTACTTGAAGTAGTCACAGCATCAGTTTTCCTCCATGGTCTCCCACCCCCTAGGAGTTTTCCAAAGTCCTATTACATGTTATGTACATGTTCTGGCTCTGAGGAAACTTTTGCCCAGGCACCTGCACCAGTATCCCTGGTACATAGTAGGTACATGGCTATACCTCCTTGCAGGTAGTTCGTCTTCAAATGCTATTTTTCTCACTCCCTGCCATAATAACGTCTAACACGAATGTCCAACTTTCTAAAGTGAAGCAATGCCACCTCATGCCATTAATTGCTAAGATGCACTTGAGACCTTCATTTCAAATCTCCCCATAACCCCTTGTTTATCCCTATATCTGTTGCTACAAATCCAGGTACTATCTTTGACGCTGCTTCAGATTCCAGTGAGAAATACAGTTATATTCTCATTTGGCAACTTCAAAAAAAAATGTCCAAGGGAGACCCAAGCTTGTTCAGAATGATGCTCGGATGATGATTCATTCTTTCATAACCATGCAATTGGATTATTGTAATGTTCTGTTTTCAGCTTTTCAAAATGCCACTGCTCACATGCTTACTAGCACTATTAGAGATTTAAGCAATTTAAATCTTGTTCTCAGAGAACTCCACGGGCTTCCATGCAGAGAAAAAGCATCTACAATTTGCTTTATGACATATTGGGCCTTTTTTGGCACAGTGCCATCCAATTCTATTGCCCCAAAACACTAAACACTTAACTAACGTTAGCATTTTGTTAGCCATGTACTAATTCCAGATTTCTTTTTGTAAGAAAAATGACGTGAATTTAATTGTTGGGATAGGTAATGGATTGGCTACCCTGGGTTTGTCCGTAGAGGAAGTACGGGAGGAACAATGGCAGTGCACATTTATCAGGGTGCCCCAACAATTTGCCCTGCCAATGGAGTTATTCAGTTGCCATGTCCATTCATTTATAGCATCTTAACTTGAGCTGCCAGTTATAATGGTGGTTTTAAGCTATAGAAACTGATCCACTGGGTTCTGGACTGAGATCACAGGCTCATCACTACCATTTTTCTTTAACTGGGACTATTTAATTGACTTTTCCCTGCCTGAGGTGACACAGCAAGCCCCAGATCCACAACTGAAATACCTTTTGAGGATCTGGGCCCAGGGTCTGTCCTAGCGCTGGGAATTGAACCCAGGTATCCTGAGTCTAAGTCCAGTGCCTTAATCACAAAGCCCTCTACCTCCCTGCTCTTTTCCTTCCTCCCTTTCTCTTTCTAATATCCCTCCCTTTTTGTTCTCCTCCACCTCAAACAGTTGGCAAACTCTCTAAGGCAACCAGAAATGGCAGAAAGCCATGTTCCCTTGCTCCTGACTATAGTGTTGGGAGCTCTTCATGCTGAGTTAATGGAGCCAGGTCCACTCCTGAACAGCTTTTTGTTCTTGATGCTCCACCTTACATATGTCAGCAGCAAAGTGGAAAGCATTGATCAGAGGAACAGTTTTAGAGGGCAGGGACCCTTCTAAACATGTTTATAGGGAAGTTGAAGTTTGAGGCAAGTAGATCCTAGAAATCTCCCCTTCTATCCGTGAGAAACTTTGCGCAGAAGTCACTACAGTCCTTGCTTCCTCTCTGGCAAGCTCTAATTAGTGCTATTCATCCTGTAATTTCATCAGCACCAAAACTCCCCAGGAACGTGTCAAATGCTTTAGTAGTTAAAAAAAAAAAGAAGCATTTTGCAATGGGCGTATCACAGGATCAATTAAAAAAAAGAATGTGGATTTTTTTTATAGTGTCTGACATTATTTTCAGTAAATACCTGCTCTTTGAACAGGCATCTAAAAACCTGCAATTCATTGACATAAACTCTTTAATAGGCTGCAGAGATTGCTTTTCTCCCCGATATTCCATTTGTAATGCATACCTTTTTTAGCATTAGTAATTCATTTTAAAGCTTTCAAATTGGTTTAAATGTATTTTGGATCAGGCCCTGAATTTCATTTTTCTTCTGCCTAAGTAGGGGATTTTTATGCAGAGGAAGGAAATCAATAATTTGTCACAATAAATCAGCTCCCATTTGTTTTCGGAGTGTCTGTTCTATCACTGTGATTATCTGTTCCTTCCTTCTCTGGAGGGTATTTTAGGATAATGAAAATAGACAACCCATATACCTTTTAATCTTTACTGTTTTACAAATTCTTTTATGCAGATTGTTTTAATCTCTACTCCATTATAACCATTTGTAAAATGGATTACCACAAGTCTACTGCTCTATTTATTTCAAAATTAATAACCACTTTGCACACACTCTCTATAACAACACAATTGTTACATCTCAAAGGAGTGTGTTTTTCTCTGTTCCTCAGGGAATGTCTCTTCCTTTTTAAAATAGGATGGGGCAACTGAAGGAGTTTATCTTTCTGAGTGCTACATTAATAAATACATTTGTGTAAACCTGCAGAAATACACAGTAACTATCATAGGATCCAGTCTTCTGTGTTATTTATTCCCATTGGAGTTTTGAAAATTGACTCTTTGCAGGCTTTTAATGCTTATTTTCTAAAGAACTGAGTTTCCACCCCCTTTTAAAGCTCTATCTTTTATACGAAGCCCTGCTAGTGCATTGTGTTCCCCCCACCCTCATCCTTGACTACCTTATTTAAATGACAATATCCATTCTTATAAATGTTTTGCCCATAAATTTAGCTCGGAATATCTCATTGCGTGTTTACAACACTCATAGGTTGCATGGGCTGTTGCTTTGTTTCTTTTCCTCTCCGTGTGCTGGAGGGTTTGAGAGTTTATTGGACAGAATATACATCCAGGTAGGTTACACACACACATAATGTGATGAAACCTGGGTCACAAGAATACTTCTCATGACCGGACATGTGTTTGCTTCCTCATGCAGCCACCAATAGAGGAAACCATCTAAGTCCTTACTACTTTAACTGCCAGGACATCATTCATTTCTTTAAAAGATCTGAATCGGTTTAGCTTCGTTTTACTCCTCTGGCTCAGGAACGAAGGTTTTGTTTGTGCATTCCCTGACATGGATTTATATTTCCCTCTGCACAGGGAAAAACGTGGTCGGCTCTTGTATTTTCTGTGCTGCTCAGCGTGCCCTCATCTAATGACTAAACGGGACAAGTTCGAGTTCAGACCTGGACCCCCTCACCTGACACATAACACAAGGTCCTTGTAAACACAAACAGTCGCGTTCTCACCATGGCAGTGGCGAGGGAAGCAAGGCTAGAGTCCCCCGGAGTGTCACCCACTGCCCTTTCCTTGCGGGTCCCGGCGCCTTCTTTAAATACTTGATTAGTGCACTGTAGTCTGGTGGACACTGGGATCCGAGCACTGCTGGGCGGTTATGGGCTGGGGAAAGCCCGTGCAAGGAAGGCAGCCCCGGTCACGGTGTACTACTGATGTCAATATTTGGGACTGGAGCATGGGGCTAGGCGCATCTCCTGCCGCCTAGCTCAGCACTGTCCCCCAAGGGAAACAAGCCTTTCGCCCCCATGGTAACATACCACAGGGGTAGCGCTGCTGCTGATCACAGCGCGTGTCTCTGCGGGCTCCCCTTCGCCTTGCCCCGGGAAATGGAGGAATTCTCCAGGGTGCTGAATCAGGCAGCAGCGGGAACCGCTCGCCTCGGGTTAGCCCTGGCCCAGCCCCCCCCCGCACGTGATTGGCAGCGCTGCGATCTCACCTCGGCCGGTTGGTGCTTTCCTGGAGCCGCCGCGGAACTAGCGGCGAGGAGGAGCTGACAATGCAGATCTGGCCGCGAACCCCCCGCGCACAGACCCACCCGCAGCAGCTCACGAGCCGCCCAGCCGACTTCCCCCGCCTCGCCTCCTCCCCGCGCCAGCTGCCGAGGGAGCGCACACGCTGATGTGCTGCATTCAGCAGCACCCGGCTTAGCCTCCCCCCAAATCTTTACTCTCCTCGGCGGCGGGTTAGTGTATTTATTCTCTCCCTCTACTAGGCAAGAGCCATGAAGGGAGGCTGCATTACCCCGGGGACCATCGCTGGGCTCTTGTGCCTGGGTCTCCTTCTTTTGGCATCCGCTGAAATAGCCGTCTACACGAATCATTTTTTGGTGGAGTTGCACCGAGGGGGCGAGCCAGAAGCGAAGCAACTCGCTGCCGAATATGGCTTTAGTGGGGTCCGAAAGGTAAGAGCCTCTCGCTGTTTAATTGCATTGACAATTAAGGCCGTGGCGTGGTGCATTGTTTTGATAACAGCCGCTGCTGTACGTTGATGAGATCTCTGCACGCATTTTATAACATAGGATGCATCTGCAGACAGAGCCCCGTTGGGTTGTGTGTCCCCCTCCCCCCCATATGTTGTGTAATTAAAATGCCCTTCAATTTGTACTAAGGTCATGCTTGAATGTTGTGGGTCTATGCACCTGATAACTGGTAGTTTTCAGAAAGAGGGCAGGAAATCATTTGTTTGAACGCACCCCTCCATCAGCCCAGCTAGCAAGTTAATATAAAGGAATGAAAACAAATAAGAGTTGTTTTAAAATTTGCTCCTTAATTCCTGTGGTGTAACATATTGAAATAGTGGATTTGCAAAGATCCACTACAAGCTACTCATCAGTGGTGACACGTTATGATTCAGATCAGTGCTTCTTGGACTAAAAACAAGGAGTTTCGCCGCATGGTTAGTTTAGTACCTAGTAATTGCTGTGTAAACATCCTCCAATTTAACTCCCATCCTGAAATACTATTAAGCAATTTCTGGAACTGAACAAAAGAATGCATGGTGCACACCCATCGCTTCCTAAAGCCTACATACAGCGATCACTAATGGAAATTGCTTAGAAACTGCACCGCTATCAAAGATTTAAAGGTAACTAACCGAAGGAGCTTACATAACTTACATGTGAGGGTTCACATTTGCTTTGACACTCAGAGCCAGGCTGACAGAGGAATCGATGTTCATGGTCTTCTCTAAGAGCAATGTGAGATTTTAAGACAAGAGAACTTGATAAAAGGTAATGCAGGATCGTATACAGTTATTTGACCTGGAGAACTTGAAGCACCTTTTGACATTGTTTTGTTTCTGGTTGCTGAGAAGTCAACCCAGGCAAACCCAAACTGGCAATCTCTCCAGATCAAATGTGAATTAAACCTAGATGTGGATCTCTTAATCCGGGTTAGCTGAATAATAATAATAATAATTAATAATATAATTAATAAATAGATTAAACTATGGAACAGCTTTGATTAAATGCTTGAGGCCAATACAACTGTAGCCGTCAGGGTAAGGATAAACTCCCAGAAGGGAGAGGAATTGTGTTAGCATTGCTGCTCTTAGGTGTTTTTGTTTTCCCAGTAGTTATGCAATAAGAGCCTGATCCAACTTCCATTGTACTGAATGGGAGTCTGGTCATTAACGTCAGGGAGCGGTGGATTGGGCCCTTCCATTTAGATCAAAACCAATGTGTAGTTAGACTGCCTTCTCCAGAGCAACTAACTGCATCTGGGCTGTATTGTGGCAGCTCCACTGAGGTTTCATTAGAGAAATTAAGGCAAAATAAATTACCACTTTGGCCTCATTCCAACTCTGACTCTGATACTGTGCTGGTTGGTAAGACTGAAATCCTTGTTCTGTTAGTAACAGGAATTCATTGCTGCTGCCTTTTGGAAGTGATCCTGTACCTGAGCCTCTGTATACTGCTGGGGTTTGTTGGATGTGACACTTTGGGCATCAGTCTCCCCTGTTCTTCCCAGCCTGCTCCTTCGCCACCATGTCCTGGGACCTGTCACTGCTTGTGCTGACTAGTGAGGTTGTGGGTCCCTGGCAGTGCTTATTTTCACCTTTGCTTTTTTAATGTGTATATTCTTATGATCCAGGTGGGGAAAATTCAGAGGAGAGAGAGAAGGAGGTGGGGAAGGGCCACTCCCCAGCAGCCTGGGGGCGAGAGTCCTGATCCTGTCTGAAATCCACAGCCGGGATTGTGCAATTTGACACATCTCCTGTGCATATTAAGAATTGTCCCAGGTATATTAATTTTACATTAAGAACAAGCCTGGCTCCTATTCTTGTATCTTCTCACAACAGAGAGCCAAGGCAAAGTTCCTGGTCTCCTAAGGTGTCCAACAGAGCACCTGCTTTCCATATAATCTGTGCAGAGGGAGCTATATTCCATGAACATGCTTCTATTTAGGAGTAAAACCTTCCAGGTAAAAAGACAAAAGCAGTGCCAGGCCAGCAGACTAGCCCACAGCGATGTGTGTGGACTCCCAGGAATCATGCTCATAAACTATTCTGCTGTGGTTCACACACTGCACTGAGAGACTTCTAGATTACGTGATGTTATTCCCAAACAACCTGTGCCTTCTTCCACCCCCTCCCTACACTCTCTCTCTCTCTCTCTCGAGGCAGAGGAAATATCAGTGCCATTTTTAAAATGTGTTGCATTTAGCAAGGTCTGTAGCAGAGGATAATACAAAGGAGGCTGATTACTATCTTCACTTTGACGGGGGGATCCTCACTATGTCTGGCACAGGGTTTGATGGCTCTGATTCAGTGCTCCGATCTCTGCTTCCTTTTGGCTTGTGCCAGCTGCTCTGTTGCTTTTTCAGTATTTGTGAACTCAGGAGACTCTTATCTCTCATGTCTTCACTGGTCTTATCTAGTGTACTTTCAGATCTTGATCCTGCAGAGGCAACTTTAATGGGACTACTCAGTGCAAAAAGTTAAAAGAGGGCATATGTAGTGTATGTCTATGCAGAATCAGCGCCTTCGGTTTTAAACTCTTCAGGATAGGTACCTACAACTATGGGCACTATACGAATAATAAACAGCCAGTTATTTTAAATAGATCTTTTTATTGCAAAGTTCTAAATTGCATAATGAAACATACAGAAAATACTCAAAATATTAAACTATATCACAGATAGCACTGATCATGGTTACATTCTTCAACCACAAGGGTCGTGTTTGGCAGTCTGATAAATTATTCACTCAAGCCAAATTCTGCCCTCCGTACTCATGTTGAATAGCACCTCACTCTGCAGGTAATCACATTTATTTCAAGGGTGTTTCTTGCAAAGGAGGTGCTTTTCACCAAGAGTAAAGCTGGCAGAGTATAGCCCTCATTTGGTAATATATCATACTTATTTGGTCTTATATCTGTCTCTTCACAGGCACAGAATATCATATATGTAAATATAGGATACATATGGGAGAGGTGGTTTACCTTTTACATAATTCAGACAATATTTTTTTAAATAGTTTAAGCTATTCGTTTCATAGAAGACTTTTAAAAATATCTAATTCAATGTATGCAGCGTTCATTCATAACTGACAAATGAGTTAATATAACAGGTTGTTTAGCAGCAGATTTCCAGTGAAACATACCTGAGAAATTTGTAATGAGGGCTAATATTATGCATTCTAGCTGTGCTTTGACAGGCCAGACCCCCTTTGGGTAGGTCTACAATGGCAAAAAAAAAAAAAGTGTGTTCTTACCTTTGGTTAGCTAACCCTAGTTAACTAATTCAGGCTGAAATGGCAGTGAAGATGCAGCAACTTGGCTCTTAACTCTAGTCAGAAGCTCAAGTTCAATCTTTGGCTCCCCTGTGGCTTTTAACTCTAGCTCCGAATCTGAGGTAGTTATAGTCCATATTTGGGCCCCTAAATAAGTGGCTTGATTTTTTTTCTAATGCGTCGTGCCCAAGGACTTCAGTGGGAGATGCTGGGTGCTCATCCCTCTTGAAAATCAGGTGCCTAAATATAGATCTGGGATTCTGGCATTAGGCACGGATTCTTGAAAATCTTAACTTGAATTTATCGTATTTCAAATAATCCTAAACTCCCTTCTTTGCTTTAATTACATTTTAATGATGTACTTTGATTTGTAAGGTTGAGAGCTTTCCAATTTATCTGCACCTTCCTAAAACAACTCTAAAATTCCTCATAAAATGGTCACTCTTATAAACCACATTCATTTCTTCATGTTCCCACTCCTTCCAACCCTAAACATTAAAAAATCATGAGATTTAAAACCAAAAATGTTCGGAGGGCTCTTTATTCGCTTTTGAACCCTCGAAGCGCTCTTGCATCACGTTTTCATGCTCTTGCTCACAACCCTGAAGGCTAGGAAATGAAAGCTGAGCAACCAGTATCCAGGACTTGAAGAAGAATAGCAAATATTGTTAGACTCACGAAAAAATTGTAAGTCTTGGCAACTCTGCATACTATACTTCGCACAGAATTATATCATACCTCTCACTAGTCCATTATACAATCAATAAATTGTAGTTGGAAAAAAAGATTGTCACCTAATCTCTATCCATAATGAAGCAGGATTGTTCTATGTTTCACATTTCCTAGTGTTCGTATTCTCTATTCAAGAAAATTAAACTTTGGTTTATTAAATGAAGCAATATTCACAAAATATCAGTGTTTCTACAATAGAGCTTTTCTCAGTACAGATTACAGAAACAAATATTTAAATTCTGCTTCTTGATTTTGGCATCCTCATTCCCAGTTC
Source organism: Malaclemys terrapin pileata (assembly GCF_027887155.1). NCBI lineage: Eukaryota > Metazoa > Chordata > Testudines > Emydidae > Malaclemys > Malaclemys terrapin. The sequence goes on along the minus strand of NC_071507.1, from coordinate 19,933,728 downwards.
TTAGTTCTTCTCTCATGAGACAGTTGCAGATGGCAGTCAAGCTTACAAACTATGGGCCAAATCCTGCATTGGCTGAAAATATGTAGAAGATCTGTGCCAATGTAGAAAGCAAAGATACATACCTGAGCAGGCGGTGGCTTTGCTCCCCATTTTGCTTAACACCAGCTGGCCTAGCTGCATGTCTTCATTTCTTCCAACAAGTGCTGCACACAGTTTGGGGATTTGGTCTGAGTGCAAAGGTTCAAAAAAGAGCCAGATAAGTTCAGGGAGGGAAGGTCCATCAATGGCTATTTGCCAGGATGGGCAGGGATGGTGTCCCCTAGCCTCTGTTTGCCAGAAGCTGGGAATGGGCGACAGTGGATGGATCACTTGATGATTACCTGTTCTGTTCATTCCCTCTGAGACACCTGGCTTTGGCCATTGTCAGAAGACAGGATACTGGGCTAGATGGACCTGTGGTCTAACCCATGATAGCTGTTCTTATGTTCTTATATTCAAGCAGCACTGTCGATGACGACACTGCACTGCTTGTGGTACATCCCCTTTTCCCTCTTTTGAGCCGCAGCACAAACTTCGGGAGCATAGAGTGTTGGTCAGGAGTTTCTATGGTGTAGAAATATAAATGAGTGGCAGACTGCCAGATTTGCAGCGGTTGAGCTCTTTACAATGGGCAAAATCCCCTCCACTCCCTTTTCTGAAGTGGTCAGGCTCCTTCTTCCTTCTCAATGGTCCTGTTCTGTGTTTTTCTCTGAATAAAACCATAATCCAAGGATTATTCAGATACCTTTGCGTATACAGGCCCCGAATTGTTTTTAGGTCTGCTCCCACTTCACACCGAATGCTATAAAGATAGTTTTCACAGTGGTCAGATCTGGATCAGCCCCTAAATCTTGAGAGAGGCTTTTTTGGGGATACATGCATAGATTATAATGCCAGAAAGGACCATTGAGATCATCTAGTCTGACCTCCTGTACAGCACAGGCCATAGGTTTTCTATTAACTCCTGTTTAAACTGGCAGATATCTGTTAGAAAAAACATCCAGTCTTGATTTAAAAATTGCCAATGTTGGATGATCCACCACAACCCTTTTAAAATTGGGCCAGTGGCTAATTACCTTCACTATTTAAAATGTGCTTTATTTCTATATTTAAGGTTCAGTCCTGCATTTTCGTGCACCGAAAACGCTCAGTGATTGAAATGGAGAATTTTGCGTGAGTAAGGAATGCAGGATTTGGCTCTTGAGAATTTCTTATCAATTTTACTCAAACGTTTAGCGGCCTGTTTGGAGATCAGTGTTCAGCCAGACTTTTACCTGAGCCTCTGTGCATGTACCTTCCCAATTCTTTATGCACATACCTGTGTCTGCACTTTGCGGGTAAGTGCATCAGTGTAGAGTTTGCACACATTTCTAACCCTAGAAAGTGCTGGTTTTGCATAGGCAAAGTACTGATGTTAGAATGTTTACTATCATGGGAGCAGATCTTTGCCTCTGTAAAGTGCGGGTGAAAATATATGCAGATGAAAAAGGGGAGTCCAATCTTTGGAAATGTAGGCCTTTGTGTGTGCACCATAGACATGTATTGTTTTAAAATATAGGATCTGTTTCTGCTCCCATTGAAATCAGTGAGCTGAAGATCAGGTCTCAGACTAAAGCACACCCTAAGAGGAGTTCAATAATCAATTTTATGTCATCCTAGAAGATTCATTCGCACAAATGTTCCTTCATTATGAAAATAGGAAAACTTCTCATTAAAACTATAAAGAAATAATCAGCCAAAGATAAACTTTGATACTTAAATTTCATGAGGAATCCAAGGCTTTAATTTCACTGATCAGACTTTAATAATACAAACTGCATTAAAAGGTATGAAAAAGTAAATGTCCTATGTATTGTCTGAGCAGCACAAGTTTGGTGGTTCTTACGTGTCCAGAAGGGAATGATGCATACTCACACTTCTTGGTGTCTGAACTGATGTGCTCAGAAGATAGGAAGCAATTAGCCAGTAGGAAATGTATGATCTGGCTGCTGGAATTGCACATGTCTGGGTTCTGATGGACCATTCCCCATTTTAGAAAAAAATGGGAAGAAAGTAACTGAGAGGAGAGACACAGTAGGCTAGATTTTGAGGGATCCTTCCAGTTAGAGAAATACATTTCTTAGTACCTGGCATCTAATCACTGAATGGGGCCAAGATATAGAGCATAAAGGGCTTTACTCACACCAGTGAGTAATTCTGTTGATGTTTTTGAAGTTAGTCCAGTGTGACACAGGGGTAGCTGGGAAAAGCGCTTGGCCCATAATGTCTGGAATTTTTTATTTTTATTTTTTTTGCATTCTCCCATGGATGCAGATATAGCACTGGTAGGAAACACTTTAAACTGCTATTCAAGCACAAATAAAAACAAACCAGTTATTGTATGTACACGCACAAACACACAGAGCAGAAAAAAAGAAGGAAGAATTTGCGACACAGCATAAAGAACATCTATGAAACAGCTTCTCATTTGCTATAGACCTGAATAATGCAGCATCCACTGGTAGTGAACTCTGTAGTTAAGGTTGAAATAATTATCTACTCAGCTGTAGTTTTCAATTTTGTTTAAGAGCATAGAATGTGAAACGAGAAATTCATACTTCCCTAGTGCTGTTCCCCTCTGTAATTGCATCTCTTATTGTTTAGAAACATGAGTGATTTCTGTTTTCTAGCAAAATACACACATTCAAAGGTTGCTTCTAGAAATAACTCCATCAGAGTTTGTTATTGTTTGGGTGCTGTAGATTTGTAATCATGTAGATGTCCTAATGATACAAAACTCTGGCTGCTTATATAGTTGCATGCATTTATGATGTTGTTTACTGCACATCACCTGAACTCTCGGTAATGTTACATTTATAGCAACTCTTTCAATATACTGACAAAATTGATTATAGGACAAAGACCAGTAAAGACATTATGGATCTTTTTTTCTTTTTCATTTTTCTTTTAAATGATACAGGGCAGAACTGGGAATGTACATTTACTTATTTTTACTTCAAAATTGTGTTCAGTTTTCTCAGTGTCAGAGAAAAAATCTTCAAGAGAAGAAATATAAACATGTGAATAACTCTTCCAATAAATGGAGGATTTAAAAATACTGGGGCAGACCCCCAACTGGCATATATTGCTCTAGCTCTATTTACATTAGGTGAAGAGCAGGGCCCAATGAATGTTGCCTAAGACATGCTATAGTCTGGGGAATTCTGTGGAGATGAGGAATCTGCGCTCCCAGGCAAAGCTGCTCAGTGTTCACCACTACTGATTTGAGGCTACATTAGCTCTGCCAGCTTGTGTACTTGGGATTTGTAGATGGCCTTTGAAAGGTGGATCTATTAGAACTGCTCCCACTGATGGAACTGGAGGAGGGTCATGTGGCCCCCTTGTTTCAGGGTACATGTCCTCCCATGAAGGAGCATCTTGAGAAAGGTAAGCACCTAGGCCTGGATGCACAAATGTTTAGGTGCCTAGAAAATTACTGGGATTCACAAAGTCTGAGTTAAGTACCTAGGCTCCCTATATAATAAATGGGGGGAAATAGGCACCTTAGACTATGATTCACAAAAGCCAGTAGGGCTAGGTACTGAGCTGCCTAAGTTACCAGTGCGAGATGCTGGCCAGAAGGGTGTGTGCTCTCACCAACAGCTAAGGGACAGCCACTCACCAAAATACTCATTCCCCACCCACCTATCCCACCAGTGGGGGCCTGACTAGCCACCACATTGCCAGATGCCTCAGGATGACCAGCCTATAATCACAGCTGCCTGTGGAGACCAAAAGCCACCTGCTTGCCCCCGGAGCTGCTACTGTGAGGAACATCTGCCACCTAAAGAAGCCTCCATGATAAGGTGATGGGTTGAGGAGCCCAAGGCGAGGCGTGGCGATGAAGGACTGATGTATTGAATTGGGGTTGGTGAGAGCCTGGAATAAATAGACTCTAAGGGGGAGTAAGTGAATAGACTTGGTAGGGGAGAGGAAGAGAAAATCAGACATTAATGGATATTTTGTGGGCAGGAGGGTGCAGGGAGAATATTTTAATCAGGGAGCACCACATGTTTTGACATCAGAGGCTGAATTTTTTGAGGGAGTTCTTTACCGCAGCTCAACAAAACCTACTGCAGAGCTTTGATCCATAGCATGCAGTGAGCTCAACCCCCCTTCCAAATCTTTCCTCTCCCCTTCATGCCTCTTATTGACAGAAGCAGTACAGTTCTGCTATGGCTGGAGACTTCTGTGCTCACGTGGTTTGTGGCAGGATGCGCTACCTGAGGTGATAGGGTTGATACAGATGAAATAGCTCTTTCTATTTCCTTTATTTTTCCCTACCTAGTCCAGTACTGGAGTTTCTTTAGATTATTTCATTCTTGGCTCTAGGCCACAAAGTCATGATTTCAATACCAGAACTGGATAAACACAGGTCAAATTGATCATCCTCGACCTCAGTGGAGTTACACAGGGACTGAATATGTCCCAAAGTGCTGACACTGCAGTGCTGTACAGAAGAGGGATTGTTGCACTTTTAAAAATGCTGTCTTTTGAGGGAAGCATTGAGCTCTGGCAGCAGACCAGGTGGAAGTTAAAAATCCCATTGCAGTATGGAGAAAACTAAGCACTAAGGGGACAGGATGGTATAGTTGAAATAGAGCCTTTGATTACTAGGTCATCGGTTCAAATCCAGCATAATTCAATAGTGATAGGTGTAAACTGACAGTCCAGATCCTAAGGATAAGTGACTCTATCACAGGACCAACAGCATGTTTGGCATTAATTTGTTGGCAGACTTAACTGAGAGGCTGTGACGGTTTGGGGTTCAACCCAGACCAGTAAGGGGTTGTCACTGCCTACCCTGTAGGCCTTTGTGCTGTGCAGCTTTGGTTCAGATCCCTGACACCAGCAGCCTGTTTTCAGCACAATGATCTCACCCTGGCTTCCACCAGCGTGGTTACTTCTTGCAGGGTGACCCCAACAGCCCCTTCAGCCCTGAGTTTCCCCCCAAACTGTCTCCTCTGCAGAGCTCAGCCCCTCCCACTGTAGCACTCACAAAACCGTATCCAGGTCACTGCTCCTTTACAGACAGAGTCCACAGCACTGGCCAGTTAGTTTGGCTGAGGATTTTACCTGTCAGTTTGAAACACTGCACTGAGATGGTTGTATAATCAAACAAGATTAAGTTTATCAACAGAGAACAGCTATTTAAGTGATACCAAGTAGAAGGAATTGGGATAGAAATGGTTACAAACCAACAAAAGTCAAAATATGCTTCTGAGACTAAAATCTAACTTAACAAGCTAGAGTCTTTTGTTCTAAGTTGTTTCTCACCACAGTTCTTCCAGCATAGCTGGCCAGTCCTTAGCCAGGATCCGACACACAAAGTCCAAAGCGCTTGGTTTCTTTGACTCTTCAGGTGAAGGATGCTAAAATAGTTCTCTGTTTCTGCTTATATCTCCCAAAGTGCATTGACCTGGTTGCAAGAGGCAGGAAGGCTTCCTGTTGTTCTTCCATTTCTGTGGGCTTCCCATCCCCCGGCTAATTTGTATGTAAATGGGGCTTCCATTGTTTTGATTCCATCATGTTTGATTTACATTGGAGACAGGCAGATACTGCCTTCCCTCCTGTCTGGGAAAACACCTGTTTCTCCCATCAGTCCCAGAGTTTAAAGCATAATTTCAGTGAGTATCCATAATTCCCTTACATTTCACAATGATCTTAATCACCAGCCACAGGCTTTCAGAAAAGACCTTACTTGATACACTTTCATAGTGCAGTAACATTACAATCAGTTGATTCGACTGCTTATTTTTGGGGTTCAGACCCTTTCTTCCTCTGGGGTGGCTTGACCCCAAGTGTCAGAGGCCAAGCACTGAATGGACTTGGACACTGACCTACTGTCCCAGTGCTAGACTTGAGTCTTCCAAACCAGCACTGAGCACCGTTAGCTGACATTATGGAGATGCTTGAATTTCTGTTGCACCTCAGAGATATCCAGAGCTGCCAATCCACCACCTTTCAGGAGAATCAACTTCTTTTTAAGTGTAGGAGATAACCTGGTGTCCTGTACAGTTTTTTCCTCACTCAAACAAGTTGTAAGGTATAAGGCCTTGCCTATACGTAAAACATTCGCTGCTTTAACTATGCTAGCATTGTTTAAGTGGCAAAAAACCAAAACCAAAAAACCCTAGTGTATGTTGCTATATCAGTGTAATAAAAGTACTTATTCTGGTTCAGCAAAATGAAATAAGCGACTGTGGTGTAAAGCACCTTTTGCTTGTATAACTGTGTCTGCACTAAGGCTTTTACCAGCATAACTATCTAAGTAAAAAAATCACTGACATATGCTTTACTGACATATTATACCAGAAAACTTTTTAAGCATAGACCAGGTATAGGTCTACACTTTTACAGGTGCCTATAGTGAAAGCTTTTTCTGCTTAAGCATTTACAGGATTATTCTAAAAATCCCTAACCATTGCAGCTCAAATTTCAAATAGTTGCAATGAAGTACTTGCAAAGTAGTTGCTGCATTATATCTGGAAATTTCTTTGGTGGATTGTTTCAAGTAACAAATCCTGAGAAACTTGTCAGCTGCTCGGAGACAATTTCACTAACCCCCAAATCAGCTAAATTAATCAAATTATTGGGTATGATTCAGTGAGCTGTAATTAAAAATATCATACATCAGAAACCCATTTGTGAAGTTTCTATTTGTAAAATAATATTTTGGTAATTGCTGAAAGAATCTCAATTGCAAAAATGCTGTGCAATATGTTATCAGTATAGTTGATCTTTTTCCTGCACTGGCCTCCTAGCTATTTCTAAAGTATATTATGAATTGTGTCAGGTCCCCAGAGGACTTGGGTATGCAATGATTTTATAAAGGGTATAATGACCTGGCTAAGGGGTATGTATCTCTCTCCCTCTACTGGCAGGAATAAGAACTCCTCAACTGTTTGTCAGTCTCTCTACACGGGATTTTCAAAGGAAGTTTGGAGTTCACCTCTTAATGTAAATCAATGGATGCTGGGTACTTAACTCCCTTGGCTGCTTTTGAAAAATCCCATTCTACAGTGCTAAAATTGTAGCTCAAGTGGTGAGGGTTTGTGCTTTGGATTAGGAGGGTCTGAATTCTATCCCTGTTGTTGCAAGAAGTTCTACATGGCTGTCATGTGCAATTTAGCAGCAAGCATGAAATCCTTGTTGACCATAGATTTGTTACATTATTATGAAGCTGGACCCACCCAGTTGAACTCCAGTTGTATTGGAGGCTTAGTGATAACTGAATAAGGAACCTGGGTCCTGGTCCATTATTCTCACGTTTCATTTATTTATCCATTTGTATTGTGTGTGCCGACAGTAGGAGGGGATATTTTTCATTTTTACACCCAAAACATGAATAACACACAAAGAGATTTGTCATGTATTATCAACCTTCCCCAGTAAAACTTCCATGTATATGTTATGTTCTTAACTTACTCCATTGCCCACTTGAAACAAATGAAAATAATGACTTAACTGCCCATATATAACCTGTTTTCAGGCAGCCAATGAGTGTTCCAGCTACCCATGACTGACCTAGAGCATTTACTCACCAGTTCAATACAAGAAGGTAACTATACAAGACCACACTGTATTGTGGCCAAAATTATATAACCATGATTTAAAAACCTGAAACAAAATAACATTTAAAGTTGTAAAAAAAAATTCTTAATGAAAAAAAAAGACAGAGAGAGAAATGGACAATATTATTTGGCCTTGTTTGGATATGAAGCTAGAGCCAGATGGTAGAGTCTCCGATTCTTCCAGGTGCCTAAGGAAAGAGTATGTATTATGCAGCCTACTCTACATGTGGATTCTGTAGCTATTCTCTTATCTTCTCAGACAATCTTTGTGGAAGTACGTGTGTGAAATTAATGAGTCTTTTCACAATTATGATTCTTAGACCATGAGCTCTCTGGGGCAGAGACTGCCTTTGTTTTACTTGTTTGTACAATGCCTAGGATGATAGAAATCCCTGACTAGGACTTCTACATGTAACTGCAATACCAGTAATTAATCATACATTTCTGTACTATGCACATATCATACTTTTCTTCATCACTAAATGTCTAGTTATGGGCCTGAGCCAACCCCCACTCAATCTGAACCTCTAAATTTGGGTTGGAGGTTTTCAGAATCAGAACCCAGATCTAAACTCAGTTTTGTTAAGGCCTCTATCATTAAAATGGGTGGATCCAAAACCCCAGATCTAAACAGGCCTGAAATTTGGGGTGTTTGAGATCCAGATCCAAATTTTTGCATTGTGAGCCAATCTCAAAAATCCCACAAACAGCTGTTTTCTTTCTCTCAGACACATTTACAGTCAAACTCTTTCATAGAGTTCCAAAACCCAGTCTGGCTGTCTGTCTTTCTTGAATGTGTTTTACAGCCAATGCGCATGGTACCCCAGTAGAGTTTTCCAGGCTCTAAAGGCTGAAACATGCTGAGTAGCTAATTAAAAGCCTACATTTGCCTCACTTGATTGATGTAATTTAAGAAAGATAACGTATCAGTACATACTAGATTAACCTCAATTTATGATGGCAATAAACTGCTGACATTTATTAATTGGTATTAACAACCAATAAAGTCTTATTCTGCAGCTGCCTGAAAAATCAGTAAGCAAGGATTCTTGATGGTGGGGTGCCATTTTCCTTCCTTTAACCTCCAGCAACAGTGAGTTTAGTTCATCTTCTTTGTTTCTTCCAAGAAGGAGCTCTTGAATCTACTGTGATTCCTGACAAAGGGTTAGATGCTCTGTTATACTGGTGCAAATCTGGAGTAACTCCCTTGGGTTCTAATGAATTACTTCAGACTCATGCCAGTGTAAATGAGAGCAGAATTTGGCCAGGGGTTATAATGTGACAATGCTAAAGAATCTCAGTAACTCACTTTCTTCTAACACTAAACAAGGAAGTTTACTAGAATGAAGAAAACAGCCTTATCTCTGAAGCCACCTCTGTATGAATTCTGGGGCAAATATGGTCCCAGCTTTCACCAGATCTATTCTCTTTATTATGCAAACAACCAGGTCACTTGCATCAACAAAGAAAAGGGAGGAAAGGTCATCTAGTCAAATGATCCTTTGCTAGGAGGGGGCTGTTGTTTTCGGTGATCCCATTCCTGCTTAGACAGGAATATATTATGTATCCCTAAATTCCGAGAAGATAAATTGCTAGGAGAATTGCTTAAGCTTAGTAACATGGCTTTTCCTTTAGGCAGATGTGGCTGTTATGATGAGGAAATTGCTGTCATGTATTATTTACATTTTAAAAAATATTTATGAATATCTATTGCCAGACAAGAAGCTGAAGATATAAATATAATAATTATGCTTTGCACTTAATATTTTCAAAGCACTGTACAAACATTTGTGAATCCTAACAGGTGACGTAGGTAAATAAGTATTATTACCTCCGTATTACAGGCAAGACAACTGAAATGTAACAAGGTGAATGATTTGATTTGTAGAGGCTCTAAGCACCTGCAACTCTCATTAAAGTGGTTGCTTGGCACATCTGAAAATGAGGCCATATGTACCATGGCCAAGTTGCAAGTGAGTATCAGAGCCATGATTAGAAACTCAGGTGCTACAGCACAGGCTCCATCCAGCAGAGAGAACACTGCCTCTCTCAAGCAATGATTCATTATAATGGTGCAGCAGCACTAGTATAGCTATAGGTTGGGTCTTGACTTCTGTTTAAAGGCTGACCTTGCTAAATTCTGAAAAAAATGACATGCTTAGTCAAATTCCTTGAATCATAGTGTGCCTCAGAAGGGTGCAGAGCAGGGTTAGTGACCCATATGTGGGATCATTTGGGCTAGTGGTTGCGGTGATATAAGCCAGGAAAAATAGCCATTTTGCAAAAAATGCTTTTTTTTTTTTTTTTTTGCGCAGAGCTAGAGATCAAACTCTTGATGTGACGCAGGCCAAAAAGGTCTCAATTTGTTGAATTTTATCCAAAGCAGTCCATGATACACTCTAAATCAGTGGACGTGATATATCTTGACTTTAGCAAAGCCTTTGATATGGTCTCCCACAGTATTCTTGCCAGGAAGTTAAAAAAGTATGGATTGGATGAATGGACTATAAAGTGGATTGAAAGCTGGCTAGATTGTTGAGCTCAGTGGGTAGTGATTAATGGCTCGATGTCTAGTTGGCAGACAGGGAGAGTCAAGCGGAGTGCCCCAGGGGTCAGTCCTGGGGCCGGTTTTGTTCAACATCTTTATTAATGATCTGGAGGATGGCGTGGACTGCACTCTCAGCAAGTTTGCAGATGACACTAAACTGGGAGGAGAGTTAGGTATGCTGGAGGGTAGGAATAGGGTCGAGAGTGACCTAGACAAATTGGAGGATTGGGCCAATTTGATGAGGTTCAACAAGGACAAGTGCAGAGTCCTGCACTTAGGATGGAAGAATCCCATGCACCGCTACAGGCTGGGGACCGACTGAATAAGCAGCAGTTCTGCAGAAAAAGACCTGGGGATTACAGTGGACGAGAAGCTGGATATGAGTCAGCAGTGTGCCCTTGTTGCCAAGAAGGCTAATGGCATATTGGGCTGCATTAGTAGGAGCATTGCCAGCAGATTGAGGGAAGTGATTATTCCCCTCTATTCGTCACTGGTGAGGCCACATCTGGAGTATTGTGTCCAGTTTTGGTCCCCCCACTACAGAAGGGATGTGGACAAATTGGAGAGAGTCCAGTGGAAGGCAACAAAAATGATCAGGGGGCTGGGGCACATGACTTACAAGGAGAGGCTGAGGGAACTGGGCTTGTTTAGCCTGCAGAAGAGAAGAGTGAGGGGGGATTAGCCTTCAACTACTTGAAGGGGGATTCCAAAGAGGATGGAGCTTGTCTGTTCTCAGTGGTGGCATATGACAGAACAAGGAGCAATGGTCTCAAGTTGCAGTGGAGGAGATCTAGGTTGGATATTAGGAAACACTGTTTTACTAGGAGGGTGGTGAAGCACTGGAATGGGTTACCTAGGGAGGTGGTGGAATCTCTGCCCTTAGAGGTTTTTAAGGCCCGGCTTGACAAAGCCCTGGCTGGGATGATTTAGTTGATGCAGGTCCTGCTTTGAGCAGGGGATTGGACTAGATGACTCCTGAGGTCTCTTCCAACCTTAATCTTCTAAGATTCTATGAAATCTTTGGGGGACTCAAACTGAGAAGGTTTATAAGAAAATGTACATTTTTTTTTACAGTGTGCCCGCTGAAATACAGAAAAACAGGTGGAGTTTTATATGCTTCTGTAAGTGCTCTAAAATCAGAACAGTTACTTGGATTGCTTTGTATGTGGGCATGGTGTAATGTTAGGGTCCAAATATGGGGTCATTTTCACTGAGAGGTTCCTGAGTTAAAGTCCCCCACTCCCCCAGATAAACCGTTTCCTTCAGCTGTCTTGTAGTGTTAAACTGGGAGGTACTAATGACCAGATGAATCACAGACCTCCTTGAGATTGATGGTTGTGAACTCTCCCTTCAGTTAACATAACTTAGGATAAATTAATCACAATCCTCCCACCTAAGATAAAAGTAGTTTTATTCTTGGGGGAATGCAATCAAAGTATCTGGAGGAAAAATTGGCATGTGAATGCTTCCTGGAGGGGAGGGGTCTTGGGGGGGAGCAGTGGAGAATAGGGGAAGAGGGGTTTAGGACTCCCATGGGGGAGGGGAGATATAGGGTGTGGATACATGGTGATAAGGGGAAGGGAGAGAGGCTGGGGGATCAGGTGAAGGAGGTGTGGCACCCCACAACTCTGCCAGTGCACCTCAACCCCCTTGCACCCCAACCTTCCTGCACCCCACAGCTCTGCCTGTGCACCCCAACCGATGTACACATCTTGTGCACACTTACACTGTGAGCTCTTTGGGGTACAGATTGTCTTGGTACTAAAGTGGTGCAGCAGTGCCACTATAGTTAAGGTTGCATCACGACTTCTGTTTACAGGTCAACCTTTCCAAGTCCTCTAAAATCAACATGCTTGGTCAGAATCCTTTGAAATTTGGTGTGCCTCAGAAGGGGGCAGGATAAGGTAAATGAGCCACATTGGGGATTGTTTGAGCTTGGTTGTAGAGATATACGCCCCTCCCCCCATTAGCCATTTTTCAAAATGTTTATAAGTGAGGTTTTATTGGCACAGAGCTAGAGATCAAACTATGATGTGGGTCCAAATGGCTCAGTTGGTCAAATTTTACCCAGGTTAGTGCCTGGCACCCACTTGAGTCTTTGCGGGACTCAACTTCTGAATGGCATTTAAGAACACGATCACTTCTTCCCTTGTGCAGATGTGCAGCCTGGAAGGACTACAGTGCACATGCACCAACAAAGGAAAAAAAACCCAAAACTATGAGAGGGTTTCTGTGCAGCCACTTCTGTTTGCCTGGGGTAGTTTGAGGCAACATGCTGATGCCATTCCCCATCAGTGAATGCCTTGCCAGTGGTGTTTCCATCTATGCAATAAAGATTTAAAGACTCATGGTGTCTGTTATAATATAACATGTTTATCTGATGGGGCGGTTTACTGTGAGCACAGCAGAATAGTCAGGAGCTGGTCTAGCAACATTTTTGTTAGAACGTGTTGGGAGAAGCCATAGACAGCGAACTTTGTGTGTGTGTGTGTGTGTGTGTGTGTGTGAGCGAGAGAGTGGGGGTTGGGGGTGTGTGGAATGGAGGTTTAGGGACAGGGAGAGGGGTTGTGGCTGCAGAGGGGGCAGGAAATGAGGATGGGTGGTAGGCAAGGCTTAGATTGGTTATCTGAGAAAATGTGTATTTTACTAGCTCCTGGTGGGTGGTGGGGAGAGGGAGAAAGGGGGTGGTAAGTGACTACTTCCTGATCTTGGGGCAGATTAATGTGATGTTTCCCAAGATGCACTGCACAGAGATTTGGAACTGACAGCACAGGTACCTTGGCCACTGAGGGGAGAGAAATATATGTGCTGCCAGGGTTGCCAACGTATGGATTCTGGGCAATTTTGGATCTCAAGGTTGTAGAAGTTTGCAAGAGAGCAAGGAGTACACCATGACATGAGGATTGCTGACTACAGGGTGGAGAGAGGTAGCCTGCATTGGAATCACATTTTGCCCACTCTGCGGCATCTATGATCACTGACTTAGGAGTTTGTGATAAACCGTTTTTGGCGAATCCCTCAGGTGGAGATGATTTGGGACTTATTCCTGGTGTACACCTCATACAACCTATGAGAGCAGATTTGGACCTCATCAGAGATTTGTGTCCAAGAGCTGTGATAAAGTTTTCTCTGATTTGGCTGAGCATCGGAATAATCACTACAGTGACAATATGAAAGCTAGTAATAAGTACTGGAAGAACATTAATCAGGAAATTGGAGGCTTCATGGCTGATCGGACTGTATGGCATAGAAATATTACCAGCTCTGACACCTTGTTCCTTGGAGATGGTGTACATTTATTGGACAAAGCTCAGAAAAATCTTTCTCTCAAACATAAAAGTCAATATTTTGGAACAGAAACCCTGTCTGTGATTTCTCTTGCTGGCCCTAATTCTCAGCACAATCTCACACAATCATAGAATTGTAGGACTGGAAGGGAAATCCAGAGGTCATCTAGTCCAGTCCCCTGTATTCATGGCAGGACCAAGTATTATCTAGACCATCCCTGACAGGTGTTTGTCTAACCTGCTCTTAAAAATCTCCACTGATGGAGATTCCACAACCTCCCTAGGCAATTTATTCCAGTTCTTAATCACCCTGACAGGAAGTTTTTCCTAATGTCCAACCTAAACTTCCTTTGCTGCAATTTAAGCCCATTGCGTCTTGTCCTATCCTCAGAAGTTAAGAAGAACAATTTTTCTCCCTCTTTCTTGTAACAACCTTTTATGTACTTGAAAACTGTTATCATGTCCCCTCTCTGTCTTCCTTTTTCCAGACTAAACAAACCTAATATTTTCAGTCTTCTCTCATAGGTCATGTTTTCTAGACCTTTAATCATTTTTGTTGCTCTTATCTGGACTTTCTCCATATCTTTCCTGAAATGTGGTGCCCAGAACTGGACAAAATACTCTAGATGAGGCCTAATCAGCATGGAATAGAGCAGAAGAATTACTTCTCATGTCTTGCTTTCAGCACTCCTGCTAATACATCCCAGAATGATGGTTGCTTTTTTTTCAACAGTGTTACACTGTTGACTCATATTTAGCTTGTGGCCCACTATGACCCCCAGATCTCTTTCTGCAGTACTCCTTCCTAGGCAGTCATTTCCCACTTGTAACACCAACAGACCCCGGTCATCAGCAGGCGGGATCGAACCTGGGGCCTTTGGAGCTTAGTGCATGAGCCTCTACCTCATGAGCTAAAAGCCAACTGACTCTTAGCTAAGGCTGTAGACCAGACTCATTTAACTCTCTCTAAGTGGTCTCGGTGCCACTAGATGGGACAGAACACCACACCCAGGAGGTGTCTAGGTTACATATGCACTGAGTCTCAGTACAGAATGAACCTTGAGATAATGAGTAAGGATAATCCAACTGATCTTTAACTGCCCTGGTGGGACAGGAATATGAAAGAAAGTCATGCAGATACTTTGCTGCTAAGTCCTTAAGAGTTCTCTATCATTAACAAGAGCATGAAGTTCTCCACTTACTCGTAGCCATGGATGTTGCATAGGACAGGTATTACTCACTCCCATGCACCTGTATTAAGGAGCCAGTGAACAGCATGATGTATCAAAAGCTTCTGAATCAACTTCAGGGGAAGCCTAAGAAGGAGAATACTTTAATATTCTCTGCTGAGGGCGACAAAGGATATACGTTTATGGTGAGTTTCATGTTTGTGAGGAGTGGGGTGACTTCTGCAAGTGACTTGGAGATGTCAATAATCACTTTGGACCATTATTGAAGCATGGGTTAGCATTTCAAGGGTGACCCTGAAGTTCTGTAATGGTCCGACAAGTGGTGGCCTCACTAATGAAAGTTCTATGTTATAGATTTTTAAGTACTGGGATCTACCAAGTGGAAGTGTTGAACAGAGAATCCAGAAATACAAAAGTGTAAAAGGACTGTTTACAGATATGGGTCAAGGGGAAAAAATCTAATTAGCTTAGGGTAATTTTCACAGTGTAAATCTCATAAGAACAGAGGTGGTGTGGGTGATGTATTGTGCAGATTTCTGGTTCTGATGTCATTTCCAGTGCACTAATTGAGGAGTAACGCCACTGACCCCGCCATCAGCGTAAGCAAGATCAGAAAACATGCCCCGGCATCTAAAGAAAAACATTTTACTTCCTTTTTTTCAGTTCACATAGTGACCAAAATGCACCAAAATTATCAGTCTTCAATTTTGCACCATTAACCTCTGTTTGAGATAACTGTGTTGATTTCAGTGTCTGGTGGACTCATATTTACTTTATTATTCTAAATAATGTAGCATGTTTGCCTGCTGTATATGCAGCAGTTATGGAACCATTTAGTTGAATGATTTTATGGGGCTGTTTTTCTTATTCCCAGTGGCCATATGTTGCTGCTAAAAATGGAAGAAGCTCCTATCAGACACCCACAACGACCGTACCCTTTTCTGTGTTCTATCTCTTTCTTGTTTCTTGGCATGGTTGAAGAATTCTCTTTCTCCTGTCACATTGTTGGTATCAGTGCACAGAGAAGTAACCATTGTTTCTAAGCCCGCAATTCAGGTTTTTGACTGAATGATAACGGTCGTCATCTTCAGGCAATGATTTGCTGGATCAATAGACAGTGCAAAACTAGTGCAAAATGTGTCAACCTCTTATGTACAGATACTTAAAGGGTTACTCATGTTCTCTAAACCTGGAAACTATTGACTCGCTTTGGTTTGATTTGACATTGTAGGTCATGGTGACAGTACCAGGTTTCAGAGTTGTTGGAATATAATAGAAAAATCTCTCTAAGCTGTGCAGATTCTTTTATGTAAGTTACGCAAACACTTATCACTGGCTGACATGCTTTTTCCTCCAGCAATAAACTAATAACGATGATCAGTAATCCACCATCTTTGTACTAATTCTTTATACCAGTGCCCAGTATATTGCAGAATTGAACATTCAAATGATCAAATAAACTGCAACGTAAATGCACTTGAATCTATATGATTCACAGCATTGAAACCTAAATTTTAACCATTTAACTATCAGCCTGGCACATGTAAATCACTACACAAGATGCAAAGCAGAGGATAATTAGGCTTTAAATATCTATTAACGGGATAACCTGTACAGATGATCAGTGATAATATAAGAATTGACATTTCTTTTTTTTTATTCCCTTCCCCTGCCCCCATTTACTGAACTTCTCATGTCCAACAACTGCACCACCCATGACCTTTCCTGAGATAGTATGTACATGAGGAAGGGGTGAGGAAAAGGACATAACTAGATAAAATCCAAAGGCAAAGATTCCAAGGAGTCCATGTATTTCGACTCTGAGTGTACTCATTAGCTTTTCTCTGCAGAAGTTTTTCCACTGCAGATATAGGACCATTCAGAGCCCATTGAAGTCAATTGGAGTATTTCTGTCAACTTCAGAGGGCTTTGGATCAAGCCTGTAAGTCAGGCCAACATGCATTTTTAGGATAATCATGATGTACCATAACAAACCTTCACATTACAGTATATGTTACACAATTTCCATTGACGACTTATGCAAAAAAAGAACAGATCAAATAGGACTAAACCAAATAGGTCATAATATATATTTATTGCTGTCTGCAACTCTCTCTTTTTTTTTTTTTTTTTTGAAAGAAGAGGGTTGGATAAGACACATTAAATAAGGCTATAAATACAGATGAACCACTAGCCACACATTTATGAATTATCTTGTGGGAGAAATATTATAAAAATATATAATGCCATTGAAAATATTTTGCAAGAACAATCTTATGTTAAATACTAACGAGATTAGTGTTGACTTTGCTACAGCCTATACCCTCAACATATCAGATTTCCCAAGATAAACAAGGCCAGGCCTCATTAGTACTTGGATCATGTAGCCTTTATAATATTGACAGGTTGGTATTACCGATGATATCCTAAACCACAGTGGCCTGTGCCGAAGTTTCACACTCCCTAATGGCTACAGTATCAGAATTAGCAGGGTGAGAACCACTATTAGAAATAGCATTAGGTTTGAAGACTTGAAGCACGTGAGGAAGAATGACCAAAAGTATTACATTCACAAGTTATCAAAGTCCTTTTATTAACAATTTCATTAAGCAGATGATCAATGCCACAACTATTAAAACATACACAGAGATAGAGACAAACCATAAGACGTCCAGCATCAGTGATTTCATAGTTACATCCCCAGGGGAAACATAAAGATGAGTAGGATGACCATCAGGTGGCCATCCCCTTGGATGTTTCCTGTTGTGCTTCCTTACCCTCTTGGACTAGGCAACATCTTTTATCCTGAATTTCTTTGACGCCAACCATGCATATGCATAAGAGTGTCAATCCCTTTCTCCTTTTTTGCACTTCCACAACCCATGAATTTTAGGGTGCCCCATTTCTCATAGGCTACCTCTATCATTCCCCTTATTCTCATTAACATCTACATCAATGAGTTACCATAGCAATTTGAAATTATTACAGAATCCCCTGAAATGTTATGGGGCATCTTGCAATATTAACTGGCATATTGAGGCATATTTTCCAGTCTATTGCTGCATAGTTTCCAAAATATCAGCACGTAACACATCGTTTATTATAATCTTACAATTTACTGGTACAGGGTTCTCTCTTGGCCATCTAGTCATGCCAACCTATTTCCGGCCTGAGACCTTGTGTGGCCAAGCTGCATATCTTACAGATCTAAAGCCTGTAGGCCTTATGTTATAGCCTTATCTTACTTATATACCTACTATTCTCTCACCAATAATACATGCTTATCAATCCCAGATCCCTATAACACTATCCTACCTATTTCTCTACTTGTACCTACAACTTAAATCTATTCATCACCCATTGATTACATATGGGTTAACTACAACAATAGATAATACAATTACATGATTATAGATGATTAGCTACAATGGGGACTGCAAGGAACACCTAGGTATGGCATGAATTAGGCCTGGTAGGCCCAAGTCACAAAGTTCAGAACTGGACCTGACCGTTGCCAGATTTCAGAAGTGTTTGGGTCTGAAGCTTGGGCTGATCCTTAGAGTTGACGATGTTTTGCCTTCTGAGTCAGGACTAAAACAATGACAAAGCATGGTGCTAGGTAGCTTTGGGCAGCCGGGATGCTGTGTTTTGAATAAAATGCCAAACTGAAGTCCAGATCTGGTGCCCTGGGCAAATAACAAATTAGATTTCAGGTGAGTTCTGTGCAAACCTTTGAAACAGCAGTAATCCTAAGTAATATTTCCCAACAATTTATCCAACAATATTTTTAGTCCTTTCTTAATTTTGCTTTGCTTTGTTATTTCTGTATCTTAAAGTGCCTGCCTTCCTGTCTATTTCCATACTTATATGACCCTTATCACTATAGCTGTTGAGTGCCTTTGGCTTCAGGCTTGGCTTTCATCTGTGTATTTAAAAGTAAAGCAATTGCTAATGCTAACTGGAGTGAGAGAGAGCTTTAAAATGCATATTGAATATTTATAAGCCTCCTCAGTGCATTTGGTAAGTGGGATGAAAAGGTTTCTAATTTCTGCTGCAAGGCAGTTCCTAGTTCTCAGACAACTGTAACAGAGCCAGTCAGTTCACTGGGGAAATGTGCATCTTCTGAATGCATTTACTACTGAAAGATATAGATTTTCTTTTCCTTTGGGTGGAACTGTTGCACAAGTAATAGGATGAAAGAAACTATCTTACCATATTTATGGCCCACTCAGAAAATGAGTTTGAGATATAGATCAACACCTCAAATATTTGAAGTTTGGATTGCATTGGGCTCTAGCAGAACAACTATTAAGTGCTACGTGATTTTGATGTTATTCCTGTCTTAATCCTCAGTGCACAGAAAGCATTCCTTTCAAACAGGGATCTTTAATGGTTGCATAGCACAAGTGTTTGCTTAGATGTTAATTCAGTTAACTTTAAGCATGTGCTTAACTGTTTATGTGTGCAAGTAGTTCCATTGAAGCTCCTATTCAGTTTAGGGGCTGTGTTGCATCCGGGTATGTTATGAACCTGATTCACCACTCAGAGAGAGTTGCTCCTCTCAGAGAGTACATCAGACACGACCGTTCTAAGGAACGGTGGCAGAAGGTGATGCGGGACTATATGTTAGATTGATAGTGCATTTTCTGCCAGATACAGTTCAAATCTGCATCCCCTAATCACTCTGGATCAACTCTTGCATGCCCTGCAGAACAATCATATGAACCAAAAGATGCTTCTTTGTTACAACAGAATATATTGTAGGAATGTAGTTATTTCCTGCCCTGAAACTAAGACATTTTGGAAAGCTGTTGGGGACTCCATAAGGGACATAACAGAATCAGGTGTTAGATAATCCCTTATTTTTATTAAATTGTCCTGAAAACTCTGAGTCTCGTAAAAAACATAAAAAACTGATCACTCATCTCCTAGATGCTGCTAGAATTACCACAGCAAGGTGATGGAAAGGAGTGACCCTCCTAAAACTATTGAGAGAGATAAAAAATGTGGGATATTCTGGTTCTAGAAAAACTAACTCATGTTAGAGTTCTACAGGGGAGAAGAAAAAAAAGATAGCTTCTTAGTAATGTGGTGGAACTTGTAGTTTTCTGGAAGAAGGTCATCGCCTGCAACCAAACCTGATAGTTTGAGAACCTTTTTTGAATACTAAGAAAGGGAGAAACCCCTTCAACAATACTCCAAATTAATATCAACATTAAGATATTAAAATAAGGAAAATAGGAGGAAAAAGGAGAGCAGCTTAGTATCGCATAGAGTTTTGACTGGACCACTAATAAACAGGTTATACATCTAAATGTAAGAAAAACAGAACTTTGGACCTAAACATGAGATAATGAAAGACTTTAACTGACACTATCAACTGACAAGATGGGAGAGGAAGACGAACAGTAGAAATACATCAACTACAATATGTGATCAATACCACAAAGTTGAAGAGAGTGACTGGTAGCTTATCTCATCAATATCACTTATTTAGGCCAATTTATAATCGTGTATTTGTCTCTATATTACGTTTATCTGTGACAGGGTGGACTAGGCCCTGAGGCTCCCTGGAAGCCTTGTGGCCCTGCCACCCCCGACCCCAGAACAGGGCAGTAGAGAGATCCTACAAGCTGCCTAGAAAAGCTGCATGGGAAGCAACCAATCAGGGCCCAGTAGGCTGGTATAGGAAGAGCTGCAGGGCCAGACTGAGATCAGTTCCTTGTTAGAGCTGGAGGAGAGTGGATGGTGCTCCAGGCTGGCTGCTGGGACTCCACCAGGACAGGGCCCTGAGGTAAGGGTGAAAAATATGCTGGAACCAATGGGGAAGTGGCCCAGGGAATTGTAACAGCAATGCAGTTTATTTAAAGGGACATGGTGGATGGCTGCTATCTGTAGGATCCCAGAGTAGAAGGCGCGCCTGGGTCACCTGGGAAAGTGGCCTGGACTTTGAGGCACCCCAGAAGGGGAACTGAACTATAGTGGCCCAGCTGGAGAGCTGTGGCCAAAAAGGCCCTGCGAGGGCGAAGACACTGCCTCCAGGGAGGGAGCCTGGAGAACCACTCTGTACCAAAGCAAGGACAACTTGAGAGAGATGTTACAGAGGGCACTGAGAGAGGCCCCTGTTGGCCTTGTACTCTGAAAGGAGTTTGCTTTGTTTTTGTCTCACTGACAGACTGTGTATGACTAGGCCGGAGGGCTGAGTCACTGAAGACCCACCACAAACAGGTAGAGAGAGTGTGCAGGCACATGCACTTGGCCATTACAACTGGCAACATACAATGGAAACACTGTGCTATATAATATAGTGGGATAGGCTGATCGATCGGCAATGTATCATTACAATTCAATGTTAAGGATATTATAAGCCTGAGACCCAGGCTCTCTCTTTGTTAATTACTTCATTTATGTCACTTCTTAAAAGTGGTTACAGACTTTGAATGCTGCACCTCTCACTGAGCCTCAAGTAATACTGATTCCACTGTGAGCTTTAGCTGTTTTTAGCTATTGCATCATAATATGCTTGTTATGCATGTACCTCCATTCTGATTATACTGAATTCTTTTGCAGTTCTGTTGGCTAATGTTCCCTTTGCTGGTTACGGAATGGATTCTACTGCTGTAGAATAAGGAAGTTACCATCAAAGATAGGGTCAGTTTCTAATCTTGCATGCACCATGACAGCACTGTGTGTGTGTCTCAAAATATGCTATTGCACATCTAAAATCTGAATTTGACTCTTTATATGGTTCCTTTTCATTAACATCTGCACTGAGTCTGTCTCTTATTCAAGAAAAACCCTTTTGGTATCAACAAATGTTTTATCCAAGTAAAGACTGAAAAAGGGTTCAAGGCAGGATTATAACTTGTACTTTACACATGTGCAGGGGAACAAAAAGGAACAAGAGCACCCCCCTACCCTCTTATAGTCGTATGTGGGACACCCACATGTTGGATCCAGGTGCAGATGAGCACGTGTTTTGCAGCACATCTGTTTATTCCCTCCTCCAGAGGAGGGGGGTTTTGAATGGACAGAGAATGGGTGGAGACTTGGCTCCACCTCACCCTTTTTTTGACAGTGGAGCTGCTGAACCAACACTGGGGATGCACAGGGGGTATTTATGATGGGATAGGCCAACAGCAAATTACCCTCCTTGAGTGATGGGGCAGCAGCAGGAGAATTGTGGCTGCATAGATTACAGTCCCTTTCAGGGATACTCCTGTAGCGGCACAGCTAAGCACTATCCTTCTCTACGGGCTGTGTGCTTGTGACCGAGCCTCTCTCGATAAATTCCTCACCCTCTTTTCTGCATCTGGGAAGGAAGAATCACAGAACAGGTGCAAAGTTCAGGAGCAAATTAAAAAAAGTAATTTGAAACCAGGATAATTTTTACCTCCCAGAGTATGGGTTTCAGGAGGAAGGTGCAGCTAGGGGTTGAGGCAGGTATAACTTATGTAATTGCCTCCTACACAGACTTTAATCATGTAATTGTTCCCTGGCTTATCAGTTGGAACAGTAGCCTGAGAAGCAACAAAGACATCCCAGAGTCACTCGCATGCAGTAACAGCACCCAGTGGAATACTTTTCACTTCTGTAAAATGTAATCTTGCTTCTGTAGTTAAAAATACGTTCTAGTAATTCCTGTCTTTAGCAAAGCCTCTTCCCTTTCAATGGTCTTTGTTTCCCCCTGCTAGTTTGTAACGAGGTTTTAACATTTATTTTTAGAGGTGGTTCCTTTACAGGATTGCCAGCAGTTTGGGGCAGAGTCTTTCTTTTAGTTCTGTATTTGTACAGCACCTAGCACAATGCGGGTCCCTGGCCATGATTGGGGCTGGCAGGAGTGACTGCAATTGTAATAATAAAGGAAGAAGCCAAACATGATTTTATTTTTACCATGTTGTTGTTTATATTATTAACTGGAGAATAAAGAATTGGGAGAGTGTCATCTTGAAAGAAGAGTCGAGATGAGCAGGATATAGAGAGGCTCTTTCATGATTTTGCAGTATCTCTTAGAGCTTTTTTTAAAATTTACAAGAGTAGTTGCATCAGAAGAGTTGATTGTAAGGAAGCGTTGAACAATATAAAATATGCCTGAAATCCTTTGAGGTTTATTCTCACCTTGATACACATTGAGAGCACTCAGTGCTATGCTATATTTGTACATTAAGTGGAAATTAATCTGTTTGCTGTTCTGTTCTATGTAGGTATTTACACGACCCTCATCACCTTAATATCTGAGACTCTCAGAATAATTAATACTCTACTTAATCACCCTTACAACTCTCTCTGAGGGCCCATTTTATACATGAGGAGCTGAGGCACAGGGCAGAGTAAGAGACATGCCAAAGGACATATGGGAAGTCTGTGGCTGGCATTAGGGGGTAGCAAGCGGGGCAATTGCCCATGGCCCCACACCATGGTCCCCGCAAAGCTAAGGGGCTTGGGCTGGGCTTGGGCTTTGGCTTTCTGCCCTGGGCCCCAGTGAGTTTAATACTGGCCCTGCTTGGTGGTCCCCATGAAACCTGCTTGCAGCCCCCAGGGGTTGTGGACCCCAGTTGAGAACCACTGCACTGGAGTGTCCTTCCTCCTTATTGGTCATGGAGTTACTGTTACTGACATTTTATTTCTTTTTTGTAACATACATGAATCCTTTCATTCTGATTTCACTCTATTATAAAGCAATGGTCGGCATTTCCATTTGCAAAGCCCCAAGTCACTGGTGGAGAGCAATATTGTACCATAAGTTACTCCCCGCTGTGGTCTCACTGGTCAATGAGATGTTGCTGAATCAGTACAGGACTTCAGGAAGCCATCTCAAAAGCAGAGGGCCCAATACGGCTGTTTATGGGTTTGAGCAACTAGTTAAGTCATATTCATCAAACTGTTTGACCTTGTAGGCCTAGTTTTGTGTGTGATCTCTTCCTGTTTTCTCTTAAGATCTTCATTATTTGTAAGTGTTCACTGAAGAGTTTAGACAAATAATTTTCAGACAATTGTTGGTTCACAAACTCTTTGCAAATTGTTCACTACCACTATTAAAATTCCTGATAAGCAATTGGTCATTTGGGCTTGTTTCCTTTCCACGATTGAAGCCTTTCAACGGGAGACTAACAAATGACCAATAATAATGAATAATTCCAATTCAAATTCACAAAGCTTTTGGGATTTGCAAATATCATGAAAACTGATGGTCCTCTGACTATTAATAAATGGGTACTATCACTCTCTGAATTACAATAAATCAGATTCAAGTAGCTCATTTGTGAATATGTTCCTGAATCTGTGATTTTCATTACTTGACTTGGTCTAGTTGCTTTTGCTTACGTTCAAGTCCTTTACATATCCATAGTTGTTTTGCTATACTGTACAATATGTAGGCTCAGCCCAACAAAATGTGCATAGAAAATGAGCCATAGGGGCCTATTATTTCTCTCCAAATATGTCCAAAATAGCCAAGAGGACACGTTTGTTTGAAAGCATCAGAAATGAATTCTTGATAGGAACTGATTTGGATGCTTGGTAAAAAGGAAAAATAACCTGACTTCACTGGGGGAAATAAGGAGGAAACCTGACCATGGATTTATGAGCGCTGGAATAATCCTTGTAATACCCTCTGTTAAGGAAATGAGGGCAGTGTAAATACATAACAAGTCTTCCACAGTGGGGAGTCAGCAGGACCTTCATCACCAAAAGTGCTGTCTCTAGGTCACTTGAGTTAAAGGAGTAACTAGTAGAAGACTTTTATTTGCTGTGTAACACAATGACTAAAATACTTAGTCATTGTATTACACTCAGATTGTTACCCCGAACGGTGAGAAGTTCTCCATGCCCTCTCCTTCCTCTCTTCTTGAAGACCTTGTCACCTGCAAAATTTGGTCTCTCTTCTTTCCCTTTCTCGCTTTGCAGTTTTACTGTCCCTGGGTTCAACTGTACCTTTGGCTACATCTACACTACAGGGAGGAGTCGATTTAAGATACGCAAATTCAGCTACGTGAATAACGTAGCTGAATTCGACATATCGCAGCTGACTTACCCCACTGTGAGGACCGCAGCAAAATCGACCTCCGCGGCTTCCTGTCGACGGCGCTTACTCCCACCTCCGCTGGTGGAGTAAGAGCGTCAATTAGGGGATCGATTGTCGCGTCCCGTCGGGAAATCCCCGAGAGGTCGATTTCTACCCGCCGATTCAGGCGGGTAGTGTAGACCTAGCCTTTGAGGCGCAGCCCTGTAATGGGGGCAATGTGGAACTGCACTTTTTCAGGGGGGGTTCTAGAGAGGAGATCCACATAATGGAAGAAGATTTCCCCCCCAGAGCCTCCTAGCAATGCTGGGAGAGTGCAACTCCTGTTACTCCCCTTTATAGAGAATAGCCTACTCGCCCTGCATGCTGATGTCAATGCAGAGATGGGTCCAGGACTTCACTTCCTCCTGCACCTTGTGGGAGCTATGCACTGCCAGGCCCCATATATACTGCAGCTGTAGGGGATGTAGAGCTGGCAGTCAAGTGAGACCCTTGTGTAGTTTGCACAAGGAGAAAAAAGATTTGTTGTGGCCTTCCGCTCTGCCCCCGCATACACAGTGCAGCTATGAAAGGGTAGGCACAAGCTTGCCCCAGGTTAGCATTAAAGTAGATCTTGTCAGTGTATTTCAAATGGTAACTAATCCAACTATTTTGTTTATCCTCTATATTCACTGTACATCTTTGAGGTATACACAAATATATCCTGTGTGATCAGTCTGAGGGCTTTCATCTGGAAGGCCAGGATTTAGCATTGTACGCCGGATTCTGGGAATTACCATGAGAAATAGCTACCCTTTTTATGAAGATGCCCCTTTTAGACTATTTTTACTTGAATCGCTGTAAAACTAATTTACAAATAAGTCTCAAAGACAGGCAGAGTCTTGGCCCCGCGAGCTGCTGTTTGATGTTACGTATCAAGTGCAGTAGACTCTTGGATATGAGTAGACCCTTTGGAATCTGGCCCTTGATCTCCATTTTCAATCAGAAAAGTTGAATCAGTATTAATAATTTCCATGTTTATATTTTCATAAGGACTACAGACTCATTTATAAAATATTTTGTATTTGTTTTGATTTAAAACATTTTTAAAACCCCTATGAGTGTTTGTAATTTCTCTTAATTATTCCCTTGATAATGACGCTAAATTAAGTCCCTGAAATTGAAATGTTAGCGACATTAAAATACAGCTTGTTTTGAGAAGTAAAAATTTTAGGTTGCTAAAAGGAGAATTAAAAAAAACTTTTGGTAGATTTAAAATATTTTTTTGGAATCTGCCTGTGAAAATAGAATTATCAGAAGGCTTTAGAACTTGAGACACAAATGGAGCTTTCTGATAGGCTATCAGAAATGTTGTACCATGCTAATAATGCATGGTACCATCTATTTTTTTTCCTTATTTTTCTTTATCAATTTCATTCCACAGTATTGAGAAGAAACTCCAGACACTGCATTTATCTGGTGGAGAAAATCACTCTGCTTTCTGCCCTAAGTCTTAGAGCTTCATTTTAGGTGCAATATAATGGCTCAGAAAGCATTTCTGTCTTGCCTTATTTCTGAAATACAATTTGTGGTAATTCTAAGTCATTTGCAGTAGAGGAAAATTTTATCCTTTTATTTTGGATGTTTCAGGGAATAAGAAATAATTCTGATGTAATTTGGAAGTCCTGCAGAAATACTGGTGCTGCAGACCTTGAATGCAGAGTGACATTGATACCAATGTTTACAAGTGAAACAATACATTCGTAGCAATAACCTTAATGTTATAGGGTAAAAGTGCCTAAGTGACTTAGGAGCCTGTCTTTAAAAAGTGAATAGGACTTAGGCTCCTTTAAAAAAATTTTCCCTATAGTTCTTAAGTGTATTTGTTTTGGCTTTGTTTGTTTTTTTTAAATTTGCTGTTTCTCTTCCCCAGCTTCCCTTTATAGATGCTGGGTACCATTTTTATCATAATGGCATCTCCAGGGCCAGGAGAAGACGCAGTCTTCAGCACAAGCTTCATTTGGAAAAAGACCCGAGGGTAAGCTTTTCCCATTGATTTGCCATCCAGCAATCATGATTTCCATGCCAACCAACTGTGCAATATGGGATCAGATAACTGTGAAGTCTTAACACAGGTAATTCCATGCCTGACCCAAGCTCTGTGGCTGCTGTACAGAAGTTAAAACAACCTAAGCCTTGGTTTTAACATGACAACAACAGTCACAGCTTCGAGCTTGAGTCTTCCACCCTTGCTCACACTTAGTAATACTGCACTCTCTGCTAGTAGCCTCACTTGCAGTCAATGAGTTCCAAAAGGCATGTTTCAAACATAAACAAGACCAGTTGCTCATTCAGCCCATCAGACTTTGACTTTTATTCTAGAAACTCCAGATACCACTTGCAAATGAAACTTTTAGTTTTAAGAAGCAACCTCCCTCCCCTCCTCCGCAGCATTCATCTCACTGGTGGAAAGAAAAGGTCCTTTACCATAGTGCAGTGATCTAGCAGCAGTTTCTTCTCTCTCTCTTCTTCAGAGTTTTTGCTATTATACAAAAATCTTCCTTAGAGGTTTTTAAGGTCAGGCTTGACAAAGCCCTGGCTGGGATGATTTAGTTGGGGTTGGTCCTGCTTTGAACAGGCGGTTGGACTAGATGACCTCCTGAGGTCCCATCCAACCCTGATATTCTATGATTCTATGAAGATAAATACTAGGACCTGGTCAGGACCAGCTAGCACAAAAAAGTGTTTCTACTGCCCAAAGAAAATAATCATTCTTGGCATTCATCTTATGAAAGCAAATAGATGATCAATTATTCCCCTGAATACCCAACTCCATTTCTGTTGGTGTGGGAAAGAGTTGTGCTGTTCCATTCTACCTAGGTTTTTGTTGCCCTGCCCATCATCATGGTATCTGAGCACCTTTCAAAATTAATAAACAAATAAATAAGAAGAAAGTTATTTTAACTAAAACTGAGAAGCTGCCTGTTGCTATGTTGGGAAGCAGGGTGGAAGAATTTCCAGCTCACTCTCTCTGCCTTTGCAGGAGATGGTTAAAGTAACTTTGGGCACAGATCCACCAACAATATGGCACCCCTCCAAATTGTAGTCAGCCCATCTGACAGCTGGTAATGTGTGTTGCCCCGGTCACTTTATCTGAAACCAAGCAACTTCCAGCTGCTGGTCACTCCCACTTCCTTTAGGTCACACTGTGTTGTGATACTGAGAGTTCAGTGAGGCATCATGGGTCCTGTGTCAGTATCAGTCAGGTGTGCAGTATGTCTCTTTATACTCTGAACTACCATCTTCAAGGGTTAAAGGATCTCCATGCCCATTCACTCCTGGGCTTCTTTTCTAAGACTGCCAACAAGGGCATCAGCTAGAGTTTGGGTATGTGTGTGATGCAGACCCCTGCTCCCCTAGCATTAAACTGAGATTCTCAAACTCATTTCATATAATTTACCAAACAAGGATTGGACAGTAACAACTTTCAGACAATACAGTCCATTGCAGGATACTAATGAGTGGACTGAGAAGTAAAAGTCTCCAATTTTCCTTAACCATCCAGTCCTTAAATAGTTAGTTTATTAAGAACTATTTAATAAAGAACAGGAGTAGGCAAATATACGAGCCAATGGCTGTGTAGCTCTATGTACTTGAAACAAATATTTCTACTTATCTATAGAGGTCTGTGTAAATCAGATGTGTCCCTTAAGTTGTCATTGTGGCCCTCAATATTGCAAAGGTGGGCCTCCCGGTATTAGTTAATACTAGACTTGCCGTTGCACTGACTACTCTTGAACTGTTTGATTGCATAATGTGAATATGGGTCGATATGGAGATTGTTTAATTACATGTAGCCTACATTTCAGACCTGCTCTATTTTGTGTCCATTCTATGGAAGTAAAGAGGACTTCAGTTTCCAGGGTTCTCCATCTGGGACTTTTCGTAACCAATACATTCACTTGAATTTTTGGGTTTAATTTCCACTGCCTCCTGATTGGCCTGCTGATTCCTGCACTGCCACATAGTGTAATGACGACTTAGCTTTACGACCTGCCGACCTGCTCTCCCTTACTGAATAAATCCATATAATAAAATAATTGGGAGTATCCTCAAAATGTGGCAAAGCATGGCCATGGATAAGCCCTGATATTTTGGTACACTGTTCAGCTTCAGAAAGAACTGCTGATTGCTTTAATTTCCAAATTGGAAGCACAACTCTGACCTTTCTGATTCTGTCCTATCTTTCTGTGTTGCTCAGTAGACTCTTTGACGTTTTCTCTATGGCCCTCCTAGCAACTTCTTGTGTAGCCTCCCAGCTCTCCTAATACTCTCCCGGTGCTTTTAGGACACTCTCTTCCAATGAACTCCTGGCCTTTCAAGCTTCTCTTTGCTCTTGATGTTTCTCACCACCATCCTAGTATCTCCTCTCCATCCATGCTGGAAGGTCATCCAAGAGAACTTGGATTTTTGGCTCCTAACAAGATGACTTTTGGTCAAAGCACCATGACTTAGAGAACAGTAATTATTAACACTCCAAAGTGTGATTTCAGTGCCATAATAATTCATCCCTCATGAATGGTGAGATAATGAGGGGATCCTGAAAGCTCCTGTGGGACTTCAAAATAAGAAAACAGGTTAGTCACTTTTTTATTATACGTGTTATGAGCACAAATAAAACAAGCTCTGATCACAATGATCAGTGTGGGAGCAGTCATTAAAGCTCTAGCCATGTGCGTGGATAAGAGCAAATGTGAACTACGGACACAGCACTCTACTTTTGAACTCCAAAAATAATTTCTGCAGCCACCAGTGCACCTAAGTGTAATGACTTCCCTCTAGACCATTTCCCCCAATGTTTGCTAAGGAATAAATGTCAGCATTGTCATGGTTAATAAATTCAACACATAAACTAAGAATAAAATGCTATTAAATTGTCAGCATAGCCAGAAAGCTAACTGACTGTCTTCAAAACACAGGGTCCACTGAATCTCTGATGAGCCACTAAGATTAATTTTGCATTTTGTATCTATTTCTACCCAATTTTTTGGAGAAAGTGAGAAATAAAATCTGTGAGTATGAGCTGAAGTGGTAGTCTTATGTTTTCAGTTTGAAGGGACAACAATTCCTAGCTAATTTTAATTATTAGTTGAAAACAGTGCAGATGTTCATTCAATTAATTAATGTTCTTTAATCAAGTAAGTCCCTTGAGGAAACCATGTCAATTCTGCAAGAGTCCTGGGAGACAGGCAGCAGAATGCTACTGCAAAGAGGTTACTGTATAATCTCCATACATTGCACATGCAACAAGATGTCTTTAAACTTCTTGAAAAGGTTCAGTTGTGTAAAATGTTCTGTATGTTTGGTGCCAAAATAATTTTGAGATATGCCAAATGTATTCAGAATTTATATGACAAAAATCACTGCTGTTGAGAGAGCCGGGTTCAAATGTATGTTAAGATGCCTTCATAGAGTTCGAACAGTGCTTCAGTTCCTGCTGGGAGGAACAACCTTACTACCATTTGTTTGGCAGCAGCTATCTCAAAATTAATGAAGTTTGAAGCAATATTAACAGTAGAGGGTGCTAGACACAATAGTGTCATAGAACACAATACTGCTGGGGACTGGTGAAGATTCAGAAATGGGCACATGAAGCTCATGAAGGTATTAAACCTCCTCACAGTATTTTCAATATTTCTTTCTCTTAGAATGGCAAGTACCATAATAAATTGCACTACTTTGAATGGCGGATATCCACTCTTGATCTTGTTTTAAAAGATGATTTCTTAAAGTAGGCATATCACAAAAAGATTACAAGACCTGAAATCCACTTATAATTGCTTAAAATACTTTTCTGCCATAAAATGTTTATCAGGTAAAATTCTGACTTGGATTCACGTGTGTGTTGCTGAATATCCTGTATACTTACAGTAAACGCTGAAAGAAAAGAAGTGCCGAGTATAATCAGAAAGTGTCCATGGACTATTCTAGCAATTTATTCATGATTCAGATACAGTATCATCATGAAAAGACCACCGAGGCTGAGAGGGGAAACAAACTGAGGAAGGAAATTCACACTATCACATTCTTGCAGTAGCCAAAAGTGATCATTTGGACTAAGCAGCTCCATCATGCTACACACAAAGTCAGCTCCTGTCTCCCCCGGGTCCCAACTCGATGTCAGGGGAGAGCTCATTCAGACCCTGCTTACATCTTGAAAACCATCATTTAAAATGAAGAACCAAGTATTAGCTGGTGTTTCTAGGGTGGGTTATTTTGTTTGTCTGTTTCTGGAGAAAAGGAGAAAAGAGTTTGTTATACCTGTGGAAATAGGCTTCTACCGAAATGTCTTAACAAGGGTGTATGCTTCTCCTCTTCTAAATCATTTGACACACTTTCAGTGAAATCCTGATTGCTTTGCTCCCTGCCTCCTCTGTTATCTCTCCAAAGAGAAAGGAGTATAGCAAGGACATTCTGCAATGTGAACTTTGCCATGTGTCCTGAATTTGTAGAGCTTTCCCCTATGAAGATTTTTCTGCAGAGGGACAACATGTCCTTGGGGAAGGTCTTATACTCCAACCACACCTCCCCCCCCCCGCATCCTGGGCATCACAAATGGTGAAGCACAGCAAAGCTTGTCTGTCTGTTCTGCAGCAATCATGCCTGATGGACCCAAGTAGTTGCATAGCAGTTAAGTAGAACCCATTCAACAAGGAACCATTTCTTAATCTCCTGCTGCCTCTTCTGACCCATCAGGACATTGAAGATAATGGGTTGGGGAGGGATCACCTCCTAGAAAGCAAATAACTCAGTGTATTCCTGTGGTGGGATATTCACCCCATATCAGCCTAGAAGGGGTTTATGAGAGTGAGAGGCCAATTAACCAGATAGGCCACAGCTGAGGGGAATTAGCTGGCTTTAATAACCCCTGAGTAATGATAGAACCCAGCTGGAATGGAATAGGCAGGGCTAGGATAAAGCCAGAAAGCTGGCAGTAGCATGGAACTGTAGTGAGGGAGTCTGTACCCACTCTCTGGACAGTAGATTAAAGAAGGGAAGCCAGGTGGAAAGGTTATAGGAAAAGGATTAGGGAAAAGGCAGCAAGGTTTAAGGTGGTACAGACCTTGGCTGCTGATTAGAGGGTACCGAGCTAGAACCCAGAGTAGAGGGTGGGTCTGGGTTCCCCTCCCAGCCACTGGAAGTGGCATTGGTTTGGGCAGAGAAGGGAAGGCTTCATCTTGGAGGAAGAGACTTTGATACCCCAGAAAAGGAAAACACAGTCATCTGGCTGGAGGGCCAAGCCACAAAGATGGAGCAACCTGAGTCGCAGACAGAGAGAGAGAGAGGCAGCAGCAGAAGGGAGTTGGACCTGGAAAGAGCTAATCCCCAGAGTGGCCATGAGGAGGTGCCCCTAGCAATGAATGCACCCCAAGACAACTCCCCATGCCAAATCCTTTCATCTATGCTAAAAGAACAGTGATGGACTTATGGGTGGCTATAGGTTATACCAGAAGCTATGCCAATCATATGGTTCAACCCTGTGTCCTGAATGCTCAGTCTTGACCACAGAATCCACTTCTGCTAGTGAAGGTTTCAACAGCTCTGGCTGATTCTATAGTCTTCCTCACTGCTGTCCACAATGATGTCTGCTGGGTTAAGAAGCTGTGGATGTCTTCCACTGCAGCCATTTCCTGGCAGTTTGGGTGCCAGATTCCTAGGGACTTCCCCAAAGGTGAAAAGGGCAGATGAAGGATGGCTGGGAACAAGAGCAGCAGTGGCAGAAAGCTTGTGTGAACAGACAGGCCCTTCAAGAGCACATCAACCTGCTGGGTCAAGGACTGGAACTCACCCATGGTGGTTGCTAAAATCACGGTAGTGTTCGGGATGGCAGTATGAGTAGGAGACAAACTATGAGGATTGGGGTATTTACCAGCCAGAATACAACAATTGCAGTTGTATAACAATTTTAGTAAAACTGCATCTCCCCCCCCCCACATTGTTTTTATTGTTTTATTTATTTGGGGTGCCTGATTCTCTGAAGTGTAACCTCCTTCAGTCAACAAAGAAAATGTGAGTTGATTGCAAATGTGACTGTGCCAAGAGCAAAGACCTTCCCAGCCTAGTACCTGTAAGTAAACAATGGCTTTTCCTTCCTTCATGCACATTGTAACATCTTAAAAGAGAACTCACAAGCCAGCCTCCTGCTGGGAGACTTAAAGGTATTGTTAGCAAATGTTTTGAAAATGAACATGACTGTTAAGAATACACAACTCTTATTTCACTTTTTAGGTGAATTAATTTTTTTTTTAGGTTTTTTTTTTTTTAGTTTTTTGTTTTTGCTGATGGTGTGTAGTGCCTCTCATACAAGGACAAGGAGTTGAAACTCAATTTGTAAAACCTACTTGTTCTATCCAAGATTGCTTTGTTTTCTTTCAAGTTTTAAATGAAGACATTTTCCTCCCACACAGTCTCTCCTTTCAGGAAGCTGCCTACATTAATTCCACTCAAGAAAGAAGCGTTAATATAGGGACGAGATCTGGTTCTATCTTCACATAGATACATGCATTCAATTCTGAGTATGGTGCCTTGATGCTGTGGTGATGAGTCCATTAGAAACACACATCCAGATGAATAGCCACCTCCCAATGGTTACTGTAAATGTAATGGTTTAGAAAGTGAGCCTTAAAGGGTAAAGGTGTAAGGGCTGTGGCAGTGGTAGAAGGAAAACACCATGTAGAGTTTCTGGGGCTCTGTGACCAATGGACACAGTTTGGAGGAGCCCTTAAACTGTTTTAAATGCTGCCAGGGCTGAGGCCAGGACAGAAAATCAGGGAGACATAAATCTAGAGAATCTGACCTTTAGTCTTAAAAAAAAAAAAATCCTTGTTTTATGCACTTTTATTATATTTTAGATATACCCTTATTGGTATGACAGCTTGTTCAGAGATGCCCAACCATTTTGCTGGAGCCCTATTTGGGTGGATTGACATTTGGGTGCCCCTACATCCTAACAATTGTCACGTTCTTCTTCTCTCCATGTTCTCTCTTCTGTCCTTATATTTTTACATCTTTGTGCTTTGATATGTGATTGTGACCCTCATTCCCCCACTCTCCAGAAAGCTGCATGATGCATAAGGGCACCTGTGGTACCCAAGCTAGCTTGAATCAAGCTAACTTGAATATGTCTGCGTGAGCTGCAGAGACACCCTGAGATTTCAGTGTAGACATACCCGGAATCTGAGACCCTGCATGTTTAAGGTATTTCTGTGACCAGCTGCATTTGGGGAAGGAAGGCAGGCAGCAATCCAGGAATCACTTGCTACTTGGCCTGCAGCAGCACTTTTGCAGTGGGAGATCAGGGTGGATCTTCGTTCTCATATTGCTTTTCAAGTCCCCGTGGCGCCTTCCTGTTCTGCACACACGCATGTACACATGTGGACTAGTCTGCCATTTCTCCCAAAGGCCAGGGCCCCAGATTGGGAAGCAGAAGATTAAGGGCCTGATCCAAAGCCAATTGAAATGAATGGAAAGACTCCCATTAACTTCAGTGGGCTTTGAAGCAGGCTCTTAGTGCACCGTACAAACTGCAAAGACCTAACAGTGGGCACAATGCACTGCAAAAGCAGCTTCCCAAAAGCCACACTGGGCTTACTGCTCCCCTTCTGGACAGTTGTATATAGGAATGGGGAAAGATGTCTGACTGTAATCAGCCAAAGGAGATTTCTTGTATAGCTAATATTCAAAAAGAACAGCTACATTGAAATAACATATTCAAGTAGTGTCCTGGGGTGCATATATTTAACTGACCATATCCCATTATCAGAACTCAAAGTGCATTATTGTGCATTGCATTTATTTGTGTATGCACATAAAATAGCTAAGAGAAATGATTATTTTAATGGATGTCTTATTCTTGGAGGCTGAGATTAAACCACCTGTTCCTATCCTGAAACAGGAATCATTTAATTGATCATGCTTAGTAAAAACACATCTCAGAAGTGGAAAGACATTGACCAATTTGAAAAGGCTTCAAAATAGGAGCAAAGGATAGGAGCATCAGCTGTTGTCTGATGGCAAAATGAGAAATATTGGAAGGATAATCGGAAATAATCACTTAATATTTCTGTGTAAGAAACGGTGTAGAATGTGAACTTAGGTCAAAATTATCAAACTTGGGTGTCCAGTGTTCAGGCATCTTTAATAAGTGGCTTGATTTCCAGAGATAGGGGGGATTTGCAATGTCATTTGAGTCTGTTCGAAATTGATGGGACAAATACACATGAACCACACATTCTTTGCATTGTCTGTCTGTCTTGCACACCTCTTTGTCATTAGTGTCTTGTGTCTTCCTATGGAGCTTCACATATATTTTAAATTCAGAACTGTTTAACACAATCTTTCTTCACATGAAAATATCACAAGAGGTGGAGTATGCCTTGTGTGTCTATGAATGAAAGATCTGCAGGTTGCCTTTTGTTAAGAAAGCAAACAGCAATAAAATACTCCATAACTGCTGGTACATTTGAAAATGAATAACTTTGTAATATTAAAGTGCATTGCCCCTGTTTATAAGACTTTCTGTTACAAAGCTACCTTCAATATAAGTGCTTTGATTGAAACTTCATGGTTCACAACTCAGGTCTGAAACATCCCCAGTTTTGCAAAAATCAAAACATTAACCAGTCTTTAACTCAAAAGCTGGCATACTTAGCACACTTCCACAGCATTTCATTAGAAATTAAAAATAAATGAATGTGACTGAGTGTAACATCTTGCCTTTTTTTTTTTTACCAGTACAATGGCTGTATTTTGCACCTATATTCCTTCCTTTGGTCCCTTATCCCTATACATGTGTTGAAAACAATACACTTGAAAGGACAAAAAGAAATTTATTCATTGTTTCATCATCCTTAGCCCACATCCTGCTTTGGCCTTTATCAAGGACACAATTGCATTAGGGCGCTGTGTGGTCATTGAATCTTCCTGGCAGTGATGGAGTTTTAATCCATCTTTCAGGAGCCCCAGTGCTCTCTGCAGCCCCATAAGACTAAAATGTAATACAGCTGGGGTCCGAAATACCTAAAACTACATGTAGCAATTTTAAATAAAAGCTTTTTAAAAGTCTAGTGAGGTGGCTGGGAAAAAGTATTTGCTTTATCCTGGGCTGACCACATGCACAGAAGATGCCATGTGGAACCTTACAATTTGTCTAGAGTGACTGACAATGTATAAGGGAAAAGGCAAGCAAAAAAGCCTATGCACACTTGAATAGGTTGGGGCTTCAGGGGGGTGAAGAAATTTTTATTTCATGTTCTTTATTTGTGGTCCCAAGAAAGTTGCCATATCTTATGTAGTACTTGAAGATGAGTGGGTTGGAATACAGGTTTTCTACCCACCAGATATATGGGAAATAGGGTTTGTTTAAGAAAAAGGGCCTTTTGCATAGTCAGTAAATATATCAGTATGCAAATACCAATTTATTTGCTTCCAGTGATTCTATCTACCTTTTTTTGCCAGTTTGTTAACTGGTACCAGTTATTTCCCCTGGCTTCATGAGCTGCCTATGATGGTGCAACTGATGAGGTATTTCACCAACCCCTGCAATCCATCTGGAGTACTGGAACCAAGAGGGTGACTTGTTGGAGAAAGGAGGTGTATCCATTACTTCGTTCGTCAGTGTGCTGTGCCTGTCTGAGAGTCAGATCACACCACAGCCTTCTCCTTTCTCCGTGTGTGTTCTGTTTGTTGTTTATGTAATTTCCTTTGGCCTTGGCAGGTGCAGAAAAGTGCTTTACCATGGATGTGACCATTGGTTATGCAAAGTGAATCTTGATGATGTTCCAAGATGCTGTCTGTCACTGGGATGAAAATGGTTGGGTTCCTAAAACTGATTGATTGCAGTGTTGTTGTAGCCATGTTGGTTCCAGGATATTAGAGAGACAAGGTAGGTGAAGCATTGGATCAACTCTGTTGGTGAAAGAGACAAAGTTTTCAAGTTACACAGCGCTCTTCTTCAGGCCCAGAATATAGAAGAAGAGCGCTGTGTAGCTTGGGAGCTTGTCTCTTTCACTTCGCCCACCTTGTCCCGCTAAAATCAAAGAGGCATTACTAGTGAAATTCACCCCTTTTTACTCAGATTCTACTGAAATATTTAATTTCTATATTTAGGAGTTGTGATAAAGCAGAGAAACTGCCAGCCCAGCACAGCAGGGGTTAAAGAAAGCCTTTGGGCTGGGCCCAGCTAGCCCCGCCCTGCTATACTTGCAGCCAATACCAGACCTGGAGACAGGATAAAAGAAGGGAGCCTGGCTCAGTTCAAGGCTGTCTGGCAAACAGGCAAGAGCTAGTTGTCTCCCTGTCTGAAGGAACAGAGCACTGGCCTGCCAGTCAGGTCAGCCATCTGGAAGTAAGCACTGGTTTTCCAGCCAAGGGGGATTGTGGAGGAACCCCCAGCAAAGGAGGTAACTGACTGAGTGAACCCCAGAGATATTGGGGGACTTGTCCTCACCAGCTTGAGGCTACCCCCCACCCCAAGTAGCCTGGGCCTCCAGCAAGGGACTATCCAGATACCAGAGGGAATCCCATGGGAAGCAAGCTGCCCAGTAGATTGGACTAGAGGGCGCATGCCCTAAACTTAGCGGGCTGGTAGGAAGTAGCCCAGGGCAGTGGATTCTGACTCCCTGCTGGGAGGGACTCCAACCCCCTTGTTCCAGCCCCCTGGGCTGGGATCCAGTAGAGAGGGAGGGCCTGGGTCCCCGTCTCCTCCCCGCAGCCTTTAAAACTGAGTCCACACAGCCTGCAGGGGTCTGAGAACCAGACAATCTAACCACTAGGCTGCTTGGCCACCAGAGCCCTATTACAGGAGTTTTATTTTAGGTGTTAGTCCCGGAGGTTAGCTATTCTTTCTTGAATCTTGGGTGCAATATTTGGCATTGAGTCACTAGCCAGTTTTCCAGAAGTGTGGAACTTACTGTCTCCATATTAACAAACAGCACAAAAGGCCTTTCCCATTTTCTGTTTTTTTTGTGTGTGTAATTATGCAGTAAACTCATGTTCCAGGTTGTGAAGCTGACAGACTTCCCTAATTAAGACTATTTAATGTAGAATATGAAGAGTGATTTAATTGTGGTGGCAGACCAATAGAATCATATATAGGCAATGTTTGTTGTGCCCATAAATTTTATAGCACCGTATGACAGCACTGAGAGAGCACTGCCATAATCTTTTAAAAAGGAAATGAAACATTAACCAATAAGGGGCTTTGTTTAAGTAGTTTTAATAAATAATGAACAAGCAAAGCAACCAGATTAGTGGCTATGTCTCTTTTCCTATATTTATAAAAACCCACACACTATTGGATAAAAAATATTGCTTGTTTTTTTCATCAAACAAGAACTGAAGTATTTTTCTCATCAGTCACGTTGCAGAGTACAGTGTATTCTGCAGGAAACAAGTAATATTTCCATTATGAGTGGAGCACTATTTCATCTATCATGTCTTCCTGGGGCAGGTTCTCTTTTGCTTTATCTGCTCTATGTGAGGGTTGGCTTTTAGGAGGGTGTTCCAGCTAGGCCCGAGTGTTGAGTTTAGAGCTTTATCAAGTTTACTTCATTGTGAGCATCATTTATTTCCCTTTATAGCTCAGCTCAGAGCCTCCTTACAAGACTTCTTTATGCCAGGTGTGCTACAAAGCATCAGAAAATAGAATCTGTTAGATGCTGTAACTAGCAGGACAAACACACTAAAGGTAGATGCAAAACCCTTTGCTTTCACAATGTTTGAACCATTTGTAAATTTTGGTGTGGTTATGAGCATGATAGACATTTAATTATCCAAGTTCAGAACTGAGATTCTGTGAAAGGAGGAAGAAGCAATAGTCACAGTTTTAAGTACAGAATGTAAATACTGTGAATGAATCAGAATCAATATGTGGAGGGACAAAATATAATCTTCACATCAAATGTGGAGGAAGAAAGGTTGCAGTCGACAGGACAAAAATATAACTATTGTACAGTATGTCAGCTTGAATCATCTGATGCATATCATTCCAAATAAGGGAAATGAAGTGGAGGAAAAATCAAGGCTGAGTGGAGTGCTTTGGTGACTGAGCCATGAAAAGAAAGTTCTCTCACTGGGTTTGGCATCTTGATTCTGCTGGCAGTGATCAGTGGACTAGAAATATTGTGTCACATCAGGGAGATGGTCCAGGGTTTGGTTTCTGCTCTGTGAGATTTTGCATGTTTGGGATCATGACTAAAGAAAGGAGGACAAACCAAATAGAGGAGAAATTCCTGTAGATGTTGAAGTTAAAATAATGAAGTTATAGATACATAGGGTGGAGTGCTGGTGTACATTGTGCAGAAGAACCTTCCTTTGTCACTAGCACATCCTCACTCTCTCTCCCTCCACTAGGATTATCACATAATAGGAACCTTTTACACAGCATGCCTTTCTGGGGCAGGCCCTTTAAATTTGCCAGGGCCAAGTGGCTGCAGCCCTAAGAACAAGTCAGTGGGAGTCGTTCCATTGATTTCCAAGGGGTGTGGATTAGGCCCCTTAAGCGGCCATTTTGCAATTGATTAGCTGTATCTCACTCTCTTTCATCTAGATTCTAGTAAGTATTCTAGTATGTATTTTGCCTCTCTAGCCACTTTGAGGCTTTGTACATGCAAATAGGATGTCACTGAAAATGAACTGCTTTCAAAAGTTTCTGTTCAGCTAGATTTGTAAATATGTCGTACAAGTGCCAATTTTTACACTGTGTCAAAGTGAAAGCATTTTAAAAAAGAATGAGGCCTTGATTCACCAAAACAGTTAAACTCCTGCTTAGCTTTAGCCACATGAATAGTTCCACTAATTCCAATGGGATAAAGCACATGCTTAAAGTTAAGCACATAAGTATTTTCCTGGATTGGGCTTGAATCATCTATGGTAACCACAGTGTAATTCCCAATACTACTTGCATTGATTGGATACTTATAATGTGTTCATCGTGTACAAGAGCATTCTAATGTAGAATATCAGAGGGGTAGCCGTGTTAGTCTGAATCTGTAAAAAGCAACAAAGGGTCCTGTGGCACCTTTAAGACTAACAGAAGAACTGCTGGAGCTCAGCAGTTTCTCTTTGGAGTCTGGTCCTGAAGTTTTTTTGCTGTAAGATGGCTACCTTTACATCTGCTATTGTGTGGCCAGGGAGGTTGAAGTGTTCTCCTACAGGTTTTTGTATATTGCCATTCCTGATATCTGACTTGTGTCCATTTATCCTCTTGCGTAGTGACTGTCCAGTTTGGCCAATGTACATAGCAGAGGGGCATTGCTGGCATATGATGGGGGGCTTCAACTATCCGGATATATGTTGGGAAAATAACACAGCGGGGCACAGACTATCCAACAAATTCTTGGACTGCATTGGAGACAACTTTTTATTTCAGAAGGTTGAAAAAGCTACTGGGGGGAAGCTGTTCTAGACTTGATTTTAACAAATAGGGAGGAACTCGTTGAGAATGTGAAAGTAGAAGGCAGCCTGGGTGAAAGTGATCATGAAATCATAGAGTTTGCAATTCTAAGGAAGTGTAGAAGGGAGAACAGCAAAATAGAGACAATGGATTTCAGGAAGGCAGATTTTGGGAAACTCAGAGAGCTGATGGGTAAGGTCCCATGGGAATCAAGACTGAGGGGAAAAACAACTGAGGAGAGTTGGCAGTTTTTCAAAGGGACACTATTAAGGGCCCAAAAGCAAGCTATTCCGCTGGTTAGGAAAGATAGAAAATGTGGCAAAAGA
This sequence comes from Malaclemys terrapin pileata, assembly GCF_027887155.1. NCBI lineage: Eukaryota > Metazoa > Chordata > Testudines > Emydidae > Malaclemys > Malaclemys terrapin. Next base: position 19,893,271 of record NC_071507.1, on the reverse strand, counting down.
CCACCTTGGCTTAACCACGAGATCTTGCACGATCTAAAAAATAAAAAGGAGTCATATAAAAAATGGAAACTAGGACAGATTACAAAGGATGAATATAGGCAAACAACACAGGAATGCAGGGGCAAGATTAGAAAGGCAAAGGCACAAAATGAGCTCAAACTAGCTATGGGAATAAAAGGAAACAAGAAGACTTTTTATCAATACATTAGAAGCAAGAGGAAGACCAAAGACAGGGTAGGCCCACTGCTTAGTGAAGAGGGAGAAACAGTAACAGGAAACTTGGAAATGGCAGAGATGCTTAATGACTTCTTTGTTTCGGTCTTCACCGAGAAGTCTGAAGGAATGCCTAACATAGTGAATGCTAATGGGAAGGGGGTAGGTTTAGCGGATAAAATAAAAAAAGAACAAGTTAAAAATCACTTAGAAAAGTTAGATGCCTGCAAGTCACCTGGGCCTGATGAAATGCATCCTAGAATACTCAAGGAGCTAATAGAGGAGGTATCTGAGCCTCTAGCTATTATCTTTGGAAAGTCATGGGAGACGGGAGAGATTCCAGAACACTGGAAAAGGGCAAATATAGTGCCCATCTATAAAAAGGGAAATAAAACCAACCCAGGTAACTACAGACCAGTTAGTTTAACTTCTGTGCCAGGGAAGATAATGGAGCAAGTAATTAAGGAAATCATCTGCAAACACTTGGAAGGTGGTAAGGTGATAGGGAACAGCCAGCATGGATTTGTGAAGAACAAATCATGTCAAACCAATCTGATAGCTTTCTTTGATAGGATAACGAGCCTTGTGGATAAGGGTGAAGCGGTGGATGTGGTATACCTAGACTTTAGTAAGGCATTTGATACGGTCTCGCATGATATTCTTATCGATAAACTAGGCAAATACAAATTAGATGGGGCTACTATAAGGTGGGTGCATAACTGGCTGGATAACCGTACTCAGAGAGTTGTTATTAATGGTTCCCAATCCTGCTGGAAAGGCGTAACGAGTGGGGTACCGCAGGGGTCTGTTTTGGGACCGGCTCTGTTCAATATCTTCATCAACGACTTAGATATTGGCATAGAAAGTACGCTTATTAAGTTTGCGGATGATACCAAACTGGGAGGGATTGCAACTACTTTGGAGGACAGGGTCATAATTCAAAATGATCTGGACAAATTGGAGAAATGGTCTGAGTTAAACAGGATGAAGTTTAACAAAGACAAATGCAAAGTGCTCCACTTAGGAAGGAAAAATCAATTTCACACATACAGAATGGGAAAAGACTGTCTAGGAAGGAGTACGGCAGAAAGGGATCTAGGGGTTATAGTGGACCACAAGCTAAATATGAATCAACAGTGTGATGCTGTTGCAAAAAAAGCAAACATGATTCTGGGATGCATTAACAGGTGTGTTGTGAGCAAGACACGAGAAGTCATTCTTCCGCTCTACTCTGCTCTGGTTAGGCCTCAGCTGGAGTATTGTGTCCAGTTCTGGGTGCCGCATTTTTAAAAAGATGTGGAGAAACTGGAAAGGGTCCAAAGAAGAGCAACGAGAATGATTAAAGGTCTTGAGAACATGACCTATGAAGGAAGGCTGAAAGAATGTGTGGGTTGTTGGACTTCAGAAAAGAGGCACGAATTATTATGGGATGCAGATAAAATTAGGGGATGGAGAAAACTGCATCATGGGATGTTGAAAGCACGTTCCCAGTCATCCCTGCGTGACTCATTTGCCCCCATGAGGTATTGCAAACCCTTCCCAAAACACCCTGTGTTAGATAATGGTGAGTTGCACAGTGGGATAATTACCCATGGTGCACTGCTTTCTGCATCGATGCAAGTGCTGCTAGTGAGGGTGCGCATTGCCGACACAAGGAACATAGTGTGGACGTGCAAAAGTGATTTAATCTACTACCACTGTTTGTTAGAGAGAAGAGTAACTAAAAATCCTAAAAAGGGCAGCTGCATGCAGTATTTGCATTCACTGGATTGTCATTTACCTCCTATTCCCTGATCACACTCCTATCTACTCACCCCCACCGTGCATACTTACCTCTGTACTCACCAGTGCTCAGTTTAGTTTAACTTATGCTGCTGAAATTGGCTCAGTAATTCTTCACGTACCACTCGTACTGCACTTGCATATCATAATGGCAGGATCCATAATGTTTCAAATTCAAGTGAATATTTGTGAGGAATCATATTTGCATGCACAGATTGGCCAATGCTATTCTTTGGCAGAACCCAGAATTGTGTGTCTTATAGAATTCCTTTCTTAAATCCTCATTTCCACCTTTCGTGTTTTACCTTACACTGAGGTTAGCCAATTAATATCTAGCACATAGGAAAAGATGTTAGAGTCCCCTTTTGAGAATGAGAATGTCTCCCAATTTGGAAAGGGTTCATATTTGCTTTGGTCAGTCTCTAATTCTAACAGACAACGTGGTCTAGTGAAGAATTGTAAAACTGTTTTACAGTCTTTTAAAAGATTGGAAATGGATTACATAAGAAGCATTACAGGTATAAAATATTTGTCAACCTAGAAAAGAAATTGCAACCGATAGGGCTTGTTGCCCAACATACCCTAGAAAGTATTATTATAGATTTATGGCAATTTATTCCTCTTCTTCCTTGACTTTATTTAACAGGCATTTAAAGTGACATATTTAATATAGCTTAAAAACTAATTAATTATATATACATTGAATTAGTTATATATATATATATATATAATGAATTAGTTATATATATATATATACACACACACACAGTGTATTTTACATATTTTTACTAATTTGCTTGTTTAAAATTTGAATTTTTTTTTGCGAACGTATTTCAGATTGATTGCATTCTATTCCCAGTGACTATTGCTGCAAATATTTTCTATTTGGAATCCTTTTGTACAGTTTGACTGGTCCCCCCCCCAGTCACATAATATTACTTTTGACTCTTAATTGGATGGCATACAAATGCATAAAGCTTTTAATGACTGTGCCAACATTTCTTGTATGAATAGGTGCAACAAAAGGTTGCACAAACACGCACACCATTTTCTTTGCATGCAAAAATCACTCCTACAAAAGGTCACAGAAAGTAAATAGAAGGTCTTGGAATGCCATCCAAATGGATTCAAGGTTATATTCTAGCAAATGTCTTCAAATATTTTTCTGAAGTAGTTGCTCAGTTTTACGTTCTTTATAGCAAGATGGCTGCCTCTAACAGTAGGCTCAGAATGGCCATTAGTAGTTACAAACGATAGATATATTTCACTGGTTATCTAAGATGACAAATGCTTCTTACTTTGTGGACGTTTGTACTGTTTACAGATCAGGTCTGATCAGGAAAATCGGAATGAAATGATGCTCTAATGGGTACCTTAAAAACTCTGTGGGAAAAGGTTTTGTTCTAGTTAGGAACTCCATGCACTCCTTGCTATCATAAATAGATCCTGATTGATATTACAGTCTAATCTACTTGCATGAAGTGGAAACAAAATAGGCACATTGCTTTAAGTGATTGCTTTATGTTTTATATTGGCACCAAACTACAGACTGCTGAAAATAAATAAATCTATCACATGCACAGTTAATTTAACCTTTCATTAATATAGTCTGTCTCCATTTCTCCTGAGTATTTTTCCTCGGTCAGGAAAGATATGCCATAGTGTGTGCTTCAGCTGTTGCAAACCTGAAATCTCCATTGAATAAACCATTGCCAGATTTAGTTAGGTATTTTATATTACAGGTCTTGCAGCAAAATTGCTAATCTGATTACTGCTTGTCTTTAGCTTCATGTAATCCTGCAGTGTTCTTCTGAATATTAACAACTCCTCCCTTCAGTTCTGCTTGCTTTATTTGGAAGCAGCCCCAAACTTTATTTTTCTCCTTTCTTTTTTCTGCTACCAGTCCACAATGATGGGTTGTGTAGATGTTTCTCAAGAACTTCAGAAACAAACCAAACCAATGTATTCAGTAGATGTCAGGCATTCATTTCAGAAGTGATTTTCTGAAGTTCAGTGATTTGTTAAACTTGGTATCAATCCACCTGGACTTCACCATCCAGCAGATGTAATGGGCCAAATCCTCCCAATCATTTCACGTTACTTTGACTTCCATGGAGCTATGTTAGTTTTCACCAGCTGAGACTCTGGCCCACTGGACCAAACTCATCCTTGTTGTCACTCCACTGAAGTCAGCATAGTTACATATGGGATGAAATTATTCCTGTGTAATGGGCCATCGTCCGTTCTAGCTGTGGCTGCATATATGCTCTTTTGGAGAACTTGTACATATTTCCTGACAATGTCTGCAAAATGTCTTTATAGATGTAAAACACTATAAATGTTATATTATTATTATGTATTGTATTTTCTAGCACAGAGCAAGTGAATCCCTTTCCTTTCATTTCTTTAGCAGCCAGCCTCTTATTTTTATGCTTCTGATACTGCAGGACAACAAGCAATCTCTGACAGGGGTTTGGACAAGAGGTCTGTTTCTCTAAACCCAGAGATGATGATATAATTGAACACAGCTTTTTCATTTCTGAGCAATAACTCTCTCCTGGGAAAACATCTCCTGGAATCAATTTTATTTTTTTGTGAACCAGAGCTTTTATTAGAAGAATTTCCTTGTTCGCTATAGCAAAGTGCCTTTTGTTTTGAGGCTTCTCATCTTCTGAAGGAGGGATACTCTTTGATGGCTGAGTCATTAACTGTCTAGATTTCAGACCTAGTCGCATATATAAAACATTACCCAGGGTACAATCTGGACTGTTAACTGATGTGTCCCCTCAGTTCTACAAATTATAGTCCCTTTTACACTGCTTTGCTCTGAGAGTAACTCTACTCCTGGCCTGCTTTCACACAGCCTCTAGCATGTAAATTACTCCCAGCTCTGTTATAGGAGTGCTGTTAGACAGCCACTCCTGAATTGTATTGCAGAGTGATATCAGCACATTCCCAGTCCCAGACTTTCCCCAGAAATGTGCATCTTGTACTGCCCTCCTGGGCAACACAAGCTCATAGAAAGTTTGTCATTTTATTAATATGAAATGATATGCACAAACCTTGTTATCTCAAATGGAGCTTCCCAGACACTTGAATCCAAACACACACTGGTTTAGATAAAATCATAAAACTAGTTTATTAACTCAGAAAGAAAGATTTTAAGTGATTACAAGTAATGAGGCATAAAAGTCAGAATTGGTTACAAAGAGATAAAAGGCAAAGTAATACCTAACTTAACATGCTAAGTAAATTTAAACAAAAAGGTTTCTCTCACCACATGCTTATAGCATGTTTGGCTGGATTCCTTCAGCCAGGACCTCTCCCCCAGTTCAATTATGCTTTGTTTTTTACACATTGCTGGTGCCATGAGTAAAGACCAGGGGAGAGAGGTGATTTGGGGCCTCTGTTCCTCATTTTTATATCTTTTCTTTCTCTTTGAGAATCATCTCCAGCTGGTGTTCAGGTGACTGCCAGTCTGTTTACATGGGAACCTGCAGCTGCTCCATTGACAAGGTGTAAATTTCTTGCTCACTCCCTTCTTTCTGCCAAAGAATGGCCACTTAACCAGGTGATTGTCCATTTGATTTTGTTGACACCTGGCTGAGGTGCCAGTTTGCCTTTTGTCTCTGGGGAACTGGTTTGGACCTGTTTCCCAAGACTTGGAACATGTCTTCTACAGTAAAATTTTATAACTTTACATACATCATTGCCACACATATTTTACCAGGACAATAAGCTCTGCAGATTGTTTCCAAATGATACCTCACAAGGCATACTTTGTACAGACTTTATCATAGTCTTGCAAAAAGGGTGAACATAAGAGTACAGACTGTCACAATATATATCTTAAATCACCCCTGGAGATCTTTCTCCATCTCTGAGGCACATATTCTGAGAAAAGCTGATCAAAATTTTTCAACAGAATGTTGAAAAAAATAATTAAAAATTGATATTTTTCTGAGGAAAATTTTGATTTTGATGAAACCACATTTTTCTCATCAAGAGAATCAAAGAAAAAAATCACTTGGAAACAAAACAAATTTTAAACATTCAGAAATGTTGATTTAAAACAAAGTGGTGTTTAGTCATATTGAATCATTTCAGTTAGCTTGAAACTGTACATTTTCTGTTTCAACATATCCAGTTTGAGACTTTTTGGAATTTGTTGTTTCATTAAAATTATCAATATTTTGACTTTGTTCTGATTTGGAATGGAAAGTAATTTAAAAATGTCAAAGTTTTCTGCAAAAGGAAAATTCAATTTTACAAACATTTTTAGTTCTAAGTCTCTCTTCTCTATCCCAACCTCAAATGCATAGCTAGTGCAAAAGGAAGTGACGAATGAGAAACTTTTTGGAAGAATGCGTCGCCGTAGGCTAAAAAAATTTCAGCCTCCTCCTATTACTAGTAGACATGGATGAACCACCCTCCCTTCAGCCATTTCATTAAACTGAACCTGAACCTGTTTTTAAGAATTGGGATGGGTTTGGTTTAGGGGACACTTGTTCTGCCTCAGCAATTCCCAAGAAGTCTTCTTGCAACCTGGCTTCTTCCTTCCTTTCAAGTGGATCATCATGACTGGTCTCTTGGTATTTTCTGTAGGCCTTTGGCCTCTCTTTTTCTTCTGGGGACCTTCCTTCATAGGTCTGTCTCCCTCTGCCCTGCCATAGTCAGCCACTCTCCGCAGTTCCAGGCCCCCTGAATTTTAAAATGTGTTCTAATGAACAGTTGCTCCTCTACTGAGACCAAGAGCCTCCACTTTCAATTCTCTCTCTGACATTTTATGGAGTCTGAGGATGAACAAGCCCCAGTATGTAGCAGAATTTGCAGAATCTGACAGTGTAACAAAGTCCAGAAGAAAAATGAACTGAACTAAACAATACATTCTAGAGAGGAAAGAAGCTTCAGGGAGTAGGGGTGAACTGCATATCTGGGATTCCTGAATGGAAGGTTGTAAGATGAAAGCCTGTAGGGGATCAATGTGGTGACTTGGAGGGAGGAACTGAGGGTCCACTGTTGAGACAGAAAGTCAGATGTCATCAGTACTGTCAATCTTCTCTGTCAGGCTGTTGCCTAAGAAGGGTAATAGAGGTCCATGACAGCCTCAGGTGGTACAAGGGTTTAGCTGATCATTCAATTCCTTGGTCTTTATCCAAAACAAACACTTTTTGAAGTCATTCACTTCACTAATTAATATAGAACCAGCAAGATCTGTTCTGTCTAATTCAGGAGAAACAGGCCATACTTTGGGAATTAGTGTGGATCCTCCTCCCCCCCCCAAGAATAATTTATAAAGTGCTCTCAGAGCTATGGTTTAATAGACCTTGACAAAAGTGAGTGATTATAGTTTTAGATTTAGACCATGCATTCTTCCTCTGACAGCTGTCTCCTTGATATCTCAGTTTGACTTGGGAACATCTCTCAGAGCTTTTATTTGAACTATTAAGGGATGGGTCAGGATATTGCCTCTCCATGAAAACAAATTTTCCAGTTTATTTTCTCAACTTGGTTAGTGAGAGTTAAACTCTCATTTGTAGGAAACCCTGTAAGATTTTGCCTATGCTTTTACCAGCACAATCACACCTGTGCATTGCTCCCTCGCTAACATTCGTTTGATATTTTTCTTTTGTTGAATCTTGTATAGAAGTTTTTATCACTACTTACCAGAGCAACACTACTAGAAAATACCATTTTGGCTACTTCAACAAGTTTTGTGATTAAAATTCAGTGTACTGTAGATAGAATTCATTTTCTCTTTATGACTATATGTCGGCGATCCCTTGAGGTCGAGGATGATCTCTTTCACAGGTTTTATTTTTCATGGGTCCTTTGGTGACTGAGGAGTCTGATCCTTGAGCCACAGGCTAGTTGGCAGACATTGCAGGTGGTGTTGGAAGACAGGGTCGGGCCATGATTGCTGCGTGACAGTTGTCTTTCCTGGTATTTTTCTGCGACCAGGGCAAGGTGATTTTCCTCAGGAGTAGACATTCCTTCTCTGACAAGTCTTTGCCAGTTATCCCTATCCTGGGCTGCTGTCTCCCAGTGTGTGGTGTCAATGCCACATCTCTGGATGTTTATCTTGAGGGTGTCTTTTAAAGCGTTTCTTTTGGCCTCCCCATTACCTTTCTCCTTTGGTGAGTTGGGTGTACAGCAGTTGTTCTGGTAAGCATACATCAGCCATGCGCACACAGAGCCCACTCTACCTCAGCTGGTGCTGGGTAATCAGGGCCTCAACACTGAAGATGTTGGCCTCTGTGAAGACACTGACATTAGTGGGATGATCCTCCCACTTTATGTTGAGGATCTTCCAAAGAAAGTGCTGGTGTTAGGGTTCCAGGTTTTTCAGGTGTTTGTTATAGGTCAACCAAGTCTCACAGCCATAGAGGAGAGTTGGGATTACCACCGCTTTATAAACTAGAAGTCTAGTATGTGTTCTGATGTTGTTAGTGTTGAACACCTGGCAAGACAGTCTGCCAAAGGCAAGGCTGGCACAGCTAATTCTGTGCTGAATCTTGATGTTTGACTGCCCTCTGTAAGAGATGGCTGCCAAGATAGACAAAGTATTCTACATTTCCAGTACTACTTTGTCGATGTAGATCTTCCTTGCTGGGTCTAATGATTGACCGGGGACTGGCTGGTGGAGAACTTTTTTTCCTGATGTTCAGAGTTAACCCAAGGCTTTTGTAAGCTGCAGAGAAGCAATTAAGGGCTGTTTGTAGATCCTCCTTTGAGTGTGCAACTACAGCACAATCATCTGCATACTGGAGTTCGGTTATTAATGCCGATATTACTTTAGTTCCAGCATGGAGATGAGACAGATTGAAGAGGTTGCTGTCAGTCTGATATTGGATGCCAGTGCCCTGTGGTAGACAGTCTTGGGTTAATGTTTTCCTCATAGCTGCTAAGAAAATGGAGAATATGGTGAGTGCCAGTACACAACCTTGTTTTAGGCCAGTTCAGATGACAAAGGGCTCAGAGATAGAGCCACTGTACAGGATGGAGGCAGTCATCTGATCATGGAGGAGTCTTACAATGGTGATAAATTTGCTTGGACAGCCAAACTTTGACATGATTTTCCACAGAGCCTCACGGTTGACGTAAGTCAGCGGGGATTTCTTTGGTGCGCCAGATTTTGAGGAGCAGCAAGTAAGGCTTGTTAGTCAGTGTTTCTCCCCCCACTTTCAGTACTTCAGCTGGTATGCCATCAGGACCTGGTGCTTTATTGTTCTTCATTTGTTTAATTGTTTCGCAGACCTCCTCAGGTGTTGGTGGGTTGGCAAGAGTTTCCCAGGTTGGGTACTGACGGATGGAGTTGAGGTATCATCATTCACAGTTGATTCTTGATTTAGAAGCTTTTGGTACTGTTCCTTCCAGCACCCTTTGATGGATTCATTATCTTTAATAAGGGCACTACCATCTTCGGATCTCAGAGGTGTGAGGCCACATGAGCTTGGTCCGTACAGGGTCTTTGTCTCACAAAAAAAGCTCTGCAAATCATGTCTGTCAGCAAATGTTTGCATTTCTTTTGCTGTGTACTCCCACCATTTGGTTTTGATTTCTCAGATCCTCCTTTGAACTTCAGCTTTCAGCTGATGGAAAGAGCTCTGCTTCTGACTGGATAGTGTTTGGTTTTGCCAGTCACAGAAAGCTTTTCTCTTCGGGTCCAAAAGGGCTGTAGTCTCAATGTTGTTATTGTCAAACCAGTCCTGATGCTAGCGAGTAGCAAGGCCAATGGATTCCTCGCAAACCTCATGGATGGTCTGTTTTAGGGCTTCCCAGTCTTCTTCAACTCTTGTGTTGTCATATCCAGGTGTGCATATGGCCAGTTTTTCGCTGAGGAGTGCTTGGAAGTTCTCTTGGTGCACTGAGGATTGAAGTCTTTGGATGTTGTATTGCCGTCTGTATGATCTGGATTGCTTTCTATGCTTCGGTGCAATCCTGATGGACATGACTGAACTCACTAGGCTATGCTCAGTTCAGCAATCATTGGCTCCTCCCATGACATGGGTGATTTGGACATCTCTTAGATCTTGTTTTCTTCTACTGTTTTGAGTGAGGGTGTTGCCAAGTTGTTTTGTACTTATTGCTTTCTCTGAAGGTTGTGTTTGTGATCACATTTGCTGAGTAGGAGGATGCCATTGGAATTGACCTTGCCCACTCCTTCCTTCCCAATGGTGCTACTTCATATGTTAGAATCACAGTCAACTCTTGCGTTCAAGTCCCCTAAGAGGATTATCTTATCTGTTTTTGGAATGGATGACAAAATTTGATCAAGGTCAGTGTAGAAGGATTCTTTCTGTTCTTCGTCAGCATCAAGAGTTGGTGCTTATGCACTGATAGTGGCAAATGACTTATTGACCACTTAAATTCAGAGGGTCATAAGGTGCTCATTGATGCCGACAGAGAGCTCAGGCAGTTGACTGGAAGGTTTTTGATTGTAAAGCCAGCACTGTGTATTTGCCTGTCACTTGCTGGTTTTCTTTTCCAGAAGAAAGTGTAACCGCTGCCCTCTTCCCTCAAGTGGCCTTCATCTGCATGTCTTGTTTCACTGAAAGCAGCGATATTGATGTTGTCCCTCGAGAGTTCTCGGGCAACAGTTGCTGTTCTGCATTTGGATCTTTCACTTTTTGATCCATCTAGCAGGGTACAGACATTCCAAGTTGCAAGAAACATTTTTGTTTTTTGATCGCATTGGGAGTGATCCCTCTGGACACGGTTCTCCAGTCAGGTATGGTGGACTAGCCTGTGTTTGGGGCACCTTTTATAGCTCCTTCCCCATATGGGGTGAGCAGAGGGGTTCCTAAAAAGGCCTGCTGAGTCATGACCGCTGCTGCTGAAAATGCCTCCCTAATCCAGGCACAGGATGACCATCTTGCGGTCACTGCCTGTGTGTGGGTCTGTGACTAGGGACTCCTGGTGATCACTTCACCTATCCCCATCACCACTTTCCCATCACCACAGGACTTTTATGGGTAGGGGTGGGAAAAAAGTTCTTCCTGTTAAAGGAATGTAATGTGCAAGGGCTGTTGCGCACCAGCAGCCACACAAATCTTGTTGGAAGAGGCACCTGTGTCCGGTGGCAAGGAGGTCCAAGATGACCAGAGCTTTCTCCTCTGTTGCAGCCTTTGTCCGCCTTCGCAGCCATTGAGAGGTGATCCTGCTTCATCTGCAAGCTCTGCCATTGAGGTCTTGTACTGGGTTGTGTTGTGCTAGGCTGCACTTTGTCTGGTACCTCGCCTTCGACCTTACTGCCATGGGTGACCCTACCAGGAGTACAGGACTCCAGATGGCATCGTTCTTAGGGTCTTAAGTATATGCAAGCTTCTCCACCAAGGTGGCAACCCAAGGAGAAGTATGACTATATAAGCCTGTGATCTTAATAAATGAAGATAAACATGTTTACATTGAGTTAGATTTGTCAGCATGGGACCCATGTATTAGACTGCATGAATCCTAGAAATAGGAACTTACCGGTTTAGTTAAACTATAGCCCTGCGATATGGGCTAGTTTCTCACAGTCACACAAATGGGTAAGTTATATTGCTCCTGTATGTGGTAGGAAGCAAGCAAAGTTTATCAGGGCTATATCCATGAACCTTATCTGAGAATTTGAATCAAAGGAGGCTTGGTAGAGACAAAACATTTTCTACTAATAATTTGCTAAGCAATGACATATGAATGGAAAACTTGTTACACCTCATTAGATATCGGTCTAGGAGGCAATTTCTATCTGTAACTGCCTGAAGACTTTACCACAAACAAAACCTAACCGAGCCCATACTGCTTTTGTTCAATGCCCAAGGACAAAGACTGAAATTTACCTCATGCAGAGTTTACCACTTAAGTCCCCAAAATAGGGTTTACAAGAGGCAGCCCTTCGCACAAGAGAGAATTTTATTCAGAGGCTATGACTTCACAGCAAAAAAAAGTTGTATTTACACGGAGATAGATAACTGGTGATAGCTATCTCAGTGTAAAATCCTAGGGGAAACAAGGCATGGGCAATTCTTACCTGGACATAGCTAGTTGAGGTAAACCCCAGATGGGGATCATGCTATTTTTCAAAAAAATCCAATATTGATCTAAAAATTGGCAGTGATGAAGAATCCACTACAACTTTTGGTAAGTTGTTGCAAAGGTTAATTACCCTTACCATAAAATATGTTGTGCCTCATGACTAATCTGAATTTGTGTAGCTTCAACTTCCAGCTATTAGATCTTGTTAGATGTCTGTCTGCTAGCCCGAAGAGCCCATTATTGAATTTTTGTTCCCTGTGTGTGAGTACTAATAAACTATTATCAAATCACCCCTGAACCTTCTTTTTGATTGGCTGAATAGACTGAGCTCCTTGAGTTTATCAGTATAAGGCATGTTTTCCAATCCTTTAATCATTCTTGTGACTCTTCTCTGTGCCCTTTCCAATTTATTAACATCATTCTTTAATTGTTGAAACCAAAACTTGACACAGTATTCCAGAAGTGGTTATACCAGTGTCAAATACAGAGGTTATATAATTTCCCTATTACTACTAATTTCTCATTAGCTCTTTTGGCCACAGCATTGCACTGGGAGATCACATGTTCAGCTGATTACTATTTTCAGTGTCACTGCTTTGCAGGATAGAGTCCCTCATCCTGTAAGTATGGCCTGCATTCTTTCTTCCTAGACAAATACATTGATATTTGGCTATATTAAAACACACATTGTTTGCTTACAGTAGGCTTGCCAAGCAATCCAAATTGCTCTATGTCAATTACCTGTCCGTCTTCATTATTTATCACTCCCACAATTTTTGTATCTTCCACAAACTTTATCAATGATGATTTTAAGTTTTCTTCCAAGGTCACTGATAAGAATGTTTAATAGCACAGGGCCAAGAACTGTTCCCTGTGGGACCCCACTAGACACACATGAGCTTGATGATGATTCTCTGTTTACAATTACACTAACCACTTTTAATCCATTTAATGTATGCCATCTTAATTTTGTATCATTCTAGTTTTTTAATTAACGTCATGTGGTACCAAGTCAAAATGCCTTACAGAAGTCTAAGTATATCAACACCTTTCTCAACCAAACTTTTGTAATATATACAAAAAATCAAGTTTAGTTTCACAGGATCTATTTTCCATAAACCCATGTTGATTGGCATTAATTATATTACCCTTCTTCATTTTCTGTGTTGTTATTGACTGCAGTACCACTTCAGTGTAGTAATGCAAATGTGTCACTCTGTTATGAAGCATCTGGTCCAAGGGGAATGTAAGGAAGTTGGAGTATCTGAAAGAAATGTAGAATCCAAATGTAGATAAGTAGCATGCAAAGTGCCAGGAGCTTAGGTATATGAGGCACTTTTAAGTCTAAAGGTATCATACCATTAATTCTAGAAAGTTGATTTTTTTTTTTTACATGGAGTGGGACCTTTTTTTAAAAGATTGCAGTTTTTTCTGTGAATAATGTTTGTCTGAAGGATCCATTAAGAGCATACTTGTACTGTCCTTGAGACTCAGTTGCAGGGTAAATTGCCTACCTGCTTTGGAAACAATGAATAATTCAGATAGAAACCAGTAAGTAAATGAGATCTTGGCAAAATGCTTTCTTACCAAACAGGAGAGGTTTAGATGGCAGTTTCCATCTAAATTTAATACCCACAAAACTCCCAATAAAATGATCAGCCAGTCTATTTTAGGTATTTTTAGATTGCCAGTCTAGCAACTAATAATATAATACTGTTCATATGTAGATCTCATAGCAATTTCTCAAGGTGGATTATTCTCATTTGAAAGATAGGAAGGCTAAGCAACTTACCAAAGGTCATGCAGTGAATCACTGGCAAAGATTCAGTTCTCTTGACTCCCAGTTCTCTGCCATGGCAGAATCTAGGAGTCTGTGTAGTATTTGGGCAATGTTATGATAATTGGGCCTACAAATTTACCCTAATTGTGAGCTCAGCTGTAAAAAGTAAGTAAAGATCATAAGATGTTACAGTAACCTCAAATAACAAATGTTGATGGGAAAAGATATGAAAGGGAGACAGAAAATCTGAATTATTCCAAAAACAAAGGTCTATTGTATAATTCAAGGACTGTGATAAGATCATATCTGATAAACAAGAAAATGTGGGCTTGGAAATTAATGAATCAAAACTGATATGTTGGATATTAGGCCTAATGGGTGGACAAAATAATGAGGGGATGAGCTGTGCAGCCCATCACTCCCTTTTGGGGTCCTTAAAGAAAGAGACTTCTGGGAAAAAATATGGAAGAACAGACAGCGGCTTCTGGAATGAGCTTTACCATCATGGCTGCCTCCCCCACCGCCTCCAGGGACCATGGACCTTCTTCCTCTTAATCCTTAGAGATGGCTGGAGATTGGTCCTGCTTTGAGCAGGGGGTTGGACTAGATGACCTCCTGAGGTCCCTTCCAACCCTGATATTCTATGATTCTGTGTTCAGATCAGAGTGGGCCAGAGAGAGGGACCCAGATGACATTGCCACCTCTACTGGCTCCAGCTGAATCCCAAGCACCACCTGGAATGAAAAGGGATCAGACTTTTTAACAACGGCCACAACAACAGTCCCAGCCCATCTCAGTGAACTTCTTCTCTTTTCCCCAAAAGGATGGTTGTTACAATCTTTGATACCATCTAAGGGACTGTCAGACAAGGGGGCTTTTCCTTCTAAAACTCTCTTCAGCTAAAGGGAAAGGGAACAAGAGATGTTGTTTAAATGAAAGCCTTACTGAATACTTTACATTTCAAATGCTTTAACTGTTTTCCCTTCTTTTCTTTGCCCGTAATAAAAAGCTAAAAGGATGCCATGGTACTAAGCAGGCTGAGGTGTCTGTATACCAAACCCTGAACCTTGTTTAATGCTGTTTAATGTTGGACAGTAACTGGATTACGTCACACATTTGGCCCATATATTCCATCTAAATTAATACAACAGCAACCAGATACATGATAAGAAAGCAGTGAGAGAGAAAAAGGTGTACAAGTCAGTATAGATCCTATAAAGCCCAAATATGCTAGTTTTATTGTTCTCACTTATTGTTTATATCATGGTAACACCTATAGGCCTCAACTGAAATCACTGTGCTAGGCACTGTACAAACATAAGATAAGAGACACTCATCCCCCCCCCCCCCCAAAAAAAAAAAAACTTATCTAATTTATAATTTCCTTATTTCTTTGTTTTCTTTTATTGTCCAATAGATTTTCTCCCCCAAGCCATCAGATAACTTAACATCTCTTCTGTGAGTTAGAAATGTGGTTTGATCAAATGTGGTCCAGTTTACTCATGCACACCTCGAGTGTGTAATCTTTTCCGCAGGAAACATGATTTACAGAGTAACAAATGGCTGCTTTCTTAGCAATTGAAGCTGTGAAATGTAAAAGCTGTGGTTTTAGTGTCAGATTTATATATTGTTTATATTAAGAAGTACAGGAAATTGTAAAGCTATTTACATCCACTGTACAAAGGGATTTGAAACCTCATTAATACAGCACGAATATATATGTAACTACTAGTTTCACTCAGAAAAAGACTCATGATTTTTCTTTTGTTTCTGGTGTGTTTATCTAGTTAGGAGCTAGACAGCAGGAAAAGAAAGGAGGACTTATCTCAAGTCTTTATTTGTTCTGTGTTGTGTGGGTGAGAAACGGGAAACTGTACTTTGTTTTCCAACTGTGTTCTGTGTCAGAGGCTCAGATAATCTTTAATGAAAATGATTTTCTTTGGAGTTATTCAGACAGAACATTTCCTTGTAGTTATTTATGTACACAGAACATTTCCAGGATTCAAAATCTGCATTCTTGCTTGTGCAAATTTATGAAATCTTGAAAAAGCCCCTTTTCTTAATTCACTGTGTGCAACTCCTTTTGCTTGTTTAGCCACAAACACCACAGTGTGCAGCCATTTATGGAGAACCTTGGTTTAATCAGGAGAATTAAGTTTGAAGCTAACTGGAGGACAAAAAAAAAAAAAAAGCCAAGCTGTAGTCAGAGAAAATTATACAAAGGACACTTTCAAGATCTCATGTAAACACAGGCCTCCTGTTCCTGAGTGCATGTTTTGTTGGCAGTGCTTCCAATATAGCATTAATTTGTTCCATGAGTTGGAGCTGCTTCCTCATTCTTGGCCAAATTGTGACACGGGTTATATGGCTATGTAGGGCAGTGGTCTCCAAACTTTTTTGATCCCACACCCCATCAGTAAAAAAATTTTGAGCACGCACCCCCTGCCGCGCCGAAGCAAATAAATAAATAAATAAATGCGCTCGGACTCCCGCCCACCCGAAGTGGCGCTGCTCTGGTGGCGCTCCTCCTGCTGCGCACCCTGAAGGATCCTCTTGTGCACCCCACTTTGGAGACTACTGATGTAGGGGATTAAGAGCATGTAAGTTGCTCCCTACCTCTCCAGTGTCAGCTACCTGTATTGTGGGTCACAATGCAGACAGGAGAATATTCTCCCCTGAGGTTGCACAGCTGGTTGAAGAGTGGTCCGCTGATCCTGCCACCCCACTGCATCAACCAGCACTGCTGACCTGGCATGCAGGGGGAAGTAGTAAGGGGCTAGCAGTGATGACTTCTCCCTTGGTGCAAGGGAAAAGCAGGGAGCAAAATATGACTGAGTCACAATTTAGTCCCTACTCTGCTCCTGGCGCAGCACAACTGTGCAGTGCCCCTTACTTGATGCACTGGTAACTCCATGATCTAGACCTCTGCGTATGCTGGTTCGATTGGCTCCATTGGAAATGGAAATGCTAGTTTTTTCTGGAACTGAGGGAAATTGCTTATAGGCAATTACCATAAAAGACTGAATTTTGCCCTCACATGCACCAGTATAAATCTGGAGAAGCTCCAATGAAGTCAACAGAATCACTTTGTATTGACACATGTACATGAGGGCAGAGCTTGACCCACTGCACTTACCTTTCTGGCTGAACAATTTAATTCTAAGTAACAACCAACCTATAAAAGGGGCCTCTACTGGCACTTTGTAAGTGCCACTTTATCTACTTCATGGTGCCTCAGCCATCTTTCTCTTTCATTGCTCCTCAGATACTTTTGCACTATGCTATTGGTGCCCATAATCCTGCAAAACTGTATTTAGACCCAGGACTTTGGCAATATGGTGGGCAAGTTTAATCCCTGATATAATCCATTGTATCTCTAGTGCCAGGCCTGATTGTCACCACTCTTCTTCTGTGATAGCCTTCCAAGGATATAACAACTGGCCTGAACCTGAAAGAGTGGGACACAGAACAAAAGACTTGAGAACTGACACCATTGTATTGCAGACAGGGACTGATTTTGAACTAGACTATTTAGTATTGTCCAAAGACTCACTGAAATAAGGAAGGTATGGGTTTAGTGTCATTTCTTAGGCTCATATATTTGGTTCAGATCATCACAGAGATGATCCTACCTTTGTTTGTTTCCTTACAGCTACATTACTACATTACATTATTCTATACAGTAGTAGTAGTCTCAGACAATCACTGTTTCCCATGACACAGATTAATATTGGGCATTTTGAGATTATTAAATTCCCCATTATCATTAGGGGTAGCAGACACCTGGTAGAGTTGACCATGGATTCATCTATTTTTTGGGGGGGGAGGGGGGAGGGTAACAAGACAAAAAAAAAAAACATGGAAGAAACTTTCCCTTGATATTTCCCTTCTGTGCAAGGCACCAGCCCTGCCTATTGTAAGTAGAAGATCTGAAATTTTGACCATCATGAACTGATGTTAACCAAAAATGTTTGAGAATTCTATGAACCAAGTTATCTACTGTGTGAAGCTGGGGCAAGTAATTGTTGTGCATGGTATGCTAAACATTCTGTCTCAATGGAAGTGAGCCATGAAAGAGAAGAAGTGTGTAATGAGAATGTGTGTAATGAGAATTTAGAGTGTATGTAAATCTTCAACAGTAAGCAAAAGGACACTTCAGACTGAGTTTCTCTCAGCACCTTGGGATATATTTTCCTTTCAGTGCATGTGAATAAAGCAACTCCACTAATATTAATAGGAATTATGCATGTGCACTGAGAGAAAAATATACTCCATAGTCCAATTATTTTATGCTAATTACTGAGGTGAAAATGTGTTCCTTCATTCCAGGCCAAAAGTACAATAATAAAGCAGCAATAGTTCAAACCTTTCCTAGCATGATGACCATTTTATTGCTTTAAGTTGAATATAAAGCAGTCCATATACCTAGTAAGCATGAGGGACACATGCAGCATCAAACTACATGGTAGTTTTAGGGGTATCTCTTCTTCATGTATGCATGCAACTCTCATTAATACGAATTCACAGGGGGTGACTACAACCTTTAGGGGAATATTTTCAAAGTCCGATGCAATGGGAGAACTGCACAGATTTGCATGCACCTGTTATGTATGTAAACCAGGGGTGAAATTCTGGCCCCACTGATGTTTGGAAAATTATGGCCTTGGACTGTGCTTTATGCTGCTCCACTAGGGCTTTGCATCCTTATACTTGGAGGTTCTGGCCCACGGAGAACAACCTTATATGTAGGGGAAAGTTTGGGTTGCATCCTCCTTTCTGGCTGCTGTTGTAGGGGACATGTCCATGGCTCCTCATGATCCAGAGATCCCTGACTGCTGAAATAGTCTCCTGGCAGAAGGTGCAGCTGAGAGCATGCAAGTGTTCTGAGTTGCACCAGGGACTAGAAAAGCCCAGGATGAAGAGAGCACAAAAGTAGCTGACAAACATCTGTGCACTCCCTCTCCTGAGTGGCTCTGTACATGCGTAGGCCACTGTTCAGGATCTGAGCCAGGTTATCTTATTTTGAGCCAAATAGAATTTGTTTTGCAATGGAAATTCTCGGCACTCTAGAAATCAAGGTCGCTGTCCCATAGGCCTCCACACTGGACATCTAGAGATCCAAACATGTAAGAGATGGGCAAACTTGCTCAGGAACAGGCTCGACAGAGGGCCAAAGAACATGCATAGGTATGAAAAAGCCCTAAAAGTCAAGGGTTATGTCAAGAAAGCCATGCCTGTGGCAAGCATAAAGCCTTAATTTTTTGTTGTCTGTGGCACTGTTGATAAAGGGTGAACCCAGGAAAGGTTCATTTGAAGAAACTCCAAAACTTTAATTCTCATCTGAACCTTCCGAGGTTTCACTTTCCCCTCCTTCTTACTGTTCTAAGTACCGGCTTGTTCCAAACTCTGCTCCCAGCCCAGCCCAATCGTTCTTCCTTCCCTTCTGCTGACCCCACACTTCTCTTTGCCACCCTCCTTAATGATATTTTTCATCAATAGGTCTCAAGTCTGCAATCTCTCTGTTAGGCCAGCTACTCTCAGCCTCCAGAAATTCCTGAGATTGGCAATCTTGTCAAATAATAAATTGTGGGTCTCTGACTCAGGGAAGGACCTGGAGCTTATGGCAGTTTCTCAGCAGCATCCAAGCTGTGCTCAGCACAATTCAGAGAGTTAGCGGAGTAGAAATGGCTTTATGTCACCTTTACAGACTCTGGATTCTGGGACCAGCTGAAAACATCCTCTCAGCTCCAGCCAGATCTCTTGCCATTACTCATGCCTCCTAGTCCTTGGGGTGAGGGACACATTTGCCAACTTTCACGTGGTAAATAAGCACCCCAACTTTCACAATAAGCCAAAAATCAAGCAAATCCCTAAGAACCCCAACACTCTATATGACTAGATCCTCCCCCGGCGTTCAGTCTGGGACTATGGTGGGCCTGCTGTGCACCCCTGACTCTCTCCCCCACCCCAGCCCCTGATTGCCAGGGGCCGATCAACAAAAAAAGAAGCGACAAGCTACTCACAAGCTAATTAAGCCAAAAACAAGCCCAATTTCTGTGTTTTTTTTCCACCACGGGTTTGGCATGTCTGGTGGGGGAGTGTAAAACTCATGCTAGCTCTTTACCACCCTGGGATTCCTCCTGTGCAGAGACAATTACAAGGTGGCTGGTTCAGCGATGGAAAAGTCTATTGGAGGGTTAAGAGAAGGGTTTTGTGTGCTGGGGGTGGCCTGTCGAGAGCTGAGGTTAAGGAAGAGGGAAAATGTCAAT
Source organism: Malaclemys terrapin pileata (assembly GCF_027887155.1). Lineage (NCBI taxonomy): Eukaryota > Metazoa > Chordata > Testudines > Emydidae > Malaclemys > Malaclemys terrapin. The sequence continues at coordinate 19,873,207 of NC_071507.1, read as the reverse complement.
ATTGTTACATTGGAATTTGGTTTGGGGGAAAGGACTGAGATGTGGCTAGGTCTTGTCTTTTTCAAACCAATTTTCCATCTCTATATCCTCCTAACTCTTTCCCTGGATAAGGAAATTGTTCCAGAAGAAACAATCTTTTTTTTGTCACTTCAAGGAAACGTTCTATCTGAATAACTCCAAAGAAAATCGTTTTCATTAAAGATTATCTGAGCCTCTGACACAGAACACAGTTGGAAAACAAAGTACAGTTTCCCGTTATAATATGATGTATAAAATCACAGCTCCTAGCCACCTTTTATTAGTGTGTTTTCATGATAGCTTTACATAAATCTCGGCATCTTTGTGTTGATGGGATAGCAGCCTTCCTAGTGTGCAGCTAGATCAATTCAGATTATCAGTATCTTTCTATTATACTGTGAAAGAAATGCATACTAGTGGGCTCCCTTGTATTCTACCACGCAATGTGTTTATGTTAATAGAATAAGGAAGTGGCTTTGCTGTAAACAATTCTGCTGCTGTCTGATGCATGAGCAGAGATTCTAATACAAGCAGCCCTGTATTGTGATTTCCCTGTATCATGAGATCAGTTTTTGTTTTGTTGACGGCTTCTAGTTATGAAGGTCCTTGGGCAGCCTATGAAGCCTCTGCAATAGCCATAGGCCGTTAGTTTATGAAGACCATCATTCTGTGATTGCATCTTTCGTTTGCATTGAGTGAGATAGTCACAGAGAGGCCTGAAAGTCAATAATAAATCCTGCTTCCATACATTCATTATTGTTTAATACTAACATGTGGGGAGATGCAGCTTTAAATATTAAAAAGGATGGGCTTTTTTAATAAAGATGGTGAATGTCAAGGTATTCTTTAAGCACTAAGGATTATGAAAATAAGGATTTTTTTTATTAAAGCAAAGTTCATTCAATCATTCATTTATTCATTCACACTGTCAGAGAAGTAGAGGGATGAAGATTTTTTGATGGCAGTTAAACAATAGTCAGTGATTCCTATGCGCCTGAATGGTGACGTGGAGAGACAAACCTGCAGACAGGCTGCAAGAGTTCCCTGGGGAAGAGAAAGCAGCCGTGTGCAATGGTTCACTCCTCCACATAGGGCCTGCCCTCTGTTACATCAAATAGGAGCAGATGACTCTCAGAACAGGGTGTTCATAATATACAAAACCAGTGTCTTGTTCAGGTTTTTTAGTCTCCTGCAGATTAGCCACTCTGCTCCCTACACCTGCTTTCCCCCTTTCTTCTCTCCCCCTCTTCCCACCCCCCACCTAAACATAGTCTCTGGGAAAGTTTGGATTTAGATCAAAGTCCAAACTTTATAAATTGGTCTGGTCTCTGCTCACACCATAGAAGAAACAGGGAAAGGAAAAAAATGTCCAGTACTTTGGTAGGAAAACAAATTAAAATGTGTGTCCCAACTTGTAATAGGCCAGATCGTGAACCCCATACTTATATTGATGAGCAGTTACCTGATCACTCCTCTTGACTTCGAGGACAGTCATTCATGTGACTAACAGCTCACTAATGGAAAATATCAGATTCTGAAGCCATTTGTGTATGATAATGTTTCACTGCTATAGGACCTCCCAACCAGAAAGCATCATCTGCTTAGGAAAGCTATAAATGTCAAAGTACAGCTGAAATAAGCTTTTACTCTCAGCCATACTGAATGAATGGAGCCTCCACCACCACAATGTAATGCTGCTGTTATTTCTTAGGGTAGCTATACAAAAGTATATTTGTCTCCTCTAATGGGAAGCCATTTAGGCAAGGAATGAGCATTTAAAGCGAAATCAAGACCATACAATGAAGGGCTATTGTGCGGTTCTTAAATGAATGAGAGAATACAGCAGGGTCCTCTGCTTATTTCAGATTGTTGATTGGGGCAATGGAGGGACAAGTCTATGTTTTACGGGAAAAGCAGAAATAATTTTTTCAAAGAACATGTTTCAAGGCAAATGAAGGGCTCTTGGAAGATAGTCAAGTGGGAAGAATTGTGTACAGAGTTAAGTGGAAATACAGAGTCATGACAGTGACTTGAAGCCAGGTTTAAAGCACAGGATTAGGAATCAGTTTGGGGTTCTTTTCTCTGAACTTTCTACGGGCTCCATTTAAGATCTTGACCTCTGTGTGCCTCATTTTCCCCAGCTGTAAAATAGGATAATAATGCTTCCTACACAGGAGTACTGTGAGGCTAAAGTCAGAGGTCTCATGCAAGCCCCAGGCATGGAGTAAATTTCACCCTAATATTTGTAAAGTGTTTTGACATCCTCAAGTGGAAAATGCAAGAAATGCAGTGTACCATTACTATTATTACTGTTGTTACAGGACTGAGCATGAACTTGATCAATCCTGTGGCTTGGATCATGAGCTATTGCAAATCACCGTCTTCCTCCCACTGTCCCTGCTGCGCTGGGGTGGAGGAGTTTATCCGCACTGGGGCAGCATATACTCCCCAGTGTGCTCAGGCAGCTATGCCACCAGGTGCAGTTAGGGCTAATTTTCCAATATTTCCTACCAGCCTGCACTAGGGGTTCATAACATAACTGCTTTGCTGCACCTGTACCTTCTACCATACTGCTACTTGTTATACAGGTGACTGGCACAGATGCATGAGGGGGTGATTTGCACCCCCTTATGCTCCTGGGCTGTCAACTAGGAGGGCCACATTTTTCTGCTAATAATAAATAAAACAAAAAGGATCGAGAGCCTGAGGGGAAAAAATTAAAAATGTGTGTTAGTGACTCCAGTCCTCATGTAATCCAGTTACTGTTCACCTTATTCTTCCATCTCTTTCTCCCTGTCTAGTCTTACTTGGATTGTAAGCATAGGGATGCTGGGGCAGATCCAAGGCTCCATTAGGGCAGCTTTATGTCATTCCCCCAGTGCAATACTGCTACAGTCCAGATAGCCCTGGGATTTCCCCACTACAGTTGGATCCTCGGGCAGTGCAGAGCTGCCATAGCAGCTTCTACATGACCTGCTCTTCCCCTGCTGCCAATGCAGAAAACTAGGCTGGGATGTCCCTGGGCTTCAATGATCCCTGGTTGATGTAATAGCTCTTTGGGGATTGTGGCACCTTTAGAGCAGCCCTCAGGGTGCATGAGATGGCTCAGCGTATTCAGGCTGCTCTAAGTTGTGCTGAGTGACTAGACTGGCAGAGAACAGATCACGATTAGGGGAGTGGAAAGGTGGGAGAATGGACTCACTGCTGTTACCCCCTCTCGGCTGAGCATGGCATAGCAGTTCTCTCCAGTCTAGCACTTCCTGCTGAGGGTCACTCCAATTCTGTGGTGGTCCACCTCTTTTTGCACTTGGCCCTCCTTCCAGGTCACAATTCAGTTCCACGCCCCTTCCAAGGTACTATAGTTCCAAGTCCACATAGAACAGTACCTAGCATTCCAGTCTCTTCAGCTTCTCTTCCTAGGGCTTACTAAGATCCAGTGTCCTCCCCTGGGGTATTAAATGTAGACCACTCAAAGAAAATTCAACTCAAGCAACTCCCGGCACTTTACTGAGCCTTGTCTCAAGCACATGATGGTGAGAACCCTTTGTATCCCACCATCTTAGTATTCCCTGTGTCTCAGCTCCATGTTGAACTCTCTTTTGGGTCCACTGTGGTGAGAATCATCATCTCCTGTAGCCTTTGCCTTTTTACTGTCCATACCCAACGTTTCTCCTGCCTCTAGCAGCCTTCCCTGCACCCTCAGTTTCTGAGGCTTCCTCTTCAGGTCCCACACACTCCTTCCTCAAGACTTCTTGCTGGGTTTGGCCTCATGCTCGCAAAGTTATTTTTTCTCTAATTTCAGAGCATGGCATCCCAGGTTTCCTCTTGGCTCCAGACCTCTTGGTCTAGCTCCCAGCCTTCTCTCAGCCTTTAGCCCAGAAGAGGAAACACCCAGGTACCTCTCACCTCTTCCCTGGTCTTCCTCCTACTGAGTCTATCCTCTTTCCTTTAAGAAGATCCAGCACCTCTCAATCGGGGTTATTTGTCTAACACCCTGGCAAGTGCCACCCCGTGGCCTAATTGGACTCAGACTCCTGTTAACCGTTTCATTGCCTGTGTGGGGTATACACCCTATCACACCTCCTTTTACTGTCACCACCGCCTTCAGCTGCACTGAGCCGACCTTGGGTGCAGTTAAGGATCTGGCCTGTGTCTTTGGTTTGTAGAGTCCCAAGCATAATTTAGGCATTGTAGAGATAACAACAAAGAGTCTGGAGTATTGTCTCAGCCACTGGAACTTCAGTCTGTTTCTGTACATCCTTAGTATAAAACTACATACAAAAATCACTCTAGGATGTGTGGTGAAATGCACAGCTAAATTATAAGAACTATATTGCCTTATTTTAAACTGAAGGCAAATAGTTACTGAAGATCAAGAAAGAGCAGCTGGGGCTAGTTTCTCTGCCCTTGCAATCTTTTGTGTTCCTGCTCCATCTTGTGACAAGTGCTCCCATTACTACACATTGTATGACATTGTTGGCATCACTGAAACTTGGTGGGATAATACACATGATTGGAATGTTGGTGTGGATGGGTACAGCTTGCTCAGGAAGGATAGACAGGGGAAAAAGGGAGGAGGTGTTGCCTTATATATTAAAAATGTACACACTTGGACAGAGGTAGAGATGGACATAGGAGACGGAAGTGTTGAGAGTCTCTGGGTTAGGCTTAAAGGGGCAAAAAACAAGGGAGATGTCATGCTAGGCGTCTACTACAGGCCACCTAACCAGGTGGAAGAGGTGGATGAGGCTTTTTTCAAGCAACTAACAAAATCATCCAAAGCCCAAGACTTGGTGGTGATGGGGGACTTCAACTATCCGGATATATGTTGGGAAAATAACACAGCGGGGAACAGACTATCCAACAAATTCTTGGACTGCATTGGAGACAACTTTTTATTTCAGAAGGTTGAAAAAGCTACTAGGGGGGAAGCTGTTCTAGACTTGATTTTAACAAATAGGGAGGAACTCGTTGAGAATGTGAAAGTAGAAGGCAGCCTGGGTGAAAGTGATCATGAAATCATAGAGTTTGCAATTCTAAGGAAGGGTAGAAGGGAGAACAGCAAAATAGAGACAATGGATTTCAGGAAGGCAGATTTTGGGAAGCTCAGAGAGCTGATAGGTAAGGTCCCATGGGAATCAAGACTGAGGGGAAAAACAACTGAGGAGAGTTGGCAGTTTTTCAAAGGGACACTATTAAGGGCCCAAAAGCAAGCTATTCCGCTGGTTAGGAAAGATAGAAAATGTGGCAAAAGACCACCTTGGCTTAACCACGAGATCTTGCACGATCTAAAAAATAAAAAGGAGTCATATAAAAAATGGAAACTAGGACAGATTACAAAGGATGAATATAGGCAAACAACACAGGAATGCAGGGGCAAGATTAGAAAGGCAAAGGCACAAAATGAGCTCAAACTAGCTACGGGAATAAAAGGAAACAAGAAGACTTTTTATCAATACATTAGAAGCAAGAGGAAGACCAAAGACAGGGTAGGCCCACTGCTTAGTGAAGAGGGAGAAACAGTAACAGGAAACTTGGAAATGGCAGAGATGCTTAATGACTTCTTTGTTTCGGTCTTCACCGAGAAGTCTGAAGGAATGCCTAACATAGTGAATGCTAATGGGAAGGGGGTAGGTTTAGCGGATAAAATAAAAAAAGAACAAGTTAAAAATCACTTAGAAAAGTTAGATGCCTGCAAGTCACCCGGGCCTGATGAAATGCATCCTAGAATACTCAAGGAGCTAATAGAGGAGGTATCTGAGCCTCTAGCTATTATCTTTGGAAAGTCATGGGAGACGGGAGAGATTCCAGAAGACTGGAAAAGGGCAAATATAGTGCCCATCTATAAAAAGGGAACTAAAAACAACCCAGGTAACTACAGACCAGTTAGTTTAACTTCTGTGCCAGGGAAGATAATGGAGCAAGTAATTAAGGAAATCATCTGCCAACACTTGGAAGGTGGTAAGGTGATAGGGAATAGCCAGCATGGATTTGTGAAGAACAAATCATGTCAAACCAATCTGATAGCTTTCTTTGATAGGATAACGAGCCTTGTGGATAAGGGTGAAGCGGTGGATGTGGTATACCTAGACTTTAGTAAGGCATTTGATACGGTCTCGCATGATATTCTTATCGATAAACTAGGCAAATACAAATTAGATGGGGCTACTATAAGGTGGGTGCATAACTGGCTGGATAATCGTACTCAGAGAGTTGTTATTAATGGTTCCCAATCCTGCTGGAAAGGCGTAACGAGTGGGGTACCGCAGGGGTCTGTTTTGGGACCGGCTCTGTTCAATATCTTCATCAACGACTTAGATATTGGCATAGAAAGTACGCTTATTAAGTTTGCGGATGATACCAAACTGGGAGGGATTGCAACTACTTTGGAGGACAGGGTCATAATTCAAAATGATCTGGACAAATTGGAGAAATGGTCTGAGTTAAACAGGATGAAGTTTAACAAAGACAAATGCAAAGTGCTCCACTTAGGAAGGAAAAATCAATTTCACACATACAGAATGGGAAAAGACTGTCTAGGAAGGAGTACGGCAGAAAGGGATCTAGGGGTTATAGTGGACCACAAGCTAAATATGAGTCAACAGTGTGATGCTGTTGCAAAAAAAGCAAACATGATTCTGGGATGCATTAACAGGTGTGTTGTGAGCAAGACACGAGAAGTCATTCTTCCGCTCTACTCTGCTCTGGTTAGGCCTCAGCTGGAGTATTGTGTCCAGTTCTGGGCGCCGCATTTTAAAAAAGATGTGGAGAAACTGGAAAGGGTCCAAAGAAGAGCAACAAGAATGATTAAAGGTCTTGAGAACATGACCTATGAAGGAAGGCTGAAAGAATTGGGTTTGTTTAGTTTGGAAAAGAGAAGACTGAGAGGGGACATGATAGCAGTTTTCAGGTATATAAAAGGGTGTCATAAGGAGGAGGGAGAGAACTTGTTCACCTTAGCCTCTAAGGATAGAACCAGAAACAATGGGTTTAAACTGCAGCAAGGGAGGTCTAGATTGGACATTAGGAAAAAGTTCCTAACTGTCAGGGTGGTTAAACACTGGAACAAATTGCCTAGGGAGGTTGTGGAATCTCCGTCTCTGGAGATATTTAAGGGTAGGTTAGATAAATGTCTACTAGGGATGGTCTAGGCAGTATTTGGTCCTGCCATGCGGGCAGGGGACTGGACTCGATGACCTCTCGAGGTCCCTTCCGGTCCTAGAATCTATGAATCTATGAATCTATGAATTAGCTGATTTTCCAATATAGTTGCTTATTTACTAAGAACTGGATAGAGAACACTGAAGTCATTTAAGATAATCATCGTATTATGGAGACAATGGTTAGCTGCTACCATCCTGAGCTGATGATCTGGAGCAGAGTTTCTCAAACTGGGGGTCCCAACCCAAACGAGTACTATCCCAAGGCTATTGTAGGGGTTGGGGGCTGGGGTTGCAAGATCACAAAAAGTATTGCAATAACCTTTAGATCCTTTGTATTTCATTACAGTACTTAGTTAACCCTTAACATAGGGTTACCATAAACCCAGGTTTTCCTGGACATGACCTCTTTTTGGTCCTGCAATCTCCATCCAGACAGATTTTTGAAATATGAACTAATGTCAGTGATTTGGTATTGTCACCCTTGTACGCTGCCTTCAAAGCTGGCTGGCTGGCTGGAGAGCAGTGGCTTATGGCTGGCTGCCCGCCCAGCTCTGAAGGCAGCACTGCCACCAGCAGCAGCGCAGAAGTAAATGTGGCATGGTATGGATTGGTATGGTATGGTATCCCAACCTGAGCCTAAATGTCTAAACAGCTATTTTTAGCTCTGCAGTGCGAGCCCAAGTCTGAAGACCTGGGCTCTGAAACTCTTTGCCACAGGCTGCCACTTTCTGTGTAGATGCACCCTGAGAGACCAGACTTTGACTTCGAGATTCAGTTTCTGTATGTTTCTCTTATATTCATGGGAAAACGAGAGCCCTCTGGTGACCAAAGTAATATCTCTAAATTGTCATAGATGTTAACTAAATTCTGCATTGTCTGATAGACAGAATGTATCTATTGTATTTCAAAGGCACTGAGCTTGACTCTCTTTTCTTGTACCTTGTGAAGTCTCTTGCAGTAGGAGGATATAGAATGCTGCCACTGATGTGAGAGGAGACTTCTGGTACCGTAGCCTATATGCTATTTCACACACACATAAATTCCTCCACAAGGTTCAACACTGCATGATTGGACTCTCTATGCTGAAATACTTGATGTCAGTGCCTTGACAACTGTCCTTATGCAAGGGGAACCTCCAGGTAGCTGGCAGCTTTGCACGACTAGAATGGACCAAAGCAGCTGCAGCCAGGGCCAGAAGTTATCTCAGAGACTCAGAAGGAAGCTTACTCATTTACACTGAAGGCCTACGACTATTCCTCTTTCCCCACCGTTCTCAGAAACATCCTGCATACTAGAAAGGAGGCTAGAGTCCCAAAACACTGATAGTATTTCCTATCAAGGACCATTATCCAAGCAAGAGAGTGCCCCGAGACTAATTAAAAGGGACACAGATAACAGCTAATCCAGCCCAGCAGGCCCTTTGAATGGAGAACAGGTATCCCTTCTCTTTCTTTCACACACCAGCTTCCAAGCAGGGCCGGCTCTGGCTTTTTTGCTGCCCCACCCTCCGCGGGGAGCGTGGCGGGGAGGGCGCCGAGCCCCGCTGGAGTGCCGGGGGGAGGGCGGCGAGCCCGCCGCAGCTCCGCTCTCCCCGGTGGCCAGAGCGCCGGGGGGAGGGCAGCGAGCCCGGCCAGGGCTCCGCTCTCGGGCCGGAGCACCGTGTCGTGCCGTCCCCTCCAGGTGCTGCCCCAAGCACATGCTTGGTGGGCTGGTGCCTGGATCCGGCCCTGCTTCCAAGGCCTATTGAACTCTGCTCTGTCCCAAGAAAAGAGGAAGTGCCACATCTTAGCAAACTCTCCTCCAATTCCCTTAGCTCAAGGACACTCCAATGGTCTGAAATCTCCAGCACCCCAAGGTAAAGCCCAGTGAATAGGCCGTTTCATACAGGCAATTGATCAGCTTGTGCATCTGATGTTTTGTTATGGTCTGGAGTGTATTCCCCCAAATATCAGGGGGTAGCCGTGTTAGTCTGTATCTACAAAAACAACAAAGAGTCTGGTGGCACCTTAAAGACTAACAGATTTATTTGGGCATAAGCTTTCGTGAGTAAAAACCTCACTTCTTCGGATGCATCCGAAGAAGTGAGGTTTTTACTCACGAAAGCTTATGCCCAAATAAATCTGTTAGTCTTTAAGGTGCCACCAGACTCTTTGTTATTCCCCCAAACACTCCCCTCCATTATTTTACCCTGCCTTGGAATTAAAAAATCTCTCCCAATATCACAGCTATGAATCATAGAATCATAGGACTGGAAGGGACCTCAAGAGGTCATCTAGTCCAGTCCCCTGCACTCGTGGCAGGACTAAGTATTATCTAGAGCATCCCTGACAGGTCTTTGTCTAACCTGCTTTTAAAAATCTCCAATGATGGAGATTCCAGCCTCCCTAGGTAATCTATTTCAGTACTTAACGATCCTGACAGGATGTTTTTCCTAATGTCCAGCCTAAACCTCCATTACTGCAATTTAAGCCCATTGCTTCTTGTTCTATCCTCAGAGGCTAAGAAAAACAATCTTTCTCCCTCCTCCGTGTAACAACCTTTTATGTATTTGAAAACTGTTTATCATGTGCCCTTTCAGTCTTCCCTTTTTCAGACTAAACAAACCCAATTTTTTCAGTCTTCCCTCATAGGTCATGTTTTCTAGACCTTTAATCATTTTTGTTGCTCTTCTCTAGACTTTCTTCAATTTGTCCACATCTTTCCTGAAATGTGGCACCCAGAACTGGACACAATACTCCAGCTGAGGCCTAATCAGCACAGAGTAGAGTGGAAGAATTACTTCTCATGTCTTGCTTACAATACTCCTGCTAATACATCCCAGAATAATGTTTGCTTTTTTTGTAGCATCATTACATCGTTGACTCATATTTAGCTTATGGTCCACAATGACCTCCAGATCCCTTTCCGCAGTACTCTTTCCTAGGCAGTCATTTCCCATTTTGTATGTATGCAACTGATTGTTCCTTCCGAAGTGGTGTACTTTGTATTTGTCCTTATTGAAATTCATCTTATTTACTTCAGACCATTTCTCCAGTTTGTCCAGATCATTTTGAGTTTTAATCCTTTCCTCCAAAGCACTTGCAACATCTCCCAGTTTGGTATCGTCCACAACCCAGAACGAATCTCTGTGGGACCCCACTTGATACGCCCTTCCAGCATGAGTGTGAACCACTGATGATTACTCTCTGGAAATGGTTTTCCAACCCAGTTATGCACCCACCTTATAGTAGCTCCATTTAGGTTGTATTTTCCTAGTTTGTTTATGAGAAGGTCATGCAAAACAGTATTAAAAGCCTTACTAAAGTCAACATATACCACATCTACCACTTCCTCCCATCCACAAGGCTTGTTACCCTGTCAAAGAAAGCTATTAGGTTGGTTTGGCGTGATTTGTTCTTGACAAGTCCATGCTAATTGTTACTTATCACCTTATGTTCTAGGTGTTTGCAAATTGATTGCTTAATTATTTGCTCTATTATCTTTCCAGTACTGAAGTTAAGCTGACTGGTCTGTAATTCCCCGGCTTGTCCTTATTTCCCTTTTAATATATTTGTTCTATATTTGCCCTTTTCCAGTCTTCTGGAATCTCTCCTGTCTTCCATGCCTTTTTTTAAGATAATGGCTTATGCCTCTGATATCTCCTCAGTCAGCTCATTGAGTATTTCATCAGGTCCTGGTGACTTTAAGACATCTAACTTGTTCTTTCCCTATTTTTGCCTCTGATCCTACTTCATTTTCTCTGGCATTCATTAAGTTAGGTGTCCAATTGCTACTAAACTTTTTGGTGAAAACTGAAACAAAAAAGTCATTTAGCACTTTTTCTGTTATTCCTCCCCCCCGATTGAGTAATGGACCTACCCTGTCCTTGGTCGTCTTCTTGCTCCTAATGTATTTATAGAATATTTTTTTGTTACCCTTTATGCTTCTAGCTAGCTTAATCTCGTTTTGTGCCTTGGCCTTTCTAATTTTGTCCTTGCATGCTTGTGTCATTTGTTTATATTTGCCCTTTTTTATTTGACCTACTTTCCACTGCCAAAATAGTGTTCAGTGGTCTTTGTGTAAATGAGAATCAGACCCAATATGAGACAAATGGGGGTGAAGGAAGGGCACAAGGTAGCAAAAAAGAGCAGGATGTTTCAGCACAGAGTCGAGGTGTGCACAATTCTGGTCCAACCAGTAGTAGCAATGGATGAAAGAGGAATGGGAATCTACGATTTGTAACAATGCATTTCACAAAATAAATATTGAGGTCATGAAGCTTACAGAAAAAATCTCTGCTCATTGGGCCTAATTCTCCGTTGCCTGGCAATGTCTGTAGTCATTTACATCTATGCAAATTGAATGTAAAATGCTGCCCTTCTGCTTTGGCAATGAAGAATTGTTATGCCAGGAGCCTGGCATAACAGAAGAAGCTCTTAACTAGATGTCCTTGGAATGTAGGTGTTTACTGTTATACAGTTGTATTCCATTCCTGTGAAATTCCATTCTCATTGATAGCTTTTATTTCCTGATCAAATTAAATTGGTTTGCTGTCTTGCAATGGGGCATTGTTGGAACTACCCAATTGCTCCAAGACTCCTATCATTGCAAATGCGGAAATACAGTATCAATCTCTTCATTCATCTTGCTATTGCAGCCTAGCCAATTCACTTGAATTTCAAAGTAGAGGCTAGTAGAGCACTATCGATTCCTCAGCGGAATTGGCTGAATGCGATCTGCAGCCTCCTTGTACATATTGATTCCTTTTCTCTTTACTCAGCGCTGCCTGAATGTCACTGAACTGTGAGAGTCTGTGCTAAATGGACAAAATATTGATTTTTGCCCCGCCCCTTTTGGTGAAAGCGTCTCATTTACCAGGTGCTGAGCTAATATCAGGCAAATGAAAGTTCACAAAGTGAGGTGCAGCCAAGCCAGTAATTGTATTTTTCTTAACCTGAACTTGGTTGAATGAGGAGGTGTTTAAATCATGCAATTAACATTGCTGGTGGAGTCAGCAGCGAAACCTTTTGAGCTCAGAAAGTGCATTTCTTTGGTACTTTATTATGGACTGAATAATGATAAACTTTTTACAGTGTTTCCCAGAATGGCCTTACTGTGTGTTGATATTTATATTTGTATTACAGTAGCATAGAGAGATCTCAAATAGGTCGGGTCCCATTGTGCTAAGCAACATAAAGACGCTCTTTGGGGTGGGGACTAACTTAAGCACTTCATCAAAGCTTTCCTCCCAGCTTTCAGGATCCTGGGGGTATGAGATACGTGCAGTGAAATGGAAATCTGCTTGATAATTGAGGATTTTTTTTCCCTTTGATACTAATTTGAAAATGGACCTGCCCCATTTTCACAAGATAACAGCACCTCTGCTGAAGGGTGCCCCTTTACGTCTTAGGCCTCCAGCTGTCACCTCCCACCAGGCAGCAGGGGAGGCACAACAGGAAGGTCGGGGGGCTACTGCCCCCCCAATGGAAATATTGGGGGGCCACCCCTGTGGAAATTCACATACACAGGGATGGGAGGGGCAGAGATAAGAGCAGGGCCTAGAGGGGCTGGAGTGACCGCTGCAGGGCCTGGGAAGGGGGCAGGCACCTCTTCTCCCCAACCCCTCCTGCACCCCATTCTCTCCTAACCCCTACACTCCCTCATGGCCCAAGCCCCCTGCAGTCCCTCCCCGTGCCCCCCACTCACCAGGCGCTCGGTGAAGCCGATCACCTACCTCCAGCAGCTGCACATAGCTCGCCGGGAACCAGCCACTCAGCCCATCCTCCTTCTCCCCTTCCCACCAGCTGCTGTCCAGCACCTGCAGCCCCTGTTTAGCTTCCACCCTGCGAAGTACAGCCCCTTCCTATGCTGCTCCCCGGAGATGGGGTACAGGCTCTGGCAGCAGGATCCTGACATGCTGCGCCATGGAGCTGACCTGCAGGGGCGCCATTTAGGGACAGCAGGGGGATACCCCTACCAAAATCTCTATTGTGGTACAATATTTGCCCTCCCTGCTCTACCTAAATGGTGCCCCTGTCTCTGAGTTAGTTGCTGCTGACTCTCAATAGTGTCTCCTTGGCTTCTTGAATCCAGTCTGAACCAGTATATTCCTCCTGGGGTACTTCTCTGGAGTTGTTTATCAGTCCTGCTATCTGCCAGAATACCCCTCACCGATTTTAGTTCTTGTGGGAAGCTTGGTAACCCTCCGTAATGGCAGGTGTGATAGCCCACGCAGTGCCATCTGTTGCATGTTTGGATGTAATAGTGATTCAAGATTTTAAATTTCAAATGGAATTAATTAATCAAAGATTATCAGTCAGAGATCAGTACAGCCATATACAGAATAAACAGATACATTGCCACCCTTGGGATAAAGTAAAGCCATGGCCTCTGTGTCTCTCTGCTCTGTAACTGATAGGATGCCAGCAGTTTGCACACACCACATCTAACTTCCAAAACCTCTGTCTTTCTATACGGTATGAGACACAAATGTTTTCCCCCGTTAAATTTACATGTATTCTGTTTTCCTAATTACTGATGGAATTTATTTTATGGTCCTCAGTTTACCTGATTAATGGGTAAAAAGGAACCTCTAATCCAGTCATTACTAACAGCCATGAAAACCAAATGAGTTAAAAACCTCTTTCTATGAATCATTATTTCATCCATTACAGAATCCATCTGTAATAACAATTATTCCTTATCAGTTACCCAGTCCATTCCAGAAAACATCTGCCATAATCAGTGTCCTGTATCGATCACCCAGTTTTGTTTATAACATACTTCTGGAAACATATTTATTAGTTTGAGGAGTCTTTTCCCTGGACACCTGGATTCCCACAAACCTGGAGATGCTGAGGATAATTAGATACGGCCATTAACAGTATTCAATCACATAAAATTCCTGAATACAGGTCACGCTTAGGTTAAGAACCAATGCCCTTGGCTTAGAATTCAAACACACTCTGTTAATATCATAAAGATTCTGAGAGAATAGTTAATATGGAAATGAATTTAATGTACAGAGAAAAAAAGGTTAATATCCACTAATGTTATAAAAGATGCACCCTTAACGTTGTGAATCAAGGATGAGATGCTGGATTGTCAATTTGAATTATTTCCTCGATGTCAGATGAAGTAGGTTGCTGATCTGACCATACTTTACTCTCTGCTATGATGTACCTTTCTCAAGGGAACTCCTAATTTATACAGACTCAGTCTGACAGCACTTCTAAGAGAAACCTTATTAATTATAGCAAGAATCAGCTTAAGATTCCTCTCATATCTTTTGGGATTCATTTGATAAGATGAGTGGTTGGTGTTAAAGGGAAAAAATAACACTGGAAATACTTAGAACAATTATCAAACCATTTCATACCTCTATAATTAAAAACAAATTATTTTTTCATAGCCAGCTATTTATTCCTCAACTATCTAAGTGGATAGTTTCCAGAAGAGGCTTGAATTTTTCAGAATGTGATGAAATTCTTTTTCAGCAGGTATAGGAGAATCCAATAAAATTTCTAGACCTGCAATCCTACAGACACTTAAGGATCAGTATCTTAGCTCTTTAATTTTAGATGTATTGTTAGTTCTATAGGAACTTTCCTAAAGGAAAAAAAGCTATAGTGAAATTTTAAGAAATTGAAATAGTAACATGTTAACTGGATTCAGAATAGCAGCCATGTTAGTCTGTATCCACAAAAAGAACAGGAGTACTTGTGGCGCCTTAGAGTCTAACAAATTTATTTGAGCATTAGGTTTTAGTCCACGAAAGCTTATGCTCAAATACATTTGTTAGTCTCTAAGGTGCCACATGTACTCCTGTTCTTTTAACATGTTAACTGCATCTCTCAACACTCTTTACATTCTCCTGAGATTGCAGGTCTTGACTATGGGCTACTTTAGTCTTTCCTTTTATAACTGATAATTTGCTGATAATGACATTACCAAGAATTATGGAATATTTTCTTTAATATGTTAAGATATTTACTTTATAGGATTAGCTGAATTTAAGGCAAAAAAAAAATGCCTGCTCTGTTTCTGGAGTTGTGCTGTGCCAAGGTGCTGTTCTCTAGTTATGAAAGGCTAAAGTTTCAGCACAGCTCACCTCCCACAACCCCAATTGTGAGTGCTGAGTACTTGTAAATCTAGTTCTTAGGGATGGATTGTGCAATGTAGGTACAGTCATATGCTGGGAGCAGTACACAGCAATACCACCTCAGAGGGAGCATTGAGAGGCCCCTTAGTTTGCTTACATTTGGCTTAACTGCTCCACTCCCACTCACTGGAGTGGGAGTTGTATGGCTTAAATCTTGTGTGCCTGTTATTTTCCGAGGCTTTTTTGCCTTGGCGAGGTATTATACAGTGGAGCTGGTTGGAAAATTTTTGTAAAAACTGTTTTCTGTTGGAAAATGTTATTCAACAAAACAGATTTTTTGTGTGCAGCCATATTGATTTTGATGAAATTTTGTTCAGAAAAAAACTGGAAATGTTTTTAAAATGTCAGAACATTCTGTTTTGACATTTTTGGAACAAAAAGTTTAGAATTTTCATTTCAAAATGAGTTTTTGTTTTGAAATTTATATTATGTTATATTTAAAAAAATAAACAAGGGTCAAAATCTAAATGAAACATTTCTAATTTACTGAAACAAAATGTTTTGACATGACATTTTTCAGAATTTTGTTTCACAAGAAATTTAAAACTTTTGGCTTTTTGGCCTGATTTCAGATGATTTTCCCCCCCCCAAAATCTTGAAAACTTTTGCAGGATGGAAAATCCACTTCTGTATCAGCACTATTAAACAGTACCCTCTCCTTGAGACAGATGCCACTGAGCTCCTGTTGTTTGCTGGTCTACGCTCTGCTTCCAGACTTCGTTGCTGTTCTCTATCTGCCAAGTTCATTGTTTCCCTGCAGGCCTAGGTTTCAGATACTATATTGTGGTCCTCCCCATGGCCCCAGTGTTTGAAAATGATGAGTCAGCCAAAAAAAATCCACGAGATTGCCTTAAAATCATGAGATTTTAAAGTAATAAATGGTGGGTTCTTTTTATTCTCCTCTGGATTTGGAGCCTTTAGTTACACTTGGGTTATGCTTTTATGCTTTTCTCCACAATGAGGAGGCCTACAAATTTACTTTTTGTTCTAAATGAAAGTTGAGATTCTCACATAACCTGACAACTGCTTAGCTGGGGCTTTAAAAAAAAAATCAGACAACTTGAGATTTGGATTAATTCCCATCTATTACATTTCAGTAAGTTTTTAACAGCCTTCTTTCAATTCTACTTATGAGGTAGCTATAAAATAGCCAACCTCTAAGGTATGAGTGGGTTTAACATTTCTCTAGCAAAGATCTTTTAGCTCTGTTACCCATAAATGTGACAAAAGAAATGGTTAGGAGAAGTGAACATCTGTGTTTGTGGTCACTAAGGTCTTGTATACACTACCGGGGTAAGTCAACATAAGTTACACTACTCCAGCTACATGAATAATGTAACTGGAGTCGACGTAACTTAGGTCGACTTACTGCGGTGACTTCACTGCACTGCATTGATGGGAAACGCTCTCCCATTGACTTACCTTATTCTTCTTGGGGATCTGGAGTACTGGAATCAACCGGAAAGCGCTGTGCCATTGATTTAGCGGGTCTTCACTAGACCCGCTAAATTGACACCAACTGCATTGATTGCAGGAGCATCAATCTCCCCATTAGTGAAGACAAGTCCTAAGAAGTAGATAGAAATTAGAGATGGAAAAGATCATCATTTATACCATATGCAGTTTGGGACAGGGACCTTTCCTCTACGGCTGAGATTTTCAAAGATTTGGATTCCCAATTTCTAGTAATTTTAATGTCCAAATCTCTTTGACTGCTTTGAAAATCTCAAGCCACATGTTTTATGTGAAGCACCTCCCACATTCTGGTGTGTCCTGTAAAATAACAATAATAGTCATAATCAGGAGCATCTCCCAGCCAATCCAGGATTGTTCCCACCAACACATTTTCTAGTGTTTTGTTCACTCTATTCTGTAAAATTTCAGATGCTGTGAATTCAACTACTTCTCTTGGGAGATTATTCCACAGTAGATTTTAAGGCCAGCAGGGGTCATTAGACCATCTCGTCTGATCTCCTGTATAACACAGCCATAGCATTCCATCCAGTTTCTCCTGTATGGAACCCAGTAACTTGTGTTATCATCCTAAAAGGCATCCAGTCTTGATCTGAAGACTTCAAGAGATGGAGAATCCACCACTTCCCAGGGTATTTTTTTCCAATGGTTAATCACCCTCACAGTTAAAAATAAGCACCTAATAGATATCTTTGTCAAGAATTTTATTCCTGTGATTCAGTCTGAACTTTCCTTTATTTAAATTCAAGAGCAGAGATGTCTCTTGATTCTTGAAATGAACCCCTCCCCCCCCGGGTGGGGGGGTCGTGTGTGCTGTTCCGCTGTGGTTGATTTTGTGATAGATGTATCCACTGGAATAATTTTAGTATGTGTATCATTCATGCTCAGTGTAACACATGGTCATTTAACTGCAGGAGCTCAGCAGTACAATTTACCCTGTTCCTTCAAAATGAGCCGATTTTCTTGGCATTTTTCTGTTGCATAGAGAGGCACTCAGTTACAGCGCAGTGGTTCTTGGCCCTCCTGGAGCAGTACTGCAGTCAATTGATTATTTTGTTAATTTGTCCTATATCAAAGTCCTGCTGGTTTATTACCATCCAAGTTACTTTATGTGCAATGCATAAGTGGAAATATATTAAAAATCAATATTTGAATCTCTTTTTTCCTTGTAGGTATTTTATCATCAGTGAGCTACCTTCTTTGATAGATGGCCCTTTTTTCTTTAATTGGAATCCAGCTAGTAACTCGTAAATGATTTAGTCACGTGCTAATAAAAATCTAAATGCTTAGATTGTGTTCACCATTTAATCCAGGCACTTAATGAAATACTATAGAATGAATGAAAGTAACAAGAGACCATTATTGTTGACAAATGAGCCAGACTTTGAGAGAATGAAAATACCATGCCTTTTTAGGAAGCAAATCTTGTTTCTCCATTAGTTTTTAATGACTGTCACACTTCACAAAGCCAACCTTTCATGATACCATTTTCAAAAGTTTAAGGCTCTGATCTTGCAAACAGTCTTACCTACTTAAGTTTATGCATGTTTGCAAGACAATGGGACTGCATGTACAAGCATTTTCAGGATTGTGTCCGTCCTGAAGTTAATTGAGTAACAGCTTTACTCCAGCAAGAATGAAGATCAGAATGTACCCCAATGTATATTCTCTAGTGTTGCCTATGTGTTGATGCAACCCAAAGATCTCTGCTGTGAGAAGTGCCCTATCTACACAAGAAAAAACGTGTGTATTTAGAACATAACAGCTAACATGTTTAAACATGGGCGCTGACGAGCAGCATGGGAGCAGCAACTGTCTGTCACAGAGATGGCAATGGAAAGAAGAATTCTGGGAATTTCAATCCGTGACCGAGTCCCCAATGAAGTGATCAGACAGCAGAGTGGAGTGCAGGACGTCATTGTTGAGAACCGGCATAGTAAAATGCAATGGGCCAGGCATATAGCGAGGCTCACTGACAATCGATGGCCTGCAGCTGTCACCGAGTGTTACCCACGGGAACTGAAACAACCACTCGGCTGACTTCCAAAGAGATGGGAAGATTTTATTGCGAAAAGACGTGGCCATGCATGGAGAAGGAAGGCCCGGTTACGAGAAGAAAGTAAGACGTGTTGTGATCGGCTCAATCTATACGAGGGCTGAAAGACCGATCGATCAAGGTGATGTTTAAAATCCTAGCGTAGACAGGGCAACTTTATCTGTTTCAATATGCTGGCTGGTCAAAGTGAACCATAGATCCCTTCCCCCTCCTCCCATCTACACTAGGATTTTAAAACATATTAGCTATCAGGGTCTAAAAAAAATACATCTCTTTTAGATGCACCTTAGGAAAGGGGATAAAACGCTCTAAACTAACTCACTGCTGCCACAAAGGTGCATGACTCTAATGAAGTCAACAGAGTTGTGCATTCTTATGCCAACAGTGAATTTGGCCTTATGGGGAACGTCAACACCTCGCACCTTATCATCCACCTTTTCCAGAGGCAGATGCTGAGAAATCGGGCGAGGAGGCTATGGCAGCGCGGTGAGGACATTAAGTCTGAGAGGGGCACAGACGTGGGGGTTGCTGCGATGCAAGTAGCCAATGCAATCGTTGAGCTACTGCTGTCAAAGGTAGTGACCCTTGGAAACGTGCAGGTGATCATAGATGGCTTCGCCGTGATGGCATTCCCAAACGGCGGTGGGGCTATAGATGGAACTCACATCCCTATCCTGGGACCGGACCACCAGGCCAGCCAGTACATTAACCAAAACGGCTACTTTTCAATGATGCTGCAAGCACAGGTGGACCATAGGGGACATTTTACAAACATCAACGTCGGATGGCCGGGCAAGGTTCATGACGCTTGTGTTTTCAGGAACTCTGGTCTGTTTAGACGGCTGCAGGAAGGTATTTACTTCCCGGACCACAAAATAACTGTTGGGGATGTGGAGATGCTCGGGGACCCAGCCTACCCGCTAATGCCCTGGCTCATGAAGCCCTATACAGGCGCCCTGGACAGTGAAAAACAACTCTTCAACTACCGTCTGAGCAAGTGCAGAATGGTGGTGGAGTGTGCTTTTGGACGTCTCAAGGGGAGATGGAGAAGCTTACTGACTCATTCTGATCTCAGCGAAACCAATATCCCCATTGTTATTGCAGCTTGCTGTGTGCTCCACAATCTCTGTGAGAGCAAGGGGGAGACCTTTATGGCGGAGTGGGAGGTTGAGGCAAATAGCCTGGCTGCTGATTACGTCCAGCCAGACAGCCGTGCGATTAGAAGAGCACAGCAGGTCGCGCTGTGCATCTGGGAGGCTTTGAAAGCTAGGCTCCTCAGTGAGCAGGGTAACCTGTGACTATTAAGTTTGTTTCAAGAGAAGCTGAACCTGCCCCCGTTTCTTTACCCAGTTAATGTTGACTATCCTCTCCAGTTACATACCCCGTTCCCCCCCTTCCAACACACGTTTAACCATCAAATAAATGGAACTTTGTTAATGAACACCGTTTTCTTTATTACTTTTCGGGACTCTGTGTGTGGGGGCTATGTGACTTTGTGGCGGGGGAGGACGGTTACAGATCCCCTGCTGCGTGGCTCTGTGATCCAGGCTAAGGACCGCTGCATAAGATCTCTAACCGCCCTCCCCCGCCACAAAGTCACATAGTCCCCCCCACCCCACCACACACACACAGAACATGAAAACCACATTCCAGACTGACCAGGGTGCCTAGTGACTGCAATGTGTGTGTGACCTTCTGCTGAACCTGCCCCCATGTCTGTACCCTGGTAAAGGTGACTGTCCTCTGCAATTACCAACCTCCTTTCCCCCCTTCAAACACTCTCCTCTAAAAGAACATGACAGAAACAGTAATGAACAGAAACGTATTCTTTATTAGCAACTACACAGTTAGGAGGTGACACTGGGACGGGGGCTTGGGTGAGGTGATTTTGGAGTGAAGGGAAGGACTTATCAAAACTTTGGGAATGAGAGCCGTCTGGTACTTGAGCAGTCTGCAGGGGTGGAGTGACAGTTTTCACGGCCCCTGCCGCCCCTCCTTCTTGGGACTTTGGGTGAGGGGGGTATGGGACTTTGTGGCGGGGGAGGGCGGTTAGAGATAGACTGTAGTGGGGCTCTGTCCTCCTGTCTCTGGTCCTGCAGAACATCCACAAGGCGCCGGAGCGTGTCCGTTTGCTCCCTCATTAGTCCAAGCAGCGTTTGAGACGCCTGCTGGTCTTCCTGCCACCACCTCTCCTCCTGTTTGCTGTGTGATCACTGGCATTGTGATATGTTCTCCCTCCACTGGATCTGCTGGGTCGCCTCGGCTCGGGAGCAGCCCATAAGTTCTGAGGACATGTCGTCCCGTGTCCTTTTCTTTCTCCGCCTAATCTGCACCAGCCTCTGCGAGGGGGATGCCGGGGTAGGGCGGGAGACAGTCGCAGCTGTGGGATGAGAAAAAAGGGAGTGAATTCCTCACAAAGATAAATTTTTGTGAACAATGAACATAGTCTTTCTCTGTGAACAAGACCATGCACAGCACCTATCACATGCGCACTCAGGACAAGGTCGAATTTTCGGCCTTCACATTCAGTGCCTGGGGTCTTGCAGTGGAGATCACACAAGCGGGGCAGGACAGTGGAATTCGGGTAGCAGGCTGACATGGTAAGCCGTAGACTTTTGGCTGCTTAAAACTTAAATTATAGAAGTGCCCTCCTTTCATGTTCAAAGCAGTGCTCCTAGTGTTGGCCAGTTCCTGCTGCCGGCAATCCGGCAAGCATGAACTCTGCCCCTGTCGCACCCCCTCGTGGCTGTCCCCGGGAAAGATCCCTGTATGCTGCCCCTCTCCCGTCTCCACCGTGTGGCTGTAAACCGCCGGTTACAGTTATGCAAAGGAGCAGGCAAGCAGTCCCAATACTAACATTCCCCTAATTCAAAGCAGGTCACCATGAGCGCCATCATTCTGCTGAGGATTTCTGAAACAGAGAAAGACCGCATGCTGCGTGAAAGCCAGCAAAAACCAGGGTCGTATGCTGCCATGCTCTGCAAGGCAATGATCCCAGAGTACTTGATAGCCTGGCGCGGAAAAGTTTCCTACCACGGAGGACACAATAAGGCCGCTCTCCCCAGGAACCTCATGCAAAGGCTTTCCAATTACCTCCAGGACAGCTTCATGGAGATGTCCCATGAGGATTTCAGCTCTATCCCCGGACATATAGACCGTATTTTCCAGTAGCTGCACTGGCAAGGACTAAAAATTAGAGCGCCTAGGGCAAAGTAATCATGATAAACCGGACATTGTTAGATTCTTTTGCAGTAGTTGCACTGCCAAGGACTAAAACGTTAAGCGCCTAGGGCAAACTAATCATGAAAAACCCATTGTTAATGTGCCTGTTCTGTTCAAAATAAATGCTTACATGTTTAACACACTTACCGACTGATCCTTCCCCTGATTCAGGGTCCGGGTTAACACGTGGGGAGGGTTGGTAGGGGATCTCTGTGAGGGTGATGAAGAGATCCTGGCTGTCGGGGAAATCAGTGTTGTAAGCGCTGTCGACTGCCTTGTCCTCCTCATCTCCTTCCTCATCTTCCCCGTCCGCTAACATCTCCGAGGAAGCAGCCGTCGACAATATCCCATCCTCAGAGTCCACAGTCAGTGGTGGGGTAGTGGTGGCGGCCGCACCTAGAATGGAATGCAGTGCCTCGTAGAAACGGCATGTCTGGGGCTGGGATCCAGAGCGTCCGTTTGACTCTTTGGTCTTCTGGTACCCTTGTCTCAGCTCCTTGGTTTTCACGCGGCACTGCGTTGCATCCCGGCTGTATCCTCTCCCTGTCATGGCTTTTGAGATCTTCTCGTAGATCTTCGCATTCCGTTTCTTGGAGCGCAGCTCCGAAAGCACAGACTCATTGCCTCACACAGTGATCAGATCCAAGACTTCCCGATCAGTCCATGCTGGGGCCCTCTTTCTATTCTGAGATTGCATGGTCACCTCTGCTGGAGAGCTCTGCATCGTTGCTGCAGTGCTGCTGAGCTCGCCACGATGTCCAAACAGGAAATGAGATTCAAACTGGCCAGACAGGAAAAGGAATTCAAATTTTCCGGGGGCTTTTCCTGTGTGGCTGGTCAGAGCATCCAAGCTCGGACTGCTGTCCAGAGCGTCAGAGTGGTGCACTGTGGGATAGCTCCCGGAGCTATTAGCATCGAATTCCATCCACACCTACCCTAATTCGGCATGGCCATGTCGAATTTAGCGCTACTCCCCTCGTCGGGGAGGAGTACAGAAATCGAATTTAAGAGACCTCTATGTCGAACTAAATCGCTTCGTTGTGTGGACGGGTGCAGGGTTAATTCGATTTAATGCTGCTAAATTCAACATAATCTCCTAGTGTAGACCAGGCCTTAGTGAACACAAACCTTAGAGGAAAAATATTGAATTTTTAGGTTTTAACATACTGCATGCATCATCTTTATGTAAAACATTCATAAAACATAGACTCATAGAATCATAGAATATCAGGTTTGGAAGGGACCTCAGGAGGTCATCTAGTCCAACCCCCTGCTCAAAGCAGGACCAATTCCCAACTAAATCATCCCAGCCAGGACTTTGTCAAGCCTGACCTTAAAAACCTCTAAGGAAGGAGATTCCACCACCTCCCTAGGTAACCCATTCCAGTGCTTCACCACCCTCCTAGTGAAAAAGTTTTTCCTAATATCCAACCTAAACCTCCCCAACTGCAACTTGAGACCATTACTCCTTGTTCTGTCATCATATACCACTGAGAACAGTCTAGATCCATCCTCTTTGGAAACCCCTTTCAGGTAGTTGAAAGCAGCTATCAAATCCCCCCTCATTCTTCTCTTCTGCAGACTAAACAATCCCAGTTCCCTCAGCCTCTCCTCATAAGTCATGTGCTCCAGACCCCTAATCATTTTTGTTGCCCTCTGCTGGACTCTTTCCAATTTTTCCACATCCTTCTTGTAGTGTGGGGCCCAAAACTGGACACAGTACTCCAGATGAGGCCTCACCAATGTCGAATAGAGGGGAATGATCACATCCCTCGATCTGCTGGCAATGCCCCTACTTATACAGCCCAGAATGCCATTAGCCTTCTTGGCAACAAGGGCACACTGTTGACTTATATCCAGCTTCTCGTCTACTGTAACCATTCGGTCCCCAGTTTGTAACAATGAATGGGATTCTTCCATCCTAAGTGCAGGACTCTGCACTTGTCCTTGTTGAACCTCATCAGGTTTCTTTTGGCCCAATCCTCTAATTTGTCTAGGTCCCTCTGTATCCTGTCCCTACCCTCCAGCGTATCTACCAGTCCTCCCAGTTTAGTGTCATCTGCAAACTTGCTGAGAGTGCAGTCCACGCCATCCTCCAGATCATTAATGAAGATATTGAACAAAACCGGCCCCAGGACCGACCCCTAGGGCACTCCACTTGAAACTGGCTGCCAACTAGACATGGAGCCATTGATCACTACCCGTTGAGCCTGACTATTTAGCCAGCTTTCTATCCACCTTATAGTCCATTCATCCAGCCCATACTTCTTTAACTTGCTGGCAAGAATACGGTGGGAGACTGTATCAAAAGCTTTGCTAAAGTCAAGGAATAACACATCCACTGCTTTCCCCTCATCCACAGACCCAGTTATCGCCTCATAGAAGGCAATTAGGTTAGTCAGGCATTACTTGCCCTTGGTGAATCCATGCTGACTGTTCCTGATCACTTTCCTCTTCTCTAAGTGCTTCAGAATTGATTCCTTGAGGACCTGCTCCATGATTTTTCCAGGGACTGAGGTGAGGCTGACTGGCCTGTAGTTCCCCGGATTGTCCTTCTTCCCTTTTTTAAAGATGGGCACTACATTAGCCTTTTTCCAGTCATCCGTGACCTCCCCCAATCGCCATGAGTTTTCAAAGATAATCGCCAAAGGCTCTGCAATCACATCCGCCAACTCCTTTAGCACCCTCGGATGCAGCGCATCCGGCCCCATGGACTTGTGCTCATCCAGTTTTTCTAAATAGTCCCGAACCACTTCTTTCTCCACAGAGGGCTGGTCACCTTCTCCCCATACTGTGCTGCCCAGTGCAGCAGTCTGGGAGCTGACCTTGTTTGTGAAGACAGAGGCAAAAAAATCATTGAGTAAATTAGCTTTTTCCACATCCTCTGTTACTAGGTTGCCTCCCTCATTCAGTAAAGGGCCCACACTTTTCTTGACTTTCTTCTTGTTGATAACATTCCTGAAGAAACCCTTCTTGTTACTCTTAACATCTCTTGCTAGCTGCAACTCCAAGTGTGATTTGGCCTTCCTGATTTCACTCCTGCATGCCTGAGCAATATTTTTATACTCCTCCCTGGTCATTTGTCCAATCTTCCACTTCTTGTAAGCTTCTTTTTTGCGTTTAAGGTCAGCAAGGATTTCACTGTTAAGCCAAGCTGGTCGCCTGCCATATTTACTGTTCTTTCTACACATTGGGATGTTTTTTTCCTGCGACCTCAATAAGGATTCTTTAAAATACAGCCAGCTCTCCTGGACCCCTTTGCCCTTCATGTTATTCTCCCAGGGGATCCTGCCCATCTGTTCCCTGAGGGAGTCAGTGTCTGCTTTTCTGAAGTCCAGGGTCCGTATTCTGCTGCTCTCCTTTCTTCCTTGTGTCAGGATCCTGAACTCGACCATCTCATGGTCACTGCCTCCCAGGTTCCCATCCACTTTTGCTTCCCCTACTAATTCTTCCCAGTTTGTGAGCAGCAGGTCTAGCAGAGCTCTGCCCCTAGTTGGTTCCTCCAGCACTTGCACCAGGAGATTGTCCCCTACACTTTCCAAAAACTTCCTGGATTGTCTGTGCACTGCTGTATTGCTCTCCCAGCAGATATCAGGGTGATTAAAGTCTCCCATGAGAACCAGGGCCTGCGATCTAGTAACTTCTGCTGGTTGCCGGAAGAAAGCCTGTAGCATGATTTTTGTTGGGGGACGTTGCACATTCCTTTCTGATATAGCTCCTCTTCTGACTGTAATAAAGATGTAACAATTCACTGCCAATCAGACTGGGGAACCCTGAATAGTGAAAGCTTTCAGGGCCAACTTTCGTGTGTCCTGTACCATTTTTTTCAAGTCATCTTGAAGAAAAGACATGGAAATGAAGAATTGCTGTTTAAGGAGTCGCGCTCCTACAATATCAAATCCTTGCTCCTTCCCTTGTTGCAGTGGGTCATGTAGAGCCAGTGGGCTTGTGTGGGAGGACAAACACTTGAGTTTTTTTTTCTCTGGCATTCTCCTGTAATGCAGTTTGATTTCTGTTCTTTAATTATTTTATGTGATGACAGCTTGGGGTTTGGAATAGCAAGCAGAGGTGGTAACTGACAAAGGCATAATCATGGATCGTCTCTCTGTTGTCTCCATGGCACCACCCAACCTTATTTTAGAGATCTCCGACAATCTGCTCATCCCTTTCTCTAATTCAATACAGATATCCGGCAAAGTTCAGTAGGCACAGCGTGGTTCCTGCTTAATCACTGTCCTCTTTTCAACTTTCGTTGCGTTAAGATTTTTTTTAAACAGAACATTCTCCATCACTTTTAATGAACCTTTACAAATAAAACTAGCAACAACAACAAAAAAGTCCCTTTTTGTTGAATTAGTTCTCTCCTCTCACCTCTCCTTTTTAGTTAAAAGCAATATAATTAATGTTAGTGGATTTTAGAAATAAAGGAATTGCCATATCATTGTCATGTCATTGACTATTACCTATAGCCCATGCTTTCTGGTATTCTGTCTCTGAGAGCAGCCAGTCCCAGATGAAGGTGTATGAAAAGGTATAATGGATAACAATGAAGTAATATGCTCAAAGACCAAATTTTACCGCTGTCAGTGGCTGGCCTATGCACACTGAAGCAGGGTTTATGTCCTGTGGACATTATTTTTTAATCCTAACTACCAACCCCAAGCATTCAAAAATCATGAGACAGACCCCCTCCCCCCCATAAAGAAATTGGCTTAATAACAAGATATTTTTAAAAGAATCAATTTTAGGTTACTTTGTCTTTGGGTTCTTTGCCTTAGGTCACACATGCGTCCCATTTTCAAGCTTTTTTCTGTAACCAGGAGGACTAGAAACGGAATTTTTGAAAAAATGGAAGCTGAGATTCTCATGCAGTTTCTTGATTCCAGGAGCTGGGGCTTTAAGAAATATGCCAAAAAATCAGAGTTGGCAACACTGCAAGGCCCCAAAATGGATGAAATGAGCAATTGCCAGATTCAGTATAAATATAGAAGTTCTTATTAAGCTTCCTTTTTGGAATTCTGCTATGCTCTCCATCTCAATAATATCTTGTGGCAAACAGTACCAGGTTAATTGTGTTGTGGGGGGGCGGGGGGGTTGGTTAAAGTGCTTTATCAGCTTTAAAATATAACACAGGGGTATATCCCTGCACTTTCTGATCCTGTGCAGTGTAGGAGCTACACCACCTTTGAGATGGTGCATGCTCTTCCTGGTCTTCTCTCTCTGCTCTGCCTTGGCCTTTCTTCCCTCTCATTCTTTTGCCTAATGTGTGCTCCCATAGGTACACAGAGGGAGCACAAGAGCCAGATTCTCAGCTGAAATAATTTGCCGGAACCCTATTGATTTTGATTATTTAAACCAGCTGAGGATCTAGCACAGGGAGTACAACTTTGACTGAGCCCTACACAGTGTGGGCAAGTAGTGGTGGACTCCTTTAGTCGTCTCTACCCATATACTTGCACTCGAGCTGGTCACGATCTGCCACTTGGTGCATACACTTGTACTTCTAAAAAATGCTTTTACTGTCTCTCTAATATCTGTGGTTTGATCTGATCTGTTCTGTGTAATAAGCAATACTTTCATTTCTTCCAATCTCCGTGTAACCATCTAAGCCGACTCTTTCCACTGAGTCTTTCTGGGTGATATATTTGGTTCACTGTCAGGCATTGTGACAAGGTGCAGTTAGCCAGCTTGCTGGTAGCTTAGAGAGCACTGAGGATACTGGGTATGAATAGAGTAGGAGGGATTTAGGTAGTTTGAGTGGGTTTGGAAGGTCAGAAGGGATCACTTGGACCTACAGAGAACCTGATGAGCTGATGAGGTAATTAGCTCACAGGTGGGATAGCTGGGAAAAGAAGGCAAACAGTATAAAAGGCTGAGCCAGGGGGCAGAAAGGGAGACTTCTTCTAGTTGCTACTATATCTGTGATCTATCTGGTGCACAAGGGAGAACAGTGACAATAAAGACACTTGGTGAGGGTACACTGGTAGACCGTGTGTGCTGTTTAATTCACCCAGAGGCTTACCAGTCTACAGTGTTTCCAGGTGCTGAAAGGGAAATCAATTTACAGCCAGGCATTTATAGTAAGGAAGTTCATAAAAAATGGCAACACACACAAAATATTTTAGAACCTCAAATGCACAGATGAAGTCTCCTACACCAGCTACTTTTTCATAGCACAACCTTTTGGTAGAAATGAAATGTTATTAAACTATTCTGTGTATCCAGTGTGCTATTTTTGATACAGGAAACCAAGGCTGGCTTTGGAAATGTATAGGATAAAAGTCAATACCGGTTCAGATCCATGTCATTATTTTAACCAAAACCTGAAGCCTGGAGTGGGTTTTCTTAAATAGCCTTGACTTCTATTGATTAGGAATGTTAGACTTTTCTGAGAAAAAACAAGTGGAAAAAATAGATTACAAATATGGATGTTGTGTTAATAATATAAACATTACTATTCCAGATAAAGAAGGCTGTGCAGCAGGAAGGCTTTGGCAGAAAAAAGCGAGGCTATAGAGAGATCAATGAAATTGACATAAACATGAATGATCCTTTATTTACAAAGCAGTGGTACCTGGTAAGCAAATCAGTTATTTTTAATAGAGATCTTCAGGAACCAAAAAACCCCATAGTTTACTTACACATTATTTCTTCTTGTTGCAATAATCTGGGAACATGCCCTCCAGATTTCTCACCAGAACTTCGAACTTATTCCAAGAGAATTTTTCCCAGGATATCTAGGGAGCCTACTGTATGCTGGGACTGGAGTTAGGGGCATGAGCCAAAGTTCAATGATGTCAGTAGAAAGACTCTCATTGACTTCAGTGGGCTTTGAATCAGTGGGGGTTGTGTGAGCACTCATGCAGTACAGCCAGGATTGTTAAAACTGATCATGTACCTCAGTGTCAAGTCTCAGGGCTTTGCTTTAAGGAGCTCTTAATCATACGGACACAACCAGTGTCCGTGTGGAAGCTCATTAATGTGTGTTACACAACTGTTAGGAAAATATTGTCTTCCCCTCCCCTGGTGGAAAATTTCAGTTTTTCATCAAAAAGATTCACAAAGGGATTTAGCACAAATCTAAGAAGGGGGGGAGAGGTGCCCTGGATACAAGAGCTAGTCAGAGCATTTTTGTTTAAACTTTGTTTTCCAAGGAAAATGTGGTGGTTGTTTGTTTGTTTGTTTTAAATTGAAACATTTTAAAAAATGTTGACTTTGACAAAAATTCCAGGAAAAAATAAAACAAAAAAAATCGTTTCAGAAAATTTTCATTTAGGAAAATTATGGATTTAAATGTCAGAATTTCAATATTTTGTTTCAGAATTTTAAAATTGTTTTGAATTTTATTTTTTCATTTTATTTTTATTTTTCTTGACATGTCAGTAGTAGAGTAGCATAACATGCACTCCTACTACAGATATGTCAAAATATGACAATATAGTAGTTATTTGTATTTTATTTTACTTTTTAAAATCGTTAAGGGTAGATGCTGCTTATTACTGATTTGAAACGTATTATATTATTTCCTAGATCAAAGTGTCTCCTATTTGTGTTATAATGAAACAATCTATTAAACTATTTCAAATATTGTTTTCAGTGTTGTAATCATGTTGGTTCCAAGATATGAGAGAGACAAGGTGAGTGAGGTAATACCTTTTACTGGACCAACTCCAGTTGGTGAATTAGACAAGCTTTTGAGCTATGTGGAGCTCTTCTTCAGGCCTGGAAGCGGTCAGTTCAACTATCTGTTTCATTACAACACAAACAGGAGACACTTTGATCTAGAATGGAATATAAGAAGTTTCAATCAGCACTAAGTAGCAGCTGCCGTTAATGATTTCAAAATTTCAGAATGAAAATTAGAAATTCCAAAAGAAAATTAGAAATTCAGAATTAAATTTTGATACGAAAATTTTCCTAAATAATTCCTTTTGAAATTTCCAGTTTGGGAAATGTCACAAATATTTTTTTGAGTCCAATTTGGAACAAAAGACACTTAGAAATATCAACCAGAAACTGTGAGTGTCAACCAGTTCTACTGTTGATGATGGAAGGAAAATAAGGGATGTGGTGGGAGTTCAGAACATGTCTAAGCAATTCAACTATCTATAATTGAATATAGTCCTTGAAAAAATGTTTATCACAAATAGAGGTTATTGTGTATATTGTTTTATGTCCTTAGTAAGAATATATTTAAGGTGAGATTGAGCAGATACCTTCAAACATCTGACCAACGGGTTGGTATAGAAGCGCCCTATCTAAGGCCCCAGTCCAACAAGGGAATTAAGTGTGTTTAATTTTAAGCATATGAATAATCCCATTTGATTTCAGTGGGACTACTTACATGCTTACGTGCTTCTCTGGAGTGGAATCTAAGGGCCTGATCCTGAATTCACTGGGAGTTCTACACATGGGAGCCTTGTGAGATCAGGCCCTAATAGGAGTCAAATCTTATGCTGTCTCAGAATTCTCTTGTTCTTGTGGGTTTATTTTTCCATCTTCCATATTCTATAAATATGTGCTCCAGGGTAAATGAGACCCTGACATAGGGTACGTCTTCATTACCCTCCGTATCGGCGGATAGCAATAGATTTATCCGGGATCGATATATCGTGTCTCGTTAAGACGTGATATATCGATCCCCGAACGCACTCACCGTCGACTCTGGAACTCCACCGGAGCGAGCGGCGGTAGCGCAGTCGACGGGGGAGCCACGGCCGTCGATCCCGCGCCGTGTGGACCCCAGGTAATTCGATCCAAGATACTTTGACTTCAGCTACGCTATTCGCATAGCTGAAGTTGCGTATCTTGGATCGATTTCCCCCCCCCCCAGTGTAGACCAGCCCATAGAATATATGCAGTACATACTAGGCAGAAACTCAGTGACTGTAGATAATGGACTATCTGTGCACACACAAAAAAGAAGAAATAATAATTCTCTTTTGCTTTTCAACTGATGTATTAGATCAACACTGGTCAAGCAGATGGGACCCCTGGACTTGATCTGAATGTGGCTGAAGCCTGGGAGCTGGGATATACAGGGAAAGGTGTTACCATAGGAATTATGGATGATGGTAAGTGAGGATTCCAATCCACCCAACTAAATTGGTCTTCAGCATTGGCTCTCCACTTGTAAGGTAACTCTCTTCTCTCTGTGCATCTGAAGAAGTGGGTTTTTTACCCATGAAAGCTTATGCCCAAATAAATCTGTTAGTCTTTAAGGTGCCACCGGACTCCTCATTGTTTTTGAAGACATGTAAGACAGTTTTAGAGGTTTAAATAGCTTACTTAATATAATCTTATGCAAAAACTTTTTTAAAAAATTTGAAATAAAGTATAACCTAGATTAATGATAATGCCAGTGCTGTTCTCCAGATTCTGTAAAGACTATGAGATTGGCAGGGGAAAGGCACCATAAGCATATGTGTTATAATTGGGCCATTGAAGTGTGAACATCCAAACCTCATACAACTTTATAAATCACACACACAGCTCTTTTGTGGCCATTAGCTGAACGTGAGGACTCACATTGACTTCAGTGGGCTTTCAATGGGGATTTCAATTGCCTTGCACACAGTAGATATAAGAGCATTTTCCCTTGTTAAAATATTGACAGTGCACAGCAGAATCAGAATAATTAATACTTTCTCACTGGATGTCCATAATGATCTGCATATTATATACATTAATAGTTTAGGGTAAAATGGGAGTGGGAGAGAAGATACAGCATGTTGAAAACACAGCTGTACTTTGCATGGATTCATCAGACTGTCAAAATACAAGAAAGACAAGGTAAGTATGGCAACATCTTTTATTGGATCAACTTCTGCTGGTGGAAGGTACAAGCTTTCAAGCTACAGAGCTCTTCTTCTTCTCTCATGACCTGGGCCAACAAACACAGCTTCAACAACACTGCAAACAAAATACAGGGAGTCTCTTAAATTTTCTCAGCACTTTTGAGCTAGTTAAATTTTGCCATGGTGACTGAACAATACTAAAAATAAGTGAAAGGCAAAAATCTGTCTGGGGATGGGGCAAAAATCTGTCTGGGATTGGTCCTGCTTTGAGCAGGGGGTTGGACTAGATGACCTCATGAGGTCCCTTCCAACCCTGACATTCTGTGATTCTATGAAACCAGCAGTATCTTCAGTGATCCACTGGGATCTGTCCCTGTTCTATTCTGGCACCCCCCCTTGTTCCGTACTCAAGTGAGACAGCTGGGTAAATAGTGAGGGAGACTGGCCTGTGGTTACATCAGTATGTGGCTGTCTCACAGCTCTCTTCCTTGTTTTCATTGGTCCCATTTAGCAAGGACTGTATTTTTAGAGACTGGGCACAATTGCAACCTGGGTGACAGTGAGCTGGTTGAAGCTCAGTCTAAATTAGGCCGCTGAGGCAATGCTGGTTAGCTGTAGGATACATTTAGAGAGTGGAGCACGGAAGTTTTCCCCCCGTGACTATTCTAGCAAACCAGTTACTTGCAGGAACGTTCACCAACCCAGCACATTTTAAGCAAATGTTTGCAGAAAGCCAATTCTGAATTTGTAAATGTGAATATTTACACTTCTAAGAGTTATGATCATCCAGTCAAAGAACTGAAACACTGTGTGTGACCTGTGAGGGCCAGCCAACACAGCTCAAATTACCAAGAGCCCTTGCTCCCTCGTCATTTACATCAAATTTGCTGAATTGGTTTGGTGGGATGGGTGGGTGGAATGTGAAACAAAAAGTCACATTTTGCTTTGACATTTTTTCAGTGCCATTTAGATTTTTTTATGAGTTTTCATTTTGATGTTTTTTAAGCTGTTTTGGGTGTAAACAAATTTTTTCAATCTCTTTGGTTCAGCCATTGAACCAAGAAATCAGTTATTTTCACAGATCTAGATTAAATCCATGGACAATATTGTTTTGTTTTGCAGAATTTATGCATTATGCGTTTCTGGATAGAATCACAGAGAAATCATAAATTTTTCATTGTTTTTGTGCAAAACTATAAATAGACCCAGTTTGTTCAGAGTATCAGTGGATGTGAGTGAATCTTTGGGGGATTTTCTAATTTGTAACCAAATTCAGAAGCAGATAACTGAATGTCACATGTCTTAAATGTCACACCCATCTAGTTTTAAGCTCAGTAAGCACCATGAAATACCTTAGTAAGCTAAATGCTCAGTCTGTAATGATATTCAGAAGTTTGCAAACCAATCTGATCCACCATTAAGAATTCTCTGACACTATTTGCGGAAACAGACCTGTTTGCCCCAGTGATCTCTCCATTTTAATTTAGGTAATATTCTGCCTACTTAATTTTCCTGTGCAGTTTCCAATGGCTTTACTCTCCTACATTTGTGTATTAAAACTGTATGCTATTAGGGCCTGAATCCAAAGCCCACTGAAGTCAATAGGTTTTTAATCAAGCCTTTAAAAATTTGCTGTTTACTTCACCCATCACTAAGATGCAGCCACCTCTGGTTAAGAAATCTGTGTGTCAATATATTCAATAATATAATATATATATATGTTTGTAAAGTATTTTGGGATCCTTTCATTTGCAAGGTACTATATAAATGTAAAATATTACTAGAACTACCATTACTAACCATATATGATCCAATGTAGACACTTGTCGCATACATTTGGTGGCTCATTTCACACTTTTGGATGCAAATTGGCACTTAGGTACTGACTTACTGGATTAAAGCTCCCAACTAAGCTCACAGCAGAACTGGTACCCTAATTTAAAAGTCCACATATGAACAGTCTCAGTCCAAACAAGCTTTGAGACCAGCATTATTCCTTATTATGGTTTTTCCTATAGTAGCAATCGACTCTTATTGTGCTTTATGGTTATTATAAAGTGTTTGTTGTAGGGGTTTTGGTTTGGTCTGTTGTGGTTTTTGGGGTTTTTTTTTTTTTTTTTGGAATGTTAACCTTTGGTTTGTGTGCTTCTTTGTCTTATTGCAGGAATTGATTATCTTCATCCTGATCTTGCCTCAAATTATGTAAGTACACACTGACCTTTCCTGCAAAACGCGAGGCTCTTTATTGTTTTGGTCTGTCTTTCATACAAAATGTTTACACACTGAATGGAGGAAATGCACAGCTGAGCTACTGATCTTGCAGCTGATACATTTTACATAGAAAACAAGTGATCTAAAAATGGGACCTGGCAACTTGCCAGACATGAGCTTCCTGGGAAGGAATGAAACGGTGAGAAGGAATGATGGTGTTGCCTACCTTTAAATAAGCTGCAGTTGGATCAAATCCTAATATTGGATTTAGGACAGAAATGAGTAACCTGGGAATTGGCTCTAAATCTTGCTGTTAAAATGCAGAATTCACCTATTCGGTGGAGAACAACAGATGCTACTGTCGTGGGCTGTGGCTGCGCTGCTGTTTGTTCGCAGTGGCTATAGTGTGTCTGAGAGTTTGAAAACTACGGTAACCATATACTTCATTTACAACATGTGATTAAACTCAACATTTCAGAGCATTCCCAGATCCTGCACATGAACTGTGTGTCTGTAGCGCAGTCAGACACTGTGTACAGTGTAAAATGATTGTTTCTTCAAACTCACCTCTGATTTACCTCCATTATCATGGGCTCTTATCTCTTCATACTCTAGACTCCATTCTCATTGTCCTGTCATCTTTGATATTACTGCTGTCTGTCTACCTGCTTCTGCTGGTGCCCTCAGTTGCCACTCTCTATGTGTTATGCTTTTTTTTACACTGAAACTGATTGCTATGGTTAGGCCATTTGTTGTGCAATGGGGCTCAAAGAAGTGTAACACTGATGGGGCTTTTGCAGCGCTTAGGTAGCCAGTATTGCCTCTTTCTTGAAACCACACGCACAATGGGTGTGGCTCTCCTTGCATATCAAGGTGAGAGGGTGTGCCACATTCCACTTTCTGGAACATTTTTTGAAACCTCTTTTTGCCATGCATACTTCCCCCCCCTCCATTCCACATAAGGGATTGATTCCATGGTCTTTGTTATAGGGCTATGTAACAAGAGGGTTGGGGGGTGAGGGTTTGGAGAGCCAGTTGGCCTAGTGGCTAGAGTACCTGGCTTCCTGCCCCTGCTTCTGTGGTTGAGGTGCCTCAGTCTTTAAGGCAGGGGAATAGGGGGACCTGGGCCCTCCCACCCCATCAGGTCATAGCCCAGGGCCCTGTGTATGTCATCCCTGAGTAGGGGACTTCCCAGCAGGGAGTATACGTTCATTGCCCTGGGCTACTTCCTACTGTTGCCCCATTAGTTTGAGGCATGGCCCCTATAGTCCAAGCTCATGTGGTGGCTTGTCTCTTAGTAGTGCCTCCTTATGGACCTTGGGTGACATCCTGATGTGGTCCCAGATTCCTCTGGGCAGGGCAGCTGTGGGGGTTTTGATCCCATCAAACTTACAAGATCTCCATGCTTTAGTCAGCCAGGTTCCTCTCAGGCCAGGTGCTCCTAGGTCTCATTCTCCATCTCCTTTGGCCAGGAAAACACTACTTGGGTCCGTGGTGGCTGTCTTGGCCAGCAGGCTAGTGATCCTTCCCTCAGGTAGCTCCTGAATCTTCACCTGTCAGCCCCGAACTGAGCCAGGGTCCCTCCTTTTCTCTCCCCTCCAAGCCTGGTGTTGGCTGCAGATATAATGGGGTGGAGCTTGCTGGAATCAAAGGCTCTCCTTAACCCCTTCCATGCTGGTGGGTGGTTCCTCTGCGCTTCAGCACAGGCTATTATAATTATGCCAATTTTTGTGTACGGAAGATGTGAGAGAGCTCAGTATCACAGTTTTCTTTCGATACGAAAGGTGAAATTCACCATTGTGCACAGGTCTGGCACAAGGCTCATGCATTGCTTAAGTCTCATTTAAACTATATTTTGTAAGTTTAAACAGGACTTAAGTGGTGCATAGACCTTGTTCAGGCTCTCTACACTGGGGTGTGATTCACAATAAAGGAATATACAAAAACATGCAATGTACTATGCCTATCACATGGTCCTGGGTAATCTTTAGCTATACAATAGGCTCATTGATGTCATCTCTATTTCATATTAATGAGTTGCTGTGAAAGATAAGCACAGCTTATAATCTTGTCATGTCTATATCTGTGGTCAGCCGTAGAGCTAATGTGGAGAAAGGTAATTCAGTTTCACAGAGGATTTTGGTATTTCAGAATCTAGTTTCATTCTGATTTGGGACAAAACCCAAAGATTTCAGTCCCTTGTGAAAGGAAGTGGAGCCCTGACTCAGGCCTGGAGGTCTGAAGAGTATCTGGGAGCCTAAAAGCCTCAGCTAAGCTGGAGGCCAGATGGGCTGCTGAGAAGCCAGATTGGCGAGCGGACAGGTAGGATTCCATTCCAATTTTCTTGTTGTTTAATACTGTAAGGTGTGGTTACAAATTTTACTGAAAGCAGAATTGCAAACAGTTTTGATTTCCAAGTGTGATTAAAACGAACAAGAAAAGCTAGAATTGATGGTTAAAGAGAGATTACACACATACACTGGCACAAAAACGATAGGGGAGATGATGATACATTTATTCTTACATAGGATTCTTTTCAGCCAGCTATTTTTAAAACAGTTTCAAAATCCTCCAGTGCAATTTAAGAGACTAACAAGCACACACAAAGGGTGAAATTCTGGCTCCATTGAAGTCAATAGCAAAGTTCCCACTGACTTCAACGGAGCCAGGATGTGTAGAAGAGGGAGGCGTCCAGGAATGGCAATGCACTTGGAAAATAGCTAATCAAAGAATGTAAAGTGCAGGGTGGTCGGTTTCATACCTTATTAATCTACTTAATGATTTGATTGCAGTTATTAAATCCTGTGTTTTAATTACAATATGCTTATCCCAAATGAGTGACTAAGCCAGAAGTTTATTTAAATTGAAACAAATAAAGTACTCTACACAAAGATGACCTTTACATGTGTGTTTTTTACATCTAGATCCAAGTGAATAGCATATGTTATTACTACTATTAACGTATCATTTATCCAGCAGTAATAGTGTGGACAAAACATGAAAGACGATTCTGTCTCTAAAAAGTTTATGCTTTGAATAGAGACACAAGGTGGGTGAAGTAGTATCGTTTATTGGACCAACTTCTGTTGGCGCAAGAGGTAAGCTTTTGAGCTTACACAGAGCTCTTCTTCAGGTCTGGGAAACATAGGCAGAGTGTCACAGCTAAATACAAGGTGGAATAGATTGTTTAGCATAAGCAGTTAACACATATTTCAAGGAACCTTCCACCTTGAACTGGGAAATGAATATTGGCAGGCTTTGCAGCAGTGTGTTTTAAGACTATATTTGAAATGCAGAGAGGATTCTCGATGCATCTGGTAAAGAAGGGAGTCCCAGGAGTCAGGAGAAACATGGAAGCAGGCGCAAGCATAAGAATGTGAGAAGGGACCAAGTGGAAGTGTTAAAAAGGGAGCGTGGGCAGAAGAAAGGAAGCATGGGGGAGCAGGGGAGAGGTGAGAGCTAGGAAAAATGGAACCAGAATGGTAGGCAACAGCAGAGCCGTGCAGAGCCTTCAAACTGGCTACCCTTGATGTGGAATGTCAGCAGCAGCCATTAAGGTCAGCAGGAGAGTGACATTGTCCAGGCAGAGGGTGAGGAAGATGATTTTGGCAGTGACCTCTTCAGTGGACTGCAGGGAACGAGCTGGGAAGCCAGAGAGAGAGAGAATAGCTCAGTGAAAGATAAGGGATTTGTTTATAGGGATGGAGGGGAAAGGGTGGAATTTAGAAATGTTGTAGAGGAAAAGCAACAGTACTGAGTGACAGGCTCAACAGGGGGAAGGAAGGGGGGAGATGAAAGTGACGTTGACATGAGTAACAGAGAGAAAAGGACTTTCCAGCAGTGATGGAGAAGGGATCAAGAGGGGAGCAGAGGGCAGGAAAGACAAACACACAAGAAAAACACCACAAAAGCTTATGCTCTAATAAATTTGTTA
The DNA here is from genome assembly GCF_027887155.1 of Malaclemys terrapin pileata. NCBI lineage: Eukaryota > Metazoa > Chordata > Testudines > Emydidae > Malaclemys > Malaclemys terrapin. The sequence continues at coordinate 19,835,193 of NC_071507.1, read as the reverse complement.
GTCTCTAAGGTGCCACAAGTACTCCTGCTCTTTTTGCGGATACAGACTAACACGGCTGCTACTCTGAAACAAGAAAGATCATGGTCCCTGTCTGACAAGGTCACCCTCTAAAACACCACCACAAATTTGATCCATTTAATACAAGAGCCTAAAAACATGAGGAATAAATTGAAATAAGCCATTGTGTTTCAAAGATATCAGAGCTTCCACAGAAAATGATATCCATATAATCAAGGCAAGGACAATCTATATAGCTGGTCCATGTGTCCTAGATTCAGTATGAATTAGCTGGAGATAAAGGACATGGCACAGTAATATCCCAATCCACACTAATAATCATATTTAAGCCAACGAACAAAAAGCCATTTGAAAATGTCATCATCTGGCGCAAACACGTTACTTATGCAGTGACAGACCCAGACCAGTGGGGTACAGGAGTCTGGTAGAGGGCAAATATACTGGTCACTGGATGAGTAGTTTTCTGTTCCCTGAGTGACCAGAGCAGGGGCTGCACTAGAGTAATCAGGAACCCGAATACTGACCCAAAGCCAGAGGGTCGCTCTTGTAGGTAGGCGGACCCGCGCAGCTGAAAAGGAGGCCATGCAGGAGGGAGAAGCACCTGAGTCTGACCCCCACCCTAATGCTTCTGAACCAGTAGAGGCAACAGAGACTGGGCCCTTAGCTCTTGGGCAGATTAGCCCCAGGAGAGGAAATTTTGGACGGGACTAGGCAGAAGACCCAAGGTATGACAACATTAGGAAGGAGGTGACTGAAATAGATGGGGTCCCCATGGAAGGGAAAACCCAGGGATCAGGACCCTACTTCATAATGAAGAAGGATCTCTTATACTGGGTTGCACCAGTACAGGGGCAGAAGGTACAGCAGATCCTAGTACCTCAAAAACACCAGAACGCTGTATTAAGTCTTGCTCATAGTCATCTTTTTGGGGGGCATTTGTGGGTAGAGAAGACCCTGGCACGAGTCCTATGACGGTTCTTCTGGCCCAGAGTACATGAAGAAGTGCGGAGGTACTGTGCCTCTTGCCCGGAGTGTCAGCTGCACAGTCCCCGTCCCCACTTGAGGGCACCTTTAGTACCCCTTCCCATCATAGAGGTCCCCTTTGAGCGAATAGCCATGGACCTAGTGGGACCCCTGGAGAAGACGGCTCGGGGCCACCAATATATACTTGTTGTTTTGGACTATACTACTCGCTACCCAGAAGCCGTCCCCTTGCAGAACATGGCCTCTAAAACTATAGCCAAAGAGCTGGTGGGGATCTTTGCCCAAATGGGGCTACCGAAGGAGATATTAACTGACCAAGGAACCCTATTTATGTCAAAGCTAATGAAGGACCTCTGTACGCTGTTCCATATACATACCCTGAGAACTTCGGTCTACCATCCGCAGACTGATTGGTTTGGTAGAAAGGTTTAATTGAACCTTCAAGGCTATGATAAGGAAGGTGGTAAGTCGGGACGGGAAGGATTGGGACACCCTATTACCCTACCTTATGTTCACTATCCGGGAGGTACCTCAGGCCTCAACTGGGTTTTCCCCCTTCGAGTTACTATACGGGCGTTACCCCCGTGGCATACTAGATATCACCAAAGAGATCTGGGAAGAGGAACCCAATGAGGGGAGAAATATAATAGAGCATGTAATGCAGATGCGGATAGCCCGGGTTACCCCTATTGTACGGGAACATTTGGAGAAGGCGCAGGAGGCCCAGCGAACCCATTACAATCGCCAGGCAAAAGTGCGACAGTTCCAACCAGGGGATCGGGTTATGGTGTTGGTACCCATGGCAGAAAGCAAGCTTCTGGTCCAATGGCAGGGGCCCTATGCGGTGGTTGAACCCGTGGGGGAAGTAACCTACCAGGTGCGGCAGCCAGGATGCAGAAAACAAGAACAGATTTATCACGTTAACCTTGTGAAACCCTGGCATGCACAAGAGGCATGCACAACGGTCCAAAAAGACCTAACCCAGGAAAACAAGCCTTCCAAACAGGTGAGAGTGTCTCCCGATTTTACACCAGACCAGAAGAATGAGGTGTCTGAGATGATCTTCCAGAACCAAGATGTGTTCTCGACAAAACCTGGTCGAACAACCAAGACATATCACCACATCGTCACGAACCCTGGGGCCAGAGTAACAATGAGGCCCTATTGGGTGCCAGCAGCAAAAAGGGAGGAAATAAAAGCAGAAGTAAAAAAAAATGCTGGCATTGGGGATCATCGAAGAATCCCACAGTCAGTGGTCCAGCCCAATCGTGCTGGTGCCCAAACCTGATGGCACCACAAGATTTTGCAACGACTTCCGGCGACTAAACGAAGTATCCCAGTTCGACGCGTACCCCATACCTCGCATAGATGAGTTAGTGGACCGTCTGGGTAATGCCCGGTACTTGACTACCCTAGACTTGACAAAGGGGTACTGACAGATTCCCCTTGCAGAAGATGCAAAGGAAAAGACTGTGTTCTCTACACCAGAGGGTCTTTTTCAATATACTGTCCTCCCTTTTGAACTATATGGGGCCCCAGCTACCTTCCAGCACCTCATGGACAAGCTATTATGCCCGCATAACATTTATGCTGCTGCCTACTTGGACGATGTGGTCATTCATATCCCAGACTGGGAAACCCACCTGGAGAAGTTGGAGGCAGTCCTTGATACCTTCAGGTGAGCTGGCCTTACAGCAAACCCTGCCAAGTGTGCTGTAGGGTTTACAGAGGCCAAATATCTTGGCTACATTGTGGGAAAAGGTCTGGTAAAACCCCAAGTGAACAAGTTAGAGGCCATCCAAAATTGGCCCCGACCAAGTCGCAAGAAGCAAGTCCGGGTGTTCCTAGGTGTGGTGGGGTATTACCTACGATTTATCCCCCACTTTGCGACAAGGGCAAGCCCCCTGACAGACCTAGTGAAAGCCCGTGGACCTGATCTGGTGAGATGGTCTGACGCAGCAGAGGAAGCATTCACAGACCTACGGACTGCCCTCTGCAGTAACCCCGTACTGATAGCTCCTGATTTCACCAAGGAGTTTATCCTGCAGACGGATGCATCAGAAGTAGGGTTGGGGGCCGTTCTATCACAGATGGTCGGGGAGGAGGAACACCCAATTCTATACCTCAGTCGGAAACTCCTTCCAAGGGAACAAAAATATGCAGTGGTGGAGAGAGAATGCCTCGCTGTAAAATGGGCCATGGAAACATTGCACTACTACCTGCTCGGGCGCAGATTTGTCCTCGTGACCGACCATGCCCCTCTTCAATGGATGCAGCGGAACAAGGAGAAGAACACAAGGGTGACCAGATGGTTCTTATCCCTCCAACCTTTCCAGTTCCGTGTGCAACACAGAGCAGGGAGCCATCATGGCAACACCGATGGCTTGTCACATGTGCACTGTCTGGCGTCCCAAGCTGCCCAACCCCTTGGCGTTGAGCAGGCGGGAGGGATATGTGACAGACCCAGACCAGTGGGGTACAGGAGTCTGGTAGAGGGCAAATATACTGGTCACTGGATGAGTAGTTTTCTGTTCCCCGAATGACCAGAGCAGGGGCTGCACTAGAGTAATCAGGAACCTGCTAGAACCAGTGAAGGCAGGCAGGCTAATTAGGACACCTGGAGCCAATTAAGAAGAAGCTGCTAGAATCAATTAAGGCAGGCTAATCAGGGCACCTGGGTTTTTAAAAGGAGCTCATTTCAGTTTGTGGTGGGAGTGTGAGGAGCTGGCAGCAAGAGGCGCAAGGAGCTGAGAGTGAGAGGGTGTGCTGCTGGAGGACCGAGGAGCACAAGCGTTATCAGACACCAGGAGGAAGGTCCTGCGGTGAGAATAAGAAAGGTGTTTGGAGGAGGCCATGGGGAAGTAGTCCAGGGAGTTGTAGCTGTCATGCAGCTGTTACAGGAGGCACTATAGACAGCTGCAGTCCACAGGGCCCTGGGCTGGAACCCGGAGTAGAGGGCGGGCCCGGGTTCCCCCCAAACCTCCCAATTGACCTGGACTGTGGGTTCTTCCAGAGGGGAAGGTCTCTGGGCTGTTCCGCAACCCACATGGTGAATCTCTGAGGCAAGAAAATCCGCCAATAAGCACAGGACCCACCAAGATAGAGGAGGAACTTTGTCACAGCAGATAATTGTTTTTGCTTGAGTGAGTTGTAATTTGAAGCAGGTACCAAAGATTTGGTTTACGCTGGATCTAAGACCAGATCTAGATCTAGAAACCAGATTAAATCACACTGTTGGGACTGGATCCCTCACATTACCAGGCTCACACAAGACCTGTAGTCACTTGTTTGTGAGTCGTGAGAGTTCCTGCAAACAGGACCTCAGAGTTTTGTGACATTTGCAGAGTAGGGTGGCTCTTTATTCATCCCAAGCATCTCTGACTCACCGTGATACATAGCCTGACATCTAGTGTTTTATTCTGCTGCCCATCAGCATAGCATGTGAGCGCCTCCTACATAAAATTGACAGCAATAGTTCCTACTGGATTTCATGGAGTCTCTGACACTTCTCCCTTTTCAGGTTAAACGGTGCTGCTTCTTTTTTTTTTTTAATGATTTTGTTAATTTCCTTTGTTGTATGCTTGGTTGGGGTTTATGGGGTGAAAGGGGGTGTCAAGCTTGTGAGTGTCTTTCTTATGATGGAAAGACCTTTTAGAAGAGGTAGGTTTAGTATTGTTCCTAAAGACAGTCAGACTTTGGATTCACCCGATTCCCTCTGGAAGTGGAAATCCCCTCCCTTGCTCCCCTTTCCCCCAACCTGCTGTAATCATCTCTAAACTTTCAATATTGAATGGCAAGGAAATTCAGTGAAAAGATAACTGAGCTGTTAAATATTGTAGAGAGTAATGCTGATGCCATGTTGTATAAAGTAAAGAACGTGATCTCGTGCTCTTACCCTAAACCATATTGGGCCAGATCTTCAGCTGGTGTAAATTGACCTTGCTCCATTGCCTTCCCTGAAATTCAATGGAGCTATGACAATTTACACCAATTATTGATTTTCCCTTATTTTGTGTGAAAGAGAGAGTAATTAGCCCAAGGCTGGGTACAGTGCATCTGTCATAATGACAGAGAGTGGGAGTGAGGTTTGCCCAATTAAAAATTCACATCATAACCCTCCAAGACGCAAGTAATTGAATGTTTTTGACGTCTCTCCATGTTGTGGGCATTGTAAGAGAAATCTTGTTCCCCCACCCTATGAGAATTGCTTTAAAAAGTGAACTTTCTCAGCTGTTTCCAAGCCACTTGAGGTTGGAATTTAATAGGTTGTCAAAGGAGAACTAGGTAGGACAGAAATCTTTATTTCTCCTATGGAAACCATACATCAATACATTTTTTTATTAACATGTCACCTAGCCTGTTACATCACGGGCTTTGTTTTAGCCTTATAAAGTATGGGCTCTTGAGGCTGCAGTAAGCCATCTCATGATCTGAGTGCTTCTAGCCTGAAATTTACAATAGCAGCAGAATGACACAAGCGAGAATTAGCTTTTAGCAAAACATTACTATTGAACATTTTTACTAATGATATTGGTCGGCATTTTAAAACTTGGGTGCCTAAAGTTAGGGGGGTCTACATTTAGGCCCCTAAATAAAAGTAGCCTGATTTCCAAAGGCCCTCAAACAGCTGCAGGTTCTATTTTCATGAATAAGATTCATGGGGTTTCAGCACAGTGCAAAGGGGCATTAAAGATGTCCTTAATAGGCAGCTGGGGATGCCCCTGACATGGGAGAATCCTGAGGTGGCATAGAACTAGTTGTGATAGTATTGTGCTACCCCCTCACTGCTACATGTGGTGTCCTGGAAGTGTGATGGAGTTTAGACAGAACCAATGGGATCGCTACAAGCTGGTGTTCTGAGTTATGCCTGGGGCTAAGCTGGCCAAAGGATCAGAGGACTTCAGTGGTGTCTTAAAGCCACCTCCTCAGCTGTGCTGAATGAGCTCTGGTGCAGATGAGGATTGGGGCCCAAGTGCAACTAAGTGTAGCCATTCCAGATGGGATACTCTGCCTAATGCTGGACTTGCATGCAAGTTTTACTTTGGTTTAACTCCCTGATTTTATAGGAGTTACTCCTGCTTTATACTGGTGTAATTAAGTTCAGAATTTCATGGCTATAGTGAAAAGGCTACTGTTATGGATATTGTAACTAGATGGCACATACAGTGGCCCAGATGCTATAAAGAATTCATATCCTCCATGGCTATGGCGGCAGAATCATAAATATTTAAATCAGTCCATACATATTTTATGTGAACTTTAAGTTTGAATAACCTTTCTGTCTATCCTCCATAATATTTTGGTTTTATATTTAACTGAATCCATAATGTTTAGCTTGACATTAGGGACACAATCACAATTGTGCTCCCTATGTTACTGTGTGCTTCATCATTTCACAAAGGGAATTTCACAGGTTTAAAATGAAGGTGAAATAAGTCATTTAGCAGCTTTGAAGTCTAATAACGTGTTATGAAAATATTCCCTATGGCAAAAGAAGCATCCAACATTCTACAGTGGAAATCCTGTCTTACAAAAGAGGCAAGCTTGGACTTCTGTTGTTAGGTTTAAAATAATATTTGTCAGCAATAACTCCCCCTAAAAAGCAGAATTCACAGTAAATATTTGTTCATATCAAGTGCCCCCAACCCACATTTTTCCCCCACATGGTTCCTTAGCTGTGCTGTCTCTATCATCTTTATTATGCTTTCTGTTTCTAGTCAGTTTCACAAGAGGGTAGTGTGAGAGAGAAGTGAGAGCTGCGATTGATCCTAGCAGGAACTGTAAGAATATGTGCCATGCTATTACCAGAAAAAAATGTGTGGTTCATCTCTGAGCAAGCACTGTCAACAACCGGAAGCTATAGAGATTATTTTTATAAATATCAATTTATTCTAATAAAAATAAATCAAGTACATCTGCAAAAAATATCAAGTACACAATAAAAAATGACAAATACAGTTTAAAGTAAAAAATTATGATGAATGTTCCAAATGGGGTAGGAAAAAAGACTTAATGGAAGTAAGCTGTCCAATCCATTCCCTCGCAAATTGACTTATCAATGTTGCTTTTTCATTCATTAAATCTTAATTCTAATGCAGAAGGTTCTATGTATTTGATGGAAATGTGGAAAGGTAGTGGAGGCACGATGGTGTGATACAGAATGGCCTTTAGGAATCTCCTTGATAGAATTTTGTTTTTCATGAGATTCAAGAGTTGCTGTAAAAATGCTCATTCAGAACTGGCTGCTCATGGTTGACAATCTGGTGCTAATGGGCTTGAGTCTGCAAGGTGCTGAACACTTTGGCCACAATCCAACAGAACAAACGAGTTATTCCATGTACTTCAGTGGGACTAGTCAAGTGATCATAGTTAAACACATGCTGGATTGGAGCCAGAGCCCTCTACACTTTGCAGGATTGAGCCCATAGAGAATTAGGGCCTGATCCAAACCTATTAATGTCCTTGGAAAGACTCCCGCATACTTCAGGTCCTCAATGCTCTCTTGAGTAACCAAAATAAGGTTCCTATCCTGCTGGCACATAGATACAAGCATTATTTTATTCATGTTATCAGATCCACTGACTTAAATAGGACTCCTCAACATGAGTATGATCACGCACACATGATCATATATACGTATTTGGAGGGTCTGAATGAGAATGGAGTGAAATTTGGAAGTTCCATTCCGTGAGAAATTCCAACATTTCAACACTTGTTTTTGTCCCAAATTGGACAAGGGAAATTCTGAAAAATCAATTCGGAAATGTTTTGTTTTGAAATTTTCGATCGAAAGTAAAAATTATGACATTCCCCAAATCAGATTGTTTTGGTTTGTTGAATTGACCTGAAATGCTTTGTTTCAAGTCAGTTCAATATTAAACTGAACTTTCCCATAGTAGTGCATTGCCTTTGGGAGGAGTAGTTCAGGAGTCTGAGTTAGACTCATAGACATTAAGGCCAGAAGGGACCATCATGATCATCCAGTCTGACCTCTTTCATATTGCATGCCATAGAACCTCACCTATACTCCTATAATAGACCCATAACCTCTGACTGAATTACTGAAGTCCTCAAATCATAATTTAAAGGCTTCAAGTTACAAACAATCCACCATTTACTCTAATTTTAACCTGCAAATGACACTTACCCCCTGCTGCAGAGGAAGGCAAAAACCACCTAGGGTCTCTGCCAATCTGACCCAGGGGAAAATTCCTTCACATATATGAGTATGTTGACAAGACCCAACAGCCCAACTCAGAGCCCTCCCCATCTAGTGTCCCACCTCCAGCCATTGGGGATATTTGCTAGTAGCAGTCACAGATGGGCCACATGCCATTGTACCCAGTCTCATCATACCATCCCTTCCATAAACTTATCAAGCTCAGTCTTGAAACAAGTTAAGTTTTATGCATTCACTGATTCCCTTGGAAGGCTGTTCCAGAACTTCAGTCCTCTTGTGATTAGAAACCGTCATCTAATTTCAAGCCTAAATTTGTTGATAGCCAGTTTATATCCATTTGTTCATGTCAACATTGGCACTTAACTTCAATAACTCCTCTCCCTTCCTCATATTTATCCCTTTGATGTATTTATAGAGAGCAATCATATCTCCCCTCAGCCTTCATTTGGTTAGGCCAGAGGTTCTCAAACTTCACTGCACCGTGACCCCCTTCTGACAACAAAAATGACTACATGACCCCACAAGGGCCCTGCTCGAACCCTGCTGCCTGGGCAGGGAGAGGAGAGGGGAGACGGTAAAGCCAAAGCCCAAGGGCTTCAGCCCCAGGTGGGGGCCTATAACCCAAGCCCCAGCACTCAAGGCTGAAGCCTTTGGGCTTTGGCTTCAGCCTCAGGTGGTGGGGCTCAGGCTTCGGCTTCAGCCCTGGGCCCCAGCAAGTTTAACACCAACCCTGGCGACCCCATTCAAACAGGGTCACAACCCACTTGGGGCCCCAACCCACAGTTTGAGAACCGCTGGCTAAACGAGTCAAGCTCTTTGAGTCTCCTCTCATAAGGTAAATTTTCCATTCCTCTGATCATCCTAGTAGCCCTTCTCTGCACATGTTCCAATTTGAGTTCATCTTTGTTAAACATGGGAGACTACAGTTGCACACAGTAGTCCGTATGAGGTCTCACCAGTGCCTTGTATAATGGTACTACCACTTCCTTATCTAGGGTGACCAGATGTCCCAATTTTATTGGGACAGTCCCGCTATTTGGGACTTTTTCTTATATAGGCACCTACTCCCCCCACCCTCTGTCCCGATTTTTCACATTTGTTATCTGGTCACCCTATTGTTATCTCTATCGGAAATACTTTGCCTGATGCATCCTAGGATTGCATTATCCTTTTTCACAGCCACATCACATTGGTGGCTCATAGTCATCCTTTGATCAACCTATACACCCAGGTCTTTCTCTTCTTCTGTTGCTTCCAACTGATGAGCCTCCAGTTTGTTGTTGTTGTTGTTAGTCCCTAATGCATGATCTTGCACTTTGCACTATTAAATTTCATCCAATTTCTATTACTCTAGTTTACAAGGTTTTCCAGATCTTTTTGTATGATATTCAAGTCTTTCTCCCTATACCTCCCAACTTTGTGTCATCCACAAATTTTATTAGCATGCACCCACTTTTTTGTGCCAAGATGATTTATTAAAATGTTAAATAAGATTGATCCCAAAACCGATCCCTGAGGAAAAGTTCATCTTTCTTGGTCTCTCCTATGACCATGTCCAACTCCCTTCACTGGCTTTTCTTCATCACACATCACATTTCAGCTCCATCAAAAGGAGGAGATGTGAGAGTCATTTAGGCCCAGACCTTATAATAGCTGAGAAGTAACTCCACTAGTAACAATCAGGGCCTAGACAATGGGTTTTACTGTGGGGATAGAGAGGAATGGTGGGGGCTTTAAAGATACCTTATGCAGCATCCTTTTCTTTCAAATACACAATGCTTTTAAATATCCAGGCAGAAAATGTCCAAGAAACAATGTAAGGAACATGCAGTGTCTTTGTGGATTACTAAAACACCTGCCCCAGTTGTGTCCTGTGCAAAGGGCTCCTCCTGTGCCAGGAGCAAACACTTCTGAGATGGGATTGCTTCAAGTGCTTCCCTCGAAGGTTGATTACTGCAATGGTATTCTCCATTAGAGTCTGAAAGCCCTTCCATATGCATGGACAGCAGCATTCTGTTGTTCCTATACTGTACAGGCTACCTTTCCTGTGCAGCTGGATATAATAGGTATAGCTACTTGCTCTCCAGAAGTCAGGGAGTTATGACAAAGCCGGAATTTTCCATTCTGCAGAGTGACGGCAGAGACTATCTTTGATGTAGTATCAATCTTTTCTTTCAAGCCTTGGAAACCCTGCAGTGGCTCTGCCTTCAGGAAACTATTTTTTCCACTATGAGAACCCTTAATTATGAACTAATAATTAAAATAGAAGCCTAATGTATTCCATGGTTTACTTTCAGTTCAGACCATACCCACAGAGCTAGTGATTTTCAGGCACAAGATAAATGATCTCCTAGGAAGAAGAATGAAGACACACTGCAGTGTATGAGAGCTGTTTATTAAAAGAGGGAAATAAGGAGAATAGCAGCTGTTGGTTTTGTGTTCACAAATTTCAGTAAATTGTTTGAGAGAAAAGGCCTGTGTGAGAGCAGAGGAATTTTGAGATAAAAGAGGACCGGAAGAGGGAGAGAAATTGGTTCTTATCTCACACTGGTTTTGGTTCTAGTGTAAGTATTCCAGGCCTAGATCCTCAGCAGGTATAAATTGGCATAGATGCATTAGCCAGTTTACACTAGCTACGGATCTGACCACTCACTATGAGATCAGAATCTGGCCAAGAGAGTCTGACATACTCCTACTTTGGCACAATCCATCAAGATTCCAAAATACTATCAGATACCTGGTGGTGCAGGTTAGGAGGCAGTAGACTATAGACATGAAGCAGTCGCCTAGCTCAGGTCTGCGAGAGACCAGTTGGCTCTGCCTGACCCTCAATGCATGTGTAGTAGCTTTGAGTGGTTCCTCCCAGTCAGCCTTGGAGGGAGGGCACTCCATCTCACTATGACACATAGTTTTCAATAATCAGTTGGCAGGGGATTAGCAAGGTATAGTAGCAGTTAATGGTCTAGGGCCCCGACCCGTTGGGGCAGTGGTGGGTAACCAGCAATCTGTCACCCAAGCTCCATCACCTCGGCAGACAGCAACCACCATCTGGTGCTAGCCCTCTGTGCGGGGCAGACAGTTAGCAGTCTTTAGGCCAGCCTCCCTGGCTGGGGCAGACAGCACACAAAACCAAAACCAAGCTCTCTGGGCTGGGCAGCGCAGTTAGTAGTCTTTAGCCCAGCTTCCTGGATGAGCAGACCACAAATAAACACAGGCCTTCCAGCCTCAGTTGGGTAGGCTGCCCCCAGAGGTGGGATCGGCAGCAGCGCATAGGGGGACTAAAGCCCACCCTACTCCACCAGGTCCCAGTCCAGAGCTCTAGCAGTGGCTAGTGATCCCGCCACTGAGTTAGTGAGGATCCCATCGCAACATGCTGACTCAACTACCAGTACCACAATCGGACTAATATCTGGTTTCCCTGGGCTACTTCCTACCCCAGTCTGTTGGTAGGGCTACATTGTTCGCGGGTCCTCGGTGGCTGACAATCCCAGCAGCTCCTCGGGGTATTTGGCAGATGGCAGCAAGGCATGGGCATCTGTCTCTTTCCTTGGCTCCAGTCCAACTAAACTGGAGGCCCCGCTTCTTATGCTTCCTGCCCCGCCCTCTGCTTCCGGCGCAGGGGGACAGGCCCAGCCTGGCTCTGCCCACTAGGTGGCAAGGAGTGGTTCCTCCTGGTCAGCCTTGGGGGGAGGCCACTCCACCTCCCTACAGCATGTTAAAGAAAGGAAACTTATACTGCAGTAAAAGCTGGAGTGACTAGATTTAGAAACATTTACTTATCCCCTTTCTTCCCAAAGCTATATCAAAACTCACCACCAGACCCTGATTTCACATATACTGGTGTGTAAAACAGAAGTAACTCTATTGAAGTCCATGGAATTACACTGGTATGCAAGTGAGCACCCCCCAACCCCACTTTAAGGTCTCATCATGAGCCTCCTTCTTTATGTAATCCCTCTAACACAATTTTTGTGCTATAATCCTATGGTCCACATTCTGAGGTCCTGACTTAGTTTTTACTCACTCATTTCAGGAAAACGCCCTTAACTTCAGTGAGTGTTTGCCTACATAAGAAGTGAGTCAGGGCCCTCAGGATTTAGCCCTGTGTTAATTACAGTTTTGAGTTTCTCAAGCATACCCACCCAATCAGGCCTCACACAAAAGAGGGCCAGGACATCTAGCTCAGGAATTTTGTTGGCTACGGCCCCAGAATACCCAATAGCCCTTTGGTTACAGAACTGTGAGAGGGAGAGCTGTTTTCAAATACACCCCTCACTCCCCTGCCTGATTTGAAGTAGGGATTTAAACTTGGGTCTCTCATATCCCAGGAGAGTGTTCTAACCCCCCAAGCAGTAGGGTATTTTGGGGGTGGGACTCTCTGGTTGAAGCTGTTCCGCTTTGTATCAATAATAAAATATTCATTATGTGAGAGAGAAAAAGAGAGAGGATGATTAGGCTACTCGCCTGGGATGTGCAGCCCTCAATTCAAGTCTCTGCTCCAAATCAGGCAAAGCAGGGATTTGAAAATAGATCTCCCACATGTAGTGTGAGTGCCCGGACCACTGCGTTATTGGCTATAATGGGGTGGGGTCTCGCTATTTCTAGATTCTTTCATGAGAAAGAGCTGATGTGGCTTAGGCACCTAACTCCATGAGAGGGTTCATGGCCTTGAATCCTAAGCAGAGATAAGGCTCTAAGTTAGGCACTTATCTAACTTTGAGGGGCAGAGCGTAGACCCCTCTCCTTGGCATTTCCTACTGACTAGGTTAGGTGGCTACCCACGCAGCTTACTGGATTTTGTGAATCCCATTTTTAGGTGCCTAACTCTCTCCAGGCATTGTATTGCAAGCATGGGCACCTAACTTAGGGCCCAGGATTCCATTGGGCAATAGGGTTCCTTAAGAGTTAAATGTTGCAAGGCTGAATGTTGCAGTACCTAAGTCCTTTTGTGGATTTAACCCTTCTTGTACAGTGTTGTCCACTGAAGTATGGCTAGGGTGACCAGATGAGAGGAAGAAAATATCAGGATACATGGGGAGTGGGGGTCGCCAGCAGAGCAAACCCCCCCCCCCCCCAAAAAAAAACAATAAAAAAAACCCCACAGTGCAAAATATCGGGACAAACTGCGTCCTGACCAAACATCGGTCGGGACATGGGACAAACTAAATATCGGGACAGTCCCGATTTTATTGGGACGTCTGGTCACCCTAAGTATGGCAAACTATTGTGAATGTGTAGGTATTTACATCACGTACTCTGAAAATCATCTAAGCAGGGCCGGCTCCAGACACCAGCCTGGCAAGCAGGTGCTTGGGGCGTCCGCTCCGGAGGGGGGCGGCACGTCCAGGTATTCGACGGCAATTCGGCGGACGGTCCCTCACTCCCGCTGGGAGCAAAGGACCTCCCGCTGAATTGCCGCCGCAGATCGCGATCGCGGCTTTTTTTTTTTTTTTTTGGCTGCTTGGGGCGGCCAAAACCCTGGAGCCGGCCCTGCATCTAAGTCCTTCTGCATAAAAGCCACCCCATCCTGCTATACCTTGCACTATCCTACAAACTGTACAGGATGGGGGAAAACTTGTTTTAGGGTGACATGGACTGGCAAGTTTCTGACAGTGTCTATACTAGATTCTGCTGGAGTAGAACATAGTAGATATGGAAGCAGCAGAAAATTCTTTAGTGGAAGAAGTTGAGATGGAAGAAAGTGACCACAAACTGTCTTTTCCACCAGGGTGGTGGACTATATCAGATGGTTGGATGGCTTAAAAATAGAATCCGAGAGAATGATATAGATATAGATATTGGACATCTAGCCCTCTGTCCTCAGCCAGATCCTTAGCCCTTTGTTTAGCTAGTTTGTGTTGCTCAGGCAATTTTTAGCAGCTGGATAGCTGCCCTTGGCATTCTGAGGATGGGCTAAATAATTATTTTGGATTTTGAACCAATTATTTTGAAGGCAATGAAGTTTCATGAGTATAAAACTGATGTAAGTCAGAGAAGAATCAGGCCTTTTGTTTTGGATTAGACAAACATCTGGCAAAGATGAAGTACATTTGAGATTGTGCTAGATTTGTTTCCAAGGTTCATCCCACCAATAGATTTGATTCTCTTCATACCACTTAGCCCTTTCATTTGGGTAAGGATGCGTAGGAAATAGCTGGCCCAGCTTACCAGGGGCAAAATGCTAAGCAGGGGTGTCTACCTGCTTTGGAGTGGGAAAATGCTGATTTCAAGAGTGCATTTGAGCCTGTCCTAAATGTACTGTACATTGAAAATGTTTTTTATCCTGGAAAACATCCTGTGGCCCAATAAACAAGTGTTTTCTACAGCAATGGAAGTGTTTGCAGATGCCAGTTACAATATTCCTTGAATATTATATATTAATTATGACTGTTAAGTTCCTCTCTTCTGTCTCTCTAGCAACTTAATATGTGCGCAGCTAATGAGATAGCAAAGGGAAGCTGTGATGCTATGAAGAATATGGCAGTGTCGCCTTGTGTTATGAACTATGAAGCTACATTATAATCATAAATACTACCAAAGCTTTTTAGATTTAAAAGCATTTACAAAGATGAATAGTCGAAAATGGCAGGAGGGTCACAGTTTAAATCGTCTCAAAAATAGATGAAAACAGGTTCTTATCAGTCCCATCTCATATTGTCTTGAGATGATAAAACTGGCCTTGTTCAGCATAAGAACCTGGAACTTGCAAGGAAGGAGTGATTGCTTCAGACAGTGTATTTTGGGTCACACTCACAGCTGTGCTTGCAGCTGAACCAAAATTATTTCTTGCAGCAGAAATATTATTCTAGCTGCTTTAGTAAAGCATAGATGTTAGCACAATATGAGAGAAACCGAAACCACTTGGCATCTTTCAGGATTTGGAGCCACTGGTCAGATATTCAGCTTGTACTAATCAGCATTGGTCCATTGACATCCATGGCTGCAATGGAGCTACATTGATTTATACCAGCAAGGATCTGGCTATAAAATATTCTCAGTGTACAATTCAAGCCACTCAGGAGCAAAATGGCAGGTGGATATCACTGTTGCTATGGACTAAGATTATCCTGAAAGCATAGTGGGGCAGCTGCTCCCCACTACCAGAGTCTTTCACTGTGGCAGGAAAAGGTTCTGGCAGCTCCCCCATCAAAGCCTTTTCCCCACCACTGTGTAAGGCTCCAGCATCAGAAAAAAGGCTCTGGCAATGAGGAGACAGTGGGGGGAAGGCTCCCAATGCCTCCCCCATGCCAGATCTTTTCACTGGAGTATGTAGCTACATTCCAAGTGAGTGTGGACACAGCCTTACTTTCACTGTGGTGTGTAGCTACACATATCTAACACTACCACAAGTGTACTGAAGGTCTAGGAGTTCAGGAAATGATGCTCCTGTATCAATTCTGGGCTGATGCTTTTGAATTTAGCTTGTTACTACTTCCTGGGCTTGTTCAGGTGAGTCTTGTGGACTTGATTTTTGAAGATTTTCTCCGCCCCCCTTTTATTATTTGGAATAGAGGGGAAATACAGACACTCTATTTGCTGTGCTCATGGAGAGACACAGTATTGCATTGTTTGGGGTTTTTTTTCTTTGCATCTCAATCTGTTGATTAATTTGAGAGCTGATCAGGAATTTTTCATCACAGTGGTTTTGTGATGGAAAAGGCTATTTCTGCAAAATTGACATTTTCTGCTGAAAGATTTTGATTTTCCCGAAAATGTTTGATTTTTCTTTTGGGAAAATTAAATATTTTATTTTGGATCAGTTTGATCCAAATCAGAATATTTTGTTTTTTTAACTGACCTAAAATGTGTTTTTGTTTTTGTTTTATAGGGTTTGTTTAATCAGTTAAAAAAAACATTAAACTGAATTTTCCTATGGAATGTTGCCTTATAAGATTTGTAGTTCCAGCCCCAATTCACTTCTATGGGCCAAGCTCCCTGGAGGACTTCATCTTCCATAATGCATTTCTTTGCATTACATCATAGAAGTGACAAGACTGGCTGCATTATGGGAAATGTAGTCCAGCAAGGGAGCCTGACCCATAGAAGAGCATGGGAGCCTCAATTACAACTTCCAAAGGCAATAAGGAAATTCAGTTTAATGTTGAAATGCTGTTCAACAAACTGAAATGAAACATTTCTGTTTCAGGAATGTTGGAATGTTTCATTTTGATCAAAAAATTTTTTGAAACTTCAAAATTTCCATTGAATGGAAAATTTTGACATTTCAACGTTTTATCCTGCTTCATGACAAAAACCAGTTCTAGCCTTTGGATAATGCATTTCAGATGCTGGCCTCATAGATTACAGCTGCACAAGACAAGTTTGAGTTGGAAGTTACTGTACGTCACCATTTTCCCTCAGTGGGAGTCTTTCAAGCCCACTGAGAAGTTTGGTGAGGAAAATTCAGTTCTCAAAACCAAAAGTAATTGAATGCCCAACAAAATAAGGGGAAGGGGTGGCAGTAAGGTATGGATTCTGACCAAGTCCTGTGTGAATATTCAAGCTTGTGGAAGAGCCTTCCTGCTTCCCAGGGCTAGTCACAATCAGAGGCCTGAGTGAAAAAACTGCTTCTGGTTAGTGTCCCTAGCTACCACTTAAGGGGCTTGGGGTAGATGAGACCATGGCCCCACTACACTCAGCCCATGCCAGTAGAACTGGGCAGCTGTGGAGAGAATCAGACCCTTGCTGTGCACCACCTATGCCTCTCTCACAGCTGGTCTAGGGGCAGTGCATCTCCATGTCACTACCAATCTGTGCCTGTGCCTTACAAGTTCCCGAGCACCTTATAAAGTTCCCAGCACTTCCATCTAGTACCAGCTGGGATTGGTCTAGAGGGAACGGTTTCTGGATCCACAAGCTGCACCATTCTCCTCTTGATTAAGGAAAGTGAAAACTAGAAATCTTTATTTACTATTCTGTTTGACTGTTCCTTGGTGCATGACAACACATTGATCCTGAGAGCAGCGAGACAAACATTTACATGCCTTGGGCTTTATTCACTATAATTCCTTGCAAATCTGACGTGAGCTTATGTCGTTCACTGCCCCTGAGAACAGCATGTGATTTCTGGAATGCATTGCAATAGGTGCCAATATATATACTGAGCAGGTAATGCATGGAAGATGGGAACTAACAAGGGGTCTAAGGGTTTGATTCTCCTCTCCCATACACAAGTTAGATATAGTGGAGTTACTCCTGCTTTAACCTAATGTAATTGGGTAATAATTTGTTTTTTGTTGTTATAACTTAGACAAAGATAAAGATGACTTCTCATACTTAAATGCTTGCCCTTCATTATTATTATCTGTCAATTATTCTTGCTCACTTGAAATGGCTTACGGTTTTTCTGTTCCACTGCTTCTTCCTAACCCTACAGATCTTTTATTTGCATTGATTGTCCTTAATCCACAGCATTTATATTCTCCATATTATCCTAGTGCTCACTAGGATTTCTGATGTGCAGTGGTTGTATATATGTTCAAAATATGAAAAAATGTATAAAAATATAAATTTCTTTTGTTCTCAGCTAAACAACTTTATAATTATGGTTTTGTTGGTTGCCTGGCCCGGATCAGTTTGTTTTTTAACTAGTTTTAAATTTGTACAATTTTCCTGGTGGATGCAATACATATTATAAAATTAATAGTAGAATAGAATAGAGCATACCATATATAGAGTACAATCCTGGCTGCACTGAAGTCAGTAGGAGTTTTGCCATTGACTTTAATGGAGCCCAGATTTCACCCATAATCTTCATAGCATTTGTGGATCCCATTAATGGCAGGATCTTATTATTTGACATACTATGTACTTTGTCCGAGTTTTTGTTTACATTGCATCTTGTTAGAAACTCTATGCCTGTATTTTGTTCTAGACTTTACAAGTGTTTCTTTGTTTAAGTAAGACTGTAGGAGAGCACAAAGACTATAGAGCTTTCAGAGATTGTATACTTTGTATTTTGAATGCTAGATAATGCTTCAGTCTTACATCCTGTTGGAAGCTAAGTCATCTTAAGCTCCATGGCACTAGAGTCAATTGCAAAATCAGTCAACAGTCATACCATGTCTGATTAATGTAATTCTGAAGCTCTTGTTCAGTCAACTAATGGTATCCTATTTGCATATCCAGTAAGTTACTGTTAAAACGGCTATGGTCAAACCTATAAATCTTTCAGAGAACAGCCTTTTGATGATATGTAAATGATAATGTGCTCTTGACAAGAACATAACCCATTGGAAAATGTTCCATGAGTAGCTCTTGCATGTGAAGATCTCAGCCCCACTTCCTAGAATTTTATGTTTCGATTTTTCCTTTGGTTTCATAGGCTTCCATACAAAAAAAAACATTAAAACATATTTTATAAATGAAAATAGTTTATAAACAGGAACATTGAAGGTCTTGAGAAGACACATGGCAGATATTAGTCATGTCACTTAATGCACTACTAGAAGGCCCTCGGGGCTGAAGATGGAGAGCTAAGAGCTTGTGTAGAATAGAATAGAGTATACAGAGTGGCTCCTCAGGAACTTTTAATCCTAAGGCATGCAAATCAACCTGCATCTCCTCTCCTTGACAAAAGAAATCTAGGTAGTAGCTTGTATAATATTTTCTGATTTACTCTTGGAAATTTGGAATGGGCTTACAATACTATTATTACATGGCCTTACATCTTGTTCCATCTTTGTACAATTTAAGTGAAACTCTGCTTGAATTGCCTGTAGACCTGTTCCTTCCATTTCAATCTGTAAAACTTTTAGAATGCACTATCTTTACCAGCTTACCGCCTTCAGTCTCTTTGCTGCCTTTCAGATCTATAACTTTATCTATATCAGATCTATAACATCTTTTCTTTCTCCTTTTAATTTAAAAAAAAGAAGCAATATTGGTCAAGTCAAGCTGCTATAACTAATACTTGCAACAAACTGAACCATACTGGCTTCCCTCTTCTGCAGAGTTTTAATTTCTACCTTGTTTTTCTTGTGATAACATGACCAGAGTTTCACATGATGCAGCCTTGAGATATTGCCAGTATTACCTTAGAGAAACAAATGAGATTACAGCAGCATTTGCATTATCCCCTGCACTTTGTTATAATCAGTCTTGTAACTGCTAGGTTTTTAAAGGTGATGACCGCATTCCACCAACACCATGTATAATGCCAGAATGACCTCTTCTGGTTTAGAGTACACCTCTAGAAACATACCCCTAAAGGCTTGCTTTGTCTTTCTTATGGATAGATTTAGAGCCTAATCTAGCACCCATTGAAATCAAAAGGAATTTTGCCTTTGACATCAGTGTGAATGAGACCGATCCCTAAATATGTTAGCCACAATAAATCCCTCAAACTCCTCTATCCCATGTTGTGTTCTTGATTAAGCTGTAGTCCCTATAAGCATGTTTGGTCTCCCCACATCCTGGCCATATAACCATGTCATTCTGCTACAGTTCTGACTATGGTTCTCTTCTTATTATATGCCTTTAATTTGGAGGGTTTTCTAGTGCTGATGGGAAAAAAAATCTCAGCTACCATTGGGCATTTGACAAAGAGATCTTCCCACTGGGCATGATCCAAAGCTCACTGAAATCAATGGGAATCTTTCCGTTGATTTCAATGGGCTTTGTATCAGGCCTACTGAGATTAGCTAATGCATACGAGAGACAACTGTCCTCTCTTCCTCCCATTTCATCCCTCTGGAGATGGGGTAGGTGTGCATTGGCTGCCATTACAACTCAGCATCCGTTATTGGTTACCACAGTTCAGTGTTTAAAGACAGCACTGTTATTTCTTATCCTAAGTGGAGGAATATAATTAAGGATAATGGATCTGAATTTCCACTCTTTTCCATTCCACCAGATACGGATGCTTTTATGTTTTCACTTTAAAGAAATCAACCAAGAGAACATTCCATAATAAGAACTTTAAAAAGTGCTGCTTGCTCTGACAGTGCTTAACAATAAATCCTTTCATTTTCAAAGCAACATGAAATGCTAGAACCATCCAATTCCCCTTTATTTTATGGTGGGCAAACTTCTAAGACTATTGTGCACCACTTTGAAAGTTAAAGGGTAGCTAGCTAAGCAAACTGATAGTTATCAGCTTTTGTATTTTAGCTTTCTTTTTCCATTTGTAAATAGAACCTGGCTAGGTAATCAGCTGTTCAAATCCTGTTAACAATGGGAGTAGTACTTCTGATTTCCTACACATCACAGTGAAAATTACAGAGCCATGATAGTAGTAAGATAAATTGTCAGGTTTCAGAGTAGCAGCCGTGTTAGTCTGTATCTGCAAAAAGAACAGGAGTACTTGTGGCACCTTAGAGACTAACAAATTTATTTGAGCATCAATTTGTTAGTCTCTAAGGTGCCACAAGTACTCCTGTAAGTTGTGAGGTAGCCTTTATTTAGTAGTGTAATTGAGGTAGGGTAAACTGAGTTTACCTACTTCTCATCTGGGGAATATGGATCATAGTTTAGGTTAGTTTACCCACTTCTTTTTTTTTTATCACTGTCTTTATTAAAAACCCCATTTTGATACTTTTTCATTCCCAAATTATTGCATGTGTGTTTGTGTCAGTAAAAACTGATTTCTGCCAAAAATTCTCATGCTTTTGCTTAAGCCAAAGAAATATTGGTGAAAAGGAAGGTTTGAGGGTAATCAGATAAGCCATTTAAAAAAAATAAGGCAGTTACAATAGAATGTTAGCATCCTACATCACTTGTTCAAGATCAGGTTAATATTCAAAGAATGTGAACAAAGAGTCTGTTTGCCAACTGGGGAGCCCACACCCTCTGAGTATGCTAGAAACCGTAACCAGATTTCTAAATACCTAGGGCTTCTTTTTGGCTCTTCTCTTGTGCACAACTTGGTGTGAAAGCTTTTCCATTACAAGAACAGTCCATATTTTCTAATTCCACAATTTCATAAGGGGAGGGGATCACATTGGTTCAATAAGGTGCAATACAGAGGCTAGTTGTAACAATAATAATGAAATGTCATTCTGTTTAAAATGCAGCTCCTTTACTGCAGCATTAAGTAAGGAGGCCAGGGGGTTTCTAGGAAGATGACATTTTATCATAAGATGAATCTCTTTAATAATTTCCTTGATTTAAGGGACTTTGAAAAATGGTAGGTTTTCTCTTTCTGAAAAGTCATCCCATTCTTGCTGTTGTAAAAGCAGACTGTAATTCAAAAATATCTCGATACTAAAACTCCAAATGTGTTTTATTAATTGTAACTCATTTTGGAGTTAGTTGTTCAAGCTTCAATATTTGCACATCCAAAAATTCCATGAAGTCGCCATAGGATTTATAAACTTCTGATAGAGCTTGCAGGGTTTGTAAATTCTGTAAGCCAAATAATTTTTAGTAAAAGTAGATTAAAAACTTGGCAAGCTATGCCTAGGTAGTTTATAAACTGCAAACAAAGTAGCTCTGATCCAAGGTTATTATCACTATTGCTGCCAATCTGCCATCTTGGAAACTTTGTAGGCTTGCCAATTTCGGTTGGATGTATTCCTGGAGGTTTCATTTTCTGACATGATCTTTAATTAAAGATTACTCTTTAATTCCTGGAGATTCCAGGACAATCCTGGTGGGTTGGCAAACCTAAAACTTTGTCTCGCTTGTGACACTAGGATTGCCCCTTCTTCCAACACCAGTGTCCTGTTCTGACATCAGCATTGTGCTTCTGCAGAGTGGTGGTGGTGATGCAGAGTCTAGGTATACACTAAGTGTAACTTCGTTTTATTTGCACATAAACAGTCCACAAGGTGGTCAAACAGCTGGCAGGGCAATCCCTTCTTTCAGCAACCTCAGCCCAGCACCAGTGCCCAATACCCAAGGAACTTCTCTGCCTCAATTATTGACTCTCTATTTGGAGGTGCAGGCAGAGAGCAAAATTTCCTGTTGTCCACTCTACTCCTTCTACCCACAACCTTGCATAAACAAAACTAACAACAACTCAGCATATCTCCCCAAGACTATTCATGCGCAAAGAAAAAGAACCTGTAAGACTATGTTTAACAGTGGCATCTAACTTCTACTATAATACATTATTATTATTAATTTTATTTTAGACATTAAGGCTAGATTCTGCCACCTTTATCTAAGGAGTAAAAAGCTACTCTGCATGAATAGTGCTTGTAGAGTGTAGCCCTCATTTAGCAAACTTTCGGTTTTTTGCTTGTTTGCTTGCTTGCTTTTAACTATAGTATTCTGTCAAAATCCTTTTTTTTTTTTTTTGAAGTTTGGAAATATGTAGGCCTACATTTTCAAAAGTGACTAGTGATTTTAAGTGCTTCAGTTTTGGGTATCCAAGCTGAGACCCCTTTTAAGGGCCCACTTTTCATGAGTGGGTGTCTCTAGTCAGGCAGCCAAAATCAATTGTTACTTTTAAAAGTTAGACCGTATACTTTCATTCTATCTTAGCAAAGTTTTGTTTTTCTGGGCATGTACTCACAAATGTGAATGAAATATTGCCAAGAAAATCCAGCCTTCTCAGTTTAAAAACACAGCCAGTGCAAAGGAAAATTACTGAGATGGGAAACTGTGAAGCAATCAAAAGAAAATTGCAATTGTTACTAATGCTTATGCTTTTATAAAAAATAAGATTTTCAGTTACGACATGAAAAAACATTAGCTTGTAAGAAGAAAATAAATTACATAAATACAGACTAATAGTCACTTTCTTGCAAGTGCTTCCTAAGCAGGATCAAATAGGAAATATCTGGTTAAAAGGTTTTTATGGTTCCAGTATAACTGATTATTCAAGTTTATCAAGTACTATAAATTCAGGACGGTTCTGCTGGCATGAAAGAGAGATGTGAAGGGAACATTTTTCTCTGCACTTGGCCAAAACGTAAGTAATAATACAATAGGGTATTAATAAGTACTGAGCACTGAGAGTTTGGGAAAACAACTCTACTATATACACACCTTTCTTTTAGAGAAACTAAAGTGACAACCTATCCAACCCTTAACAACAAATCATAGATATTGATGATTTTTGCTTATTAGTTGCAGGAAATTTGATGTCCAGAGAAGTGAAATACACTGTAGTTATTAATGATGGGAATATATAGAGAAAACCAAATTCTGCTCACAGTTACTGTAGTCACAAAGGAGCTGTATCTGTCAGTAAGATTAAATCTAGCAGAATTTAGCTCAGAATCTACAAGAATAAAAGATCTAGGTTTTGATTTCCATTTCCCCATTCACACTGATATTATGGGCCTTATTCTGAGTCAATTTACATCCAATCTTATTTAAATTATGAGTGATTCCACTACATCAATGCAGTTTCACTGGTGTAAATGAGGTCAAGATGAAGCACCATTACTTTAGTGCTCATGGCTGCTATCGAGACAAATCTATCCAGTGATCAGACACAGCATTAGTAGGGGCAGTTTATGCTTCCTTCATACTGCTGTACCAATGTGGCTCTGCACAGTTCCAGCAGAATCATCATGGGAGGTCATATGATAGCTGTCTCCCTGCCCATTCCAACCTTAGGCTCTACTGAAATTGTGAAGAAGGGTAACCGAGGGGACAGCTGCAGTTGTGCTTTTGTGATGTGGACAATTTTCTTCTGCAATTGGACTCAGGCTGTCATCTCATTCCGGGGAGGCCTAATTTTTAAAAGAGTAAGGCTGGTATTTTCAAAGGAGTCTAAGGGAGTTAGGTGCCACCTGTTGTTGCCTCTCAGTAATTTCTGTGGAGAAGGCTGCTAGGTCTTTGCAGGTAGAACTGCTGGGTTCTGAAGTTAAGGGCAAGCATTCTGTGCTCAGATGGTTTGGAGTACTGCAGTGGGGAAAGCTTTAGCAGTTTGTGTGGCAGAGAAGTAGGGAGTTTATGGTTATTTTCCCATGGCTGAGGGTTGTAAGAATTTCTTGTTCCTGACACTGTCTGCAAAAAATGTCATATAAATTATGGGCCAGTCTCTCAGCTGGGAATTGGTAAAACTTCATAGAAATCAATGGGGTTATGCTGATCTACACCAGCTAAGTATTTGGCCCCATGTATTTCTGTGAAATAATTAGAGTTTGGAAGGTTATCTGGGGATACAGGTCTTGTTTGTGAGGATGCACCCATGTTGAAGAGCTTCATCTGACAATGTTGCTCATGTAGGTTTACTGGCCATGTCTTCAGGGAAAGTAGGGAAGAAATTAGTGAAAAGGAGATATAATAAGAAACTACATGACATTCTAGTGCTGAGTAGAAATGAAGAGAAGAGTTTGCACTTCACAAATTGATCTAAAGAGCAGAAGAACACCATCTATGATTCCCTCAATGAAGCAGTTCTCCGTTAAAACAGCTGCCTTTAGAATATTATTTTAACAAAGATAAACAGAAATGTTGACAGTACAAGTTGTTTTCTTACCTATACAAGACAAGAAAATACAGAAGAGTCAAAGCACTATAGGACATAGGCCAAAGCAAATAAGATCAGCATCCTGATACAAAATCATAGAAAGTCAGTGATTTGTTTTTATACAGTTTATCCCACTTGCTACCTAATTCCTCAGATAGGTTTCTAACCTAATACAGACTTGTTTGATTTGAGGAAATTAATGCAAGAACTGTCTTGAGGCTATCTCTCAAATTCCTATTACTATGATGTTATCCAGAATGTTGTTATCCGCTCCAGTTAAACTAAGCTGTCTTTGTGACTGCGGACTAAAGCTCTGTGCAGAAAGAGAATTCCATTTCATGGAGGATTTTGAGTCTCAGAGCTTGTGAGGCACAGCTCCCACAGCTTTCAGGCTCCTGGTTCCCCATCGGCCAGCCAGGAAGCCTGGGGAGCCCCGTTCCACAGTAGCCACCTAAGCTGCAAAGGAGCCAAGGATTTGGGAGCTTAGGTTCTTGGAATCCAGGGCTTCCAGACTCTTGGATCCCCATCAGACTGCCAGGTGGGTGTTGAAAAACCAGTCAGGCAAGCCAAGGAACCAGGTAGGTTCAAACTATCTCCACTCATTGTTCCAATTTCAATTAACTGGTGTTCCCAATGGAAAAACATTCTGACCAGCTCTGCTGCAGACAACAAATGCATTTCCTAACTAAGGAAATCCATGTCTCCACTCCAAATTTGGTTTGCAAGAACACAAGAATGAAGAGAAATGTGATATTGTTTGTGTAACCCTTCTGTCAAGTGGAATTGGCAGTGACAAGGGCCGAGTTCAATATCTAAGAGTTCTTTTAACTATAGAACACAGAAGCAGCTCAAGCCCCCACCCAGTAACCTGGGAAAATTACACACCACTCCGGGCACCTCTAAGAGGCAATACTTCCCCTCTCATAAGTACTCAGTCTGAGTATAAAGAAGAAAACTTTTAATAAAAAGGGGGAAAGAACTTGGCATTAATTTGGAGGAAATGCTACAAGCATGATTCGCAAGCATGTCCCACATGCTGGCCTAAGGCTTCACCCTTAGACCGGGCTATCAGTTATTTCAGCTCTGGTGGATCCATAACAAAACAAAAGACGCCCAGTTGAGTCTAATCAGCTCTGTTATTAAACAGTGGAGAGGGAAAGGGTCAAATGATGTCTAGGACTGTTTGGGCAGAGACCACACCACCAGGTACAAGCACCTGTCCCCACCCACTCTCCTCTCCACTTGCCCTTGGCCTCCTTACGCCTTGCTTAGAGAGTGCAGTTTCCTTGAGAGTGACTGTCCACAATCAGGGCATGCCAAGCATAGTTCTGCTGCCCCCACTCACACAACAAGGACAACAACCTTTCATCACCCCAGCACCCAACATCAAAGTGACTTGCAATCCGACACCAGCCAAAAGTGAGCATTTGGGCAAAACAGCTCCATCATGCTGTGCACCTAGGCAGAGTAGGTGTCACACCTACTCTGTGTGTCTGTGCAAACAAAGTCAGTCCCTGAAGTCTTTTCCCCCAGCTCATCACCAGAGGTCAGGGGAGAGCTCATTCAGACCCTGCTTACATCTGTGGATGTCTGTGCAAAACACATGGGGCAAGCCGGAGTCCTACTCCACTAATCTTGTCCAATGTTTTATTTTATTTTAAACTGCTTAATTCTTAGAGCAGCTGTTCCAGTTGGAAGCTTTGCAGACTGCTGCTTTGCATTCTGAAATCATGGTTGCACCTTGTACTGTACCGTCAGTAATTAGTGAGCTCTGAGAACAGGCAGTATGCAATATATCATCACCCTGGGAGGAGAAGTAGAATCCCTGAGGCAACACTGAATAGCTGGATCAGCAGTAGAGAAGAATCAGTAGATCTGTGAGCTTGGGTGCTAACCAAGGGCCGGCATATCCTATTCTTTTCAAATGCCTTTCCAATCTATTATAATCTGGCTCCTTTCAAAGAGAGCAGGATTGGATTTCTACCCTTTCAGTATTAGAAGTCTGGCTGGTTTTATCTAATTGAGAATCTTCTCCTTTTATGATGTACCTATAACTAATAAGTATAGGGGCTTCTTATATTGCTAGAAGCAAACTATTGTATTCACAGGCAAGGAATTTTTGAAGATGACTTGTCACTTTATTGATGTGTTCTGGCTGTCGGCAGTGTCTGAAAACTCAGACTGTGCTGGGCCAGCAGTATTCCATCAGTCACATTTCAGCCCAAACTAAATCACTTGTATGTACAAACCTGTAGTATGCTGCAAATAGTTAGGGGTTGTTTGTTTCTTAATGTGCTGGAGATGAACACAGGGAACTTACATTAACTGTGATGGGAATTTTGTATACAAGTTATCGGGCTCCATACATGAATAAATGAATACAATTCTATAGCCTGGGATATACAGGGGGCCAGACTAGAAGATCTAATGAGTCCCTTCTGGGCTTAAAACCTATGAAACTAGGCGCCCGACACCACAAGGAGCATGTTAGTGAGTGAATAGATTTTTTTTCCCCCCTGCGTTCACAGGATTTCATCTTTCCCTCTTGCTTTCTGGAGTCGGTGCAGGGAATTCCCTTTCTTTTTGAACGTTGTGTTAGTAAATGTTGTTCTCATGGAAGATACCAGATAGAACTGAAAAGCAAAGTCCTCATTTTATCCACAGAATGATGTGGTATGAACCCATGAAAGATTCAAGTATCAGGAGGCAGCCGTGTTAGTCTGTATCCACAAAAACAACAAGGTGGCACCTTAAAGACTTCTACACTACGAAATTAGTTCGACTTTATAGAAGCCGGTTTTATTGAAATCGGTTGTATACAGCCGATTGTGTGTGTCCACACATAAAATGCTCTAGTCGGCGGACCGCGTCCACAGTGCGAGGCTAGCGTCGACTTCCGGAGCATTGCACTATGGGTAGCTATCCGACAGTTATCCCACAGTTCCCGCAGTCTCCGCCGCCCCTTGGAATTCTGGGTTGAGATCCCAATGCCCGGATGATGCAAAACAGTGTCGCGGGCGGTTCTGGGTACATGTCGTCAGGCCCCTCCCTCCCCCGTCACAGCAACGGCAGACAATAGATTCGCGCCTTTTTACCTGGGTTACCTGGGTTACCTGTGCAGACAACATGGAGCCCGCTCAGCTCAGCTGAGCTCACCGTCACCATATGTCCTCTGGGTGCCGGCAGACGTGGGACTGCATTGCTACACAGCAGCAGCTGCTAACTGCCTTTTGGCGGTAGACGGTGCAGTAGACTGGTAGCCTTCATCGGCGATCTGGGTGCTGGCAGCCGGGGGGTATTACGACTGTTAGCCGTCCTATTACAAGTCGGGTCATCGTACGTTAGCAGAGTCTTTCCTGAGCAGCCGATTGTGCAATAGGCCTGAAGACCATCATCATACACCGCCCCGTATTTGCTGCCAAGCACCCAGAAAGATGCCGAGGGCGATCAGTCACGCTGCACCGTCGTCTTAAGATGTAAAAAATAGATTTGCTCTGTATTCATTTGCTTCCCCCTCCCTCCGTCAAATCAACGGCTTGCTAAACCCAGGGTTTTCAGTTTAATCTTTGGTGGGGACCATTCTGTGTGACAGTTGTTTGTGTCTCTCCCTGATGCACAGCCACCGTTCTTGATTTTAATTCCCTGTGCCTGTACGCCATGTCGTCACTCGGCCCGCCCTCCCTCCTTCCCCTAGTCCGTCAGATACTAAGTTTGCGCCACAGCTCAGAGAGCCGAGAAGCGGTTCGCGCCTTTTCTTTGAATTCTGGGTTGAGATCCCAATGCCCGGATGATGCAAAACAGTGTCGCGGGCGGTTCTGGGTACATGTCGTCAGGCCCCTCCCCCCTCGTCACAGCAACGCAGACAATAGATTCGCGCCTTTTTACCTGGGTTACCTGTGCAGACAACATACCACGGCAAGCATGGAGCCCGCTCAGCTCAGCTGAGCTCACCGTCACCATATGTCCTCTGGGTGCTGGCAGACGTGGGACTGCATTGCTACACAGCAGCAGCTGCTAACTGCCTTTTGGCGGTAGACGGTGTAGCATGAGTGATAGTCATGGGGCTGGCAGCCGTAGGGCTGCATTGCACCAGCCCCTTGCCAGGCGATGGTATATTATGACTGGTACCCATCGTCGTCGTACTGGTGTGGCTGTCAATCATGGCCACCTGGGCAGACATGCTACTGTTTCGATGATGATGGTTACCAGTTGTAATATACTATTTTCTGCCAATTGCCCAGTATTGTCTGCTAAGCACCCAGAAGAGGCCAAGGGCGATGCTGGGTGCTGGCGGACGTGGGGCTGGCAGACGTGGGGCTGCATTGCTACACAGCAGCAGCCCCTTGCCTTTTGGCAGATGATGGTATTTTATGATTGGTAACCGTCATCATCGTACTGGAGAGGCTATCAGTCATGCTGCACCGTCGGCTGCCAGCTTAAGATGTAAAAAATAGATTTGTTCTGTATTCATTTGCTTCCCCTTCCTCCGTGAAATCAATGGCCTGCTAAGCCCAGGGTTTTCAGTTTAATCTTTGGGGGGACCATTCTGTGTGACAGTTGTTTGTGTTTCTCCCTGTTCCTGTACCTGTACGCCATGTCGTCACTCGGCCCTCCCTCCCTCCCGCCCTCCCTTCTTCTCCTGGTCCATCAGATACTACTTTCGCGCCTTTTTTCTGACCAGGCGCCATAGCTAGCATTGGGATCATGGAGCCCGCTCAGATCACCGCGGCAATTATGAGCACTATGAACACCACGCGCATTGTCCTGGAGTATATGCAGAGCCAGGACATGCCAAGGCGAAACCCGGACCAGGCGAGGAGGCGATTGCAGCGCGGCGACGAGAGTGATGAGGAAATTGACATGGACATAGACCTCTCACAAGGCACAGGCCCCAGCAATGTGGAAATCATGGTGTCACTGGGGCAGGTTCATGCCGTGGAACGCCGATTCTGGGCCCGGGAAACAAGCACAGACTGGTGGGACCGCATCGTGCTGCAGGTATGGGACGATTCCCAGTGGCTGCGAAACTTTCTCATGCGTAAGGGCACTTTCATGGAACTTTATGTCTTGCTTTCCCCTGCCCTGAAACGCCAGGATACCAAGATGAGAGCAGCCCTCACAGTTGAGAAGCGAGTGGCGATAGCCCTGTGGAAGCTTGCAACGCCAGACAGCTACCGGTCAGTCGGGAATCAATTTGGAGTGGGCAAATCTACGGTGGGGGCTGCTGTGATCCAAGTAGCCAACACAATCAAAGACCTGGTGATAGCAAGGGTAGTGACTCTGGGCAACGTGCAGTCAATAGTGGATGGTTTTGCTGAAATGGAATTCCCAAACTGTGGCGGGGCCATAGACGGAACCCATATCCCTATCTTGTCACCGGAGCACCAAGCCACCGACTACGTAAACCGCAAGGGGTACTTTTCAATGCTGCTGCAAGCCCTGGTGGATCACAAGGGACGTTTCACCAACATCAACGTGGGATGGCCGGGAAAGGTACATGATGCTCGCGTCTTCAGGAACTCTGCTCTGTTTCGAAAGCTGGAGGAAGGGACTTTCTTCCCGGACCAGAAAGTGACCATTGGGGACGTTGAAATGCCTATCATGATCCTTGGGGACCCAGCCTACCCCTTAATGCCATGGCTCATGAAGCCGTACACAGGCAGCCTGGACAGGAGTCAGGACCTGTTCAACTACAGGCTGAGCAAGTGCCGAATGGTGGTGGAATGTGCATTTGGACGTTTAAAAGCGCGCTGGCGCAGCTTACTGACTCGCTCAGACCTCAGCGAAAAGAATATCCCCATTGTTATTGCTGCTTGCTGTGCGCTCCACAATATCTGTGAGAGTAAGGGGGAGACCTTTATGGCGGGGTGGGAGGTTGAGGCAACTCACCTGGCCGCTGATTACGCGCAGCCAGACACCAGGGCGGTTAGAGGAGCACAGCAGGGTGCGGTGCGCATCAGAGAAGCTTTGAAAACGAGTTTTGTGACTGGCCAGGCTACTGTGTGAAACTTCTGTTTGTTTCTCCTTGATGAACCCTCCAACCCCCCCCCCGACCCAGTTCACTCTACTTCCCTGTAAACCAACCACCCAACCCCACCCTCCCCTCCCGCTTGCAGAGGCAATAAAGTCATTGTTTTTTCACATTCATGCATTCTTTATTAGTTCCTCACAGAAGTAGGGGGATAATTGCCAAGGTAGCCTGGGATGGGTGGGGGAGGAGGGATGGAAAAGGACACACTGCATTTTAAAACTTTAACTCTTATTGAAGGCCAGCCTTCTGATGCTTGGGCGATCATCTGGGGTGGAATGACTGGGTGGACGGAGGCCCCCCCACCGTGTTCTTGGGCGTCTTGGTGAGGAGGCTATGGAACTTGGGGAGGAGGGCTGTTGGTTACACAGGGGCTGTAGCGGCGGTCTCTGCTCCTGCTGCCTTTCCTGCAACTCAACCATACGCTCGAGCATATCACTTTGATGCTCCAGCAGACGGAGCATTGCCTCTTGCCGTCTGTCTGCAAGCTGATGCCACCTATCGTCTTCAGCCCGCCACTTGCTCTGTTCATCCCGCGATTCAGCCCACCACTTCTCCTCTCGTTCATATTGGGCTTTTCTCATCTCCGACATTGACTGCCTCCACGCATTCTGCTGTGCTCTATCAGCGTGGGAGGACATCTGCAGCTCCGTGAACATATCGTCCCTCGTCCTACGTTTTCTCTTTCTAATGTTCACGAGCCTCTGCGAAGGAGAAACATTTGCAGCTGGTGGAGGAGAAGGGAGAGGTGGTTAAAAAAGACACATTTTAGAGAACAATGGGTACACTCTTTCATTACAAGGTCGCATATTTCGGCTTGCAGGCAGCCATGGTAGGCCACAGTGTTTTGGCTTTTTTAACCTTCTTAACATGCGGGAAAGGTTGCAAACAGCAGCGCATTTCCCATATCAAGGATGAATTGGGTTGTCCATTTAAAATGGGGTTTCAATGTAAAAGGAGGGGGCTGCGGTTTCCCGGTTAACATGCGGCACAAACACAAGTAAACCACCCCCCCCCACACACACACGATTCTCTGGGATGATCACTTCACCCCTCCCCCCACCGCGTGGTTAACAGCGGGGAACATTTCTGGTCAGAAGAGCAGGAACGGGCGCCTCTGAATGTCCCCTTAATAAAATCACCCCATTTCAACCAGGAGAGCTTTCTGGAGATGTCCCTGGAGGATTTCCGCTCCATCCCCATACACGTTAACAGACTTTTCCAGTAGATGTACTGGCCGCGATTGCCAGGGCAAAGTAATCATTAAACACGCTTGCTTTTTTTTTTGTAATGTTTACAAATATTTACAAAGTTACACTCACCAGAGGTCTCCTGTGTGCCCTGAGGGTCTTGGGTGAGTTCGGGGGTTACTGGTTCCAGGTCCAGGGTCACAAACATATCCTGGCTGTTGGGGAATCCGGTTTCTCCGCTTCCTTGCTGCTGTGAGCTACCTACAGTATCTCCATCGTCATCTTCCTCGTTCCCTGAACCGTCTTCCCTGTGTGTTTCTCCAGTGAGAGAGTCATAGCACACGGTTGGGGTAGTGGTGGCTGCACCCCCTAGGATCGCATGCAGCTCCGCGTAGTAGCGGCAAGTTTGCGGCTCTGCCCCGGACCTTCCGTTTGCTTCTCTGGCTTTGTGGTAAGCTTGCCGTAGCTCCTTAATTTTCACGCGGCACTGCTGTGTGTCCCTGTTATGGCCTCAGCCCTTCATGGCCTTGGAGATCTTTTCTAATACTTTTCCATTTCTTTTACTGCTACGGAGTTCAGCTATCACTGCTTCATCTCCCCATATGGCGAGCAGATCTCGTACCTCCCGTTCGGTCCATGCTGGAGCTCTTTTGCGATCCTGGGACTCCATCACGGTTACCTGTGCTGATGAGCTCTGCGTGGTCACCTGTGCTCTCCACGCTGGGCAAACAGGAAATGAAATTCAAACATTCGCGGGTCTTTTCCTGTCTACCTGGTCAGTGCATCTGAGTTGAGAGTGCTGTCCAGAGCGGTCACAATGAAGCACGGTGGGATAGCTCCCGGAGGCCAATAACGTCGAATTCCGTCCACACTACCCCAATTCCGACCCGCAAAGGCCGGTTTTATCGCTAATCCCCTCGTCGGAGGTGGTGTAAAGAAACCGGTTTAAAGGACCCTTTAAGTCGAAAGAAAGGGCTTCGTTGTGTGGACGTGTCCAGGCTTAATTCGGTTTAACGCTGCTAAAGTCGACTTAAACCCGTAGTATAGACCAGGCCTAACAGATTTATTTGGGCATAAGCTTTCGTGGGTAAAAAAATCTCACTTCTTCAAATGCATGGAGTAAAAATTACAGACGCAGGCATTATATAATGACACATGAAGAGAAGGGAGTCAACACTGGTTCTCCACTTGTGAGGTAACTCCCTTCTCTTCATGTGTCATTATATAATGCCTGCATCTGTAATTTTCACTCCATGCATTTGAAGAAGTGAGATTTTTTTACCCACGAAAGCTTATGCCCAAATAAATCTGTTAGTCTTTAACGTGCCACTGGACTCCTTGTTGTTTCCATGAAAGATTGGCATCTTCCTGCTAAGATACCTCACATTTATCAGGGGGGCCATCCCTAGCGAGAAGGGGATTTACTCCCCTGGCCTACTCAGTCTTAGACCTTATTCATTGAGGCTGCTAGTGAGGGTGCCAATTAGTATCAATTGCGATGGTGCTTTCTGTAATTAGGGGTGGGGGAAGAAAGAGAAAGAGATTTATGTAGGTGAGGCACATGACCTGGTGCATACTGCAGGAGACCTGGGTTCTATTCCTGGCTCTGCCACTGGCCTGCCAGGGTGACCTGGTACAAGTCACTTCACTCTCTGTGTGTTTCCCCATCTGTAAAATGAATATAATGATACCCACTGAAGAAAAGAACTATACAATAGCTAGGTATAATTATTGCCTCATTTAAACGAGTTCTGGCAGCCCATCTGTTGGGGATAGGCTTTGCCAGCTTCATCCCTTTCTGGGGAGAAGGGGGACTACACACTCCTACCACTCTTAGGCCGCATCTCTGGGCTGCAGTCCGCCTGTTTCCCAACCATGTTAACCCAACAGATCCAACTGGGTTTGACACCTGTAAGGCCTTTACCTCCATGAGCCTGTGACAGCAGCTGATTAAAATGATTCAAAACCAACTTCTTCAAAACAAAGCATTATTTGTTCACACAGAGGTCCGTAGCACGCAGAGCAAAGGGTTAATACAAGAAAGGCCTGTATGCATGGGACTCACCGACACCAGAATCTTTCCTTGAATGTTTTTGTATGTTCCCTTGACCCCAGTTACCTCCATGCTTGCTACAGTTTGAGTCTCCCGTCACTGTGTCTTTGTCAATCTTTCCCCACCAAGGCAGCTACCAAGCATTACTAAGCAAGAGACTTAGACCGAGCTGGATGAGCTACCGGCTGAAAGGGGCGATTAGGAAAAAACAGAAAGCGTACAAAGAGTGGAAGAGGGGAGGGATCAGTAAGGAAACTTACCTTAGTGAAGTCAGAGAATGTAGAGATAGAGTGAGAAAGGCCAAAGGCCGGGAAGAGTTGGACTTAGCGAGGGGAATTAAAAGTAATAGTAAGAGGTTTTACAGCCATATAAATAGGAAGAAAGCAAAGAAAGAAGAAGTGGGACCGCTGAAGACTATAGCCGGAGAGGAGATTAAAGATAATCTAGGCATGGCGCAATATCTCAATGAATATTTGGCATCGGTGTTTAATGAGGCCAATGAAGGAATTAGGGATACTAGCACCGTTACAGAGGGGCATACGGGATGGGGGATTACCGCATCCGAGGTAGAAACAAAACTAGAACGCCTTAATGGGACTAAGTCGGGTGGACCGGACGATCTTCATCCGAGAATATTGAAGGAATTGGCGCGGGAAATAGCAGGCCCATTAGCGACTATATTTAATGAATCTGTAAACTCGGGGGTAGTCCCGTTAGACTGGAGAATAGCCAATGTGGTTCCTATTTTCAAGAAAGGGAAAAAAAGTGACCCGGGTAACTATAGGCCTGTTAGTTTAACATCAGTAGTGTGCAAGGTGCTGGAGAAGATTCTGAAAGAGAAACTAGTTGAGGACCTTGAAGTTAATGGCAAATGCGATAAATTACAGCATGGTTTTACGAAGGGCAGATCGTGCCAAACGAATCTGATCTCCTTCTTTGAGAAAGTAACGGACTTATTAGATAAGGGAAATGCGGTGGACCTAATATACCTGGATTTCAGTAAAGCGTTTGATACAGTACCCCATGAGGAACTATTGGTTAAAATGAAAAACATGGGGATCAATATGAAAATCCAAAGATGGATAGGGAATTGGTTAATGGGGAGAATGCAGAAGGTCGTATTAAAGGGTGAATTGTCGGGTTGGAGGGAGGTTACTAGTGGAGTGCCTCAAGGTTCGGTTTTGGGACCCATCTTATTTAATCTATTTATAACTGACCTCGGGACCGATTGCAAGAGTGGGCTGATAAAGTTTGCGGATGATACGAAGGTGGGAGGAGTTGCAAACTCGGAGGAGGATAGGGATACTCTGCAGGGAGACTTGAATGAGCTTGTGAATTGGAGTATCAGAAATAGGATGAAATTTAATAGTAAAAAGTGTAAGGTGATGCACTTGGGGACGAATAATAACAATTTTAGTTACAAGATGGGGACGCATTGGTTAGAAGTAATGGAAGAGGAGAAGGACCTAGGGGTCCTTGTGGACCGCAGGATGACTATGAGTCGGCAATGTGACGTGGCGGTGAAAAAAGCCAATGCGGTCTTGGGATGTATTAGGCGTGGTATATCTAGTAGAGATAGGGAGGTCCTGCTTCCGTTGTATAAGGCGCTGGTGAGACCTCATTTGGAGTACTGTGTGCAGTTCTGGTCTCCAATGTTTAAAAAAGATGAACTCAAACTGGAACGGGTGCAGAGAAGGGCGACTAAGATGATCAGAGGAATGGAAAACCTGTCGTATGAAAAGAGATTAGAGGAGCTTGGGTTGTTTAGTCTGACAAAGCGAAGGCTGAGGGGGGATATGATTGCTATCTTTAAATATATCAGAGGGGTTAATACAAGGGAGGGAAAGGAATTATTCCAGTTTAGTACTAATGTGGACACGAGAACGAATGGATACAAACTGGCCGGGAGGAAGTTTAGGCTTGAAATTAGACGAAGGTTTCTGACCATCAGAGGGGTGAAATATTGGAATGGCCTTCCGAGGGAAACGGTGGGGGCGACGGACCTGTCTGGTTTTAAGATTAAGTTGGATAAGTTTATGGAGGGAATGGTTTAATGATAAAACATAGTAGCCAAGGAAAACCAAGCAATGGTACATGAACAGCATAATGGCCAACAAGGGTCAGGCTAGAGACTCTTGCCTATATGCTCGGGGTATTACTGATCGCCATATTTGGGGTCAGGAAGGAATTTTCCTCCAGGGTAGATTGGCTGAGCCTCTGGAGGTTTTTCGCCTTCCTCCGCAGCATGGGGCAGGGATCACTAGCAGGAGGGTCTCAGCCGATTGAAGTCACTAAAACACAGGATTGGGGACTTCAACGGTAGAGTCCAGGGAAGGGTCTTGCGGCCTGCAGCATGCAGGGGGTCAGACCAGATGATCATAATGGTCCCTTCTGACCTTAATGTCTATGAGTCTATGAGTCTATGAGCTGCTGACAACCCACTACAGCCGCCTTCTTCCTTAAGCTGACACCTTTGAGGCTTTAGTATCCCCTTTGATCTTAGGCTGATGCCTGGGAAAAGTAAACTTGGCCAGCCTGGCTGAAGCCTAGCAGAGACATTGCCCGGTCCATAGCTTCCCCCTCTGTTCCCTAAGGAGACTTATCTGCCATTGTTTCATTTCATGTTTGCTTCCCCCGCATCAGCCTCCTCTGATTTAATGCTATTCTATCAGGAAAATATCATCAGGCAGGAAAATATCATACAGGTAAACTAAGGTTATAAAAAATAATACACAGACCTCCCTCATTCTCCACACTAGAAACCACCAACAAAATGAAATAAAATAGCCACAATCTCTGTGGGTGACAGAGGGGATAACTCAGTTTCTACACACGTCCAGGCCTGCCCAGGGGTCCATGCTCTATATCTAGCTAGGTCTCTATATAGTCACCCATCCCTGTAGCATCTGACTGCCTTCTGTCCCATATACATGAAAACAAAGAGCTATGTTTGTTCCAAAGAGGAATAGTCTTTTAAAAGAAATTGTGTTGCTCACATAAAGTCATGTGATCATGTTCTGACAAAAGAAAATACAAGAAATTAAAGATATGGGACAATCCTAGCCTGATTTTGACAGTCTCAATCAAGGATCACTGGGTTCAAGTCAATATTCTATACACACAGAACAAGGACAAAGAGCAATGGCCCAGAGCTAACACCAAATTGTACTGCACCCCAGACAGGCTGACAACCTGGTGTCCATTTGCGGATACCTGTACACCTAATTGCAAATAACAGTGCTGGACCAAAATAAATGGTGTTTATAATGTTCACCTGTACAAATTAACTACTCTATATAAAATGAACTGTATACCTAATTAGCATATTTCCTATGCATCTATTTATAGATGCCTTTTAAAATGTAAATAAAAGGTTACCAGGGCTCTGAGAAATTTTCATGCCAGAACTGTTTGCAGCAAGAACCCAGGGGGATTTTTTGAATAGTCTTGAAACAAACGCAAGGCAAATGTTTCAGCTGGCAAATAGGGGACGCCTTCCCCATATCAACACTGTTTTGGTGCCATTGTTTGTGTGTTTTTCAGTGAGGCATTTTGCCCTCAGTTATATTCCCCCAAGCAAAGAATACACTGTTTGCTTTTCCATCTCATGAAGAATTTATCCTCTGTACTTAAGATCTTATGTACAACAACTGAATTATTTATTTCCACTGTACAGCTTTGAACAGTACTCACAAGCAATTTGTCAAAGACATTACACACCATCATTTAGGCTTAGTGTTTCTTTGTCTTTTGGTCAGTATAGGAGTCAAGAGAGAAAACCGGAAGTTACAGGACCAGTTCCATAGGGGATTGTACCCATATAAGGGAGCAAAGAACTGAACACTATGTTAAAAAATCTTTATATATATTTTTAAAGCCCAAAAAACTGTGGACCAAAGTCATCCTTATTCAAATACCATAGATGAATTTAGTCTACTACTAATGAGAGGCATATCTTTTAACGTTTGCCTCTTGGACTGTCATATAAGTGTAGGAAAAATTCTTGAATTAAATAGGAAAACATAGCTGCTTATGCATTGCTCTTTAGAGGCCTATAAAACCATGTAAAATATCAGGAAGTGTTCATTATTATTCAAGATACACATTCATTGCTAAACAGCATATGAAATAATTGGTTTAGTATTTTCCATATGTAACAGAATAACTGTTATACAATAGAAGGGTTTGCCACAAGAAAATACAGGGCAACTGTATGAAAAATGCAAGTCAAAGCTTTTATTTAATTTATTTTGTTTTGTTTTTATTCGTGGGCCAAAATCATATCTTTGTATATGAACTTTTGTGTGATTTATTGCTTGATAGCGTGTTACTTTCTGATCAAATGTTACGTGGTAGCATCTTATTAGCATAAGGGTTGCAGGATGTTAGGAACCAAGCTAGAGATGGCCTTTAAAATACAGGACAAGTAGTCTCTCCATGCAATAACAATGGATACATTTTTGAGTCTACTGTTTATAATAATATCAAGTTGGGCTCATCAAATATTTTCTGCCAAAACCGTTTTTTGATAGGAAAATTGGGTTTTTGATTAAATGAACTTTTAGGGGGAAAGTGTCTTCTTTCTCTGGCTTGTTTTTTAATCAAAAAACTATACTCCCCAAAATGGAAGTTTTCAGTTCTTGGATGAAAACTAAAGTACGTAGCCAAAACTGAAAGGCACGCAAACTACAGCTCCCATGAGGCTCTGAAGCAGCATAGGTTTTTCGACAAAATATTTTGATTTTTGAGTTTTCATCAAAAAGTCAAAATATTCCATGAAAATAAATCCTATTTTCTGACCAGCTCTAATATAAAAAGAAGAACAGGAGTACTTGTGGCACCTTAGAGACTAACAAATTTATTAGAGCATAAGCTTTCGTGGACTACAGCCCACTTCTTCGGATGCATATAGAATGGAACATATAATGAGGAGATATATATACACACATACAGAGAGCATAAACAGGTGGGAGTTGTCTTACCAACTCTCAGAGTAAGACAACTCCCACCTGTTTATGCTCTCTGTATGTGTGTATATATATCTCCTCATTATATGTTCCATTCTATATGCATCCGAAGAAGTGGGCTGTAGTCCACGAAAGCTTATGCTCTAATAAATTTGTTAGTCTCTAAGGTGCCACAAGTACTCCTGTTCTTCTTTTTGCGGATACAGACTAACACGGCTGTTACTCTGAAACTCTAATATAAAGTACTTTGTACAGTGTCAGAAGGATTTTATTTCTTAAAGGCTGCGGAAGGCTTGCTGTTTTCAAGAAAGGGCCTGAAGAAAAGGAAGAGGGAACTAAATACTTGAATCTGTAGTTATTTTCTTAGTCTTCCTAATTCTGCTCTTTGTGGACTATGCTGACTGTTTCTTAGAAAATACTCTGCTTCTGTGAATGCAGTACTCTAGTGGGTAACCCAAAATAAGGTAGATCAGAGAGAGGGAATTTTGAAAGGAGTCTTTCTTTAAAAGGAATTTTTTTTCTGAAATTGATGCTTTGTTTGATTGAACATAGAGGAGAGCTACACCCTGTAGGGTGGGTTGGATTGTTTTCTGAAGCAATTTGCCCATCCCTATTTTGAATATATAGTGATATAATTATATATCCTGAAGGACCTTCCATCCCTTCTTTCTTTGGACAAACTGTCTGATACCAACACCAAGAGCAGCTGATGAGTATACAAAGGGTGTCTGCATGTCTAATTCCTTCCTGACAAATTAGCCACATGTAATTTCCTTTGGGTTTAGCAGGCGGGGAGTGGATTGAATCTACCCACACCAAGATTGAAATAGCAATTTTCACTAAAGTGAGAATTTTATGGGAAAAGGGTCAGAAATTCTGCACCAAATGAGGAACTGGCAAAGCCCAGAACTCATCAAATTAGGTTTTGAGTGTGAACATACTCACATTACTGGCTAGGAGAATGAGATTTGAATTAAAATTAGTTACCTCTAGTCTGCCTAAAATCTATACCATGCAGAATCCATGGCAATAGCATTAGAAACTTATTTAATTCCTGATTCAAGTGCATTTCTCTCTAGAGGAAACAAACCTAGAAATTGGTACAGAGTGTATTTTAACTCCTAATCAAATTATCCATAGACAGCCAGGATTTTCATTCTGACTTTACCATGCCCAGATAGCTGTCCAGCCGGTCTTACTATAAGTGGACACAGTACGTGTTAATACATGAAAGGACCTGATCTTTTTCTGTTGACTCGTTCACTTCTCTTCGGTGTATTATACAGCAACAGGGAGGGTCAATGGTAAAGCTCCCACTGACTTCAACAGAGCCAGGATTTCATCCTGATACTTTAAGATGGGATGTTTGAACTGGCAATACATTTTCTCTCTGTCATTTAGACACTTCACCAACGTACTGTTTTGAATTCCTATGGTCTGGCTTTTGCTGCCAAATTGCTGGCAGTAGCCCCCGAAGTTCTCACAGTCGTGAAAAGCTTCTTTCACAATTAAATTAAAAAACAAAGAGAACAAAAAAAAGTGCCACCATGGCTAAACAACAAAGTAAAAGAAGCAGTGAGAGACAAAGAGGCATCCTTTAAAAGTGGAAATTAAATCCTAGTGAGGAAAATAGAAAGGAGCATAAACTCTGGCAAGTGAAGTGTAAAAATATAATTAGGAAGGCCAAAAATAATTTGAAGACCAGCTAGCCAAAGACTCAAAAAGTAATAGCAAAAAATTGTTTAAGTACATCAGAGGCAGGAAGCCTGCTAAACAACTAGTGGGGCCACTGGACGATTGAGATGCTAAAGGAGCACTCAAGGACGATAAGGCCATTGCAGAGACACTAAATAAATTCTTTGCATCAGTCTTCCCAGCTGAGGATGTGAGGGAAATTTCCACACCTGAGCCATTCTTTTTGGGTGACAAATCTGAGAAACTGTCACAGATTGTGTCATTAGAGGAGGTTTTGGAACAAATTGATGAACTAAACAGTAATAAGTTACCGGGACCAGATGGTATTTACCCAAGAGTTCTGAAGGAACTCAGATGTGAAATTGCAGTGTACTGTGTAACCTAATAATTTAAATCAACTTCTGTACCCAGTGATGGGAGGATAGCTAATGTGATGCCAATTGTAAAAAGGGCTCCAGAAGTGATCCTGGCAATTACAGGTCAGTAAGCCTGACTTCAGTACCGGGCAAACTGGTTGAAACTACAGTAAAGAACAAAATTGTCAGACTCATAATTTGTTGGGGAAGAGTCAACATGGTTTTTGTAAGGGCAAATCATGCCTCACGAATCTACTAGAATTCTTTGAGGGGGTCAACAAGCATGTGGACAAGGGGAATTCAGTGGATATAGTGTACTTAGATTTTCAGAAAGCCTTTGACAAGGTCCCTCACCAAAGGCTCTTAAGCAAAATAAGCTGTCATGGGATAAGAGGGAAGGTCCTCTCATGGACTGATAACTGGTTAAAAGATAGGAAACAAAGTGTAGGAATAAATGGTCAGTTTTCAGAATGGAGAGAGGTAAACAGTGGTGTCCCCCAGGGGTCTGTGCTGGGACCAGTGCTATTCAACATATTCATAAATGATCTGGAAAAAGGGGTAAACACTGAGGTGGCAAAATTTTCAGATGATACAAAACTACTCAAGATAGTTAAGTCCCAAGCAGACTGTGAAGAGCTACAAAAGGATCTCACAAACCTCTTGGGTGACTGGGTAACAAAATGGCAGATGAAATTCAATGTTGATAAATGAAAAGTAATGCACATTGGAAAACATAATCCCAACTATACATATAAAATGATGGGGTCTAAATTAGCTGCCACAACTCAAGAAAGATATTTTGGAGTCATTGTCGCTAGTTCTCTGAAAACATCCACTCAATGTGCAGCAGCAGTTTAAAAAGCAAACAAAATATTGGGAATCATTAAGAAAGGGATAGATAATAGGACAGAAAATATCATATTGCCTCTATATAAATCCATGGTACGCCCACATCTTGAATACTGTGTGTGGATGTGGTCACCCCATCTCAAAAAAGATTTATTGGAATTGGAAAAAGTTCAGAAAAGGGGAACAAAAATGATTAGGGGTATGGAATGGCTGCCATATGAGGAGAGATTAATAAGACTGGGACTTTTCAGCTTGGAAAAGAGATGACTAATCATGACTGGTGTGGAGAAAATAAATAAGGAAGTGTTATTTACTTCTTTTCATAACACAAGAATCAGGGGTCACCAAATGAAATTAATAGGCAGCAGGTTTAAAAAAAATAAAAGGAAATATTTCTTCACACAATGCACAGTCAACCTGTGGAACTCCTTGCCAGAGGATGTTGTGAAGACCAAGACTATAACAGGGTTCAAAAAAGAACTAGATAAATTCATGGAGGATAGGTCCATCAATGGCTATTAGCCAGGATGGGCAGGGTTGGTGTCCCTAGCCTCTGTTTGCCAGAAGCTGGGAATGGGCAACGTGGGATGGATCACTTGATGATTACCTGTTCTGTTCATTCCCTCTGAGACACCTGGCTTTGGCCACTGTCGGAAGACAGGATACTAGCTAGATGGACCTTTGGTCTGACCCAGTATTGCCGTTCTTATGTAAAAACTAAGCTGAGTTTTTAGCTTGAATCTACCTCTCCTCCTAAAGAAAAATTCCACTTATGGACATTTCCTGGTTCTGCCATTGACATGCTGTGTGTCCTTGAGCACTTTACTGATCTGGGCCTCTGTTTCCCCTCCACCCTTTGTCTGCCTTGTCCATTTAGATGTAAATTCTTCAGGCTCGGGTCTGTCTCTTAATATTTTTTGTACACTGCTTAGCACAATGAGCCCTCCCCCTCAGGTGGGGCCTCTGGGCACCACTCTAATACAAACAACAAACAACAACAATAATAATAATTAATAATTAATGCCCAACAGTTGTAATACAAATATCTCAAAGCACTGTAAAAGGTGGGTAAATGTTATTATCCCCATTTGGGGGGAACTGAGGCAGAAAGACGTGACATGACTTGCCCAGAGACAGAAGTCGGAATAGTACTAAACACCAGCCCATGCTGCTTGAATACTCCTTTGAGGAAAGTTCATCTCACACATTTAATGCGGTAATTAATAATAGCTGAGATGTGTTATGTCCAGCATACCAGATATATTAGACGACACTCGGATAAAACAGAACAAAAAGGGGAGTTTATTAACATTTTACAAGTTCCCTCATTCTGCATTCTGTTTTGCTTTGTTGGCCTGTTTTCATGCAGACTCATTGAAATATTTGTGTTTTCCAGAATGCCAAAGCCAGCTATGACTTCAGCAGTAACGATCCCTACCCATATCCCCGCTACACAGATGACTGGTTTAACAGGTAATAGAGCTCAGTCAGCAGTCATTACAGGTATTAGGAAATCATAAGGCTCTGCTGATAGTTTCAGTGTCTGTCTCTCCACTAAACGATGTGGTTTTCAGCACAGAAGTTGCTGTGTCGCTATTGTCTGAAGATTAGATATTACTGTTTTGGTATATAAAGTGTTTGCTACTCCAGAAAGACGAAGGCATACCTGAAATGTTTGTGTAGGTGATAACTATATAATTTTCTGTCTGTTAACTGAAGAAGTCAGGATACCCAAGTCTAAATTTATGCTTCATAGCAATTTTTTATTGTTCTCCTTTCTCCATCATCATGTCTCACCCACAGCCTTCATGTTATTTTAAAGGGAGCAATATGGAGGCTGGGATTTTATGAGCAGGGGGAAATCTGCCAGGAAAGGAATTTGAGAACAACTTGAAAATACACGTAAAGTTCCCATAAAGACTTGATGTCACAGTTTGCCACAGTGCCCCATGGCCACAGTCCCTAACCTGAGGCTACTGCAGCATCAAACAACAAATATCTCACTGAACACAGCAGGGGGTCAATATGGTCATTTACGAATGAGCCTCAGGGGTAGGACAGGTGATGGAGCAGCCTGTATTCCCTCTTCGCCTTCTTTGGTACCACACCCAGGGGAGATATGCGCAAATCTGGCACTGGAATACATCAGAAGAGGCCGGCCACTCTCCCTGCTGTTACTTCCAAGGTGAGCTTTGCCCTTACTATATACTCAAAGCCTTTAATGGACTTCAAGTTCTCTGCCTAGCAGTGGCACCTCCTGCCTTCACAAGGAATTTGAAAACCGGCTGAAGATCCATTCCATAAGTAAGCAGTGTCTGTTTTCTTAGGGTAGTTCAGAAACAAATTCCATAACACCTGTGTCTACTTGGAGAAGGAGCCGTTTCCATGGTTACTGCCTCCCCTGTAGCAGCTCCTGAAGCACTGGGACCTTGAGGACCCCCTTTCCTATTGTCC
Organism: Malaclemys terrapin pileata; assembly: GCF_027887155.1. Classification (NCBI taxonomy): domain Eukaryota; kingdom Metazoa; phylum Chordata; order Testudines; family Emydidae; genus Malaclemys; species Malaclemys terrapin. The sequence goes on along the minus strand of NC_071507.1, from coordinate 19,791,050 downwards.
TGTTGGAACCATCCTTTACCCCATGACAGGAGAGGGCGCTATGCGGATCCCTGCACCTCCTATGGTGGTGTTTTGTACCTGCACTGGGAATGAAAACATTTCCCATCATTAAATGCAAAGCACACATTGGCTTTTATATCGTCATGTTGAAGCCAAGGTTTTGGCACAGGCAACCCGCTCTCCGTGAATGTCAGCTGGGCAGGGCAATAAGGAGTCAGACATTTCAGCAAAGGTCCTGGTCTATTTTACCCCAGGGTAAATCAGGCTCCTCTGCTGTCCTTTGACTAAATTCTCTTAATCCCCTCCCACACGCTGCCATATGTAGCATGAGCCCCCACTATTAAGTCCTTATACTTAGGGCCCTACCAATTTCATGGCCATGAAATATGCATCATGGACAATGAAATCTGGTCTCCCCCCCAACATGAAATCAAATCTTTTGTGTGCTTTTAACCTGTACTATACAGATTTTGTGGGGGAGACCAACATTCTCAAATTGGGGGTCCTGACCCAAAAGGGAATTGCAGGGGGGTTGCAAAGCTATTTTAGGGAGGCCGCAGTATTGCTACCCTTACTTCTGTGCTGCCTTCAGAGATGGGCGGCTGGAGAGTGGCGGCTGTTGGCTGGGCGCCCAGCTCTGAATGCAGCACCCCGCCAGCAGCAGCGCAGAAGTAAGGGTGGCAATACCATACCATGCCACCCTTCTGCGCCGCTGCTGGCGGTGGCTCTGCCTTCAGAGCTGGATTCCCAGGCAGCAGCTGCCTCTCTCCAGCTGCCCAGCTTTGAAGGCAGCGCCCCCGCCAGCAGCAGCGCAGAAGTAAGGATAGCAGTACTGTGACCCCTTCCACAACTCCTTTTTGGGTCAAGACCCCTACAATTACAACACCGGGAAATTTCAGATTTAAATAGCTGAAATCATGAAACTTATGATTTTTAGTATTCTATGACCAAGAAATTGACCAAAATGGACTGTGGATTTGGTAGGGCCCCACTCATACTTAAACAAGGAAATACACCTCTCGGGGCTCCTCACACAAATTATACTCGCATAAATGTGAAAGGCTGTGCACCAGTTCTCAAGAGTTTGAGGCACCTTAGGCCTGAAGGGTTTGTCCTTCTCATTTTCATGCTTTTTGCTCCCTTCCTCTGTCCTGAAAAGCAAGATAAATAAATCCACAAATTCCTCTTTCCAAATCTTTTTTTTAACCCCTTTAAGCAGATGATTCCCAAGTGAACAGTGGATCTCACATAAGCTCTAGGATCATCAGCTGTCATGTCTCCTGCCTTTGTTCATTCAGAATGATGCCACCTGGAAACAGGGGGGACCCTTCCTAATTGCTCCATATTCCTTTGTGGGGTACCAGTCCCCCCCAAACCTTTGACAGTCCTACCCCCTCATCTGAGAGGGGCCCACTCTCATCAGGCAGGCTGCCAACCTATGGGCCACTGATGCCAATGATTTTGCCAGGTCAGCCCACATCCCTGGGCTGGATGTCTGAGGGAGGAGGGACCTGGGTTGCCATTTTGCCCCACTGTGCTGAGGTTAGCAATTCCCTCCTTCAGTGCCTGAAGGCTGCTGACAAACTCCACCGCGGCATCCCGAGGATGCCTGAAGAGCTCTTGGCAGATTATGGGTGTGAGGCGCAGGCCCAGGGTCACTCACCCGCTCCTCATCATCTCTGTCCACCTTTGAGGCTTGGACCCTCACTATTCTCAACCTCAGACCCTGAATCCATCCCTTGCACCTCCTGTAGAAGGGGTTCTGAATCCTAACCAGGAAGGACACTCTCTTTTGACTCACCACTATCTGCAAAATGAACTATTCCCGCAGAGGTCTCAGCTCCTGCCCAGCTGCTCCCCTCGACCTGTGACTCTCCTCCTGTGCCTGTGGCAGGCACATGGGTCCTCAACTGATCTCCAGTCCCGCGAAAACTGAATACATCCTGTCCCCTGCTCTGCCTCTTCCCCCAAGGGTCCCGCCTCTGCTCCGCCTCTTCCCTCGAGGTCCCGCCCCTGCTCTGCCTCTTTCCTCAAGGCCCCACCCTCCGCTCGCTCTTCTCCCTCATCCCCTTTCCTCATTGCTTAATCCTCTCCACCTCCCTCCCCACCCCGCCCTGCCCCCCAGCTGGGCTCCCTCTGCTCCGGGGCTGGGACTGGAGCTGCAGCCCCTGACATGGAGCCTACCCACCCATGAGATGCAGGTAGGAGACAGTGAGTAACCCCTTCCCTTCTGTAACAGCCAAAAGAGGCTCCACATGGCCTCTTCTGGGAACTGGGGAATGCTAGCCAATGAGCACCCCTGTCTCCCAGCTGGCCAATGGGTGCCAAAGACTCTCAGGGGGAGGAGCTATTTATTGTGCCTTGGTGAGTGTGTCCCTCCCTTGCCGCTGGGACAGTCCCCCTTTCACCACTGGCCCCATCAATTTCCCCCATCCATTGTTGCGGATGGGTGGCATTTGGTAATTTTTAGGGGCAGATCCTTAGCTGGTGTAAGAGTCGTACAGGGTTAGCTTTTCAAAGAATGGACTATAAAGGTCCAATTTTGCTCCACTTGCAGTCAATGATAAAGTAAATGACTTCAATGCATGCAAGAAGGAACTGCAAAGTGAAATATCATTTTTACATAAAGAAAATATTTCTCTGGGAGTAGTTTAAGTGATTTGTGTAACAGGAAGTGGAGAACTTTTAAAAAACAGGAGCCAGGGGGCTTTTGTTAGCAGGCAGCTGCATGTGCAAAATGTCATTAGGTTTTTAAAAGACTCAGGCAGAGGTGTTCACGCTCATGAGCACAGCTGCTTTGCTTGTAAACACAGATACAGTGCCTCTTCTAATTCACGCTATTTCAGACAGCCAAAAATCTCTGTCACCTTAATTCCAATAAACAGTGGTCTCTGAAACAGTGGCATAGTGAGGAATGGGAATTTGGGAGGGCCCCAACTTATGGTCGATGAGCAATGACCAGACAGCTTTGCTGGGCCCCTTTTTGGCTGCAGCATCCTGGACCCCTTTTCCTATCCCTGCTACCCATTCCCCATCACCTCTTGTGTCATGTCCCGTACCCCACACCACAGAAGCAGCAGCCTCTGCTTCTCTCTGTCACATAGTTGCAGCTGCCTGGCTCTTGACTGCTGTCTCCCTGAGTGCACAGTTCCACCAATACAGGCTCTTGCAGGGAATCTGTGTTTCCTAAGTTGTGTGCCTCTTCCCTCCCTATTGGGTGGTGGCGGGAGCAGTTACTGACTGAGTTGGAACAGCTGGGGGAGAGAATCAGAGGCTTTCTGTCTCTTTGCCCAGCCCCTGCAGCAATCTGCTGCTGCTGTTACAGGAAAGGGGGGGTGTGTGCGGCGGGGGTATCACACAAGCTTAGATTTGGGTTTGCCTGGGTGTCGATTGGAAGGGTCGTGGCCCACCTATGTTACACCCCCGCACTAAGACCCAGAGGGATGGTGTCTGTGGTGCTGTGTGTAGGGCACTTGCCAGGGAATTAGGAGGACTTGGGTTCTGCTCCCAGTTCTGTCCCTAACCTACCGCTTGATGCTGATCAAGTCACCTTTCTATTTCCCTTCCTACTCTTTCTCTGCCTATTCAGAAGGTGAGTGCTTGAAGGCCTCTTGCTATGTGTATTATACAGAGGAGCTGTGCAAATATTAGCTTTTTCAATTCGCTGGCACTTCCAAAATATTGGATGGGGGGGATGCATTTCAGGTCAAACCAAAAATGAAAACCTTCAAAAAAATTGGTGACTTGAAAAGTAAAAAAATCATTTTAGGTAGAAATAAATGATTTGTTTGACCAAATGAAACATTTCATTTTGATTTTGAGTCTTTTTCAGCACTTTCAAACAAATTAAATAGATTTGAAGGACATTTTGAAACAAAAGGTTGTCGCAAAACAAAAAATCAGAATCTTTAATTTCAAAAATGTTGCGGCAAAACATTTCAACTTTTTTGGATTTTTTTTTTTACATGAACCATTCAGCAAAACTGATATAAATTTGCAAAATGTTTTGGGTTTCCAAATCTGCATTTTTCACCCAAAAAAAAAAAAGAAGAAGAAGGTTTTGGCCAATTTTTTTTTTTTGCCTAGCTCTAATATAATGGGGCTCCTTCTCAGGTGGGGCCTTTAAGTGCTAGTGTAATATAAATAAATAGTTATGAGACAGCTTGTTTCTACTTATACGGCCCTATAAATATTAACACTTTATATTCTCCATGTTCCCTCCACCTCTCCCAGATATTAGTTTTTCAAACATATTCAGTACTTCTGAAGAACTTGTTGGTCAGAGTTACAATTACCCTTCACCTCTATTTATTAAAGGCCACACCTGCATTTTTCCCTCTCATTTTTTCAGTCAATATAATGAGAACAACATAATGGATAATTGGGGATTTGTATAAACAGATACAGCAGCCTTTTCTATTGCATTAACTACTCCTGAGGGCATTCTGCACCAAAAAATTAAAAATTCTGCACCAAAAGATTAATTTTTGCGCACAATATTATAAAATTCTGCAAATTTCATTTGTCAAATAAATGTGGAGGCTCCAGCATGGCATTGGGGAACACAGGCCACTGGCTGCACAGAGGTGAGAGATCACTGTGCAGCTCCCCCTTCCTGGGACACTGACTCAGCGGTGAGGCTGCACCCAGCACTGACACAGCGCAAGGACCGGGCCTGCCCTAGAAACATCATAGAGCCCTGCCCCTCTGTGCCAGGTGCACCAGGTGTGGCCAGGCAGGCTCAGCAAGGCAGGATCCAAGTGTGGAGGGGCTTAGTGTGGGGGAAATCCAGGTGTGGGTTGAGAGGATTCTGTGTGGGTGCGGGCGGCTCAGTGGGGGATAAAGGTGCGGGGGGAATCTGGATGCACAGGGGCTTGTTGGGGGGTTCTGGGTGCAACAGTAACGGAACCCTGCAGGGGGTCCAGGTGAAGGTGGTTGGGGCTCAGCAGGGGGGTCTGAGTATGGGGGGGGATAGAGATCAGCAAGGAGGTCTGGGATCTCAGTGGGGGGGTCCAGATGCTGGGGTAGTGGGGATCAATGGGGTTGGGATCCAGGTGCAGCTGGTTGGGGCTCAGTAGGGTTGGGATCCGGGTGCGGGTGGCTCGTCGGGGTGGTCCAGGTGCAGGGGGAGGGGGATCATTGGGAGGGTCTTGGTATGAGGGGGTCTGGATGCACGGGGGTTGGACGGATGGTAGAGCAGCTCCCTGTACAGTGATCCCTCCTCCTGCAGCTGAGCAGCGATGGGTGCAGGAAGCGTGTGTGTGTGTGGGGAAATCTGCAGAGCTTCCAACAACCAGGGGAGAAATCTGGGGGTGGGTGTGACCTGGCATTTTTAGAAAGTTTTTGAACATCGCAGCTTCCCTGTGTGATGGGAGCAGTGTCATACCCTATATCCTACAGGTGACTAGATAATGAATGCCCAGCCACGCTGTAGCTTTTTCACAGTTCTTTTAACAAGGACAGTCAAGGAAAACCTTCTGAGTTATTGAAAGAAATTTATCCAGCAGATGTACAAGAAACATATTTCAGTCTTTTCCCTGCCCAAAGAGCCTTCAGAAAAGGGTCCTGAAACAAGCATAAGATTTTCACGATGGTGGGATATTTGGAAACCAGTCATTTTCCTACAATAGATGTGTCTCTAAAAACATAAGCTAGGAAATATTACAGGAAAAAGAACACATGGTCCCAAGATTTCTCACACCTCTGTTGTACCAGCCTTTTCAACCTGCACTTTGAGGGAGAGGGAAAGAAGATAGAGGCTGAATTTAAAAAAAGAAATAAAACAAAATAATCCAGCTGCCACAGGGTATAGAGCATATTAGAGTATGTGGCCTTTGTAATATGGTAACGCTAATGTTGCGAGCCACCAGGATACTACAGAGATAACCACAATGTACATGCATAGAGGGTAATATAATTTAGGTGTAGAAAATATCCCATCTGCTAAAACATGGTGAACTGTAAAAAAATATGTATTTATTTTATTGGAGAGGAAAACCAGACACCCTCCCTTCCTCCCCACTTAGGCCTCCAAGCCTAACTTGGCACATATTTTCAGCATTTGTTCAGGATTGTAAAACACTTTGACGATGAAAAATATGATTGAAGCACAATGGGCTGATTTTGAACCTGGGGCCTTCAGTGCCAAAGCACAGACTTGTCCTATATGAGTTTAAAGAAATCACTTTATTAGCTAACAGCAGTAGTGGGCTGGTATCTTCTCTGTGGACTAGCTACTAAAGGAGGATGAGACACACACAGCACCCTGCCTAACTTGGCAATGCTTTTGCAGCTGGTGTGTCGTGACTGCTGCTTGACCTGCTGACCCGCATTGTCACATTATTTCCCTGTGCTCCCCCTTCTGTGTGTTGCATCCATCTGCTGCCTCTTTAGATTGTGAGCTCTTCAGGTCAGGGGCAGTCAGTTTGCTGGGTGTTTGTACAGCGCCTAGCACAATGGGGCCCTGATCCGTGGGGGGCCTTTAGGTGCTACCATAACACGCAAAATAAATAATAAATGTGCTAAGTACTATTACTATACGCTGTTGAAGTGCTAAGTATTAGTAGTAGTATTAGACCACTCTTTCCAATGCTATTTCTACTGTCCAACAAGATAGAGCCTGCTTGAAAAACTGGATTCTAAAAAGGGCTGAATAACTTTACAACTAAATAGAGCATAATTATGCATGCTAATATTAGAATAACACATTGCTCAGGCTTTAGAGGGTAAACTGGTTACTCCACATACAGCAGTGTGCAGTTTGCTAAGTGCAGCAATGGAGTTTTGCTTTCTTCTGGAGCATCTGGTGTTAACTGGGACAAGAGGAAAGATGCCAGTCTTGATTAACCAATGGCCTGATCCAGCATGCTCCTAATGGTGTGTAATACTGTGTGTGCAAACTGGGTAATAATGTTGATCAGGAGCAGTGATTTACATGGTCTCTCTTTATTCATCTTTGCAGTCATGGGACCAGGTGTGCAGGGGAAGTGTCGGCTGCAGCAAACAACAACATCTGTGGAGTTGGCGTGGCATACAACTCAAAGGTGGCAGGTATGACACCAATACAGGGAGAAACCCCAATCCTGTTCTCCTCACTCAGATTTTCCTTGGGTAAGGCACCCACTGTAGATCATGGGAGCTTTGCCCAGGTAAGGACGGCAGGATTTGGTCCAGACTTTGTACTTCTGTCACAGAAGTTTTAAGTGCTAAACATTTAACAAGGGGCACCTCCCCTTCTCTTTTTGCACTCTCCTATATTGTTAATATACTTAATTATTTAACGAGGGGAATGGCATTCCGTCTGCTCATTCTCATTTCAAGTCCTGTTTCCATACTGATTTCAATATGAGCTAACTTATTTCTCCTTTTGTATACTGTTGTAGGTCTCATCTGAAACAAATCTAAATGTGCAGCAGAAGAAATATACTTGTAGTTGCACTTAATATGATGCAGAGATGAGCTGCCTCAGATTGTTTTTTCCTATCAGTTGTGCATCTCCGAAAAAGCAAAATCCACTCCATTACACTGAACTTATCTCTAGGTTTGCATGGGGCCAGATACTCAGCTGGTGTAAATCAATGTAGCGCCATTAATGTTGATGGTTGTTGACCCCAGCTGACAGTTTGGCTCCTAGAGTGCATGCACAGTGATTTATTTTCTGACGGTTTAGCTGGCCTCTCTTTTTGTTGTTTTATCTGAATGATCACCACATCCAGATCCATAAAACAATAAGCTTCCCAAATCGGGCACATGCCCAGAAGCAAAATCTCCGCGATGGAATGGCAAAGCAATTTCTACTAAACAATTAAGCTAAGACAGTTCTATCATTTTATAATTGGCTCAAAGTGGCACTCTCACAAGGAGTATCATTTTTTATCTGCCACTCAAAATGGTACAGAACTCTGTCCTGACTATGAAAACCCAAGGAAATTCATAGAAATCATCGAATTTTAGGGCTGGAAGGTCCCTCAAGAGGACATGTCGTTCATCCCCCCAACACTGAGGCAGGATTAAATAAACCTAGACCATCGTAGACCAAAGTTATACCTAGACCACAGGCCTGCTTTGAGCTTTACTAAATAAGCCATGACTAGGCTTATAGCAGTAAAAAATAAAAGCAAACAAACAAATGAACAAAAAACCCTTCCAACAAATAAAAAGCCAGGAGTTACAGAAAGGATATAAACACTCGTGTTTCAGGAATTAATCACTTCTGACTAGTGAGACTTAAAAAGGAACTTTCTGTGGGCAAGTTGTCTAATGTTGGATTTTTTGCAAGGATTTGTGAAGCAATGTTTATCAGTCACTCTTGGTGACAAGATACAGGACTTGGTGCTTGTCAACATGGTGGGGTAATGCACTCTATGGGGGTGTGATTTCTAAAGTGCACTAACGTATTATGCATTAATTGGTCTGTGTAGACCCTGCTGGTTCACTTTCATGTCGTGCTATTTGAAACAGGACCATATTAAAGAGCTCTAGGGAATCTTTAGTGCACACCAGCAGAGTCTACACAGAACAATTAATGCACAACACATTAGTGTGCTTTAGAAATCACACTCTGTAGAGGGTGCTACCCCCTGTGGCCCTAAATGGACCACTGGCCTGAACCCAGTCTGGCAGTTCCTGTGTTCCTATGCCAAGCAAATTATCACTACAAATCATGAGTAACAAAATTAATTGAAATGGTATTATTTGTTCAGGAACCCTACCCTCAAAAATCAACTAGCATGTACAAAGTGCTATTTCAACTTCTGACTCTTTCCTTGCAATGAATGAACTTTAAAGGGTTTGGATGATGAGTCTGGTTTAGATCTGCACCCCAAAAAAGGGTGGGGGTGGCGAGGGTGTGGATGTGGGTGTGTGCATGTGCATGGGAAAATACACAATAGCAGCCAGACTTCTTGGATCTGTATAAATTGAGTTGAAAATCTTGTAAGAACAGGGTTTGTCATGAGATATCTGTTACTTCCTGCTTCCTTTCAGCCAATTACTTATTGAAGTGCACAGATCTTCATGACTGCATTGTTCTAGCCTCTCTCCACTGCAGGGCTAGCCCTTCCCTTCAAAATCTGAAGGGGAGGAGTGGTGTTATTGTTTTAGTTGCTGCAATCGGTGAGACATGAAGTTCAAATTAATATGTAGCATTGCATTGAGAAAGGACCATTGTCACCATTGTTCAGTAATTACACACATTGATCAGAGAAGGGCACGAAACACAGTATTTATATTCTGATATTGGACACCCAAATTTGCATGCATTCGGTTCTGGGGTTTTGGTTCAGTTGCTATCTCCACTATTAATGCAACTCTATAACTTCAAGTCAGTTATTTATAACTTACATAGCAAAGCCCTTGGGCTGTACTAATGTCCTACAGAAGCTGTAACAAGCTACCATACTTGTCAATTTCCTAACAAAATTCCATATTGAGGTACGTTTATTTTAAGGCAAACAACATCCCATCCCATGTTTCTAAACTGAGAAAAGCTCTGGTTTATTACTGAGGTCTATAGCACCACCAAGTGGAAATCAGTAAATCCATCAAACCTCTGGAGGAAGCTGACATGTTTATGACATGTCTCTGGGTCCCATCCTCAACAGGTGTAAAGTGGCATAGGACGTCATAGCCAGCTGAGGATCTGGCCCCTAACTTTTTTCTCTTTGATCCCACTTTTTTTGCATTGAAGTCAAATCTGATGACTTGGCTCACATTTTAGCTCTGTCTGGGCACTCTCTTGTCATCGTCTGTGAAATTCAGCAGTTTCAGTTCACAGACATTCACACCAGTCTTTGTTTCTTTGAGTGTATGCGGGATCTCATGCCCCGAGTTTCAGAGAATGACGATTTGTTGAAAACAAAATTGTTCAACTTGAAACATTTTTGAAAAAATAAGTTTTAAAATTGTCAAAATGTTCACATCAGCATTTAAAACATGAAAAATTCCAGTTTTCCAATTCAAAACAACTATTTGTTAAAAAAAATAAGCTAATTATATTTTTTTTAAATAAAAATTGGTCAAAATCAAAATGAAACATTTCACATTATGGAAATAAAAAGTTTTGATTGACCTCAACCAATTTTTTCCAGGTTTTCAAGATTGCAACTTTACTGCCCTGTTCAGAATATTTTGAGGGACAGGAAATCTGTTTCCCACCCAGCTGTATGTTTTTGTTGTTGTTGTTCCAGTCCATTCCTAGTTTAAAACACTGAAAACTAATGAGTTCCCATCCAAAGCCATACATGGAATGAGTTTACTTTAAACCATTCCAGGTTACTCTAGTCTCCGGCAAGACTCAATGAAAGGTCTCTAACCCTCAGCCTGGCCTGTGTTTGGGTTGATAATGAATCATGATTTAGTGTTGTCCCAAAAAAGGCTTGTGTTGCTCAAATCATCATACTGTTTGGCTTGGTTGGAGCTGGAATTCAGAGACAAATTAAATCAGCCTATACTGGAAGTTATCCAAAAAACTTTTTCAGAACAATAGCCACGTTTCCCTACTGTACATGTATACAAAGGTACAGATGTCATTATTTCCATGTAAGACATTTGTAGCTTTCCCTCTCCTTTCTGATTATAAACACTAGCCCATATTGTGGAGAAAGGCAAGAGAAAACCTGTTGGGAGATGAATGAAGTATATAACATGTGAGTGAATGGGATTGAGTGGTTAGGGTAGAGTACTGTGTAAGAGTTTTGTGCTCTAGTCCTTGAATTTTCTACTTTCTGTGTGATCTTGGCCAGATTGCACAATTTTTATCTCAACTTCCCCATCTGTAAAACATGTGTAATTACTCTTTCCTTACAGAGTGTATGAAGCTTAATTGTTTCTTAATGTGTTTGGAAACACTTGGATGAAAGGTGCTGTATAATTGCAAAGTTCAATAGTAGAATCAGTAAGAAACCTCTCGCTCCTTTCTGTGCCACCACTTCATTGCTATAGCTGTATGCTATGGCTCTGTTGTACAGACTGGAATCTGAACTTTGAATACAAAATTATTGTGGAACTAAGATAACCAGTGAGACGTAATGCCTGAAACTGCAGGTATAAATCAAATCCTGAGCCTATATCCTGTCTTTGGCCATTCATAATTCATGTTTATGTTGATTACGTCAACAGGTATCCGAATGCTGGACCAGCCTTTTATGACAGACATTATTGAGGCTTCTTCTATCAGTCACATGCCTCAAGTCATAGATATATATAGTGCCAGCTGGGGGCCAACTGATAACGGAAAGACTGTGGATGGACCTAGAGAACTAACTTTGCAAGCCATGGCAGATGGTGTGAACAAGGTAATGTTTCTGTTAAACAAGCTGGGGAAGATGACTGTATTGCTTACACACACTGGACATTGAAAGCACTGCATGTGGGTAGGTCAAAACTCTGCAAATCGCTTAGGAACATTGCAGAACGCAATCCGATTATGTCAGGCTGTCCCAGTTATTGATTTATTGCTCACCAATCTTTGCCGTGGTCTGCACTGCAGGTGGTTCCTTCTGCAGTACCAATGTTTGCTTATATTTGTTCACTGGTCTCAGGACACAGTTTGTCTACACTAAAATCTCTCTCTCGCTCTAAATCAAGTGGCATGTATTTGTTCTGTTCTATCATATGGGATCACAGTCAAAATGTAAAAGACCTATCCGATCATTGTCTCTAGATGTCCTCCAACACAAGCCATATGATCTGTAAAGCTGGCACAACTCTGGCTCTTTCTGCGTGTCGCCAGTTTCATTATTGCATTTTGAAGTTGTACTGTCTTTCAGTCATTTATAGATAACCCTCATCGCAGAGGTGATGCACAGTAATTGCATTGTGGCCATTGGGGTTTTAATCTATTAGAAGCTCTCCGATCCCCTGTACATAAGATCACCTCCTCCATGCTAGAATCATTCTTTAATCCCCCTTCTCGTGATCTGCCTCTCAGATGTTGTCTCTTTCTTCCCACCATTGGGCCAGATATAAGCAGGAAGGTGAGCATTAGCTATGAGCATGCATCAATACTGGTTAGGGAAAGAACTGACTGGAGAGGCAGAGCAAGGAGATGAGACTGCAGCTATAGAGGTGGATAGGGAGCAAAAGTGAATTGACTGTAAGATTCTTCTTCAGGGGGATCAAATGGTGAGGGGAAATCAAAGCTACTGTTTATACTAACAGAATGGTATGTACATCTCATCGTCATTATTATTATGGAACTAGAATCAGCTTGCCATCTATTTTCAGTTCTGATTTGTAAACTGTTCTGCATTTTTTTTCCTGACAAAAAAATGTTATTTTCATTTAAATTGAAATGTTCTGGAAAATGGTAGATTTTGACTCTGGGGGGATGGAATTTGAAAGAATTTTGTCAGAAATTTTGTTTTGGAAAATTTTGAAATTTCATTTTGAATTTTATTTAGTTTTATTTTTATTATTTGTTTTATTTTACATTATTTCATGGCATGTCAGTAGTAGTACATAACATGTACTGCTGACATGTCTGAATAATATATTATATATATATAACATAATATAACAGCTGAAATATGCTATTTTATTTATTTAAAAAAAGTTAGAGACAGTTGCTACTTAGAACGGAATGAAACATCTTATCTGTTTCCAGATCCAAGTGTAGCAGCAGCGTCCCTTAATAGTTTTAAAAAGAAATAATACATTTTATGTACTACTGCTGCTGATGTGTCATAAAATAATAAAAAGAATATTAACACTCAAAAATAAAATTCAAAACAACATTTTGAAATTCCAATTTATTTATTTTTTTGTAAAGTCAATTCCAGGAGAAATTTCAAAAAATATTTTTGTTCTGAATCAGAATGAAAACAAATTCCAAAATTTCTCCTGGAATGGGAATTTGAAGCTTGAACCAGCTCTGCTTGTCTTGTCTGTACCTTTTCATTTCTCTCTTTCTTTATTATTAAGAGCTGATCCAAAGCCCATTGAAGTAACTGGAAAGACTCCCAATGACCTCAGTGGCCCTTAGTGTTTTAGCTGAGCATTTTATGCATTATTTAGCTCTATCAAGCACAGTGGGCTACAGCTGTACAGATTGGAGTTGTACTGCATTGTAATGCAGAGGATTATGCAGCATATCTACTTTCACACTTACAAATCCATCTTCTGCTTGTTTCAGTCAGTCAGTTCCCATCTCTGATCAAAATTAGGGGCTGGTATTTTTAGCCACACAACCACCTAGGTGAATATCACCATCTGCACAGCAGATAATATTGCTGATAAAGCTAATAGTTATGTCTGAATAGCATAGTTCCTCGGTGGGACCTGGGAAGTGGCTGCTTTCTGTGTTTTTGTGCAGCTCAGAAGGGGGCACTGTGTTTTGGACTGGAGCGGACCTCTAGCGGTGAGGAGGAGAGGTGGTCTGGAACCATTGGACAGAGTAGTGAGTCCCATTCATGTAACCCCCTGCTCCTGGAAACCCTTCCTGACCCCTCAACCATACAATGAGGTTTCGTACACCCAGTTTTACTGGGCTGGGAACCAACAGGGAGTGGAGCTTGTTATCTGGAGAGAGGTCAGGGGAGGAACCAGCATAGGGTGTATAGTACAAAGGAGGGGAACTGGTAGCAGAAAGAAGGTGGGCAGAGCATGGAAGGAATTTGATCCCGAGAGTTTTGGGTAGGTTTGTTTTCTGGGAGGAAGTGCTGTGGTAGATAAGGGGCGCAGGTGGAAGAATAGGAGGGAAATATTACAAGGAAGAGGAAGTGGAGAGGAAGAGGGAAGGATGGATGGAATGGGGAGAAAAAGATCTGGATCGGAGGAAAAGAGAGAGACGTCAGGAAGTGGTAGAAGGTTCAGAATGGGTTTAGGGTAGAAGAACAGAGGGAGTGAAATGTGTTTACCTGTCTCCATCTCCTTAGCACAATCCAGTTAGTTTGAACAAACTTGCCCTCAGTGCTGTATGGAGTGACGCCTCTCCCCTGAGTTGATTGTACACAGTGTATTTATGGTAAACCTCTTTGAACTTCCCCAGTAAATCTTGGGAGATTTTGTGTGGGAGCTCTGCAATTACTCATTTTCCACCTGAATGATTTCCTTCCCCCCTCCCCTCCACTACGGTCCTCAGAACAGTACATTCAGTGTACCATGTTTTGGGACGTGGTAATTAAAATGAACTGTTGTAGGTAGTAAAGCGTTCTTGAATCCACAGTTTATGGTGATTTGCCCTTAGCAGATGAATTATAGGCACTGTCTCACTCTTATCTGTAAATTCAGCAACATGCTCAAATAACTCAAGCAAACTTGTTAGACATTTCCTTTGAATCCAATCAGTCTATAGTACAAACATCACAAGACTCTGTGGGCCTGATCCTTGGTGGCTGTAAGCTCCATTGAATCCAGCTTACACCAGCTGAGGAGCTGGTCCTATGCTGTTAATGCGTTTTAAAAACTGTGACTGTTACATGTATTTGTAGTATCTAAATCAGGCTCGCCAGGCTGGCATTTTAGGAAAAAAAAAAAAAGAATGAAAGGCAGATTCTTTTCTATGTATGAATATTTTAGAAAGTGAATAAAGAGATAAAATGAATACTAGTTCACAAATGGTTGACACTATAGTGGGCATGCACAGCGCTATTACTGTAACAATCTTTCATTAATAGTAAGAACTGCACTAGCGTGCTACGTTCTTTCACCTTAGCAAGCTACCCAACATTTCACCAAAGGCTTTCCTGATCCTCTACCATCCCCTTGTTTTGGGATGGTAACTTTTATTTGTGGTATGCACACTATTATTTAAATAACACACTAATACCTTCAGGGATCCAGGTCAGTATATCAGAGTCCACTAGGAAAATATTAACTGTCTTCGTGTCTGATTGTACTCCCACTGAAGTCAATGGGAGCAGAATCAGGCCCTTAGGAGACAAGCACAGGGCTGGAACTTTTCTATTATAACATTCACATGCAGAACGAATCTAAAAGTGACAGAAAGGCACTAATAATCCTGGCAAAGGAATTTGAGCTAGTCTCAATAGAGGTATTTTATGTTCTCAAGAGAAACAGATTCTAATCTGTAGTCTCCGTTTGTGCAGTTTTGTGGTATTTAAAGAGCTTTTAATTAACTTGCTATCATATCACAATATGCCTTAGTTTGTTTTGTGGAATTATACTGGCATCACACCTGCTTTATGGCCGTTGAGTGTTCAAGAACAGATTTTTTCCCTTTTGGTTCATTATCTCAAAACAGTCCAAGCATCAGAGCATTGGGCATATCAGATTCTTTTATATTTATTTCCCTCTGAAGCAGGAGTGCAGCTCCCTTAAAAAAAAATTGCTATGGAGGGATATGGTGCTCTGCCACTTTCAAATTACGTGCCTTCCCATGTCATTGCAAATTTCAAAATCAGTGCGAAAGGAATCTCAGTGCATGTCTAGCTGATGTTCATAGAAGTTACACAGAGGAAGGAATAAACTGAGACACTATATAAAAACAATTCTGTTGCCTAACACTATTGAATGATATTGTTGTTACACTCAACATATACTCATTGCTGCATGCTACAAAGGAAGACACAATCACTGTCCTGAAGAACTTATGGTCTGGAATCAATATTTATGTTTCTAGTAAGTGTTCCATTGAAAATAATAACAGGACACATCTACCTATATGATGTATGTTATCAGCCTACTGAATTTGTAAGTAAACTAAGGTCCCCAGTCTTCCTGGAATATTTAGCTTCAGATGCTTCTAGTGTCAAGTTCAGCAGCTACTGTACTATCAAAATATTCATATCCAAGGGGTGCTGATCACACCATATGGGGGAATCTGATCTTCTCTGTTTTTCTCAACATCCAGTGCATACAAAATGCAGCTGCTAATACCATCTTCCTTGCTTGCCATTTGGATTATGTTGCTTTTTTTTTTTTTTTTTGAAGGCCCATTTCAGCAATGCACTTTGCTGGGATGTAAGTCCAGTTGAATTCAGGCCATAGGCAGCTGTGACCATAGTGTTTTTCTCTTACTGAACAGTATCATTTTGTTGTTCCCTTGTGCTCCCCTCCCCTGTCTATATGATAGAATCATAGAATATCAGGGTTGGAAGGGACCTCAGGAGGTCATCTAGTCCAACCCCCTGCTCAAAGCAGGACCAATCCCCAGACAGATTTTTACCCCAGTTCCCTAAATGGAACCCTCAAGGATTGAACTCACAACCCTGGGTTTAGCAGGCCAATGCTCAAACCACTGAGCTATCCCTCCCCCTGCTATCTCTGGTTTATACTTAGATTGTGAGCTCTTGGGAGAGGGACCATCTTATTGTTATATTTGTTATGTCTGCACTGCACCTAGTACAATAGCACTGGGGTGTCTATGCACTACGGCAATCGGAATAAAACTAAATTGCTTACGTGTTTTGCTGAATCGGGGCCTGACTCCCTCCACTGGCCACCTCTTCTCCATTTCATCAGATTCAAGCTTCTTGTTCTGCTTAACCTTCCAAGCCTTGCTTAACTCTGCCTCTAACTACTTATCTGTTCTTCTTTCATTTCACATCGTCCCCGTCACCTCTTCTTTGCCAGCTTGTTCCTCCCATTTGCTTCTCGCACAAGTATCTCTGTGGTTATGTCTACACAACGATGTTAGCCAGGGCTTGACCCCTGGAGCAAGCCTATTCCCCCTGCATCCATTGTGTTAACCGAGGGCTCGGACCTAGATTTCAAGGACCCTGCAGGGCTGGAGGGTCCAAGCCCGTGTTAAGCTGGGACCTAGGGTCAGAGCCCTATTGCTTTCCTGACTTCACTCTGGTCCCAGAAGTCTTCTGGATGTATCCCAGAGTTCCTGGGGGCAACTTTCTTGGTTCTCTCTCTGCCAACAATCTGTGGTGCAGTCTATTGCACTCTATTGCAAATGGAAGCCACCCCTCCCTTTGCAAACAGACATAGGTGCTGGAACTAGGAGTGCAGGGGGTGCTGTCGCACCCCTTGGCATGGAGTAGTTTCCATCACATACAGAGTTTACAGTTTGGCTAAATGGCTCTCAGCACCCCCACTATACAAATTGTTCCAGCACCCCTGCAAACGGCAGCAGTTCAGCTCAGAGTTAACCCATTGTCTGCTGAACACTGGTCTGCAAACACACTATCTGAGAGTCTGCAGGGTTCTCAATGGAGACCGATCAGAAGAAGCTTTTTGCAAAGAGATCTGCTTCCTGGTCCCAAGACCACAGCCAGTTTTTGCTGAACCTGTGGGGCGAGGCCAGTAAATCGGTGGACTTCAGCAAAATCACAAGGAGTGACCAGGCATACCAGCGGATAGCTAAAAAGCTGGCAGCTCTGCAGATTTTCCAAACTGGTGATCAGTGCAGGGAACAAATTAAGATGCTGAAAAGCAAATACCGGAAGACCCAGGATAAAAACTGCACCAAGGGCAACTCGCCAGCAACATGCCCATTTTAGGATGACTTTGACCAGGTCCTGGGCACTGTGCCCAGCACAGAGCCTACTGTGCTACATAATGACCTGGTGAGCTGGGACGGAATGCTGCTGGCCCCCGAATCCAGCGTGGGACTGACTGCAGCCAGCAGCCGGCTCCCAGCCAGGATCATAAAGTGAGTCTTGTAATGATACCAGTCCTGTGGCAGGCTGTGAATCAGGCTCAACAGCACGTCCCTGCGGCCCCTGGCTTCCCGCAGCTCCCATTGGCTGGGAACGGCAAACTGCGGCCACTGGGAGCTGCGGGCGGCTGTGCCTGCGGACAGTCAGTGTAAACAAACTGTCTTGCGGCCCGCCAGCGGATTACCCTGATGGGCCGTGTGTGGCCCGCGAGCCGCAGGTGGCCCTCCACTGCTCTAAGCTCTTGAGCTGCTGAGTCTGTGATACTGAACTTGCAGGCAAGGAGACTGTTTTTGTGAACGCAGAGTTTATTGTTTGACCCTCAGTTCTTTCTCTCTGCTGCGGTACATACATTCCATTTTCACCTCTTTAAATCAGACTGGTGCAAATTGATGTTTGGGAAGGGGGCTGAGGAAGGTGAAAAGCAGAACTCTGTATTTCTTTGGTGAAAGCTACTTCATTAAGTGCATTAACACCCTCAGTTTCTTTCTGTCTTATTACAGTGCGAAAGATAGACCCCCTCCAGGGCAAGACAGTATTCATGTGTATTGCAAATGCTTTCCTGGCAAGAAAACATTTGGATGGCTAGGGCTTGGGGTGGAACATTCTATATTAACCAGCTATTTGTTGTGCATTGACATGACACTTAAAACAAGTTTTGCTGAGTTAAGTGTGCAAAGCTGGGCTTCAGTTACCTTTTCCTATTTCAGTGATTGTACTCCCAGGTTACTTTGGTAGTGTCCTCACTGTGTCAGAGTCATACCTGCCAGAGAACTGCATTTGCTCCCGGCTGCTTCACTGTGAAGTATGACAGTCCTCAAGTACTAGCAAATGCAGTAATTATTCTGGAGGTGAATTAAAGCTATTCTCCATTAAGGCAAATAGAATTTCAGTAAATTCCACATCACTGAAAGCGATCACCGCTGAGCTCAAAGAAGCATAAGGAATTTCAGCCCAAAGGGTAAGTAAACACTGTGGCACTGGGCCTTTACAGAAACGGGAGGCATATAGCTGTATTCTCCAATCTGCTTCACTTTGTGCTGCTTATACAGCTTTGCTTGAAAGTAGTGGAGGACTGAGTCCTAAGGCACTCATATGATATTAGAAGGAACCCAACATGTTTGCTGCCGCTGGGCATCAGCAAATTTCAAGTTCATATGCTCTAGGAAGCTTCTTTTTAAAACATCCAGCTCCTTGTGTGCATAGGGCATTCTTCAAAGCCCACAGCAGGATGTTTCGGGGGCTAGGGTGCTAGCCTGGGAACTGGGAGGCTTAGCATCAGTTCCCTGCACTACCACAGGTTCTCTTTGTGATGCTGGGTAAGTACCTTAGCCACTGAGGGTATGTCTCCACTGCAAAGTAAGCCCAGGGTTACTAGAACTCAAGGTAGTTGTTAACCTAGGATTCAAGCGTCTACACTCCTTTGTAACCTCCGGTTAGGAATTGTTGAACCCTGGGTCCCAACCTGGGGCAGCAGCATCTACGCTGCATTATGTGGGCCTGAATGCAACTGCCCATATCCCAGACTTCCTAACACCCTCCCAAACTGTGGCCTCTCTAGCCCTTTGTTCATGGTGCAGTAGGGGAAAACTTGACTGTCCACCAAACTTCTCTGTCTAGAGGAGAAAGAAAGTCAGCTTGTGGGATTGTGGGATACTTTTTGTGGACTCCCAGAGCATGAGTCCAGTGGGGCTGTGTATGCACTGCACAGCAATAGAGCTTGAACCCTGAGTCTTGACTTGACTCAGGCTTGGATCTTCCACTCCTGGGACCCTGGGTCTGACCCCGGGGTTAGCATGATTTATGTGTAGATGGAAGAGGGGTTAAACTTGAGCCTGAGTTCCAACCCTAGCTTACTTTGCAGTGGAGACATACCCTCTGTGTCTCAGGTCCCAATCTGTAAGTGAGGATAACAATACTTCCCTACCTCACAGGGTACCTTGAGGATAAATACATTATAGTCTGTGAGGCACTCAGATACTGCAGTGATGGGAGCCAGGTAAGTACTTTAGCTAGATTGAAGCTATTGGGAACATTCTTGTGGCATTAGTGGTCTTTGGATCAGGCCCAGAGAAATTTGGTTTGAAATCCAAATGATAGGCATTAGCAAACTGTCTCCTTTGCATGCCTGATGTGTGATTGTCCACTCAGTGCTCTGAGGTGCACAGTTTCAGAGAAGTGCTATTGGATCATTGTGTGAGCAAAGTATTAGGGAAATTCATTGTAAAAAGGTACAGTAAGGCAACAATAAGTATAAATGCACCCAAGTTAGGACAGTTGAGGTTCCTGATCCCGTGGGTGTAATATAGCACCAGCATGTGTAATCCTATTCATGCTCAATGGGGCAAATTATAACCCTGATCCTCACCTGATTCAGGCGCTGCTCTGGGAAGATCATCCCAGTGTAGGCTGGATCATTTGATGTCATAGAGCCAGTATAGGATCATCTTTTGCAGCATAGAGACTGTGACTGGGGAAAGGGGGATATGGTCAGGACTTCTGTGTGCTTCAGTGGTCTCCAGTTGCCATATTGGCTCCAGGGGCAATTGGAGGCTGGCATCAATTAGAGCAGCCTGACGGCTGAGATCCTTCTTGCTCTGGGGCAGCAGTGTAGCTGTAGCACACAGCCAGCAGTATGATCAGAGGAGCACAAAGGAAATTTAAAGCCACTTATGCACACAGCTCTCAACCGTGCTCTGCTCTCCTTGGCCGCTTCTGAGGACTGGGGCCTATATTTGCACTGAGAACCATAGCTTTGCATTGCCTGACTTTTGTGCCGTCCCATTCTTCGTTGTAATGTTGCATTAATATAGGGCTTTTTGGTTTGTTTGGGGTTTTTTGTTTTTTGTTTTTTTCGTTTGCTCTGAGGGCCAGATTTTCAAAGGGTATTTAGGCATCTTTACAAGATTGCAATGGGTGTTAAGGGCCTAATTTGCTTAGATGTTTTGAAAATCCCTCTAGGTGCCTTAGTGCATTCTAGATGCTTAAATACATTTCAATATCAGACCCGGTATTTCTTTCTTTCTTTCTTTCTTTCTTTCTTTCTTTCTTTCTTTCTTTCTTTCTTTCTTTCACCTACAATCTGAAATCTATATCGAAGGTATAAATACAAATCTAATTTATGATTATTTTCAGAATGGTACAATACTGATCAAAAAGCAAAGTCATATGTCTTTTATATACTCAAAGATGAATAAACATGTGGATTCTTTTTTTGCAGTCCAGGGCATGATTCTCAGACACTAGGATAGTAACTCATAAATAAATGATGAGAGCTGAAATGTTGGCAGTGAGTCAGGGACATGTCAAGAATTTAAATGTGCTATTAAACTGAAAATGATACTTGCAATGTCCTGGAAGGAAACTTAAGATAACAGAATCCCTGCGCACAGCAAGTTTAATATTCTTGTCTCTGATGCAATAAATGACAATAAATGATCGGGAGTGATATGGGTTTTTTTTTCGTTAGGAATATGAAATTAAGTAAATTGACAAGCACGAGTCATATTCATCCTGTTGCCACTGCAACTTGGAAATAAATTCAAGGGGAAAGATATTCATGAGAATTCCCCAGCACATGCTGCCATATCCTCCTTAAAATCCTTCCTCCACCCCTCCTCCTGCTGTGATCTCTGCAGTAAAATGTCACCTGATAATGGCTTGATTGGGATAATGGCAGAGATCTCTCACACTCATCTCATTTTTTGTTACTTTTATCTGATGGTTAGGAAAGAAGTGACTCAAAACTGCTGTGTTAACATGTGTACACACACGCTTGTTTCGCTTGGCCTTCCCCCTTCTGATTGTTTGTTACACTCATTCTTGCATCCTGTTGTAATCAAGGGACAGATTCCTATAGCTTTACTCACACCAAGAAGCACTTTACTCCACAAGTAAGGTACTATTCAGCATAAGAAAGGGTGGCAGAATCTGTCTCTCAGATTGTAAGTGTTTGGGGGCAGGACAGCTTTTTATTATTTGTTTTGCCTAGCACAATGAGACCGTGATAATGAGTGGGTTTCTTAGTTGCTATTGTAATACAAATATCAAAGAATAATAACAATAATGCTAGTGTAAATGGATCTGGGCTGTTGTGTAGAATGAATCTGTGCCCTCCCTGTTCTCTATTGCACTCTGGTAGGCTGTTCTTCATGGGAATTGGTGGCACTTACTAGAAATCAGTAGGTTTGTAGGACCAGTTCACCGACTGTCATTACTAGCAGCAGAAAGGTAAATAATATAATAAATACTAAATATACTAATTCTTGAGTTAGCAGAATATATAGAATAAAAATTTGATTAAATTTCATACATTTAAACCTCAGAAAAATCTGACAATTAGTACAAGAATGCGTTTTACACAAATAAACAGGTGAGAACATAGAGCATGGTGTAAATTATACTATCTAGGAAACACCTTTTTGCAAAACAGGTACAGCATGATTGGAGGGGAAGCAAGATTTCAGGGTTTAAGTTATCTCTAACCATGAGAAACCAGGATGAACTCTTTGGGGCTTGGGGGTGGGGGGTGGACAGATGATCACATAGCTGCCTACTGTGGGGTTCTTTGACTTTCCTCTGAAGCATCTGGTGCTGGCCACTGTCTGCAAAGGGACATTGGACTAGTCGGACGATGAGTCTGACCCAGTCTGGCAATTCCTACATGCCTAAATAAAAGACCACAACAGAGTAAGGGCAAAATTCTGTCCCATCGTGCACAGGTACTTTGGGCTGGAGGGAAAGATGCACAGGGAGCTTTGTCTCCCCAAACGCCCCCGCCAGGAGCAAGACATGTTACACTTCTTGGCACTCACTTGAGCACTAAAAAAGGAGCCAGGCTAATACACTTTCTCTCCCAATGCTACGAGGGACATTGCCATCTGGCTTGCAGTGCAGACCTCTAGCCTTCCTACCCACATCTGTGATCAGCAGCAGAAGCTGGAGTTTAGTGAGAAAGGACCTGTGCTGCCTCTCTTTGATCTGCAGTAAGGTGCATAGCTGAGCATGTTGCCTACTGAGCTTTCTTAACCTGCATCAGCAAAAGGGGTCCTCAACCCTCAGCTCTGCATGCTACTGTGCACACGTGGACATGTAGGCATGAGCACACCCATCTCTTTGGTGAGTTAGGGCAGGATTTCATCCCAAACTGAGGGATAAATACTAACACAAATATGGAGCACAGAAAAAGAAAAGGGGGATGGAATTAAAGATCAGTCCAATAGATTCAAGATTGATCAGCTGACCTATTAGGAGCTCATACGGAAGGAGGCGTGATCAGCACAAGCCACCACACCTAGACAAGGCATTGAGTGGCAGATATCATGGATGGATAGATAGGTATATAAAGGTCATGGTTGACTAGATGTCTTGCAAGATGAGATGCTCCCTTTTGGGCCAGTTCTTGCCTACTTTTGGGGCTGTACTGGCTGGGGGTGGACCAGATGGGACGCTTGGCATAGCACAACCCTCCTGGACATTGCACCCAGGCAAAGTCATCTGAACTAGGACTAATTCTAGCCCAAAATATAGGCCATAGTTGCAATCTAGAAGTTTTATGATATGTCCCTGTTTTATGAGTGTGTCCAATAGGCTGCTTTTTTCTTGCTGCTTCAGTCTTCCAGCTTCAGCTGTTTGAATTTAAGAGACTGAAAAAAGTAATCAGAACAGCTGGTCTCTGCCTATTGCATTTTTATCATGTAGGCTTTTTTATATTATTGTGTGCTAAAGGATAGTTCATGGCTTGAAATAATTTATTTAGCTTTGGCCTGCTCAACCAGACTATACAATATTTTATCTATTCCTCCACTACTGATGAATATTATATTGACCCCCCTAATGTAATTTTACCTAATAAAATGCTGTGAGAATAGAAATTGCCAGGGGAGAAATAGTAAGAATTTATAAGCTAATCATGTCATTGTAATTGGGTTGTCCAGTGAAAGAAGCTGTGAGAATATTAAAAATGCAAGAAATTATTTCTCATTTCCCCCATCCAGAGCTATGGAAATTGCACTTCTTTTGTTGGAAGGTGAAGGTTGATAGCAAAACATTATCAAATGTAGCTATTCCTACTACCATCTACTCAAGTCAGTAGTTTAATGGACATCAAAACATTAGTTTGAGACGTGGCAATCTTGTGTATTAGCTCTTTTTCAAAGGAAGTCTTGTTAATTCTCTTTTAAATTTAGGACCAATGTACTGTACACTTACAGTGTCAAAGCTACGGGTTGTAACTGTGGGTTTTGTCTTGTTTGTGTAAGTTAAGATAAAACTTTATTGTAACTTTACAGAACTGTGCTGCATCTGAGGCCAAATTCCATGCTCTGTTACAGTGTTGTAAATCTGATGTTACTCGATTTAATTACCACTGGTAAAGCTGACATCAGTGTTTGGGCAGTTGAACTCTTTTCTTCTCCACAAAGACAAGACCCAGCTACTGCTAGAACAGGGAGAGAATGTTACCATGTTGCAACACAGTGCCCCAACATAGTAACTTTTGTAATGTAGATAGGGTCCTTGATTTACGTTTCATCTTTTAGGTTTAAATTATTGGTTTAAAGGCACAGGGCCAACTCCGTTTTGATTCTGTTCGGTTTGTAATGCAAAATATTTTCATTAATTTCCTGCACTTTTTTTTAAGTGAAAACATTGGAGTGGAGCTATTTCCCTTCAGTGACTGAAACAAAAAAACAACACTCAAGCCATGCATGAGAATGCAAACATGAAACTGACAGGCCTATATTCACAGCATGATCTGATTGGGAAAAAATGTAATACTTTCAGTGGTGGAAATTAAATGAGATATTTAAAATCCGTTCTCTGTTAATAATCTAAGGTGTTTCAAAACCACCGATGAGGGATTACTTTTGAAATATCAATGTTATGAATTTTACAAATGTAATTAATACTAGAACTGTGCAAACTACCTGCAGAAATGTAAGGCCAGACTCAAATATCCTAGCTCACATTAAACACCACCAGAGTCCACAAGGGGTCCCACTGAAGTAAGTGGGACTATGTGAAGAACACACATCATCAGTGTGGTTTAATGTAACTATGCCAATTTACAACAGCTGAGCAGAGCACTGGCATATGGAGATGAACAGTTATTGGGAGCAAACAGTATCTGAACTCTTCTGAACCTCAGAGGCTTGATACAGGCTTTGGCCTAAAATTCAGTTCCATTCATATTTTATCTATACCAACTCATCCATTTTTATATTACAAATGACCTACCTGATTGAAGATAACTCCTGAAAGATCTGTTTATGTGTTTGTTTACATATGAATTAAATTGAGCTTTGTTTTCATCTATATTAATGCCTTTTTTAGATATGGAAAATGGCTTGACCATTAAATTCATTATTTATTAGTTTAATTAAAGAAAATATCAATTAATAAATAGTAACAATTATTAACAATTATATGAACACTCCAAATAAGAGCTTTCAGTGGGCAGAGAAGTCTGAGACACCTATTGTGATTCAATAAGATATGGCCTGTGCCTTCAGACTCCATAGGCAGGACACCCTTTCTGGTCAAAGAGCATTGCATATATGAAATACTTGCAGGAATGTGCCTGGAGGAAGGATAAATTCTGTTGTTAACGGAATTAATGTTAAATAATTCAAGAGACCAATCAAAGTAAGGGCTATGGGTGAGTCCTTTCTAAAGGATGCAGTGATGGATTTCCTTGAATATAGCACTAAGTACATAACTCGAGGCTGTAACAGGAAACCATACTCCCATATGCCTTACATTAGGCTGTATAATTCTTGATATAAAATGTTGTATATATAATGGATTCTAATCCAATCTAGAAACTGATCACTCAAGAGACAAAAGCTCTTGTTAAGGGAGGCATGATCCAAATCTGAATCTCTAGTGAAAAGGTTTCAATACAGGGATGGGGATTAGGACTAACCTACAACCCTAGTAAGAGAGACCTGGCAATCAAGGCCATTCAGCTAGCCAGCACCAAACAGGACCTGATATATAAAGACATGTCACTTTTCCAGATGGATGCAGGATTCTAGATTGCTCTTCGCATGTAGGACCGGAGGATTCAGACATTGGTCTGAGGAGTGACAGGAAGATGTTTGATGTGTCACTTGCACAGACCAATCTGGTAAAAAGCATTTGGGCAGGGCAATGTGTTCCAGCCACATTGTCTCATGGGTAACATTACACCCCTGTTGAATGTAATTAACAGTTGTTATTTAAAGACACGGTTAGTATTTATTCTTATTTAAATGTTTATAGGATTCAATATAAAAGCATTAACCTTAACTACAACACTAGGAGAGAAAGAAATGTACTTTCGCTTATGGGAAAGCAGTATGGAATTCAACAGGAATGAAACCAATATAGTCCTATAGAAATGTCATAAGGGCCTATAGAAAGGACTCCAAAAGCTATAGAGTTTGATAATGAATGATATAATTCTTTTTTTTTAAACCATCCTACCTAACTCTATGGCAAGGACAAAAATTACTATTAAATTAGATAGGAGATTCCAAAATATTTCCTCTCTTTCAAGGGGAAGAAAGAAAAAAAAATCTGTACTAACAGTTATAACATGAAAAGGAAAAAGAAAACCCAATGACAAATTCTGTTTCTTGACAGAAAACAATTTCCAACTCCATGATCATTTTTCAAAGATGAACCTTCACATTTCCCCCCCATACTGCCCCTCACACCTAGGAGAAATTGCCTGTGAACTTTTGAAACCATCATGTTGTCCTTCAAGTCCCTTCTTAAAATTCTCTTTTGCCATGGATTCTAAAAAATACTTGAGAAAGTGAGGCAGTTGGTGTGCTGAGACTAGTATTGTCGCATTGTTTCCTTGTACATCCCCATCTGTCTGTATCCACCAGTTGTCTCTTAGGGCAGGTCTTCACTTAAAACGCTGCAGTGGCATAGTTAATCCACCTCCATGAGTGGTGGTAGCTGTATTGATGGGAGAGGTGCTATCTCCACCGGGAGCTAGGTTGGTATAACTGTGTCGCTCAGGGGTGTGGATTTTTCACACCCCTGACAGACATAGTTATACCAATGTAAGTTTATATCGGGGTGGCCAAATTGTGACTCACAAGCCACATGCAGCTCTTTTACCATGAAAGTGTGGCTCACAAGCCCCCTCTGGCCCCGTATTCTCCACCTACCAGACGGGGTGAGGGGAGGAGCTCGGGACCTCTGCCTTGCAGAGGGGTAGTGGGGTAGGAGCTTCTCTCCAGTGGGGAGAAGGGTCTCGGGGCTTCAGCCCTATGAGGTGCACCTGCTGGAGTTCGGGGCTTCAGCAGGAGTGGGGCTGAAGCCCCAAGCCCGAGCTCCTAGCAGGTGTGTTCCGGCTCTCAAACTTCTGAAGATTGTCGTATGTGGCTTGGAGCACCAGTAAGTTTGGCCACCCCCAGTTTATAGCGTAGACCTGGCCTTATACTTGGATTGTAAGCTGTTGGGAGGAGGGGCCATCCTTTTGTTCTGTGTTTCTACAGCGCTTAGTACAATGGGGTCCTACTCCATGACTGGGGTCCCTAAACACTACTGCAGTACACACAGTGTTAATAGTAATAAAGAGACATCTCGAGTTTTATTTAAGGGGATATTTCAATAATTAGCCTGCAGTGTTACCCAACAGTCTAGCTAGCTAGACAACAGTAAAGGGAGTTCTCTGAAAGTATGAGCTCTACAAGACAACAGTTATATGGAAAAAATAGTTACCCAGTGGGCAAGTCATGCCTATTTTAACTGGTAGTGTATACAGAAGATTAGGAATCTGAGTGAAACAAACATACAAAAATGTAACAGCTCCACTGTCTCCTTGTTCTTTTCTCTTCTCCTCATGTGTCTTTCTCCAAGCTCCCTCTGGTATCTCGGTTATGTTCAGCGTTTACTTACTCCTACTCTGTTCATGGCCTCATTCTGCAACATTTCCTCATGTTGAGTAACACTTACCGTTAGCGTTAATGGGATTAGTGTGAGTATATTCATGTGTGACATGTGAGAGTCTGGACTTCAAAAGGAGGCCCTCAGCATTAGACAGATTTCTAATTAAGCCCCAGGCTGGATAAATTTCCCCCAGTTTTCCTGTTTCCAGGTTTTATTATGCAAGTTTTGATCAGCTTTAGTATCTTCACTAATAAGAGGAGAACTGGAAATATTCAAGTAATCAACCAAAAGTTTCCCTTGGCAAATTGTCTGAACCTCTGAAATCTGCCACATTCGGGTGGAAATCTCAAAAGAACAGGATTTCTGAGGAGATTTCCGGTCCTTCATTTGGGCTATTAAAGCCTTTCCCATGATGTTTGTGCACTTCTGTTTCCAGTCCTAGCTAGAATAGAGAAGTGAAAAAAACGTAAGAGAATTGAGGAGAATGTGACCAGGGAGTTAAACAAACTGTTTTTGAATTCTAAAAATTGTTTACTTGTTTTTAGAAGATGATAACTCGGGGCATTTAATATTTTATATGAATGAATTATTTTTAGGACCATGTCCCAACCAGCACTCTATAGCCCTAGACTTTGCTCTTTGCACTTATCACCTTGTTTATTTTATTTGTGATTTATTCTTCTACACGGTATTAATGTTTCACAAAATTTTGCTAATGTGATACAAAAGTCCCTTGTTAACTATCCCAATGAAGGATGTATTTAAATATAGGAAAGTTAACAAGGAGCCATGGAGATTAGTGACTGCTATCTTCCAGTCCTAGTACAAAAACACTGCTTAGTCTCACTTGTTCTTCCATCTCCGGAGTTAGCAAATTGGCTAAAGGATAACACCACTATTCTTATCCAATTAAAAGTGCAGTCCTGCGAATTAAGAAGGAAGGTGTTCTTTATACTAATACTGCTAAGACCCAAAGGCCTCATCTCAATGCCATCATTGGGAATAGTTTTGGGGTATTAACGAAGATAATCTATCACAGAGGGGAAGCATTGCCTTCTGGCAAGCACTTACTTTAGGATACTGGGTCCCTGTTTCCCCTTTTCCCCAAATCTACAACTACCTTAGCACCAGCTGGGGGTTTCAGGTCAAATGGGGTATTTTAAAATGGAAGAAAAAAGGCATTCTTTTTCTTATTTTGATGCTTTGCTTTTAAAGAATCACTTGTTGGACAGATACAAGCCCATGTTCCTTAGCTTTTGTTCTTACAACATAAATTTTTACAACAGTATATCCAATCACGTATATCTAAAATGACTGACCTCGAGTCTATATGGGTACTCTTAGGCTGATTTAAATAAGCTATCCAGTGTCATAATCTTTATTACAAGAGTTCTTCTCCAGAGAAGAAATACAACCTAACGGCTGAAATCCCACTGTGATATCAGCGAATTATAATGCTACTTGCTAACTCGTTTAAAAATAATGAAGTTGCATCATCCACTGTGTTATGATAAAAGATATGAGGCAGTGCTGTGAAATGGGATTTGATATAAAGTACAGTCAGAGAACATACCCTATTAAAAATGACATTGTAGGGTGCTGTATTCATGTGCTCCATGACTTCCAGATCACATTTGTTCATTAACTAGCCAGAAGGTAGTTTTCCTAACCTTCAGCACTGCAGACATACCTGAGAGCTAGATATTAAGCTGTGTTCTTGCTCCCTTTTATATTATCAGAAATAAATGGGGGCAGGGGATAAACATTTTACCCTTTGAGTTTTAATCTTCAGTGACGTTAATGAGAATTTTGTTATTGACTTCAATGTAGCCAGGATTTCATCCAAGGTTTCAAGACTCTCAATCAAAACATTTCTCTATCCAGCCCTCACCTCTCTTTTCTCAGGGTAAGGTGCTGAAATAACCCCTCCCTCTTCCTCGTGCCTGGAGTAGGTGGGAGGATACTACTCTCTTTTCCTTTAGCTACTGAGAGGGTTCTATCCATCATGTCTCCCTCTTGGCTTAGATCTCTCCAGCCAATGCCAGCTTCATAAGGGGAGTTGGGAGGTGTTTTCTTTTGTTGATGATTCAGTTGCTGTCATAGCGGTGTTGGTTCTACAGCGCTAACAGTAATTCAAGCTAGTTTGGTCAGTAAAACAAATAGACATGAGAAAAAAAAAAAACAGGGAGCCAATCTGTTGAGAAAAGAAAGTGGTAACAGTTTTACATGGTTTTCTAGCCACACTCAGACCTTAAGTGTACCTTATAAACCCGGTCAGTTAGATGAATAGTATATCCATTTTAATGATCTGGAAAAAGTGGTAAACAGTGAGGTGGCAAAATTTGCAGATGATACAAAACTACTCAAGATTGTTAAGTCCCAGGCAGACTGCAGAGAGCTACAAAAGGATCTCACCAAACTGGATGACTGGGCAACAAAATGGCAGATGAAATTCAATGTTGATAAATGCAAAGTAATGCAGATTGGAAAACATAATCCCAACTATACATACAAAATGATGGGGTCTAAATTATCTGTTACCACTCAAGAAAGAGATCTTAGAGGCCTTGTGGATAGTTCTCTGAAAACATCCACTCAATGTGCAGCGGCCGTCAAAAAAGTGAACAGAATGTTGGGAATCATTAAGAAAGGGATGAATAAGAAGACAGAAAATATCATATTGCCTCTATATAAATCCATGGTATGCCCACATCTTGAATACAGTGTGTATAGTGGTCGCCCCATCTGAAAAAAGATATATTGGAATTGGAAAAGGTTAGGAAAATGGAAAAAAAAATATTAGGGCATGGAACGGCTGCCATATGAGGAAAGATTAATAAGATTGGGACTTTTCAGCTTGGAAAAGAGATAACTAAGAGAGCTATAAAATCATGACTGGTGTGGGGAAAGTAACTAAGGAAGTGTTATTTACTCCTCCTCATAACAGAAGAATTAGGGGTCACCAAATGAAATTAATAGGCAGCAATATTAAAACAAACAAAGGAAGTATTTTTTCACACAATGCACAGACAACCTGTGGAACTCCTTGCCAGAGGATGTTGTGAAGGCCAAGACTATAACAGGGTTCAAAAAAGAATTAGATAAATTCATGGAGGATAGGTCCATCAATGGCTATTAGCCAGGATGGGCAGGGATGGTGTCCCTAGCCTCTGTTTGCCAAAAGCTGGGAATAGGTGACAGGGGATGTATCACTTGATGATTACCTGCTCTGTTTATTCCCTCTGGGGCACCTGGCATTGGCCATTGTTGGAAGACAGGATACTGGGGACTAGGTGGACCTTTGGTTTTACCCAGTATGGCTGTTCTTGTATTCTTATGTCCCCATAGTGCTTAGTGCCTGATATCAACTCCAGGTTCTAATGAATCCATAAAATGTCTTAGCACAGAAACCTTTGGTGTTCCAAGTAAACAAAATGATAAATGAGAACACTCTGCACATAAAAGATTGCAGAACAGGCTGTGATTAACGGTTAACTGGATTTTTAAAGTCTGCAGCAGTCCATGCACTTTCAGCTTGCTACTGATGTACATTTATCTAGGGCCTGTTTTCTCCTTGACAGATGGATGCCTTGCTTCATGTTTGAATGCATAATTTAACCTGACAGACTCAATTTCTTTTCCACAGGGCCGTGGCGGCAAGGGAAGCATCTACGTCTGGGCCTCTGGAGATGGAGGCAGCTATGATGATTGTAACTGTGACGGCTATGCATCAAGCATGTGGACTATCTCCATCAATTCTGCTATTAATGATGGCCGGACAGCTCTGTACGATGAAAGCTGCTCTTCGACCCTGGCCTCCACGTTCAGCAATGGGAGGAAGAGAAATCCCGAAGCTGGTGTGGTGAGTGCAGATATTATTGTGCTGTTGTCCTGCTCCCTACACTCACACACGTCTGTACGCATCATTTTCTGCTTAGGAGCAGCAGATGTTCCTTTGTTAAAACTAATATTTTCTCATTCACAATACCTGACAATGCCCAAACTGTCAGCTGATGAGATGGGAGGTCGATATTGAAAGCAGCAATGAGCTTCTATGTTTTATGGCTGCATGTAGGTGGTGTTCCCTAGTTATCAGAATACAACTTGGAAAGTGAAGCTGGGGCTTATTTATTCATATGTCCTCAGAATTTTTAATTCCCAGGCAGACTTTCTTTGTGTAATTGCATGATAACGAAGAGTTGAAATCCCCAGCATAACACATCACCTCCAATTTGAGCATATTGTAGGCTAATATAGTCATTGCCAATTTGTCTGTAACCCTGTGTATGTTTGGCAGAATAAGGTTGATAACGAAACAAGTTCAGGGCAAAGTAGTAGTGAAATATGGAATATTGTCAAGCTTCCTGGGTGGTTTCTGCATATTCTCGCTCCTTGCCAGTCTGTTTAGTGTTTTTCTTGAGAGGTTGGTCTAGGAGTGTGGTTACAGAAATGGTTCTTTATTTAATAGCTTAAGAAGCCTCTAGAGCAAAGGATTAAAGCTCCTTTTTAATGTGTGTAAAACTCTAAATAAACAAGCTTGACATTTGTATCACAAATTCCCATTGTTTAATTCAACAGTGATCTATTTTTATTATTAGCATTGTAGTAACACCTAGGAGCCCCAGACATGGACCAGGAGCCCATTGTGTGAGGTGCTGTACAAAACAGAAGATGGAGCCTGTTCCAAAGATGACAAATTAGGTGTCAGATTATACCTGATAGGTTCAGGCCCGTGTTGAGGGCAGAGTGGAGCTTCACACCCTAGGGGTACAATCCCTCACAGTTCCAGGTGTACACTAGGAATATTTCCACTATGCCACCTCTTGGAAAGGTACAGCATGCTCCTCCTAGTATGCTAGTGTGTGGTGGGGATTCTCTTACTTTAATAGTCTTCAGATCATCCAGGGTGGGGTCTGATACTTAAAAGGGGCCAGGCAGGTGTCTTAATAAAAAGGTCAATGTTTGTCAACAGATACTACACATTTTCCAGTTATTTCATGTTCTGAGTATAGAGACAATCTGGACTGTCCTAGATCTGTTGTATGAGTTTGAAAATACTGATTTATTTCATTGGGTCAGTTGTATGCATGAAGTGATCTACATTACATACATGACTATCACTGTGCAATGCAGACTGTGTCACATTTCCCTCTAGCGGCTAGTCCTCATAGATGATAGCACCCATACTACTGCCTGCTATTGGAGCTACTCCTGTAACTCAAGCAGTAGAAAACTACTATGGTGCTAAAAGTCTTGGGTTCAAATCCTATTGATGACTGGAGGGGCTTTGTGACATTTATAGAAATATAATATCTCTATGAATTTTAGATGTTAATGAATGTTTACTTCTTACTGTCATTGTCCGATCACATGTTCCCACCTGCCCTGTGTATCGATCCATTCTATTTTAAAGGTGATCTAGTCGTTTGAAAAGGCAGTAATTATTCTGTTCCTAGTGACAGGTATAACATTACTCTCATCAACACGTATTGCCTTCCACGCTATTCCATGTCTGTAGCACAACGGAGAAGGAAAGAACTAGTCTTACACATTTTTTCGATATTTTTGCAGGCTACTACGGATTTATATGGCAACTGCACCCTACGGCATTCTGGAACATCTGCAGCTGCACCTGAGGCAGCTGGCGTCTTTGCGTTGGCACTGGAGGCTAAGTAGGTTTAGGAAAAGAGGGATTTTTTTTTTCTTTTTGGAATGACTTGTCTGTAAGGCTGACGTTAAGGGCTGTTAACGCTACAACAGCCAGATCCAAAGCCCATTGAAATAAATAGAAAGCCTCCTATTGAACGTCAAGAGCTTTGAATCAAGCCCTGGGTGATGAGTTTATGTAAATACTGCAATGCCCTCATCTGCATAGTGTATATAATGTGCACTGCCTTATTTGCATATATTGATTCCTTTTACAGATATTTCCTCCCCTCCCCACCTGCTTTGTCTCTGGCTGCCTGCTGACGTGCCCTTCATAGTCTCTCTCCGACTCCACCGTCTGTCTCCCCGATGCCCCCTTCCCAAGCTGACTCACCTGTTTCCCTCCTCCAGTTTCCTCTGTCCCCACTTCTGGCTGTGTCCCCATGGACTCCCCCCACCTCTTGAGTTTTCCTCTGCTCTACCACCAGTTGCTCCCTGACCATATAAACCCTGGCTAGCACACAGTTCTCCACCCACCCATGGATGTAGAGGTATGGCTAGAATGACTGCCTACACAGGACCACTGTGTCCATCATGCTGCCCTGTGCACTTGCCATATTTCTATACTGTGAGCAGACTGGGGTCTGTGCTCCAGACAGGGTCTCTTTTCTTTGAGTTCTGGAGGACTAATAGGTGTCTCTATGATTTAAAATCCTAGAACTTTGACCATACACGGTATGTCTACACTGCAGTTGGGAGCAAGCCTTCCAATCTGATACGCTTTACAGTCAGAAGGGACCATCGTGATCATCTAGTCTGACCTCCTGCATGTTGCAGGCCACAGAACCTCACCCACCCACTCCTGTAATAGACCCCTAACCTCTGGCTGAGTTACTGAAGTCCTCAAATCATGGTTTAAAGACCTCATGTTATAGAGAATCCACCATTTACACTAGTTTAAACCTGCAAGTGACCCATGCCCCATGCTGCAGAGGAAGGTGAAAACCCCCCTGGATCTCTGCCAATCTGACCCGGTGGAAAATTCCCAAATATGGCGATCAGTTAGACCCTGAGCATGTGGACAAGACCTACCAGGCAGATACCTGGGAAAGAATTCTCAGTAGTAACTCAGAGCGCTCCCCATCTAGTGTCCCGTCTCCAGCAGTTGGGGATTTTTGCTACTGGCAGTCGCCGATGGACCACATGCCATTGTAGGCAGTCTCAGCAAATAGACTTGGGCTAGCATGCTAAAAATAGCTAAAACCTGAGCCACAATGTCTACACTTCTATTTTTAGTGCATTTACCTTACTGAGTGTTCAAATACACCAGTCCTTTCAAACTTATTATGGAAAGAGAAAACCATCCTCTTCTTCATCATCATCATCATTATGTTCCTAATATGCCTCTGGCATTTAGGGCAGTAATGAAACTCCTCCACTCCTGTCTGTTTCTTGCAAGTCTTTCAATGGTTCCCCAGCTGTGCCCCGGGTTTTCCAGCTCGGCTTCCACAGCACTTCGCCATGTTGTTTTCGGGCGGCCTTGTTTTCACTTGCCTTCTGGTGTCCATCTTATTGCTACTCTGGTGATGGAATCAGTTTCCATCCGAAGCACATGACTGATCCACCTCCAACGCCTCCTGGCAATGATGGTGCTCAGATCCTCTTCACTGCACTGTGTCAATAGATCTTGGTTTGAGATTGTTCTGGGCCAAAAGAGATGGAGGATTTTTCTGAGGCAGGTTTATGGAATGAAGACAGTTCGGACATGTCAGACTTTCTCATTCCCCTTCTAAACACCACAAAATAACAACCTTTTTCTATATTCTTCTTCCATAGCCTGGATCTGACGTGGAGAGACATGCAGCATCTGACAGTGCTCACCTCCAAAAGGAACCAACTTCATGACGAAGTCCATCAATGGCGTAGAAATGGTGTTGGTCTGGAATTTAACCATCTGTTTGGCTATGGAGTCCTTGATGCTGGGGCAATGGTTAAAATGGCAAAAGACTGGAAGACTGTTCCAGAGAGATTCCACTGCGTTGGAGGATCAATACAAGAACCTGAGTAAGTGAAGACAATGCTGTTTTTCCAATCTAGGGAGTTTGTTCCCTTTCAGACACTTAAGTGACCACAGACAGACACACATAGAAACAGTGACCCCAACACACCCTCAGTATCAGATTTTCTCCCAGAAATATATGTCCCATACTGCCCAGCCCTCTCCTCGACAGCACAAATATTTTAAGGCGATCATTCCTTAAAAGGAATAATATGCCACCTGATTATCTCAAATAGTTATTCAGACACTTAAATTTAAACACACTGGTTTAGATAAGACAGTAAAACAAGTTTATTAACTACAAAGAGATAGATTTTAAGTAAGTACAAGTAATGAGACATAAAAGTCAGAAATGGTTACAAGAAAAATAAAGATAAGATGTTTGCTAAAGCCTAATTTAACAAACTGTACTAGAATCAAGCAAAATGTCTCACTATATGCTCCAGCAGATTACTGACCAAACTCCGCAGAGTATAACACCTGCTTCCTTTGTCTCTTTGAATCCAGTGAATGCAATTAGCAGGGAGAGACAGGTGCCTTGGAGTATTTGTCCCTCCTTTTTTTAGTTTCAGTCCCCCTCTTTAAAAAATATTACCAGCTAGGCACAGGCCACAAAGGCTATGTGGAAGGATGTTCACTGCTGGCTTTTACTCACATGTTTGAACTCCCTTTCTCATCCCTTCCTGCTTGATGACTCTGTTTACTGCTTAAATGCAAATTAAGTAGAGCCCATATTCCTTTGTTTGGGACAGACCTGTTTGCCAATTTCTGTTTGGGCAGAGCTGTGGGGTTTAAACAAGTGTTAATAACACCATACAGGAGAATCTTATAGCTTCACGTACAATGTTACCACACATATTTTATCAGGACAATACTGACCAACAAATCATGAGTTTTCAAATGATACTTTACAAAGCATGCTTTGTAAAAAGATTATTACAATAGTGTGTGGGTGTGAACACATAGGTATATTCTGTTACAATGTGATATATTTAAATTTGGCAATTTCCTAGTCTAGTGGATAATGTTAACTCCAGAAAACTATAACAATCACTTACAGGTATCAAAGATTCAGTTTGAACATTACAGTATTTAATTGTGTTTGTTTTATGTTCTTCACATCTCTAATTGCCAGCTAGGTAGGCAAATTATTTTCTGATTACTTTCATGTGCAAAGTAGAATGAGTCAACAAGTGAATCAATTAATACTAATTGACTACAACAGCTAAAGTTCAATTTAATTATTTGAAATACTAACCTAATGATGGCCAATTTATGCCTATAACATTTTCAATTTGGCTTTTCAGTGCCATTGTTAAAGGCATTATTATTTTATAGAAAAAGGAGAAGAAAGCAATGTACCACCATGGCACAGAGCTAAGATAGGCCAGGAAGGCTGTGAGTTGCTTTTGCAAAACCTCATCCATTAAATTTTGTTTCTGCAAAACCAAAGCCAAGGGATGGTTCAGATTTGACTGAATAACTAAAATGCAGAATGATTATGTTTATAAAGACAAATTTGGCCAAAATCTCCTCTCAAGTAGAGCTGGGCAGGATGAAAAATCAAAATATCAACAATATTTGCATACTGAAAACCCTTTTATTTTCCATTTTGGGTCAATCGAAATGTTTTGTTTTGATAATTTCAAAATGTTTTTTTTATTTCATCATTCTTTTCTTTTTTAACCTTTTTCAGTTGTATTAGCTTAAATTTCTAAACAAAAATTTGTTTCAAACTGGAAAACGAAATTTTCCATTTAATAACTTTTTTCTGACCTTTTTTTTGGAGTGGGAAAATCTGTCAATTCCAACCCTATTTCATGAAAAGTTTTGGTTTTGATAACTCAGCATTTTTTAATTAAAAAAACAATGTGTTGAAAAATTTCTGACCGTCACTGCCTCTATCACTTTAATGCAGCACCCTTAAAGTAAACTGGGATTATACTGGGGTAAATGAAAGAGGTTAGTCCGTTACGTCTGTCTGCGTCCAAAAGTTAAAATTGTAGAGACATCTTGTGAGCATATTCAGCAAAAAAAAGCTCAGTATGTACCTAATAGTCTCCTCCTTTCTTAATTTCCCAGTCACATTACCACTACCGAAATGTATTAGATAGAAGTATGCCGTCGTTTTGCAATGATTAACGTCATCACATCAAAAAGGATCCCCAACTGAAAGACATGATGGGATGGCAAAATAAATGAAAGTTGGTGCTCTTTACTGCTGAAGTATTTTTAAAGAGGTGCTTTGCCCTGGTGGAGGTATCCAAGGAACAAGGGATATGGCTGGAATGTATTTGCTTTCCAGGGATTCCCAGGTAGAAGAAAGCCTTTTTGGAAACATCTACGCTGTGATAAAAAACCCATTGCACCAAGTCTCAAAGCCTGGGTCAGCTGACTTGGGCTGGGGCTGCAGGACTAAAAACTGCCGTGGAGACATTTGGGCTTGGACTGGGGCTCTGAGACCCTCCCCCCTCGTAGGGTCTCAGAGCCCGGGCATCTACACTGCAATAGTATAACCCCACAGCTGATCCTGGACTGTCCAAGTCAGCTGACCCGGGCCAACCGCAGCCATGCCACAGGTCTTTTATTGCAGTGTAGATGTTACTTTTGTGGCTGTTCCACTTGCCAATAGCCCCGGAACTGGGGGGGGGGGCGGGCAAAAAGTGGCTTGAAGCCACCTTTTCACATCCTCCTGAGCTACGCCTAGCACAGCTTGGACAAATTCCAAGATCTGGTTTTCTAAGGGGGAGGTTTCAAAGGCACAAATGATAAGCCATTTCAATGAGAGTCAGGCACCTTACTGGTAACCGTGCTTGAAAATCTCTCCCTAATCTGTTACAGACTCAAGCCAGAAAATACTAGCATACATTTGATTCACCGTATGCACCTAAAATATTTGATTGTGTTTTATATAAATGTCTAATATTACAGTGTTGATGCCACACATCCGGCGTGCCTCTCATGTGGATAATA
This sequence comes from Malaclemys terrapin pileata, assembly GCF_027887155.1. Taxonomy (NCBI): domain Eukaryota; kingdom Metazoa; phylum Chordata; order Testudines; family Emydidae; genus Malaclemys; species Malaclemys terrapin. The sequence continues at coordinate 19,752,920 of NC_071507.1, read as the reverse complement.
AAATTCATGATTTGCAACATCTTTATACTTTGGGTTTTAAAATAAAAACAAAACCCATATGAGGAGGATCCAGCCCATCTCCAGCGATTCTGTTTGGATGACGAGTGTAACTGACATTTTGCTTCAGCCATGGATAATTGTTTTATTTTTGTAGTTGGGCATTGCTGCCGCAATGTTTTCTATATTTAGGTTGGTGAGCACAGGATAGACCGTAGTGTGCCATAGCAACACTGCTGATTAGCAGAAACAGGCTGGGGAAGAATCTACAGCCTATTGTGTGTGATGTGACGAAAAGACATCGGTATTTAAAGTTTGAGATTCTCTAGGCTTCAAAATGGAGGAAATATGGATGCCAACAAGACCTCAATAATGACACCACACCATTGGAGGTTGTGTCGACTTCTAGCCAGGTGTCCTGAGCTTGATTGATTTCATCTGCATCATTGCTGATTTATAACTGTTCAAAGAAAGTTTTTTCAAGTTTTACTGGCAGATTAACATATTTCACATCTAAGTGACTTTTAAATCAACCTCCCTCCCCATCTACAACTGGTGCATGCAGTGTGGCAAATCAGGTTTGGAAGATAAAATCTTCATAGCATTATATCTTTATTTTGAACATTTTATATTGTTAATATGTATATGTACAATGGTCAAGATTCTGCTCCCTTTATGCACACTGAGTATTTACTTATATTCCTCAAGTAGTCCTGGTAAGGTACTACTCCATGCGTTTAAGGGGAACAGAATCTGGCCCAAAGCCATTAGTAATGCTCTATGAAAGGCAGTGTGGCCTAGTGGATAGTGTAGTTGCTGGGGACTCAGGGGAGCTGGGTTTTAGTCCCAGCTCTACTACTGGTCTGCTAGATTACCTTAGACAAATTACTTTGCTTCTTTGTGCCTCAGTTTCCCTATCTATAAAATGGGGGTAATGATCCTGACTTCCTTTGTAAAGCGCTTTGAGATCTATTGATGAGAAGAGCTATGTAATATCATCATTATAACATAAGACTCAGGATTTATTTCAGGATCAACACTGTCACTTGTGAGAGGAGACAGGCTTTGGGCACACCTTCGTGAAATGCTTTCTTTACTGCTCTTAGAAGAATTGTGCTATTTTGTTATTATTGGAAAAGGGTGGGATTTATAGGTGTAGCAGTTTGTACCCATTTCTCATAAAAATAAAACATTAAAAATAAAAACATTATTCAACAGCATGACAGTGATCTTGTAATAATTTACCTCTAACGTACTTTACTATATTAAAAAACCTAGGCTGGAACAGAACCTATTTATCTTTAAAAAATACATTTGGATACTGTTCTGGATTTATTAAACTTTATTCTAAATTATTGAAATAAAGAAAAGGTCACATTTTCATATACATTTCAGAAAGCTTTAACAAAAACAACCTTAGGTTTGGAAAGTGCATGGTAGTTAAAGGGAGAACATTGAATGTTGCTTCTTCCCAGGTCGCCCCCTCTTAATCTGAATTAATTTGGTTAATAATCAGTAATTAATAACAGTTAATACCGTACATGTACAAAAGTGCCTTTCCTCTCAAAGAATCCCAAAGCACTTTTCAAACTTCACATACTCTTAAAACAGTTGAGTTAGCAATCTCACTCCTGCAAAAAAAAATAAAAATAGAAAAAATAAATGCCATGGGAGCTTTAATCGCTACAGGTAGTCTAACCCTCAGTTTTACATCTCATCTGGGGAAGACAGCACCTCTAATATCGGACTGGAACATGAGTTCAGTGCAGACTCAATGGTAAGACTGCCAACTGCTGACTCACTAACACCACTTCCTTCAACCCTAAAGTATTTTGGGGACGTTTACCATCCAAATATTGATCAAACCCAAGCCTGCTTAACCTATGAGGTCTGAAGAGATCGAGGAGGTATGAGGTCTCACTCTAGCCACAGGAAATACAGACTCTAAACTAGTTAACTATTCTTTAGACATTTTGATCTCTATGGTGTATTGCGGTGAAAGATTCCAAGACACCAGAGTTTAACTATTATGTCATTTGATAATGGACAGAAATGCAGCTTCCTCTTGCAGAGAGTCAATGGTTGCTAAGCATCAACAACCTTATCATTGGGGTTGCTCTTGCTGCCAAGGGAAAAATCATGAATTGCAACATTTAAAAGCGAGGCCTACTTTACAAAATAAAACTTTTCAAAGTCCATGTTAAGTGCCACTTTTCCTATGGACATGAGTTCCAGCCGAGTGGCATTTCTACCTAATAGTCACTCTGTTGTTCTGCATTTTGAAAAATTATTTTTTTGAACATATAAAAATAACCCTTATAAAGGCTCCTTTTGAGTCTCACTGTATCACAGTAGCAATTAGTAAAATATCAACCTTATTTTTCTCATTGCAAATGTTACTTTTAAAAGGGCAATTCTGTTTCCTCATCTCAACATGACCAATGTTGCACTTCTTAAAAGAGTGGCACATGCAACACTATAGAATTATGAACAGTTGCATAATGCAGGGGGCATGGAAGTTAGACATGGAGAAGAATTTTTGGGCAGGTCAGAAGGCAAACAGAGTTTAATAATTACATCAAAAGGATTTTTGTAATGACTGAAGTAATTCTTATATCTTTCAGCTGCTTCACTCACTCAGAGGCAACGTTTTACATTGTTCACTGCATGTTGCTGTTAAAGGCATTCACAGTTTTTTTACACTACCTCTGTAGTTAGTATGATTTGTGAGGCAATTCCTGAGGTAATTTTTCAGGGCCCAGGAGTGCCTATTAGGCATGTGCTAGTGGCAATGTGGAGCCACACTGCACCAACATAAATCCTCACTGACATTGTCGCTTTCCCCAGATGAGATGCGTCTCCTAGAGTTCTCAGGAATACCTGGGGAGTGAACTCACTGCTACTACTCTCCATTGGCTAGCACCTGAAAGGGGTGTACCACAATTCTGCCTCATCCCTACCCCTTTTGGGTTGAAAATTGGGGAACAATTGCTTTGCTCACACAAGCACAAAGAGTGTAATTGCGGGCACAAAATGTGAAATCCTAGCTCCTCTAAAGTCAATGGCAAAACTCCCATTGACTTAAGTGGGGCTAAGATTTCACCCAAAGAGTGTAAATTGCACTCATGCAGAGGCTGGCCATACATTTTGTCCCTAGTTTTTATTTCAACCATATTCAGGCAAATTTTGTTGAGTTCACTGGAGGTTTCTCTACATAAGAACTGAGTTATAATAACTAAGGAATGAAGGCCTCAGGATTTGACATATTGAGAATGTGGCAAAATAGTTGTGTCCCTCTGTGTGTGTGTGTTTGTGCGTTTCAAATGTCAAATATAGCCATTTTTTAGTATAAATGAGCAAACAAAAGTGTGTTATAATCCAGACTAAGTTAGGGATAGGACTCATGGTTTGGGTTTGAGTGCAGATTAGGGCAAGGATACAGATTTGAATCTGATGGTACTGAAATATTCTGAAATGGCCTCCTGTCATTCTAGCCAGAAATGCTTTCTGACATCCTTTAATAGTAGCTGTCTCACAAGACCAGCTGCTCTCAGTTTTTCTAGAGACTATAACATATAATGAAACCAGAACCAGAAATACTAGTAAGCAAAAAAAAGCCATGTATAATTTTTAATAGACATTGCTATTTCTTAACTATCAGCATGTACTTCCTTAACATGTTCCTTCTTTCTGTGTTTGTTTTGTAAAGTACTTTCAAATCAGGTGCTGACCTGCTCCTTAAAATGTCAATATTTTATTTATAAAGCTTGAGTCCTATCGATCTAGATTTGGCTCCTTCATTTTCTTTCAATAAATTGTTTTGAGTTAAGAAGGAAACGGTTACATACTTTGATATTAGGAGGCTATGGGAATGAACAGATAACATAATATGAAAAATAATGATTTTAGCAAATATTAAAAATAAGTACCATGTGGATTTGGTGCTCATGGTCACTTTAAGTCTCTGGATTTGGCTTGCTTTCCATTTTATTATGTAGATGACTGAAGAGTTTCATAATGGTATTTAATCCAGAGTCAGTTTTATGGTGATGCGTAAATATGAAGATGACAATGGTGAGCCATATGAAGTGATAGTTAACTTGGTGAGGCAATAGGTGAGCACTTACTGTATTCTTCAAATCATGTATGGCACAACCTCCAACTCCTGCCTGTCTAAGGAGTTCCAGTCTCCCTGCTCATTCATGCTCTTCAAATTCTATTATAGTATTTTTGTGTGTTTGTATAAATACATGTAGATGTTTAATGAAAAATAAGGTGTGCCTCATTGTATATATCATTTTAACCTACATTATTGTTATTAAACCCTCAGAAAAATACCATCAAGTGGCAAGCTGGTTCTAACACTTACAACTGATGCTTGTGAGGGGAAAGAAAACTTTGTCCGCTACCTAGAACATGTGCAAGCAGTTATAACCGTGAACTCTACTAGGCGAGGGGACCTCAACATCAACATGACATCACCTATGGGGACTAAATCCATTTTACTGAGCCGACGTCCAAGAGATGATGACTCCAAGGTGGGTTTTGACAAATGGCCTTTCATGACAACACACACTTGGGGAGAAGACCCCAGAGGCACTTGGGTTCTGGAAGTTGGATTTGTTGATAGCATGCCACAGAGGGGAGTACTGAAGGAATGGACATTGATGCTACATGGGACACAAAGCGCACCATATATAGACCAAATAGTAAGAGATTACCAATCCAAACTGGCTATGTCCAAGAAGGAAGAGCTGGAAGAAGAATTAGACGAAGCGGTAGAGAGAAGTCTGAAGAGTATACTGAGCAAGAACTAGCACTGTTCTGCATGTTGGTCTCTTTCCTTTCTAGCTCATTCTACTCACCTTTCTACTATCCAGACTTCTGTGTTAGACATATTACAATGTCTCCATAGCCAAATTATCATACTTTATAGATTTTAAAGTCTTATATCCTGTCAATGATTATTTTAATTACAACCGAAGCAATCTTTTTTTACTCTAAGCCACAGATATGTTGTTCCCTATCAACTACTCTGTACAGTTTGTGACTGTAAATGATTTTGTGTCATACAAATAGGTAATAACTTGCAAACAAATCCGTGATGGCTTTTCCCTTCATATTTTTGTGGTAAATGTTGTTTGTATTTAAAAATTTAAAAAAGAGAGAGTAAATTTTAAAACTGGCAGTTAGTGGTAATGAACCCATTTGGTCAGCTTTCATGATAGAGATGTTAACAGTAACAAGTTGGCTGGAGAGGCCTTTGAATGACCAACAGCCTGATTCTGCGCCATTGACTTCAATGGGAGTTTTCCCATTGGCTTCAGTAAGAATAGGAATAGGCCCTAAAAGGAAAAAATAATCCAGAGATTAAGAAAGATGGTAACCTTCTCTCAGAAATCAATGCCTTTTGCCATTTCCTTTTTACTTACACGCACACGCACACACACACCATTTTTTGACTTAGAGATGATTCATTTGTATGTAATAAGTGAGTCTGATAAAGGACGTGCATTAGGAAACAGGGTCCAAATGTTCTAAAAGCACAAGTATTTTTTAAAAAATTGGTAATTCAGATCCAATTTATGCCAAATCATCACATTGGGAATGAAATTTAAAATGGAGGGCTACCCTTTTGCGATATGCATCTGCTCTCCTTTATACTGAAATGTATTCTAGCAGCATAAGATAAGGCTGTGTCGGCATTTCCGTTACTGACCCCTATATTCCAGGGTTGGTAATTTGCTATGGGAGAAAATTGGCATATGCACTTTTAGTCCAAAAGCAATTTTTAATTCAAATTTTCTTTTATTTTAAATAGTAGAGCTTATGTCAGTTTTGAATTGTACTCGTTTATTTAAGAAGAAAAGCTGCTTAGATTGTTTTGTGATATGTGCACAATGCAAAGTTAGTTTTGACTAGCAATAAAGAAGAATAAATTTGTGAAAATTATCCCATAAATCGTTGTTGCTGTTTAAAGGACCTAGTCCTCAAACTCTTACACTTATGAGTGTTTTTAGCATCTGATCCAAAAAAGTAAATTAAACCTCTCAGAGCCTGATCTATCTACTGCCATTGACTTCAATGGAGATTACACGTAGTGGCAAACACAACACCCACAAGTGTTTGCAGAACTGGGATCTCAGTTAGTAATCTCTGAATAGTAACTATGGGCCCAATCCTGCAAACGCTTGCATAGTTGCTTAACTTTAAGTACATGAGTACTTACTTTGGCTTCAGCGGAACTACTCCATGCTTACAGTTATGTGCATAAGTGTTTGCAGGACTGGGGCCTAGGATGTTGGCAGTAACTAGTTTCAGAATTTGATTATTTTCTATTTTTAATATGCAGAATATGCATCTAAAATGTGTGTTATCAAGAGCTGTTTAGGTTAATCAGTTGCAAACTAAAATTAAAATGAATACGTATTTGCCTAATGATTAAAAATGACACCAACAGGTTATGATATGCATAGTTTTATCCCAGAATGTATATGTTTTCTATTATCTCAAGTGAATATTCATCTCTTAACCTTCCATAACAGGATTTTTTTTTCTTTTCCTTTCAAATCCCAAACAAATTATCTACTTAAAATATGTTTACATTATGTATACTATAAGCCAAGTTAAGCACCTAAGTGTTCATAGGATCTCCATTCCCTTACACCAGTGTAACTGAGGGGTTACTCCATTGCAGACAATTGAGTCACACTTAGGTGTAAGTGAGAGGAGAAACAGGTCCTCAGGCTTTTAGGGTACGTCCAGACTACCCGCCGAATTGGCGGGTAGTAATCGATCTATCGGGGATCGATATATCGCATCTCATCTAGATGCGATATATCGATTCCCTGAACACGCTCCCGTCGAATCCGGAACTCCACCAGGGCTAGCAGCGGTAGCGGAGTTGACGGGGGAGCCGCAGCCATCGATCCCACGCTGTAAGGACCCGCGGTAAGTCGAAATAAGATGCATCGACTTCAGCTACGCTATTCCCGTAACTGAAGTTGCGTATCTTACATCGACACTCCCTGCCCCCCCAAGTGTAGACCAGCCCTTACTTTTAAAATATCACCTAATAGGAGTGACTTTTAAAATCCTGTTGTTGTTCATTTGTTCCAACAGATGGAAAGCATCAACTATATCTCATCTTGGGGTCTTAAAATAAACCAAAGGACACCGGGGCCCACTTCTAACCTCAGATACACACATGTAGGCAATGAGCCAATTCTTAAAGTAGTAGGTGGGTGTCTTTGGAACTGGGAAGACGCCCATTGTCTTCAATGGGTTTTGAACTGGGCCTGTAGTTCCCAGTAGTTAATGGGAGTTGCACGTGCATATCAGAGGGAAGAATTTGCCCCTATTATGTGTACATATGCGTTTGATAACACACAAACACTCATGATATATAGAATATACATATAGTATGTAATATATAAATGCAAGCATACATAATATATATTACATATAATATTGAACATAATAAATACATATACACTCATGCATCATGTTTGTGTGTATGTATTTTCTAAAGAAACAGATCATTTAAACATATTAAAGAGTATTCTAAAATATGGGAAAAGTTATTGAATTAAGAAACATCCTTGTGGCAATTTTAAATGAAAGTGTACGTTAATTCCTATTGCATTCATGTAATTTTGCAATTCTCTGTTTAAACATTAAATGTCTTATATAGCAGCAAAATAACTTAATGGGTGTTCATATTTTCATAATATTGACTTAAATTATTAAGTGCAAGATGACTGTAAGGGGTGATTAACAGAAATTATGAGTTTTGATATGCGTATATATAAAATAAGTGTATATACAATATATATATATATAGCTAGACTTCAAACTCTTCAGAATTTTTGCATCAGGGTAAGCTCTGAAAAATGTCCAGTTAGAATAAGTTTTTATGGTATTGCGGATGCAAAATAAAATTAATTTATTAGCATTTATAACAGAGGAACTAATTCAGTTCTCCATTTAAAACAGGTGAATGTTGTTAAAATATAAAGCCCTGTGATGATGTTTTATAAACTGAGTAAAATAAAGAGATGTTGTAAACTGGCAGGTCCTATCATCATTGCCTATCAGAAGTCATGGGGGATGTGACATGTATTCAGTGAAACCACTTCAAAATGCTCTACTTATAATAATGCAGGCCTGATGAGGTAAATCGCATCTCAGGTATGTTTAGCACACAGGAGATAAATATCTGCATCAAAGAAAGGCATCCCAGCATAAAGGCAGTAAAACTATAGTGTTCAGCAATGTTTTAGCGGTTAGGTGTGTTATACAATGGAGCACTGTCACTTGAGGCCCCAATTCAGGAAAGAGCGTAAGCACATGGTCAAAGGTAAGCATTTGTTTGAGCCCCATTGACTTCAAGGGGTGTTAAGTAAAGGCTTAAAGTTAAGCACCTGCTTACGTGCTTTTCTGCATCAGGGCCTGAATGATCAACAGTGCTGTGAGACACAGTACGTCTTGTCCTGTGAACAACCAGCCTTCATTAGATCCAGCTGGATTGAAAGTGGAAGTGGCATTCAGCTTTTCAGAATGCAAAACAAACATAAAAAACAACCGCAAATAGCCATTTTGATCCACAAGAAACCTTTGTCTTTCCTTGGGGTTTTCCTGTTTTTAGTACCCTTTTATTCCTATAGGACAGGAATCACATGTTATTAGAAACCCAGCTATGTAGCCACCCAACATGACTGGAATGCTAAATGATCCCGGGAAATTCATTTACTCAATGCCCATTGTCATGGGAGCCAGAATAGAGTAAAACACAGGTCTCGTTCTCAGTTAAGAGACTGGCTTAACCCCTGAGGTTTAATATCCCTTCCACAATAGTTGTTAGAAAGAACAGAGATAATTCTTGCTCTTTATGCACAATTTACAAGCCCTGGGCTGTCAGATTGTGGCTTTCTCTTCTACACAGCTATCTCCAGTGCTGGTGGTCACCATACCATTCTTCCTTTGTGGCCGCTTTATTGCATGCCTGGTAGGTCTGTGGAACGCATACCTCTGAACTTAGGACCCAGCCCTGCATGGCCTCAGCTTCTGCTAATGTCAATGGGGTTCAGGGAGTTCAACACCTCACAGGCTTCAGCCCTTATCTAACACCAAAGGGCATTACGTTCTGGTGGAGTACAGTATACTGCTTCCCCCACAACATGGGGCACAGAACTTATTTCACTTGGAATTTTTATAATATAGGAAGGCCTCAAAACCAAATTTATTTTAATCACAGGTTGAAAGTCACCCCTGTGCATGGTGACATCACAAGCTCTGTGCACCACTTAAATCCACTTCAGCCCTATTTTTGAGGGCTTATGTGGTGGATGGGCTCTGTGCTTAGGCCTCTGCACAGGGAAGACTTTCCCCCATACTGAGTCAAAATATGTTTCACTAGCACACATTGCACTCAGCTGGACTCATTTACCTAGGAGAAGCCCCACTGCTTTTTGTAGGGTGACTAGAATCTGGCCCACTGTATACATTTAAAGATTCCTTGTCTACAATAAGCTGCAAAGCAACAATCTGCTGTGGAAAAGGAGCTTATGACATATACTCCATAGCATTACAATAAGACAACAGCAACAATTCCTTTAAATGAAACGTGTGTGTGAATATTACACACACACACACACACACACACGCGAAAACCCAAAAACCCAAACAAACCGCATTGGTAACTGCCTAAGGAAGCGATTCTGCTGTTATAAGATTGATTGAAGTAAAATTTGATTAGTCAGCTTTTTGGCCTTTTAGTCTAGAACTGTTTTTTCACTGTTCAGTCTTCAATTAATTTATCAACATCTCTGCATGATGTTAATGTGTGCATCACCTATCACTGTTTTAAAAAATATACCATTTTATAAAAAGCACAGTATGAGTGTAGGTTAACTAGTAAAATGCATCATCAAGCGCCAACGGAAAAAAGTGTACAGATGGTTCTTCTTGTCCCACAGTATGTAATGAGGAGTAGATTAGGGGCATGAGCCTGATTCTCGTCACCTCTTAGTCAATAGGTGTTTTATCACTGCTTGCAGGGAGCACAGGATCAAGCCCTACGTAATACAGAACATTCTGATATGCTGTAGTAGGAGTTTTGTCAGAGGTTCTTGTTAATTTCAATCGAAAAGGCCTTATAAATCCTGAAGACCTTACACAGTTTTTATTCAGCCCTTTCAATACATGTTTTATCTGAGTAAAAAGTGAGTTAAGGCCTTCACCGTTTAGGCCTGACACCTGCAAAGCATTTAAGTACATGCTTAATTTTCATGGGACTACTCACATGCTTACACTTAAGTACTTGCTTAAGTCCTCTGCTGGATCACAGTCTTTGCCCTTAAGTAATACCCAACTTATGCACACATTTTTAGGGTTCTAGCCGTGAAAGATTTTATTCTCATTGAAACTGCTGGGACTACTCACATGAATAAAGTGAGCAGGATTTGGCCTATATGGCTGTGAAAAAGAGATAGTAGGAAAGCAATATACATATGGGAGCATCATTAACATTTCATGATAAATTTATAGTTCTGGGTAATTATTAGAGTTGGTTGGGAATTTTCTATTGATTTTTTTTAATGGAAAAGGACGTTTTCCCAAAATCAAAAGTTCCCCGTGGAAAATTTTGATTTTTTCCATCAGGAGCCTCATGCCACCATTAGCCTCTATGGCATCCGTAGCTGGACTACATTTCCCATGATGTACAATGGTCTCCTCTCTGGTTGAATTGCTTCTGTGCATCATGGAAGTCCCAAGACTGTAGTGCATCGAGGGAGCTGTAGTCCAACCAGCAATCCTGGCCCATAGAGGAGAACAGGAGACATGAGGCACCCGAGCTACTCCTCACATGAGGCACTGTGGCAGCTCAGGCGGATGCAGGTGAACATCCAACTGAGCTGAAATAAAGTGTTTTGATATTTCAGAATCAAAAAATTTTGGAACTTGAAAAATTTCCACATTTTGGCTTATCTGTACACTGAAAATACCCCAACTGGACAATCTTTGAAGTGTCTGCAATCCTCTGAAGAGATTCCAATATGCACTAAAGACCTCGACCTCAGATTTTGCAGCGGGCACAATTTTAAATAGAGTTCAAGGAAGCTATTTTTTAAACCAGACAATAACAGACATTTAAGCATAAAAATTAGATGCAAGCTGCTTAAAAATAAACATAATCAAATGAAAACCCTAGTGAAATCCTAGCCCCCTTGAAGTCAATGGGAGGTTTGAGTGTAAAGGCTGAACTAAGATTCTTAATACATTCTTTTGTAAAGCTGTCCCTTTTTTTCTTTTGGTACCGTTGCATATTTTATCCTTAGTAGCCTAGATGATATGCAGTAAGATCTTAATGACAAATTCAGCCACATTTGTGTTTGGTAACATAGCTAAAAATAAATGACTGCTAAGCTTTCTTATACATAAAGGGTAGGGTATAAACAAGGGATAGTTGAAATATGTTACTGAACTAAAGTGCTTAGTCTTTCACCTTGAAAACGTCATGTCGGTCAGTTTGTTAATTGGTTAATACTAGCTTGGTTAATGCTACTATTTGATGTTAAAGGTAACACACACGCACTGTGACTATGTTCTTTAGGATGCAAAGCTTTTATTCAATGAACCAGATGCCACAAGCTAACATTTGCAGCTGTCTGAAAATTGGAAACTAATGGCAGCTAAAGCATCATTAGAGGAATATAAACTGTAAGGGGCCAATTTGTAGTGGGCACATATTACTTAGGTGTGGTTTAGACAGGCAACTTCTTAATAATTACTTTCTGCTTGTCCTAATCACAAAAAATGTTGCATAATTGAACCTGCTACTAGTTGCCCAAGTACATTTTAATGATTACTACATTAAAGGTAAACCTACACCAGACAGAATTGCCATTAATGTATCAATGTTTTATATCAAACAGCAAAAGTCTCACTATGTTAGCATTGTGTCAGGGAAAAAATAATTACGTCATTTAATAACTATGCCAGACAAGTAGCTTATCAAATGATGTAACTTAAGAGCCTTTGTCTCCTAGCTTCTTCTTGCTTGTCTTCTCAATCGTTGTCTCCACAATCATAGCTGTCTCTTCGTAAGTCTGAATTCTGTCATCTGAAAACTTCTCAATGGATTCCACTACTTCCACCTTCTCATAGCTCATGGAACTGGGTAAGCTTGGTTCTCTGAATGCTTGGCCTCCTCGTTGGTCTTCTCTGTCATACTCTGTCTCTTCAAATATGTCTGGCTCTGGAGGGCTGTCTACACCAGCTGGAGGTGCTGCCTCAGGCCCTGTGATGTCTGGCTGCTTTGAGGGCTCTTCAGCTTTTTCTTCTGACTTTCTGCCCTGGTCATTTATTTCTTCTCTCTCTTCAAGCTCAGATTGCATTTCAGGGACTTCCCCTTTCTCATTTGCTGATGGTTCAGAGGGTTCAGGCAGCTCTGGAATTGGCTCCACCTCCCCACCATTTGGCATCTTTCCATTGCTAGTGGAAACAATGATCCCACCTCCAGCTGGGGTGGAGGAAGAATAGAAGCAAGGATGGTCATAGCTTGCTTCCCCTGTGACAAGTACATAGCGCCCTTTGGTGGACAAGTCAGTCTTAGGCTCGGGTCTCTTGTAGCATCTAATTTTCTCTCTCACAGTGTTACACAATTCATCAAAAGCTTTACTTATCCGAGCTCCATCAGGCACATCCTCTGGGACTGTTTCTTGCTCATCTAGTTCTAATCCTTCCTGCTTAGGTTCACATATTACTGTGCTTTCGTGTTTAAATTGAAGCTGATCCTGATGAAAGCCTTCCAGGGTTCTTTCATAGCTGTTTTCAGGTGAAAACCCATCTATGTCTTTGGAAGTGATCTCCTTTCTCCTAGAAATTTTCTTTGCCAGACCTTTTTGTCTTGGTTTCGCACTTGCAATCTCTTGCATAACCAGAGTGATATCTAAAGAAAATCCAAAACAAAGGCAACAGCACACAACATTGAAAGGAGTTGCCCAAGGCAGTTTAGCAATCTATCTCCAAACGAAAGGGCCCCATTGTCAGTACAGTATGTGCAGAACAGAGTGCCGTTGCAAAAGTGGGCATGTATTCATTTTATGTATGAAGATGGCTACTCTGAGTGTGCAACACTGGGCACATGTTCATTTTGCATGTACAAAGACCACTTTTAGACAGAAAATGTATAAATACTAACTTCTGCATGTACAAAACTGAGCGCACAAAATCAGCACCTCTAAACTATGAAGACTATACTAATGCTCTGAAGGTACATTTAGGGCTCACTGCTGCTTTTCAGTATAGTGTGCAACACCACTATCTTGGATCAGTAGCAGGATTAAGGGCCATACCCACATGGAAGTAGCTCCTGTGGTTGCTTCACAGGCCTCCTGGGCTTTCCAGCTGCAGAAACGTCTCCCAGATGTGACGGGAAAAACATCCCCATGTTAAAAAACATTCCCCCTGCCCCGTTCCTTGTGGAAGAATTGCAGACTCCACCCAGAGCTATCACCAGAAATGCAGATCAGGTTCACGTGAATGTTGACAGGAGGCTCACTCATGTCCTAACACAGAGGCAAGTTCTTCCCTTACTCTCTAGTCAAGTCCTGTAGGTAATGATCCGAAGTACAGTTAGATGCATGGGCCAGATGCTCAGCTGGTGTAAATGAACATAACTTCATTGACTTCCACGGAGATGCATCTATGTACATCAGTTGAGGATCTGGTCTCCATGTATTAGTAGCTAATTTGTTCACTAACAAACTTAATTAAAGCCTGCTGTATTTGGCGCTACACTAAGGGAAACACCCTATTTGGTCTCCAAAAATTTGAACATCTGACAGTTTATCTTCATTTTTTAACATGCCTTGTTTTCAATAAAACATCCAATTACCCATCTATTTATCATGATACTTCTGAGACATCATTCAACTTGGTATGTAAAGTACCTAGGTATCAAACCATCCATCTCCATTGTTAACAAAGTCATTTCTACTTTAGCCCCGGATATTTTCCTTCACTAGTTCCTGCTCTTACAAACATCCTAATTCTAAATGTATTAATCAGACAGCTCTGGGGAGCAATCATACAGTGCGGAATGTGACTCCATTTAGCTCAAACTGGGTCATGGCAGATAAACAAGACTAAATTGCCTATCTGTATTTGCAGGGCTACCCAAATGTTCCTATTTTGTTTAGTGATAATGAAAGGATGGTCAGACTTGGGATATAACCTAAATCCTATGTGATCTCATCGCATTTTTTTTTAAAAAGGCTCCCTGTTCTATTAGTTCTCTTTGTGCATCTCATTTATTCAGTGCAAGCTACTTCTGTTGCAGTAAGTCATGCCACCAGTATAGCAAAGGAACCAATTGGTTAGGGCAGTGGTTCCCAAACTTGTTTCGCCGCTTGTGCATGGAAAGCCCCTGGCGGGCCGGGCCAGTTTGTTTACCTGCCGCGTCCGCAGGTCCGGCTGATTGTGGCTCCCAGTGGCCGCGGTTCGCTGCTCCAGGCCAATGGGAGCTGCTGGAAGCAGCGGCCACTATGTCCTTGGCCCGCGCTGCTTCCAGCAGCTCCCATTGGCCTGGAGCAGCGAACTGCAGCCACTGGGAGCTGCGATTGGCCGAACCTGCAGACGCGGCAGGTAAACAAACTGACCTGGCCCACCAGGGGCTTTCCCTGCACAAGCAGCGGAACATGTTTGAGAACCACTGGGTTAGGGGATCCAGCCTTCAAGGACCAGAACTGAAGCCAACTGATGTAAACTGAAAGTCTCCCATTGACTTCAATAGGTTCTGGTTTAGGCCCCAACAATGGGGTCTATGCTGAAGACAAATGAAAAATGGGTTAAAATGCAAATGTTCCTCTATTTACTCAAACAAGAAAAGAATAACAGCCGTTTACCTCGCCTCCTCCAGGTTGTAGTGTGGCAGGGTCTGTAGCTCTGTGTGAAGAGTGCAACTGGGGTTCCAATTATGGCAGAATTTAACCTGGCAGAGAGAATTTGCATGAGTCAGATTTCCCCCAGAATACCTTAAACAAGTAGGACAATTTGCCTCACATTGAAATGGGAACATAAAATACCATTTAAATCAATACAGCGTAGAGGCTGTGTACTACTGGCCAGATTCCCTGCTGGTGTAAATCAGCAATGCCTTCATTGTCTTCAATGGAACTATGCCGATTTACACCAACAGAGGATCTGGCCTACTCTACTTACCTATAGCATGTAGAGCAAAGCACATCGTTTTAAAAAGCAGCCCTAGTTTTGTCAGGGAATGATTTCATAATGTAAGGGGAGATTTTGAAAGGCACAAAGGGCAGTTAGACATCCCATGCCCTCTGGAAGTCAGCGGGATCTGGGTATCTAACTCTTTTGGCGATCTTCCCCCTAGAACTAAGGGCCATATACAGTTCTCAAACCATACGCATATGCAGTTTAATGCAAATAAGAAAGCAGTCAATAAAAGTAAACTAGATTCTTTATTTAACTTAGTTCAACAACTCTTGCCATCTGCTCATTTTTCTTCATGCAAGCTCCCTCTAGTGTTCCCAGCCAGGCACTGCACCTACTTGTTCCTGCTCTGTTTAATTAACCTTGCCTATCGCCTGCAACTCTGAATGAACCAGTGGGAGCTCAAATGCATATCAAATAAGAGGATAAAATGCCCCTTCAATTCACAAGAACGCACACAAAATGTAGTTTAAGGGTAAGGCTTATGGTGACAAGTATCGGGTCAAAAAAAGCCTAAATCAGTTCACTTTTCAGTTCCCCCCACTAAAGGTTCTGCAGTGCTGAAATACAATGGGTGGGGACCGGCCAGCTGAGACAGAAAACATAATGGAACTGTGACACACTGTACCTCAAAATAACAACCTGTAACCCCATATGCACCACTTGTATATGGTTATGATATTTTTGTAACAAAAATATGCCTTGTGAAATATCATTGGAAAAGTCATAAGCTATTGGACATTACTAGCCTGTTGAAATGCAGGTATCATTAGTGTATATGAAGTTATGAGATTTTTGTTATATGTTTGTCACTGAAACATGTTGCGAGCTGGAAAACATGCAGACTAGCTCTTCTCTGGCAACAAAGGAGTGACCAACACCCAACCAGGTGTTAAGCAACCACCATCAGTCATTCACCAGCAAGGGAGTTTTAAACAAGTGATTTGCAATTCACATGAGAGTCAGTTACTCATGCATGTACACCACGGGGCTGCCTAACCACCATGACACAGCAAGGATTTTTCCAGCATCGAGGAAAGTATAAAATAAGGGACAGTGACATAACCACCTCACCTTATTGTAATCTTCAATAACCCTGCTCAGCTGCCTTCTAATCTTGGAGGTGTCTAACATCCGTAGGCTTCTAAATCTCTACACTTAAGTCCCCTAGGTGCCTACATTTCTGCCATTGACCATGTGCAAAGCTGCTTCAGGCTCAGCAAAAGTGCAGCTATCTCACACCTAAACCCCAGCAAGATCTTCAAACTGGATGTTGTCCCACCTAGCTCACCTGGAGGGCTTGTTCTGGTAGGCATGCCCATAGCACACCTAACCCCACACCAAATGGCTGTGACGTTGGGGAGGGAAGCGGGCAGATGAGGAGCTAGACCTAGACCCCCAACACCTTAATCTAGTGGTTAAGGATATGAGAAGCCCAGGCTTAATGCCCCTCTCTACTTGAGGTGGAGACTGGATGTGACATTGAGTCTCCCATCTCTTAGGTGCGTGTCCTAACTACTAGCTATGGGATACTTTGCTATGAAAGGTTTAAGAGTGGTAGCTGTGTTAGTCTGTCTGTATCAGCAAAAAGAATGAGTATTTGTGGCACCTTAGAGACTAACAAATTTATTTGAGCATAAGCTTTTGTGGGCTAAAGCCCACTTCATCAGATGCATGCAGTGGAAGTCTCTTAATTTCTCCTGTTGAATCATAGAATATGAGGGTTGAAAGGGACCTCAGGAGGTCATCTAGTCCAACCCCCTACTCAAAGCAGGACCAATCCCCAGACAGACTTTTGCCCCAGATTCCTAAATGGCCCCCCTCAAGGATTGAACTCATAACCCTGGGTTTAGCAGGCCAATACTCAAAACTACTGAGTTATCCCCCCGCCCCCGCCACAGTTTATAAAAAGCTGGTCCACAGTTTATAAAAAAATAAATATGTACTTTAATTTAAAGAGAGTGAGCACATATGATGTTATAGGCTAGTGGGTAGGTGTGGCACTCTGAATTTCAGAATGGCACCCTGGCACCCCCATATTCACAATGGTGATATAATTATATGTTTTGTACAAAGCATGCCTTCTGAAGTACAATTTAAAAAGTCTTGATCTGTGGACCATCAATAGCCTGTTGAATATGCTATTGTATCTAAAGTTATGAAGTTTTGCTATGTGTATGTTATTGAAATATTTTGTGAGGTCGGGATGACCCACAACCAGCCTTTCAGATACAACAATGGAGTAGCCAGATGTGCTGATGACCCATTGAAGGGAATCCACTCTCCCACCGACCATCTCAGAAGACTTCTCAGAGAGAGCACGTAGACAATGGAGACTGCTTGGCCAATGGAATCGGACTCCCTTTCACAAGCAAAAGATCTTTCCAGCAAGTTGGAAGAAACTATAATGAGGGGAAGTGACATCATGGCTTGGTCTCACTCCCGCCACAACTCAACACCCAGAAGAAACTTCTAGAGGATAAAGACTTTGAACTGGGGAGGGTAGTCCTAGCCGGTGTACTGAGGTTTGTACCATCCATCAGGGTAAGACACTGTTTGAGTCAAATCCTATTTGGTTTATAGAACTCAGATTGCAAATTTACTTTTATTTCTTGGGGAACCAACTTTGATCTATATGCTTACTACCTATAAGCATTTAAAATCTACCTTACTGTAGTTAATAAATCTGTTTTATATTTTACCTAAAACAGTGCGTTTTGGTTGAAGTGCTTGGAAATTTCAGGATCTAGCCCCAAACTGCTGGCAAGATTTTAAACAGCTAGCCTCCAGTATGTAACTGACTGGTTATTAGAGCTCTGCAGAGGGCGGTCAGTTCACAGAATCACGTCCTTTGTGTATAAAAATTAAAAGACAGCAGGCAAATGGTGACTAGACTGACAGGCTGGATGAGAACCTCATACTCTCTTCACACTGGCCCTGAGCTGTCTCTCTCCATTGGCTTCAGTGGGCTTTGGATGAGGACCACTGTCCTCAGGTTCCTGCTTTGAGAACCCCATGGGTAGTAAAGTTCACATAGGCTTTAGCTGGATTAAACACATTCCCATTTTCAAATACTAGGCTCCTGCACTGTCACTGACAATCCCCAGGGATGCACCATTAGGGTTGCCAGGTTTTTTTTTACCAGAAAGTCCGGTCAAAAAGGGAACCTGGCAGTGTCCTGTCAGCGCTGCTGACCACCAGCCTCTGCCACCAGGGAGTGGGAAGAGGAGCAGCTGCTGCTGGAGCCTGGAGGAGCACTCAGGAATGGCTCCAGCAGAGAGAGGTGGCTCCCCCATCCTGCCCCGAGCGTGGCTCTCCCTCCCCCAACCTGCCCTACTCACCCTCCAGCCTCGGAGCATGCCTCTCCCTTCCCCGTCCTGCCCCAGTCACCCCTCCATCACTAGAGTGCGGCTCTTCCTTCCCCACTCTGCCCCAGTCACCTCCATCCCTGGAGCACAGCTCTCCCTTGCCCGTCCTGCCCCAGTCACCCCTCCATCACCAGAGCGCGGCTCTTCCTTCCCCACCCTGCCCCAGTCACCTCCACCCCTGGAGCACAGCTCTCCCTTGCCCGGCCTGCCTCAGTCACCCACACCCCTAGAGTCCTGTTTAGTTAGCAGGGGGAGGGTGGTGGAGAGAGCAGTGAGCAATGGGGGGAGGGAGGGAAGAGGAGCAGGGGGCGGAGCATCGAGCAAAAGAGGTGGAGCAAGGGACAGGGCCTCAGGGGAAGAGGCGCAGCAAGTGGGGGAGGTTCCAGTGCTCAATGTCAGGTTTTTCACAAATTAGAAAGTTGGCCACCCTATGCACCATACAGAAAGTAGCCCTACCGGTTGTCTTCATTCTCAATGATACGTTTGTACCGCTCCAGCTCATTCTCCAGGGACTGCTGATATATCACCAGCTGGTGACAGTCACTTGTGAACTTCTCCAAGGTCCTTTCAGCATCCTCTATCTCCTTCCTAAGGGCGTCAATCTGCTCATTGTACAGCTGAACCTCATCATCATAACTCTCTTGAGTGCTCTTAATAGCTTGTTCCAGCATGGTTGTCTGAAATAAAGGAAATTGAAAGCAATGATATACAGCATTTCCTAGATGGGGACTGGCACACATTTTCAGAGGAATCATTAAATGGCGAGACATACTTTTTTATGTCAGCAAACTAATGACTGAAAATAAGTCATATCCTTTGGCACAATTATTGAAGAGGAAGCGGACTACAATACTATGCATGGCTAGTGAGATGACCTAGTGACTACAGATGGATGGTTTTCCCATCCCATGAGATTTTGAGATTTCATTTTTTTTCCCCATACTGAAGTAGGATGAAAAGTTGCAACCTCAAACATTTTCATGGACCAATAATCTGAAAAAAAAAATCAGATTGGTTAAATCAAAACAATTCTGAAACCGTTTGGTTTGATTTTGATTTTGTAAAACCCCTTTTAAAGTCTAAATTAAATAAAGCCCAAAACTTTTCCACAGAAAGGTTTGGAATTGTGAGTTTTGTTGAAACTTACTCTTTTTTGCAAACAGTTTTGGGTTCTACAAATCTGCATTTTCCTATGAACAAGTATTTAGGTCAGAGAATTCCCCTCCAGCTCTCACTATGCAGATGTCTCTCAGAGGGCATCTAAGTGGGCCAGATGAATAGCTTCCACAAAGGTCTTGGGTTCCCTTGCACAAGCTCTGAAAACTGGGCCTGATGCTGCATCATTAAAGCCTATTGGCATTTTCATTACATTCATTTAGTTATTAATTCATATTTAAAAAATACATCTATTGCTCCCACCCAGTGCCATGGTCAGCTATTCCATAAATTAAAACATAGACCAAGGCTTTTCTATAAATATACCCATCATAGCCCACACTACCCTGAGCAGCCTTAATATAGACAGTCAGAAGATGGGCTTTGCAAATCTGGTCTCTGGCAGACAAAAGGGAGGAGGGGGAGCAGGTTTGAAAATCGGAGGAAGACGGATGGTTTGGGGGCTGCAGCATAGACAGGAGGTCTGAGCTCGATTCCTGACTCCACTGCAGATGTTATGTATGTTTCCAGGCAAGTCGCTCAGAGTTTCAGTGTTGGTTTAAGTATCAGAGGGGTAGCTGTGTTAGTCTGAATCTGTTAAAAGTAACAGAGGGTCCTGTGGCACCTTTGAGACTAACAGAAGTATTGGGAGCATAAGCTTTCGTGGGTAAGAACCTCACTTCTTCAGATGCAAGAAGTGAGGTTCTTACCCACGAAAGCTTATGCTCCCAATACTTCTGTTAGTCTCAAAGGTGCCACAGGACCCAGTGTTGGTTTAGTGGCCACAGTGCTGCATTTGCAGGAAGGGGAGACACATTAATGCACTATGCCAACAGCAATGGCCAGAGTCGTTCTGCCCATGGAAGCCACAGGCAGTCAGAATTCCTCTGGCAGGAGCAGGCTCATGGATGCTTCTTACAGCTCCTTTTTGGAAGGTCAGCCTATATTCTTCTTGCACCACCTCTTCTTTAGAGGAAGCTTGGCTCTAGCCCTAGTAGGTTGAAGTTGCTAAACATCCCCTGGACTTGGCACTCCAAAGGCACCAGCACCAGGATTACAGCTGCTGACTGGACAGGAGCCTAGAGAAGAGAGCTGCCTGTTCTGCCCAATGGGGAGGTGGCTAAAATCTGGCCCATAATCTCTTTCTACCTCAGTTTCGCCAGCTGTCGGTTGGGAAGTACAATACTTACATACCTCATTATTGACTGTAAAGCTCACCTTAGATGGAAAGGTGCTACATGAGTAATTCTGAGACTGCTACTCGTACAGCCATGTTACTAAATGTGACATCACTGGTGCCACGGGCATTATGGGAGCCCAGTGTGCAGCGCTGCAGACCAAGTTACAGCTAGCTGCAGTACATGTGTAGCAATCGAAAGACAAACTTTAACGTTACAAGCTGCAGCCTGCCACTGACCCTCACAAAACACTGGGGGAGAGTCACATACAGGGAGCAAGCAGCATCTAATCCTTATGAGATTGCTACTCCACCACCAAGTGAAATGGTGACCAAGGAAGTAGTACATGGAAGTTTCCTTTAAATGTTAATATCAGAACATTCTGGCTTGTAGAATAATGTAACCATCTATGCGGTGACTCCTGCATATAAATGGGATTTTAGTAATACATCACTGGAATGTAAGTTGGCCACAAGATGGTGCTGCGTCACTTGAAAAAAAAAAAAAAAAAGATAGGGAATTGCAGCAGTGTTACTTCTGCTGTTATTTTCTAGCTTATTACATAATTCCTATAGCACTTTCTTTTACAGTCACACTTTATAAGAAGGGTTCATTCATAACTAGTCTATAGAGCAGTGGGTCTCAATCAGCACACAGCTGTGGTCCATGTAACATCCTCAGGGCCATAACTTGGGAGGGGCAGGAGGGGCATAGGTGCTGGAACTAGGGGTGCTGGAGGTGCTGCTGCACCCCCTGTCTTGAAGTGGTTTCCATCATATACAGGGTTTACCATTTGGTTCATAGGCTCTCAGCTCTGGGTGCTGGGGGCAGTTGCTGGGGAGTTCTGGGGAGCAGTTCCTAGGTAGGGGGCTGGGTGCATGGGGGGCAGTCCCTGGGTGGGGGACTGTATGATGGAGGGGGCAGTTCCAGGGGGGTTGGATGATGGAGGGCGTTCCCTGGCTGGGGGGCGAGGGGCACTTTGGGATACAGTCCCTGGCTGCAGTCTCTGGCTGGGGGGCAGGCTCGGCAGCCGTGCTCTCTGGGCACTCAGCCCAGCTGCACCGCCAGCAGCAGTGCGGTGCAGCCATGCCATCCTCACAGTAAATTAATTAATTTTAACAGTTAATGTTTCGACTTATTTACTAACTTAAAATGCTCTTGGCAGACATTTGCCAGTGTTGAAATGAAAGGTGCTGTATCGATTGGAACTGTATTGCTGTCATGTAACAAATACTAAACCTGGGGGTTTTTTGTGGCTGGACAGGCAGTGTATATATTGTAAAAAGAAGAACAGGAGTACTTGTGGCACCTTAGAGACTAACAAATTTATTAGAGCATAAGCTTTCGTGGACTACAGCCCACTTCTTCGGATGCATATAGAATGGAACATATAATGAGGAGATATATATACACACATACAGAGAGCATAAACAGGTGGGAGTTGTCTTACCAACTCTGAGAGGCCAATTAATTAAGAGAAAAAAAAAAAAAAAAAAAAAAAACTTTTGAAGTGATAATCAAGCTAGCCGAGTACAGACAGTGTGATAAGAAGTGTGAGAGTACTTACAAGGGGAGATAGTCAACGTTTGTAATAGCTCAGCCATTCCCAGTCCTTATTCAAACCGGAGTTGATTGTGTCTAGTTTGCATATCAATTCTAGCTCTGCAGTCTCTCTTTGGAGTCTGTTTTTGAAGTTTTTCTGTTGTAATATAGCCACCCGCAGGTCTGTCACTGAGTGACCAGACAGGTTAAAGTGTTCTCCCACTGGTTTTTGAGTATTTTGATTCCTGATGTCAGATTTGTGTCCATTAATTCTTTTGCGTAGAGACTGTCCGGTTTGGCCAATGTACATGGCAGAGGGGCATTGCTGGCACATGATGGCATATATCACATTGGTAGATGTGCAGGTGAACGAGCCCCTGATGGTATGGCTGATGTGATTATATGCAAACTAGACACAATCAACTCCGGTTTGAATAAGGACTGGGAATGGCTGAGCTATTACAAACGTTGACTATCTCCCCTTGTAAGTACTCTCACACTTCTTATCACACTGTCTGTACTCGGCTAGCTTGATTATCACTTCAAAAGTTTTTTTTTTTTTTTTTTTCCTCTTAATTAATTGGCCTCTCAGAGTTAGTAAGACAACTCCCACCTGTTTATGCTCTCTGTATGTGTGTATATATATCTCCTCATTATATGTTCCATTCTATATGCATCCGAAGAAGTGGGCTGTAGTCCACGAAAGCTTATGCTCTAATAAATTTGTTAGTCTCTAAGGTGCCACAAGTACTCCTGTTCTTCTTTTTGCGGATACAGACTAACACGGCTGTTACTCTGAAACTTGTATATATTGTGTGCATGCTGCCCACAACACACACACAGCTGCATATGCAGCCCACAATGGTACATAGGTTGAGAACCACTGCTGTAGAGGGTTAATAAATCATTAATATATTGCTTTAATAATTCATTACTCAATTATTATAGACCGTGGGGAGGAGGACGGGCAGGAGGAGGGGGAGAGCTGATTCCTAAGAACCTGAGTGATTTGTTTTATTTGGGAAAATTCCAGCTCAATAGGTTGATTATAACCATGGCTTATAACCCCCTATAACCTCTTTTACTGATATTCTCAATGTGAGTATAACGGCTATATTTGTCATTTATTAACCCTTTATAAATGGAATCTTAATATAAAGTGTCACCTTGAAAACTAAGGTTTGATTCTGAAATGGTGACTAGTAAAGGCCAGATCATGCTCATCTTTTCTTGGGTTAACCATCTGAAGGCAGGTCGTCTCCAGTGACTTGTACACCTGAGCGGAACTCAGGCACCGTCACAGTCCATGCTGTCCCTGAGTCCCAGGTGAATTCCTGACTAGGGTGTTAGACACCCCCAGGAGGCTGAGGTAGAGGTGTGGCACTCTCATTACCCCCTCCCCCCCCCCCCCCCGTGTGCTTCCCAACTTCTCCGGGAGCAGCACACCATCCCCGGAACAGGCACGAAGTAGCCCTTACTTGTAGTGCTAAGCTAATCATTTCCCACAACTACCCATTAATTAGGTCCGTCTTAGGGGTGGGCATGTAGGTCCTGACATTCATGGCTTAAGTTGCTGTTCAGTTTTCAGCCTAGCCTGACAGGATCACAGAACCCAATGGATTGCTGCAGAAGGCACAAGCCGCACTATGAAATTCTTGGCTGGGGACAGGCAGGAGCTGCAGGGAAAGTCCTGGTAACTCATGCCCTCATGACACAGAGATTGTTGTTGCTGATGGTCCCTGGGTGTGGCTGGAGGTGCTAATTCATTGTTATCATTATCAGGGATATGTGTAGGCTGCTGTGTGAAACCTAACATGCCCTTTTTGAGGAAATTCATACATTTTAAGGCCAGAAGGGACTGTTGTGATCATCTAGTCTGACCTGCCTCATGGCACAGCCCATAGAATCTCACCCAGTAATTCCCACATCAACCCCAGCACTTGTGGAGTGAATTTAGTGCTCAGGGAAAGCGCTGAACCTACAGCTCTGAAGACCTCTGATTTTATCCCACAGTGCCAATGCAGTTCATACTGGATTGGGGGAAGGGGAGACTCAGTCCCTGGACCTTTTCAGTCCTTGGCCTGTCTGCTGAGACTGTCCATCAGCAATCCAGTTGTGATCTGGGCATTTTGTTCCACCACGAACTGGACTAAGGCCTCCAACCACTTCTACTCAGCCTACTAAGCAGCTATCACACAGTAATGACTGACCCTCTGAAACTAACTACATAAATCTTCATCCCATGATCCTGGGCCTGTTAGACAGAAGGAGGAAGCTGAGATAGGTAAAGTTCAAATAAAAACATCCTTTTCAGGCATCCGGCTTATTTGTAGGGATTAGATAATGTTTTCACCCTGTTCAAAACCCCATTAAATATCAGCCATGCTGCGTTGTTCAATGTTAGGTGTTGATCTGTTGCAATTACACTAGCCTGAATCAATGAGAGTCACTAGACTTTCCAGTTAGTTGTATGGTACCTCCGTCTGCAATTTCAATTTCTGAGTCTGCAGCTGACAAAGAATGCTCTTGTACTCTTCCAGCTGACTCTGCAGGATAGGAATTCTCCTTTCTGCCATCAGCCTTTCCTGAGAAAAAAGGAGAAAGAACGTCTGATCATGTAAACATGCCACCAGAGATTTCATTACCTACAGTCAATCTGAAAAGACAAAATGAATGATGATGAGATGACATCGCAGCCTTTTGCTACATAACTTTAATGGTCTCAAGTTCCCAATGGAGGCACTGTAGCAACACTGCTTATAGTTTAAAATAGTTCACTTCATTTGAAAGGAAAAGGTTTACCATGCTGCTGTGTGAAGCAGACTAGTAAATGCCTGCTTATACCATTCACACCCAAACAACAGTTGTTTCCTGGGGTACTGTCTTACATTGGTGCGAAAGTGAAACCTACCACCTTTGTCTCACCTGGTTTCATCCAATCAGTTTGATTCACAAGGGTTCATCTCTCTTTCTCTTGCCCCATCTTGCCTCTTTGGAGAGGGAGCAGACAAAGTAGGCTCACATCCCCATCCCCAAATCTTGGACTCTCTTTACTCTGATGGGACACATCCCTACTTCTGCTGCTGCTGGACTAGCCTTTTAACATGGGGTTGGTATAGGTCTCAGAATATACCTGGTTAGCAGAAATCCCTGTTCAAGACTTCTGACATCTCTTTTGATACTTAAGCTCCTAAAGCTCACTTAAGATTTTCAAAGCTGCAACTTTGATCTTCTGTTGTCATCATTAGAAATTCAACATTTACTCACAGATACCACGGCACCTCCCTCTACTTAGAATAGGAAATGGACTATGTGACGTTCCACTCTATATGATTTCATGAAAATATGCTAATGATTGTCAATATAATGTAACTGGAATATGCTTCATGCAAAAGGTCTCTTGTAAGATATCATTACAAAGCTTATAATTTACTGAGTGTGATCATCCTATTTGTATAAATGTATCACTCTTGTATCTGAAACTAGAAATATGAAATATAACTCTGAGGTCCTATTGTAGTTATAAATAAATAAATAAATATAAATAATGGAGATATCCCATCTCCTAGAACTGGAAGGGACCTTGAAAGGTCATTGAGTCCAGCCCCCTGCCTTCACTAGCAGGACCAAGTACTGATTTTGCCCCAGATTCCCAAGTGGCCCCCTCAAGGATTGAACTCACAACCCTGGGTTTAGCAGGCCAATGCTCAAACCACTGAGCTATCCCTCCCCCCAAGTGTGGGCCATTAATGATGGTTTGGAAGGAATCTGGATGGCTCTCATTAACCAGGACAATTGACTGTTTTACTTGTAAATCTTCCTGTATACGTGTGTGCTGGCAAATGGGTAATGAAGTCTTACAGTGACATGATCATGTCACCTGAACTGGAATCCATCTTTAATCTGGTGCTTTTCCA
The DNA here is from genome assembly GCF_027887155.1 of Malaclemys terrapin pileata. NCBI lineage: Eukaryota > Metazoa > Chordata > Testudines > Emydidae > Malaclemys > Malaclemys terrapin. The sequence continues at coordinate 19,726,523 of NC_071507.1, read as the reverse complement.
TTTCGGGGGGGTGGGGGAACGGACCCAGAGAGACAAAGGATTCCCACCTTATGCAAAAGATATATAAGTGGGTGGAACAGAACAAAGGAGGCTGCAATCATGAGAAATCCCCTAGCTACCACCTGAGCTGGAACAAGGGCTGTACCAGGGGAAAGGATCGTGCCCGGACTACGAAGGCATCCAGTCTGTGAAAGAAACTTATTGAAACATCTCTGAGGGTGAGATTTTATCTGTATTCAGTTTTATTACTGTACTAGGCTTAGACTTGCGGGTTTTATTTTATTTTACTTGGTAATTCACTTTGTTCTGTCTGCTGTTACTTGGAACCACTTAAATCCTACTTTCTGTATTTAATAAAATCACTTTTTACTTATTAATTAACCCAGAGTATGTATTAATACCGGGGGGGGGGGGGCAAACAGCTGTGCATATCTCTCTATCAGTGTTATAGAGGGCGAACAATTTATACAGGGTAAAATGGATGTATTTGGGGTTTAGACCCCATTGGGAGTTGGGCATCTGAGTGTTAAAGACAGGAACATTTCTGTAAGTTGCTTTCAGTTAAGTCTGCAGCTTTGGGGGATGTGGTTCAGACCCTGGGTCTGTGTTGGAGCGGACTGATGTGTTTGGCTCAACAAGACAGGGTGCTGGAGTCCCAAGCTGGCAGGGAAAGCAGAGGCAGAAGTAGTCTTGGCACATCAGTTGGCAGCCCCAAGGGGGTTTCTGTGATCCAACCCATCACAGAGTATCTCAAGCACTTAGGGTAAATATCGACTATCACATTACGAGTGCTCTCTACATAGCATTTATTTACTCAGTGAAACACTCACCTCGCTTACTCCAACTGTAATGGTGGTCACACTAGGGGTCATTTGGATGATCTGTTGTAAAATGCTGACATAGGTCTGTATTTCCATGATATTCTGTGGTGGAGTAAAATCATTTTAATTAGTAACTAGTAAAGCAAGATTTTCAGTTCAGCTGACTGAACTTCTGTGATTTATTTCTTGATGATAACTTCTTTCACTTGTAAAAGTATGGGTCAAATTCAGATCTGCTGTAAATACATGCCACCCTGACTCTAGTGGACTTCTACTCATCTGAACTGGGCTAACGTGTTAGCAGTTTAGTATCCCAATCACAATATTCAGATAGTACTTTGCTAAAGCTGTTGGGTTACTGATGAGATATAGCATACTCTTAATTCAGTATTATGTTACTCATGTTTTAAAGGAACAAATGGGAATATAATCTGATTTAGTCACCAGTGGAGGAGGCGTGGAAGGGGTAAGGGTGGTTAATGGTGTAATAAAGACCGGTGGAAGGAGGTTATTTTCATTTGTATGGCCAATGTGTAGGACTGTGACTCCTTTCAGATGACACTTTATAAATGTGCTCAGAAAAGGTTGACCAAGTCCAGCATCTGGTTTGAATCATTGACCCTGTTCTAGTTTTTGCCCTTATGGACCTGATCTAGTGTCCATTGCTATCAGTGGAAAAAATTCCAAAGTACTGTGGAAAAGGATTAACGTTAGTCTCGCTCCTTTTACCAAATCTATTCCCAGTTTATATATGGCTCCTAAAGCTATTTAATGATGGGTCTTTTCCTGGGAATGCCAGACTACAATCCTCCCAGTCCCAGATTAAATGATGATAAAAGATGCAAGCAGATCCTGGTAATCATGTTAATGATTCTCGACTGCTGATCTTGAGTGAGTGAGCTTTGATAAAATACAACAGCCTACTTGTTGGTCTAGAGAATACCAAACTCAATGTATTTTGTTCAGTAACATATCCAGTCTTACCTGGGGTCACTGCGGTTGTTTGAACCTTTTCAAAATGCCATTTTATAACAAAACAAAAACAACAAACCTTTACTCTGTAGGCCACTGAAAGAGATCAAAGGTTAGCATGACACTTTTCAACCTTCCAGACTCCTCTCTGAGAGGTGGGGAAGTCAGTGCAATTACCTTCTTGTACCTGTCCTTTGTGGCATTAATGTCATCCTGCAGGAACTGTGATTCAATCTGAAGTTCCAGATTACTTAACAAAGCTTCATCTGCTTCCTGCAGTGCAGATAAACATGACACTTTTAGTACTGGCTTCAGGATCACTAAGAATAGATTAGCCACTTATCCAAAAAAGTGAATCATTTAAAATTTGTAGCCACCTATGTTGAGAATTAAAGACTAAAGGTATGATGAAACCAACAAACAATATGCACTTTTATTCATTTGGCTCTCCCGTGGTATATACTATTTTTCTAAAGAAAGCTGATAAAGACAAGCAGTTAATACATTTCAGTACTGTGGTGCTGTCACAGCTCATTCACCATATGCTTTATGATGGCTGGGAGCCAAGGAATGGACACTTTATGAAATATCAATCACTGAAGCTTGCAATGGTGTCTGATTCTAAGCAGGAAACATCAACAATATAAGGCATTGATTTCTCCAATATTTGTGACAGCGTTTGATATATGTTGACACTTTTTAAAATATCACACTAAAGAACATACCATATTTCTGTGCCAACCTGAAATTTTTCATTTTGTGACGTCTCACACATCATAAAATTGGATTTTTCTGTGACATTTCTGGGTCTAATAATTATTGACATGGTGGCCCACAAAAACTAGAAAAGCAAGTCTGGGGGCAAAAAATTGCAATTAATTGTAAATTCAGGAGGCAGAAGATTCTCAGAGTCCAGTTGGTCTAGAGAAAGGAGCACAGAACTCAAAATAATTACCATGATTTACACCTGCGTAACAGAGAGCAGAATCTGGCCCAGTATCTAACTCCCGTTTCAATTCTAAGAGGTTGCTTGGCTCATTACTGCGTTTACTACTTTAAACAAGCTCCTGAATATAAAATACTTCCCAGCAACTTTAAATCATACAATACAAAATAACAAGTTCTATGGGGATAAATTTCAGCCTGCTAACTAATACATCAGCATCGAATTAAGTATAGCATGCACCAATAGAGTGAAAATTTAGTTTCTGGTAGGACTCCTGAACATGACCAATTGAATCCTTGTTGCAAAACTCCGTAACACTCGGTGGTTCCTATGACGTTTTATAATTGACGTAAGTGGAGGTGTTTCCATGAAGCTATAAATGCAACATGAACCTGATCGAAAGCCCATTGACATCAAGGGAAAGAAACTCGCCGATGTGATGCTTCAGCTGGCTGAATTGCACCAATACAATTGAATTGACATTTGCAGAAGACAAAAGTATTCCTTGCAGTGATAAAAAAAAGGTGTTAAAATATTTCAACAGATGCAGGCGTGGCATCTATAGTTTTTGGAGGATTGTTTACATGTAACTCTTTGTCAGGAAATCAATGCATTTTGGCAACTTCTGTGACCAAATGTTTGTGGATAAGACCTTAAATAACACAAGCTCTCTGAAAACCCTGGAGACTTTTTTTTCCACCATGTAAACTCAGCCCTTTTCAGTCTCTCTCTGTCAATGGTTTTGTTATGATACCACAAAATCCCATAGATTTTCAGTAGATCTTATTCTAGAGAACAAAGTACATCCTGAGACCGTGGGGGGGTGGGGGAGGAAGAGTCATTTTCTCAGTTGTTTTTGCAATTTGTTTACTTTCTGCATTTGACAGCACTTTAAGTATAGTTTCACAATTTCCCGATACAAGCAGCTATTCAGGTCATTCCACCTGCTGTATCAGTGCGTCGCTGACCCAGCAAGAGCAAAAAGAAATTGTAAAATACAGGAATATCTGATGGTAAAATCAAAAATTTGACAGTGAGTCTCCAGGGCAGCTATACATCCGAAAGTGCATGTAATTCATATTTTCACATTAACTACATTTCAAGGTGATGGTGTCTCTTTAGTTCTATCACATCAGGTATTGAGTGGTAAGTTGTGCTCAATAGCAATAATCATCAGCTTTGTAGCAACTTTGGGGTAGCCATGGATGCTAAAATCACTAATATTTCATGAGCCTGATTCTGATCTCATCTAGACTAGTGTAACACCACTGGCTTCAATGGAGATCCTCCTTTTTTAGGCCTCAACTAACCAATGCATTTAAGCACATGCTTCATTTCATGCACATGAGAAGTCCCGCCCCATTCAACAAAGCATTTAAACAAGTTATTAACTTTAAGCACCCACTTAATTCCTGATTTACACATATGCTGAAAGTCAGTGATTTGCTGAATCTGGCCCTTACACCGGAGGCTAGAATCAGGTCCCATGTGTCTGAGTTTATGAGATAGTTACATTCAAAATGCATACGCTTTTTTTTCTTGACTCATTCCTTTCTTCATAATTCCAACCACGCTGCTCATACCAGCTCAAGGAAAGAGTATGCTAGTGAGAAGGTCTGATTAGGTACTTTCTAGGATTTGGGATAGAAAAGTGAGCATGTGCACTCTGAACCTACCTATATCATACTTGCCAGCACATGGGGATTCTGATCTCTGTGGTAAATCAAGTATATCTCCATTGAAATCAGGAGTGTTACCACTGGTGTCTGTGAGATCAGAACCAGGTCCATTCAATATAATTGATTTTGTCATCTATGATAATCCCAATGTTGATACAAAGGCTGATGATTAGTTCTCAGGAAAGTGTGTTCTACTTCAGTGGTTCTCAAACTTGGGCCGCTGTTTGTTCAGGGAAAGCCCCTGGAGGGCTGGGCTGGTTTGTTTACCTGCACCGTCCACAGGTTCGGCCGATCGTGGCTCCCACTGGCTGCGGTTCGCCGCTCCAGGCCAATGGGGGCTGCAGGAAGCAGCGCAGGCCAAGGGATGTGCTGGCCCCCCTTCCCACAGCCCCCATTGGCCTGGAGCGGCGAACCGTGGCCAGTGAGAGCTGCAATCGGCCGAACCTGAGGACACAGCAGGTAAACAAACTGGCCCAGCCCGGCAGGGGCTTTTCCTGAACAAGCGGCAGCCCAAGTTTGAGAGCCACTGTTCTACTTCACACAAAACCTAACCTGACACAATTAAAAAATCATCATGGGAAACTAAGATCTGATCTGCACTTAACCATTAGGGCCACGTAGCTATGGTGCTAAGGGGGGTTGAAAAATTCAGACCCCAGAGTGCCACAGCTATGCCCACTGAACCCCCAGTGTAGATGCAGCAAGGTCGATGAAGAATGCTTCCTTTGACCTAGCTACCATCACTCCGGGAGGGGAAGCGCCTACAGCAATGGAAAAAAACCCTTTCCAACCCTGTGAGAAGTGTCTATACTATGGCACTACAGCAACATAGTCACAGTATCGTACCTAAACTGCTGTGGCATCTGTAGCATAGACATGGTCTGAATAAATAACTGACTACACAGAGGAACATGTGACACTGGCTATGCATAAAGCACTGTCAAATGCACAAAGGAAACAGAAAATACGGGAACAAACATTTCCCCCTAATCGACGTCAGTCAGACTAACACTAGATGTTGCTTGTAACAATAGGATCTTAAGGGGCAGGGAGAGGGAGGGGGCGGAAACAGATTTTTAAACATATGGCATCCCTTTAAAACTCACCACTTTCAATTATCAGAGGTAAATATCTGACACAATGATCAGATCATGTGCAGTGAATTAAACACTCACCTCTCTGGGCAGGGCATGTGACTGTGGTGAAAGAGGGATTTCCTTTTTCACATGTACAGCAAACTAATCACCAGGGCTGATATGCTATTGAGAAATGTGTTGATGCTTGTGATTTTCTTTATGCCATTGACTCATCCAGCCAGGTTTGCTGATGCACCAATAAAACCACCGTGAACTTTTTTTACTTTAGTGCTAGTTAACTGCACTGCGAGCAAATGCCGCTAATTAAAACAGACCATGACCAGAATATTCTAAGCCAGTCATCAGGAATTTGTGGAGCATTTATGCAGCCTTAATGATTTCCTATTGAGAGAAAGAGCAGCACAACAATGATAGTGTTAGGAGTCTTGTGGGGGAAGCAGACATCCCCAATTAGCAAGGATTTTTGTATGTAATGAGCAAAATCTAGTTTTCAGCTTTTCAAATGTTTGCCCAAGAGAGAAAATGTGTTCAGTTTTTCTTTTTAAATAAGCTAGATTTAGCTATGCATTCACTGAACCCTCACGCTGTATCAAAACAACACAACATCCAGTTATTTTCTTCTCAACTTTGCATCATTCTTTCATTATTCTTTATGTGCATTTTTTAAAAAAATCTTTAGATACTGACTCCAGCAGTGGTCCAGGGCCCAGATCTTCAATGGTATTTAGAACATAACTCCCATTGATAAATACCTTTGAGGATCAGAGCCATTTTCAAGCAATAGCAATGAGATAGGACAAGTCCAGTGCTCCGCAGAACTGTTGTTTAATGCTTCTGTACATTGATGTGTTCTTCCCTATTTGTAAAGATTCCTGCATGTATATAGATCAATCAGGCTTCATCCTGAGCACTATGCACAGAAAATGAACTGCAAAGCAGAATGGACTTATCTTTCTGAGTAAAAGCCACTGCATTCCTACATCTGTAAATTGACCTGAATGTACCCAAATACTAGTTTAAGCATAAGGTGATGGATATGGGGATGTGAATTCTCTGTCACTGATAAATATGGACAATGCAATCATGTCAAATGCCAGAACTTTGCTCTCAGTGTAATATGCATCTCATATCTGCTGTCTGCCCTGCTGTAGAGAATACTGCTGTCAAGAACCTGCTAAGATGTATAACATCCTCCATGTCATTTGATAGAATATGAAATGTATCAGTGGCACAGAATTTTACCACACACACATACGTGTATGGTGTAAACTGTTTGCAAAATGGCCTTCATGACAGGGCTTGGATCCCTGTTTGTTGTTAATGGAGAGAGGTACAAAATTTACAAACAACAAATCATTCACTAAACTGAGCCCCTTTTCCTATTCAGCAGTAGTCTGCAAACACACAGTAAGCCTCTTCATTATTCAGATGGATCAGTGAATGTTGTGTATGAACAAATTTCTTCCTAAAGATTGCTCACAAACTGGTTGCCTCGGTGAACGTTCTATTGCTCATTTGATAGTTTGCTCTTTGTGGTTTGTCGTCTTTGTCAGCTGATTGTTTTTGTTCCCTGATTGCTTTACCGAATATTGATAATCACTTCTGTCTGTGTGAAAGATGCCATCCTCACCGACACACTAGGAACCTCCAGAGCTAAGTGCATAGCTTGAGCTAAAGCTCTCAACCTATAGCTCCAGCAGACTCAGCCACAGAGAGAGACCTCGAACACACATTCACACTCTGATAATGAGAAGAGATTTAGTAGAAGTTGTATCCATGAGTGTGGTACATTAGTGTGCTACATTTTGCTCTCTCTTTTTATGTTCCTCTTCATCTATAAGGCACAAGAGAAAAATGTCAGAGATGGCCACCAGACCCCTGCCATGTCTGCTCACACCTTCACAGGCATCATGTTTCCCAGGCTACGTCTACACTACGGGGGGGGGGAATCGATTTCAGATACGCAAATTCAGCTATGGGAATAGCATAGCTGAATTCAACGTATCTGATCCGACTTACCCTGCTGTGAGGATGTCGGCAAATCGACCACCGCGGCTCCCCCGTCGATGGCGCTTACTCCTACCTGGGCTGGTGGAGTACACGCGTTGATTCGGGGATCGATTATCGCGTCCCGACAAGATGCGATAAATCGATCCCTGAAAGATCGATTTTCTACCGCCGATCCGGGCGGGTAGTGAAGACCAGCCCTCAGCAACAAATTTGTTTTTCAGGTTTTCATATGTTTTAAGTGAAAAACAAATTTCTGCAAAAAAATGGAAATAAGCAAAAATCTCCAAACAGTGAAACTGCCTTAAACAAAATCTTTGAGTGAACCTTTGTGAAAATGTGACCTCACTTTCACCCATCTCTGATCACTATGAGCCGGATCCTGTTCAGACCAGGTGATCACAATGGTCCCTTCTGAATCTGTGGCACTAGAGCCTAGCCTGTATCAGACCAGTGGTTGGTAATGTCCATGAAGGGTCTAGGGAGCAGGAACCTTTCTCCTCAGCTGGCAGAATGGCTGCAGAGCTGCTCGGGGGAGGCTACTTCTGCCCAATGGCTGAACTAGCACCCCATGACCCAGCACCCCATGATTTAGTTGGGAATTGGTCCTGCTTTGAGCAGGAGGTTGGACTAGATGACCTTCTGAGGTTCCTTCCAACCCTGATATTCTATGATTCTATGACCCTGTGTGAAAGGGGAGGACTGAGGATCCATGCAGCACACAGTTCATGCTCTACCTTGCCCCCCATCTGCATTGTCACAGATAGGCCAATGGAGTTGGGCTCTGAACCACATGTCGAGGTTCATGCTGTGCCACTTTTGAAAATGCACTCCCTGTGCAGCAGAACCATACTGGTTCTGATGCCGGAGAGACCTCCATGCCTCCAGAGATGGCTCTGGATTTGCCTTTCTATTTGGTGAGCTTATAACATACCCATAACACTTGTTCTAAATGAGCTCAAATATACTGGCAAATTCTAAGCACATGATCTCTTGGAAATATGGAGGAGAAGGGATGATCTGGACATTAAAAAGTACAAGTCATTCAAATGATCCCTGTTTGCGCAAAGCCACTTCTGCATTTTGCAGAGGGAATGAAAAACACTTTTTAATATGCCAGAAATGGGACAGAAACATGAAAGATGAAAGATTAGCAATGAAAATACAGCTGGGGAAGGAGACAATCTATTTTTCTTAATTCAAAGAAGAAAGCAAACAGCAAAGTAGGATAAATTAGATTTTTTTTTTCTTAATTTCATATACCTGGCTTTGAAAAACCTTTTCTAAAGATGTTAATGGACTTTTCCAACTCTTTGCCATGCAAACCATTATTTGTTCTACTGGCTTAATTCTGTAAAGTGCACATCTAAGGTAACACTTCACCTGAAAAGAAACCCTACAGTTTTCTTCCTTTGCTATGGAAACTAGATTGGCACAGTGAGGGGCCAGTCCTTAGATGGAGTTGAGTTCCTCCTGCAGCAGGCTGAGTGCCTTCAGTTTTCATTGAGGTCCGTGAGAATTGAAGCTGCTGAGCATATTACAGGACCAGGACCTTGGGGCTCTATTTAAACGCACATTTTTCTCCACTCATCTTCTAGAGGGATAGACAGACATGTTGACTGCATGGTATTCACTTAAAAGAGATACAACACTTATGATTTGCAAGTGGATGGACTTTTGCTGACTACTTGTGCATAGACTCCAAACACAGTCGGAAGACAAACTCTTTTGGGCACAGAAAGGAATAATGAAAGTATTAAAGCCAACTCTAAACACACTGGGCCAGATTCTGCCATCCTTACATGTGTTAGGCCGGAACATCAGATGGCATAAACGGCATAGCTACATTGACTTCCAAAGACACTACATTGACTGCTAAGAGATGCTCTAGCTAGCCTAGCACAACCAGACATCATGTGCTTGATGCAGGAATCACTGGGTGAAATTCTATGGCCTGTGTTATGCAGAAAGGCAGCCCAGATGGGCATAATGGTCTCTTTAAGGACTTCAAATCTATAAATCTATGAATTAGTCAGTGCTTAATTTGTGCCAGGGCTTTCCAGGGCTGAGCCCCGACACCTCTAGGCTTGGCAGTTCATAGCCCTGGCATGTCTGGGCTTGCTATATCAGTTCTTAACATAAAAAAATTGCTTGAGCCCCAGTAACTAATTGCTGGCACCTGTTTCATTACAAATCAAGCACTGGAATCAGTGTAGCCAGCTGAGACTCTGGTTTGTTGAACTTACTTAGTAAGTAATCCTATTGAACTCAATGGGACGTCTCACAGAGTAAGGGACTAGTCAGTGCGTATGGGGATGACAGAATCCAGCCCTTTACTCAGAAAACAGGAAGTGGCTTTCTTCCGTGCACAGTAAACAGCAATTACTTGCTCTGATGAGATAAGTTGGGAGAACTGCTGAGCTAGAGGCTACTCAATCTTTTGCCACTTCTGATACTTTAATTATTTTGCTGCCTTTACATCCTCTGCTAACAAAGCTATTTCTTATTCATGGGTGCTGGGTCTACAGGGCACACGTTCACTAAAATCAGACAAATAAAGGTTCATAAGGTAAAAGAGATTGTGAGGAATGTAGCTGATTGTTACTGATTGCTCTGTAGCATAGTTCTCCATGAATAGATTCCTATTTAGAAAGCACATAGATTTCTCAGAGGATTCTTTGCTGCCCTAGTGCCCGGGATACCTTAAAATGGACTTGGGGAAAGCCAAGCAACTGACACTGGGATTTTTCTTGTACTTTCAACAACAAAAAATAGCCAGAACAAATGAATAAAGAATTCACTAATACATCAGTCTTTACGTATAGATTCTCACCCACTTCCTCAATGGTGTCAATGTTGATTTAACCTTGGTTTATTGCCAGTAGTAAGGCAAAACTCCTATTGATCTCAAGTAGAAAAGGATTCCAGAAGTAGTTGGCCCAATGTCTGCTCCCATTTCTTGGTTCTCTTGTCCCTTTCACATTCCTATGATTGCCTGCCCAGGAAGGTACCATTCACCATGAGGAAGGGGAGCAGAATCGAACGCTAGGTAACATGGCTAGGAGAACACACATTGATACTCCCTCTTCTTGAGTTAAGAACATAAGAACGGCTGTACTGGGTCAGACCAAAGGTCCATCTAGCCCAGTATCCTGTCTACCGACAGTGGCCAATGCCAGGTGCCCCAGAGGGAGTGAACCTAACAGGTAATGATCAAGTGATCTCTCTCCTGCCATCCATCTCCATCCTCTGACAAACAGAGGCTAGGGACACCATTCCTTACTCATCCTGGCTAATAGCCATTAATGGACTTAACCACCATGAATTTATCCAGTTCTCTTTTAAACGCTGTTATAGTCCTAGCCTTCACAACCTCCTCAGGTAAGGAGTTCCACAAGTTGACTGTGCGCTGTGTGAAGAAGAACTTCCTTTTATTTGTTTTAAACCTGCTGCCTATTAATTTCATTTGGTGACCCCTAGTTCTTGTATTACAGGAATAAGTAAATAACTTTTCCTTATCTACTTTCTCCACATCACTCATGATTTTATATACCTCTATCATATCCCCCCTTATTATTAGATAACACGGAATATGAATAGAGTGGATGATTTAATTTAGAAATACTGGGCCAGATTTTTTCTCTCTCTCCTCCCCCCCCACCCCATTAGGACTGAATATAACTCTTTAAAACAGTGCAAACTCAGTGTGTTGCAGGAAAATTGACCCAATGTGACAAAGAATGTGAAGAGAAGAATTTTTTCATTTGCTTATATACCAATATTAGGAGACTGGGTTACAAGTAAGAGAAATTGGAAAGCCTCATTGATGAAAAAAATTTTGATATAATTGATATTACTAATACCTACAGGGACAATTACTATGATTGGAATAAGCAACAGAGGGTCCTGTGGCACCTTTAAGACAAATGAACTGGAGCTCAGCAGTTTCTCTTTGGAGTCTGGTCCTGAAGTTTTTTTGTTGTAAGATGACCTTTACATCTGCTATTGTGTTCATTTGCAAATTTGACACCATCAGATCAGGATTAAACAAAGACTGTGAATGGCTAGCCAACTACAGAAGCAGTTTCTCCTCCCTTGGTGTTCACACCTCAACTGCTAGCAGAGCACCTCACCCTCCCTGATTGAACTAACCTCGTTATCTCCATACTGATTTATACCTGCCTCTGGAAATTTCCATTACTTGCATCTGAAGAAGTGAGGTTCTTACCCACGAAAGCTTATGCTCCCTATACTTTTGTTAGTCTTAAAGGTGCCACAGGACCCTCTGATGCTTTTTACAGATTCAGACTAACACGGCTACCCCTCTGATACTATGATTGGAATGATTACAGCACTGTTACAACCAGTTGAGGACAGTCAGAATGGGTTAATTTCCCAAAGCTAAGAAAAATTATGAATGAAATTGATCGGGAAGGAAAATTTAGACAGAAAAATGTGAAGGAAAATTGGAAGTTACTTAAAAAGAGTTTATAGATGACCAACTTTGACTAAAAAGCCCAGCCTGTTTAGTGATGAAGTGAAGGCAGTAATTAGAAATATAAAAACAATTTATAACAAATGGCAAAAAGGGAAAATATATAGCAATCAATATACATTAGATGTTATGAAATATAAAAAATTGACAAGGAAGCTAAAGACATCACAGAAAAATTCATGGCTGGCAGGGCTATGGTCAATAAAAAGTTACTTAAAATATATTTGAAACAAAGGAAATTCTAGTAATGGTACAGTTATAGGTCTATTATTAGATGGAGATGGTAAAATTTTTAATAATGATGCGGAAAAGGAAGAAGTGTTCAATAAATATTTTGTTCTGTTTTTGGAAACAAGCAGGATGATGTACTTGTACCACCTGAGAATGAAGAAGTACTACCTAGTTCATTAGTAACTAAGGATGATGTTAAACAATATTTAATTGGGAAAACCATTTTTATATCAGCAAACCCAAATAATGTGCACTCAAGAGTCCTGAAAGAGTTGTCTGAGAAGATATCTGGCTTCTTAATGTTAAAATTTAATATATTTTGGAATATCAGGGAAGAGTACTAATGTGGTGCCAATATTCACACAAGGCAAGTGGAATATCTTTCATAACTACAGGCTGTTTAGCCTGTTATCAATCATGGATAAAATAATGGAAAATCTGATACAGGATTCAGTTGATAAAGACTGAAAGAATATGAACGTAATTAATGCAAGTCAACATGTTTTTTATTGAAAACAGGTCTTGTCAAGCAAACCTGATTTCACTTTTTGATAGATGTAGTATTCTTAGACTTGTATAAGTCATTTGATTTAGTACCACACAACATTCTGACTGAAACATTAGAATTATACAATATTAATAAAACACAAGTGAAATAGATTAGGAACTTGTTAAGTGACAGATGTGAAAAAGTAGTTGCCAATGGAGAATTATCATGGAAAGAGGGTGTTTTTAGTGGGGTCCCTCAGGGATCAGTACTAAGTCGATGCTATTCAATGTTTTCATCAGTCACGGCTGGTAAAATTTACAGATAACACAAAGATAGGCAGAGAGGTAAATGATGATGATGGCAGGGCAGTAACATAGAGCAATCTGGATCTCCTGATAAGCTGGGCCCATTTAAACAAAACATATTTTAATAAAACCTACTGCAAGGTCATGCATTTAGGAACAAGGAAGGCAGGCCCTACCTACAGAATGAGGGATGTATCCTGGAAAACAGTGACTGAAAAGGATTCAGGGATATTGTAGACAAGCAACGCAACATGGGCTCCCAGTACAGTATTGTGGCAAAAACCTAATGTGATCCTTGGAGATGTAAACAGGGGAGTAGCAAATAGGAGTAGAGAGGTGATTTTACCTCTGTATTTGGTATTGATGAGACTGATACTGGAATACTACATGCAATTCCAGTGCACGCATTTTTAAAAGCATGTTGAAAAATTGGAAAAGTTGAAGAAAAGAGACACAGAAATTATTCAAAGACTGGAGAAAATGACTTATAGAGAGATGTAAACAGCTCAATCTGTTTAGTTTATCAAAACGATTGAGAGGTGACTTCATTAAAGTGTGCAAGTACCTTCACCAGGAGCAAATACTGAGTGCTAAAAGGCTCTTCATTTAGCAGAGCAAGGCAAAACAAGAACCAATGGTTGGAAGCCGAAGCCAGACAAATTCAATTTAGACGTAAGGCTCAAACTTTTAACAGTCCGGATGACTAACCATTGGAACCAACAACCAAGGGAAGGGCTGGATTCTTCATCTCTTGATGTCTTCAGATAAAGACTGGATGCCTTTCTGGAAGATGTGCTTTAGCCAAACACAAGTTATTGGGCTCAATAAAGGGGTAACTTGGTGAGATGTAATGGCCTGTGACATACAGGAGACCAAAGCAGATGATATAATGGTCCCTTCTGGCCTTAAACATTATGAATGTATGCAATCCACTTGCATATGATTAGAGTAGAGTTTAAGATTTCAGGGGCATGCATAAACAGTGGATCAGTCTGACAGAGTTATTCCGGGTAGATGTTTAATTTCCTTAGGCCTTGTCTACACTTCAGAGTTTTGTTGCTAAAAGGCAGCTTTTGGTGACAAAATAGTGGAGTGTACACATAGCAATGCCACTTTTGGTGACAAAACTCTTCCATTTCAATGATAAAATAAAACCACCTCGACGAGAGGCATAGAGTCTTTTTGCAGCAAAGTTAAAACGACAAAAGTGTCAGTGTAGACACTGCCGTTCATTATACCACCAGAACTGGCCTCCCCCAGTATCCCACAATGCCTGCCATGACCGTTCTGCTCACTGTTTTGAACTCAGCATCCCTGCAGGCATGCACCCCTCCCCTTTCAAAGCTCTGTTCTGACAGCTGAGCCTGCTGCTCTACTCTGGGCAACAAAGCAAATCATTAATGTGGAATGCTCCTGCTCTCTGCCACACTAGGGACACAGACGCAGGCAGGCAGGGACAGATGTGTGTGTGCCTGTGAGGGACAGAGAGAAACATAGAGAGAGGCTGCTGTGCTGAGCCAGGAAGGGAGGTGGGGGCTGATGTCAGAGGTGTTCCCCTTCCCCAGGATTGGTTGCTTCTGGCAGTTGTCTGAACTTACGGAGACAGCATGCGGACACACACACTCTCCCCCAACACACACTCTGTCTCTGTCTCCCCCCCACGCTCCCTGTCACACACTCTTCCCCTTCCTCCCCATCTACTTCAGTTGAAAAGCGGCTGGCAATCTACTAGGATGCCCATGGAATAATGGGATTGAGAAATCTGCATCATGTGACGCTGTACCTGCCCCATGAAGCATTGCAAACCCTTCTCAACGTACCCTGCAGCCAGGTGCACAATGGGATAGCTACCACAGTGCACTGCTCTCTGTGTCAATGCAAGAGCTGCTAGTGCGGATGGGCTCTGCCGACACAAGGAGCATAGTGTGGACATGCAACCGTGGTTTAATTAAAGCGCTTTAATTACAATGGCATAACTTTTGGTGACAAAACTCTGCGGTGTAGACATAGCCTTAGCATAGCATAGCATTGAAAGAAAAATCGATGGAGAAAAAGGGCTGCTAATTGACTGTCTTTTGATGAATGTCTACTCAGGCTCAGCTTAAACATTATCTTGAATAGTTTATAGAACAAATAAATTCAGGCTGGATAGCAGAACCTCCCCTCCTCTCCAATAGAGTCTAAGTAGTGTTGAAGCTAGTACTATAAGCATAGTACAGTTGCATCATAATGTCATAAGCCACTGAGTTAGTATGAATGGCCTGAATGGCATTGCATATGATGTCCCTTGTGAGCAAGTTCCCATCTAATCATGTCTACTGTTTCCAGGGGCAAGTCTGGGAATGGGGAAAACACAGTCACTTATTTTTTCTCTAGGGGATACAGAAGAAACTGGTTAGAGCAAGAAACTTCAGATTTTTTGAATCTATCAGTTGCCCCGTTTGGCCCCCCATTACTGGAATATCTGAGTGCTCTATCATCTTTAATGTATTTATCCTTACAGCACCCTTGTGAGGTACGGAGATGCTATTCTAGCTTGTTAGCTGTTTCCAGTAAGAAATGTTTAAGTGTTGGACGGTAGTTGAAGACAGAAGAATCCAGGAAACAAAGCTGCCAGGAAATGTTACATTTTAACCTCTTTAGAAACAGCACTAGTAATTCAGGGCTCAGTCCGACAGCTGGACTTGGTGCAGAATCACACCGTCCCAGAGGGAGCACTGGAAGCATTCTCACCACTAGAGTTCCCGCAGGTGCAGAGCTGCATGCACTCTACTATACCCCTGTTTAGGATGCATTTTACTGCCTACTGTGCAGTCAGATGGATCCACTGGTAGCTCTAGGAGACGGCTAGCGATAGGCCATCTTCTCCCTGTCCCTGGGGGAATAAGCTGGGAGTCCCTGTGCTTACTTAAATGCAGGAACTGGAATTTTGCATGTCTCAAGTCAGGATCAGACAAGTGGCAACAAAGCTGCTTGTGGCCTCCCCGTCACTGAGAACCTGCAAAAGAGTCGGGCTGACTCTGGCCCTTTGCCGTTAAATACCAGGCGTGAAATCCTGGCTCCACCTCAATCAATGGGAAAACTCCCATTGACTTCAGTGGGGCCAGGATTTCACCACGGCACTAGGTTTAGGCACCCAACTCCCACTGAATTTGAATGGTACTTTATAAATCCCAGCTCAAGTCATTATGCTGTTCAGCACTAACGTATTTTGAGGCACTGTAAAAACTGCTCCACAAATGAAAGACATTTGTTATCTCCATGATATGAACTAGGGAGCTTGGCACTAACTCTTTGTAATATTCATCTGCTATTTTCTGTGTTTTTCTTTAATAGTCTTATGTTCATTTTATCACCATTTGGCTAAACGGTATGATTTACAGAATAGCTTCAGCATTCTGCTTACATTTGGGTCCCACATCTTGGGCTCATGATTGGCTAGCACGGTTTGAGGACCGGGGATTATTCTTTGACATGGAAACAGGACAACACTGGTACAGGGCCAAGATAGGGAACTGTGTTATGGCCTTCCAGAGGTATTGACCCACCTGCACTCCAAAACCAAAATCAAGCTTCCATCAGTGGGTTGTTCACCTCCTTAAAGGTAAGCTTCTGCTCAAGGGTTCTGATTAGAACAGCATTCAAGGTATGCCAGAGATCAGGCCCTTCAAAATCCTCTTAATCTGCAGGAATTGAGGAATGAAACGTCTATTTTTTTTGTTAACGGGAACTTGGTGTTGTTTAATGGACTTGACTTTTTCCTGCAGGATAGGATACAGTTTTAATCCTCAAAGCCAGAAAATCTCCTTGAAGCTCCCAGACTGTCATAACAGGACTGACAAAGAACTGACAAACCCGTGAGTGGAGAGACTCATGCAGTTCTCTCTGACCAGGAGCTCAATAATTACAATACATCAGATTAAAGGGATTTCTTTGATCATTGAGCTGACTGTTTAAAAAACATGACACTACACATAAAGATGGTATCTCTGTTAAGTGAGATCCCTTCCATAGTAAGAAGAACTGCTAATCTATATAACAACATTCCAGGATTCTCATTCTGTCTGTGTGTCACTCTGAACCCTAGAAGGTTTGTTGAGTCAGTGTGAAGTGATGGAAACAGCTACAAGCATGGCTGTGAGCAATTTTTGTTTAGAATATTACCAGGTTCAATCATCACTGGGATCTGTGGTCTGTTATCCAATTTTTAAGTTCTCAGCCATTTTTGGCTTTTTTTTTTTTTAAACACACCTGACTTTACAGATTACACCGATGTGACAGCATTGGCTTTCAGCTATTAGTGGTCAATACATGCAAAAAGAACAAAACAATGATTAGGGAAAACAGCCCTTTTTCTAAGATCACTTTGCTTGCCTCTGGCCCGGAGCTCTTTTCTTAATGAGCTCATTGGTATGGTGCTTTCAACCATGCAGACAGTGGCAGTTTACAGCAACCAGAACAATCATTTTTATTTCTCTCCACCTTATAGCCAAAATGATACATATTCATATTTAGATGTAACTTTCTTTGCTCCGCTTTTCCACATCATTCTCATCATATCAGTAGACCTTTCCCGCAGGTGGCCAGAGGCACACAACTGCAAGAGATATACAGTGGGAATGCTTTGCAGGGCAGTTCTTAGTGAAAGGATCCTTACAAGATGTGTAGCTTGCAATAAAGGTCTGTCAAGGGCTTAAAAACTCCCAGGCAAAATGAGGGACTGCACAAGAAACATCACCCATCTGTAGAGGAAATTAATTTAAAATCGGTTCTCTTGGGCTTTCATTTCTCTTATTTATTGATTTGTGACTATATCTGGCTTGATATTAAGGAACCCTACCGACAATGAATGTTTCCAACTGTAAAACAGTGCAGCCATCGTCTGTTCTATCGACCTGGTCCTGAATTCCGTTCTCAGGCAAAACTCCCATTTACTTCAGTAAACTCAGAATCGTGCTTAATAGCCCGAATCCAGCTAAACACTTACTAATGCACCTAACTGTAACTTAAAGGGACCCATGTTACTGGCTCAGTTACAAAGTTTATATTCCATGGGTCTAGGGACATGCAGGAAACATGCATGCATGCTTTAAGTCCAGTTAATGATCAGATAGGTCTCTCTCTAAGGGCCTAATCCAAAACCTATTCCCACAGACTGCAGTATGTTTAGGACAGGCTCTAAGGGCCAGATTTTCAAAGGTATGTAAGTGCCTAAAGATGCAGATAGTCACCTAATGGTATTCTCATAAGGGCCTAAGCAGGTTAGGTGCCTAATTCACATTGAAATCAACCTTTAAAAATCTGTGCCAAAGGGCTCCCCTTCAGAGTTTACAGGATGAAAATAAATCACTCAGGACTGGAGAATGAGGAAAGGTCCCACATTCTCACACTATCCTAGATTCGGATTTCTTAATGCTATTGACAGTAAAGTTACCTGCACACACTAATAGCTTATGGCCAGAAATAGAAGAGAGGATGAGAACTGTCCTTTCATGATTTGTGGGGGCACCAATAAGTGTGACTATGAGAGAAAAAGTAATATTATATAATATTACCAAAATAAATTCCATCAGATCTAAAATAACTGCTTAAAAATTAATCGAACCAAACTGAATGGACATCAAAGCAATTTTGTCTAGTAAATGAAATGAAAGGAAGCAGCTGATGCAAACAACACACTTTCTACTGTAACAGGCTCACCTTATTAAGGCGTTCAAGGGTCTCTTTTAGCATCTGCTGATATTCACGTTCATTTCTGTACCTGCAAATAGGACAAAGAAGATGAAGTCGAGTGGCTTATCTCTTCACATACTGTGTCTCCATCTACAATATCTTGCAGTATAGAAGTGTCACATTTAAGTTGACTATGAATCTTGACCAGGCCCACAAGGTTTATTCATAACTTAACCATAGATCTTTGGCTTCAGATGATGAGTGTAATTCTTGTTTTGATTAGGCCCCTCTAGTTTTTTCATCAAGCAACAAACACAATGAAGTGGATGGACATTTGCCATGACTTCTCCAAAGAAAGTCTGAGGCTAGATCATTTCCAATAAAATGTCAGTGATTTACATTATACAAAACTATATCAGACAAACAGTGTTCACCATTTAAAAGTCACTATTTACCAATAGTTACCAGACTCGATAGCTGAGATATCACAATATTTCATTCTGCTGGTAAAGGAGATAACTGTGACAGTGTATCTGGGATAATCCGGTGTGGTAGAGTAACCACTGATAAATGTTGACATTTTAGTTGTGCCCACGGTAAATAATGTTGCAATTTGTGGTGCACAGTTGATTTCAATGGGAGTTTCATCTGAATAAGAAGTGTAGAATGAGGACACATTTTGATTTTCTTGGGGTTTGAGTCTTTTTTAGTATTATGCACCATTTTATATTGTTCATAAACTCCAGTGCAGATTTTAATGAGCACAATATTTAACATTGCCTGCTAAAACTAGAAAACGCATGAACTTTTATATGCCATTATAATATACTCCTATGTATATGTACAGAAACAAACACATATGTATATGCGAAATTTCCTATATTAGAGAAAAATTGGAAATAAATAAATAAGAAAATGATGTAGTTTATGCTTTGTTTCTCTCTGAATTAAGATAAACATGGTATAAAAGGTTGTATTTTAAGAATGTCAGCTTTGTATTGTAACGTACAAAGAATTCTCTCATACAGAGATTTTTCTCATGGATAGAAATCACCATCACTATCCCTAAAGGGTGATTGATTGATTGTAGTTCTTTCTTTGGAGAGGGCACAAAAGAATCCTGTTGCAGACTCTTCTCCTCTTTTCCTTTAAGAAAAGCAAGACTGTAAATAAACTGCTTAACCAGAGAAGTAATTTAATGAGATGCTGCAATTAAAAAAACAATTAGAAACATATTACAATTCTGAGCAACCAGATTTTATCATCAAACATCGAACAAATTGCTCATCAAAGTCAGGCTGTTGCTGGTGGCTGAAGAGTGAGATAGACACAGCCTGGCTGCTTATTCCTCGCTCCCTGAAGTAATTTCTACTACAGAAGTACAGAAAACAAAATTGCCATCTTTTCATCATCTACTTTAAACATTTTAAAATATGGGTAGTTAGCCTGGGGAATGGAAATCTTCTGTTTATCTATAGAGTAGGTGTAACATAGGCTATGGTAGTGAACACTGACTGAGGCTTAACCTAGGAGGAAAGCATCAAAGAGTTAGAAGAAAGTTCTCGCGTCCTAATAATTTAATCCTTCAACTCTCTCCTGAAATCATCAGATCCTTCCAGGTGAATTCATGGTTTCCAAGGCACCTGTCCAGTCACTAGGAAATTCCTTTCATTCAATGCTAGATTCATTCGCTCCTGTGGAAGCTGTCCCACTTTGTATAAAATACTTAACTATTCATTGGAGCAGAGACTGCAACCTGGGTCTCCCAGGAGAGTGCACTAACCACTAGGCCAGAGTGTCATTCTCACCCTCTTTCTGACCCAATGACTACTGAGAGATAGAAAGAGACCCACTCCCAGCAAACCCTATAGCTCTGTGGTTAGGGCACTCACCTGGGAGGAGGAAGACTCTGCTCCCAATGAGACAGCATGGGTACTTGCACCCTGATCTCCCACATCTTGCGTGAGTGCACTAACCACTGGGCTACTGAGTATAAGGGGACTCCTCCTTCTCAATGTTTCTTGAGAAAGGACTGATCTGGCTTAGGCACCTAATTCCAGGAAAGGTTTCACAGCTATGACTCCTGAGCAGAGAAAGGCACCCCCTCCAGCCCAGGGGGTGGGGGTGGGGCATAGGTCAGATTCCTCTCCTTGGCATTTACCACTGCCTAACTTAGGCAGTGCCCTGCTCAGCACACTGGCTTCTGTGCATTCCATTGTCAAGGCTCCTAATTCTCCCCAGGCATCTCAGTGGGGGCGTCTGGGTGCCGAACTCGAGGCTGAGGATTCCAGGAGGTGGCAGGGTGGCTGAAGTTAAGTATCACCTTGCTGAGCTTAACTACCTTTTCTGGGTCTAGCCCCAAGTGACTCGCGCCAAGTCACACAGGAAGTTTATGGCGGAGCTGGGAGTTGAAAGCGGGTTGCCCCACGTCCTAAGCTAGAACCCCGCAACTGGGCCATCCTGTCTCTCTCTCTGCAGTCCCTCACTTCCCCCCACGCAGACAGTCTACAAAAGTGAAAGGGATGGGATGGGGCTAAATAAGCCTCCTTACTCCCTGCACAGTGTTGCAAGGGCAAGACCCAATGCTATTATTCGGTGCCAGTAGTGAACTGGGAACTGCCTGCAAACTGGTAAAAAAAAAAATGAAAAAAAGTTGCTTAGTTTCACTCTCGCTTCCGTACGTTCATGACTTTCTTCTGCTGAAATGCTGTTCTGTAGCTTCCTACAGCAGAGCTTGTCAGTAAATCACAAATCGCTGTCCAAATGTTTCCCAGTGCACCAGTAAAGCCATTCATCCTCTGAGTTAAGACCATATTCATTATGGAGCTTTATTAAACTGCTGACCTAAAACAAATTTTGTTGGACCTTGTAAATCTCTTCAATGTGCAGTTAACAACAAACAGTTCATTAATTTGCATAGATATAGTCTGGCAACTGGGAAAGAATGAAAATCATACAGCCATGATAAAATGCTGCTCTCTCAGTAATTTAACTGACTGAATTCAACAGAGATGAGGCTGACAGAGTCTGAATCCAGATCTCAACCCCACCACAATTCAGGGCTGCTCTGATCTGGGAGGTGGGGGGGGGGGGGGGGGAGATATCTGATTCCGGCTCATTGCTTGAATTTCCATATAGCCCCATTAACTGAAATATATTTAGCAGCCATTTCCGTCATTGTCCTTTAGCCTAAAAGCTAGTGGCATAAGAAGGCTGTTATAAAACACACACACACACACACACACACACACACACATTACTCCACTCCACACTCCCTTGTGAGTTCACGTATCATCTGAGGATAAAGCTTTACACTCAATATACTGTGATGTTAGCGTGACCACCTCTTGGAAGAGATTTAAATCAATCCGCATTCTGTTCTGCTCTTCTCTGTACACTAAGAGATCTTTGCAACTTCTGAAAATGTCTTTCACACATACACATCACATGTTTAAATGCATGGTTACTGCACTGGCTTTATATACTTGCTATACTGCTGGGATCTTATGGTATTTGTTGCCTTATAAAGCTCATTAGTACATTTCCCATAAGAAAGGCGCGATATAAAACAAAATTCTATTATATTCTCTTTCTCTCTAGCGGTTTCTTCTATTGTGGAGCCCAATCATGCAAAAAATGTGCATCAATAAAAAAAATACATGGGAAACTGTGCTGAAGAAGTGCAATGACCAGTTGACTATCCCCAAAGGTGAACAAATCACATGCTAACCAAGATTTTCAAAGTGACTAGTATTTTCTATGCCATTTTTTGGTCCCAACTGGAGACCACCTTAAAGGGATCTGATTTTCAGAGGGTGGGAAATCAGTGCTTTCTGAAAACAGGCCCCTTTAAGTTGCCTTCAGTTGGGCACCCAGAAATTGTGACACTCAAAATCTCTAGTTACTTTTGAAAATCTTGAACGGCGAAAGGGCAAGCCAGTCAGGGGACAGACTGACTGGTGTACCCGTGCTGATATGGTACGTATGTGAGGGCCTGAAACTGACGAGCTGAAGGCCAAGGTCTGCAAAGTCATCTTTTGACCCTCATGAAGCAGATAAAGATACTGAGATCCTTATTCCTGATATAAATGTGATCCTTAGCTGGCAGAGTGGATCCAGGGCTGGACAGTGGACTGGACAATGTTCTTCATGCCTTGTCTGCTGCCAAGCAGCAAGCAGAAGAAGTCAGCAATGGAGGGGGTGCTGCTTCACTTGTGTTGCTGCATATAGGGTATTAGTTGCCATAGTAATAGGGAAAAGCTAGTAGGTGTCCTTTGAAGAAGCTGCCTGATTCAAGTAAGCTAGAGCAGACCTTTAAAAGTTCCACCACCACATTGCTTTCCTCTTTCAGCTGTCAGAGAGCTACCAATATGGGAATTCTGCCACCGTACCCCAGAGTTCAGATATTTAACAGAATCCGTGAGCACTCCCATTAGCTGATGGCATCTGCCTATTGAATGTGAGGGACATGTACAGTTTAGGAGTTATAACTGGACTTGTCTCCACTTCTGAAATGCCAGGCTTCAGCAGTGGCTAGAAATATCTATTCCCTTCTGCAGTGGACAAGTAGAGTGAACCTGTTCCTCACAGATGTAGACCTAGCCACAATGATCCACATCTTTGTTATTCAAGGCTGTACTACAGCCATGTTCTCTCCCTGGCACTGACACTGGGAGGCTTCTAGTAGTTGAGTGTGGCTCAAAATGCAGCATCTTGTCTCCTAAGCAGAACAGTAGACAAGAAAACATCACAGCATTACTCAGCATTCAGCCACTCAGTGCTGGATTCAATTCATGGTCCTGGTCTTCAACGTTAGATACCTAAAAGCTGCCTCTCCCCTGACTCACTCCAAGAATATTAAAATCAGCAAGGAAGATGAAGATGAAGGTACCTGGGATGAAGCTTGCCAGAGCTGGAGACAAAACATTTTCAGTAAAGGATGCGCAGCAGAGAAACTCTGATGTACAGGAGGTCAGGATGACCCCATGTCTTGTCTCCTTATGGCACAATGGAGGAGACATGTACTTTCACTAACCTTTTCTCAATAGAAACAGCAATGCTTTGGCTGGTAAGTCCTTCTTCCCCATAGATACCTCTGCCAAAGAAAAGACAAACTATGGAATGCAAGTCCTACCAGGATGACGCACAAGCCTAAAATACTTGCATTTCGTCTTGCAGTACCTGTGATTGGCAGACTAAGAATATACATGACATAGCTTATACTGCTTATCTCTGAGGTACTGACTACTACTTGTATTAACAGGAACAATGAGCTCAATCCCAAAATCTTCCTTATTTAGTTCTTACTATACACCACTCTCAATGAAGTAGTGTCACTGCTATGCTGCCCCTTTTGGTAGGGTCCTACCAAATTCATGGTCCACTTGGGTCAATTTCACGGTCATAGGATTTTAAAAATAGTAAATTTCATCATTTCAGCTATTTAAATCTGAAATTTCACAGTGTTGTAATTGATGGGGTCCTGACCCAAAAAGGAGTTGGGGGGTCACAAGGTTATTGTAGGGGGGTTGCGGTACTGCTACCCTTCCTTCTGCACTGCTGCTGGCGGTGGTGCTGCCTTCAGAGCTGGGCAGCTGGAGAGCAGTGGCTGCTGGCTGGGAGAGGCAGAGGCCGCCGCCAGCAGCAGCGCAGAAGTCAGGATGGCATGGTATGTGGTATTGCCACCCTTACTTCTGTGCTACTGCCTGCAGAACTGGGCCTTCACTCAGCAGCCGCCACTCTCTGGCCACCCCACTCTGAAGGCAGCAGTGCACAAGGAAGGGTGGCATGATATGGTATTGCCACCCTTACTTCTGTGCTGCTGCTGGTGGGGTGCTGCATTCAGAGCTGGGTACCTGGCCAACAGCCATCACTTTCCAGCCGCCCAGCTCTGAAGGCAGTGCAGAAGTAAGGGTGGCAATACTGTACCCCCCCTAAAATAACCTTGCAACCTCCCTGCAACTCCCTTTTGGGTCAGGACCCCCAGTTTGAGAAATGCTGATCTCCACCGTGATATCTGTATAGCATAGGGTAAACGCACACAAAAGACCAGATTTCATGGGAGGAGGCCAGATTTCATGGTCCATGACGTGTTTCTCATGGCCGTGAATTTGGTAGGGCCCTAATTATGTGTCGTGTGCAAAGGCATCCCTCTTCTAGGTGGTGTCACGTTTTGGGGTGCAATATAGACCCCCTGAGAGGTGGTGTTACTGCCTCTCCTGTAACTTGACTGCCTTAGAATGCTTTGCTGTTGTGACTCTGTCTGGATGCTTCCAGCCAGCATACAACCATGCACTTAAATGTCTTTAAGCAGTTCTGATTCAGCAATTCTGATTCCAGCAGCCTGCTTGTTACACACTGTCCCTCTCTGGACTCCAGCAGCCTTGATTACACCTGGCAAAATGACCCATCACCCCCCAGTCCGGAATTTTCCCCAAACCATGTGATTTGCAATGTCCAGCTCTCTCCTGGACCATTCAGACAGATACTAAGGTTCATTCGTTCCTTTAAAGACACAATACCCAACAGTTTGCCACATTAACCAGAATTAACATTCGCTTTAAACCAAACAAAGCACTGCCTGGTTTAGATTAAAAGTAAAACAAGTTTACTAACAAAAGGAGATAGGATTATAAATGAGTTCACGTATAAAGGACAAAGTTAGCAAACAAGAGAGAAAAATGCAAAGACTTAACAAAACAGGCTACAGCCTTTGTTCATGATAGTTTTCTTACCAATCTACCTTCCAGCAAGATGGCTGACCAACCTCTCAAGTCAGGGATCTCCCACAAAGTCCAAAGTGCTCAATTTCTTTGTCTTCATAGGTGAAATATAACTTAGGGTTCTCTGTTCGTTCCTTTGTAGTCCAGTGAATCTTTAAATGGATTCTTCTGAAGGTTCCCCCCCTCAAAGTAACATTCATTCAAGCTATGAGGAAAGCGACAGAGTCTCTTGGTGTAGGGAGTTTCATGCTGGCTTCTTCCCGCTCTAGAGTTTGCTAAATGCAAATTTATCTGTTTCCTGCAATCTCCTCTCCCTACTGTCTTGATGGTCCTGCTGACCATCTATGGAAATTGCTTGCCCATTGTCTCTTAATGTACCTTGGAAATATCTTCCAGGTGGCAGAACTACATTCCTTTGTCTAGCCCTGCCTGTCAGACGTACTTTGATAACATTATTTCTAATATGTTTATAATTTGAAAGTTGTCCTCCATACATATGCCACACACTAATATTAATGACCAGTATGGCATTAGCTTTCTGTTGATATCTTACATAACACCGTTAGATACAGCTTATGAAATTAGTGAGTTGGGGTAGACTGAACTGGTCAGGCCAGCTGAAACATACTACCAAAAAAATCAGTGAACCCCTTGCCCTCTTGCATTGAGAGGCTGTTAGAGTTACCATGGGTCAGTGGATATTGAGGGCAGCAGAATGTGTACAGGATGGTCTGGGACTGTTTATCTGAATGACATTTTGAAGACATGTACAGCCACCTCCTCCAACTTCTTACTAAGGCTCACTGCTGTCCAGTGCCTGATGCATTTGATGGATCCAGTCACCATGTATGTACATCAAACAAGTCATAGGTAATAGGGGAGTAAGAAGACTGGAGCTAAGACATGTTGACTGTCCTGTTCTATTCTACTCAGGTTATTTTACTGAGCTCATCACCAAAGAAGCATTCCAGTAAAGCATTAAGCAATGCCATACGCCCTGGCCACTTTTCACTCGGAGCAAGCCAAAAGCACTTGCTTCTGCAGATGAGGTTTGGAAAGTGGCTTTGCAGATGGTTACTGACTATGGAGCGCTTCTTATCTCACACATTCCAGCTGTTGTGCTACTAGAGTTGTGCCCCATACCTCTGATTACTGGTTACACGGTCACCCTGGCTTCACAACGGGGTCCAATTTGGGAGGAATATCAATTAGATTTGATCATAACAAAAATTGTTATGAAGAATTATTGAGGAATCCAGTGCCCAGCTTTATATCTAGCAATTTTCAGGGAGTTACACTACGCACAAACCCCAGGAGTTCTATCTTTGGATATATTTTAAATGAAACACTGTTTTAATGAGTAAACTTTTAATTTTTTTTTCAGTTAAAAATTACTTATGCTTAGACATTGACATAAAATAATCTAGTTTGTAATAACTTTCTGGATACCATGGAGAGAGAGAGAGAAATATTCTCTATATTTTCAGCCTTCCCACATGCAAATTTATAATACTGCTATGATAATTATACTTAATACAATTAACATAATTAGCAACATGATATTGCAAGCTGTGGTAGGCAGTCCCCAGGAATACTTAAGTGAGTTCTAGAGAAAGAAGTCATTATCCATTGACACATGGAGTCTGAATTATTCATGCTAATATAAAGAAATGTGAATCCCATTAAAGATGAGCAAAAAATGAATTTGAATGTAAGATCTGTTTTTAGCGGTTCATCAGGATTAATTCTGCAAATAGTGTAGCAGCCCTAGTGCATTTAAAATGTAACTTCAGAAGGACATGTGATCTAGCTCAGTGGTTTTTCAACCTGAAGTCCGCAGACCCCTGGACATCCTCAGACTATGTCTAAGGGGTCTGCGAAAGGTTGTGGTTACCATAGAACAGTGGTTTTCAACCTGTGGTCCATGGAACATGTGGTCAACAGACTATGTCTAAGATTTCCAAAGGGGTCTTCACCACTATTCAGAGTCGGCTCCAGGCACCAGCTCAGCAAGCAGGTGCTTGGGGCGGCCAACAGAGAGAAGCGGCATGTCCGGCTCTTCGGCGGCGGGTCCCTCACTCCCTCTCGGAGCGAAGGATCTGCCACCGAATTGCAACCGAAGAATGAAGCGATGGCGGTAGAGCTGCCTCCGAAGTGCCGCAGATCGCGATCACGGCTTTTTTTTTTTTTTTTTGTGCTGCTTGGGGCGGCAAAAACCCTGGAGCCGGCCCTGCCTCTATTCAAAATTTTTTAAGGGTCCAGAAATGAAAAAAAGGTTGAAAACCACTGGTCTAGCTAATAATGCAAGTCAATAGGATAAATTCAGTGTGTGTGTTTGAGTGCCAGCATGCTAAAATCTTTGTATTTGTAAGAGGCAGGGGAGGGGTAGGTGGTATATTTGAAAATAGGTAATAAAATGTGCGAGTTGTAGCAGTTATTTTTGCTTTTTGGTCACAGAAAGAAGTATGTATTCTATACTGCAAAAAAGTGACATAAAACATTTTTAAGTTGTGGGTACCATTAGTGGGTGTGGTAGAAAAACATCAGTGACTGGACAGTCCAGCCAGTAGGAACGAAACATAGAGCAACTAAGACAGTACACAATTCAGCTCAGTGAGACTCCATTGGCATGAAAAGCTATACAAGAGTAAAAAACAAACCAAAACCAGACAGACCCCTGAAATATCTGTCAGAGGTAGGTACAATTCACTCAGGCTAGCTCCATGCTCCCATTTGTCAGCAGTGTCCATTCCAGGGGGCTACATGAGCATGATGCCATCTCTATCATTTCCCTCCTTTCTCCCAGGGTTAGGGACCGATTTTCTTTATTGCTTTTTGAGGAGAGATTTTTCATGATTCCTGACAGTTTAGGAACTGTCTTCCTCATACACCTTCATATTTTGCACCTTGGAGCAGAGTGCCTCTCTGTCTCATATTCACTCAATGTGCAGCAAAAGTCAAAAAAAACTAACATAACGTTAGGAACCATTAGGAAAGGGATAAATAGTAAGACAGAAAATATGATGGTGCTACTATATAAATTCATGGTATGACAACACCTTGAATACTATATGCAGTTTTGGTCACTCTATCTTTAAAAAAAATATATTAGAATTGGAAAAGGCTCAGAGAAGGGTAACAAAAATGTTTAGGGGCATGGAACAGCTTCCTTATGAGGAGAGATTAAAAAGACTGAGACTGTTCATCTTATAAAAGAGACAACCAATGGGGAAAGGATGCCTATAAAATTCTGAATGGTATGGAGAAAATGAATACGCAAGTGTTATTTACCCCTTCACATAGCACAATGAAATTAATAGGCAGAAGGTTTAAAACTAACATAAGGAAGTACTTCTTCATACAACGCACAACTTCTTCACACAATGCACAGTCAACCTGTGGGATTCATTCATTCCCAGAGGATGTTGTGAAGGCCAACAGTATAATTGGATTAAAAAAAGAATTAGATAAATTCATGGAGGATAAGTCAATCCATGGCTATTAGCCAAGATGGTCAGGGACACAACCCCATCCTTCGGGGTGTCCCTAAACCTCTGCCTGCCAGAAGCTGGGACTGGATGGCAGGGGATGGATTACTTGATCATTGCCCAGTACTGTTCCTTCCCTCTGAAGCTCCTGGCACGGACCACTGCTGGAAGACAGGATACTGGGCTAGATGGACCATTGGTCTGACCCAGTGTGACCATTCTTATGTTGTCACTCTCTGTCACAATGGTTGCACAGTCACTCCTCTCTGGGTTTCTGCCTCCCT
Source organism: Malaclemys terrapin pileata (assembly GCF_027887155.1). Classification (NCBI taxonomy): domain Eukaryota; kingdom Metazoa; phylum Chordata; order Testudines; family Emydidae; genus Malaclemys; species Malaclemys terrapin. The sequence goes on along the minus strand of NC_071507.1, from coordinate 19,697,313 downwards.
ATTTTGATCTCTAGTTTATGTCACATTCTGTATTCAAGGAGAGTCAGTTTCCATTTTGCACATTTCACTGTAGTGAGCTAGTCTGATGGCCTCATAGTTCTGTAGCAGCCTAGATAGCTGCTTTTTTAAATTGGTTCTTCCCAGTGACCTGTATACTGGTATTCTAGATATCGGATTAAAATCTGGAACACTTTGTGGCTTTGGGCAGATTTATTTGCTCTGAGGATCAGGAAGCTAAAGATGTTGATCTTGAGGAGTGATTATATTCCTTAGAGTGTAAATGGAATACGGCGCTTTTTCCTGTAATGCAACCCAGTCTGAGTCTATTGCTCTATTTGGGCTACATAGGTATGAGTTTCTGAACGGATTCTTCTCGTTCCTGTATTGTTAAGGGAGGACCAGGAGGGAAGGTAGTTTCTAATGACGTCTTCAGGTGCAATTGTTTTTCTCTAGTGATGCTGTTTTGTTCTTGTGTCAACTATCCAGGTTGGATTCCTTTATATAAATCCCAGAAGCACTATGCCTCGATTTTTGCAAGTCTATATTGTTGGGATATCTGTTTGCTTATTTGGCTTAAATTCTTTCCCAGTTTGTCAGAAGGAATTAGTGCCTATCATGTCCTTCATCTGCTATTTTTTTCTTTCCTGGGCTCTGGTATTTTCTGCTGGAGCGTTGAATTGTAGTTCTCTAGTGGCTCATGGTGACCACTCACGGCATGCAGGTAGCAGCTAAATCCAGAGGATCCAAGGCAGAAGGGCAGAAGCAATCAGTGTAGTTACTCAAGGATCTCTAGCCCAGAAAGAGAGACACAAAAAGGAGGGCGCACTGCCGCATTCCTTACAATGGGCAGCATGTACTCATGTGAGTATTTCTAGTGATCTCAACAAGACTACTCCTGAGTCTAAGTGCTATTCAGTGTGAACAGGGACTGCAGAACCAAGCCCAGACAGTCCAAGACCCCCATAGACCCTACTAAGGGAGAACTTTATGAATCTGAAAATACAATTAACATATATGTTTAAATATTATAAAATACAAGCTATTGTATGTATAATAAAGCCAACATACTTTTCATAGTAAATCTTTCATATCACTAATAGCTAAGAATAGATCCAATCTACCTCCCAATGTATTCAAAAACTAGGAGACAGGGCTAGGAGGAAGCATTAGGCACTGGGGGGTCGGAGGGGAATCAAAATGGAGACATTTAACATTATTTCAGTTTGAAAAAGTTCTTGATTTACTTCATTTTTTTTAGTAATAACAACGATACCTGGCTCGTCTTTAGTGCCTTTCATCAGGAGATCCCAAAGCACTTTACTGAGGGGTCAGTAACATTCTCCCTATTTTTGACTTAACCCTAAACACAAGCATTTGCTTTTCTCTTTCTTCTCCTATATATGAGATCAAAATCAGTCTCATAAATTGTCCTGTAGTGGGGGGGAGGGATAGCTCAGTGGTTTGAGCATTGGCCTGCTAAACCCAGGGTTGTGAGCTCAATCCTTGAGGGGACCACTTGGGGATCTGGGACAAAATCAGTACTTGGTCCTGCTAGTGAAGGCAGGGGGCTGGACTCTATGACCTTTCAAGGTCCCTTCCAGTTCTAGGAGATGGGATATCTCCATGTATTAAAAAAACCTGTAATCTTAGCTATGAGAGGCCACCATCTCTCCTTAATAAGCACATCTGCAGAGTTTGGTCTAGGACTCTGCTTCTACAGCTCCTAACTGACCGGATCTTAGTGCCTGAGTTGAGATGTTCTTGCCTAACCATCCCATACAGAAGAAGCCTCATGTCCATTCAAGGTGCTATCTGCCTTTGAGGACAACCATCTCACACAGATTTAATGCCTTAATGGGTAAAATTTACTGCTATGCAGAACGTCAAAGGACTAGGCACCATATACCCCCCTTTTGAGGGCTTACATTGTAAATATAGTCTTAGCATAGGAGTAAATTTGCATTATTGGCTGCATGACTGGGCCTTGGAAAAAATCATTAATAATTATTTTTCCTCACAATCTAAGTCTTCCCATAGAGCTCATGAATGAGTTTTCAAAGAGATTTAAGCCATCTAAGAATAACCAGCAAACTGGCTTTGTGCTAGAGAGACATGAAAATACATTAGACAAAAGTCACCTTTGCCCCTCAGCCTCCCAAGTGGGTTGTGCCTTTTTTACTGTGCTTCTTGCAGGCATAAGCACGATGCTCATAAAGCTAACAGGGTGCTTACCTATGCATTCCCTGCAAAGACCATGCTACTGCTAATAGGCAGGAGTATAGAATCATAGAATATCAGAGTTGGAAGGGACCTCAAGAGGTCATCTAGTCCAACCCTCTGCTCAAAGCAGGACCAATTCCCAGCTAAATCATCCCAGCCAGGGCTTTGTCAAGCCAGGCCTTAAAAACCTCCAAGGAAGGAGACTCCACCACCTCCCTAGGTAACGCATTCCAGTGTTTCACCACCCTTCTAGTGAAATAGTGTTTCCTGATATCCAACCTGGACCTCCCCCACTGCAACTTGAGACCATTGCTCCTTGTTCTGTCATCTGCCACCACTGAGAACAGCCGAGCTCCATCTTCTTTGGAACCCCCCTTCAGGTAGTTGAAAGCAGCTGTCAAATCCCTCCTCCTTCTTCTCTTCTGCAGACTAAACAATCCCAGTTCCCTCAGCCTCTCCTCATAAGTCATGTGCTCCAGACCCCTAATCATTTTTGTTGCCCTCCGCTGGACTCTTTCCAATTTTCCCACATCCTTCTTGTAGTGTGGGGCCCGTAACTGGTGCCCCAGAGCAGTACTCTCATGAAATGCAGCCTAGGGGTTCCCGGGTGCTCCTAGTCACGTTCATCACTTTTCTTCTTCTTTTTGGAGGGGCATATTCTGTGCCCCCCAGGAGCTCGCTCTCCCCCCTCCACACCCCAGAAGAAGCTCGGTGCCCCCACCACCCTAGCAGAAGCTCTCTCTTCCCTCCCCCAATTCCTCGGCCTGAGCTCGCTTTTTCCTCCCCCACTCTGCCCCGATCCCTCCAGGAGCTCACTCTTCCCTCCCCTCCCCCATCCTGCCCTGGCCTCGGAGGAGTTCGCTTTTCCCTGCACCTCGGCAGGAGTTCGCTCTTCCCTGCCTCCATGTTCCCAGGGCCAGAGAAGATTATCAGGAGGGCCCACACCCCAGCTTCCCCCCCCCCCTTGAGCACGCCCCTGCTCTTGGGCACACCGAAGTCAATATAGGAGCCACACACCAACATCCAGGACAGATCCTGGCCCCGTGAGCCACGTCTTACGGCTTTTGGACTCATTAGGCAATTAGAGGATAGCCAGGCCTTCGCCTAGTATGGGACAGCTAGCAAATAACACAATTTGAAAGCAGGGGCGGAGGAGATTTGAAACGAGAAATGGGACTCGCCCCCCTTCCCTAAAGAAATGCACCTCACTAAGAGAGCTTTCTAAAGCCAGACCAAGGTGAAATTAACGTTGTTTGAGAGTAACGTGCTTCTAGAGATAAAAGATAGTATGTAGCCCTAACAGTGATAAACACCCTTAGAAAGTGGTAACAGGTAAGGGTAATAGACACCCAGAGTGAGGAGCTGGGCAGCACCCTTGACTCTGGCTGGCTTACTTGTTACGGTATTCATCGAGCATGCGCTGTGAATCCTTGTCCTCACGCTCCAGTTTGGCCCTGTCGGCAGACAGCTCACGGATGCGCAGGCGGTTCAGCTCAATCTGCTCAGCAAAGGCCTCCTCCAAGCCAGCCAGCACATCCGTGCGCTGGAACGTCTCCAGCTGCTTACGGAAGATAGTGTTGCGCTGCTCCAGCATCCGGGCCCGGTTGATGTAGTTGGCAAACCTCTCGTTGAGCTCCTGCAGGTTCTCCAGGCCCTGGGCTTGGGCCAGGCTGCTGAAGTCTGAGGTGCCCCGCAGCTCATCATAGGCATCAGATCGTTCATACTTCTCCTTGCGCACTTCTCGCAGGTAGCTACTTCTATACATGGCTTGGGGGAGGCCGTGCAGGCCCAAGATCCCCTCTTCTGTGTGTCTCTGTCTCTCCAGTTTGGATTGGAAATGTGTTTGGGGGACTTAGGGGGAAGAAATAGAAGCTAGGCCCCCCATCCTCAAATGCCAATGACTTCTCTCCACAGCAGTGTGTGGCACTAAATGCCAGCCACCAGCAGCAAATTAAATAAAATCAAATAGCCCCGCCTCATTCCTCTCTGCCTTTCCAGAGGCTGTCAGCAGTTTGGGGGACTGTTTTCTTTCTTTCCATGAGCTGCAATTGTGTGTGGCCAGTATGAAAGAGAGAGTGGCATCCAGCTTTTGTCGGTGGATTAGAAAGCTATAAAGCGATCACAAAACAAAGACTTTGCAATTTTAGAGGCTTGAGTTCAAAGCATTTGGTGGCTGGGTTTTTTGGGCTTGGGTTGTTTGTATGAGGACAGTGTATGGAATCCTTTTGCTGAATCAAGGGTTTTGCATGAGGGGATGAGCAAGAGTCATGTTTACCTTTTGGCTGGTCTAATGTTTTTTGTGATTGTTCCAGAACAAAAGGGGAGCTGTGTACAGAAGGACAGTGCAAGTGAGCCCTGCCCTGTGAGCAATGGCGACATTGACTCCAATGCTTTTCTCTCTTTCCAGTGGCAAAATAGGACTTGTCCTACCCTCTGTGCTCCAGAACCACACCCAGCATCGCAGCAAGGGATTCAGAGACTACGATGGTGTCTCAGCAGGCCTCTGTCAATAATCCTTTTATCAGAGGCTGCTTTTCAAACATGGGCACATCTACGTTAGAGGCCCAGATTGTATACCTGAGAACTCTCATCAACACTGAGGTACCCTAAGAGCTGCTTCAGGCAACTAAGTGCAAATCTAGCTGCCTGCATGTGGAAGTAACTGAGGAGGAGAAGTCTGGAAATTGGGTTCTAAATCATATAAAGAAACAAAATTAAGTTTTGCGATTATAAGCCTTAGCTCCTGATCATTTCCCTGGTGTTTACAGCACTCCACACTTACACTGCACAGGATCAATCCCTTGGGGCTGCCCTCACTTCCTCACTCTAATGTACCCCATCTGGGCCCCGTATTGTCAAGAGTTCAGCTCCCTTTTAGGCACCTAAATAAGAGCCAGATTTTCAAACCTGCTCAGCACCCACCACACAGCCAGCGTTCCCCTGGAAGTCTGGCCAAATACTGCGATGCAAGTTTAGAAGCTGGGCTCTTGAAAATCTGGCCTCAATTTTGAGTGCTGAGCTCTTTTGAAAATTTGGTGCTTGGTTTGTATGCTCGTTGGGAGAAAGATGCTATTTATTTGATACAGCATGTAAAGAACCATTCATACGTTTGGCACCATGTTAACAATGATGCAATGAGTTTTAGACATGTTGAACAAAAACCAACAACCGTGGGTCTGATTTTCAAAGATAATACTGAGAAGAGACCACTGATTTCCATACAGCTCTGGCCGCAAGGGTTGGCTATGATCTACATTCTCTCTAAGCTGGACAAGGATACCTAGTGGAGCAACGTAGTCCTCTGTGAGCTGCTGTGGAAGTGGGTCTTTGACAGAGATCAGATGAATGAGAACTCGGGAGAGAGAAGTTTGGAGTTATGTGGATAACCTAATTTTGATTTCATAATTTTATTGCGTGGAGCATAGAGCCTTAGGTAGATGTCCCCTCTTTCTTTTTGCATAATAATAACCATAATTACATATGTACAGTACTGACTCAGAACTGGCACCATGGACATGGAATTCATTGCACTGCAACATCAGAAGTAGCACTGATTTTGCACCAAAGATAAGCTTCCTTTTCTCATGCGTTCACAAATAAAATAGGAATTCTGGGATTTTTGTGAAGTTCTCTTGGCTACATCCAACAGAGGTGGCATTGTTTTGGCTGCATCTCTTTATTGACTCAGTAAAGAGGTCTCAAGGAGGCATCTTAGCAGGACCAATTTTTCAGTGCAATTTGTGTGTTGTAAATCTCAGCAAAACTTTAACCCAGCAGTTTTCAAACTGTGGGTCAGGATCCCAAAGTGGGTCGTGACCCCATTTTAAGGGGTCACCAGGGCCAGCATTACACTTGCTGGGACCCAGGCCTGAAGCTGAAACCTGAGCTCCACCCCCCACCCAGAGTGGTGGGGCTCGGGCTGTGGCCTCCTATCCTTCCACCCAAGGCAGCATGGCCCGGTCTCTGCCCCCTCCCAGGGTCATGTAGTAACTTTGTTGTCGGGGGGGGGGGGGGGGTCACGGTGCGATGAAGTTTGAGAACCCCTGCTTTAACCTATAAACTTCAACTTTTTTCAGTGCACATGTGTGTTAACTGAATGCATTTGCTTTCAAATTAGTTTCTCGAATAGAAAGGATCACAGCTCATACCTGATATAAAGGGCCAGATCCTCAGACAGTGTAGACTGGAATAGTTCCACTGAAGCCAGAACCAGTTTGCATGAGCGAGGATCTGGCCCTGTAGATCCACTTTTCACATTTGTGTGCCTAAGATAGGGACTTGGTTCTGCAGAAGAGTGCAGAAGGAACACTTAAGCATGCAGAGACCTAATACAGGTACCCAAACCCCTATATGAATGGTCAAATGCAGCACTGCAGAAGGCACAATTAAAAGAAAAATCAACATTTAGGGCCAGATCCTCTGCTGATATAAATCAGTGTAGCCCCACTGAAGTCACAGCAGCTATACCAATTTATACCAGCTTATGGATCTAGCCCATTCGGTGCCACAGTATTTCACTGTGCCAGAGTACTAGAATTCCCTCTACTTCAAATGGAAGAACATCACAAATACTATAGGAAATTAAACTACCACATTAAATGCTGGATTGTTTTTAATTGCACTCCTGGTAGCTCCCTAACAACGACATCATCCACCTTTGGGCTCTGTATGGGTTCTCTTTTCAGACAAAGTTCTAAGTCTCTGAAAGGTCATTGTTGTCTGTATGTTCATTAATGAAACGTATGGAAAATTGTTACCTGGAAGTGTCTGAAACCCACTGGAGACAGTGTGCTGCACATATATATCCTTTTGATCTATGACCTGCAATATCAAAAAGGGAAATTATTTAAAACAAGCCATTTGGATCTTTCTTTCATCGTCCCAAATTATTTCTCGCTAGTCCTCCTGAAAACAGTGGAGTAGCAAGGTATTCAGACCAGTGCTTTGTATTTAAATGTACTGTATGAGTTTATCAGAATGGCCCCCAAAATGGGGTATTTTCCATTTTCCCCCTCTTTTGGATTTTAACACATGCTGTACATCATTAGAGCAAATACCTATTAAACTGGTTTGTTTGCTCATTTGTTTTTCGGCTGGATGGATAACTGAGCTCCGTGACCATTCCAATGAAAGGTGGCATTAGCATTCTCTTGACAGCACCATCAATCTGCTCGCAGTCCTTTGCACTCCCTTAAGCCAACACAAGCCAAGTTTCTCTTTCATCCCTTTCCACTTTCTCCTAAGAACAAGCATCAGCTTGGTCAAAGTCTGTCTAGCTGACAATCGAGATTCACTTCTGAACCTGTTCCAATGAAGCTGTGGTCAGGTTTCAAGCTCTGAGAATGAAAACCTCGAGGTACCAGTGTGAAGCGTTAGGGGCTCCAATCCTAAAGTCCTTGCTCAGGGCTCTGTTGTGACTTGAAGGTACAATTCCATGTTTAGGATGCGCCAGCTCAGGTGCAATTCCTCTTTGAGCTGTCTGGATCCCAGAGAGAGTGTCCACTGCTACACCCCTCATTCATGAAACACCGTCTCCTATCAAAATGGCCAGCTTTGCTGGCCATTGCCAGGGGATGGGGCAGGAGTAGGTCCCTGGCCCTACCTCTCTCCCTGTCTCTTTAGAAGGTTTTATGTACAAGAGGACATAGAGGAAACGGTATGTGCACTCTGGGGAGTGCCAGGACTACAGATGCCTCCTGTTGCTGAACGCTCTTTGCACTCTTCCTGTTTCCCCATACACCACCATCATTCACCATAGGGCAGCAGGCCAAAGACCCCAGTTATCACTCTGTCCTCACTGAGGCAAAATCTCTATTGACATCAACTGCAACTTGCCACGTCAGGACTGAATAACAATTGAATCAGGACTTGAAGAGATGGGCTCTTTATTGTCCAAACTGAACATTTCCTTTAATACATAAAGACGCATGTGTGCATGTATATTTTTTGTATAGGGCCTGATTCAGTGCCCTACAGCTGTATATCCCTAAATCCTGGATCCAAACTTCATAGTAGACTACTCTAATCTAGTTCGTCATGCCAATAAAGTCTCGCTGAATGGAAACTGAGAGCATAACAAAGACTCCATGAGCATTTTTTTTTTCACATAGGGACCTGATCTTGCAAGCTATTATTTAGATGACTAAGTCTTGCTCGTGCAAGATGTCCCATCAATTTCAAAAGATTCATATTTTCATCGGCACTATTTATCACATGGAGCTTGTGGCAAAGCCACTGCCGAGTCCATACTATTTCATTTTGTGAACAATTTTCATTGCGCATTAGATTGCTTTGAACTTTACTCACTTGCAGCTGAGGGAGTCTAAATTGCAACAGACTGTCACAAAAACAGCAGGACAAACTGTAGGCAGACTTACAGCAGATGCATTCCCAGTGAAGTCCAGTAAATGTAATCAGCAGAGAATTGGCCCAGTAATAAGTGTTATTACTCTTAAATGACTCAACGGGGACTGTGAGGGGCTGCCCTTTACTTAGGGCTGTGCAGAATAGCACTGGTGCCAGAGGAGCTCAGAGAGGGATTGTGCAGTGTTATGGGAGAAGAGCATAAGTTCTTTGAATACTTCCATCCTCCCAAGCACAACAAAAGGGCCAGGGACAATGTGGCCCAAAGGCAACAGTGACTACAGAGCCACCCCTTGGGTAAGGCAAATCGGAGTGACCGCTCTGGGCCCCGCGCTTTGGGGGGCCCTGCGGGCCGGTGAGATTGGCTGGCGCGGTCAGTCCCGGAAGACGAATCTGTCATTTCTGCAGAGCTCACCATCTTGTTGGCAGTTAGCAGAGACAGCGCCCAGCTTGGCCGCCCGCGTTTCGGTGCAGCGAGTCCCCCGCCTTGGCTGGAGCCCTGAGCCGCCGTGGTGCTATGGCCAACAACAGTCCCACGGTAGGCGCCGGCAACTGCCAGCTGCCATGGGCAGCCCAGCCCCAGGCCGGATCCATCTCGCCGATGCAGAGTGGGGCCCCCAAGCTGGGGAGGGCTGATTTGTCCCAGGCCCCACATCTCCCTAAGGACATCCCTGAGTGACTATACAAGTGCATTAGTTAGTGCTGATACATAACTAGTGTCAAAAAAGGTCTTCTAGCCAACATCATAGGGCTATAGTACTACAGCAAGAGTATGCTGTAACAACGTCTTAGGTTAAGAACTAGAGGTCTCCCATTTACACTAGTTTTACATGCAGTGGAGTGACTCCTGACTAACACATAGAATCATAGAATATCAGGGTTGGAAGGGACCTCAGGAGGTCATCTAGTCCAACCCCCTGCTCAAAGCAGGACCTAATCCCAACTAAATCATCCCAGCCAGGGCTTTGTCAAGCCTGACCTTAAAAACCTCTAAGGAAGGAGATTCCATCACCTCCCTAGGTAACCCATTCCAGTGCTTCACCACCCTCCTAGTGAAATAGTTTTTCCTAATATCCAACCTAACCTCCCCCACTGCAACTTGAGACCATTGCTCTTTGTTCTGTCATCTGGTACCACTGAGAACAGTCTAGAGCCATCCTCTTTGGAGCCCCCCTTCAGGTAGTTGAAAACAGCTATCAAATGCCCCCTCATTCTTCTCTTCTGCAGACTAAACAATCCCAGTTCCCTCAGCCTCTCCTCATAACTCATGTGCTCCAGCCCCCTAATCATTTTTGTTGCCCTCCGCTGGACTCATAATGAAAGGGGAAGCCGGCCCATTCACTTATAAACTGCACAACTACAGCATGCCTTCAGCATAATGTAAATGAGACAGAGAGAGAGAGAGCCTTATTGCATTCTTTTAAATCACACAGTATATTTACGCGCCCTGTAAATAAACCAGGTGCATCAGATCATATTCCTGATGTCTGGGGGGCACTGCTTACCCCAGGGTCTGGTGGTCAAGGCACTGGACTGAGACACATGAAGAGTTCTACAATCAATTCCACACTCTGCTTCAGATTTCGGTGTGACCTTGGGCAAGTCACCTAATCCATCCATGCCTCAGTTCCCCACCTATAAAATTGAGATAATACTTCCTGTCTCCCACTCTTTGTCTTGGGGCAGGGACTTCTCTTATTATGTGTTTTTACAGTGCCTAGCACGATGAGGCCCCAATCTTGGTGGCACTGGTGCAGTACAAAAAAATATCAAACTGTGCACATTGCCAGATATCCAACAGCAGCTACAGAGGTTACATCAGCAGTCTATGGCCAAACCCCAGCAATGGAAATTTTAGGGGCAATGGAAGGACTTTGCTTCAAGAGCTCTTAGAAAATTGAAACTGAGTTTTATTTTGTATACAGATCAATGAACTATGATGCATAAAAGATGGTCTAGTTTTTCTATAGTTCTTTGCAGGCAAGAAGGTTCTATAGTGATTTTGCTATCACCTGGCTATGTAGTTAAGCAAATTTTGTAATGTTCTCAAAGAGGCATTTTAGAGATAGGAACCTATTATAAAGGTAAATTTAAGGGAGCAGAGAATTAACACTAGGATCAGCCAGAACATACTTTATCTGAGACAAAATGGAATGAGTTTAATTATTGCTTCACATAACAGAAGGGGACAAAATTAAGTCTTCAGATACTTTGGGAGAGCTCATCAGCTGGTGTAAATCAAAGCTCCATTGAAATCAATGTAGCTGCATCAATTAGCACCAGCTGAGAAGCTACCCTCTTATCCCTGGAGGCAAATTACACATTTTATAAAAGGAATCTGTTGATAACAAGAATTATAAAACCACACAATTGAAAAAAATATATAATGTAATTGGTGATGAGAACTGCAAACAAACCCAACCCAGCACTGCACAGCATGAAGTGAAGGGATGTATACAATAGCTACCTTGAATTGGCAGCCTGTGTTGGTAAGGTAAGTTTACTTAGTGGAATAATGGCCCACCTTTGTGGAATGTCTGGCAGCAAATGAGATGAAGTGAAGGGCAGTGGCTTCAGCAGATGTACTGAGCATGCTCACTACACCATAAGTAGCACATTCCTACGCAGAGCCATCTCCTTCAGCACACCAGCAGTGGTAACTTTCATGGATGCCAATACTTACTCACTAATTAGATGTGTCACTTCAGCAAAGAAGCCTACAATAAACTCCCTGAACGGATACCACCAGTTTGCAGCAACATACCTTGCAAGAACTACTAACAGCTGGATCGTTCTTAGTCCATATGAGAGATTAAGCTGAAGGTGAGTTTGTAACAATTCACAACCCTCTTATATAAAAGCCATCAGAGCATAGTGACTTTCGGATCAAACTAGATGGTTCCTTGAGAAACTGATTTTTCTGACAGTCATACAGATGGCTATTCAGAAATGCTTGGTTTCATAGGTGACGCTTTCATGCCCCGCACGCAGAGGAAATTGAAGCAAAGGACTCTGATGAATTCCACGGTACTGAGAATGAGCAAAACACTGCATAATGCCAAAGTAACGGCATGTGGTTTTTTGATGGAGGAAGAACCACTTATGGGAATGTGGATGAAATAAACAGAATGGGAAATGCCACATTCAGGCAGACTTCTATTTGTGCCCAGAATATAATATTGGATATAGGATTAAAACAAGCGTCTAACAACAGCCAAGAGCAAAGGTCCTGAAATGTGTTAGAACAATGACGATGCTAAGAATGGTGGAAATCTCCTGATATGTGTGTTGTCTCTGAATAAGAGCACCAGCGCAAGAGGGTAGTTCCAAAGGTAGAAGGAAATGATCAGGATGGATCTTGATGCTGGCTTTGCTGTCTCAATCATTTCACTACAGCAGCACAAGCAGACCCTAAACCACCATCCTCCCCGTATTCCAGAGTGGCAACATTAACATTATCCTCTCTTTCCTTTATGCCCTATATTAAATGTTATTGATTCTCCCCAGAAAACATGAAAGTTTGTTCCTTCCACTGCATATCAACTGTCAAAGCCAAACTGTCTGAATCTTGGTGATTTCCTGCTTGGACGGGATTCATAGAGATTTAAGACCAGACAGGACCAATATGGTTGTCTAGTCTGATCTCCAGTATAACACAGGCCAAAGAACCCCAAGCTCTGAGACCCCCAAGGGGGAGGGACTGAGAGAGCTCAAATGTCTACACAGTAATGTTACAGCCCCAGTCCTCTGAGCCAGGGCAGCAGGGCATTTAATTGCAGTCTAGACATACCCTCGAGAGCTCAGAGAGGCTGAAGTGGAGGCTCCCAGGGAGGGACTACTGGGGAAGGGAGGTGCAAATTCAGAGCATCTCCGCCTGGCTCCTCCTCCCCAAACTGCCGCTGGCCACTTGTGGGGAGCAGGGCCACCTAGCTGGGGCAGCTGCTTGGAAGAGCAGGAGGGTGCTTGGGGCTGGGGATATAAGAGGGGATTAGGGGTGTGGGAGTGGGGTATGGGCTGGGGGTTGGAGTGCGGGAGGGAATACAGGCTCCAGGCGTGGGGCCAGAAATGAGGGGATCAGGGTACAGGAGGGGGCTCCGGACTGGGGCAGGGGGTTGGAGTGAATGGGGGGGATGAGGGCTCTGGGGCAGGAGTGCAGGCTCTGCGGTGGGGCCAGGGACGAGGGGCTTGGGGTGCAGGAGGGGACTCTGGGCTGAGGCAGAGGTCTGGGATGCGGAGGGGCTTTGGGCTGTGGGCTCCAGGTGGCTCTGGTTGGTGCAGTTTGCAGGGGCTCTGGGAGGTGCTGCCCTCAGGCGGCCCCTTAGCAGCCACATCAATGCTGCCCCGGCATTTCCCAGGGATGGAGGAAGTCTGCATGGCTCCCGAGAAGGGGCAGCATGTTCCTCCAGCTCCTAGCCGAATTCACGTCAGCTGCAGATTCCCAGCCAATGGGAGCTGTGGAGCTGGCACGTGGGGCAGCGCCTGCAGGTGGGGGTAGTGCGCAGAGACCCTCTGGCCGCCCCTCCGCTTAGGAGCCGGACTTTCTGACGCTTCCCAGGATCCACGCAGAGCTGGGCACGGAACTGCCTTAGCCCCTCAGCAGTCAATCGGACTTTTAACGTCCCCGTCAGCGGTGCTGATCAGAGCTACCAGAGTCCCTTGTCGACCGGGCAGTCTGGTCAAAAACCAGACACCTGGCAACTCTACATCAGCACCCTGCAGGGTTGGGGCGGAAATCAAATAAGAGCAACAACAATCCAACTCTGTAAAATAAGGCTAGATTGTGGCTTTGCCACGAGCTCCCTGTAGGGGGCAGTGCATAGCTGGGCTATCTCATGAGCAGCACAGGAAGTAATTAATGCCTTTGGGTACATCTACACTACAGCGGGGAGTCGATTTAAGATACGCAAATTCAGCTACGTGAATAGCGTAGCTGAATTCGACATATTGCAGCCGACTTACCCCGTTGTGAGGACGGCGGCAAAATCGACTTCTGCCGCTTTTTGTCGGCGGCGCTTACTACCACCTCCGCTGGTGGAGTTAGAGCGCCGATTTGGGGATCGATTGTCGCGTCCCGACGGGACGCGATAAATCGATCCCCGAGAGGTCGATTTCTACCTGCCGATTCAGGCGGGTAGTATAGACCAGACCTTTGAGAGTTTCAATTCCTGCAGTGCCTCTCCCTTGCTCCTGGGGGCGGGGGAGGGGGCGGGTTAGTAGTTTTATTACTAGTTCATAGCATCAGCAAATCATCTTCAGGGTTGGCTTCGCTCAGCTGTTTTTTGCATTGTGCCCCCTCCCCACCCTTTCCTACCCACCTGCTGGATGGGGGTAGCAACACACATACAGTGCCCATATATACATGAGCCCTTCCATCTCAGGTCCAGGTAGCTCACACAGGGATGTAATGGGGAATCCTTTGCCCTGACACCCCTGCACTTTGGGTAAGCCAAGTCATAATCAAGCTCACTGAAAGCAACCTATATTTTCCAGCCACTGTAGAAGATTTCAAAGCCAGTGATTTGGAGGTGAAGATAAATGCCAGTGATTTCCTGTAGCCTGAATACAGTCAAAGCTATTATTTGTCAGTGACAGTGCCTTGTTGAGATCTAAACCTTGGCAATAATGTTGAACACCACATAACAGTAACAATCAAGTGCGCACAGATGGGACTCCACCAGCTCTAACAGTCTGTGCCAAAAAAAAATTAATCCGAAGAAGCTCACAGTATGATGTGCATTGCGTCTGTTCCTCATGAAGGAAACAAACTTGAGTGTATTTATTATATCACACGCTGAAGAAATAGTGGTTTTCCTCTCAACTTCTTCCAGCTCAATGAACTCTGTATCCCTCCCACATGTTGTATATGTATTATAACAGGTGCAAATAGCAGTGTAAGAAGCACACCGTGGGATCACTATAAATTCTTTTTCCAAAAAACCTGTTAAAATATTTATGCAAGGCACAGCCAGCTGCATCAAGATGCTGTGCAGATAATATCTTCTGTCATCACTAAATATGATAAACAGCACAATGCTGAGGTTTCTTAGCACGTAAGTGTTACTAAGGAAAATGGAAAAAGAGCTACCATTTTAATTTGCAGATATCAGAATGAGAGATGAGACATAACTTTTGGATACACCTGGGACGTAAGAAAAATAAAGCCCAAGTCTGAACTGAGCTCCTCCAAGGAATTTAGTCTGCTCATAAATATTTCTTCTGGGGGAAACAGTCCGTTGAACACTTTTCTGATAACAGGCCAAACCAAATGAGGTTGACTGCAACATAAAGAGAAAAATTCTGCTCTCCAGTCCATGTCAGTTCTTAACTAAAATATTCTGCAACCCCTGTGTGCATGGAACATGGTGGGAGTTTAGTGCCTTCTGAAAGAGCCTATCAAGAGAACAGAACACCGATGTCAAGAGATGCTTATCAAAACTTAATAAATCTTGGAAAATTGGGGAAATTCCAGAGGACTAAAAGAAATCAAATATTGTTCCAATATGTTTTAAAAGGGTAAACAAGATGATTCCAGATAATTACAGGCTGGTTAGACCAGGAAAAATAATGAAATGGGTGATACAGGACTTTGTCAGTAAAGGACAGAAGTATAATGAAGGACAATCAACATGGCTTCTAGGCAAAAAGGTTTTCTCAAGAATCTTTGATATCACTCTTTGACAAACTTGCAAATGTGTTTGATAAAGGTAACTGTCTAGACATAATATAGTTGGGTCCTTAGATGTATAAAGGAGAATATGAAGTCAGATTCAGGAGTTGGTAGTACTACATATGGCATCGATGAGACCATCCCAGGAACACCGTGTCAAGTTTTGACCTCCACACATTAAGAAGGATGTTGAAAATTAGATGTGGCTTGGGAAGAGCTACAAAGTTGAGACACTGAAGAAGCAGCAACTATTTACCTTATCAAAAAGAAGATTAAGATGCAACTTGTTCACAGTCTGTAAGAACCTACAGAGTTGGTCAAATTATAATTGTAATGCATAGGGATACTCATTGTGGGCGACCCTGTGACTAGGCCCAGCCCAGAGCAATGAGTGATTAGGACCCTTTAAGCAGGGCCGGCTCCAAGTTTTTTGCCGCCCCAAGCAAAACAATTTTCCCAAGCACTCCCAGCCCCGCCCCAACTCCGCCTCTTCCCGGCCCCATTCCAACCCCTTCACCAAATCCCCGGGTCCGCCTCCTCCCCTGGGCACGCCGCACTTCCCCTCCTACCCCTCCCTCCCAGGTAAGCTGGGAGGGAGGGGGGAGAAGTGGAGCGGCAGCGCACTTGGGGGAGGAGGCGGAGGTGAGCTGGGGGGTGCAGTTCCTCTGCCCCCCCGGGTTACTTCCTGCGGCCCTCCCCGCGCCCTCCACCGCCGCAGCTCACCTCCGCGCCGCCTGCTCCCCTGAGCACGCCACCGCCGCTCTGCTTCTCCCCCCTCCCTCCTTCCCAGGCTTGCCGCAAAACAGCTGATTCACGTGGCAAGCCTGGGAGGGGGGGGGAAGCGGAGCGGCAGCGGCACACTCGGGGGAGCAGGGCCAGTTGAGCGGAGGTGAGCTGCGGGGGAGCAGTTCCTCTGCCCCTCCCCCCCAGGGTTACTTCTTGCGGCCCTCCCTGTGCCCCCTACCACCGCAGCTCACCTCCCCTCAGGGCCGGCTCCTGAGTTTTTGCGCCCCAAGCAAAAAAAAAAAAAAAAGGGCTGGGGTGCCGCCCCTTGGAAAGTACCTCCCCAAGAACATGCTTGGAGCGCTGGTGCCTAGAGCTGGCCCTGCCTTTGAGGTTAAACCTACACCAGTGAGGGGTTGTATCACTGCCTGTCCTGCAATCCTGGGTGCCTTAAATGCTATCCTGTTGGGGCTCACAGCCTGGAGCCTACAAGCACCCTGGCTTCAATTGCCCAATTACTTTTTTCAGGGTCCTCTCCTGCTTCTTTTTTGTTCGGGGGGGGGGGGGGGTGTAAAAACTTACGGATAGCCTAGACTATGAATTATGATGTCCCCTCAAATTGGCTCAGCTGTGCTGGCCAGGGAGTAGTGGGGATGGAGCCAAAGTTCCACCCAATCGCCACCTACCTGCTCCATGGTGCATTCACCATCTGCTTACTCCCACATGCCTAGACCAAAGGTCTGGGTAACTCATGCAGGGCTATAAAGGACAGTTCTTACTCCCTTGTGTGGGCAGGTGTCCTGAGTTGCAGGGCTTGTCTATATGGAGAAGTTAGTGCTCAATAAGCTAGGATGTGAATTTAAAGTGGACTAGCTACTCCGCACTAACTCCCCGCATGGGCACTCTTACTGTGCAGTTTAGCTTAGTACACTTCCAAAGCATATTAAACAAATGCACTGTAAGAGTGCCTGGGGAGTTAGTGCAGAGTACCTACTATGCAGCAGCTACTGCAGCTCTCCCTCCCCCCCTGCAGAGACAAGTCCACAGTAAATTCAGCCCTTTTCATTAATCTTTCTTTAGCTGATCCTGATTTCTACAACTGTGTTTGTTATTTCTTACTAAGCAGGGGAATCTGCCAGTAACCCCTAGTTAAATCGAAAGTACTGAGGTAGTTGGCTTGGCTTGGTACATCCAGCATATCATCAATTCTCAGCATAGGGTACGTGTCTGTTTCAGTAGCAGCATTACGTTTTCTATAGTCCACACAAAAAATTTACAGTGCCATCCAAAACCTCAGGGGATGCCCAAGAGCTGTTAGATTACTTAATTACTCCCATGTCCAACATGTTGTGTATCTCCCTATGAATTTGCTCTTGCACCTTGCCAGTGGCCCTGTAAGGCCTGGTACGGGGAGGTAGTGTCCATTTGGTGAGGATTTTATGGGTTAGCAAGTGTGTTCTTCCTGGCTTGTTGGAAAACACCCCACTGTATCCTTGCAGCACTGTTAACACCTCCCCCCTTTCAACTGGTGTTAATTCTCCACAGATTTCAATGCTTTCCAGAGTTGAGCCACCTTGGCATTCAGTCATCAAATCAATGAGTGAGTGTGCCTCAGTTTCCCCTTCTACACAACAGATCCTGTTTACTACAGTCTCCCTGCTGTGATAGGCTTTGAGCTGGTTCACATGTACCAGCTGGTGGACAATATCATTATGGGGTTTCTTAACTTGATACGTGTTCACATCTGTCCTTTCCACCACCTCGAAGGGCCCATCCCAGGAGTTTTGCATTTTGAACTTTTTCGTGGGGCTGAGTACCATCACCAAATCTCCTATGTCAAAAGTGTATTTACAAGTATTTTTATCATACAACGCCTTTTATTTGGCCTGACTGTCTTGGAGGTTGGTTTGGACAACTTCCATCATGTCCTTCAACTCCTTCCTGAACCTTTGAACATACTCAGTTACTGGATCTTCCCTCACCTCATTGCATCCTTCCCATGAGTCTTTAATGAGATCGAGGGACCCCCTTACTTTTCTGCCATATAAAACATCAAATGGAGAAAACCCCATGGGCTCTTGGGATACCTTCCTGTGAGCATACAACAGAAAGGGCAACAACTCATCCCAATTTTGGCCCCTTTTCTTGGCATACATTCCCAACATGGATTTTAGGGTTCCATTGAACCTTTCCACCAAACCACTGGCCTAGGGGGGCAATAGGGGGCAGTCTTAAGTTGTTTCATGCCACACATCTTCCATAGCTCATTGAATATTTGCTACATGAAATTTGCCCCCCGATCAGACAAAATTTCGCTAGGGAAACCCACTCTGCTGCATGTAGTGAGAAGGGCTTTTGCCACATTCTCAGCTTCTATATTAGACAGAGCGGCCGCCTCAGGATACTGTGACAAAGTTCCTCCTCTATCTTGGTGGGTCCTGTACTTATTGGCGGATTTTCTTGCCTCAGAGATTCACCATGTGGGTTGGGGAACAGCCCAGAGACCTTCCCCTCTGGAAGAACCCACAGTCCAGGTCAATTGGGAGGTTTGGGGGGAACCCAGGCCCGCCCTCTACTCCGGGTTCCAGCCCAGGGCCCTGTGGACTGCAGCTATCTATAGTGCCTCCTGTAACAGCTGCATGACAGCTACAACTCCCTGGACTACTTCCCCATGGCCTCCTCCAAACACCTTCCTTATTCTCACCACAGGACCTTCCTCCTGGTGTCTGATAACGCTTGTGCTCCTCAGTCCTCCAGCAGCATACCCTCTCACTCTCAGCTCCTTACACCTCTTGCTCCCAGCTCCTCACACTTGTACCACAAACTGAAGTGAGCTTCTTTTAAAACCCAGGTGCCCTGATTAGCCTGCTTTAATTGATTCTAGCAGCTTCTTCTTAATTGGCTCCAGGTGTCCTAATTAGCCTGCCTGCCTTAACTGGTTCTAGCAGGTTCCTGATTATTCTAGTACAGCCCCTGCTCTGGTCACTCAGGGAACAGAAAACTACTCATCCAGTGACCTGTATATTTGCCCTCTACCAGACTCCTGTACCCCACTGGTCTGGGTCTGTCACAATACCTATTGGCAAAATCCACCACCTCTTTGAGTGGGACACCACACGGGGCCTACAGTGTTCATTGCTACCCTCAGGAATGCCTCCTGTATCACAGACAAGAGACGCAGGGGAGATTTCTGGGGTCCACCAGGTTGTTTCCTCTTCTGACACACCGCACAAGACCTGCAATAGTCTCTCACATCATTCTGTATTCCTGGCCAGTAAAAATTCCTCTTCAGCTTGTCATACGTCTTCTGTACCCCCAAGTGACCAGCAAAAGGACCATCATGTGGTAATAGCATCAATTCCCCACAGTGTTGGCTGGATACAACCAACTGTGTATTGGGCTGCCCAGGGCCTCTGTTATTTCCCCACAGGGGCCTCTCTATACAGCTTTCCATCCTCTTCAAAAAAATTTCCAACCCCCCTCCCTTCCTGGAGTTCCTTCTAGTATACATTTCCTTATGCTCTCTAGAGAGGGCTCTGCCTTTTGCTTGGCTGCAAATCCCTGACAGCTAGCATTGGGAACGGCGTCCAAAGTTACTGACATCTCTCCTGCCCCCGGCCCTAGGGATGTGTTACCCTCAGTTGGGTAGAGGCCTGACCCTGCCTCTCCCCTACTTGGGAGCACACTGCCCCCCTGCACTGTAGTGTCAATGGTACCTTCACCCACCTCCTCAGTGGTTTCTAAGATTCCATCACCCTTACCTGGGCTCCCCTTTGAGCTCTTTAGAGCTGGATCTGTCCCTGGTTTAGTTGCGACAAGTTTGCAGCTACCAGCTGGAACAGCTTTCTCACTGAAAGACAATACACTCTCCTTCCCCTCTGAGGACCCTACACAATATTCTTTCTTGCTATGGGTTACCACACCAACAGACTTGGCCTTGTGGAAAAAATCGTTTTCTATATTCATATCCGCCAGGATGTCCTCTAGCATTCCCACAATTAAATCACCTTCTAAACCTTCTCACTCCACATGAACTTTTGCTAGTGGCATGGGGAACCTGTCTGGCCACACCCACTTTATCTTGGCCATTTGGCCAGGCAAAATACTAGCCTCTGGGACCACACTTAGCTGAACCAGAGAGATCTGGGCCCCGGTATCCCTTCACCCTAGGCACTCTATGCCATTAATTTTGACAACCTTAATGTGTTCTCTGTCTGATTCACCGGGTCCTGTTTCGCCAAAGCTTGTGAGGTAAGTTAAGGGTGTTCCCACCTGCGTCTCCTCTGGAGCCTTGGGGCTGAGGAAAACCATACTAACATGGGTCAGAGGAAGCTTATTTTCCTTCAATTGGGGGCATTTATTCCTCAGGTGCTCGGTGGATTACAGTGGTAGCACCTTCTAGGCTCTTCTGTTTTTATGAGTGGCTTGGGGTGAGTATTGTAAGTAGTTTTATTTGGAGATAAGTGCTCAGCCTCCCGGCCACCCTCCTTCTTCCAAGGGGTAAAATGGGAACCCTGCTTTCCACTAGGTTTAAACCCCTCTGTCTGTGGTTTGTTTGCAATAGATGCTTGAGTTTGCTCAAATTCATCAGCTAGGATAGCCAGTTCTTCCACAAAAAGAACAGGAGTATTTGCGGCTTATGCTCAAATAAATTTGTTAGTCTCTAAGGTGCCACAAGTACTCTGGTTCTTTTTGCGGATACAGACTAACACAGCGGCTACTCTGAAACTAGTTCTTCCACAGTTTTCATCTCCATGTCCCATAAACACCATCTTTACAGATATGCAGAAAATGTTCCTGAGCAACAAGGTCGCACATTCCTTCAAAGCGTGTAACACCTTTTCCCTTCAACCACTTTTCCATCAAATCTCTCATCTGGTTTACATATGCCACATTACTCATCCCAGAACCCCTCTTAAGGCTTCTAATTTTTATTTTAAACATTTCAGGTGTAATCTGAAGCGGTTTTAAAATCATTTCCTTGAATTTACCAGAATCTGAAGCATTTTCAATTGGAATCTTATTGACTCTATCCAGAGCTGTACCAGGCTGCTTTGCAACCAAAGGGGGCATCTTCTGGTCCTCAGACATCTTATGAAGTACACACAGTCTCTCAAAGGCGATAAAATATTCAGCAATATCCTCTGTCTCACTGTATGCAGGACACAACCATTCCCACTTGTGGATTTTTGGAGAAGTGGGACTCACTGGAGCGTGAGGGTTCTGGATTTGTTTCTCTATCAAGTCCAGCTGATGCTTCCTCTCTCTTTTTCCTCCATGGCTAATTTCTGGATCTCCATTTCTTCATCAGTCTCTATCTGTTTCAGTTCCAAAACTCTTTGGTGTGCAACTTTTTATTTAGCCTCCTCTTCTTCCATGGTTCTTTAGTGTACAGCTTCTTGCCTGGCATTCTCTGCTTCCATTTCTTTTATCTGTAATTGTTTTAATTCCAAAAGTCTTTTGTGTTCTTTTTCTCTCTCTTCTGCCTGCAATCTGCTCCAGCTTCTTACTAGTTTCACTTTCACTCATTTTGCTGCTTTTTTGTCCCTACTTCCCTTTCCCGAAATAAGCAAACAGAAAATAACAAACTGGTAACCTCTTTGACTGATCTCAAGCCACCACACTTAAAACTCACTTAAAATCACCACCAGGGTATGAAATGCAGATCTCGCTCAGACCAAGCAGCTATGCATGTAATCCTGTATGACTATGCCACTATGACGGGTTCCCCCTGGGGTGCCACCTGGAACTGGGATACCACTGAGACCTCTGACTCACCAGCTTGGGCTCCCTCTCATACTGTGCTGCTGGGACAAGCTGCAAAGCCCTCCAGCCTGCACTTTCACCAGCATTCACACAGGTAGGGACACATCCAGCTGCAGTTACATGCAGGGTCTCTAACCACCAGCTTCCCAGCCTAGGATCCCAGAGCAGTACCATCCTGTCCTGGTCAAATCTAGACAGTATATGGGTTTAATACCCAGTCCACAGTGCACACTTGTGGTAACCAAGCAGAGATTTTCCCCAAGCACTCCAGTCAAAGCTCACTGGTTTGGATTAAAACATAAAATAAGTTTATTAACTACAAAAAATAGATTGTAACTGATTATAAATGATTGCAAACAAATCAAAGCAGATTACCTAGTTAATAAACAAAACACTAATTAAGTTGAAGATACTAGAAAGCTAGGATATAAACTAGTAAATTTTCAACCTAGCTGATGAGACAGGCGGGCTGCAGATTCTTATGGGACAAGCTCACTTGCTTTCCAGCTTGGAATCCCCAGGTCTTTCATACACAGGCTAGAAATTCATTTAGCCTGGGTCCAGCACTTCCCTCAGTTCAGTCTTTGTTCCTCAGATGTTTCCAGGTGTCTTCTTGTGTGGGGAGTGCAGAACCACAGATGATGTCACTCCCTGCCTTATAACACTTTAGCATATGGCGGGAACCCTTTGTTTCAAAGCTTGGTTCCCAGACCAGTTTGTGGAAAAATACTGACATCCCAAGATGGAGTCCAGAATCACGTGGACTGGTCACATGTCCTTGTAGAGTCATAACAGCCATTACTTACAGACGGTCTGGAGTGTTCTCAGGAAGGCTCACCCAGTGGGGGATAAGCTTCTCCTAAGGCCTATTGTTCTTTCTAATGGCCCATTACCCCGAATAGGTCCTTTACAACCAGTTATTTAGATTAGTGGGTGTTACCCAGGTTTGACTACATGTGAAATGTAGATGCATAGTCAATATTCATAACTACAGATACAAAAATGATACATGCATACAAATAGGATAATAATGTTCAGCAAATCATAGCTTTTCCAATGGCACCTCACATGACCCGTCTTGTACAAAATGCATCATAATTATGCCATGATCATATCATAATAATATCACTGTGAAGAATATGGGGGGCAGTGTCACAGTATGCTAATCAGAAATCTTCCAGGACATAAAACAGTGTTTCTCAAACTGGTGTCGCCGCTTGTGTAGAGAAAGCCCCTGGCGGGCCGGGCCAGTTTGTTTACCAGCCCCGTCCACAGGTCCGGCTGATCGCAGCTCCCACTGGCCATGGTTCGCTGCTCCAAGCCAATGGGAGATGCTGGAAGCGGCGTGGGCCGAGGGACTTACTGGCCACCACTTCCAGCAGCTCCCTTTGGCCTGCAGCGGCGGCCCCTGTTTGAGAAACATAAGCAGCGACCCCAGTTTGAGAAACACTGACATAAAGATATGCCCATTATGTTAAAACATGAACTATTCATTTCATAACAAATCATTCAGTTTGGAAATAGAATAATATACACTGTCTCAGTTATCCATATTTATCATTTTAAAAAGCCCTACAAGGGCTCATTGCAATAACCCACTAAAGTCAATAGAAAGACTACCACTGGCTTCAGCGTAAGGTGGATCAGACCATCAAACATGAACACAAATCCCTGGACCAAATTAAGGTTGTTTGAAGGTGGTAAGTGAATAGTTTTCTGCTGAATAATTGTTCTGTAGGAACTGAGGATCAGGGATGTCAGAATTGCTTATGTGCAATAACAATAGCTTAACCCATGATCAACTGTATGAACAAAATAATATGTATTTACTCAAATTACAGCATTGCACAATCAAGAAACATATTTGTACAATAGCACAGCATTATTAAAACCCCTTGCCAAACTGGAGTCGCTTTTCTCAAAATAGCAATGCTGTCAGTGAAAATATACAGCTTATTACCTTCTAAGCAAAAATGGTTTAACTGCGTTCACACAGAATCCTGCTAAAGTGACATTAACATTTGTAAACCTAATAAGTTTTGATCACTAATGCATGAAAAAAAAGTCTCTGTGTTTATCATATCCTATATTGTCCCTCCCTTATCCACAAGGAGATTATATAGAATGTGGTTTTGTACTTAGTGATTTCTGTGGTGAGCAATCTGGCTCCATGATCCATATATCAAGGGACTGCCCCAAAAATCAAAAGATTCTGGTTTCTGGTAGAAAAAAAGTGGTTGTAATTTAATCTGAAAGTGTTGTATTATCTCCTTTGTTAGCTGTCCTAGTTTTCGACTACTTCTCCAGACCTGGTCATGATACCTTACTTTATTGTTTGCTGCTAGATTTTCCTAACATTGACTTTATTGTTTACTTGTGAGCATAATATAAATATATTTAGCAAATATAATACTAAGTGTTTTTGCAACGTTAGCATACTTCTGCATGGCTGGGATTTTAAAGGATCTGTTCCATGTACGTCACATTTAGCTGAGCCAGATCCTCACATGGTGCAAACTGTCATCGCTCTATTGAAGACAATGGAGTGATGCCAATTTACACCAGGCAAAGTTAAAGTGGTAATTTAACTATATTTGTTTGCTGTTTAGTATACATTGATGTGTTTGTTTGACCCCAGTGACACTCTGTGTACAGGATACCATCTCTTTGTAGTCACATTTGTATCATGGTCCTTGAGGGAGAACATTTTGTGTCACCTATTATCAGCTTTCCTTTCATCTTATAGTTTCTCTTTCACCTTTGAGTATTCTGTATTACAGTGACATGGGGCCAGACACCTTTCAGTCCCTTCCACTTAGTTATCACAGGATTAAACAAAGACTGTGAATGGCTATCCAACTGCAGAAGCAGTTTCTCCTCCCTTGGTGTTCACACCTCAACTGCTAGCAGAGCACCTCACCCTCCCTGATTGAACTAACCTCGTTATCTCCATACTGATTTATACCTGCCTCTGGAGATTTCCATTACTTGCATCTGAAGAAGTGAGGTTCTTACCCACGAAAGCTTATGCTCCCAATACTTCTGTTAGTCTCAAAGGTGCCACAGGATCCTCTGTTGCTTTTTACAGATTCAGACTAACACGGCTACCCCTCTGATACTATAAAATAGATTATATAACTGAACCAAACTCCTTTCTGGTGTAATTCCACTGATGTCCATGAAGGTTCACCAAGTAGGATTGTGGTTCTCTGTATTTTACAGCTGACTGAGACTTACTGACCTACAGGTATCTGGTTCAAAATCATCTGTGCCTGGAAAGTAAGCCCTGAGATATTTACAGAGATATCAAAGTATCGATGTGAGAGAAATTTAGCCTCAGACAATGTCATCTTTAAAGGCACAAGTGATAACACACTAGTAGAAAAGGTTTATTTGCTTCAAACAAAATGAGTGACAGACCTACCCAGAGTTTCTCAGTGAGGATAAAAGGGGAAAAGAACAGTGGTGATGTTACGGTGGGGATCTATTATGATCACCAAATCAGGAAGAGGAAGTGGATGAGTCATATTACAAGCTGGTAACAAGATTAACTAACACATGACCTAATATGAATGGGGGATTTTATTTTTCCCTGATATCTGTTGGAAGACTATTACAGCAAAACATAATATATCCTATATGTTGTTTAGCACGTGTATGGGACAACTTTCTGAATCAGGAAACAACTAGATTTTGGGTCTAGTTTTGACCAACAGAGATGAATTAATTGCAAACATGAAGGTGGTTGAAAACTTGGGAGGAAGTGATCATGATCTGACAGAATTCAGGATCCTATGGAAAGAAGAGCAAAACAAGGACACTGGATTTCAGAAAGGCGGATTTCAACCAACTCAGAGAAATAGTAGGCTATTCCAGTACAAAGGAAAGATAAGACGAGCCACAGGAGGCCAATGTGGCTGCACAAGGAGCTTTTTTAGCTATCTAAAAACCAAAAGGGATAAATACAGAAAATGGAAGGAGGGGCATGTCACCAAGGAATTATACATGGGAACAGCACAAGTGTATAGGGACAAATTCACAAAAGCCAAGGCAAAGAATGAGTTACAGCTGGCAGGGAATGTTAGAGACAACAAGAAGGGGTTCTTCAAATATATCTGACAAAAAAGAAAGATCAAGGGATGTGTGGGTCCGCTGCTCAATGGAGAAGGTGAGCTGGTAACGGAAGATGATAGGAAGGCAGAACTGCTCGATGCCTACTTTGCATCAGTCTTCTCACAAAAAATAACATGTGTCCGGATGACTAACGGAGTTACCATAGACAATAAAGAAGACATCAGAGATGTTCTGACCAATTTGGATTAATTCAAATCAGTGGGTCCTGATGCTATTCACCTGAGGGTAATAAAGGAATTAGCTGAAGAAATCTCAGATCCATTGGCAGGAATATTTGCAAATTCATGGATGACAGGAGAGAGTCCAGAGGCAAGCAACAAAGATGATCAAAGAGATGGAATGCAGCCATACAAGCAAAGGCTTCAGTAACTGGATACATTTAGTCTGGAAAAGAGGAGATTGAGAGCTGATATGACAGTAGTTTTCAAATGCTTGAAAGGCTGCCATAAAAAGATGGAGAAAAGTTGTTCTTTCTTTCCACAGAGGGCAGGACAAGAAGCAATGGGTTCAAACTACAGCATAACAGATGTAGATTAAATCTCAGGAAAAACTTCCTAACTGTAAGAACAGTAGGAGACTGGAACAGATGCCTCAGGAGATCCTGGAAGCTCCTTCACCGAAGGTTTTCAAAAGGAGGCTGGATAGCCATCCGTCTTGGATGGTTTAGATACAAGAAATCCTGCATCTTGGCAAGGGGCTAGACTTGATGACTCTTGCGGTCCCTTCTAACCCTATGATTCTATGAAAAGTAGTGTGTTTTTAATTTTACCATTCTGGAGGTCAGCGATCTGTCACACACACTGGTAATGTTTCCTCACCTCATACACAGAGATGTTAATCAGGTAATTAAGTGTATTACATTTTTAATATTTCATACTGTGACAGACACATTTAAATATTTATTTCTAGCTAATGGCAATTTTAAGTAATTTTCAAAAGAAAAATCTGAAAGTTGGAAGTTATTGCTTTGGTAACCATCTTCATCAGATTTCTGGATTTTAAATTCATTATATTGTAATAAGGCAGAATGTTTGAAGTGTGCTACACAGAGACTATTTTGGTACATGGATGCTTTCTTTTTCTGAACAGGACTGTGTAGAACAGAGAAATGCAATTGTTATCTAAAGATGATCAATGGCAGAAGAGTGGGGGAACTTTCAAGGGTAAATAATATAGTTTTTCTTTTGTAAATAGATTATATGAAGATTGACACAAACTGATCCAAATAAAGAAATAGAGTCAAGGGTAATTTTTGCTCTTTTAATCACAGAGCCTCTGAATTTGCTTGTATTACTAGGAACTCACTGTCTGGCAGATTTAACTAAACTGGTGTTTCAGCTTCTGTCTTTGGTTCACATGAGCCTAGGAAAAGTCAGGGAGGGAATGTTGCATATTATTCCAATTTGACTTTCAATAAAGGAGGTGTCCCATTCTACAGACAATTTCATTCACCAAGGGGTTTGATCCTATGCTCATTAAAGTCAGTGGCAAAGCTCTCATTGACTTTAATAGTGTAAGATCCAGGGCTCTAATGAGGGAGTACCCAGAAGAGAATTCTCCTGGGAATGAATTTTGGTGATTTTCAGACTTCCTTGCTATCTTCTCCATACTTACATTTTTATATCACACCAGAGCTATCTGTGATCAAATCCTGTTTCCCTTACACCCACAAGTAGTCTCAATGAAGACAGGTTGAAAATATTTTCTTAGATGTACATCCAATGCACCTTACCATATGGCTTAAAAGACTACTGATTGAAACACTTATTCAGAGTGGTTTGAATTTTATTTTTTAAGTTATATAATTTTGAAAATGAATATTAGATTTTGGATATTTTTAATTTTTAAAAAGTATCCATTTTTTTGATAGTGAAGCATTTATTTTATAACTAGCATCATATGCATCTTATTAAGAAATTAACTTTAATTTTCATATATATAATAGCCAGCTTGTTTGTTTTTCCCCATTCACTCCTCTTGAGTACAATATCCAGTGTTAAAACCAAATTAATGCAAAATTATGCTGGAGGTTAACTCGGTGAATCTGAAAACAGGGAATTTATGCAAAGCAATTGCTACATAGTTTTCTGCTGCCATTTAATGTAGACTTTAGCTTTAGATGTTTCCTTTTCTATCAAAGTGTATTGATCTATGCATCAAAGAAAAAAAAGGCTTATATGGGATTACATCATCACAATTATTCTAAACTGCATCTGGAGGCATGTTTATAATGAAATTCTTTAAATTTCATCTATTTTTAAACTGTTTAAAAATGTTAAAACAGGATTTATATAGTTAACAGTTAGCAAATTGATGAAAGAAATGATGTAGATAAATTACTGGCCATGTGTAAGTACAGAAAGAAGACTGCCCAAAGCTATGTTTAACTGTCAACTTATATTTAGCTCATTGCAACATAATGTCTTAAAATGTAGCAGTTCAAAATGAATTAAGCCCCAGGACAGCAAAATTTGCTTAAATAAATGTAGAGATTTTATGCATGTGGTACTGATTTCTTTCTTTTCTCATGTGACATTCGATTGTGAGCTACCACTCGTCCTCCATAAGGGGCAGTGTGCAGAAGCAGACCAGAGACCAAATTATGACGGAGGGAGTCCTTGGTTCCCCCTGCCTCTAGGAGCAAGTATCCTGTGCCAGAACGTTACCGGGCACCTATGATTTTCCCCTCTGTGCCATCTCAGCTGCTCTCACCAGCATGGTGTGCGGGGAAGAGTCAAGACCTCACTCCACTGTTAAAAAATGTGTACCCTATTTCTAGTCTGAATTTGTCTAGCTTCAACTGCCAGTCACTGGATCTTGTTAGATCTTTGTCTGCTAGACTGAAGGTCCGTTATCAAATTTCTGCTCCAGGTACTTATAGACTGTGGTCAAATAACTTCTTAGCATTCTCTTTGATAAAATATAAAGGTATAGAGTGAGCTTCTTAAGTCTTTCATTATAAGGCATATTTTCCAATACTTTAATCATTATTGTTGCTCTTCTCTGATCCCTCTCCAATTTTTCAACATCCTTCTTGAAGTGTAGACACCAGAACTGGAGACAGTATTCCAGTATTGGTTGCACTAGTGCCAAATACAGAGGTAATACAACCTTCCTAATCCTACTTAATATTCCCCTGTTTATACATCCAAGAATTGAATTATCCCTTTTGACCACAGCATCGGACTTGGAGCTCATGTTCAGCTGATTATCCACCTTGACCACCAAGTCTTTTTCAGAATCATTACTTGCCTGGATATAGTCTCAGAATAGAGAATTGGACTAGCTGAACCTGGGGTCTGATCCAGTATGGGAACTCCATTGTTCCTATGTTCTGCCTGTGTTAGAGGCAGACTGACTCTATATCTGGGCACTGCATGAATCGTGTTACTCCCTATAATCTGCACTTGCAGTGCACTGCCTTGCCTATGGCATTGTCTGATTAAATATCTTCATGACAAATGAGTTTAGCAGTTTCACATAAATAGGAGAAAATGGCAAACTGAAGTGTAGGCTCGACAGAACGACCAGTGCATTTGAATATACCTGAATATGGAAGTTGCTGCCAGGGGATGGGGAAGTCATTGGAGTTATACTGCCTTAAAAATGGTTTATCAGAGGGGAGAATCAAGATCATTATATATGCTCAGACTTTAAGAAAACAAATTGTATATTTATATGCCCACATAAACATACAAATCCATCCCCATTTGGGGAGGACAAAATAGTTGTTTTCAGTACTCATTTATAAATGTATAAAATCATCAAGGTCCACTTCTGACCTGTGTTTAATGAGTGCAACTTGGTTCCCCAATATATGCCATGGTATAAATCAAAATTAAAGGCTTTAACAGTCTAATTTAATATCATTCAAGCATTTACAATCTCCTTTCTATGTTCCATATCCTTCAGTCCATGGCCTGGAATGAACTTTACACAGATTAGAACATCTTATTTACCTTACTTTTAAATTCTTAGCAATTACCTGTTACTGTTAGTCAATCATAGCAAAAGATTGGACCAAATCTGCCCACTGGTGTAAATGTTAACTTCAGCAAAATCACATGGGTGAACAATATGGCCCAATCCGACTCATTAAAGAGGTCAAGATGGGTAGATCGCAAACACACAGTCTGAGAGACAGAATTGTACATTGTAAAATATGCAAATAAAGAAATAAGGAAACCTGTCTATTTTAAATCAGAAATTTTTATGACTCATCATTTGATAACAAAGCACGGTATGAAAAGGATCAAAAAGACTGTCTTGCTAAATAAAAGCAAAGTGGAGTGCCTTTGGGGGGGAGAAAAATCAACTCTTTTTACTTTTATAATGCAAGTCAGAATATTAATCTCTTCAAATCCTGAGGCCATATGAACTAAGGTCAGAGTAATCTTTTTGGATTCTCCCATCCCTAACTGAATCCCAACTCTATCAGCTATTGAATTCTGACATGTATTTACTTCTATTTTTTTTTTTTGATATATCAATTGTAAGACTGCAACTGGGGTTCCATTTAAGGCTTTGAGGATGAATGACCTGCATTTTTATTATAGAGGATTTTTTTTTCCTTTCAGAACTGATGAAGAAAAGACTCAGTCAGTATTAACCTTTTCCCTTTTGACAGTCTCTGTTTTCACATCACATTCCATCCTTCTCTATTTTAGAGACAATATCATTCTGGTCCTTTGCTGTACCAATTGAAAGGAGGGTATTGCAAGTGAGGAAGCTGTTGGAGGCATGACTTCTGAGTGTCTGGGAAAGTTTAAATTCCGCCAGTGGGATGGGAGAGAGAGAAAATGAAAGCTGACAGAGTATATTGTACCCTGGTCTACTTTGTTGTGTAACCCTAGGCAAATAGTTTCATCTCTTTGTGCCTCAATTTCCCCATCTCTAAAATGGGGATAATGATTCTGACTTCCTCTGGAAAAGGCTTTGAGATCTACTGATGAAAAGCGTGAATAAGAGCTCGGTATTATTATTGTTGTTATATTATTTATAGGCTCTTGTAATACCCCACAAAATAGTGTTAATCAGGCATATTACCAAAAGTATAGTGCAGCTCACCACTCCAAAATTTCCAGCAAGAGAATGTTACTTTCCATCACTGCTCCATAATACCACAGGCCAAATTAAAAAAAAAAAAAGAAAGAAAAAGTGGTGCAGGTCTTTATAAAAAACATGCATGTCCATGTACTATAATTGCATATTCAAATGGTTGGTCACTTTACTCCTTTGCTTATGAAATTATGATAAGTGCCTATGCAACTATATGCATTTTTTGTGAGTACAAGTGGACCTCTGCCTTTTGTAAATTTGGCCTACTATGTATTTTTATCTTATTTCCAACACTTTAACTCTTTTTGTATCATCACCATGTTCTAAAGCTCTCAATGATAATCACTTTCACTAGGGCGGCAGAGGTGTCAATAAAGCCACCCCAAAAGCTACTGCTTAAGTGTCTCCTTTGGCCTAATGACACAAAAATGAATGTTTCATAAGGAACGTATTCCCACTCTAACGTACAGACCCGTAGACTCATAGGCTTTAAGACCAGACAGGGCAAGGAAGTTTCACGCCCTAGGTGAAACTTCCACCCTGCGCCACCCCCCAACCCAGCTAACCCCGCCCGCCGCCCTCACCCCCACCCCTGCGGCAGCTAACCACGCCCACCTACCCCTCCCACCAGAGGAGCCCCCCCGCAGCAGCTAACGCCACCCGCTGCCCCCACGTGGCAGCTAAACCAGTCCCCCCACCCCGGGGAGCCCGCCCGCCACACCCCCCCACCAGCGGCTACACCCCCCGGCAGCTAACCATGCCCGGGGAGCTCCCCCCCGCAGAAGCTAACCCCACCCCCTCCGCGGTAGCTAACACCGCCCCCCGCCCCGGGGAGCCTCCTCTGCAGCAGATAACGCCACCCGGGGAGCCCACCCCAGCTCACCTCCGCTCCACCTCCTCCACTGAGCACACTGGCACCACTCTAATTCTCCTCCCCTCTCAGGCTTGCGGCACCGATTGGAGGAGAATTAGAGCGGGGGCTGTGTGCTGAGCGGAGGAGGCAGAGCGGACGTGATCTGGGGCAGGGAGTAGTTCCCCTGTGCGCACCCCCCCCCCCATTACTGCGGGAGGCCCTTCCAGTGTTCCCCCCCCCCAGCTCACCTCCACTCCACTTCCTCACCAGGGGCGGCTCTAGGCACCAGCAAAACAAGCAGGTGCTTGGGGCAGCCCATTTGCAGGGGGGGCAGGGATTCAGCATGGGAGCTGAAAACTAACAGGGGGCCCTGGGAGCTGTAGTTCGTTGCTTAGCTTCCTGCCTATAGAGCCAGCCCTGGAGCAGGGAAAGAACTACATTTCCCAGCATTCCCTTGGCCACTACCAACAGGAAAGGGAGGTGAGGGAGTGAGGTAGCTGAAACTTCATGCTGCAGCTTCCTGTGAATGGAGAGCTCACTGCTAGAGCGGGGTGGCCCTGGGAATGGGGAACAAGTGTGCCCAAGGAGTAGAAGCCTTTGGCCCAGATATCCCCTCAGAAGACATCCAATCCCCAGAAGACTGGATTAGGGATACTGGTGTGACCTCACCTTGCAGCCCCCAAAGAAAGAATTGGGTGGACTAAATGGACAGTGCCCCTCTCTATCTGAAGCCTAGCAAGGGAGGTACGTGGATCCCACTAGAATTTAAAATGAAAAGTAAGGGAGGGGAGGCTCTGGACCTGGGCAGCTTTAGATACAGAACCAGGCACGTAGGAGGATTTCCACGTCTGAGCCATGGAAGCAGAAAATGATTTTTCCTTTCCAGATTTAGCTAATATTCAGAAAGGGAATCTAGCACCTCCCCTCCAGATTTGAACACCTCAACATTCAGGAGTGCTCAAGCTCAGTTTGGGCAGCTGTTACTTCATTTCTCCCAAATCAAATATACTGATCCATGGTAACTTGTTGTAGAAAAAGTAGGATAAAATTGAGCAAGAAATGCTTCTCAGTGGTTATTAGGACTGGAATTGCTATTTTCAACAGCCATTGCCTTTTGTTTGTTTGTTTGTTTAAAAGGAAGACAGTGATATTGCACTGGCAAATTCCCCATAGAAAGAAAGAGTGGAACAAAACAATAATAAAGGCACCTCAACTTTCCCTCATTTATGTAGGACAGTGTTATAATATGCATCCAGATATCCTCCAATCACACAAGCTGAAAATTGATCCACTTTACTGCAGTTCTGTAACCATGTGGGAACTAATCCTGTCTGTGTTCTGTGCACATCTAAAATTCCTGCTGAATGACCTGCCGTGGGAACGAGTTACCAGTGACCCAGGTCTGCGGCGGAAGGAGGGTGCAGGTGGAGTGGGTGATCCCAGGGCTGGGGCAGCAGGAGGTGTGTGTGTGTGGGTGGGTGGGGAATGGTGGGGGGGGTAGGGGGAACCCAGAGCTGGGTCAGCAGGGTGTGTGTGTGGGAGAGCCGAGGGCTGGGGCAGCAATGGGGTGCGGGTGGGGGAGTTGAGAGCCCAGGGCTGGGGCGGCAGGGGGGTGTGGGTCAGGGGGGTGAGAGCCCAGGGCTGGGGAGGCACGGGGGTGCGGGTCAGGGGGGTGAGAGCCCAGGGCTGGGGAGGCACGGGGGTGCGGGTGGGGGGCGGGGAGAGCCCAGGGCTGGGGTGGGGCAAGGAGCCCAGGGCTGGGACGGGGGGCAGCCAAAATTTTTTTTGCTTGGGTCGGCAAAAAACCTAGAGCCGGCCCTGGTTCTGTAACCATATGGGAACCAATCCTGTCTGTGTTCTGTGCACATCTAAAATTCCTGCTCTATGACCCACCCTGGGAGCAAGTTACCAGTGACCCAGGGCTGGGGCGGAAGGAGGGTACAGTTGGCAGGAGACAGCCCAGGGCTGGGGCGGCAGGGGGTGCGGGTGGAGGGGGAAGAGCCCAGGGCTGAGGCGGCAGGGGGTTTGTGGGTGGGGCGGGATAGAGCCCAGGGCTGGGGCGGCAGTGGGTGCGGGTGAGGGGGGCAGAGCCCAGGGCTGGGGTGGCAAGGGGATGTGGGGGGTAACCCAGGGCTGGGGTGGGGGGCAGCTAAAAATTTTTTTTGCATGGGGAGGCAAAAAACCTAGAGCCGGCCCTGCTCCTCACCTGAGCGGGCTTTTAGGCGTCCTCAACCACTAGGCACCCTAGGCGGCCGCCTAGTTCGCCTACTGGTTGCACCGGCCCTGAGGCCAGAAAGGACCATCACAATCATCTAGTCCAGCGGTTCTCACACTTTAGCAGCCCAAGAACCCACATTTCAATTTAAAAATTTTCAGGGACCCCTAGGCCCCCCCTTCAGCCCTGGTCCTGCTCCTTTACCCGAGGCCATGCCCTGCCCCATCCCTTCTCCAAGGCCATGCCCCCCACTCACCATCCCCTTCCCTCTGCTGCTCGCTTTCTCCTACCCTCACTCACTTTCACCAGGCTGGGGCAGGGGATTGGGGTGCGGGAGGGGGTGAGGGGTGCAGGCTCGGGGAGGGAATGTGGGTGCAGGGTGTGTGCTCTGGGCTGGGGCAGGGGGTTGGGGTGAGGGAGGGGGTGAGGGGTGCAGGCTCTGGGAGGGAGTTTGGGTGCAGGGTGAGGCTCTGGGCTGGGGCAGGGGGTTGGAGTGCAGGAGGGGGTGGGGGGTGTGGTCTCCGACCAGCGCTTACCTCCGGCGGCTCCTGAAAGCAACCGGCACATCCCTCTGGCAGGGACTCCTGAGGGGGGCGGGGCAGGGGGTCTCTACGCACTGCCCCTGCTCACAGGCACCATCCCCGCAGCTCCCATTGGCTGCAGTTCCTGGCCAATGGGAGCTCTGGAGTCATTGTTTGGGGCGGGGGTAGCGCACGGAGACCCCTCTCCCCCCCTCCCAGGGGCTGCAAGGACATGCCACCCGATTCTGGGCAAGTAGGAAGCCTGATGCACCGCCGGACTTTTGGCTTCAGCAGGAGGCGCTGGGAGGGAGCGGGAGTTGTTGAGGGAGGGAAGGGGAGGAGTTGGTCAGCGGGGCCTGGGGATGCCCTGGAGCACCCTCGGGACCCTCAGGGGTCCGCGGACCCCAGTTTCAGAAACGCCGATCTAGTCTGACCTCCTGCACATTGCAGACCAACTGCTGTAATAGGCCCAAACCTCTGGCTGAGTTACTGGAGTCCTCAAATCGTGGTTTAAAGACTTAAAGTTACAGAGAATTCACCATTTACACTAATTTAAACTAAGGCACTTTGGGCCAAGTATGCAAGAGATGGTTGGAAACTATTCCATACTGATGAAAGAATAATAATATAGTGAGCTGGAGCAGTTTACATATGTTTCCAAATAAGTTCTCTTTACACTCCATGAAAATCAATATGTCAATCCCAAGTAGCAATATACTGAACTGGTGACACAAATAAATAAATAGTCAAATTCAGAAGGTTTAATCTAGATAAAGATTTGTCTTGATTATCTCCAGAGAACACTGTATGGTGACATTTCAAATTTTGCCATGTTCTGTCCAGGTGGTAAATATTGCAAGAATTCAGAAGGTGGAGAGAGATGTTAAAGGAGAAAAATCATTAATCAGACTTTTTTTGAACTGCTAAAAAAGTACATTTTGAATTTTGAGTGAAAACAAGTCTTTTTTTTTAAAACTGTATATGAATTTGCTTATTCATCCTTCTTATCTAGCAACATTTTTCCATCATAGTTTCCATCAAGAATAACCAAGTTATTACAACAATCAATGAAAATGTATGAAGCTTAGTATATTTATAATCATGCTCTTGGCAGTAATCAGTAGATACTGATGAGGTAAAAAAGTTATAAATTATATACGAATGACAGCTGTATATGGAATATATAACAATAATATTTTCCCCGTGTATTTTCTGGGATAGTTGTAGTAGATGGTGGGAGAGTTTTAATTTGGGATAGTCCTTATAGTTTAAACCTTGGTCCCAATCTTTGTGTGTATTATTTAATTCTTGGACATGCCACCAGAACCATGCATGGGTAAATCAAAATATAAATAAGTATTCTGTGGAAACAATAGGGCTAAAGGAACCAGATGTTAGTCAAGTACAACGTGCATTGACTTCAATGGGAGTTCTACCTCAACAAGACATGAATAATTATTAGAGGATCTGGTCCACGTTGTCAACTATCTTCCAAAGGCCACTGAAGTTCCACTGATTCCAATCATTTTGGATCAAGCCCATGGGGAGTACATTATTTAAGAAATACATTTCAAGTTCTAAGCCATTCTCAAATAAGGAGAAATAAAAAGTCAAATTAGTGAGAAAAATCTTAACACATTTCTGATCTAAGTCCTACAGAGACTTTCTACTATCTTTTCTCAGGTCAAATGTTCAAAATCTGGCTTCAGATTTTGCACTTGAAATTCTGACTGGGCAGTGTTCCAAAATACAATTATTAGTGGGCATGGTTAAGGTCACGTGAATGTCTAAGTACTATGTCTGATGTCAGGAGCCATTAAAAGGATTAGTACTTTAGCAGAATCAGCAACAACTTTGAATGGAACAATAAACACTGTATGTACAAGCTATAAGAGGCAGCCACTTACACCAGCCTAGTTGTTAGAGGTCATACTATTTTAAGACATGAAAACAACTGGGGTTCAGATTACAAGAAAAAAGCATTCACGAACCCAACCTAGTTTTACAAACCACCCCCTCAAAACAGTTTGGGTAGTTTGCAAAAAACCTTTGACTGCACAAGATCCGCCCAACCCAAGAAAACTATAAAAAACAAATCAGCAATTTACATTTAACCAGCCAAATCTGCAAGACCTTCAATTTAACACAGGATGGTGGTCAGTAACTGTGAAATGTTTCCCTTACGCTTTTCCCAGACACTAATGTTCATTTATCTCATCCAGTGTGTTGAGAGCCACCTGTACGGGTTCAGTACCTCTCATGTCTGTCCAGCTGGCCCCCTTCCTCCTTAGCAGTGTGGCTCCTTTTGAATGTATATTACCAGTGGTTGCCTCCTCCATGGAGGGGTGGGGGGATCCCACATGAGCTCCAGTTGGACATTCATGAAGTGAGCAGGGAAACATACTGCATCAGCATTCCTAGTACCATACTGCTTCCTGGGAGCATACTAAGACGATGGTTCCCAATGCCACCATACCAAACTCTCAGAGCACCCATGGTGGGACGTTGATGCCTAAATAGTATATACCAAACTCTTTGTTCGCTATCCTGGTCAATGTTTTGAAGTTACAATTTAAAAAAAAAAATCCCCTCCAGTGGCATCAACGACATAAAGCCAAATCAAATTAGTTATTGTCAAGGAGAAATAATTTACAAGCACCAAAATTGTTGTCTATGTTATTGATACTGCCCAATTTTCTGCAGAATGATGTGAATGGTTCACATCAGCAAAACTCCAGCTACACAAAGTACAAACCTTTACGAGCTGCCATCCGATCTAGCAGCAACAATCAGAATGAATGGTTTGTTCTGAGGTGAGGCAACATGAATAATGCATTTAACCACCTAAACCAAGACCACATTTGATACTCTTCCTGGATTATTCTGCAGACACCTCAGGCTATAGGCTCTCTTTTTCTCTGAGATGTGGGAAATGTTGGGATTTTTAATGATGAGAAGCTATTTGAACTGAGATTTAAAAGAAGAGGCCTATTTTGCTCCTACAGAGCTAATGATCACCTAGGAAGTCAACCCTGCAGATATCCCTTGGAGCTATTCTCCCTAATAAAATAAGTCTTGTTACTAAAGCCGGCCAATACAAATGAAACTTTGCACTGTAGTTTAGCAGATCTCTTGGCAACTAAGACTATCTTGTAATTCAAATGCAATCTGTGCTTCATATTAAATATATTTTTCTCAATCCAAATCAGGTGGACAGTCCAGGAAACCCCATAAAATGTACCTTACCTTCCTGAGTCAAGGTTTGAGACTTAGACTGCTTAAACAGCTAACAGGAAAATGGAAATTACATTTGCTACTTTGCTGGGTTGTTCTTCAGGTCAAAAAGGAAAAAAAAAAATTGGGCCAGATTCTCAGCTGAAGCTATGCCAATTTACACCAGATGAGGATCTTGCCCATCTTTGGGAAGTTGCACTATTGTACTCTTAAGCAGAGCTAGGCAGGAAATGGCTTTCCCATCCTCTGATAATTCTGGGACAGAGCTTATCTGCAGGGCCGACGAGGAGGGGGAGGGGGGAAGCCGGTACAAATTACCGGGGCCCGGCAGTCTGGAAGGGGGCCTGGGGCCCGGCTTCCCCCTTCTCTCGTCGGCCCTGTTTAGCCAGTCCGCCCTTGCTGGGGGGCCCAAACATTTTTTTTCACCGGGGCCCAAGCCCGCTCTCAGCGGCCCTGCTTATCTGGCTCAGTTTCTCTCTGTCCTTTTTCCACGTTAAGTTAGCACCAGCTCACATTGCAGCAGCTTGCTGCTTGCCACTTGTAAGGCTCAGCCCTCTTGCATTTCTCCAGCAGTTAGGGTGACCAGTACAACAATGCACCCTACCCAAACAGGAAACATAGCCCAAATTAGAACAAAACAATAGCCTGCTTACCATGTTTAGAATGCAAATCAATAATGCTGCCATCAATAAAGAGTAGCCAGTGCAGTGACTTATGCATGCAAATCAGCAAACACCTCAATCAGTTCCTTCTTTTTTCCGCTGTGGCAGTATGGGTACTTGTACCCCAACAACTGTGTAATAGTGAGTCCTCCTAGTGAGCACGATAGTCAAGGTTGAAAAGGTGTTTTTGAAACCAGAAGAGTTTGTCCCGTTGTCTAGGAAGGTAGAGATTTGCTTATTGAAACTATTGGTTGTAAAGAAGAAAGAAATGTTAAATTACAAACACTCAAGGTCACATACTTTGTGCTGTAAAGTCCCATTAACGTCAGTGGTGCTGTAGACATGATTCAC
This sequence comes from Malaclemys terrapin pileata, assembly GCF_027887155.1. NCBI lineage: Eukaryota > Metazoa > Chordata > Testudines > Emydidae > Malaclemys > Malaclemys terrapin. The sequence continues at coordinate 19,658,546 of NC_071507.1, read as the reverse complement.
AGGCATAATATGGACTTTTGTGAGCAAACACATCAATAAATCCCTTATTTACTGGACAAGAACTGTGTGTACTAAGGCTTAACAGAATAAAGGTCTGATTCTCAATCAGAAGTCACTCCATTACAGACAATGAAAATACACTAGTGTATCTTCAGTTCTCTAAAGCCAGTTTACTAGAAATGGTAGAACCTTTGAAAATTAAAACAAGTCACTGAAGGCAAACTCTTGTGTAGGGAACACGTAAGTGATTGGATTGTTACCATGACTTCAAACTTCATCGACAAAGCTAATGAATGCAGTAGCAGCTCTGTCTGTATTCTGGCTCGTTAGTGATTTGATTCCTCTCTGTATTATTTTAATAAATTTCTCATTATTGCAAGTATGTGTTTGATTAGCAACCGAGTCAGCGTTTAGCTATCATTTCCTTGAAAAATACCATGAACATCATCCAGAAATGCTGGTTGGCTGCAGTACCATTCATACAGCTAATAATGCATCCTGCTATTTCTGTCCTTGCCTTTATTATTATTATTATTATTATTTATTATTTACATTGCAATAGCCTGTAGGTGTCCATCATGGACCAGTACCCAATTGAGTTAGGTGCTTTGCTCAGAGTTTTTTTTAGGCCCTTCGTTTTCACTTCAGAATGCCCTCCCTGGATTTAATTATGGTGATGGTTTTCTGAGAAATTCTGATTTCAAATGCTTTGTGCTTAGTTTTCCATTTAAGACTTTTCATCTGCTTTGATCTCCTCAATCACTGTCCTATTTATCACTTTGATCTTAATCGATAATGGATTGAATTTTACCTATCTAATCATATTCATATTATTTGAATTACATCAAAGGTTTTGGAGATGTGGAAGAAGGTGCTGATCAGGGGTAGATGCCTTTTAATTTTTTTTTTATTTTTTTGCTCCACACCTTGAATATTTCTCATTATTATCATGCCTTTTTGTTCCCTTCACTAATCAATATCTTTGATAGACCTCTCAGAGGGGAAACCACAGATCCAGTGGGCTTTGGGCTAGGCCATTGGGTGAGGGTCTATGGCTGTGTTATGTAGGAGGTCAGACTAGATGATCGTTGTGGTCCTTTCTGACCTTAATATCTAAAAATGTATGAATACAGGGGGAACTGATTATTATGAATAATAAATAATAATAATAATATCATCAACAATTTTCTCTTTGATAGCACTCTCCAATTTAGGATCTCAAACTGTTTTACAAACAGCAGTGCATCAAGGGCTATAAACTGCACACACTAAAGTCAATGGCAATTGATTAAGCCCCAAGTCTAACAACATTCTGTGTCTCCCCCCCACCCCCTTTATCAATAGGGAAACTGAAGCGACTAAAGGTTAAATGACTCGACTAAGGTCCCACAGGAAGCATGTGACAAACCCATATTGCCTGACTCCCAGTTCTGTGCTAAAACAGTAAGACCATCCTTCCATGCTTCTAGGAAGAATTTGGTTCCTCCAAGTGAAAAATGAGGTACATTGGTGATGTCAGTAAACCTGTACGACTGCTGCCTGTATTTTGCATCTATCCTGTGGATAACAGAGGACATTTATCAATACTTTAAGCCCTCTTCTAGGAGAAAAACAAACATTCACCTCAAAATTAAATACAAACATATTTTCAGACAAATGGAGAAGGCCAATTTAGATGGAAACGGACATCTGGAATTTTGGCCAAGTGACCATAACATTATTTACCAAACAAACACAAAGTACATAGGATTTTCCGCATTTTCCACTCCTTCACAGTGGTTTTACACCAAAGTAAACATCCGTTAACTTCAGTGGAGTTATTCTTGATTTACACTGGTGTGAGAGAAGAATCAGGTCCAACTCCTGAAAAGGGACCTGTCCTAGCAACAACAAAGAGAGCAGAAGGTAATACAAGGTCAAGAAAGGAAGTGCCTGCTTCTGCCCAACTGAATATGAGAGAGGCGCACCCCCGCTGAACCAATTCTAATGCCTATTACAGAATTGTTCAATAAGGTCCTTTCTAACTAGAAAGCATGCCCCCACCTCTGCCACTAGCCAGTGCTGCCCATAAGGTGTAGCCTCCATCTCCCACCTTGCACTTCTCCCACAAATGCATGCTGGCTGTAAGGGCCAGCACACAGTAAAAGGTACAAAAGCCTCAAGCATACATGAGTGCCTAGATGGGAAACCAGATGCTTCCCTCACAGATATCAGTTTTGTCCTCATTTTATGCCTACAATAATTTAACAACATTATGAATGACAGTATTCTTTCTTTTCATCAAGCAAATATTAAGAGAACAAATAACCAGCAAACTACCTGAAGCTCAATGATTGGGGGATGCAAAAGAAGGGACGGTTGCCTCTGCATTGAACATTGTGGGGACAACTGAGGTATTTTATGTGGAGCTGGTTGAAAATTTCTCCATGAGACTTTTTTATATAAAAAATGGCCATCTGAAGTTCATTCAGTGTCAGTAATTAATCCCTGAAGGGGTGGCTATACATCACTGATTTTCCATATCGCTAATTGTCTTTTTTCAGTGTTTATGTAAAAGTTACATTTTCAGCTCTCTTAATCCTGCCTCCTAAACTCCAGCCTCCCCCCATCTCTAAACATATTTGTTTCTCTCCTCAGAACATCCTCCAGTTTGTCAATATCTTTCTGCTAATTAGCTGTTCAGAAATTAATGCAATATTTCAGGTGCAGTTGCACTAAAGCCAGGGAGGTAGATATTATCATCACTCCATCTATGGCACAAAGCCACTGTGTAATCAATCTAACATTCCACTGGCCTTTTTTGCTGCCATATGGCATTTACTTATTTTGCTTTATACACACTTTCAGAAAAATAAAAGGAACCCCTGTCCTTTGCTTTACACAGACAGACTGCTCCCCAGGAATCTCCAACCCACTTTGACCAGTAATTAATGCTGAAAACTTGTACCCAACTTTGATGCCCGCTACCATCTCTATGGCAGGGCTCTTTCAGGTTTTCTGCTTTTTCTCTCCCACTGAATACCTCTGTCTGAAATTACTTTTCCTCTGATGTAGTATCTTGCAACTTTCCAAATTCAATCTCATTTTATTTCCTGTCCAACTTTATGTATCTTTGGGTTATTTTTCTGTCCTCACGGGTGTTCCCACTCCCCCATCTGACGTCTGCCAATTTCATTAAGGTATTGTTTACTCCCTCTGCCAGGTAAGTAAGAGAGATGTTAAATAAGGCCAAAGCTAGTATCAATTCCTGTATCATCCCCCTACAGACCCCTCAGCTCAGTATTTTGCCATTTATCATCCTTGTTAACAAGCTTTCAGGAAGTTGTCCATACATATGACATTGTTCTCATATAAGCCAATGTGAAAAATCTATTATTGTTTATATTACAGTTGCACAACATTGCATCAGATGATTTATTAAAATTCAATTATATGCAGTGCAGGTAGCAAAGCCTTTAGTTAAGGCTGCCTAAAACTTCCTGTGATAACACCCTGATTTCAGTTGCTTATAACTTTTCAGTTCAAACTGTTAAATTTTGGCAATTTTCCGTGCTGGGTATTTACCTCAGGCTGAAATTTTGGGCGGCAGTGTCAGCTAAAATGGTTCAGCCATAATGAGATTAGGGAAAATACATTTTTTGCCAATGTAAAAATATTTCTGGTGACCCCTTTTCTCTGGGAAGCTCTAGCACCTTCCAGCTTTGGAGCGGGGACTTGAAATTTGGCTGGGGGGAGTTGAATGGGAGACGTGCTGGTGTCATGGATATACCTTTTGCTGTCCCTATGAAAATCCACCCAAATCTGGCCAAGTTGGTAAGCCTTTAAAAAAAAATCACCACTCACACGTGGTCAGCAGAGCCTTGTTAGAGTTTGGCAGTTAAATTCCCCAAAGATTCCACCTGCACTGAAAGTGCTCCAGCCCCTTACAGTGCCTACATGTGACTGGACTGCACCTGTGCCACCCCCCTAGAGCTACTGTGCATGTGCCAGCCCAGGCAGTGAGAAACTTACAAATACTGTTCACCTCACAGTACAGACACCTGCAGAACATAAAATGGAAGTAATTAATAATGTACTTTTTAAGCCCAATCATAGTGCCTTTTTAATGTGCAGTTCCACGATGAGATGTGGCAATGTAAAAAATTACTCAACAGAACTGTGCCTAGTATACTTGCAAGATTATATCTGCTGATTTTATGCTAGGATTTTCAAAGGAAAGCAAGGGAGTTAGGAGTACTTATTTTAGGTTGGGAATTTTCAAAGGACCTCAAATTAGTTAGGCACCCAACTCCCTTTGAATTTCAATGGGAGTTTGGTGCCTAACTAATTTGAGGTCCTTTGAAAATTCCCAACCTAAAATAAGTACTCCTATTTGGTTCTCTCATGCTACAAAGTCAAAACAACTATAGGAATGTGAGCTAGATTCTGTTCTGTTTTACAGATTGTAATGAGCTACATTTTATCTGCAGAATCTTAAATACTTGTGATGTTATACCAGATTGGAAAACACATTTCTGCTTCCCATTTTAACATCAGTAGCAACGAGATTACACAGGTATAATCAAAGACAATGGGGATCTAACCAGTGATATAATTGTACCTCCAAAACCTCTAGTACTGGTGACAATGCCAAAAATGACAATTGTTAACCACTAAATTAAGTATGTGCAATCAAGCTTGACTATTCCTGTCTCACTATTTTGTTATTGGCTAATTTCAAACCAATAACAACATTTTAATCTATCTCAGGTAACATTTCTGAGTTCATGTCTCAGGCCTGGCCTACACTAGCGCTTTAAGTCAATCTAAGGTACGCTAGATAAGTTACGTAACTTAAGTTCGCATAACTTACCTTGACTTAAAGTGGTGTCTACCCTGCACTATGTCACCAGGAGATGCTCTCCCATTGACGTAGCTTCCGTCTCTTATTGAGGTGGATTACAGAAGTCGATGGGAGAGCACTCTTCCATCGACATAGGGCATTTTCACTAGACCTGCTAAACGACGCTGCTGCATCGATGGCAGCAGCACCGATTTAGTGCTGTGGTGAAGACATGCCCCTTAATAGGGCCACATTCCACACTAGTCACTGAAGGAGATGTAGCTATCACAGAGGTACTAGAAGTTTAACAACTTCCATGTATGTCTGTGATGTTTGACAAATTCACTTTGATTGTAGGAACTCAGTACCTGTGAAAAACCAGGCCCAAGTTGTCTTAAGTTGAGCACCCAGAAGCTGAGGCACCGAGAATCAGTGTCCATTTTGCCTGAAGAGCAAACCTTTGATTCTAGTTTGTTCATGCAGAATAATATTCCACTATTTTATTTCCACAAGTTCATACTAAAATTGGTTTTGAGGAGTTTCTGAGACTGAAAGGAAAGTTTCATATCATTTTTGTTCTTCATAAAAGAAGCTGGGAAGGATAGCTCAGTGGTTTGAGCATTAGCCTGCTAAACCCAAGGTTGTGAGTTCAATCCTTGAGGGGGCCACTTAGGGATCTGGGCAAAATCAGTAGTTGGTCCTGCTAGTGAAGGCAGGGGGCTGGACTCAATGACTTTCAAATTCTAAGAGACAGGATATCTCCATTAATTTAATAAGTGTACATAAGCATACAGTGATGAGAGAGATACTTGACCTAAGAAAACACCCTGTTTTCCTTTCATGCAATCATGAATGGAAAATTTCCTGTGTTTGATGTAGGTAGAAAAAATACAACAGATAAGGATACATTTTAGTTGCACAGTCTTTAATCTACTAGTACCAGATATCATACAATTTCAATGCTGAATTATCTATTCAAAAGAATACCTTATTTTATATACAATTCTTAAAGGCATTTTGATATGATATTCTGTGATGATTGAATTCTTTACTTTATTATTTTAAAAAATTCCTTGTAGCGGTCTTTATTATCATTAAAAAGGAAGAATTCTTAGCAAGGATAATCTGTCATGAATTCTTTGATCCTGGAGATGTTATTGCATTAGTTGACTCACAACAACCAGACAAAAATCAGATGTGTCATAATACAACAACAAATAATTTCTAGGCACAATACTTTAACATGCAGACAAAATGTAACATGGCCACATTAAAAAAAAACAACTCCCATCATATGGCAAAGTCACACATTTTGACATTTTTTCCCTCCAACATACTGTACAATGAAAAAGTTGATGGAGTGAGTTTAGGGAAATTAATGGTTTTAAAGGTTTTAAATGGTAATACAGCAATTTAGGATGCCTGTCCAATTCATGTTTGGGTGTCATGTGACTAACACTATTTATTAGTTGGTGCCTGTTAGGTGACCAAACAAAATGCATGGTGGTGTCTATCCAATTATTTGTGGACTTGTATCCGCATCACAAAAACAACAACACACCACAACCAGAATTGGTACCTGTTTTGGGCAGCCTCAGTAATAAATAACTAATATCTAGCTCTTTAAAGCACTTTTCATCACTAGATGTCAAAGCACTCTGATACAAAGGGCATCAATAGATCTCAAAAGGTCAAGGCATAGAAATGGCCATTTCAGCTTGAAGATGTGGCACGCTGGCAAGGCAGTGTTTGGAAGCTTAAACTGCCATTGCATCTGCTATGCCTGTTCTGTTCAATTTCCCAGGATGACATTCTTGCATGTTTTGTGACCATTAAGCTGAAACTAGGTGCGAAACAGCAAAGAGGGTTTATGTGGAATGTCTTCCTCACCTAGGTCACCATTTGTGAAATAAATACAAGCCAAGCAGATCAAATATACAATATTAATTAGAATTGCTCTAAAAGGGTGGACTATGCTTTCACTACATTGGGGTAGATTTTCACTTGTGTCTTCACCAATCTGCAAAATTGCAGAGGCATATACTACTAAACAGTCACAGTAAAAATCATGCCAGTGTTGCCTTTGGTAGATAGGGTTATCTCAGTATTTTCCTGTGCTTAGAAGAGGGAATGCTGCTGCAATGAATTCATGTAATTCCCTAAGCATTATCTAAGATGCTCTGTGCAGTTCAAAACAAGTACGTTTTTAACAGTAACAATTGAATGTGTGCCCTTCTCTTTGCAGGTTTAAACAGCTTCCTAAGCACTGGAAAGATATTAACATCTGCATGCATTATACACAATCTAACACCTGCATGTGTGCATGGGTTCTAGGCAAGCACAACTAGAAGCAATCAGAAATGAGATGGCAACTCAGTTGTTGACTACTTCCCAAGGCAAAATTATTCAGCAAAGAAGAAAAAGTAGCTGGTAAACACTTCAGATATAAATCCCTAAGCGAAACAATCCTTTACATTTTCCATATCTATCAGCGAAGAGAACTACCCTCCCTTTTAATTTTTGCATTGCTCCAGATGGATATGATGCTGGGTAAAACCAGAACAATTTATGTAATTTTACCTAAATATGGAGTAACCATCTTCTCTATTGGTGCAGTTAGGAAGGACTGGATTGCAGAAGGGGCTATTTTATTGAATTTCTTGAAGATAATAATTCAGTAGATCCAAGAGAAGAGCCCATTATGAAAGTCCAGTGGCTAGATAGTGGTCTGGTCCTTATCCAGGTGTGCTGAGCAACAGAGGGTGGAAGGAACCATCTTCCTAGTTACAAGGCTCTTAAAAGAGTCAGGCACAAGAGTTGAAGGAAGCACAAGAACTGCTCCCTCCATATTACCTTAAGGACATATAGTGTCTCAAATGATACATGAAGAGGTGGTTAAGAGTGGTACCATGGTTCTACCTCTACACTGTACTGTTCTAGGGAATATGCTGCATCCCTGTAGCAGTGGGTGCACTGGAAAGCAGTGGGTGGGAAAGGTTTTTCCTGTCCTGGGGAAATTTTCAAGAGATTTTTCCCATCTTGAATTGGAACAAAAATCGTGAGAATTTTTGAAAACTGACAATAAAACAAATGGGTTGGGTCAACTGAAATATGTTGTTTGACATTTTGTTTCTATTCTGATTTTTTAAAATGTAACATCATAATCGGAAGGGACCTCATCTAGTCCAACCCCCTGCTCAAAGCAGGACCAATCCCCAGACAGATTTTTACCCCAGATCCCTAAGTGGCCCCCTCAAGGATAGAGCCCACAACCCTGGGTTTAGCAAGCCACTGCTCAAACCACTGAGCTCTCCCTCTCACATACACTTTGAAACAAAAACTCATTGTGAATAGCAAAACTGGAGTTTTTCTACAATTCTATTGTGTTTCTGAGTTGTACTGAGTTCCTCCAGCAGGGACATTGGCTAAGATTTTGGACTACTGCTGCCTACAATTAGGCTTCTAGATCCATGTTTAGGCACTTATATATAAATGGCCTGTTCTTCACAGTGCTGAGTACTCACCAGTTCTTACAGAAGCCAACTGGACCTGCTGGATGCTCAGCACTTTTGAAAAGCAGAGGTGCCTAATTATGGATTTAGAAGCCTAATTTTAGGCAATTGTTGAAACTCTTGGCCTTTGTCTTTTTAAGTGTTTCTAAGGGACCATGTGCATAATGCTCTATAAACAAACAATACATTATAATAAGCACCTCAACAGTCAGCAATTATTTATTCTATTATAAACTTTCTTTAATATTGAGTGAAAATTGTATGCAGGCTATTGTTTTGACTTTTCCTTGGTTTTGCACCTTCTTCTCCCTGGCTATGTGTCTCAGTCCATCATTCCCCACTTTAAAAGAACTCTGAATGTCTTTTTTTAACCTCCACCCCCCCCCCCCCCAAAAGGCTCATCTAGTCTAGTCACTACTTGTTATTTTATTATTTGATATGAATGGCCCACATTTTCAAAAGCGACTAGTGATTTTGGATGGGTCTGTTTTTTGGGATGCTCAACCTGAGACACACTAAATGGGCCTGATTTTCAGAGGGTTTGTGCTCAGCACTACAGGAAGACCCGATTTCTCTGAATGGGAATGGAAGGTGAGTGGGAGCCATTGCTGAAGCCAATAGGAAAGGCCCTGTGATCCATACTAATGTTATTTCAAAACTCAAGCCCATTATCTTCAAGTCAAATACACTATAGACTAAGGGGCTGGTCCTACTCAGGGCCGGCTCTAGGTTTTTTGCCGCCCCAAGCAAAAAAAATGTTTAGCTGCCCCCCACCCCAGCTCTGGGCTACCCCCCACATCCCCCTGCCGCCCTAGCCCTGGGCTCTCCCCCCCCTGCACCCACTGCTGCCCCAGCCCTGGGCTCTATCCTCCCCACCCACAAACCCCCTGCCGCCCCAGCCCTGGGCTCTCACCTCCCCCACCCGCACCCCCTTGCTGCCCCAGCCCTCGGCTCTCCCACACACACACCCTGCTGCCCCAGCTCTGGGTTCCCCCTACCCCCCCCACCATTGCCCCACTCACCCACTCACACACACACACACACACACACACACACACACACACCTCCTGCTGCCCCAGCCCTGGGATCACCCACTCCACCTGCACCCTCCTTTCGCCGCAGATCTGGGTCACTGGTAGCTCGTTCCGATGGCAGGTCATTCAACAGGAATTTTAGATGTGCACAGAACACAGACAGGATTAGTTCCCACATGGTTACAGAACTGCAGTAAAGTGGATCAATTTTCAGCTTGTGTGATTGGAGGATATCTGGATGCATATTATAACACTGTCCTACATAAATGAGGAAAAGTTGAGGTGCCTTTATTATTCTTTTGTTCCACTCTTTCTTTCTATGGGGAATTTGCCAGTGCAATATCACTGTCTTCCTTTTAAAGAAACAAACAGACAAACAAACAAAAGGCAATGGCTGTTGAAAATAGCAATTCCAGTCCTAATAACCACTGAGAAGCATTTCTTGCTCAATTTTATCCTACTTTTTCTACAGCAAGTTACAGTGGATCAGTATATTTGATTTGGGAGAAATGAAGTAACCGCTGCCCACACTGAGCTTGAGCACTCCTGAATTTTGAGGTGTTCAAATCTGGAAAGCAGGTGCTGGGAGGGAGGGGAGCCTGTGGCTCCGCAGGGGAGCACAGCAGCATGTATGCAGCAGTGTATCTGACGCTGCACGAAGCCAGACACGCTGGTCTGAGTGGCACGGTAAGGGGGTTGGGGGGTTGGAGAAGGGGTAGGAAGTTCCAGGGGGGGCAGTAAAGGGACAGGGAGAAGGGGGAGTTGGATGAGGCGGAGGTTCGGGGGGGCAGTCAGGGGCAGGGAGAAGGGGGAGTTAGATGGGTCAGGGGGTTGGGGGGGCAGTTAGGGGACAGGCAGCAGTTGGATAGTCATGGGAGTCCCAGGAGTTGTCAGGGGACAGGTAGGGGGTGGGGTCCTAGAGGGGAAGTTGGGGGGGTCTCAGGAAGGGGGAAGTTGGGTACAAGGACCAGTGGGGCTTAGATAGGGGGTGGGGTCCTGCGGGGCAGTTGGGGCAGGAGTCCCGGGAGGGGGTGATCAGGGGACAGGGAGCAGGGGGTTGGATGGGTTGGGGTTTCTGTGGGGGGCAGTCGGAGGCAGCGGATGGGGGCAGGGTGGGGCTACCCTCCCTCCCCGTGGAGTGTCCTATTTTTTGAATGTTAAAATATGGAATCCCTACTCACAGCGCAGCTCTCCATTCACAGCAGGCTACAGCATGAGGTCTCAGCTTCCTCATTCCCTCCCCCTCTTTCCTGTTGGTAGTGGCCAAGGGAATGCTGGGAAATGTAGTTCTTTCCCTGCTCCAGGGCTGGCTCTATAGGCAGGGAGCTAACCAACGAACTACATCTCCCAGGGGCCCCTGTTGGTTCTCAATTGCCATGCTGGATCCCTGCCGCCCCTGCAAATGGGCTGCCCCAAGCACGTGCTTGCTTTGCTGGTGCCTAGAGCCGCCCCTGGTCCTACTACTATTCAAATCAAGAGCTAAACTCCGATCAACTTTGCTGAGAGTAGGAACAGGCCCAAAGGGTCTAATCCAAAACCCACAGAAGTCACTGGAAAGAATCTAACTTTAATGGACTTTGGATCTGGCCCACTGTGTATTCAACTTGAAGGTGGTGGACTTGAGTTTTGAAATAATGATAAAGACTGCTGTTGACTTTAGCTGACTGTGGGTCTGGTTGGGAATTTATTGACAAAATGTTTCTTTGTTGGAAAATTCTGATTTGTCAGAGTTGAAACTTTGCATGGGAACATATTGGTATTAACCACACTTTCTTTGAGAAGGTTTCTCAGGTCCAGGATAGACGTTTTGGACAAGCCCAGAGAAAAAGTTCAAGTCCCTGTTCTGCCAAATTTAGAGCAGGGGTTTGAATCTGGGTCTCCCACGTCCCAAGAGAATGCCCTACCACCCTATAGGATAATTTCAGGTGGTGCACGCTCCCTCTCTCAAATTACTTGAAAGAGCCAAGGTGGGTAAGGTAACGTCTTTTACTGGACCAGCTTCTGATGGTGAGAGAGACAAGATTTCAAGCCACCCAGAGCTTTTCTTCAGGTCTGGGAAAGGTACCTGAAGAAGAGCTCTGTGAGTCTCAAAAGCTTGTCCCTCTCTCTCACCATCAGAAGCTGGTCCAATAAAAGATTTTACCTCACCCACATTGGCTCTCTAGTATCCTGGGACCAACATGGCTACTGCTACACTGCAAATGATTTAAAAGTCATATACCTATGGCTGTATAGAAAATTGTATTAGCATTTGTCATTGTTTTGGCTGTCACACATCTGATTACAGCACTGTATGAAAGCAAACATGCAGAGGGAGTTTTTATGCACCCCTAGACCTAACATAGCTTAAGCTTAGTATTCTTATCGAAGGTACTTAAAATAACTCTTTTCTCAACAATTAAACAGCAATAATCTTTATGAGGCATTTCAGGGTTTTCACACAACTGATACACATTGCCTTACTTCTGATTTTTAATGATTCACTGAAGCGAACTTGGTTTGTTTTCTTTGGTTTAATTCTCCTGGATGTCAGCCTTTGATACAGCAGATCATAGCATTTTGCTGAGCTAATGCTCAAATTGTGTGGGTGGCTGGCACCAGCAAAAATTGTTTTGCTCTTAATTTAGCAGATGTCACTTTGTTTTAGAAGGAGATTATCTGTTCTTAGACTCTGCTGCTCCTGTTACTGTTTGTGTGGGCTCTCTAGGGGAACATATTCTGATCCATTGTTGTTTGTAGTATCTGCATTATATAAATGTTGGTGCAAGGCATTTGTAAGCATGGAGTTTGCTTTAACTGATATACTTTTGAGACTCAGGTTTCCATATCACTCAATGTCAGCACAGCTTTCTCTATCATCTGCTAAATACAAAAGTACGGATGCAAGATCATTTCTTTTGAGTAAGTGCAGATAAAATAAAATCCTTTCTACTTAGATTTCCAAAGCTATTATTATTATTTTTATTTTTATTTCAATGCTGTCTCCTGTTGAGTGACACATAAACGGCTATCAGACCAATAAAAGATAATGTTAGAAAACTGAATGTCACCTTTGATTCTGCCAGGCTTTTAAAAGCTGATCTTCAATATAGTAAAGATTCCTCCCACCACCAAATTTCATGATGTTACCATGATTACTCACAAAACTGCGAGAATATCAAGATTAGTGCAATGTCAGTTCATGCTTATGTCACGCCGAGAACTGTATTGCTGCTCTGGAGTGCATCAGAGCGTAACAGGGTCCTTCCTAATATTCAGAGGATGTCTGGAAATATTCCAAATCAGAAAAACATTTAGAAATAGTAGCAGTAAATCGTTAGTTAAGATGGGCAGGAAGGAGGGCAGCGATGGAGCAATTGGACTCTGATTTCCTATCACAGAAAGGTAAAATGAGTATCCCAAGATGCACAGCTGCTGTTTGATAATTACATTACAGCATCCTCCATCCAGCTAGGAAGCTGCGACCTTTCCTTTCAGATGCAGAACTTGCCACTGCTATCCATGCTTTTGTCACCTTAGATGGCTGAAATGCACCCTAAATCCTTCAGATATTAAAGTTGGTGAAGGATCCAGCAGCTTGTTTACTGAGCGAAGCATTTTGCTGGGAGCACATGACTCCAGTGCTCTGGAATCTGCACTGTTCATTGGTTTCCAGATGGAGTTTAAGTTACTATTTATGACCCATAAAGCATTAAATGGCCTGGGAACAAATTACCTCAGGGATCACCTCTCTCCCTGTGACATACTACCACAACTGCAGTCTGCAGGGCCACTCAAGTTGGATCTTCTTCCCCTTGTCCCATCATCTGGTGTCAGGTCATCATGCAAGTGTCAGCCATCTTCATCTGTCCAAGGTGGCATTAATGGCCACATGTTTATAAATGGTCAGTTTTCAGAATGGAGAGAGCTAAATAGTGGTTTCCCCCAGGGAGCTGTACTGGTCCCAGTCCTATTTAACATATTCATAAACGATCTGGAAAACGGGGTGAACAGTGAGGTGGCAAAATTTGCAGAGATACAAAACTACTCCTGATACAAGGAAGAAAGGAGAGCAGCAGAATACAGACCCTGGACTTCAGAAAAGCAGACTGACTCCCTCAGGGAACTGATGGGCAGGATCCCCCGGGAGAATAACATGAGGGGGAAAGGAGTCCAGGAGAGCTGGCTGTATTTTAAAGAATCCTTATTGAGGTTGCAGGAACAAACCATCCCGATGTGCAGAAAGAATAGCAAATATGGCAGGTGACCAGCTTGGCTTAACAGTGAAATCTTCTGTGAGCTTAAACACAAAAAAGAAGCTTACAGGAAGTGGAAGATTGGACAAATGACCATGGAGGAGTATAAAAATATTGCTCAGGCATGCAGGAGTGAAATCAGGAAGGCCAAATCACACTTGGAGTTGCAGCTAGCAAGAAATGTTAAGTGTAACAAGAAGGACTTCTTCAGGTATGTTAGCAACAAGAAGAAGGTCAAGGAAAGTGTGAGACCCTTACTGAATGAGGGAGGCAACCTAGTGACAGAGGATGTGGAAAAAGCTAATGTACTCTGTCATAACTATAAAGGGAAAGGTAACAGCCCTCCTGTGTACAATACTGTGGAATCCCTCCTGGCCAGAGACTCCTAAGTCCTTTTGCCTGTATAGGGTTAAGAAGCTCAGGTAACCTGGCTGACACCTGACCCAAAGGACCAATAAGGGGACAAGATACTTTCAAATCTTGGTGGGGGGGAAGGCTTTTGTTTGTGCTCTTTGTTTTGGGGGTTGTTCGCTCTTGAGACTAAGAGGGACCAGACATCAAAAAAAAAAAAAAAAAAAACCCTGATGAGGTTCAACAAGGACAAAGTGCAGAGTCCTGCACTTAGAACGGAAGAATCCTATGCACTACTACAGACTAGGGACCAAATGGCTAGGTAGCAGTTCTGCAGAAAAGGACATAGGGGTCACAGTGGATGAGAAGCTGGATATGAGTCAACAGTGTGCCCTTGTTGCCAAGAAGGCTAACGGCATTTTGAGCTGTATAAGTAGGGGCATTGCCAGCAGATTGAGGAACGTGATCGTTCCCCTTTATTCGACATTGGTGAGGCCTCATCTGGAGTACTGTGTCCAGTTTTGGGCCCCACACTACAAGAAGGATGTGGAAAAATTGGAAAGAGTCCAGCGGAGGGCAACAAAAATTATTAGGGGTCTGGAGCACATGACTTATGAGGAGAGGCTGAGGGAACTGGGATTGTTTAGTCTCCAGAAGAGAAGAATGAGGTGGGATTTGATAGCTGCTTTCAACTACCTGAAGGGGCGTTCCAAAGAGGATGGAGCTCAGCTGTTCTCAGTGGTGGCAGATGACAGAACAAGGAGCAATTGTCTCAAGTTGCAGTGGGGGAGGTATAGGTTGGATATTAGGAAACACTATTTCACTAGGAGGGTGGTGAAGGACTGGAATGCATTACCTAGGGAAGTGGTGGAATCTCCTTCCTTGGAGGTTTTTAAGGCCCGGCTTGACAAAGCCCTGGCTGGGATGATTTAGTTGGGAATTGGTCCTGCTTTGAGCGGGGGGTTGGACTAGATGACCTCCTGAGGTCCCTTCCAACCCTGGTATTCTATGATCAATCCATGCTCTCCAAATCTTTCTGAACAAATCTCTCATATTTCAAACTTGTAAGTAACAGCCAGGCAAGGCATGTTAGTTTTATCTTTGTTTTCTCAACTTGTAAATGTACCTTTTGCTAGAGTGTTTATCTCTGTTTGCTGTAACTTTGAACCTAAGTCTAGAGGGGTTCCTCTGGGCTCTTTAAGTTTGATTACCCTATAAAGTTATTTTCCATCCTGATTTTACAGAGATGATTTTTACCTTTCTTTCTTTAATTAAAAGACTTCTTTTTAAGAACCTGATTGATTTTTCCTTTTTCTAAGACCCAAGGGGATTGATCTGGACTCACCAGGAATTGGTGGGGGGAGAGGGAAGAGGGGAAATGATTAATTCCTCCTTTTTCTAAGACCCAAGGGGATTGATCTGGACTCACCAGGAATTGGTGGGGGGAGAGGGAAGGGGGGAAATGATTAATTCCTCCTTGTTCTAAGACCCAAGGGGATTGATCTGGACTCACCAGGAATTGGTGGGGGGAGAGGGAAGGGGGGAAATGATTAATTCCTCCTTTTTCTAAGACCCAAGGGGATTGATCTGGACTCACCAGGAATTGGTGGGGGGAGAGGGAAGGGGGGAAATGATTAATTCCTCCTTGTTCTAAGACCCAAGGGGATTGATCTGGACTCACCAGGAATTGGTGGGGGGAGAGAGAAGGGGGGAAATGATTAATTCCTCCTTGTTCTAAGACCCAAGGGGATTGATCTGGACTCACCAGGAATTGGTGGGGGGAGAGGGAAGGGGGGAAAATGATTAATTCCTCCTTGTTTTAAGATCCAAGGGGTTTTGGATCAGTGTCCACCAGGGAATTGGTGGAGGAGTCTCTCAAGGCTACCCAGGGAAGGGAGTTAGCACATTGGGAGTGGTGGCAGCAAAAGCAGATCTAAGCTGGTAGAGAAGCTTAGAGGTTTTCATGCAGATCCCTACATCTGTACCCTAAAGTTCAGAGTGGGGAAGGAACCTTGACATACTCAATGCTTTTTTTGCCTCTGTCTTCACGAACAAGGTCATCTCCCAGACTACTGCACTGGGCAGCACAGTATGGGGAGGAGGTGACCAGCCCTCTGTGGAGAAAGAAATGGTTCAGGACTATTTAATAAAGCTGGATGAGCACAAGTCCATGGGGCCGGATGCGCTGCACCCGAGGGTGCTAAAGGAGTTGGCGGATGTGATTGCAGAGTCATTGGCCATTATCTTTGAAAACTCATGGCGATCAGGGGAGGTCCCGGATGACTGGAAAAAGGCTAACGTAGAGCCCATCTTTAAAAAGGGAGGGAGGAGGATCCGGGGAACTACAGGCCAATCAGCCTCACCTCAGTCCCTGGAAAGAATCATGGAACAGGTCCTCAAGGAATCAATTCTGAAGCACTTAGAGGAGAGGAAAGTGATCAGGAACTGTCAGCATGGATTCACCAAGGGCAAGTCATGCCTGACTAACCTAATTGCCTTCTATGAGGAGATAACTGGCTCTGTGGATGAGGGGAAAGCAGTGGATGTGTTATTTCTTGACTTTAGCAAAGCTTTTGATATGGTCTCCCGCAGTATTCTTGTTGGCAAGTTAAAGAAGTATGGGCTTGATGAATGGACTATAAGGTGAATAGAAATGTGGCTAGATCGTCGGGCTCAACAGGTAGTGATCAATAGCTCCATGTCTAGTTGGCACCCGGCATCAAGCGGAGTGCCCCAAGGGTCGGTCCTGGGGACAGTTTTGTTCAATATCTTCATTAATGATCTGGAGGATGGCGTGGGCTGCACCTTCAGCAACTTTGCAGATGACACTAAACTGGAAGAAGTGGTAGATACACTGGAGGGTAGGGATAGGATACAGAGGGACCTAGACAAATTAGAGGATTGGGCCAAAAGAAATCTGATGAGGTTCAACAAGGACAAGTTCAGAGTCCTGCAATTAGGACGGAAGAATCCCATGCACTGCTACAGACTAGGGACCGAATGGGTAAGCAGAAGTTCTACAGAAAAGGACCGAGGGGTTACAGTGGATGAGAAGCTGGATACAAGTCGAGAATGTGCCCTTGTTGCCAAGAAGGCTAACGGCATTTTGGGCTGTATAAGTAGGGGCATTGCCAGCAGATCGAGGGACATGATCATTCCCCTCTATTCGACATAGATTCAAAGATTCTAGGACTGGAAGGGACCTCGAGATGTCATTGAGTCCAGTCCCCTACCCTCATGGCAGGACCAAATACTGTCTAGACCATCCCTGATAGACATTTATCTAACTTACTCTTAAATATCTCCAGAGATGGAGATTCCACAACTTCCCTAGGCAATTTATTCCAGTGTTTAACCACCCTGACAGTTAGGAACTTTTTCCTAATGTCCAACCTAAACCTCCCTTGCTGCAATTTAAGCCCATTGCTTCTTGTTCTATCCTTAGAGGCCAAGGTGAACAAGTTGTCTCCCTCCTCCTTATGACACCCTTTTAGATACCTGAAAACTGCTATCATGTCCTCTCTCAGTCTTCTCTTTTCCAAACTAAACAAACCCAATTCTTTCAGCCTTCCTTCATAGGTCATGTTCTCAAGACCTTTAATCATTCTTGTTGCTCTTCTCTGGACCCTCTCCAATTTCTCCACATCTTTCTTGAAATGCGGTGCCCAGAACTGGACACAATACTCCAGTTGAGGCCTAACCAGAGCAGAGTAGAGCGGAAGAATGACTTCCGTGTCTTGTTCACAACACACCTGTTAATGCATCCCAGAATCATGTTTGCTTTTTTTGCAACAGCATCACACCGTTGACTCATATTTAGCTTGTGGTTCACTATAACCTCTAGATCCCTTTCTACTGTACTCCTTCCTAGACAGTCTCTTCCCATTCTGTATGTGTGAAACTGATTGTTCCTTCCTAAGTGGAGCACTTTGCATTTGTCTTTATTAAACTTCATCTTGTTTACCTCAGACCATTTCTCCAATTTGTCCAGATCATTTTGAATTATGACCCTGTCCTCTAAAGCAGTTGCAATCCCTCCCAATTTGGTATCATCTGCAAACTTAATAAGTGTACTTTCTATGCCAATATCTAAGTCATTGATGACGATATTGAACAGAGCCGGTCCCAAAACAGACCCTGCGGAACCCCACTCGTTATACCTTTCCAGCAGGATTGGGAACCATTAATAACTACTCTCTGAATACGGTTATCCAGCCAGTTATGCACCCACCTTATAGTAGCCCCATCTAATTTGTATTTGCCTAATTTATCGATAAGAATATCATGCGAGATCGTATCAAATGCCTTACTAAAGTCTAGGTATACCACATCCACCGCTTCTCCCTTATCCACAAGACTCGTTATCCTATCAAAGAAAGCTATCAGATTGGTTTGACACGATTTGTTCTTTACAAATCCATGCTGGCTATTCTCTATCACCTTACCACCTTCCAAGTGTTTGGAGATGATTTCCTTAATTACTTGCTCCATTATCTTCCCTGGCACGGAAGTTAAACTAACTGCTCTGTAGTTTCCTGGGTTGGTTTTATTTCTCTTTTTGTAGATGGGCACTATGTTTCCCTTTTCCAGTCTTCTGGAATCTCTCCTGTCTCCCATGATTTTCCAAAGATAATAGCTAGAGGCTCAGATACCTCCTCTATTAGCTCCTTGAGTATTCTAGGATGCATTTCATCAGGCCCTGGTGACTTACAGGCATCTAACTTTTCTAAGAGATTTTTAACTTGTTCTTTTTTATTTTCCTCTTCTAAACCTACCCCCTTCCCATTAGCATTCACTATGTTAGGCATTCCTTCAGACTTCTCGGTGAAGACCAAAACAAAAAAGTCATTAAGCATCTCTGCCATTTCCAAGTTTCCTGTTACTGTTTCTCCCTCCTCACTGAGCAGTGGGCCTACCCTGTGTTTGGTCTTCCTCTTGCTTTTAATGTATTGATAAAAAGTCTTCTTGTTTCCCTTTATTCCCGTAGCTAGTTGGAGCTCATTTTGTGCCTTTGCCTTTCTAATCTTGCCCCTGCATTCCTGTGTTGTTTGTCTATACTCATCCTTTGTAATCTGTCCTAGTTTCCATTTTTTATATGACTCCTTTTTATTTTTTAGATCATGCAAGATCTCGTGGTTAAGCCAAGGTGGTCTTTTGCCACATTTTCTATCTTTCCTACTCAGCGGAATAGCTTGCTTTTGGGCCCTTAATAGTGTCTCTTTGAAAAATGCCAACTCTCCTCAGTTGTTTTTCCCCTCAGTCTTGATTCCCATGGGACCTTACCTATCATCTCTCTGAGCTTACCAAAATCCGCCTTCCTGAAATCCATTGTCTCTATTTTGCTGTACTCCCTTCTACCCTTCCTTAGAATTGCAAACTCTATGATTTCATGATCACTTTCACCCAAGCTGCCTTCTACTTTCAAATTCTCAACGAGTTCCTCCCTACTTGTTAAAATCAAGTCTAGAACAGCTTCCCCCCTAGTAGCTTTTTCAGCCTTCTGAAATAAAAAGTTGTCTGCAATGCAATCCAAGAACTTATTGGATAGTCTGTGCCCCGCTGTGTTATTTTCCCAACATATATCTGGATAGTTGAAGTCCCCCATCACCACCAAATCTTGGGCTTTGGATGATTTTGTTAGTTGTTTAAAAAAAGCCTCATCCACCTCTTCCACCTGGTTAGGTGGCCTGTAGTAGACTCCTAGCATGACACCACCCTTGTTTTTTACCCCTTTTAGCCTAACCCAGAGACTCTCAACACTTCCGTCTCCTATGTCCACCTCCACCTCAGTCCAAGTGTGTACATTTTTAATATATAAGGCAACGCCTCCTCCCTTTTTCCCCTGTCAATCCTTCCTGAGCAAGCTGTACCCATCCACACCAACATTCCAATCATGTGTATTATCCCACTAAGTTTCAGTGATGCCAACAATGTCAAAGTTGTATTTATTTATTAGCACTTCCAGCTCTTCCTGCTTATTACCCATACTTCTCGCATTTGTATATAGGCATCTAAGATACTAGTTTGATCTTGCCTCCCAGTTTTGCCCTGACCTACCTTTCTCTCTGCCATTATAGCTCACGCTCCCTCTTGTTTCCGACCTATCTCCCAGGTCTCCATTTTCCCCACTTACCTGTGGGCTTTGCTCACCTGTCCCCGTCGAACCTAGTTTAAAACCCTCCTCACTAGGTTAGCCAGTCTGTGTCCAAATAGGGTCTTTCCCCTTCTCAAAAGGTGAACTCCATCTCTGCCTAGGAGTCCTTCCTCGAATAGCATCCCCTACATTGGTGAGGCCTCATCTGGAGTACTGTGTCCAGTTTTGAGCCCCACACTACAAGGATGTGGAAAAATTGGAGAGAGTCCAGCAGAGGGCAACAAAAATCATTAGGGTGCTGGAGCACATGACTTATGAGGAGAGGCTGAGGGAACTGGGATTGTTTAGCCTGCAGAAGAGAAGAATGAGGGGGGATTTGATAGCTGCTTTCAACTACCTGAAAGGGGGTTCCAAAGAGGATGGATTTAGACTGTTCTCAGTGGTACCAGATGACAGAACAAGGATTAATGGTCTCAAGTTGCAGTGGGGAGGTTTAGGTTGGATATTAGGAAAAACTTTTTCACCAGGAGGGTGGTGAAGCACTAGAATGGGCTACAGTACCTAGGGAGGTGGTGGAATCTCCTTCCTTAGAGGTTTTTAAGGTCAGGCTTGACAAAGCCGTGGCTGGGATGATTTAGTTGGGGATTGGTCCTGCTTTGAGAAGAGGGTTGGACTAGATGACCTCCTGAGGTCCCTTCCAACCCTGATATTCAATGATTCTATGATACTCAAGATAGTTAAGTCCCAGGCAGACTGCGAAGAGCTGCAAAAGGATCTCACAAAACTTGGTGACTGGGCAACAAAAGGGCAGATGAAATTTAATGTTGATAAATGCAAAGTAATGTACATTGGAAAACATAATCCCAACTATACATATACAATGATGGGGTCTAAATTAGCTATTGCCACTTAAGAAAGAGATCTTGGAATCATTGTGGATAGTTCTCTGAAATCATCCAATCAATGTGCAGCAGCAGTCAAGAAAGAGAACAGAATGTTGGGAATAATCAAGAAAGGGATAGATAATAAGACAGAAAATATCATATTGCCTCTGTATAAATCCCTGGTATATCTGCACCCTGAATACTGCATGCAGATGTGGTCACCCCATCCGAAAAAAGATATATTGGAATTGGAAAAGGACAACAAAAATGGTTAGGGTTATAGAACGGCTTCCATATGCGACGAGATTAGTAAGACTTGGACTTTTCAGCTTAGAAAAGAGGCGAATAAGGGGGGAATATGATAGAGGTCTATAAAATCATGAGTGGTATAGAGAAAGTAAATAAGGAAGTGTTATTTATTCCTTCTCCTAATACAAGAACAAGGGGCCACCAAATGAAATTAATAGGTAGCAGGTTTAAAACAAACACAAGAAAGTATTTTTTCCATGCAACACACTGTTAACCACTGGAACTCCTTGCCAGAGGGTGTTGTGAAGGCCAATACTATAATGGGGTTCAAAAGGGAGCTAGATAGATTCTTGGAAGATAGGTCATCAATGGCTATTAGCCAGGATAGGCAGGAATGGTGTCCCTAGCCTCTGTTTTCCAGAAGCTGGGATTGGGTGACAGGGCATGGATCACTTGATGATAACCTGCTCTGTTCACTCCCTTTGGGGCACCTGCCATTGGCCACTATCAGAGGACAGGATACTGGGCTTGATGGACCTTTGGTTTGACCCAGTATGGCTGTTCTTATGTTCTTACTGTCTTCTTTGGTTCAATCCATCCATTGCTTCCTCAGCTTTCCGTGGGTTTCTTTCCTACAACCCTCTGCTGCCATGCTAACTTCACCAGGTTCTTTTCATTCATCCTCTGTATCTGAATCAGCAAAGTCTCACTTCCTGGATTTTGTTAGCCACATCATCAACTTTGCCTTCCATCCTAATGCTTTCATTTAAAAATCTGTCTCTTTGTGTAACTCTGATTGTTTGAAGGCATCTCATCTTGAACACCTGTAGGCATTGAACCTGCCATTTCTCTACCACCCATCATTCTGCACCATACAAAATTGCAGGGTGCACCATTGTTCTATATGTAAGCAGAGTCTGAATGAGCTCTCCCCTAACATCTAGAGCTGTGGAAAAAGACTTCAGGAGCTGATCTCATTTGAATGGACACACCCACCCTGCCTAGGTGCTCAGCATGATGGGATTTGGCATACCCCGATGGAGGGACTCACACTCAACTGAATGGCACGCGCGAGGCAGGGGA
This sequence comes from Malaclemys terrapin pileata, assembly GCF_027887155.1. Lineage (NCBI taxonomy): Eukaryota > Metazoa > Chordata > Testudines > Emydidae > Malaclemys > Malaclemys terrapin. The sequence goes on along the minus strand of NC_071507.1, from coordinate 19,636,282 downwards.
AGTGTGTTCCAAATGTGGCCCAATGAGTTGAGAGAGGGTGGGGACAGGTATGTGTACCTGGTGGTGTGGGCCCTGTTTAAGAGTCCTAGACACCATTTGACTCTTCCTCAATAGAGGCTCTATTGAGAGTCTTGTTACATGCTACAGAGCTGAAATTACTGATGCCTGGATCTAAGCATTAGATCTACTTTGGGACAGTGTCTCTATTGCAAGTGACTCCCTAGTGTGCACCAGCAGTGAGGCTTGCCCACTAACAGCTGAAATCACTGAGAGCTGTGTTAAGTGCGGGTCCCTGAAGACATCTTGGTGGTTGGCTGGCAGAGAGGCTGATGGAGAGGGCCAGAGCAAAGCCCCATTGAGAGGCGCAGCAATTGGGGTGATGAGCGAGTACTTGAGCAGTGGCACATATAAGGTGCCTCCTTACTCCCCCCCTTCTACACAGGGTGGAAGGTGAACTCTGAGGGGCACTGGCCAAGGACAGCAAATGTGAGTGGGCTGTAGAGAAGGACTGGGCATGTTAAAGAGACTTTTGGGTTGCTGGACTTAAGAACCTGAGGGGAAAAGAACACTGCCCAACTTACTCGGGGGTGGGTCTTTTGCTCATGGTTTATGTTTATGAACCCTGTTTGTGATGTTTTCCCAAATGAACGCTGATTTACTTCCCTCTTTTTATTACATTTTTTCCCTATACTCAGACTCTGTGCTTGTGAGAGGGGAAGTATTGCCTCTTAGAGGTGTCCAGGGTGTGGTGTGTAATTGTCCCAGGTTACTGGGTGGGGGCGCAAGCCAGTTTTGTCTTGTATTGTTGAAAAGGAACTCCTAAATACTGAACCCAGCCCTTGTTGCTGCTGGTTCCACCTCACAGAAGGGTTACATATACAATTGGGCTTTCAGTCTCAGTGGTGTAGACTTGTCATACACACTTATGAGGTGTTATTCCATACTCTTCCAGCACCCTCCCAGTCTGGACTGTATCTCAAGTTGAAGCTACCTGTCTTCCATAACCCAGAAGCCAAGGTACTTGAACTGGTCAGCCTGGTTTAGGCATACTCCATTAATTTCTATATCCTGTTTCCTGGTGCCACCTCTACTGACTCACATGACCTCAGTCTGAGTCATGTTTATTTTCATCCCATGCCTCCTTAGTTTGTGACACCATTATTTCCCTATGGTCTTCTTTTGAGGATGCCCTTATTGCTGTGTATATAGCAGCTTTTTACCTTTTCCCACTAGATCTTCCTGCTGATGTAGTCTATTAATATGTAAATAGTAGCAGACTGAGGGCCAACCCCTGATGCAGTCAAACTTTCACATCAAAGAAGCTTATCATTCCAAAACATGTTCGGATCCCTGCTTTAGGTGATCTGCACAGGGTCTTCACCATAGTTTTTAAATCCTCAGATACTCCATGTTCCTCAGAACTAACATGAACATTCTTCTGTTCACTTTATTGTATGCCGATTCTAGATCTAGAAAAGCCCAGAAACTATCCTACTAGTACTGTAGCGCTTCTCTGTCACTTCCTGAATTACAAACATGGCATCTGTGGTTCCTCATCCTTTTCTAAAGCTGAACTGATCTTGTTTGATGAACAATTCCATCATTCTTCTAACCCTAGCCTCCAAGAAAAGAACAGGAAAGAATAGAAAGGAATACAAAATACAATAGAATTGTGCCTACATATGTTGCTGTTGGAACCTTAAGGCAGGGTCCTTGCCCCAGTGAAATCAATGGCACTTTTGAGCACTGACTTCAATGGGGCCAGGTTTTCACCCTGAATTTCTCATTTTATGACATTCCAAGACAGAAAGTTGGCTGCTACTAGGAAGCACTGCACCCTAAAGGAGGCTGGGAGTAATCAGAGCCAGGGCTTAGCTTCCCCATGGGTAGGCCAGTGAAGGTGTCTGGCCATGTAGAGAGATGTCTTTGCCAAACATATGCTTTATACCTGCCACTCTCCCCCATATCTTTCAGTATTTTCTCCCTTCTCTTTCCCCAGTCTCCCCATGTGTTGTCTCTTTTTTCTCCCCTTAACCTATGTTCAGATCAATTTCTGTACCTTTTTGGCATGAGAGAATTGACAAATGTTGGCAAAGCTGTGTTGTCCTCCATTTCACTTGTGCATCTCACCTTCCAATATGAAGAAAAAAGATTTTAAAAAGAATAAAGGGTAAAATTTTCAAAAGTGCCTAAACACATTGACTTTCAATGAGACCTAGGGATAAAATTTACAAAAGTGCGAAGTGACTCAGGAACCTAAATGCCATTTTAAAAGGTAATTTGGGCAGTTAGGTGCCCATGGGACTTAGGCCCCAAAGAGCCAGATTTTAAAGATATTGAGGTGCCTAAAGATGCAAATAGGTTCCTAGTGGGATTTTTGAAATGACTTGGGCACCTAACTCCCATTAAGATCTTTGGAAAATAGGATTTGGGCTCCCTTTAGAACGTTTTGAAAATTTTACCCTAAGTCTTGCCAATCTTGATTGCTGTACGCAATGTTGATGTAGCCGTGTCCATCCCAGGATATCAGGGAGACAAGGTGGGTGAGGTAATTTTTTTTTAAATTGGACCAGCTTCTGTTGGTGAGAGAGACAAGCTTTTGAGATATGCTAGAATAGCTCTGTGTAGCTCAAAGTCTTGTCTCTCTCACCAACAGAAATTGGTCCAATAAAAGATATTACTTTACCCACCATGTCTCTCTAATCTTGATTGCTGTTATTTAAAATAACACAAGCTCAGCACCCAACCACTCCTAATTAGGCACCTAAATGAAGTCCCCACATTTTCACAATGTTGCTCAGAACTCAGAAGTTCCTACTAAGAGCAAATAAATGAACAATGGGAGCTGGTGGCTGTTGAGCTGTTTTGAAAATCATGCCACTGTATTTAGATGCTTGAATGGGAATGAGCAGTTTTGAAAATCCGATTCTAATTGTGGGTGCCAAGCACTTCGGAAAATTTGGCCTAATAAAATTAGTGGATGAAAGGAAGTGGGAGTAGATATATTTGGATTTCAGTAAAAAGCATTTGGAATCTATTCAAAACCCATTGAAACTCAAAGAAAGAATCTTATTGATTTCAAAGGCCTTTGGATAAGTTCATGATATATTGGCTCGTGAAATCTTTATCTTATAATTATGAATATAAGAATGGCCATTCTGGGTCAGACCAAATGTCCATCTAGCCCAGAATCCTGTCTTCTGACAGTGGCCAATGTCAGGTGCTTTGGAGGGAATGAACAGAACAGGTAATCATCAAGTGATCCATCCCCTGTCTCCCATTCCCTGCCCATCCTGGCTAATAGCCATTGATGGACCTATCCTCCATGAGTAGCCATTGATGGATCTATCCTCCATGCGTACTCCAAAGGAGCATGGATAGGAAATCTGTGGATGCAGAACTGATAACGGACTGAGAGATGGGGAAAAAGTGTATGATAACGGGAAATATATCAGGATGTGGGAAGTGTCTCCTTGCATATTCTGCAAGGATCAATATTATTTACAATGTTATTTAACATCTTAAATGATATTGAACAGAATGGGCCAGATCCTCATTCTGCATTCCACTGATTGTCAATGAAACTAGGCTGATTTCCACCAGCTAGGGATCTGGCCCATACCTTTGCACCATACTAGGGGTAAGATTCTGCGCTGTCTCTATAAGGGCACATCTGCACTGCATGCTTCTTTCAGCAGCACGTCGTGTACACACTTGCATAGTCCACCTAGCACAGATATAAATAGCAGTGTAGACCGTGAGGTACAGCTTAGGTGAGTAGAGTAAAGAAAGGCGTGGGTATGTAGACAAATACAGACCCTACACAGCTCTCTACTCACTCAAGCCTTGCCTCTCCAGCTACAGTGCTATTTTTAGCAGTGTGGTGTCCCGCTGCCTCTCCGCTGCTGGAGCCTTCCCCTGCCATAGGGAAAGACACAAGAAGCAAGTAAAGGCTCTGACAGGAGGGAATGCTCAGCTTTTCCTCCCCTGCCTCCTCTCTGCCAGAGCCTTTCACTGACAGGGATCGCTAGCTACACACTGCAGTGTGGATACAACCTGCCTTTCACTGCAGCGCACAGCTACACATACTCTACCCGTTGGCGCCAATGATGTGCAATGTACATGTAGCCTAAGATGTCCCACACAGAACTTGCAGCCTGGAGTGGAGAGGCTATGACAGCTTTAAACCGCGCTTGGACCTTCCCGAGCCTGTGCACTTCCAGGGACTAGAAATGCTCTGGGACAGCAGTTGGGCCTGTGTAAGTTCAGGCAACCTCACCAAGCTGCCGTGTGGGCCACAGCAGTGCCTGGAATCTCTGAAACCCTGTGACTTGCAGCCTCTTCACTGACACACCCTCCTGCCCCCAACATGCTCCCTTTGATGGGGCTTGCAAGGGGGTCCTCAAGAGGCAGGCTTATAGCTGTCTCCACTGCCCCGTGCCAAGGAAATCACCATCCAACCCACCCCTGGCCAGATACAGCATTTCAACATACCCTTTTATGCCGCTCTGGATCTTCTACCTGGAATAGGGGGGCTGGAGTGGGCGTGAGGATCTCACCGTAAACATAGGAGTTGCAAACCTCAATTATGACAGGTGTGGCCTTTGTGGTGTATCTTCTATCGCCTCTTAATTGGGCTGCTGGTTGTGTGTTCTTACTAAATCATTTTCACAGTGCTGAAGCTAGCCAAGTGATTGCCTGTATTAAGGGAAATTTCCACTTCATTGGGATGTGCAGACGTTGTTTAGAATTAGAAGTGCTAGTAAAGAATTGAAACGATTTAGGAGAGTTCATAGAGATTAAATGCTCGGGCAATTAAATTGGATTTTACATAAGTTAAACATCATTTTCATATACCATCAAAGAAAGCAGCTAAACAGGCTGCCTAAATAGAAGGACCTTTTCATTTAAATGACAGCTTGGCCTCAAGAGAGGAACTGTCAGCTGGGATTTTGTGTTCCTGGCATGTTTGTCACTAACATTTTCTTTGAAGTCTTCAGTTCTATACCATCCGCACAATTGCTGTCACCCCTTTCAATGTACGTCACGCAACTTTTGTCACTTACGTTCTGAATGGCAGCATTTATCTCACCTCAGGGACGTAACATGGCAAGTTGGTTTTTTTTAATATTCAAAAAGTAACATTTAAAACACAGAAAACATGCCGCATAATAATCACCAATGGCAAACAGCAGAATAGTGGTTTTTTGAATGTTCATGCAATCCAGGCTTTCAGATTTTAATAAGCAGGTGCAAAAATAAAAGAGTAAACTTTGAAATCCCATTGGGAGATATTAACATTTCTGTTGCAGATGAGTAAGCAGAGCAGTACTGATAAGGCTCTGGATTACACCATGTAGCATAAACTATTTATGTAGAGGACAGGTGAGGAGAGGCTGTAAGGGGATGGCCAACATGTCTTAAGTTAAGGGTTACTAGCTGTTTCAATTGTATAAGCCATGTCTGAAAATGTGAAAGATGGGGGCAAGAGAATAATATAGTATCTTAGCTTTCTCTTTCCAACATGAATCAGGCCAAAGCTTATCAGATTACAGGCCCTTTTACAAAAATTATCAGAATCCATTCAATGTTTTTTATTGTTGGGTAGATGATATTTGTTGCTGTTGGCTAGAGTCTTTCCTGGGCCTCTCTCTCACTAGATGACAATTTATAAAAGAATGACTTCTGCAAACAATCCTTAGTTAGAACAAATTCCCTTTGTCATTGTCAAACAAAAGGGTTTGGAAACTTCGATGTATATTCAACTTACAAATCAGTTGCTGAGGAAATACGTAACAGCAATTAGAATATTTCTGAGGAGGGCTACATGGCTTACAGGAAGAGTTGAGTGAAATTTTTCAACGGAAACTTTTTCCCTAGTTTGGCTCAAATATAAATCTCATTTAACAATTATCTGAATGGGAGCCAAATGTGATCATTTACTGTACTCTACCATACAGACAGTTCAGCTCTGTCTTTATTTCTGACTGGAGGTTAGGGCGAGTTGAAAGATTTCTATCAAAACTGTTTTTCAGTTTTGCCTAAATAAAATATTTCACAAGAAGAGTCTGCTTTCAACTTTTAGTCAAAAAGCTGAACACCTGAAAACCAAAATAAAATAAATAATAATGATCTATTTCAGACAAACTGAAAAATTGTGCCTGAAACCCCCTAAAAATCCTATTTGGAAATGTTGCTGTGGTCTCTCATGGGAGTTGTAGTTTGGGTGCTTCACGCCTCTATTCTCCTCTATGGGTCAGCTTCCCCAATCAGACTACATCTTCCATGATGCACTGTGACCAGGGGTTCGCATAATACACTGTGATGACTTAGCAGGAGGGGAGATCTGGTGCCTCCTGGGAGATGTCAACCAGGCTGGGAACTTTCAAGTTTAATTTGTTTTTGTCAAGTTTCCATCCACCCCCACATAGAGTATCCAACCAACTGTACTGAAAATCCATTTATATGCAGGCTCATACTGTCAATAGATTGGGAAAATACTGGGTTTGATTCTTTACTGCCCTGCATGTTGTGTATTTATTTAAACTGTAGCACAGTGAGTGTAACATGGATGTCAACTATTTTATATCTACTCTAGAGCTCACTTTGTTCAGGTGCAAATGAGGCATAAGCTGCACAGCAGTGAAGAATCAAGACCAATGTATCTCTCTCTCTATTGGTCAATTCCTATGAGGTTTTTGGCAAAAACGTTACGGATAATGACTCTACAGATGTATTTTGTAGTAGTTTCTCTAGCTCTATTTCTGTTAACTGCACAGTCAAGCAGGAGTATATGCTACATTTGCCACAGTATGAAATTCTTTTGCTTCCCCCTTTTCAGCCCTTCAGTAAGGGCTGATCCATCCTCATCTGTATAAATGAAATATACAAAGACTTTCGTTTCCCTTTGGAAACAGAGCTCTACTCTAGCTCTATGAATGTATACCCCTCAAATCTTTTAAATTGTATTTTGGGACAAGTTTTCATTAACCTACACAACGGGTGAGGCGCACAAAATGTGTGCACATCCATTGTGCTTACAAATCCAAAATTTGCATATGAATATTATTGATTTAAAATAAGCAATTGCAAGTACAATTGCCTATTTTGCATTGCAACCACTTCTTCCCATGCACAAATAGCTACCCCCTGCCTGCACCCTGAGCTACACCCCTCACTGCGCACAGCCCCTAGGTACCCCCTGCCTGCATCCTGAGCTACACCCCTCACTGCGCACAGCCCCTAGGTACCCCCTGCCTGTACCCTGAGCTACACCCCTCACTGCGCACAGCCCCTAGCTATCCCCTGCCTGTGCACCCTCAGTGGTTTTCAAACTTTTTGAACTGAGTCCCCTCTTTGAGTTAAAATTTTTGGTTGCAGCTCCCCACAACCCAGACAGGCTGGGTGGCCTGCTAAGGTGAGTCGGGGGTGGAGGTGGCACTTCCTCCCTGGATCTGCAGTGCAGAGCTGTCTCAAGTCCTGTTGACCTTTGCACTCTGTCCCCCCACACCCCACAGAAGTCAAACTAGGCCTATGCCCAAGGATCCCACTCCTGGCCCGGAGCCCTGATTTTCCTCCCCCTCCATGCGGCCCTGGAGTTTTTATAGCATGTGGGGGTGGGGGGGGTCTCAGAAAGAAAAGGTTGAGAAATCCCTGGCCTAGCACACATTAACATAGTCCCGTTTCAAACCGTATTACAGTAATGTGCACTAGGAACTGTTAATGTATCCAACAGGGTCCATGTGAGCTAGTTAGTGCATGACTCAGGCACTGTGTAGACAAGCCCATAGAAATGTACTTGGTTTTATTGTTGGTGTTTTTCAATGAAAGCTGAGATTACCAGAAAATTACCTGACTCCAGGAGTCAAGCTGACTCCAGTTGATCAGACACTTCCTATTGAGTAGTTAGGTGTTTTGGCAAAATAGCCATGATTCATTCTCCCTGCAGCCCGTTCATATTCCTTCTGCTTTCCCTGTTCAGTCTGGCTTTGCTCATGGCTAGCTGGCTTCTTTGTGATAATGCATGCCCCCTAGCTGGCTTCTTTGTGATAATGCATGCCCTATTCCTGCAATGCATCATACATCACCAGTGTGTTGACCATTGACCCCGATCTGATCTTGGAGGGTTTATAATTTTGAGTAAAATATAATTCCTTTGCTAAGCATGTTTAATGGATCTGTAACAAAATAGGGGGGAAAAAACCTGGGTTACTATTAGGCTTACTATGATTAAGGGCCTGTCGTATTAACATGAGGCCTTGTGGAAGCAATTATGCTAAGGCCTGTGATTTAGCTGAAATAGTTTCAGAGTAACAGCCGTGTTAGTCTGTATCCGCAAAAAGAAGAACAGGAGTACTTGTGGCACCTTAGAGACTAACAAATTTATTAGAGCATAAGCTTTCGTGGACTACAGCCTGGGCTGTAGTCCACGAAAGCTTATGCTCTAATAAATTTGTTAGTCTCTAAGGTGCCACAAGTACTCCTGTTCTTCTTTTAGCTGAAATAGTGTTGGCCTATAGAGATAAGTAGGTCAAATTCTGCACTCTTATTCCGAGAAGGCAGACAAGTGATCACAAAGGATACAGTACACCACAGCATTCTGTTTTTTGGGGGGCTTTGGCAATCAGGTTGCTGTGCCACATCAAGTCAGTTAAATCTCATCTATGCATATAAATTAGTAAACAATGACTAGTGTAAGTCATGAATATTAATGCTAGATGCTTAATTATGGACACCCCCAAAGGTCACATATGGATAAGGGTAGGTAATGCCTTTGTAATAACCAGGGTGAAGCATCAAATATGGGTATATATCCAAACTATTATCATAAAGAAGGGTATCAAATATCACACCTAGTACCCATTTTGGGGGGTTGGTCAGGTCCCCAGAACAGTGTAAACCTAATCAAGAACTCCATTCTGATAGCTTCCACTTACTTTGCCTTCTATCTTGGTTTTGAATGGTCTCCATAAGTTGTAAGTATGTACAAGGAAAGATTATAAGTATCAACAATACAGGAAACCACATTATTGCAGTTATCTTATTCTTATATTTCAGTATTTTGATTTTTGTTGATTTCAATTATAGTTTTGTATTGACTAAAGTTTCCCTGTATGTTTTGCCAAATTCCATCTTCTCCACTAACTAAGTAACCGCCTGGAGAAAGAACCTGTCATTTGTGGCAAATGCATCCTGCACCCCAACAAATAATCTTATAAGTGTAGTAATTGATCAGGATACCCTTAAACCTCTGTACCCTTCTATTCAGAAACACAATAATACACACAGAGTAGTAAATGCAGAAGAAAGTAGAGGTAACAATGGAAAACAGTGTAAGCATCCTCCTTAAGGGAGAGACATGATAAAGCTAAGCACACCCAGCCCTCTTTGCATTACATTTTAAAAGCAAATGTATTGCTTGTGTAAGCTGCATAATTAACAACCCCATGTACTGAAGTTCTCTCTATTTTCAAAGAACAGATACACACAGGTGGCAGCAGTGCCTTCCATTGACCTGGAAGGACAATATCTAGGGGCAAGAGGGTAGTTCAGCCTTCAATCACACTCAGCCTTGGCCCTTCTGCTGAGATTGCCAAGCAGGACATCGGTAGCTGTCACCTGCCATGGTTGTTCTGTTTTTTTCTGAACACCCTTTCATTACTAAGAATAAAGAAGAACAGGAGTACTTGTGGCACCTTAGAGACTAACAAATTTATTAGAGCATAAGCTTTCGTGGACTACAGCCCACTTCTTCGGATGCATATAGAATGGAACATATATTGAGGAGATATATATACACACATACAGAGAGCATTTTTTTTTTCTCTTAATTAATTGGCCTCTCAGAGTTGGTAAGACAACTCCCACCTGTTTATGCTCTCTGTATGTGTGTATATATATCTCCTCATTATATGTTCCATTCTATATGCATCCGAAGAAGTGGGCTGTAGTCCACGAAAGCTTATGCTCTAATAAATTTGTTAGTCTCTAAGGTGCCACAAGTACTCCTGTTCTTCTTTTTGCGGATACAGACTAACACGGCTGTTACTCTGAAACTTGTCATTACTAAGAATGTGAGCGATACCATCAGGTCATCTTGCAGAGTGCATGATGGAACAGCACACAGTTAACAATGACTTTTGGTCACTACCACATAGGACTGAATTCAAAGCAGTGACCTAGAGGTGGAAGGCTCCACATATTCCCAATCTCCTGAAAGATTGCTTTCTTCAAATGTGCGCTTATATCTTTTATATAGCTACAATGGCCATTTGACACATATCTACCAAAGTAACCTGAATACAGCCCTGTGCAAAATAGATATGTCTGCTGACTTTACACACCACTTAGGTCCCATTCATGATCTGTTTCAAGGACTTCCATGGAGTTTAAATGGTATATAGGCCTTGGGACAGCCCTCTGCATAAGAGTGAATATCCTCCATTGTGCACTGGGTACTACATAGAAAAATAGGGACTCCTTTTATATGGCTTAAAAAAACAGCAATGTTAGATGTCCAAGTCTAGACTGATGATCCAATTGATTGCTTCAGGTCACGCAGAGTGGATGGCAGAGATACCGCCAAGATACGATTGTTTGGGACATTGATTGGCCAGGTGTTCCATAGTTTGAAGTCCGTTACCACAGTCACAACTAGGATCGTGTCTCAGTCCCCATTTATGTAGAAAGTAGGAGCATCTGCCATGTGATGTGCGGATGCGATTCAAAGTGGACCATATTTTCCATAGGAGTGAAAAGACCCTGTTTTCTTTGGTTGGGTTTTTGAGGAGGTGTTTATTTGGGATGCTGATATCCTTCTACCTTGCTTGCCATTTGCCTTTGGGGGGAAACCCAAGTCTTCGAGCTCTTCTCCTGCAAGCAAAAAAGGTTTTCTGGATTTGAGCAAGAATCTTGATAGATTATTTAGGTTTTCAAGGAAACAAGGATCTTCCAATACATGAATACAGTGGAACTCCTGAAGAATTCTCATGTTGCAATAAATTTGACATGATGGCTATGGACCAGTATAAGAAGTCATGGTTGTGTCATTATTAAAGGCACAGTAAAATCAATCTGCATGACAGTGTGGAGAATCGACAAATGATGTGTGGGAACTGTGTCCAGATGGGCATGCAATATTCTGTGGTACAGTAGACAAAGGTAGGTGAAGAGGTCCATAGAGTTTTTGCATCAGCTCCCCAGGTTGTTCCTGACAGTTTCTGGATGAGATTTGTGTGCATTTTTATTTTGTCATGAATATTTTTCAGGTACTAGTGGTATATGAGGCTTCAAATAGGTACTAGCAAAAGGTTAAAAAAGCCTCCCCTCGGAATTGGTATTCTACAGTCTCTGAATGCCCCATATGTCTTTGTAACTGAATGATCATTATAGTATATAATTAACCCTTGTTATTAGTCCATAGAGTCATCTGGAAATTATTTCCTAATAATAATGAGTTTAAAAGAATCACTTTGAAAGATTAAAAATTTAAATTCACTCTAATCTATGAATTCTGTTTGTGCAAACATAGGTCTAACTCAGTTAGATTTCAGCAGACTGGCTTGATTATCTTCAAAAAACACCACCACAAACAGAGATAATCTTGGCTTTTTCTATACAAGCAACTAAATGCCTGCAGAGGAATCTTCAAAGGAAGAAAAGATGAAATGGGCAGAAAGAAATGACAGACTCAAGGCCAGCGGCATTGAACGAGAACTGAAACATCTTCAGTTATAAAGAAAACAGATGTGTTCTGAAAAACGCTATGATGGATGCAGAAGACAATTAATATCTTTAACATTAGCAAATCTTTCAATCTGCCCAGAATGCCAATACCTATTATACATACACTCAGTATGTAGTGAAATGTAACCATGTGACTGAGGCTCAGAGGAAGTCTGTGCTAGCACAGTGTCCCCATCAAGTAACACAAGGGATACTGTATTGATTACATTATTCATTGTCACATTTAAATTCAAATTTTAAAGTCCCTCCGTTTTTAATTTACCTGATGCTGCTGCAGAATTTCCAGCTCGCTGCCCTGGGGTTGGGTCAGAATACACAGCAACACTGTTGGGAAGTAACCAGTTATGGCCACTCTCCGCTAGCACTCCGGAAAGCTGCACATGCCTATGAGGAGTGCTGCTCATCATGGCTGGCCTGTGCACACCCTCATCCCCACACCCTCTAACACTGCCTCTCCTCCATTGATGATCTGTGGAGGGGTGCAATTCCTAGCCAGCATTCTGACACTGGGCACTCTATACTGCTATAGTGACCATGTCACCTCTCTCTTTGCATCCCTCCCCTCTCTCCATCGCATCAAATATAAGCTACTTTTCTTCCTTTTCACAGCTTACACCCATCCCACCTATCATCTCTCGTTCGCTATTGAGACATCGACTCCGGGCGCCACTTTACCAGGGATGCCTTCAGCATGCACTTGTTGCATTTTCAAACAAACACCTTTGTGCTTTCTCCCCTACTGCCCCTCATGCTTGGCAGGAGCTTCCCATAAACATCTGCAAAACTCACTATCCTCCTTTCCATCCCTCCTTTCGGATGCCTACCATTAACCTGACAACAATTAGACAGCTGGTTTGCTGAGGCCGCTGCCTATCCTGTCTGTACGCCCCAATCAGAAAGTCTACACTCACTTGTCATCTCTTGTCTTATGCTTAGATTGCAAGCTCTTTGGGGCAGGGACCCTCTTTTGCTCTGTGTTTGTACAACACTTAGCACAACGGCATCCTGGTCTATCACTAGGTCTCCTAGACGCTATCACAATGTTCATAATAAATAGTAACAGCAGCATAGTGGCAATGGGAAGTAAATCCCTTTGGAGATGGAGGTTGTTTTAATATTTATTTGGGGCACTGACATTTTTGCCTAACATTTTTACACAGATCCTATAAAGGGATGACAAGCTCCTTCCCTCTGCCCCTATGCAGAGAATAACTGCCAGCCAACGGGAAGTATTGGCTGGGTGCATAGTCTGTGTCTAGGTGGAAGAGCATGCAGGCTAGCCATTGTAGCAGGAGCTGGGTTTCTAAGGTAGTAGCAGGCAGGACTGCTGGCCTGGAATCCCCAAGGTAAGGCATACCACATGCCTGCCTCCTTTATCAATATGGACAGCAAGATTTTGCAGTGTTTCATGGCAGATGGAATTCCTCTTTGTGATGCAAAAAGCATTCCACAAGCTGGTTTTTAAACATAACCTGCCATCGAGGTAGTGGTGTGCCTCACTTAAACCACACAGTGACCTGCCTGTGTCTTGACTGAGAGCCATGTCATAAAATGCTGCAGTCGTCTCTTGGTTTCAGAGCTATTTCTTTTCATGGCGTTTTCTCACATGTGGTGATATGAACCAACTAAATAAAACGAAGATGATTTCTAATCTACAGGGACTTGCACTGAGTTATATGTAGATCTCATTAAATAAAAGCTTATGGATATTACATTTGCCACAGTTAAATAAAATACGTGACCTTTGAGGGTTAATACATTATTTTATTCTTTAATACTGCAGTACCACCCTGTGACAGGGTAATCAACTGCCTTGAGAGGCTGCCTGAGTTTTGTCTCCCTCTTCTTCCTTAAGTGCTTAATTAGAGGTTTGGGTGATTGAGGGCAGATGACCTGGGTCAGTTATCGGATTCCACAAGAGGGTTCACAATGCAGATCCTGCAGTAAAGGGAGTCGCCTGTGTCTGGCATGTCAGCCAACTGCACCAGCTCAGTGACTGAGGCACTTTAAACCTTCCCCCTCACAGGGCCGGCTTTAGGCCAATTCCACCAGTTCCCCCGAATTGTGCCCTGTGCCCAAGAGGGCCCCGCGCCCAGTGGCAGGGCTGCCCAGAGTGGGGGGAAAGTGGCAGAGAATCCCTTCCCTGGCTAGAGGCGCCTTTTTAATTTTTACTCACCTGGCGGTGCTCCGGGTCTTTGGCAGCGGGTCCTTCACTCGCTCCGGGTCTTTGGCAGCACTTTGGCGGCGGGTCCTTCAGTGCTGCCGAAGACCCAGAGCGAGTGAAGGACCCACCGACAAAGACTAGGAGCACGGCCTGGTGAGTACAAGCCCCATGTGTTTTTTTTACAGTTTTTTTTTAAGTCATCCCTGTCGGGGCCCCATCGAACCTGTTCGAATCGGGCCCCGCACTTCCTAAAGCCGGCCCTGCCCCCTCAGCATTTTACTCCTGGCTAGCTTAGGTGGTTCCCATTTTATGCATTGTATGAAGAGCCTGGACCCCTAACTCAGAGCTGAAAATTCCACTAGCCAGCAGGCCATGTAAGGGTTATGCATTGCAACGCTGAGCAGACCAGCACCTAAATAGCTTGAAGGAACTGGGCCTATTTGACTGTCTGGACCCCTGATAGAAGACATTTCTGGTAATACTGTAACACATCAGAAGCTCCCACCAGAATTAGGGGCCATTGTGCTGGGTGCTGCTCTAACACGTGGCAGGGCCCTAGATGGAGCCAAATAACGAATCAAAGCAAATCTTGTCTGCAGCACAGATATCTTCAGTTGGACTCCAGAAATTAGATTTAGTGTTTGTTGGGGGGAGAGGGGGTGTAGGTATGGACTTTTTAAAATAGATTCAGAGTCAGATTTCAGACTGATGTAAATTGATGTAGCTCCACTGATTTTAATGGAGCTATGCTGATTTATACCCGCTGAGGATCCAGCCCTATGTCTCTGCTGTGGGGAACGGCTTCTGGAGCCAACCTAGGGAGCTGTAAAGTGCTTTTGCTTGTCAATTAATTCCCTGCTGGAGCTGGTTCTGAGCTTGTGGTTGTTTAGGCTAATAGCTAAAAATAAAGTCAGTGATATTTCGTGTTTTTCTTGAAGCCCAGCTCCTGGAATCAGTGAATATATGAGAACCTCAGGTTTCACTTAGAATTTTTTTTTTTAATCCCTCATGTTTGTGGTGAAAAGCCTGAAAACATGACCCCGCTGAACCCTTAAAGCTCAGAAGGCAAAGAACCAGAACCCAATTTTTTAATGTAATGTTTCTATATCAATCTCATGATTTTGGCGGGAATCAATGCATGATGACTTTTGACTGCTCAAGGTTGAGAATGATGAAGTCATGCTTCCTCTTTACTTCTCTGCCACTTAAATAAGGATCAACACCTTTTTCCCTCAGTCGTGCAAAGCTGCCTTTCATTTCAGTAAGAGTTCTGTATGAGTATGGTACATGTTTAACATTTCTGGCTTGAGAGCTTCAACTTTTCACCTTGATTCATTCTCCCTTCCTCCTTTCAGTGTTTCCTTTTTCTCCTTGCTCTGTCACCGCTGTCAACAATCCCTTTTCTTCCACCTCCACCCCAACCCCCACCCCTTCGTCTAAAATAAAAGTAAAAAAACATTCAGTTTAGATTCGTGTTGCAGGATTGTTTATGATGCTTCTACCAATCTCATTGGAGCTTTGGCTTTCAGAAATCCCAGATGTTCACATTTCAGTGGTTTCCTTGGGCTTGTTCTTTATAGCCAACAATTATTGTATTCAGGGTCAGCACAAATAGGAGGCATACCATAGGCCCAGCCGAATATTTTGACAGGGCTGATCACCTAAACGACTTTAAAGTAGTTGTTTAAAATGTACATTTGCCTTTAGGAATTTTTCAAAGATCATTTTTTAGTTTGTCCAGTACATAGACAGCTCAGAGAATCACAGCAACCATAAATAACATGCCGTGGAAAATATGGACTGTGCATATTTGCTCCCACAGTGATTTAAAGATAATTATGTTAATTACTTTAGTTGTTTGTTTTGATTGTTTCCTTGTTTTGTATAATGACATTTCAATAAACACTGATTAACTTAGTCTGATACCATTATGTCAGCTGATACTTTATAAAAGAGTTAGTCCCTGATCCTGCTGCAGTTAAAGCAATACATCCACTGACTTAAGCATTTGCAATATCTAGACCTGTGGGCTTATCCTGCACAATTTAAACATGTGGGTAGCTTTACCTATTGAGCTTAAAGAGACTCTTTACATAAGCAAAGGTTGCCGACCCCTGGTCTAGATAATACTTAGTCCTGCCTCATTGCAGGTACTGGATTAGATAACCTATCGAGGTTCCTTCCAGTCCTACATTTCTGTGATTCTATGACAAGCCTTTTAAACATGCATTTGGTACTTGTCACAACATCTCAGGGCTGCCCAGAGGATTCAGGGGGCCCAGGGCAAAGCAATTTTGGGGGCCCTTTCCATAAAAAAAAAGTTGCCATACTATATTCTCGTGGGGGCTCCTGTGGGGGCTGGGGTAAATTGCCCCACTTGCCCCCTCTGGGTGGTCCTGGGTGGTTACCATATTTTGTGCCTCCCAAAGGAGGACACTCCATGGGGCCCCGCCCCCAGCCCCGCCCCGTCCCCAAGGTCTCCGCCCCCTCCCCTGCTTCCCGCGAACATTTGAGTCGCGGGAAGCCTGAAGCAGGTAAGGGGGAGTGTGGGGGGAGGAGGCGCGGCCCAGGCTGTCCCCGGCCCTGGGGTGCCGGCCCCCGAGCCCCCGGCCCGCCCCCGGCCCAGCCCCCGAGCCCCGCCTGACACCGCTGGCCCAGCCCCCGAGTCCCCGGCCCGGCCCCGCCGGAGCCCCCAAGCCCCCGGCCCGGCCCTGGAGCCCCCGGCCAGGCACCGCACTGCGGGCCCTGCCCCGGAGCCCCCGGCCCATCCCGGCCCGACCCCCGAGCACCCGCACCGCCGGCCGGCATGTCCCGATTTTCCCGGCCATGTCCGGCTTTTTGGGCTTTCCCCCCCGGACGGGGATTTGGAGCCCAAAAAGCCGGACATGTCCGGGAAAATCCGGATGTATGGTAACCCTATGCAACATCTGTACACTAAAAGAATTGTCCTGTTTGCAATTTCAGTGTGTTTGATGCTTAGTGTTATAAATATTTTGGGAACAGTTTTGCAGTCCTTGGACAATAAAAGACACTCCTGACTTCAGTAGGAAGTTTTCCTGCAGAGGAACTCTAAGATCAAGTGCTTGGCCCATCCATTATTGTAGCATTTTTGTGAATAGGTCTGACACACAGAACCCCATTCTTGTCCAGGCTTTAATGTCATGAGGACTATTGATTTGCCAGCACAGAAAAAATACCAAGTACATCCACTGCATTCTATCCATTTGAGCTTCCCTGGAGCTGCAATATATAAGCCAGAAATTGTTTTAACCAGCTGTGCACCAGGGAGAAAGAAAACTAATTAAGCCTTTTGTTTACAATGGTGCTAAGCTTCCTTGTGGGATAGTAAATACTGAAATCTCTAAATTCTATGACTCCAAAACATGAAAGAATAGTCTTTTGCTTAGACAAGTAGTGCTGGCCTGTGATGCTGTATGATTGAAGTCTGACCATTCATATCATTGATATTGCCACTGTGAAACAATTGCAACAGATCTTGTACAAAGCATGTCATGTAAGGTGTCAATGGAAAAGTTATGATTTGCTAAATAAGATTATCCTGTTTAAATCCACGTATCATTTTTGTATCTGAAGTTATGAATATTGGCCAGGGATTTGTATCGTATACATGTGATTGTATTTCTGAGGTAACACCCATGAGGTAGTTTACAGCCAGTCTGGCCAGCTTATTGTGAATGGACTATTCAAGCCTGATAGCCCATAAAAGACACCTAGTTCCCATAATGGGCGATAGAAGAAACTCATTTTGCCCAGATATCTCTTCCTGCAGATGCCTCAGCCTCCAAGGGACCAATGGGTACCCCATCATCCAGCCATGTAAAGACACGTGATATGCTCATGTGATTCTGGACTCCATCTTAGACCAGTAACTTTCCACAAACAGAGGCTGTGACCAGAAAATTTCCAGGCACATGGCAAAAGGTATAAAAGACCCTGGGGCTAACTCCATTTTGCCTCTTTTATGGCCTGATTCTCTGGACTGTGGATTTACAACTAAAAGGAGCATATTGAATTATGGACTGAGGATCTTCCAATCTTTTGGAAGTTACTAGAGAGACTTTACAAGCTAACAGTCTGTAACATCACTGCTACAAACCTGATGCAAGAACATTGCAATTATTCCATGCATCTGAAGAAGTGGGTTTTTACCCACAAAAGCTTATGCCCAAATAAATCTGTTAGTCTTTAAGGTGCCACCAGATTCCTCGTTGTTTTTGTGGATACAGACTAACATGGCTGCTACTCTGATAATATACATACAGTAATTGCAATTATCTATTAACTATTTTAACTCTCTTCTTTGCTTTTATTAATAAACCTTTAGAATTTAGTTACTAAATGATTGGCAGCAGTGTGATTATTGGCCAAGATCTGAATTATATATTGACCTGGCTGTGTGGCTAATCTCTTGGGATTAGAAGGACTCTATATGTGATGAAACTGGTTTTCAGTAACCACTCATCATAGAGTCCAATGTCTGGGTGGTGAGATGAGGGCTAGAAAGCTTAAGGAGACTGCATTTTTGATTTCTTGTTAACAGTGTGGGGAGACAGAAATTTACTTTTGTTACTGGCTTGATATATCTACTGTAATGATAGAATAACCACCAGTTTGGGGTGAGTCTGCCCTATTTCTCAGCAGTTTGTCCTGAATCTGGTATTCTCAGCTGTGACCCACTGAGGTACAGTGACAGGGCCATCAGATTAATATCTAACCTTCATACCATACTCCAAAAGGGCATTCTATTTGCCAATTCAGTTTTAATGTTGGCTTTTGATCTTGTTAGTTGATCTAGCAGATCCTCTCAGCAGCCAATCTGTCTTTTCCATGTCCTAATTAATCCTTGCTGTAGTTAGCCAAATCTGATGCTAGAGATAGTTTCATATGATTAAAAAACAGAGATATGCTTTCCTGATCCTGAATATTGAAAAAATATTTCGGATTGCCCTATATTACAGCCAATTTCCTACATTATTCTGAATTGTTTCAAATTCATCTTTTGAGTGTTTGCATACTTACCCATAAGCCTAATTTTACTCACATGAATAATCCCCTCCCCCCCCCCCCCCCATCAGTGCGACTACTCAAGTGAATAAAGTCATTCAAATGTTTGCAGGACGTGGCAGTTAGCTCTTAAAGAGAAACTGCTTCATTAAACATGCAGCCATCTTTACCTAATTTTGTAATATAGTAAAAAAGAAAAGAAAAAAGCATCAATGGAGCCTCACCCATTTCTAGAAAAGAGCTCAGACTAAATCACTGTTATGCTTCCAAAACCTTTGGATATCTTGTGCCTTTCACTCCAGGTTTCTGGCTGGAAATAGAACTTTCAAACTACCAGGAGGAAGATCATTCTTGTGGTGTTTCTGGCCATGACCAGAAGAAGAAATAACAAATACCATGAGGGGGAATCTGGTCTCACTATGTTTTTAGCCCTGCTTTTCAGTGTCAGGAGCATTGCATAGTATGCATAAGAGTCCAAACTTCTGGATACTTATCAAAGTAGAAAATGAATTCCAAACATTGGCTTGCTGCTCATCCCATTTAAGTCAACAAGCAAACTCCAATGAGAATAGGCATGATTAACAATTACACAATACTGTGAGATGCTGATTGCCCTCAATTCCTACTGAAAACAGTATGCAATGAGGACAATCAGTGCCTCCCAGGGGTGCTTAGCATATATGACAGGATGGGACTCACTACCTCGGCACCTCCTGGTGGCCATCCTGGGAAATTAGCTCTTGATTGCCGGTGCACCTTCATCTAGTGGTGTCTCACCGCCATCACTTCTGCTCCACCTCTAAGACCACGTTGCTCTCCAGACTGCAGCATCCTCTTCTAGGCACAGCTCTCTGGCTGTGCCCCACTCCGCTTTCTCCCCCCTTCCAGGGGAACCAGCTGTCTCTAGTCCATTCGCTTGCTGCTGCAGTCTACTGTAGCCTTTGGTCAAGCCCCTCACCTCAAGGGGTGAACTGCAGTCCAAATACTGGCCATACCCCTGTGGCAAGTGGGAGGATGCGGGTGGAGAGTCTTGGCCTGCCCGCTACTCTGGGCCCCAACCTAGGGACCCTATAGTCGAGGGCCATGTGCTGCCGCTCCTCCAACTCCCATTGTCTATTTCCCTGGGCCACTTCCCCATAGCCCTAGCACTCTCCCAGCTCTTTATATCAAGGGCCTCAGTCTGGCAGACCTTAGTCTAGAGCTTCATATTACTCCCCTGACCTTGCCCAGCACTGCTCTATCTAAGGTATTCCTCTAAGGCAGCCAGTCCTTCTCCCTTCTACTCCAGCCCTTCTTATATGGCCTTCCCTGGCCCTGATTGGCTTCTCCAACAAACCTTCTCCTGATTGGCTCTCTACACGCTCTCCTCCCATTGGTTGGGTTTTGCGCAGCCTCCCTGAGGACTGCTTTAACCCTCCATCTATGTGTATGGATCAGCTGCCCACCACAGCATGTCCTAGGAATCAGAACCAAACAGATTATTTCTGTATCTGCTGTGACATCAGGCAAGTGGCTGCAGCACCACACAGCCCTTCTTGCATTCTGACAACAGGCAGGACTGCAGTGTTGTTATACAGCAAAGAGAAGTTCTAACAGGCCGTCCGTTTGTTCTTAGAATAGATATACAGGAGTATCCTTCTATGGATGTTGTTTTCTCTGCACTCTGGGCACTCCAAGGCTGACCACTTTTGCTAGTATTGAGACAGCCCTACTCCTACCCTACCTCTTTAGGTGGTTTATATCCCAAGGGTATTAGCAGGAAGTAGTCCGTGACCCAGGATGTGTATAGACTGCAAGTAAGGCTGGCCATTGGATAGGAGATTAAGGCTCCTGGCTTCCCCTTCCCTAGTACTCCATCCCTCTTTAATTAACCATAATTACAGTCTTAAATGAGTGTTTTCCTTGCCCTCATGTCTTTGCAACGGGGTTCGCATCACCAAACTGGCCCTCAAAATGTTGTGTGAGGAGACAGCATTTTCCAGTTTACCTAGAGACATAAACCTTAGGCAGGAAGGGCAGAGGCAGGAGCCTAGGGAATGTTTCAAAAATTTAGGCACCAAGTGAGTTTAAGCACCTACTGGGTTCAGCAAGAGTTTTGTGAATCACAGTAGAGCCTGAAACTTGGACACCTAAATCCTTTTGTAAATCTTGGCCTAGGTGTCTAACTCCCCAAATCAATGGGAGTTAGGTACTTTTGGACTAGATTGTTAAGGGTATTTAGGTGCCTAAAGATGCTGATAGATGCCTAGTGGGAAATCAATGACTTAGGCATCTAGGCACTTTTGAAAATTCCACTAGGTTCCTATCTGCATCTTTCAATATTTGCATCTGGCCCTTAGGAGCCCATGTCAATGGGAAAGTCAAAAGGACTTAGGTGCCTAAGTGCCTAAAGGTCAGATTTTCAAAGACATTTAGGCAGATAGACTCTTTTGAAAACCCCACTACACACACGAGTTAGATGCCTAACTGGTTTAGGTGTTATTCAAAAACTCATTCGCTGCTTATCTTCATCTTTAGGTACCTAAATGCCTTTGACAATCTGGCCCTTAGTTGCATTTGAAAATTGGACTTAGGCATCTAAGTCACTTAGGCCCTTCTGTACATTATACCCTTAAATCTCTCTGGGCCTCAGTTCTGTGGCTGTAAAATGATATTTCCGTTCCTGCCCTTTGTCTATCTTGTCCCTTTGGACTGTGAGCTCGTCGTGGAGGGGCTGCCTATCACTATGTGTTAGTATGGAGCCCAGCTTCTGATACCTGCTCAGGCTTCTGGTGCTACTGTAATACCCATAAAAATCATATATGCCAGGCAACTTAAAGGATGAGGACCTGTCTTTAAAGACTGGGGTTTAACTCCAGCCATTGAAATGAATGTTCTTTTACCAAGAAGAGAGGGGAAAATAGCCAGTGGCCCAAGTGCACTCTTCCACAGAAAAGTAATTGAGATGGTTTTATTTCCCTTTTAAAAAATGTAAGAGATATAAAAGCCATCTTTCCTCAGACTGTTTTTGTTGTTGTTATTTTGCACTGCCTTATCCTGCTTTGTTGCACAGGGGCATGATTTCCAGCGATGTTAAATAAGCTGATAGGAGGAGGCATGTCATTTAATCTTAGTACCGTGTCAAGCCTGGGAAATTGAGAAAGGATTTAGTTAGTTGCTCTTGGATGCTTCTGTTCCATTGAAACATGGAGAAAATGCCTTTCATTTGTTTTCTATGCCCCTTTAATCAATAAATCAGTCAATGTCACAGGTAATTGCTACCAACAGATGCTGCTGAGTCTTTGCAGCTGAAAATCTAACCTGAAAATCTAATCTAAATTTTTACCAGCGCTTACAATATTTTAAAGTGAAGTCAAGTTCAGCAGAGCTACATGCTTTCCTGTATGAAAAGAGTTAATTAAAAGGAATCTGAAAAGACACTGAGGCCAGGTGCTCAGCTGATGTAAATTGCTGTAGCTCCATGGAAGTCAATGAAGCTAAGCCATTTATACCAGCTGAGGATCCGGCCTTCCATGTTCAGTCTCTTTACATAGCTGAATAGTCTATTGAAATAGTTTTCCTCAAACAAAGACTCAAAATCCAAAAGCACTATTTTATTTTTAAAAAAAGGAAAAACTGGATGACTAGGCTGTATCTTGAATTCACTCCAATGACTAGGATTAATAGCTTTTGGGATTGCGCAAGCACCCTTAATAATGACCGATAACACACCTGAGATGAAGGCACTTTGGAAGCATTTGGATAAGCACAGAATAAATCATTCATTAAACACCAGGATAGCATTGTGTTTTCATTTTCCAGCTTTAATTTGTTGCACCATTCTTGTCACTTTCTTCACAGGTCTGGGGTAACAACTGCGACTCAATTCACAGATGTCGCATAATTACCAAATTTCCCAAGGATGTGTATAACTCCTACTTTTGGTGAACACTCTGCAGCTCTGGTGGTGCTATGCAGGATTCTAATAGCCCCCTTTTGAGCATCCTGGTATTATGTTGAAGCAGGAAGGCCTCCAACAGACCACCCAAGTTCTACCACTGCTTCACTGGAGGGAATTAACGGCTCATGACTCACTAATTCTCCAGCAGGTCCAGATTGGAGATAGCACTGTTTCCAGCAGTCTCCACTAGCTCCACTGCCCTGTTTATGGGGTTATGTGAATTTTGAAAGCCACTGAAAGTTCTGACTGGAATTCCGCTCTGGAAAAAAGAGTTCATAGCCCCTGCACTTGTACTTGTTAAATGGGGCTCAGCTGGGGCTGGACATTTCACCGTCCGAAAAATAATTGGTTGATTGACTGCACAAACATTGGTCAAATAATGTCAAAAATGGTAAAATATTTTAAAGCACTAATTTACTTGGCATTTTGTAAATTGGATGCAATTTATGAAAAAGTTCTAGCATAAAAGTTTTCATCTATATGAAATGGTATACTGCTGGCATATATACTGCTAGCAAACATACGGTCAAGTTTCTTTTTCAGGTCATGAGGTGTTCTATCTAAAAACCTCTTAATACCAATTTGCTGAACATCTGAAGGTTTTCCTGGAGTAGGAGTTTTGGATGCTGAAGCAGACAGAGTAGCAAAATTCTTATTAGAAGATAAAAAAAAATGGAATTAACTTCACTTTCAGAGATGAAAGAGTGGAGGCTTATTTGCATGGGCATTTGACGTACGTTGTTTTCTTTGTTGAGGGTTGGGGAGGTGCTGGGGGGTTAATAACTGTGAAACTGTGAGGCTTAAGGACTATGCATCTTTTCTCTTTGTGTTGTGGGTAGGAGGTTTAATAACTGAGAATCCTCTTCTCCCTCCACCCACTCCCTTCTGAGTTAATTTCTTTTGTCTTGTCATTTTAGATTGTAAGCTTTCAACTTGTTTCAAGTACTTTGTAAACCACCATGTACATTCATACAATGTTTGTTCCAAAAGATTCCAGCCAATCAAGAGCTCAGTTTTCAATTAATTCCCCTTTTCCCCAACAAGTGGTATAAGCATGTAGTAAAATGAGAGATCAAGATATTTAAATAGGCTTTCTAACAGATGACACCATGATGCAACCAAAAATGTCAGGGCATTTTTGCTGGAATATTTGATAATACTTGATCAAGTAACAGGTGGTTAACTGACATTATTTCACCAGTCAGTTGACCAGCTTGCCAAGCATAGGCTGAACAGAACTCCAGACCCTCTCTGCTGGGCCATTTTCTCCCCTTCAAATCTTGTGAGATTTGGCACTTTCTATCAGTGCACATAAAATACATAATATATGAAACAAAGTCAGCATTGGTCCCAACAGAGAGACTGACAGTAGCCATTAAGGCAAGGTAGGAATAGGGGGTTCTCCTGGGAGGGGAGACCCAGAGTGAGGGGGTACTGTGGAGGGCAGAACCCCTGGGCAAAGGGCACCAGGAGGGACACGGGGGCCAGTGGCAGGTGAGATATTAGCCGGCAGAGGTGCTCTGGAGCTGGAAAAGAGCTAATTCCCTGGACAACCAGCAGGAGGCACCGCACTGGTGCGTTGTTGCCCCACCACAGGGCTGTAACATTTGGGTCTAATTCTGGTTGTTGAGGTTAGTGTGCTGGTGCTTGGTTGGTGTTGGTTGTCTGTGATACACAGGAGGTCAGGGTAGATTGGGGTTCTCACAACAAATTTTTTGGTGTCCTCAGAGTGCGGCCACCAACTCTCACTGGTGGCTGCACTGACAATTTTTTCCTAAAATACTTAATTAATTTTAGAAAAAACAATTAAATATGCCCAGATTCACACCCAAATCATTGTAATGTATATTTGTAGGGTTTTTGGGCAGACTCAATAACAAAAATAATGCTGTCTTCACCTTCGTGCCCTCCCTCTCCCCCCGCCCCATCCATGATATTTGTATATTTGTTAATATCACATCACACTTAGTAGATACCTGGGAGGCTAATGAAAAGTGATGTGATATTAACAAACAGGCAAGTATCACTTTTCACAGATACCTAGTAAGTATCTAGGTATGCTAGTATGCTAGTGCCTGCATGTTTGTTAATATCACTTATCCCAGCAAACCCCAGGACCCATTAAGCCCTGGATTGGGGAGGCGGAAGGGGCCGGCAGCAGGGGCCAAAGGCAATGATGGGATGGATGTGGTGCCTGGGGAAGCGGGGGGGGGGAGCCTTGGACAATGCGGGGGATGGATGCTGGGCTGGTGAGGCAGCGGGGGCCTGGGGCAATGGCAGGGATGGATGCGAGGCCAGGAAGGCAGCAGGGTCCTGGGAGGGGGGATGGATATTCGACATTGGTGAGGCCTCATCTGGAGTACTGTGTCCAGTTTTGGGCCCCACACTACAAGAAGGATGTGGAAAAATTGGAAAGAGTCCAGTGGAGGGCAAAAATGATTAGGGGTCTGGAGCACATGACTTATGAGGAGAGGCTGAGAGAACTGGGATTGTTTAGTCTGCAGAAGAGAAGAAGAAGGAGGGATTTGATAGCTGCTTTAAACTACCCTGAAAGGGGGTTCTAAAGAGGATGGATCTAGACTGTTCTCAGTGGTACCTGATGACAGAACAAGGAGTAATGGTCTCAAGTTGCAGTGGGGGAGGTTTAGGTTGGATATTAGGAAAAACTTTTTCACTAGGAGGGTGGTGAAGCACTGGAATGGGTTACCTAGGGAGGTGGTGGAATCTCCTTCCTTAGAGGTTTTTAAGGTCAGGCTTGACAAAGCCCTGGCTGGGATGATTTAGTTGGGAATTGGTCCTGCTTTGAGGAGGGGGTTGGACTAGATGACCTCCTGAGGTCCCTTCCAACCCTGATATTCTATGATTCTATGATACAGGGCTTGGGAGGCAGTGGGGGCCAGGGACGATGGGGGTGGGTGATGAGCCCCACTGTTGTGTGGCCAGAGCCAGGGCCTGGTGTCTGCTGCCATGCAGCCAGGGCCAGGGCTCAGTGCCCGCAGCCAAAACCCAGAGCTGGGCACAGGAACTGCGTGGCTGAAGCCGGGGATCGGAACCTGCTGCCAAAGCTGTGGGTCAGCGCTCAGGGCTAGTGCCTGCCACCACATGGCCAGAGCCCGGAGCTGGGCGCCGGAACCCAGGAGAGCACAACTGGAGCCAGGAATCAGCACCTGCTGCTGTGTGGCTGGATCCAGCGCTCGCTGCTGCGTGGCCAGGGCCAGGGATCAGCACATGGCCAGAGCCTGGGAACAGAGCTGCGGGTCGGCGTCTGCTGCTG
This sequence comes from Malaclemys terrapin pileata, assembly GCF_027887155.1. Taxonomy (NCBI): domain Eukaryota; kingdom Metazoa; phylum Chordata; order Testudines; family Emydidae; genus Malaclemys; species Malaclemys terrapin. The sequence goes on along the minus strand of NC_071507.1, from coordinate 19,610,134 downwards.
TGCAGCTGGGGCAGGGGATCAGCACCCGGGGCTAGGGCTGCATGGCTGGAGACTAGGGCCAGCACCTGCCACCGCATGGCCAGAACTGGGGGCCAAAGGCCAACAGCAGTTGGAGGTCAGCTCCTGCTGCCCTGCAGCCAGAGCCAGGGGTTGGCGCCCAAAGCCCCGTGCTTGGAGCCCACTGCCGGCTGGGTTGGGGGGTCGGTGCCTGTGGCCAGCTCCTACCATTGAGCAGCCAGAGCCCATGTCTGGAGCTGGGAGCCAGCGGCTGCTGTCATGCAGCTGGAACCAGGGGCTGGAGGCTGAAGCCCCGTAGCTGGAGGCCAGGGCCGCATGGCCAGAGCCGGGGGGGTCAGTACCTGCTGTCCCACGATCTGAGCCTGGGGCCACATGGCCAGGTTCCTGAAGTCCCACTGCTGGAGCCTGCCGCCCAACCCTCCTCCCCCAAGGTGGGTCAAGAACTCACCTTGCTCCTGCAGTGTTGTGCCCCACCTCTCTCCAGAGGCAGTGCAGGGCGGCGCATCCAGGAGCAACAAAGAGGGAGGAGGAGGGGCCGATGTTTTGCTTCCCACTCCTGTCACCTCCCAGGAGGCTGTCGTGGCCCCTGGTGGCCACATTTGAGAAACGTTGGGCCAGACGATCTGTCAGTCCCTTCTGGCCTTAAACTCTATGACTCACTAAGCAAATAGCACTGCAGAAGGGAGAATTGTTAATTGAAGGCCAGATTGTTCCTGCTCCTTATGAGGGTGTGCAAGAATGAGCCTCTCTTGCTTGTGTGATTCGCATAAGAGCTGGGCAGAATTCCAGTCCTTACACTCAAGGGAGATGAAAGGTTGCTCTCTCCCTATTCCTCTGTGGCACCCCAAAGGGAGACAGAAAAAATAGGGAGAAGGCAGAGCCATGGCTCCACCTCTTCCTATGTGGCAGACAACAAATCAGGCTAGTTATAGGGGGGAAGTAGGAGAGGGGCTGTAGCAGAATGTGAGAAAGCCCTGGTTGGCATTTGGCACCGTCCTTTATTATGGGGCATGAGCAGTTTGCACAATCAATCCCTGCATATTCCACTTAATGCTATTAACCTATTGCTACAAATATTCATTAGCCATCTATACAAGAGAGTGAGCAGTAAGGTGGCCAAACTTGCTTTGGAACATATATAAACCCTTCAGCTTTGAGGCATAAGCCAACATCTAGCTATTGACTGTTAGGAAGGAACCTTCTCTGGGGATAGCATTTCCCTTAGCTGCCAACTGCAGGGTGTTTTCCTCTGGTCTCTTCCAGAGACAGGATCCTAGGCTAACTGGTCCATTTTGTCTGATCCAATATGGCAGTTCCTATGATGTCAAGACCTCCATCTAAGCACTAGTTGGAGTATTGCAAAAGTTTAACTTTTCCTAATGTGTGCTTTGGATGGTAAGTCCCTCTCTTTACAAAAAATCTACAGCTACCGTCATTCAGGGTAATTTGACACATCAAGCGCTGCAGGAAAATTTGCTAGCGCAAAGGAGCAATGAGAAAGGTAAGCGCAAATAAAGAGATCCGGTGTATACTCTAAAGCCCATTGAAGGCAATAAACCAAGCATAGGCACTGAATGAAACCCAGAACCTGTATCTATAATGGATGCCTTCTAGAATTGCTCAGACGTACTATATGAATATTTCAGTTAGAAATATATAAAATAATAAGCACAATTTAGGGATGCAATATACATGTAGCTGTCTATTAAGCAGACAGCCAACGGGCATGGTGTATAAAACCACAATGAAACTGCCTTTTATTTTTATGAAAAATGGCTAATTATATTTTATAGCTGGGAATAAATGAAATGAGGTTGTAATACAGTGGCTTGTCCTTGGGCTGCAGAGTGAGGCCAAGCCAGCCTGGATTACAGAACAAGCCCCACCTGAGGGGAATCAGGCAATTTCTTATAAAGAGCAGATGGCCGCAGTAAGGCAGCAGCTAAGGAGGCTGTAGTGAGACTGCAGAGTGAGAGAGGCTCCTGCAGGGAAGACCCTGAGACCAGGGGAATTGCTCCCGCTGGGAGTAGCCTGCTAAGGCAGGAAGGACTCTGACCCAACCAGGGCAGTTTGGGCTGTACCCAGCTAAAGGCTAGAGGAAAGACTTTAGTGTTTAGTTTTGAACTTTAATAAAGTTAATACATCAGACCCTCAGGAGGGTTGTTATCATTGGACTGGAAAAACTCTGTGTGGAGTTTATTTGGGGATCCAAGAGGGGAAACTGGGCAAGGGGCAGTGTGCAGGACTGCCCAGAGGCCACTCATCAACAGAGGCTAACAACTGAAATATTAATTAGAAGAGAATGTTCCTCTGCCAATAAATAAATAAATAAATCAGCTCTCATCTTTATCAAAATGAAAATTATAAGAGAGTTTGGAAGAAAGTTTTAGGCTTTTTCCAAGGAGAGTTTATGAAGGAAACCAAAGCATAAATTAGGGTATTTGGCTAGAGTTCAATGGGAACTGGGGGTACTCTGCACCTGTGAACATCAAGCCACTCTTTTAGGTGCTAAGTATGGATTTAGGGCCCACGGCAACACACTTAGGCACATGCTTAAGTTTTCAATGGAAGTTAAGCACATGCTTAATGTTAAGCATGTGGTTATATGCTTTGCTGACTAGGGATAGACTTAAGCAGGTGTTTAAATGCTGTGGCCCAAATGATCTAACTATTATGCCTAAAATTAGGCAACTAAATCCACACCTATTCACTTAAATAAAAACAAGCTGGCTTTCAAAGGTGCTGTGCTCCTGCACCTCCCATTGGGAATTTCACTGGGATTTGTGGGTACTCAGCACTTCTGAAAATCTAGACTAAATTTAGGCTCCTAAGTTCAAAAACATTGGCCAAGGATTCCAGCAATATTGTTCTAACAGGATGGGTATCTCATAGACCTTAAGCTCAGAAGAGACTCATCATGATCATCCAACCTGCTGCACATTGCAGGCCACAGAACCTCACTTACCCTCTCCTGTAATGGACTCCTAATCTCTGGCTGAGGTACTGAAGTCCTAAAATCGTGATTTAAGGACTTCGAGTTACAGAGAATCTACCATTTACACTAGTTTAAACCTGCAAGTGACCTGTGCCCCATGCTGCAGAGGAAGGTGAAAAAACCCCAATCTGACCTGAGGTAAAATTCCTTCCCGACTCCAGTTAGACTCTAGGTATCAGCTAGAACCTGAGCATGTGGGCAAGACCCACCAGCCAGACACCTCTGAAAGAATTCTCTGTAATAACTCAGAGCGCTCCCCATCTAGTGTTCCATCATCAGCCATTGGAGATATTTGCTGCTAGCAGTTGCAGTTTGGCTCCATGCCATTGTAGGCAGACTCATCATACCATCCCTCCATACATTTATCAAGCTGAGTCTTGAAGCCAGTTAGGTTTTTGCCTGCACTGTTCCCCTTGGAAGGCTGTTCCAGAACTTCACTCCTCAGATGGCTAGAAACTTTAATCTAATTTCAAGCCTAAATTTGTTGATGGCCAATTTATATCCATTTGTTCTTGTGTCCACACTGATGCTCAACTTAAATAACTCCTCTCCCTCCCTTGTATTTATCCCACTGCTGTATTTACAGAGAGCAGTCATATCTCCCCTCAGCTTTCTTTTGGTTAGGCTAAACAAGCCAAGTTCTTTGAGTTTCTGTGACGGGTTGGGTTACAGAGACCCCCTTGGGACTGCCACCTGATGTGCTGAGACTACCTCTGAGCCTGTTTTCCTTGGCAGCTTGGGACTTCAGTACCCTGTCTTGTTGAGCCAGACATGCTAGCCTGCTGCAAACACAGACCCAGGTCTGAACCACATCCCCTAAAAGCTGCAGACTTAACTGAAAACAGCTTAAGAAGTGCTCCTGTCTCCAGCACCCAGATACCCAATTCCCAATGGAGTGCAAATGCCAAATAAATCCGTTTCACTCTGTATAAAGAGATTTGTTCCTAATATTGTATGTCAGACTCTCGACACCCATATAAAAACGTTTCACTTCAACTGAGTATGTTATTGTCTAATGAAATTAGTGACTATAACCTTTTACAGTAAGTAGAAAAAGATTAAAGATGTTTCATTTGTGTCCGCAACAGCAATGGAGCTCAAGATACAAAGATCTAATTTAGATTCAGGGCCAGATTTTGGACACACCAAAGCTCAGGGATGTTGGATTCAAGGCCCTGCTTTTGGCCCATCTCTGCCTCTAGGTTGGCTGTGGCTAATAAAACATGTTTTTGCATCACATACATGCCTCAGAAGCAATGGCACAAGAAGCCACTTAAGAAAATAATTCTAAACTACGCTTACTTTATTGTTCCCAAATTTGAACCAAATCCTATTCCCAGCTACATATATGTGAATCTGGAGTAATGCCTACGAACCCAATACAATTACTTCAAATATGATATTGGTTAAACCAGTGTATCCCTCTGCACTGGCGTTGACCCCATGCATTCAATGGAGATGGATGTGATGTATGTCAGGATACAATTTGGTCCTTTGGTCAAATCCTGTCGTAGGTTGCATGGGTGTTCTAGAGAGCCTGTTCTCTCCACTCATACTTCCTTGGAAGGCACATGTAATGCACCTTCCAGCACAAGCTGTATTGAGGGGATGTGGTCTGATGGTTTGGGGATATGGACAAGCCCCTCAGTGCCTTGATCATATGCTTCAACACAAACTAGAGAACACATGCTTTTCAGGTGTGGTAACCAGGTCCTCTCCTTCAACAACAGCCATGAGCTATCCTCTTGGCTCAGCAGCCCTCAACACAGCTAGCGTCCCTAACATTTTAATACAACCACAATAAGCAAAAGCTAGGATTTTATCTTTTATTTGCTATCACACACACCGTCTGGGTAACATCCATGAAAATGTACAAGCCAACCACAGGAACCCCATACCATTTCCAGAATGCAACAGAAACACGAATAGAAATGTAATGTTAGAAGTCAGTATATGGACTAAAGTGTTCAACCAATGGATTTTCCTTATACTTAGCATTTAGGGCCTGCCCTTGAGAGATGCAGACAACTGGATTCAATGAAGTTAATGGGAACTGAAAGGGCTCAACATATTGTGGAATCAGGTCCACCCACAGCAACTCTCATCCAACAGGCCACATTGATATTGCTATAAACATCTGAGTGTATTTGTTCCTTCTTAAGCTTAAATATTGATGTTTCTGACCATCCCTTTTGCTTTATTCCTGATCCAATAAGCTCTTTCAATATTTTGCCAAATTCTTGTTGGTGAGGCAGTCTTCATCTCCATGAATTCAGAAATGCTGTCTAGTATAGAATAGTGTTGGATATTTCTCACAGGAAGTTGCCTGTCCTTATTAGTTTGCGACTTGAGCAACATTCATTCAGAATTGATTTATTGCAAGGCTCTTTAAAATCAGCAAGCTTTTTTTGAGATTATACCACACCAAAACTACATTAAAAGAACGCTTAAGGTTGCAAGTCAAACACTCAAAAGTTGGGAAATGCCAAGTTGCCTATGCAAAGCTCAGCCCCTTTGTGTGTGTTGGATTAAAGTAACAGTTAATCCATCTATGTTATGGGAAAATGTGAGACAGCATGGCCCAGAACAGACCCCGGATTTGGCCTGACCATTAGAAAGAAATATGCATCTCAGCTTGCTGAATCTGTGCTAATTGAAATATGCCTGTCAGTTTACAAGGTCTGCAGTTTACAAGGTCTGCTTCTACAATTAATACAGAAGCACATCCCGAAACCTCCTGTTCTGAAGTGATAAGATTACCATTAAGGACAACTGCTGTTACAACTATTTTCCTGCACTCAGGAATGAGATCTGTTAATCCCCACTCTTGCATTTTTATCTTGCTTGTTTCCTTTTCATATGTAACAAGTGGTATGACTGGGTCTATTGGAGCCTGTCATGCCTCAATGATTTTAGAATGGCTATGTTAAAGGATGAATAGGTAATAAAATGTAGATATGGTAGAAAATATGTGAAGTGAAATAGAGTGTGAGTGCAGCTGTATGTTTGGATGGGTAATAAAAGTTGAGGTGCCAGCCTTAGAATCGTAACAAATGATAGGACCGTTTGGCCGAAGAATGCACTGGGCGATAACCCTGAGGGCACATCAGAATCCACCCCCAACCGCCCCAAGGACAGAGGGGCCGAAGAACCGAAGAAAACCATCATTGCTATGCCATCTGCATGCTTGATTATCACTTCAAACGTGAGATCAGCATGATGAGGCAAACCCCATAGACCTGTGTGAGGATGGATCCCTATAAAGACAGACCCTAAAGACTGAGGACTTTGGGTCTGGTTCTGCAACCAACTTCCAGAGGCATCAGATGCGCATCTGACAAGACCCGGCTCCATCTTCGTGTCCAGGCCATCTGGCCAGTGACTTGGCATGAGCAACTCCTAGGCTGGTAATTATAACAACAACCTTGCAGAACTTGTGTGTGTGTGTATGAATGTGTTAGTGAATGGAATATTATAGCTATAACTGATTGCTTACTCTGATTTTTTCTGTATTCACAATAAACATGGCATATTGCCTTATCCCCTGAATAAGATCCTGCTGGTTTTCATTTTCTAAGTATAACATGTATGCATTGTGATATGTTTTTTTTCTCAGAGGACCCCAGTCCCATTCCCCATTATCCTCCTCATTTAATGTGGGGCCCCAGGCCTTATTTAACACACACCATCCAAACCCTGCACTGAATATAAAATTATTAATTTCCTCATCGACATTGTTCACCACTAAGTTTGGGTGCCCAACTTAAGACACATGTGGCCTCATTTTTCAGAGTACTTTGCACTTTTCTAGCACTTTATATGGCCAAAGCTGAGCTTCAATGCACTACAGTTGCAGTTGGGAGTGCTCAACACTTTTGCAAATTTTGTTCCAGGTCTCTCACGTTGGGCATCCAGAAAATGAGGAACTGACTCAGCTAGAGGTCACCCGGGCAAATTTTGGTTGAAGTGACTTGCCTAAGCACAGTATCAGAGGGGTAGCCATGTTAGTCTGAATCTGTAAAAAGCAACAGAGGGTCCTGTGGCACCTTTAAGACTAACAGAAGTATTGGGAGCATAAGCTTTCGTGGGTAAGAACCTCACTTCTTCAGATGCAAGTAAGCCTAAGCACAGACAGATCTCCAGGGCAGCACTTAACTGCTTTAACCATGAGACTGTCCTTTCTCTGCCTGCAGATTCCTGCTTCATTTGCCACACACTTTGCAACTTCTGCAACAAACGAAGCAGGGGCCCTACAGAAAACAGTCTCATTCTCTGCAAAACCTTACTCATCCCCAGAAGACAGTCTATACAGTGCACTGAAAGGAGTATGGGTAGGGTTACCATATTTAAAAAATAAAAAAAGAGGACACTACACGGGGCCCTGGCCCCACTCCTTTCCCACCCCCAGTCCCGCCCCAACTCCGCCCCTTCCCCCACCCCAACTCCGCCCATTCCCCACCCCTTCCCCAAAGTCCCTGCCCTAACTCCCCCTCCTCCCTCCCAGCCACACAAAAAGGGCTGCCCAAGCGCTACCGGATTCACGGTTTGCCGGGCAGCCCCCAGACCCTGCGCCCCTGGCCGGCGCTTCCCCAGCACAGCTGGAGCCCGGGAGGGGAAGTGCCTAGCTGGGGACGCAGGGTCTGGAGGCTGCCCAGCAAACCGTGAAGCCGGTAGCACTCGGGCTTCGGGCAGCCCCTATGCCTCCGGACCCTGCGCCCCCGGCCGGGCACTTCCCCTCCCAGGCTCCAGCTGCTCTGCTCCGGCGGTGCAGGGTCCGGAGGCATGGGGGCTGGCCGAAGCTGGTTGCGGTCGGGCAGCTCGGCTCTTAAACAGAGCCAAAGAGTCAGGGGAGGAGCAGAGCAGCTGCGGGAGGGGAAGTGCCCGGCCGGTATTTTCCCGGACATGTTCCGCTTTTTAGCAATTCCCCCCAGACGGGGGTTTGATTACCACAAAGCCGGACATGTCCGGGAAAAACCGGACGTATGGTAACCCTAAGCATGGGTCTTGTGGAAAATATAGTATGAGATCATGTAATTAAAGACTGCATCATAATGCATACACACAAGGGGAACATATTATGATTGCATGGCCAACCTTAAGTCTGGCATTTCCTAACTTTTGAGTACTTGACTTTGCAACCTTAATGTTCTTTAAAGGTAGCGGTTTTTATGTCTTTTTCTATTGTAAGTCAAAGGGTTTGTAACATTTCTTTCAGCCATTCCCCCTTTGGGTTTTGTTGCCCTGTTTTCTTTGCTTTATGGCTTTCTTTTCTTCTCTCTCAGATAAAGAGTGTGAGAAGCCTCGTTGTCGCCTGCAAATGACTTGAAAAATCTGATTAGAAGCCCATCAGGGCAGAGGAATTATAGCAGCCAATCAGAGGAGAGTGGTTTGCGTATCCACAATGCAGTTACTAAGAAAGAACAGCACAACAGTCATGGACCACAACCAGAATGCAAAGAATTGAATAATGGGGAAGAGAAGTGAACAATTGCACCTCAGTAACTGCATGCCTCACACTCCTGATTCTGATTGGCTAGGATAACTTCATTTCAGCATAATAAATCATTGCACATAACTGAGAGTGCTTATTGCTTAATTACAAATCCTTAGCTGTTTGTAAAATTGTGCTGTTTCTTCTCAGTGGAAGTTTAAAAATGTTTCCTCTTTAATCTTAGGCATGCGTGACAGCGAACAATGGCACGACTGAGCTTCTGAGTTCAGGTGGATGTATCTCTTATGGTTCCTTCCTTCAGTAACCTAAGTACTAGGTTTTAGAAGTACTGGGAGGCAGTTTTCTTATTGTCGACTATTACAGAACTATTTTGGCAGAGTCCAAAGCAAGTTGCCATCTTGAGCGTATTATCTCACCTGTATCAACAACTTTTAACATTTCTTTAATATGCAGCTAGTTGTACCTCCAGTTCTGCCACAATGTGAAATGTTGCTTTAGAAGGTGATTTCACCTTCTAAATTAACCTTGCTCACTTCATGCTGAGCATTGTATGGTGTATGGCAAGTAATATGGTATGGTACGGTCAGGGTCGGCTCTCGTTTTTTTGCCGCCCCAAGCAAAAAAATGTTTGGCTGCCTCCCACCCCAGCCCTAGGCTACCCTCCGCATCCCCCTGCCGCCCCAGCCCTGGGCTCTCCCCCCCCCTGCACCCACTGCCGCCCCAGCCCTGGGCTCTATCCCCCCCACACACAAACCCCCTGCCACCCCAGCCCTGCCCTCTTCCCCCTCCACCCGCACCCCCTGCCACCCCAGCCCTGGGCTCTCTCCTGCCAACTGTACCCTCCTTCCGCCCCAGCCCTGGGTTACTGGTAACTCGCTCCCAGGGTGGGTCATTGAGCAGGAATTTTAGATGTGCACAGAACACAGACAGGATTGGTTCCCATATGGTTACAGAACCAGGGCCGGCTCTAGGTTTTTTGCTGCCCCAAGCAAAAAAAATTTTGGCTGCCCTCCCCCCCGTCCCAGCCCTGGACTCCTCGCCGCACCCCCGTGCCTCCCCAGCCCTGGGCTCTCACCCCCCTGACCCACACCCCCCTGCCATCCCAGCCCTGGGCTCTCACCTCCCCCACCCGCACCCCCTTGCTGCCCCAGCCCTCGGCTCTCCCACACACACACACACACACCCTGCTGCCCCAGATCTGGGTTCCCCCTACCCCCCCACCATTGCTCCACCCACCCACCCACCCACCCACACACACCCACACACACACACACACACACACCTCCTGCTGCCCCAGCCCTGGGATCACCCACTCCACCTGCACTCTCCTTCCGCCGCAGACCTGGGTCACTGGTAACTCGTTCCCACGGCAGGTCATTCAGCAGGAATTTTAGATGTGCACAGAACACAGACAGGATTAGTTCCCACATGGTTACAGAACTGCAGTAAAGTGGATCAATTTTCAGCTTGTGTGATTGCAGGATATCTGGATGCATATTATAACACTGTCCTACATAAATGAGGAAAAGTTGAGGTGCCTTTATTATTCTTTTCTTCCACTCTTTCTTTCTATGGGGAATTTGCCAGTGCAATATCACTGTCTTCCTTTTAAACAAACAAACAAACAAACAAACAAACAAACAAACAAAAAGGCAATGGCTGTTGAAAATAGCAATTCCAGTCCTAATAACCACTGAGAAGCATTTCTTGCTCAATTTTATCCTACTTTTTCTACAGCAAGTTACAGTGGATCAGTATATTTTATTTGGGAGAAATGAAGTAACAGCTGCCCAAACTGAGCTTGAGCACTCCTGAATTTTGAGATGTTCAAATCTGGAAGGCAGGTGCTGGGCGGGAGGCGGAGCCTGTGGCTCCGCAGGGGAGCACGGCAGCATGTATGCAGCAGCGTGTCTGGCGCTGCACGAAGCCAGACACGCTGGTCTGAGTGGCATGGTAAGGGGGTTGGGGGGTTGGAGATGGGGTAGGGAGTTCCGGGGGGGGCAGTAAAGGGACAGGGAGCAAGGGGGGGTTGGATGGGGCAGAGGTTCGAGGGGGCAGTCAGGGGCAGGGAGAGGGGGAGGTTAGATGGGTCAGGGGTTTGGGGGGGCAGTTAGGGGACAGGCAGCTGTTGGATAGGCATGGGAATCCCAGGGGGTTGTCAGGGGACAGGTAGGGGGTGGGGTCCTAGAGGGAAAGTTGGGGGGGGTCTCAGGAAGGGGGAAGTTGGGTACAAGGACCAGTGGGGCTTAGATAGGGGGTGGAGTCCTGCGGGGCAGTTGGGGCAGGGGTCCCGGGAGGGGGTGATCAGGGGACAGGGAGCAGGGGGGTTGGATGGGTTGGGGTTTCTGTGGGAGGCAGTGGGATGGGGGCAGGGTGGGGCTACCCTCCCTCCCTGTGGAGTGTCCTATTTTTTGAATGTTAAAATATGGAATCCCTACTCACAGCGCAGCTCTCCATTCACAGCAGGCTACAGCATGAGGTCTCAGCTTCCTCACTCCCTCCCTCTCTTTCCTGTTGGTAGTGGCCAAGGGAATGCTGGGAAATGTAGTTCTTTCCCTGCTCCAGGGCTGGCTCTATAGGCTGGGAGCTAACCAACGAACTACAGCTCCCAGGGGCCTATTGTTGGTTCTCAGCTGCCATGCTGGATCCCTGCCACCCCTGCAAATGGGCTGCCCCAAGCATGTGCTTGCTTTGCTGGTGCCTAGAGCCGCCCCTGGGTACGGTACACCATACAATGCTCAGAGAGGAGTAAGCAAGGTTAATTTAATTTATTACTTCCTTGCTACAAACTATGACAACATGATGTTTATGTACTGTGCACATGAGTCTCTTGAGCACAGTAGAGAGGGGAGGCTGTGAGGAAACGGGTGCAGTTCCCTGATTCTCAGATGTCCAGCGCTGGTGTAACTTAAAGCTACAGGGAGGCAGTTTTAACTGACACCACTGACGTCAGGTCCCACGGCCTTGTTCCACTACACCCCTTCCTGATACACCACCTCTCTCCTCTATAGTTAGGGACTGTTTCCAGTGTAGGAGGTGGCCATGGCATCTCTGACATCTCTCCAATGGATGAGATGCCCCCTAAACAGAGGGGATTCTCCAAGGTTAGCGTCCAGTCTCTTTAGATTCCCTTTGTGCTGTGGTGCATAATCCCAGGCCAACGCTCAACCAGCTAAATTGAGCTAAAGGTTGTTACACCTTATCCATATGAAGAAAGATTTTGAGTTTATGTTAGACTTAAGTTAGGCTATGTTAGACAAAGCACAACCTGAACTGGACCACTTTATCCTAGCCAAGACAAAACACAAGAGGAGAAGTAGAAGAAAAGAACTAATGCAAAAGTAATAATGCATGTATATGGGGTAGCAATAAAAATACAGAGTATGGGAACTAACACATGACCATTTTAATGACTGGAAAGAACCTCATTATAGAAACAACCATCCAAATAAAATAGTAGATCCTACTGGCTGAAATAAATTCATGGTAGTTAAAGACTATGTAGTCTGCTTGTTTGTAATTTTTTTTCCAAAAGAACAACCTTTGAGGATCTGGGCCTTAGTCTCTCTGTGCTTCAGTTCACCATCTGAAAAATATAGTAATAGCACTTCCCTGCCTCACAGGGATGCTGTGATGATAAACACATTAAGCATTGTGAAGTGCTCAGAGACTACAGAATTGGGGGGGGGGAGGAGGGAGTGTCATATAAACACCTTAGCTAGAAAGCGGTGCTGTGAGAGGACAATGGTTTAATGGCAAAACATTAACAGAGAATGAGAATCGCACCACATTTAACATAATCATATTCTTCATTTTCAACTACCTGCTTAAATTAAATTCTTTGAGTAATCCTTCCACCTTGTTTTCCTCCCAAACAATCTTCACACCTTCTTTCACCTGAACTAGTGGTCAATATCTTCGGTCTTACTCTAAGTTTGGAGAGTGCAGCATAAATTTACAATATTACATAACTGAATGAATAATAATAAATTAATCCAACTATGACTGGAGGAAAGAATCACATAATCCTCATGTCATATAAGAGTAGAAAGCAGAGGAAATCTGAGATCCAAACAATATTCAGTCATCTCACTTGGGATCAGAAGAAACCGCATTAAATATGTATTTGTGTTACAATATCTGAGGAAAGATGTTGTGCAACCCAGACTGTATGGGAGACAGCCGAATATGAAGGTGCTAGACCTCAAGACTAGTTGTATTGGCAAATGGCATAGAATATCATCATGTATATTTCTGCAAAAGAAAATAACATGATACAGAGGAATGCCAACAATAATGAAAATTGATAGGGGAGCAGCTGGCAAATATAGTGAAACAGAGAAATATATAGGAAAGGATCAAAATATGGAGAGGAAAGGTTACTTACTGAAGAAAATAACTCAAAATCTAATAGAAAAGTAAACAACTTGTGAATGCAAAGGGCGAGAAATAACGTGAGCAATAGGCAACTTATGTGAAGTAACGGAAGTAGGTGACATCTGTCTGCTTTAGAAAACTGACTGCAATATTAAAATACCAAGTGATAATTATTTTATCACTCTAATGCTCAGGGAAGCAAGGAAGCAACGGGGGATGCAGTGGACATAATGTACTGGACTTCAGCAAGGCTTTTGACACAGTCCCATATGACATTTTGATAAGTAAGCAGGTGAAATGCAGGTTTGGCAGTACTACTATTAAGTGGATACATAATTGGTTAAACAACGGCAAACAAAGAAATGGAATGATGTCAGCTTGGAAGGCGGTCTCAAGCAGAGTTCCACAGGGATCTGTTCTGGTTCTGGTGTTGTTTAACATCTTTATTAATGACCTGAAGTAGGTATAGAGAGCACAGTGGTCAAATTTGCAGATGAGACAAAGCTGGGGGATGGGGGTTTGCAAATACTTTGAAGGATAGAGATAAAATTCAAAGGGATCTTGATAAATTGGAGAACGGGGCTATAGATGACAAAATGAAATTCAACAAAGACAAATGTAAGGTGCTGCACTTAGGGAAGAAAAACCAAATGCACAAATACAGAATGGGGGGAACTGACTTGGCAACAGCACTGCTGAGAAGTATCTGGGAGCTGTGGTGGATCACAGCCTCAACATGCATCAGCAATGCGATGCTGTTCCAAAAAAAGCAAATGCAATTTTTGGTTGCATTAACAGAGGCATAGCATGCAAGTCATGGGAGGTGATAGTACCGCTCTACTTAGCATGGGTTAAGCCTCAGATAGAGTATTGTGTCCAAATTTGGTCGCCAATGTATAGAAAGGATGTAGAGAAACTGGAAGGATCCAAAGTTGAGTGACAAAGATGATGAAAGGGATGGAATGCAAGCCATATGAGTAAAGGCTGAAGGAACTGGGTATGTTTACATTAGAAAAGAGGAGATTAAGGGGGGGGGATCTGATACTTGAAAGGGTGCCATTAAAAAGATGGAGGAAAGTTGTTCTCTTTTGCAGGACAAGAGGGCAGAACAAGAGGCAATGGCTTTTAATTACAGCACAGCAGATTTAGATTAAATCACAGGAAAAACTTCCTAATTGTAAGACCAGTAGGACAATGGAACAGACTGCCTACAGAGGTCATGGAAGCTCCTTCAATGGAGGTTTTTGAAAGGAGACTGGATAGCCATCTGTCTTGGATGGTTTAGACACAATAAATCCTGCATCTTGGCAAGGAGTTAGATTAGATGACCGTCGCGGTCCCTTCGAACCCTATGGTTCTATGACTCTATGAAGAGAAAGCACAATAAATACCCAAACCTGTTTGCTAATTTTGCTAGGTGATCATGCCCAGCAGTGATGGGAGCATAAATATACTATGCAGAAAGTTAGAGATATAGCAGATGGTTACCACTAATTGTTTAATCAATGTTGCCTTTTGCCTAATTAATGTTACTGCCTCAAATGCCAAAGTAAAGTTAAGGCTTGCAATCACAACAGTAAAGGTTTCCAAGATACTGAGTGACAAGCCTGATTAATGTTGCTCCTTTAAATGCCATGGTAAAGTTAATTACTTGCAAAGAGCAATGGTAAAACTATTAAAGTAGGAGTGGGATCTTAGTGATTATCATCATTACTCTGACCCGCTTGCCCTGTTCACCACATATAGCAATTCTGAGCATACTTTTCACTAGCATAAAGAGTAGCTATAAATAATATGACAATTAATACACAGAGATTCTTCTCAAAATAACCTAGAGCGAGGGAAAAGCCAGGATGGGGTGAAATGCTACATTATGTTGCGTTAAATCTGAAACACAGAGTACCATAAAAATGCAACACCAAACATTCCCCAGGAGGACACCCCACAGGCATATTACCTTTTAGAGGGAGAAGGGATTGTGGCACACTGAGAACTGTGTTGGAACTACAAGGTATCATTTGAAGAGTGGAGGGAGGAAACTCTGCAGTGAAGTGTCTGGGAGCAGCAGTCAGTCTGCAGCCAGCCACCCTATAGTACAGCGGGGTGAGTTGTGCCTCTCTGGTTTTAGAAGTAGTCTGCTTTGTCTCTCTTTGGTTTTGGTTCTAGTGTCTTATTGTTCTGAAATCTATGAAATGCAGTAGTGTTGTGATGCAGCATTTAGATTTTTATCTCACTTGTCTGGATGCATGCTGTGAACATATCAGGGATCACTATGAGCATCTAGTCTGACCTCTTGTATAACTACAAGCCATAGAACTTAACATAGTAACTTCATATTAGTTATACTTGCCTGAATCCAGATGACTTTCGACACCCATTCACTAATCTGCATCAGACTCTGCCTGCATGATCCCAGCCAAACAGGCAAGCATCTTGCCTCTCCTGTTTATTGAGGTTTATCATCTCTTATTTATGATTTCTGTCCGTGATTCAGCTTCTGTGGCATGACCGCCCACACGAGGTTTTGTGTTAAAGCTGTATGAGGAAAAAGATCTCTGACACAAATACCCTGGAGAAGAAATACATAATACACAGTGTTTTCATCTTGAGATGAAAGCGGTGTTGTGGAGGCAAGAACTCCTGCCGGCAACACAAATTCAGATATTTCAATTAATACTGATAAGAAGATACATGGAACTCGAGTAATACTTCCCCAGTTCATTCATTCAAAGGGTGACTAGTGGATAGCTTGGGGAGGGAGGTGGGGTTTGTAAAAACTACATTGCTTTCCTTCTTTGGTAGAGGGCACAAATCCAGGACAGATCACTAGTGATCATAAAATTGTTGCCATCTTACAGCTGGTCAGAGGCCTGAGTGGAATGAGCTGGACAGAGGCCCACATTATAAAAGCCACCATCACAAATGGCCCTTTGCTAGAAGTGCCAGCATAAAGGGCAAGAATTAAATCATAGAATCATAGAAGATTAGAGTTGGAAGAGACCTCAGGAGGTCATCTAGACCAGCGTTTTCCATAGTGCGGGTCACGACTCAGTCCTGTCAGGCACTGGGTTGCTCTAGTCAGCACCGCTGACAGGGACATTAAAAGTCCCATCAGCGGTGCTGCCCAGTTACCTGTTCCAACACTGCTCTGCGCCCCAGAAGCTGCTTCAATTGATAGACAGCAATGTGAGAGTTATTGTGAACCCTGAGAGATGGGTGGATTTTGCCCCAGAAGGGTTTGTGTAACCATTTACATCTCTTTTCATAGAATCATAGAAGACTAGGGTTGGAAGAGACCTCAAGAGGTCAACTAGTCCAATCCCCTACTCAAAGCAGGACTAACACCAACTAAATCATCCCAGCCAGGGGTTTGTCAAGCCAGGCCTTAAAAACCTCTAAGGATGGAGATTCCACCACCTCCCTAGGTAACCCATTCCAGAGCTTCACCATCCTCCTAGTGAAATAGTGTTTCCTAATAATCAACCTAGACCTCCCCCACTGCAACTTAAGACCATTGCTCCTTGTTCTGTCACCTGCCACCACTGAGAACAGCCTAGCTCCATTCTCTTTGGACCCCCCCTTCAGATAGTTGAAGGCGAACTTGCTGAGGGTGCAATCCATCCCATCATCCAGATCATTAATGAAGGTGTTGAACAAAATTGGCCCCAGGACCGACCCCTGGGACACTCTGCTTGATACCGGTTGCCAACTAGACATCAAGCCATTGATCACTACCCATTGAGCCTGATGATCTAGCCAGCTTTCTATCCACTTTATAATCCATTCATCCAATCCATACTTCTTTAACTTGCTGGCAAGAAAACTGTGGGAGACCATACCAAAAGCTTTGCTAAAGTCAAGATATATCACGTCCACCACTTTCTCCATATCCACAGAGCCAGTTATCTCATCATAGAAGGCAATCAGGTTGGTCATGCATGACTTGCCCTTGGTGAATCCATTTTGACTGTTCCTAATCACCTTCCTCTCCTCCAAGTGCTTCAAAATAGATTCCTTGAGGACCTGCTCCATGATTTTTCCAGTGACTAAGGTAGGTGAGGCTGACTGGTCTGTAGTTCCCCCGATTCTCCTTCTTCCCTTTTTTAAAGATGGGCACTATATTTGCCTTTTTCCAATCGTCCAGGACCTCCCCCTATCACCAAGAGTTTTCAAAGATAATGGCCAATGGCTCTGTAATTACATCAGTCAACTCCCTCAGCATCCTTGGATGCATTAGATCCGGCCCCATGGTCTTGTGCATGTCCAGCTTTTCTAAATAGTCCTTAACCTGTTCTTTCACCTCTGAGGGCTGCTCACCTCCTCCCCATACTGTGCTGCCCAGTGCAGCAGTTTGGGAGTTGACTTTGTCTGTGAAGACCAAGGCAAAAAAAGCATTGAGTACTTCAGCTTTTTCTACATCATCACTAAGTTGCCTCCCCCATTCAGTAAGGGTCCCACACTTTCCCTGACCTTGTTGCTAACATAACTGTAGAAACCCTTCTTGTTACCCTTCACATCCCTTGCTAGCTGCAATTCGAGTTGTGCTTTGGCCTTCCTGATATAAAAATAAGGCTTCTTTAAAATACAGCCAGCTCTCCTGGACTCTTTTGCCCATCATATTAGGCTCCCAGGGGATCCTGTCCATCAGTTTCCTGAGGGAGTCAAAGTCTGCTTTTCTGAAGTCCAGGGTCCATATTCTGCTGCTCTCCTTTCTTCCTTTAGTCAGGATCCTGAACTCGACCATCTCATGGTCACTGCTGCCCAGGTTGCCACCCACTTCTACTTCCCCTACCAATTCTTCCCTGTTTGTGAACAGCAGGTTAAGAGGAGCATGGCCCCTAGTTGGCACACAGTAACTCTTAAGGCTCCAGAACAGGACTGAGGCATGTCAGTAGGGTACTGTGGGGAAAGCTTAGCCCTGCTGCTGTGCCCATTTTGTGGATCAAAGGAGCTCTGTCTCCCATACTATCATACCTGGTACCTGCCCTAAGCACTACAAACAAGAGTTAAAGGATGAACAGTGAGAAGCTGATTTTACATTATTTGCATCAGTGCACAGTTGCACCCCTGTATATAACAGCAGGAATGAGCCCAAAGATAGTACGTATATTTCCTTTATTCTGATTCATATTTAGCCATCGTATTCTTAACTGTCAAATGAAAAGGCACACAAGTAGGGAAATCTATAATCCCCAGATAAATGTGAAGTTGCACTATATTCTGTTATTAAAAGAACTTTCTTCATTCATAGCACTACAGAACTTGAATTTTAACTCATTTGTTTCCTGGTGGAAAAGAATGAGTATTTTTAATGAACACTTTATTATCTATATAATTTTAGTATAGACAGTCAAATTCAAAGGCAATCCAAGTTACATAGATTTGATTCACTCAGCACTATGTCAGCATCAATTCTAACCCAGGCAAGGAGTCCATACACTTACAGGCTGTGCAAGACACTAGCAACACCTGCTCTGTTTGGAGGCCATTGTCTTACTGATGCCACTTTGAATGTCAGGAACTAGCCAGGATCAGTTAAAGAACTTGCTGATTTAGCCTATTCATCTTCCATGCAGCTTCAATATGCTATAGATTCCCCCAAAGCAACTTAAAGTTGCCTACCCCATGCAGAACTCCAGGGAGCGAGGTGGGGCCAACACCATTTGCCCTTTCCCAAGACTGAGTCTCTGCTGGGCTGCAGTCCTATGAATGTAGCTGTATCACTAAGAATGGATCAGAATAAATTAGAGCCACCCAGAAACTTTCCAAACTTCCAATCCTGAACTCAGCAGCTTTCTGATATTTCTGAAGCAATTACGCAGTGTGTGTGCGTGTGTGTGTGTGTGCGCGCGCGTGCGCACAGGTGTGCATGTGCACACATCTGTGTCTGAGGGTGGTATTCCCTATTATTATAATAGTAGTTCCCTATTATTATTAATGTGGGGCACCTCTGCTCTTCTTCTTGTCTCCAGAAGGCCAGAGAAAACCTGTTCACACAGAATTTTAGACCAAAATCTAACAATCTCAGCCTGTTCTTCTGAGATTTCCAACCAAATTTTGCAGTCAAGTGGGCTGAGTAAGCTTCAGACAAACATCTCACTTAGTTGGTTCTTAAACACGTAAGCAGGGTCTGAATGAGTTCTCTCCTGACATCTAGTGATGAACCAGGAGAAAAGGACTTCAAGAGCAGACCGTACCTGAAGGGACACACCTACTCTGCCTAAGTGTTCAGCAGGTAGAGCTGCTTTTCCCAAGTAATCAGCTGTGGCTGTTTTGAGTTAAAATACTCATGAGTATCGAATGCAGGGATAACAATGTTGCTACACTTATTGTATGAGTAAAGGGCAGCAGAACGGTACTTAGCATGCCCTGTTTGAGGGGGCCACCCTAAACTGAACATAGCTTGCTAAGCAAGGGGTACAGATGCCAAATCCCAGGGAAAGTCAGAGTGGGTGGGGACAGGAATTCATACCTGGTGGTGTAGACTCTGCTTAAAGAGTCCTAGGCATCCTTTGACCCCTGCACCTGACCTTCCTGCTCTCTTCCTCTCCCCTCCCCTCCAGTGTTGAGAGCTGAGTGGACTCAATTGAGAAAGTAATCACTAGAGCTGAAATCAGTGTTGAGCAGGTCTAGGGGTTAAGCCTCAGACCTGGTGTGGGGACAGAGTTGCAGTGACAGACAGCAAAGAGGCAGCAGCAGCAGCGAGGTTTCTCATGACCCAGTGAAATCACTAGGAGCTGGGCTAAGTGGTGGAACCTCGGACCGTGGCATTGCGCAGCAAGCAGCAGCGAAGTGCCAGCAAGTAGCCGGCAGTGGTGGAGATAGCAGCAGCAGGGAGCCAGTTGCAGAGGCAGTGACAGCAGTAGAGGCATTGCTTGACACTCGTCCCCCTTTTCCAGGGATGGGAGGTGAACCCATGTGAATGCATCTCTGAATGCTGGGTCTTCACTGACCAAGGACAGCCAGCTGTGGATGGGGTGGGATGGAGGGAAAGGTGAGTGGCGTGTTACAGGGACATTCGTTCATTGGACTTTCACAAGGTGGGAAACTGAGGCAGATGACACTGTCCAGTGTACTGTGGGGTGGGTGTTTGCTTATGGTTACATGCTTTTGTATCCTGGTTGTGGTGTTTTCCCAAATTAATGCTGGGTTCCCTTTCCCTTTTAATAAACGTTTTCTTTTGTTATACCCAGACTTAGTCCTTGCGAGAGGGGAAGTATTGCCTCTTAAGAGGCACCCAGGGTGGTTTTGATCTTTCCCAGATTACTGGGTGAGGGCTTGAGCCGGTCTGTTTTATACAGTTAAAAGGAACCCCTAGATATTGAACCCGGCCCTTGTTGCTGCTGACGCCACCTGACAGAAGGGTTACAAATGAACTACATCTGAACTGCTCCAGAGTCCCTCTGCAATAATTGCCTTTCTGTGCTTCCTAGTTAAATGGCCAGCGTGGGGGAGGATGGAGAGCACTGTTAGGCTGGCCTAGATGAGATTAAATCTCTGGCCGCCCTGAATGCTAATGCATTGTCCACCGAGAGCTGACCCTGGCTGCCCAGCCAAGTGCTGAGTCGTGATTACATTAATCTGTCTGGATCTCCTGCTGACAGCAAGCAGAGCAGCATGACACCAGCGATCAATGATGCGAGCAGTTTAAGCACCAATGGCAGTAGAGACTTTCTTCTATATTGGGACACTAAGGGCCAGATCCTCAGCTGGTGTAAATCAGCATAGTTCCGTTGACTTGGTCCTCACTATCTTGAGCAGCCTAGGCTAAAGGCATATTCAAAAATCTGAAACTTGAAACCAGTGCGTAAATTAAACACAAGGTTACACCCTAATCATACCATGGGCTAAATTGTGCCTTATAGCCCTGGCCTAGGGGAGGTGATTCAGGCAAGGTCTCCTAGAGCACCCCAGTGTGTACAGGATGCACCATCACCAGGCTGCCCTGATCCACTCCACTGGCCACTGCAGAGGGTTTCAGGACCTGCTGCCAGTGCAGGGCCGGCTCCAGCATTTCTGCCGCCCCAAGTAAAAAAAAAAAAAAAAAGTCGCGATTGGCAGTTCAGCGGCAGGTCCTTTGCTCCTAGAGGGAATGAGGGACCTGCCGCCCCCGAATTGCCGCAGGTGCCACCCCTCTCCCTTGGCCACCCCAAGCACCTGCTTGTTAAGCTGGTGCCTGGAGCCAGCCCTATGCCAGTGAAGGATGTAGGGCTGATCAAATGTATGAAGACTGTGTTTGAGCTGGTTATTGGGATAGTTACTGTATGGTTACAGTGGCTAATTGGGATGTTTACCATATGCATATGTTGGATTAGTTGAATAGAAATGCTGCTGGGAAACAAGCAGGAAGACAATACAATAGCTTCATAATCAATCTTCTGGTAATACAGGAAGGGTCCTTAGGTGACACTGCCTGAGCTATTAGCTGGGAAGATGCGACTTCAGGCTCCAGCCAAAGTTCCACAGCTGTTTTGCCAAGAGTGGGGACAGATCAAAAGGACTGTAACAGTTAGAAACTCAGCCTCTACCCAAGGGATGGGGGCAGCTGTCAGCGAGATGTTCGCAGGGGAACAGACTGGCACTTGCAGACAGGGTTTGAAAAGTTGTGCCTTTCTAAGCTTCCAGTAGAGGGGTAACCTTTAGGTAAGATAGACATCCACATAAACCTTGTATTGTTTTAAAAATATTTTTCTCTTATTTTATACTTTATTCCTGCTTTTAAGATTAAGATTGGTCTAAGAAAGCTATCTGGTCACCTTGAGAATTAGTCTGAAATCCACAAAACGAAATTCATTAAAGACCAGTGCAAAGTACTACACTTAGGAAGGAAAAAATCAACTGCACAACTACAGAATGGGGAAGTGCTGGTAGTACTGCTGGAAAGGATCTGGGTGTTATAGTGGATCACAAATTGAATATGAGTCATCAATGTGCTGCAGTTGCTAAAAAGGCTAATATTCTGGGGTGTATTAACAGGAGTGTTGTATGTAGGGCACAGGATGTAACTGTCCCACTGTACTGGGCACTGATGAGGCCTCAGCTGCAGTATATGTCAAGTTCTCAGCATCACCTTTTAGGAAAGATGTGGACAAATTGGAGAGAGTCCAGAGAAAAGCAACAAAAATGATTAAAGGGCTAGAAAACCTGACCTACAAGGGAAGATTACAAAAATTGGGCATGTTTAGTCTTGAGAGAAGAAGACTGAGGGGGACCTGCTATCGGACTTCAAATATGTTAAGGGCTGTTATAAAGAGGACCGCAATCAATTGTTCTCCATGTCCACTGAAGGTTGGACATGAAGTAATAGACTTAATCTGCAACAAGGGATATTTTAAGTTAGATGCTAGTGTAACCCACACACCTCCTGGGTGTGGTGGTCTGTCCCATCTAGTGGCACGAGACCACTTAAAGAGAAAGAGTTAAATGAGTCTGCTTTATAACTTTAGCTAACAGGCAGTTGGCTTTTAGCTCATGCAGTAGAGGCTCATGCACTAAGCTCCAGAGATCCCTGGTTCAGTCCTGTCTGCCGACGACTGGGGTCTGTTGGTGTTACACTAGGAAAATCTTTCTGCCTATAAAAGTAGTTAAGTTCTGGAACAGGATTCCAAGGGAGCTTATGGAATTTTTATCACTGGTGGATTTAAGAACAGGTTGGACAAACACCTGTCAGGAATGGTCTAGGTTTACTTGGTCCTGCCTCAGCACAGGGGGCTAGACTTGATGACTTCTCAAGGTCAATTCCAGCCCTACATTTCTATGATTCTATAATTAACCATTGGTCACAAGCTCCTAAAGGGAAAAACTGCAGATATGTGATGGATCCGTGTAGCAATCGTAATTCGTACACAAGGCATTGTAGTCCTGGACCCAGTCATAGAGTAGGAGAATCGCATGATTCCAGCTAAGAGAGTAGAAAGCATGAGGCCTGTCATCTGGGTGGGGTGTTCTCCGAAAGATCAGAGGAGGAGTCAGAGGTGCAGCTAGACCTGTAACAGAGAGATTCCTTTTGGGGGTAACTAACACCTAGGGCTGATTATTAAATATTTATATTATGTTAGTGCCCAAAGACCCCAATCAGTCTTGCCACTCCCCCTGTGCTGGGTGCTGTATAAACGTAGAAAGAGGCAATCCCTGCCCTGGAGGGTGCACTATCTGAAGAATGTGGCCCTACTGTGGGGAGAGAGATGTTAAGGCCTACACTGTGCCCTACCCCCGCACAGGTGTACAAAATAGCCTCCCCCACTTGTACACCTATGCTGGGGCCGAGCACAACTGCAGTTGTTGGCACAAGAGGTGTGGGAGTCTAGTGCTCCTAAAGATTAGTTATCCCAAGAGAACTGGGAGGTGGCGGCAGGCCTGACTCCATCCACCCTCTTCTGTAGTGACCAGCACTGCTCTCCAGCCATGGTGGAGAATGCTAACTGCCCCCTCTGAAGGGGCAACACAGTTGTAGTCACACTCAGCCATTTTGCACAGCTCTGTGAAACAGTTTGAACCTACTCCCAAAATAACCAACTCCCGTCACTCTGATTGACTCACTCTGCAGGATCAGCCAAGGGATTAGTGGAAAGGTTGGTGAGACTGGCTTTTGGGACACACCCTAAATTTAACAGCCTTATTTTACATAGAAAGTAGGTAAGTGTGAGGTGAGAGGAATGGCCAGCGACAGGGTCAAGGCTGATTCCCCACTCTGGCGCTTCGAGTGCAGAACGCGGGGGCCCACAAGGACTCTAAAAATTAGTACCGGCCACTCCAGGCTTGTATTAAACTCCCAAGGTTACAGCTTCTCTCTGACCTTGGATTGGTAGATGCTGCCACCATTCATTTGGGTGGACCCCTTTGAGAGCCCAGGAAGGCGCACTTGGAAATTCTTTCAAGCCCTTTCACTCCCCCTCAAGGGAAGAGCTGAGAAAGAAAAAAAAAAAGGAAATCAGCTGTTGCCACCAGCAAATTAAACAACATGCGCACAAACTTCTTAAGACACAAAAATCCGATTTTGTTCTTAAAAAAGGTAATTTTTTTTAAATAAAAAAGAGAAAGAAAATACATCTGGGAACTCAATCTATTGCTAGATTTTTTTTAAAAGAGCAACTACAAGGATTAAGTAACAAGAATAACTTTCTTGTGGTGCAGCTTAAAGGTTACAAGCAAAACAAAAGTATTTGGGGTTACCACAGAGGAGTCCACAAGCCACAAAGAAATAAAAAGAGATAAACTTAATTGCGTTTTCCTAGACATTTCCTGATCTACTTACATATCTGGGGTTTTAGAGGAGTAGTTTCTAGGTATGATATTGATGATTTTTCATGCCTGGCCCAAGCTTCTTACAACATAACTTTCTCATGTCTGTCTCTCTCAGAGAACAACCACACACAGACAAAAGGGGAGTCATTTTTTCAATTTTAAAAAGTTCTAGCCTTCCCATTGGCTCTTTTGGCTGGGTGTCCACTCACTTCCTTTTACCTATGTATAGCAGTGAGACTTTTTAACCCTTTACAGGTAGAGCAATTAGAGAACATCTACTAAGAGGGATTTTATAGCTTCTGTCTGGCTGGATGTCCATAAAAGGGAGCTACCCCATGCCCCTTCATTTATCACTGACAGGAAAATACCTATCAAATCAAAAAGTAAGATGGTAGTTACGCCTGTACTTTTCTATGGCTTCAAATGCTGGGCCCTGAGGAAGAGACAGGAGCGGATCTTGAATGCAACGGAAATGAAAATGTTAGGAAGGACGCTTGGAGTTACTATAGGTACGTCTATACTTACCTCCGGGTTCGGCGGTAAGCAATCGATCTTCTGGGATCGATTTATCGCGTCTTGTCTAGACGCGATAAATCGATCCCGGAAGTGCTCGCCGTCGACGCCGGTACTCCTGCTCCGCGAGAGGAGTACACGGAGTCGACAGGGGAGCCTGCCTGCTGCCTCTGGACCCATGGTAAGTTCGAACTAAGGTACTTCGACTTCAGCTACGTTATTCACGTAGCTGAAGTTGCGTATCTTAGTTTGAAGTGGGGGGTTAGTGTGGACCAGGCCTAAGATGGACCATGCTTGAAAAGAACAAATTAGGGGAAGTGCGAAGGTGGTATCAATTATAGAAAAGCTGAGTGACTCCAGGGTTAAGTGGCTTGAGCATGTGAAAAAAAGATTGGAACAATATACAGGAAGCAGGGGGTTAGAAGACCCAAATCTAGATGGATGGACATCATACAAAAGGAGTTGATTAGATGTGGAGTTTCCAAGGAACTGCTTCAAGACACATTGGAATAGAGAAGGATTTGACGAGCCAACCCCATATAGGTGGGACTACAGCTAGAAGAAGTACAAGTAGATTTTACATAGGAAGTGCAAAATCATAGGAAGTGGAAAGAAGAGGCCTCTCTAAGTCTCCCAGCATTTTGCTGCAGGAGTTGAACCCAGCCGCTCATGCTGGCTGCAGAGTAAATTCATATCAGAGTCAGGATTAGAATGCAGGGGTACCTTTTTCAGGGCCCTGTTCCTAGTCCTTCCTTCCTCAAACTATTGAGCTTCCCTTCTGTATGGGCAGAGGTCACATTGGCTACAACCCAGCTGTATGCAGCCAGCTGGTACTAGGGTGACCAGACAGCAAATGTGAAAAATCGGGACGGGGGTGGGGGGTAATAGGAACCTATGTAAGAAAAAGACCCAAAAATCAGGACTGTCCCTATAAAATCAGGACATCTGGTCACCCTAGCTGGTACAAAGTCTGCAAAAGTGCTATGGCCATCAATGACAGACTGTGTGCCCCTACCCTCTTACAGCTGCAGAATGATTTGGGATGAAATTCTGGCCCCACTGAAATCAATGGCAAAACTCCTATTGACTTCAGTGGGATCAGGATCTCATCCCTGGTGTCTTCCTAAAAATCAAGTGAGTGGTATTCCTGGTTTCTGTGGACCTGAAAGGCCTGCCCATTAATGGCCTGAAGCAATGACCATTGGAGATAATGGAAAGACTCCCAGTGACTTCAGTAAGATTTGGATAAGGTTCCCCTCAGAATCTTGTCTGAAAGTCACCAGTGCTGTGTTAGGATACGATTATATTGAAATGTCTAGAACATCTTCACTGTAAATTAACAGCATCCAAAGCAAATGTATGTGCAATCAAACTGTCAGCTACCTACAAACCTATTTGGTTCCTTTGTTTCATGAAAGAATGATAACAAATTTAATAGAAGCAAAAGCTATTGTACACTTGTTTATTGCGTTATGCACACGAGATTTGTGGCAGCTGTTTATCTAGAGAGCTAATTGCTAATGATGACAACCCAAACCAAAAATCAATACAAATTAATTTAGCAGGAAGAATTTGCCTCGCCTCACTTTCCTGTATTGATAAATAACCAACCATGCGCGAGCTGAAGGGCCCTATTATATAATGAAACTGCAAGGCAGTCAAGAACTGCTTTCAATAAATTACACCAGGTTTTCTTCAAATGTAGTAAATGTAATTTCACCCTTTATTCCTCCTTGACAGTATAATATCATTTATTCACATTGATCACTGGAGATCAGGAGGTGACACTACAACGTGCCTCTGACATTTCAACTCAGGCTTATTAACTTTCGCTTCCTTCATTTTACCCAACATTCTTTGGGTGGAAACTGATTTATCACCCTGGCTTATTTTGATAAATTGGTTCTTTATTTCCAGTCATTTCGTTTAATTTCTTTCTCACACATCTTTAAATGCCATAATTGCTTCCTAGACATCACTAGACCATTCTTTTCTGTTTCCTACCAATACACAACTAAGAAGGCAATTACAATTTATATTTATATACTCAATTTTGATAATTTATTAGAGAAATTATTAGGCAATTTGCAGTTTTTTATTAGCCACAAGAGACTGAAACACAGAGGGGTTGAAAATGAAACAACAAGAAAGCCCAAAGATTTAAAAGCATTTATTTTTTCTCTCCTATAGTCATCAGGTTCTGGTTCTCTTTGGACGATTGCTCACTCCTGTGACAGCATATTGCCACTAGCCTCATAGAACATTGCATACTAAATTACAGCTGCGGGTGCCACTCTAACCTGCCATTTTCCAGTATAAATCAGAGGCACAGTACAATTCTCTGGCCATAAAATCCTAAACAAACAGCGCAGTAATTCCCAAACCTTCACAACAAGCCTCAGAGCAGGGTGAATTCCTGATCCCATTGAACTCATGGCACAACTCGCATTGAACTTAATGGGGTTGGAAATTCACTCCACATGGAAAGTCAGCCCACAGGGAGTGTTTTCATCTGCTTTCATTTTACTCATATGGACAAGTCACAAATATTGTTAATTTCCCTTCTACAATATCCATTTAATCCCTGCTTCTCATTCTTCATAGGTTCTGTCGTAGGGCAGGTCTAAGTCGATATAACTTACGTCACCGAAGGGTGTGAAAAAGCCACCCCCCTAAGTGATGCAAGTTACAGTGACCTAAGTGCTGTCCACACTGGTGCTATGTCAGCGAGAGTCGCTCTCCTGCAGACCTATCTTCCACCTCTCACAGAGGTGGAATAATTATGCCGACGGGAGGGCTCTCTCCTATCAGCATAATGCGTCTTCACTACAGCTGCGCTGCTTAGAGCTTCTAGTGTAAACTAGCCCTAAATAAAAACACTCTGCTCTTATATAGTTTTTCATTCCTGGATCTCAAAGCACAGTAAAAGGAGGCCAGTATCATTAGATTCATTTTACAAATAGTGAAACAGAAAGTGATTTACCCCAATAGTATATAGCAGACCCTGAACTAGAACCCAGGAGTGCAGTTTTCTAAGCTAGGGCTCTATTTATTAAGCCACACTGCCTACTAGCAAACCCAGCCTACTCACTTCATTAATAAATGAAGCTTGCCCTTCAATGTTATATAGTAATGATTTTATAACTGGGCAGGATAGTGAAACTACAGTATGTTTCAAGTATCAAACTATCAATCAATATGATTTACTAGGACCAGGCGAGGGTTTTTATTCTGATAAGTGTTAAGAGAAAAATAAAACTGAAACACATATTATTTATATTTTCTAAATTTTAATCAGTTTCTGAAGAAAAAAGTGCTTCCATGCATTTGTGCATGCGCACATAGAGACTACAGAATATATGAACTCTGCTCATGATTTTTCTAATTGTATATCACTTTTCCTAGTTCCAGTGTTTTTCCTCACTGAATCCAGCACAGAAACCAGAAATCAATCAATAAAGTAAGCTTCCAGCAGCAGACACTTGCTCATACCAGACTGGTATGCACTATTACACAGCACTGTGTCATCTGAGTCTATAGCACTGTTCTTCAAAGGCACAAATATAAAGCACATTGTGGGACATCATCCCAGAATGAGAGGAATAAAGAATTACCAATGGAGATAGCTTCAGAAGCTGAAGGATTTATTTTCCCTTCATAATCTAAGATTCACAATTCAGGACTTTAGATGTTAAAGGTAAACTGAAAGGGACTAGATGGCTGCAGGGATTGGTTAGAGATATGGATCTTTTTGCCTCTTGGTTACTAGACTGTACACTGCTTAGGCCTGGTCTACACTATGGGTTTAGGTCGACTTTAGCAGCGTTAAACCGAATTAAGCCTGGACACGTCCACACAACGAGGCCCTTTCTTTCGACTTAAAGGGCCCTTTAAACCGGTTTCTTTACACCACCTCCGACGAGGGGATTAGCGATAAAACCGGCCTTAGCGGGTCGGAATTGGGGTAGTGTGGACGGAATTCGATGTTATTGGCCTCCGGGAGCTATCCCACAGTGCTTCATTGTGACCGCTCTGGACAGCACTCTCAACTCAGATGCACTGACCAGGTAGACAGGAAAAGACCCGCGAAGGTTTGAATTTCATTTCCTGTTTGCCCAGCGTGGAGAGCACAGGTGACCACGCAGAGCTCATCAGCACAGGTAACCGTCATGGAGTCCTCCCAGGATCGCAAAAGAGCTCCAGCATGGACCGAACGGGAGGTACGAGATCTGCTCGCCATATGGGGAGATGAAGCAGTGATAGCTGAACTCCGTAGCAGTAAAAGAAATGGAAAAGTATTAGAAAAGATCTCCAAGGCCATGAAGGACCGAGGCCATAACAGGGACACACAGCAGTGCCGCGTGAAAATTAAGGAGCTACGGCAAGCCTACCACAAAGCCAGAGAAGCAAACGGAAGGTCCGGGGCAGAGCCGCAAACTTGCCGCTACTACGCGGAGCTGCATGCGATCCTAGGGGGTGCAGCCACCACTACCCCAACCGTGTGCTATGACTCTCTCACTGGAGAAACACACAGGGAAGACGGTTCGGGGAACGAGGAAGATGACGATGGAGGTACTGTAGGTAGCTCACAGCAGCAAGGAAGCGGAGAAACCGGTTTCCCCAACAGCCAGGATATGTTTGTGACCCTGGACCTGGAACCAGTAACCCCCGAACTCACCCAAGACCCTCAGGGCACACAGGAGACCTCTGGTGAGTGTAACTTTGTAACTATTTGTAAACATTACAAAAAAAAAGCAAGCGTGTTTAATGATTAATTTGCCCTGGCAATCGCGGCCAGTACATCTACTGGAAAAGTCTGTTAACGTGTATGGGGATGGAGCGGAAATCCTCCAGGGACATCTCCAGAAAGCTCTCCTGGTTGAAATGGGGTGATTTTATTAAGGGGGACATTCAGAGGCGCCCGTTCCTGCTATTCTGACCAGAAATGTTCCCCGCTGTTAACCACGCGGTGGGGGGGAGGGGTGAAGTGATCATCCCAGAGAATCGTGTGTGTGTGTGTGGGGGGGTGGTTTACTTGTGTTTGTGCCGCATGTTAACCGGGAAACCGCAGCCCCCTCCTTTTACATTGAAACCCCATTTTAAATGGACAACCCAATTCATCCTTGATATGGGAAATGCGCTGCTGTTTGCAATCTTTCCCGCATGTTAAGAAGGTTAAAAAAGCCAAAACACTGTGGCCTACGATGGCTGCCTGCAAGCCGAAATATGCGACCTTGTAATGAAAGACTGTACCCATTGTTCCCTAAAATGTGTCTTTTTTAACCACCTCTCCCTTCTCCTCCACCAGCTGCAAATGTTTCTCCTTCGCAGAGGCTCATGAACATTAGAAAGAGAAAACGTAAGACGAGGGACGAGATGTTCACGGAGCTGCAGATGTCCGCCCAGGCTGATAGAGCACAGCAGAATGCGTGGAGGCAGTCAATGTCGGAGATGAGAAAAGCCCAACATGAACGAGAGGAGAGGTGGCGGGCTGAAGATGATAGGTGGCGTCAGCTTGCAGACAGACGGCAAGAGGCAATGCTCCGTCTGCTGGAGCATCAAACTGATATGCTCGAGCGTATGGTTGAGTTGCAGGAAAGGCAGCAGGAGCAGAGACCGCCGCTACAGCCCCTGTGTAACCAACAGCCCTCCTCCCCAAGTTCCATAGCCTCCTCACCCAGACGCCCAAGAACACGGTGGGGGGGCCTCCGTCCACCCAGTCACTCCACCCCAGATGATCGCCCAAGCATCAGAAGGCTGGGCTTCAATAAGAGTTAAAGTTTTAAAATGCAGTGTGTCCTTTTCCATCCCTCCTCCCCCACCCATCCCAGCTACCTTGGCAATTATCCCCCTACCTCTGTAAGGAACTAATAAAGAATGCATGAATGTGAAAAAACAATGACTTTATTGCCTCTGCAAGGGGGAGGGGAGGGTGGGGTGGGGTGGTTGGTTTACAGGGAAGTAGAGTGAACCGGGTCGGGGGGGGGGGGGTTGGAGGGTTCATCAAGGAGAAACAAACAGAAGTTTCACACAGTAGCCTGGCCAGTCACAAAACTTGTTTTCAAAGCTTCTCTGATGCGCACCGCGCCCTGCTGTGCTCCTCTAACCGCCCTGGTGTCTGGCTGCGCGTAATCAGCGGCCAGGCGAGTTGCCTCAACCTCCCACCCCGCCATAAAGGTCTCCCCCTTACTCTCACTTGAATGAGCTTGTGAATTGGAGTATCAGAAATAGGATGAAATTTAATAGTAAAAAGTGTAAGGTGATGCACTTGGGGACGAATAATAACAATTTTAGTTACAAGATGGGGACGCATTGGTTAGAAGTAACGGAAGAGGAGAAGGACCTAGGGGTCCTTGTGGACCGCAGGATGACTATGAGTCGGCAATGTGACGTGGCGGTGAAAAAAGCCAATGCGGTCTTGGGATGTATTAGGCGAGGTATATCTAGTAGAGATAGGGAGGTCCTGCTTCCGTTATATAAGGCGCTGGTGAGACCTCATTTGGAATACTGTGTGCAGTTCTGGTCTCCGATGTTTAAAAAAGATGAACTCAAACTGGAACGGGTGCAGAGAAGGGCGACTAAGATGATCAGAGGAATGGAAAACCTGTCGTATGAAAAGAGATTAGAGGAGCTTGGGTTGTTTAGTCTGACAAAGCGTAGGCTGAGGGGGGATATGATTGCTATCTTTAAATATATCAGAGGGGTTAATACAAGGGAGGGAGAGGAATTATTCCAGTTTAGTACTAATGTGGACACGAGAACGAATGGATACAAACTGGCCGGGGGGAAGTTTAGGCTTGAAATTAGACGAAGGTTTCTGACCATCAGAGGGGTGAAATATTGGAACGGCCTTCCGAGGGAAACGGTGGGGGCGACGGACCTGTCTGGTTTTAAGATTAAGTTGGATGAGTTTATGGAGGGAATGGTTTAATGATAAAACATAGTAGCCAAGGAAAACCAAGCAATGGTACATGAACAGCATAATGGCCAACAAGGGTCAGGCTGGAGACTCTTGCCTATATGCTCGGGGTATTACTGATCGCCATATTTGGGGTCGGGAAGGAATTTTCCTCCAGGGTAGATTGGCTGAGCCTCTGGAGGTTTTTCGCCTTCCTCCGCAGCATGGGGCAGGGATCACTAGCAGGAGGGTCTAAGCCGATTGAAGTCACTAAAACACAGGATTGGGGACTTCAACGGTAGAGTCCAGGGAAGGGTCTTGCGGCCTGCAGCATGCAGGGGGTCAGACCAGATGATCATAATGGTCCCTTCTGACCTTAATGTCTATGAGTCTATGAGTCTATGAGTCTATGAGTCTCACAGATATTGTGGAGCGCACAGCAAGCAGCAATAACAATGGGGATATTCTTTTCGCTGAGGTCTGAGCGAGTCAGTAAGCTGCGCCAGCGCGCTTTTAAACGTCCAAATGCACATTCCACCACCATTCGGCACTTGCTCAGCCTGTAGTTGAACAGGTCCTGACTCCTGTCCAGGCTGCCTGTGTACGGCTTCATGAGCCATGGCATTAAGGGGTAGGCTGGGTCCCCAAGGATCACGATAGGCATTTCAACATCCCCAATGGTCACTTTCTGGTCCGGGAAGAAAGTCCCTTCCTCCAGCTTTCGAAACAGAGCAGAGTTCCTGAAGACGCGAGCATCATGTACCTTTCCCGGCCATCCCACGTTGATGTTGGTGAAACGTCCCTTGTGATCCACCAGGGCTTGCAGCAGCATTGAAAAGTACCCCTTGCGGTTTACGTAGTCGGTGGCTTGGTGCTCTGGTGACAAGATAGGGATATGGGTTCCGTCTATCGCCCCGCCACAGTTTGGGAATCCCATTTCAGCAAAACCATCCACTATTGACTGCACGTTGCCCAGAGTCACTACCCTTGCTATCACCAGGTCTTTCATTGCCCTGGCAAATTGGATCACAGCAGCCCCCACAGTAGATTTGCCCACTCCAAATTGATTCCCGACTGACCGGTAGCTGTCTGGCGTTGCAAGCTTCCACAGGGCTATCGCCACTCGCTTCTCAACTGTGAGGGCTGCTCTCATCTTGGTATCCTGGCGTTTCAGGGCAGGGGAAAGCAAGTCACAAAGTTCCATGAAAGTGCCCTTACGCATGCGAAAGTTTCGCAGCCACTGGGAATCGTCCCATACCTGCAGCACGATGCGGTCCCACCAGTCTGTGCTTGTTTCCCGGGCCCAGAATCGGCGTTCCACGGTATCAACCTGCCCCAGTGACACCATGATTTCCACATTGCTGGGGCCTGTGCCTTGTGAGAGGTCTATGGCCATGTCAATTTCCTCATCACTCTCGTCGCCGTGCTGCAATCGCCTCCTCGCCTGGTCCGGGTTTCGCCTTGGCATGTTCTGGCTCTGCATATACTCCAGGACAATGCGCGTGGTGTTCATAGTGCTCATAATTGCCGCGGTGATCTGAGCGGGCTCCATGATCCCAGTGCTAGCTATGGCGCCTGGTCAGAAAAAAGGCGCGAAAGTAGTATCTGATGGACCAGGAGAAGGAGGGCGGGAGGGAGGGAGGGAGGGAGGGAGGGCCGAGTGACGACATGGCGTACAGGTACAGGAACAGGGAGAAACACAAACAACTGTCACACAGAATGGCCCCCCCAAAGATTAAACTGGAAACCCTGGGCTTTTGATTTCACGGAGGAAGGGGAAGCAAATGAACACAGAACAAATCTATTTTTTACATCTTAAGGTGGCAGCCGACGCTGCAGCATGAGTGACAGCCATACCAGTATGATGATGATGGGTACCAATCATAATATACCATCATCTGCCAAAAGGCAAGGGGCTGCTGCTGTGTAGCAATGCAGCCCCACGTCTGCCAGCCCCACGTCCGCCAGCACCCAGCATCGCCCTCGGCCTCTTCTGGGTGCTTAGCAGACAATATTGGGCAATTGGCAGAAAATAGTATATTATGACTGGTAACCGTCATCATCAAAACAGTAGCATGTCTGCCCAGGTGGCCATGATTGACAGCCATACCAGTATGACGACGACGGGTACCAGTCATAATATACCATCGCCTGGAAGGGGCTGGTGCAATGCAGCACTACGGCTGCCAGCCCCACGGCTATCACTCATGCTACACCGTCTACCGCCAAAAGGCAGTTAGCAGCTGCTGCTGTGTAGCAATGCAGTCCCACGTCTGCTGGCACCCAGAGGACATATGGTGACGGTGAGCTCAGCTGAGCTGAGTGGGCTCCATGCTTGCCGTGGTATGTTGTCTGCACAGGTAACCCAGGTAAAAAGGCGCGAATCTATTGTCTGCCGTTGCTGTGACGAGGGGGGAGGGGCCTGACGACATGTACCCAGAACCGCCCGCGACACTGTTTTGCATCATCCGGGCATTGGGATCTCAACCCAGAATTCAAAGAAAAGGTGCGAACCGCTTCTCGGCTCGAGCTGTGGCGCAAACGTAGTATCTGACGGCCTAGGGGAAGGAGGGAGGGGGGCCGAGTGACGACATGGCGTACAGGCACAGGGAATTAAAATAAAGAACGGTGGCTGTGCATCAGGGAGAGACACAAACAACTGTCACAGACTGGTCCCCCCCAAAGATTAAACTGAAAACCCTGGGTTTAGCAGGCCGTTGATTTGACCGAGGGAGGGGGAAGCAAATGAATACAGAGAAAATCTATTTTTTTACATCTTAAGACGACGGTGCAGCGTGACTGATAGCCCTCGGCATCTTTCTGGGTGCTTGGCAGCAAATACGGGGCGGTGTATGACGATGGTCTTCAGGCCTATTGCACGAGCTGCTGCTCAGGGAAGACTCTGCTAATGTGCGATGACCCGACTTGTAATAGGCCGGCTAACAGTCATAATACACCATTTACTGCCAAAAGGCAAGCCCCACGGCTGCCAGCACCCAGATCGCCGATGAAGGCTACCAGTCTACTGCACCGTCTACCGCCAAAAGGCAGTTAGCAGCTGCTGCTGTGTAGCAATGCAGTCCCACGTCTGCCGGCACCAAGAGGACATATGGTGATGGTGAGCTCAGCTGTGCTGAGCGGGCTCCATGTTGTCTGCACAGGTAACCCAGGTAACCCAGATAAAAAGGCGCGAATCTATTGTCTGCCGTTGCTGTGACGGGGGAGGGAGGGGCCTGACGACATGTACCCAGAACCGCCCGCGACACTGTTTTGCATCATCCGGGCATTGGGATCTCAACCCAGAATTCCAAGGGGCGGCGGAGACTGCGGGAACTGTGGGATAGCTGTGGGATAGCTACCCATAGTGCAATGCTCCGGAAGTCGACGCTAGCCTCGTACTGTGGACGCGGTCTGCCGACTAGAGCACCTAGA
The DNA here is from genome assembly GCF_027887155.1 of Malaclemys terrapin pileata. Classification (NCBI taxonomy): domain Eukaryota; kingdom Metazoa; phylum Chordata; order Testudines; family Emydidae; genus Malaclemys; species Malaclemys terrapin. The sequence continues at coordinate 19,575,205 of NC_071507.1, read as the reverse complement.
GCATTTTATTGTGTGGACATACACAATCGGCTGTATACAACCGATTTCAATAAAACCTGCTTCTATAAATTCGAACTAATTTCGTAGTGTAGACATACCCTTAGGTAGGTTGGTATGTATCAGTTACTTTCTGATGACTGTGTGCTGATATCTGATTCCCTAGGATTCAAAATGTGGTGCTCTCAATCCAATTCTCGTAAGCCACAGAGTGGAATCCAAAACTTGCACCCGTGATGCCACAAACTGGTTTGGAATGAAGACTATACCATGCATGAGAAAGGGACAAAATTCCAGCCATTCCTCTAGCAAACCTACATTTGTGCAAATGCAAACTTGCTCACATACATGTGCACCGGGGTTATATTATGCAGGTAAATATACCTGCACACCCACATCAAAATTTTTAACATGTGTGTATATGAACATAAGAATTTAGACTTGCAAAACACATTAGGACAAATGAGTTTTGCAGGTGAAAATTCTAGCACTGGTGCACACTCAGGTGTGCATGCAAAGTGCAAGTGTATGTAGGAGTGGGTGCAATTTTGCAGGTGCACAAGGGGAATCTGGGTAGATACTTGGCTAGAAATGTGGCCCTTTAACTAATCATCATTAGGGTTCTGAGTTAACACCCCCTTTAGATGAATGCCTATCCATCCACATGTATCGTTACATGGATAGTCCCCATCACCAGTAGAACCTGAACATCTCACAAGCAATGAAAAGTAAAAAAACCCCAAGAATATTACATTCCCTTCCTTCCTTGTCAGGTTTGGAAAAAATAGCAGGGCTGGCTAAATACATAGACATTAAAGGTCCATGCTTATTTCCCCAGCACCTGGAGTTGAGCGGTGGCATTAGACTCCAGCTTTCATGTTAAAAAGGTATGTTTACAGAGTTATAGTTGCAAAGAATCCTTTCAAGATGTGAAGCAAGATAGAGCAATGTGTGTCTAAATTTGCAGAGAGACTAAGCAGCAGCTCTGAGAGGCATGAGCTGCCCCATTCATCTAACAGGCCTAGTAATCCTGAACCCTACTGCTTCCGGGGGCCCCATCAACACCATCCCAGCAGGTGACTCTAGCTGGGAACCCCGTCTGTAGTCTCCTCCTCATGACTCAGCAGGCTTCGCATTGGGACAGCTAACATCCACACAGAGATAAATGGAGGCTGAGCTGACTTTTGCATTGAATGCTGTGATGATGGTGATCATTCTAGTCTTTTGCAGGGGACAAATTCCATTGTGTGTACCTTGCTCCTGGAAAAATTCTCTCTCCGGGAGCCATGACGCATGAGCCTCCACATTCTGGGGGAGGTCATGTAGCAGAGGGAAAGCCAATCTCCCAGGTAGCCAGGGCCAATGCCAGTGTAGAGTGGAACATGAGGGGGATGTGTTCCCAACAAGCTGTGTTGCTAAGCAGAAAAGATGCTGTGTTTTGTATCAGCTGGAGCTTTCTCGGTTGTGTGGCTTCGTCCCTAGAGTGGCAATAATCCAGACTGCAGGTCACAAAAGGACATCAGATCGGGGAGGCTGGAATTTTAGGAAAATAAATGCTGATCATAATTACAGGACATTTTATTTAAAGGAATCTAGGGTAGAAGAATGATGTGTGCGCCCTACAAGCTAGACTGAGACTGATTTCCTGGTATAGCACCTTATTATTTATTTGGGGCTGATCAATACTTCTGCTGAAAAAGTATCATTACAATGCACAAGGTTATTTGATGATGTCCTAGTAACAGCCACACAACTTCTATACTGCAATGGGGGATAGAAAACGAAGATAATTTGGGTCAGGTAGATTTACAAACTGCTTCAGGGCTACCTGTGAGCTACAATATGAGCAATTTTGCCCTACATCCGGGCTAATCTTTACAGATCCCAGTCCAAGATAAGTTTATCCCCTGGAACAGCGTTTAATCCAAGTATTGCTGAATAGCTTTGGGTGCACATTTTTATACTGATTCAGGCTCTTTCATACAACATGACCAGTAGGAATTCCAGACAAAAGAATTTTAAAAATATAATAATAATGGCAAGACCGTAGACAAGGCTAAACAACAGAGGAAGCATGTGCCAGAATCTGTTTCTGAATCTCAGCATCTAAAGGTGTAAAAGCCCTAATAGATCATCTAGTCTAGTCACTCCCTTCAGGATGGGATGGTTTCCCTTCTGTGCTTGCACCACGCACAATGGAACCACAATCCCACTGGGCGCTACAGTCATACAAAGCTTTCCTACTATTACTTACCAATGCAGGATTGTTCCACACCATCTGTTGTCCAGAGGTTTGTCCAGTCTGGTTTCAGGAAGTGGGGCTCCTTGGGAGACAGCTTCATAGCTCTCCCTGCCAGAATGCCATCTCCCTGGTATGAAGCTACATTTCCCCTTTTCTGTCATTTCATCCCCTTGCTCCTAGCTATCCCCGGTGCTTGTCCCTAAGGGTGAGGCTGTGCATTACACACACAACCCAGCATCGGGGTCATATAGAGGGCAGGACAGTGCACAGAGACATCATGCCTCAGCTGGTCCCAGGAACAGGGCATCTACTTGCGCATTCCCAGAACTCAGGACGCTGTGGTACTTCCAGGAATGGTATAGGCCTGCCTGCATGCCCCTGCCCCTGAAGGTGTGACCTCGCATGTACAATGGTGCATGCAAGGTCACACTGGCGAGGGGCAAGGCATTCTTAAAATGGCATCTTCTGTCCGATACCAGACATAACCACGTCCGTTTCTGCCTCAGTCCCGGACAGGGGAAAAACCTTAGAAAATCCTTAAAACCAGACAAATGGCCCACCAAGGCAGGGAAGGGGAATTTACTACACCCCTATAGAAGATGCAGCCTGCTCTCCGGTGCACCCCTGCCTCGTGTGCAGGGGCTATGATTCTCGGTGCCCCTTGTGCAGGCTGCACAAATCAGACTACATGGCCATAGCCATCCCTTCTGGCCTTCAGATCTCTGACAGTGTTGGGGGAGGTGAGAAAGTATCCATACTCCCTCGCCCCACCGCATGGCCATGAAGAGCAAGGCACAACATAACCATAAATAATTTCCCACCATGCTTTGTGTTTAACACCTTTCAAATATTCATAGTGTCATGTCCACAACTGAGGTGCTGCTTTGCCCACCAAGGTGTACAGGGCCAGGTCTTCAGCTGGTGTAAATCAGCAGAGCTCCCTCAGTTTACACAAGCTGATGGAGCTCTTTTCATCTCTCCTTTTAAGTGCAGATGGGTGAACACTGGAAAACGATGCCCTGTACTTATTCATGCAAATGTTTGGATGATCCACTTTGATTGCATCCATACCCCAGTTAGCTTTGCAAATATCCTAGCGGATGTATTTGCAGGCAGGAAGAGACACCAAAACAGGGCATGTTTTCACCAGAAACAGATTTCAGATTCATAATCCCCAACATCCACTCTGAAAGATATATTGCAAGAGGTTCCCTCATCAAGTCAAAGATCTGGAACTTGCCCTAATTTGGGCAGTGGAGTAATTGCTTGGGCCTATTTTGAGTGAACAAGAAAGTTCCCTTTAAATTGGTAGATTGTTTCTCATTCATCTCTCCGAATTTCATGGATGGCACTTTTCTACCTGGTTATATCTACCTCTTTTTTTCCCCTCATCCTCCCTTTCCTTATGCAGCAAATCCAACTTCAAATGTTCAAAAGTCATGAGTCAGGCCCCCCCAAATCATGAGATTGACTTAAAAATCACAAGATTTTAAAAAATTATAAACTTGGCATTCTTTTTATTTGCCTTCTGATTTTTGAACCTTTAGGGTGCATTCAGGTCATGATTTTAGGCTTTTTTCTGCAACCATGAGGGCCAGCAACTTTCATTTTGTTTTAAAAAAATAAGGAAGCTTATATTTTCATCTAATCACAGGATTCCAGGAACTGAGGCTTTAAGAAATGCACCAAATATCACAAGACTTATAGTTGACAATACTGCTTCTGGTTTCTTCTTTCTCCTTTTCAGCCTTTTTGTATCTAGCAAAACCACTTGGCATTGGATGAACACTGAACAGACAGACACGGAATGCTGTTGAAAATCCTACTCTTCATTCACTAGAGATGGTTGGAAATGTATTGACTAGACTTTTTTTGGTTGAAAAATGCTGATTCATCTAAATCTGTTTGCAAATCAGAATCCGTTTCCACAAATCTCTGAACTCAAAAAAATCTTGAACAAAAATAATTTTGTTTTTAAATTTTTTAATTTTTAAATTGTTGAAATGTTTCATTTTGACAAAAGCAATCCCATTTTCCAATTCAAAATGGCTTTTCATTTAGAAGTTTAAGCTAATTAGACTAAAAAGTTAAAGAGAAAGAAAGGTTGAAATCAAAATGAAACATTTCTAAATTTCTGAAACAAAATGTTTCAATTGACCCTGAGCAACAACAACAACAACAAAATGTTTTTTAGGTTCATAAATACTGTCAAGATTTTGACTTTTCATTCAGATTTGAAACATGAAAAAATGTCAAACTCTTGAAAATATTCAAGGGACGGTCAAACCGGTTTCAGCCCAGCTCTTATGATCACAAATAGGTGAAGTTTGGGATAAGCAGAGAGCAATTCCTTCCACCAGAAGATTTCCCTATATTCAGAAAAGGAAATAAATACAGCAATAATTGTGTGATATTCTTCCCAAATGTTGACTTTTTAATAGCAACTAGCATATTTCATAGGGATGTGCGCAAAGACTGATTAGTTCACATCTGCAGACTGCACTGGAAACTTAAAGCGACATTGACGTGATAAGTGTTGTCTTTTCCCCAGTTAATTTAGTGTTGACTCATGTAGTTTCCCACTGAGAGCTGCAGTTGCTTCCCTGTCAAACCATTTCACACTGTGACCCCTGATACCATGCTTACACAGTCTTTATCCAGCCAAAGTTTGCCAGCCCCCACAGTTCCTCATATCTCCTTGCCAATTTCTGGAAATGGGCCATTTTCATTACCACTACAAACAGTTCTTTTTCTCTCCTGCTGATAAAAGCTCACCTTAACTGATCACTCTCCTTATAGTGTGTATGGTAACACCCATTGTTTCATGTTCTCTGTGTATATATATATATCTTCCTACTATATTTTCCACTACATGCATCCGATGAAGTGGGCTGTAGCCCACGAAAGCTTATGCTCAAATAAATTTGTTAGTCTCTAAGGTGCCACAAGTACTTCTGTTCTTTTTGCAGATACAGACTAACATGGCTGCTACTCTGAAAACTGCACTTTGTGAATCATGTTGCTTATCTCACTTACTGACACTGTACTTGCTCCATTCAGCACCTCTGCACTCTCTTTGTTGCTCCTGCAGGTCAGACTTCCCAGACACCTGAACAAAATGCTGTCTGCAGTTTTCAGGGTTCATGGCTGGCTTCAGTCTGGAAAAGGCTTGGCTAATTTCATTCTTGCTGTGCAGAGTTCTGCAATGCTTCAGGTTAATTACCCAGACACTATGCCTCACGGAAACAATTCATTTCTCTATGTATAAATCCCTATGAATGTGGTGAAATGGGTCAAAGCTCAGTTGTGCCAAGTCTGGTTGCTCTGTACCCAATCCTGGAATCCTTACTTGGGAAAAACTTCTGTTGAAGCCAATAGGAGCTTTGGCTTAGTAAGGAAAGCACAATTGAGTTCTTTCATCCCATTTCTCCAACCCCTTCCTCTGGTTTCTATTTTCTAACTCTCCTTTCCCCATTACAACATATTGTGCAGAACCAGTATCACCAATGAAGTACATGAAGCAGACCAAGGCTGTGATCTAGCAAGCACTGAAGCACATACTTAACTGTAATGCCAACGGATCCCGGTTGTTGGCAGGCGGGATTGAACCTGGGACCTCTGGTTCTTAGTGCATGAGCCTCTACTGCATGAACTAAAAGCCAACTGGTTGTTAGCTAAGGCTGTAGAGCAAACTCATTAATCTCTCTCTCTCTCTAAGTGGTCTCGGTGCCACTAGATGGGACAGAAAATCACACCCGGGAGGCACGTGGGTTACATACTTCCCCTAGCTGAGGAAGCAGGAGCACCGCCAGCTTTTTTGCCGCCCTAGGCGGCAGAAGGTCCCGGTTGCGCCGGCCCTGTGAGGAAGCACATCCCGACTTCAGAGACTTCCTAGTTGAAATCCCAGACGAGCCCCCACTTGTAATGCCGACAGACCCTGGTCGTCAGTGGGCAGAATCGAACCTGTGACCTCAGTGCATGAGCCTCTACAGCATGAGCTAAAAGCCAACTGGCTTTTAGCTAAGGCTGTGGAGCAAACTCAATCAATCAATCAATCAATCACACACACACACACACGGACAGAACACCACATCCAGGAGGTGTGTGGGTTACATAATCACATGAGTAGCCCCACTAAAGTCAACGGGACAACACACATGATTAAAGTTAAGCACATGCTTCAATGCTTTTATGGATTAGGGCCCAATAAAATGTGATCCAATATAATGAACAGATTTGGTGACTGCTCCCCCAACAAGAAAACCTCTGTCTGCCTTTTGATTGGTGCAGAAGGACGGATGTTTAAAGCATTTTAACAACAACCATCTTTTTACAATGAAAGAGGGGAACACAGGTATTTAAAAAGTGTTAATAAAATATATCCATTAGAAAATGATGGCTTTGAAACAGTCCTACTGATTATATTAGCCAGGGATTTATTGCGACATTTAAAAAAACCTGCTTCACAAAGACAAATTCAGCTACTTCCATAGACAAGGGGAGCAAGTGTTTAAAGTGAAGTTCTGCTCTGAAAAGCAACTCCGCACAAATGGAGTTGTGGGGTGCTATGTTTATCATCTCTCAATGAGCCCCAAACCAAACAGGCTCACGTTTGAAAGTGTAACAAGATGTTTCTCTAACTATCCAGCAAACTCAGCCTGAGCTCAGAGTCAGCTGGGTTCTTTCCTGCTGGGTCATCCTCACTAGTATGAAAGGTCCCACACAGGGAGGGACTAAGACCATTTGTGGGGCTCTAGGTACATCTGATCATGTGGGGTCCTGTGGCCCTGCCCTCTCACTTGCTGTGGTTCTGGCAGGGGCCCCTCAAAGCAGAGAGACCAATACTTGCTTTCCTATTTCTGACTTACACAGATGGTGAAAGAAGTTCCCCCCAAGCTAGGAAGGACAGGAACAGAAGTTGCCATGTAGGAAGAGATACTGTTTTCCTGATAAATAATTTCAATAGCTTGAAAGACAACTTGGGGAGTAATAGTATGTGTATTTCACACAGCAAATGCATTCCCGTTGATACAGACTGTATTGTTCATTTGCCTGCTGTCGTGGTTTTCAGCACATTATAAATAATAAATAAGACTGCTTGTGACATTCTTTCTTCATGCCCCAAACCCCCTAGAACAGGGATTGGCAACCTTTCAGAAGTGGTGTGCCGAGTCTTCATTTATTCACTCTGATTTAAGGTTTCGCGTGCCAGTAATACATTTTAACGTTTTTAGAAGGTCTCTCTCTATAAGTCTATAATATATAACTAAACTATTGTTGTATGTAAAGTAAATAAGATTTTTTAAATGTTTAAGAAGCTTCATTTAAGATGAAATTAAAATGCAGAGCCCCCCGGCTGTTGGCCAGGACCTGGGCAGTGTGAGTGCCACTGAAAATCAGCTTGCGTGCCGCCTTTGGCACACGTGCCAGAGGTTGCCTACCCCTGCCCTAGCAGAAAAACATTGTCATTGGGCCAAAGCCTGAGAGGTTGTGAGCTTGCAAAGAATTCAGTGGGAATTGTGGATACTCACCAGAAAGAAAAATCCTGACCCTCCCTCACTGAAGTCAGTGGGAGCTTTGTCATTGACTTCAATGGAGGCTGGACTTTTAGGCGTTTGACTAGCCCATAAAAGTGCAGGTGCTGGGTATGAAAATGTTGTAATGATCCAGGAATTTATTATATGATTATTCGTAGTAGCACTTAGAGGCTCTAATTGAGTTTGAAGCTCCACTGTACTGGGCACTGAACATATACACAGTAAGAGCCAGCCCCTGTCCAAAAGAACCTACAATCTAAATAGACAAGCATAAGAACGGCCATACTGTGTCAGACCAATGGACCATCTAGCCCAGTATCCTGTCTTCTGACAGTGGCCAATGCCAGGTGCTTCAGAGAAATGAACAGAACAGGTAATCATCAAATGAGCCATCCCCAAGCCAGACAAAGGGTGTGAGAAAGGAAGGATTGTTATTTTTATTCCACAAGACAGGGAGCTGAGGTGCAGAGGCCAGATTTGTAAAGATATTTAGGCATTGCTGTGCTCAGCATTTCAATGCCTAATGGATGTAGGCACTTACATCTTGTTTTCAAAAGGGATTTAAGCACTTAGGAGCCAAAATCCCAATGACTGTCAATAGGATTTAGGCTCTGAAGTGCCTAAATCTCTTTTGAAAATTAGACAGGCTCCTACATCAGTTAGGCATTTTAACACTGAGCAGAGCAATACCTAAATACCTTTAAGAATCTGGCCCAAATGACTTGCCCAGGGTCACAGAGGAAGATTAGTAGAGAAAACTAGAAAACTAGTGCTGGGTCGGTCATTTCTGTAGCTTCTCTTCATGCTGTTACAGAAACTGGTGATACTGCCATCCAAGCCTTGCAAGCACTTTACCTGTTATATTGCACTCTGTCATATGAACATCTGACAGTGATCACTTTGCAGCTATAACATTCCTCAGGGCTTGTCTAAATGGGGCACTCAGGGAAGTTAAGACAAATCAGCTAAAGGTGTGAAGTTAATGCTTATAAGTTTAAGTGCATTAAACCCCTGTGTGAGTGCTCTCCTTGAGATGTAAATTGGCCTTTGTAAAGCTACATTCCCCATGTGGACAAGCTCTTATTTACAGTAAGATTGGCATCTGCCTGCTAATTACAATGGAGTGGAGACAACTGTAGTGGCTGGAGTACAGACCTGGGACCTGAAAAGTCCTGAGCTCTAATCCAGCACTCATGGTGCTCAAACCAAATCACTCACTTTCTCTGTAGACTAATGATGGATGAGTCTGTTTAGTCTGGCATTTTAACCATCAGGAGACTCGTTGTCAGTGACTAACTCCTAAAGTCACTACGGTGCTTCTGAAAATTTTACTCCTTGTACATGAATATGAGAGATTTACCATGGGACTCTACAGATCAATAGACATTGGCTAAAACTTTTCACAGCTGACATGAGATGAGCCAAGAAGCCTCTGAAGTACTCCCCACATTCATGCTCAAATAAATTTGTTAGTCTCTAAGGTGCCACAAGTACTCCTGTTCTTTTTGTGGATACAGACTAAGGGCTGGTCTACAGTGGGGGGGGGGAATCGATCCAAGATACGCAACTTCTGAAGTCGAAGTATCTTGGATCGAATTACCTGGGGTCCAGATCGTGCGGGATAGATGGCCGCGGCTCCCCCGTCAACTGCGCTACCGCCGCTCGCTCTGGTGGAGTTCCGGAGTCGATGGTGAGCGCGTTCGGGAATCGATATATCGCGTCTTAACGAGACACGATATATCGATCCCGGATAAATCGATTGCTAACCGCCAATACGGCGGGTAGTGAAGATGTACCCTAACATGGCTGTTACTCTGATTCCTGGGAATGTTCATCAATCAACAAACACCCCTTTCAACTATGCTAAAAAAGGGCATTTAGCTTCTCTTCATCCCTGAACAAACCTGTGATGATGAGCATACACTGCACATGCGAATGCTTAGTAACACAACAGAAAGAGACGCCTCTTTCTCAGATTAATATTTATTTGTATTTGGAAGGCCATGGTAATAGTATCTGCATACACCTCTGTAAGGTCAGTGCCCTTGATATTATGGTCCTTTGGTACCTGGGTTCACAGGGATAGAGTCAGCTTTCAGAGCAAGAGATGAAAGCAAATTAATTCATGCAACAGTGCCCTCTGCTGCCTGGTTCACAAAGAGCAGGTGAGTGGGCTCTCAGGTCCATACTGAATTGCTGATGTGTTCTCCCAACAAAATAGGCAGTATTTTTTTTAAAATAAAGGGGACTAGAAAAAAAACTACAAAAGTAAGAACTTTTGTCAAGTTTCCCCTGGCAAATAAAAAATCTTTCTATCGATTGGCCAGTCTGTTCAGAATTTAAATCAGAGTAAGAAGGGAAAAAATCCAGCTTCCATAATGTTACCTGCTTTGAGGGCAGGGGAAAATTCAGAGGTGATGTGAATGATGGTATCAGTTAAAATGGACTAGATCCTCAGCTGGTGTAAACTGGCATAGATCCATTGAAGTTAATGAAGTTTAATATCTGCACCATAGTTGGTAAGTTGGCAAGAGGGTAAGTTGGTGTGTCAATTGGTTTAAGTTACTCTCTGAGAGGAGTGTAGAAAATGCAGCTAACAGAGACATGTAAACAAGCGTAAGCCACCATGGACCCCTGTGGAATAACTCTATTATACCGTCTTACACTGCTGCTGCCGTCAGCTCATAATTTACACCTTCTTATGACGACTTACTATTATGTATTTTAAAGCAACAGGTGCATCACCTCTGAATTTGACTCCATATCAAAAGCAGTGAGAAACACACCAGTCCACACTAGTTCTACAAACCAAAACAGGGATGGATGGTAGTTTGCCAGCTTGTCAGCCCTCAAAGCACCATTTAAAGTCACTTGGAGTTTTGGATTCAGAGCAACCACAAATTGCAAGACCTGCAGTATCCCGGAGCAATGTAGCATACAAGTTTGTGGAAGGGATATATCATTTGAGGCTGGCTATGATTGTGTTTAAAAGGGCCAGGTGACTTACATTTTCTAGTATTTGACATTTCCTTTTTTCCCAAATAATTACAGCATTTGGGGGGGGTGAAATCAATTGGTGTCATCCCTTGATTTGTGTATACAGGAGGAATTCTTGTTTTTAATGACAATCATCAATTATTGGATTGACTGACAATAGTGCTGCATTAGTCAATATAGACTTCATGCCAGTTCTTAGAACATAGGAATGGCCATACTGGGTCAGACCAAAGGCCCATCACAGCTCTAAAAATCCACTGCTCCCCAACCCTCCAAAAAAGTTGTAAGACCAGTAAAATGTATGTCACATGATTTTTATGGGTGCTGTAAATTGGGAACCCTTTACTCAAATATCCTCAAACTTTGGATCACTAAATCTAGTCCAGATTCCATGAGACAAAGCAATTTTCAAGACAGTCTGATGAAGCATGTAGCTTTTAGAGCACTCAGAAAAATCAGCTGTTAAACAGTAAACTAATCTCAACCTTAATTATAGTGGTGCTACTGCTCCACTGTAATAACTCGTCCCTGAATTGATACCTCCAAGATTTGGGGTGGGGTTTTCTAAAGCACTCAACATTGACCAAACTCTGATCCCATTGAAGTCAACGGTAAACACTGCGTTTGTAAAGCCTTGTTATAATCATGTTCCATTCAATCAGGTTTGAGATAGCAGTTGTCTCTTGGTAAGAAGTGAATTTACATAGCGACAATGGAAAAATATTTTGCAACTCGCTAAGATTAAGTTTGGACCATTAATTTAGTGGCAGAGGCTCAGAAGTACGGGGCATTTACAGACCTTTTCATTCTAAGCTGTAATTGTTTCCTTTTTCACAATCTGTCCTAACTGACTGATATTCCAGCACTCTCATATGTGTACAGCTCATTGGATGACTGGCAAATTAGAGAACGTAGATGACTTCTTTAGAGCCCATTTGCCACGCCATGCGCTGAGTAACTGTAGAGAACAGTTTACTACTGAAAGGCAAATACACCATCCCTCCACAAGCACATTCACAACTACCTCTCCAAAGTACTGGACACATTTTAAAAGTCAATGTACCCTTGGCATTAGGACCGCTCAATCAAAACACCACTATCTATAAGAGAGACATCTATTTACTAGAGATACATTTAGAAAGGGGGTAAATAATTTGGAGCAAACAGAAGAGCCTGTGTCTGTGAAGAGTGTTAATAATGTATCATATGCTATCTGATCCTTTTCACCTACCAAAGTCATTTAATGTATTTTTGAAGCAGCACTTGCATATTTTAATGCTGGAGCTGGGTAAATTAAAAATAATCAGTGTCAATAATAATGATGTTATTTTAAAGGTAATCTGCACATGCAGATTAAAATCATAAGGAAAATTAAAACCATTCATGTGCCACGCAAAAGGCCGTTTGAAATAAAATAATTTTAAATCTATATTTAGAAGAGGTAAACTTAGTGTTTCTACTGAAGTTAGATGAAACACAGGACCACAGAATTCAATATAGGAATGATTTTTTCTCATCCTAAAAAAAGTCCAGCCATTCCATACTCTAGGGGCGCTAGACGAGGTAGAGAGATAGATGGATTTGGGGATCTGGGGAAAGAGTATGGAAATGACCAAGTTTTATTTTTGATGGTGGAGGAAGAATAGATTACTTTACCTAAGGAATGTTACATGTATTGCCAGCTGAGGTGCAATATCTCTCAGGTGCTCCTTATTCAAGTTTTTGCAGCACACATCACTGAATACATTCATGGGTAAAAAGCAGAGAAATAAACACGCATCTTCTCATCACTATACTAATTAAAACAGGTCTGTCTCAAAGGAGGGTCTGAGTGTACTGGGAGAACAGCAGTCATGACTACACCATTATATCGCCAGGATTTCACTGCTCACTACAACAGGCTGAGGAGCTCTAGATTAAGTGACATGCACAATTTACATACAAAATTGAAAACTTGAGCGCATCACAATTCACAGTTTTTCCTTTCCCTTTCTTGATTAGCATGCTTAGTTCCCTGTCAAGTTCTTAGCAGCCACACTAACAGTAACAAACCGCAGCAGAAGCAAGACTGATTTGAAAATTGTTATTTTGCCTGCCAGCCTGAGAAAAGAAGCCAGAGGTGCTTTCCATGTTACGAATGTTAAAGGCTGGCTATTCTCCACTGCAGATGAACATTGGAATTTTGATACTACATTTTGCTGAATTCCTGTCAGATTATTCTTTAGACCCCTAATTACACTTCCTAAATCATAAATGTAATGGGGATAATTATTCTGATTTTAGTGCACCTGGTATTCTGAAAAAACAATTGCTCAACACGTCTGCAAATGCTCTCACTATAGTAAATTAAAGGTTCTAAGACACATAATGACAAACATTGTCAAAGACAACTAAATGCATTTTTGGGGTCATACTTCTCAATAGCCAGATTAAAGTCATTTGGGTTCATCAAAATTTCCTTGAGAAGGTATGTTCTAGAAGGTGCATGCTATCCATTTCCAGTGGAGATCAGCATTAAACTCTTACTTCAAGTCACAAATCAAAATGAATCTGGTGGCTTCACCCTAATCTACTATGTAAAAGCATCCCACCACTCAGCACAACTGGCAGGCTTTGCTCGAGTGAGGCTAGGATGGGGATGTTGCTGCAGATTAAAACTGAGTTGCATTGGCATAGTCAGACAGGAGAAGCTTTTATATGCTCAGTCTCAGGATCAAGCCAATGCTGTTAACAACTCCCTGAAGTGTACTACATTCACTCAGTCAGAAACTTTTAATTAACAAAATGGCACAACAAAATAAGTGTTCCTAACTGTAAGTGTGCTGCAAGCATTAATAAAATGAGCCCATCACATCTTGTGTTCTGCTGTTCTGTCCATCCATGCTGCAAGTCCATCCAAGTCTATTAAAATAAATACAGTTGGGATTAAGAACAGTTGTTCTGGGGCTAGTAGACCATCCAGTTGTTTGAAGGTATTCAGATCCAGGGTTCATCCTTGTGCCCAGATCCTCAACATTCAGACCACAATCTGGGTTTTGATTTCATCTCCACTCCCGAAAGCCTGGAAGAGTTTGGAACTGGAGGTCTGGCCCCTTATAGAGATATGGTCCATTAGTAAAATATGGACCTAGATCTGTGAATTCTCCAAGCACCCTCTCCTCCAATATTTCAGGATATTCAGAACTGGGGTTTGGGTTCATGTTTAAAGATGAGCTAATTAAAGAAGCCTTTGATGATTTTTATCAGTTATTTCATTCCTAACAAATTTCAAAGACAGCACAAGCTGTATGTTCACACTTACTTAATTCTATTAATTGCAGTTTTTAATTGTAAAAGTCTAGTTATGATGGTGGAATTAAGCACCAAATTTGCATCCTACTTAATCTAGGTTCCTGGTGCTGACCAGCTCAGTAATTATTAATCCTTAGCCAGTTTTTAGTGGAGTTAACAGCGAAGCTTCCACTGACTTCAGAGGCAGGACCAGGCCTTAGGTTAAGAGGCATTTCAGGCAAGAAGGCTGAGCTCTTATTCTATTCTCTATAAGAACCAGAAAAAATAGAAGTTTTTAAAAATGGAACCCTGAAGAATCCTGCAGTAATAGAAAAAACTGTTTTAGAGTCTGCTCAATTTCTAGCTAACCTGTTCAGTCAGTTGAACAACTGTCAATTTTTCCTGGATGACCAAGCACAACAGAGCTTATGACAGTTCTCAGTCATTGCCTTTCTTTTAGTGAATTCTTGAGACAGAGGAAAGTTACCTCTTGGAGGTCAGAAAGTGTAGGGATAAAGTGAGAACTGTCAAAAGCCAAGCAGAGCTGGACCTTGCAAAGGAAATTAAAACCAATAGTGAAAGGTTCTATAGACATAAAAAGAAAAAGAAAACAAGGCAAGACGTGGGACCGCTAAGCATTGAGGATGGGGTGGAGATTAAAGATAACCCAGGGATCTCCCAATACCTAAACCAATACTTTGCCTCAGCTTTTAATAAGGCTAATGAAGAATTTAGGGGTATTGGCAGAGTGGCTAATGGGAATGAGGATATGGAAGTAGAAATTACCACATCTGAGGTGGAAGTCTTAATGGGACTAAATCAGGGGGCTCGGATAATATCGATCCAAGAAGATTAAAGGAACTGGCACATGAAATTGCAAGCTTAATAGCAAGGATTTTTAATGAATCTGTAAACTCAGGGGCCATACTTTATGACTGGAGAATTGCTAAAATAGTACCTATTTTTAAGAAAGTGAAAAAAGCTGATCTGGGAACTAGAAGCCTGTATGCAAAGTGTTGGAACACATTTTGAAAGAGAAAGTAGTTAAGGACATAGAGGTAAATGCTAATTGGGATAAAATATAACATAGTTTTACAAAAGGTAGATTATGTCAGACCAACTTGATCTCTTTTTAGACAAAGAAAATGCAGTAGATCTAATCTACCTGGATTTCAGTAAGGCATTTAATACAGTTCCACATGGGAAATTATTAGTTAAATTGGAGAAGATGGGGATTAATATGAAAATTGAAAGGTAGGTAAGGAACTGGTTAAAGGGGAAACTACAACAGGTCATACTGAAAGGTGGGTGAACTGTCAGGCTGGAGGGAGGTTACTAATGGAGTTCCTCAGAGATCAGTCTTGGGTCCAATCTTATTTGTGGAAGCAGAGAAAGAACTGACAGGAAGGGGATGCAATACATGACAGTTCGTTAGCAAGAGTCAGGCTAACTGTAACCCTGATAACGCGAGATTTGTAGAAGCGAGGATTGTGTGAGGCGGGTGAGAAAGAACTGTGTAAGAAGTCATTATGACCTGGTATAGATAAGGTGTAGAAGACCTTGTGTAGATAAGGTATAGAAAATATTGTATGTTGGCAAGAGTCAAAACAAGTGAGGAAATGAGATATCAAGATGGCCTATGTATAAACAAAATGCAACTGTTGCTCATTATTGTCTGTAACAAAAGGTATAAATGCTTGCTGTAATTGTTTACCTGTTGAGAGACCTGCTTAGCTCTCTCCCTCTGCGCAATTGTGAGAGTTAATAAAGCATCTGACTTGCTATACCTAAACAAATAGTGAGAACTCTGTTTTTCTCCGACAATTTGGGGGCTCGTCCGGGATGGCAACGCCCGCAGAGGCACCGGCAGCTGCTACGGATCGTTCCCCTTCGAACCCCATGGCGCCACAATAGAGGTAGGAGACCTTTTGAAATTTCTATTGGGGTGTCGGAGGAGGACTGTCCGTGGGGCCGTCTGTCCCTGTTGGGCTCACGCCATCCGAACTTATTGACTGTGCAGCAAGGTCAGATGCTGAGCGGCGTAATAGGGGAATTGTTTGCCGCCCCCTGTATGCATATGCTAGGTGTATAGGGTTTGCACCTGTGTTGAGGGGTTGTTACCGCCTCAGGAGGGGTTTTTACCGCCTCGAGTGATGCATCGAGGTACTTGGGAATAGTACCTGGAGGTACTTGGGAATAGTACCTGGAATAAGGCCTTGGTATGTGTGTGTGTGTGTGTGTGTACACCAGTGTGAATTGAGTGTTACCGGAAGACGCCCAGAGTACTCTGCAAAGTCTTTTGGCTCGTGACCAGAACTACTCTAATGCAAGCCCGGTAGCTAGAGGATCTTTTAGGAGATCCGACCCATGGTGGGCTAACTCGGCCTGGCATCGTCCGGCGAGGAGGTTAATCTGTGTTCAAGGTCAAGAATCAATGCAGACCAGGCTAAGTACAAAGAAAAACTGCTTTCGGCCCCAGCTGACTGTGAAAAAATATAGACATAGTCAAACCAAAGGCAATACAAGTTACAGTGCTGAGATTACATTTGCAAAGCTTAACTGTCCAGTGAGATCCAACAGTCTGCCTTTGCGACCCTGGAGCCGGCGTGGTTTGGGGAAGCTGAAGAAGCCAGAGGCAGCCGGCCTGGACTGGAATCACTGAAAAGACGCCCCAGGAGACCTCAGGGTGTAAAAGAACTGCCCTCCCAAGAGAGGAAGCAAGTTGGAGATTGCACAGCACCTTCTCTGAACGTTATACACAGACGTGGCCAGTCTGGACGTACGTGTGTGAGTATGAAAGTGTGCCTACTCTCAGCCGCAGTAAGTCTGAGAACCGGAGAGGGATTTAGCATTCCTCTTTCCACCCCGGTTGACCGGGAAGGGTGTCAGGTGGATCTACCCCAGTCGTAGCAGGACTGGACAATAGAGAAGTTGGAGAAAAGGGAAGAGTTGTGTACTTGATAACTAGAATTGAGCAATTAAGAGCATAGATCATGAACCAGGCAGCAACTCAAACCTACGCCCAGGGCAAGTTGCAAGCCTTGAGACAGTACTTCCAGGCAGAAAAGGAAGCACTGGCTAAGCAAGTACCGGTCCTTCAGGGACTTGTCAGAATTTAACCATTTGTGTTTGCATATGCTATAACAGCAGTGTGTTTGCCACAAGAGAAAATTGAATAGTTAAATGCCAATGGGTCATGCGTTTTGCCCAAGTGGCAAGCCTCACGAGGGAGGACTCGGGTAGCCTTGTGAGTAAGAATGTTTAAGAGAAGAGACTAGGAAGGGTAGGGGCTAGTTGAGAAGCCCACCCTCCTATCTAAATTGGTAGTGAAAAAGCTGGTGCCCATGGAAGGGACGGTTCAGCGAGAAAAGCAGGATCGGGCCCAAGCGGGCAGGTAATAGATAGAGAGATTGGAGAACAGGTTGGAAACTTTGAGGGCATAGTGGAAGGAAAGGAGTAAGTAATTATAAGCATGGGGATTTCAAATCCCCAGGATAATAATTGAAATGGTAAAATGTGTGTAAGACAGAGTCTTTGTACCAAGGTGCAAGGCTCTCCTTTCTTCTGCTGAATAAAGCAACTCTTCCTTATCCCTGTCTGGCTGTTATTGGCTCTCAGCTAGGTGGACCCGATATTTTGGTGACAGTTATGGCAACTCCGGTTAATGAATTTCTGTCTTATACATTTAGGTGTTAGGTGTGTGGACGGAACTGAGCCTCTCATTCGTAATTCCTCAGAGTGGAAGCCATCGCGTGCAATGAAGCTCTGAGGTCGAATTGGGATCCTTCTGTCCCGTCCCTTGTAGCGGTCAGTATTAGTAGAAATTCCTGTAATAGGATCCTATTAGGCCATAATTCCCTCTGTTCTCTGTGTAATTCTCTGTTAGAGTGTCAGCAGGCAGATGGGTGGGTCTCTGGTAAAACCCTCTAAGGATAGCCTTTTGAATTATATGTTAAGTAAATGGCTTTTACCCAGTGTTCAGGAAAGAATAAAGATTTGAATTTGTTTTTGGGTAACAAAATAGCAGATAAAAGATCTGGTAAAAAGAGAGAGAAGAACAGTGCCCCTGGCTCTGTGTGGTCGAGCTGTCACTTTACTAGGGGTGCATGGAGATTTTGTAAGCACAAAAGAAACAGTTACACCTTGTGTAGAAATTGATGTGGCTAGTGTTGTGGAAATTGAATTGTGGAGAGGATGTGCATTTTCCCCAGAACATGTGCAGTGTATATTGTAGCAGAGGTAAAAGAAATGCAAACCTACCAATATAGGTTGTGTTGTCTCTTTCAGATCACTGGGTGTTTCAAAGCAGGAGTTAGAAGTAAAAGGAAATCAAAAGTCTGGGAAAGTTAATTGTGACTTCTTAAGTAAGAATTTTTAAGCTGTGGATAGCTTTGGATCTGGAAGCAAGCCAGAAAGCATCTGTATTAATGCAATTTTCTAACTAATAAGGTAGAAGCCACTGAAACCTGGGCTGCCTATGAAACAAATACAAGGAAATATGGGGTAATTCCTCTGTTTTGTCTAAAATCAACAAGAGTATGTGTGTATATAAAGGAAATATTTTAAGCAATGACTGACTACCCAGAAGGGGTAGACCTCTGTTCTTTTGTCTTTCAGATCATCAGAGAAAACGGATGCCAGCTGAACAGCATTCAATGTACCATGCATTTACTGGTACAATAGGAATTATTTTTGTGTTCTTTGTCCTGTCTTGTGGTGTTTGTCTTGTGGCCAGAATTGTTGGGTTTAATATTTTCATAAGACAGTCTAGTTCAAAATTAAATAGAAGGGTTAAATCAAAAAGCAGATACTTGTTTTTATTCAACTTGGAATACAAAAAGTGTTTGGATAAATCAGGAAAATGTGATATGCTAAAGTCTAATACAGTTGCTTAAGTAAGAAAAAGAAACTTCATTGGCCAGATTTTTTTTTAATTGAAAAAAAATTGTTGTTAAAATTTGCATACCAACAGTCTTTGGAAGCAAGGACATGGAAGGTTAACCCACTCCCCATATTGCCCATGGGATCCTTCTGGCTACTTCAGATTTCTAGCCAGAGGGCTGGGGAGGGAGGAAAGCTATTGGACACCTGAGGTTGTACCGAGTGGACTCCTCAAAAGTGGGTGTGCTTGTTCTGGTTTGTTGCTACAAAGCTCTGTAATAAAGTTATTTTACTGGAAGGTGTACATGGCATACATTGAATAATAAGACTAATGTACTGTATAATGGCAATGTGTATGTGTTCATTGTTGGGAAAAGGTGTATGAGTGAAAAGTAGAAGTTTCCTTTGTAGGTTAAAAGAAGCCAAGAAGGGGAGAAGGAAAAAGAACATAATGAGTTAACTGAGGAAAAATAGCTAGCAAGCTCAGTCCAAAGATAAGATGCTGGCACCATCCAAGGACACTGCCCACAGCTAAGACTTGGCTGATAGCCAAGAAAAGGGGGGCCTGAATGTGCCCAAGCAACTATGAGATCTGCAAAACACTGCCAGGCATTAATGAAATGTGTTAGGTTTCTTTTCTCACAGATAAAAGAAGTGCTACCCAAAGACCCTAGCAGCCCTGCCATTCATTGAAACAAGGAGACTGAGTCTACGTAAAGTCCATCAACGAAAGACTGCTTTGGCTCCACACTGGAAAGGCCCTTTCCAAGTCCTGTTAACCACCACCACTATGAAGTGCCAAGGACTACCTGCCTGGACCCATGCTTCTCACTGTAAAAAGACCCCTCCACCTCGGGAGGACTCTCCGACTGATGATAAGCCTATTTCTCCTTCTAGCTCTGCTGTGTCTTCTGGACAGCAGGAAAAAGAAAGAAAGAAAAAAAAGACAAGGTGAAGTGCTAGTAACCTCTCCCTTGTCCACTGACAGACCTACTGTGCCTCTGGATTTTTCTAGAAGAAGCAAAACCATTACAGGGTGATGTGCTAGTAACCTCTCCCCTGTATGATGCTAAACCACACTGTTTCAGGAAAAGAGAAGAAAGAACACTTGCTTCATTGAAACCACAAAGTCCAGGGATTCCTGACTACAAGAGACATTAAGAACTGACCCTGGTGAAGAAACAAAGAATTATACACTGGCAGGAAGAAACTTGTGGGACCCATGCTTGGGAACGTGGTATTGATTGGATTTTGGGGTTTATTCTACAGGCTGCGCCCTGTGTTTTGGATAAGTCCTTCAGCATGTATTGCCCTCCCTAATTGGATTTTAAATGATAAGTACCAAAGGCACCTTGTTGCCATTGCCCCTGCCATCTCCTCCATTACACTATTACCCCTGTAACACATCCAAATACAGACAATGCCATATATTTGATAAAACCAATGACTAAGGCCTTCACACTTTAGTGATTTATTTAAATATTGTTTGAAAAATATATATTTTTAAGGTTCAGGATATCCCATATAAGCGAACAATTGAATGGATCAGTGGAGATAAAAGTATATGATATCACTACCAGTGAACCCCAAGAATTTATAATTGCTCACAGGGGGCTGCCATTAGATTAGCACAACAGAGGGCTTGGGTTATTTCCTCTAGAAAGAAGAGAGACTTGACCGGATCCCTTTGGGATGGGGCCAATAATGCAGCAGCAGTTTGGAATATTTTTAAGAACCAAGAACATGATGAGAAATTGGGGCAACTAGAGAAGGCCATTGGCCTTGTTTCTGGAGCACAACTAACCCAGGTACAGGCTGGAGTTGATGAGTTACATGTTATTTCCGCCCTTAGTTCAATGACCCAGAAGTTGCTGACAGAGATGGTATTGAATATCACTGAGGCTGGGAAGGCATTGCAGTGGGATCTAGCATGCTCAGAGATTCAGGATTTCTTGAATGACCAGCTAATGGCCATTCGGAATGATCTAGAGCACCAGGCTTGGCCCACTGCCCTTACAGACACATCAGGAGTACCATCTGATCTGTGGCCATGGAGACATACTTGGAAACTTTCTGGGTGGAAGTGTGGACGTTCTCAGTGCTCCTTCCAAGCATATGGACCGGTTCAGGGGGTGTGGGCTCCCACATACCGAATCCTGCCGGGTCCATGGGGAGGATGCATGCGGGATTGGGTAATTCACCGAGACATCTGGGAAATTAGACCTCCTGGTATGCCCAATCGATTTTTAGTCAGTGCTCCTGGGATTACATCTGACATTTGGATGGGGTTAGGGAGTCAATGGACATTTTGGCCGTTACAACCCCCACAGCTTCAGTGTATCCGTAAACTGAAGCCAGGAGAAGTTGTTACTCTTCATGACTACGTTTGCTGGGAGGGTAGGGGACAAGGAACTACCCTGACAGGACACTTATTTTTTTAAGCTAATGATAGCTGTGTGTATGTTAAAGCCACCACATTGCAAGACATACATTTTAATCTCATTACCACTGCAGACAATCATATTATTTACTGGCCTGCAGATAGAATTTTGCAAGTAGTCCTTAGGTTCCAGATACCCTTTAATTGGACTAGTTTAGTACTTGATCGATTTCAAAATTTGCTTTCACTGTTACCAGAGGTTCAGAAAATCTCTGAAGTACAAGGGCAAATTCACATGCTTCAAAATATGTATCAAGTTAAAAAAGTATGCCTTTCAGACAGCTTATAGAGTATCCACCTTATGTACTAAGTATGATGTATTGTGTTATATGACTAAGATTGTACAACAACCCCATCATATTATCGCTATGGGAATGTTATTGCTTGTGTTGTGCAGGAGTATGTTATTGTTGTTGTAAAGGACGTAATAATAGTAATACCTTTCTTGTCCATGCTCATCATGCATTGTCATTACATCCAATCAAAACCCCTAAGGTTGAAGCATCTGATGTAGAATCTGAATTCCGAGATTTAATGCAAATAGAGATTTGAAAATGTTTGTTGTACTAGTAGTACAAAAGGGGGGGTTGTGGAAGCAGAGAAAGAACTGACAGGAAGGGGATGCAATACATGACAGTTCGTTAGCAAGAGTCAGGCTAACTGTAACCCTGATAACGCAAGATTTGTAGAAGCGAGGATTGTGTGAGGCGGGTGAGAAAGAACTGTGTAAGAAGTCATTATGACCTGGTATAGATAAGGTGTAGAAGACCTTGTGTAGATAAGGTATAGAAAATATTGTATGTTGGCAAGAGTCAAAACAAGTGAGGAAATGAGATATCAAGATTGCCTATGTATAAACAAAATGCAACTGTTGCTCATTATTGTCTGTAACAAAAGGTATAAATGCTTGCTGTAATTGTTTACCTGTTGAGAGACCTGCTTAGCTCTCTCCCTCTGCGCAATTGTGAGAGTTAATAAAGCATCTGACTTGCTATACCTAAACAAATAGTGAGAACTCTGTTTTTCTCCGACATATTTAACATTTTTATTAATGACTTTGGCACAAAAAGTGGGAGTGTGCTAATAAAATTTGTGGATGACACAAAGTTGGGAGGTATTGCCAATACGGAGGAGGACTGGAATATCATGCAGGAAGATCTAGATGACCTTGAAAACTGGAGTAATAGAAATGGGATGAAATTTAATAGTGCAAAGTCATGCACTTAGGGACCAACAAGAAGATTTTTTTGCTATTAGCTTGGGATTTATAAGTTGGAAGTGACAGAGGAGGAGAAAGACCTATGCATATTGGTTGATCACATGACAACTATGAGCTGCCAATGTGATGCAGCCATGAAAAAGGCTAGGATGCACCAGGTGAGGTATTTCCAGTAGAGATAGGGAAGTGTTAGTACCATTATACAAGGCACTGGTGAGACCTTCTCTGAAATACTGCAGAGAAGGGCTCCTAGGATGATCAGAGGAATGGAAAACCTGCCTTACGAGAGGAGACTCAGACAGTTTGGCTTGTTTAGAGTAACCAAAAGAAGGCTGAGGGGAGATATGATTGCTCTCTATAAATACATCAAAAGGATAAATACCAGGGAGGGAGAGGAGTTATTTAAGTTAAGTGCCAGTGCCATAAGGACAAATGGATATAAACTGGCCATCAAGAAGCTTAGACTTGAAATTAGATGAAGGTTCCTAACCATCAAAGGAGTGAAGTTCTGGAACAGCCTTCCAAGGGGAGCAGTGGAGGCAAAAAACCTAACTGGCTTCACGACTGAGCTTAATAAGTTTATGGCAAGGATGGTATGATGAGACTGCAGACAATGGTATGTAGCTGATCTGCGACTGCTAGCAGCAAATATTTCCAATGGCCAGAGCTAGGACACTAGATGCGGGACAAGGGCAGCACTCGGAGTTACTACGGAGAATTATTTCAGAGGTGTCTGTCTGGTGGGTCTTGACCCTGCGTATCAGTTAGAACCTGAGCATGTGGGCTAATTGGAGTCGGGAAGGAATTTTCCCTTGGGTCAGATTGGCAGAGACCCTGGGGCACAGGTCACTTGCAGGTTTAAACTAGTGTAAATGGTGGATTCTCTGTAACTTGAAGTCCTTAAATCATGATTTGTGGACTTCAGTACCTCAGCCAGAGATTAGGGGTCTATTACAGGAGTGGGTGGGTGAGGTTCTGTGGCCTGCAGTGTGCAGGAGGTCAGACTTTCTCACCGCAAAGATTCTAATGGCCATTTCTCTCACATGACAGCTTCTTGACTTATCCATTCTCAGCCCCATAGTACTTTTCTACCCCATCATTGTAAGGCTTGATACACTGACCATTGAAGTCAATGGAAAGAGTTCCACTGACATCAGTGAGCTTTGGATCAGGCTCACAATCCTAAAAGATTGTCTTCCCGCTACACTTCCTCACTCTTCACCTTCCCCTCTCCTTCATTTTGGATCCCCTGGAGTGTCTTATTCCAAATGTCATGTTCCTCCCCTTTGTAGTTCCCAATGAATGGCTTCCCATTCTCTCCAGAGATCCCCAATGGAATTTGCGTCCTCCTTTTCTGCTCCCACTATCACATCCCTTCTCAAGAACTTTCCAATGGCACTTTCCTACAGACAGTTTTGCACAGAAAATTGTCCCTCATCCCCCATGTTGCCTGTCCCACACAGGCTCCCCAGCAGCTCACATATTTCCAGTAGGGAACCTGAAACCATCTGAAATTGAGATTTTTTTCTGATGTTAGTTAAAATAACCTACCAATAACATTGGACATAATCATTGTGGAAAATGTACTATACTTTGTTCTGTGTTGTATGTCGGATGAATATTAATAGCTACTGATCTATTATTATGTGCACTATTTATTTGTTTGGAAAGACTGCTTTTCTTTAGAGGCAGGGGAAGTTCATCAGTACTAGGTAGAACTAGAGTCACAACAACAGTAGTATAGACGACAGCCAAAAACGAAGTGGCTCATTTTTTGCTATTGCATAGAAAAGCCAACCATTTAAGTAGCATCCCAGCCTGATTCACCACCCCAGATACTTTGCTAAGCAACAACAAATAATTAAGCCCTCTGATGCTAATGACCTAACGAGGGAATATTGTACACTACAGTATAAAGCGAGAAAAGCTACATAAAATATTATTTATTCCACTGTCAGGAACAAGAGCTGCCTCAACTAATTCAGAAGAGCTAGTGAAGGACTATGGTCCACAATATAACAGCAAACAGCTCAATATTTGCCAACCTCACAAACCTGGTCCAGCTTTTATTTGCTCCTGACGGTGTTTCTGCCAGGTGCATTACACATTTGAACACACACACATAATATTCAGAAATGCTTTATTTACTTCCCCCGTCCTCTTCCAATATAGAAATGTGCTAAGAATGCCAACAGCAGGGCACTGCAATCTCACCACATTCCCATTTCTTTTAGAAGCTCTCTCTTGTTTTATTCCCCCAGGGGGGTACATTTCTGGGTGGTTGGTGTGCTAGGTTTTCACAGAACTTGCCATGTGGTTTTTATTGTCAGTAGAATGACTCTAAAGCTGCTTCCCTGTTACTACAACAAACCTGCTCCCTGCGTTTCATTCAAATTTATCTGTTGAGGATTTGACAAAAATGTGTATTGTTGTCCCCACTACAGGGCCAATTTTGCTGCAGTAGAGCAAGTTGTAGTCTATTCAGAGGCCACTCACAACCATCTGCCACCCTATGCAAAACGTCAGTGTGCCCTTCCTCATAGGTGTACAGCAGCAGATTTGGCCAGTGGCCAAATCTCAGTGAATGGTGTTACAACCTGATGCAGGGGGTCAGAATGCCACTCGGTTTGACCCAGCCACCCCTCTGTCATGATGGAGGAGTGTCAGGCCAGATCCGTCACCCTATCCTGGTGCACAGAAACCTATCACCCTAGGCAGCTGCTTAGTTTGGCTATAGCTAAAGCAGCTTCCTCATAAGCAAAATTGCTAGATCAGGACCAAATCCCCACCTCTCCAGCACAAAGTGTGGTATATTGAAAACTGTGTTAAAATGATAAGCTATCACTTTAACTTATAAGGGGTTTCCTGGTCCTGATTACAGGTTAAGGGGCTCAGTAGGGAAGCATGCAGTCTGGGTCTTTCAGCAATCAGCAGACAGTCTGCAAAAAGCCAGCCTAGAGCAAGGTGGATGAGTTGTCCCTCTCTGCCTTAGGGAGCAGCTTTCTTTCTCTCTCTACTTGTGGTTCTTGTTTGCTAAGGTCCTGTATTTCAAGAAATGAAGTAGTGTTACAATGCAACCTTCCAGCAAGAGCATTTATGTTATCTATTTTATCTGTTTGTAGATTATAAACATAACAAAAGTTTGTAGACACACCATGCTAAGCCCTTCTAAGGCAGTTTAGATGGGACAGGAATCCTCACCTCGTTCTGGTGGATTGGATGGAGACGTTATCCACTGCTCCTCCAACAATGCATGGGCTGAGCAGCAGCTGGGATCTCCCTCCCTGTGGATTCACCAATCACAACCTCTTCCACTGTTTCCTTCTTCCCATCTCATCCTCACCCGCACCCAGAGACTTCACCCTTGTGGAGCAAATCTGTTCCCTTGTCAACCAAAGAGTGTCCTCCCCAGCCTCAGCACCTCTCAACTCCTCCAATGAGGGACCCCAAGGGAGTTAGGAGAGGAGCCAAGGGAAGGAAGGAGGAGAGTGCTCTGGAGAAGCTGCCCAGTTTGTGTGAGCGTGAGATACTATAGGGAGAGGACTACTAATGGAATAGGGGTGGACTGATAGATCAGGGATTGATCATGGACTGTTGGAAGGGCGGAATTGCAAGGGGAGATAATTAATCAACTGGGATGGGAGAGATGAAGTGATTAGAGTGGGAGAGAGGATGTGCAGTGAGGACAATTGGTGTAACACACATAGAGATGATCGATGTACATATGGGGGATCATCTTGTCATGTCCTCATACTGCTTCCCACCACATCTGTGCACATGTGTTTACCCAATCATTGCACTCCACCAGGTCACTGGAAGAGCATTTGTGCTCAAACAGCTGGCATTACAGGAGATGCTTCGTATTTTGAGGCTCTCTGTTGCAGTCCCAGGTATTGGGGCCAGTGATGAAGCACCACTTGGCTGTCACATCTCTAGACAAGCCAAGTCCAGTGTGGAGTCGATGAAGGTCATGCCATATAGTCCAGGGCTGATCTGCAATGGATGGCAGGTGCTCGACTGGTGGGAGCCAGAGTGCACAGGCTGCAGGGTTATTCTCTACTCTTGTTTGCCATAACTGAACACTTGTCTGTGTGACAATGTTAGAGGTTTAACAATGGCAAGAAAACTGTGTCATGACTTCAGTGTGCGAGATTAACTGATGAAATTGGGGAACTAATGTATTTGTAGTATCTGTGTGATGAGGCACCTACATTTGGTCTTTAAAATCTGCAGGAAATTTGCATTAAAAGTTTGCAAAGTCAGCTCATCAACAATGTGGAGTCTCCCAACAAACAGCATGACCCCATTCTGTGTTTAAACCCTACAGCTCACTGCAGAGTTCACAGACTGTCGATGAAGCCAAGAATGAGCTTCCTTTCCGAAGACCCCAGCGCAAGGTTCTAGCTGTACTAAAAGCTTTAGAGCTGTCATCAACAAATCGTATTGTTGGTAGACTGGCTGATGCAGAAGAAAATGATCCAAGTGGTCACTCTCATGAAGAATTTCTAACCAGTGAACCAGCACCTTGAGTGGGGCCTGAACTAGCAAATGTAGAGAAGGTAATAATATATGGAGATATACCTATCTCATAGAACTGGAAGGGACCTTGAAAGGTCATCAAGTCCAGCCCCCTGCCTTCACTAGCAGGACCAAGTATTGATTTTGCCCCAGATCCCTAAGTGGCCCCCTCAAGGATTGAACTCACAACCCTGGGTTTAGCAGGCCAATGCTCAAACAAAATAAAGAGAAAGGGAGAGGAAAAGGCTAAATCTAGAACCAAAGAGAAAGGAAGCCAGGATGAACATTAAGGAGGAGGAAAGAGGCCAAGCTTTATTCCCTGTAAAGAGCAAGATTAAGATCAAGGAGGAGGAGGAAGAAAATGCCAAGCTGGAGTCAAAGACAAGACAAAAATGAAGCTCCAGAACAGAGCAAAGCACAGAATATTAAGAGAAACAGGATGGATAAGCGGGGCCGGCTCCAGGGTTTGGCCGCCCCAAGCAGCCAAAAAAAAAAAAAAAAAAAGCCGCAATCGTGATCTGCGGCGGCAATTCGCTGGGAAGTCCTTCGCTCCAAGGCGGAGTGAGGGACCGTCTGCCGAATTGCCGCCGAATACCTGGACGTGCCGCCCCTCTCCGGAGCGGCCACCCCAAGCACCTGCTTATCCCTGTGGATAAGAGATGGAATATTCCTTTCAGCCGGCTCCAAGGTTCGGGCAGCTATCCTGTTTTCCTAGTTGGAATTAAAAGTGTAGGTCTCATTAGGCTTTTTAATACCAGTGTACATCAACAATTGTGATTATAAATAGTCTCAGGCTCTGGCAGTATAAAGGGAATATAGAGTGTGTGTAAATGTAATTTATGCCCACTTTAAGGTTACTTTACAGAGCCAGAGCTGCATATAAGGCCTTAGTATCAACAAAACTAGGCCCTGGTGTTTCTCAGACTAGCTAATGCAGGTCTCTCTATACCCAGGAATAACGCTGCTTACTGTGCCGATTCCAGGTTATTACTCATAAAGCATTTACCTCTGCTGCAGCCACATATGTCCATGTCCATGTCCATGCTCCTAGTTCCTGCCTGCACCACCATGTAAAACAGATGGCTCAGAATATCTTCTGCTGTGCTCCACACTACTGCAAGGTAAACAAGAGACCATTTGATGCTTTCCCCAGCACCAAGCACCATGCTTTCCCCAACACCTGGAGTCAAATATTCAGGGTGCAAAATATTTTTAGAACCCAGGTGGGAGATGTCATTATGTCCAACTTTGAGGATTAGTTCCATTCATGTACATCCTTTGAGCACTTTGGGCCAGTATCGTTCAGCTGAGGTAATAGGCCATTAAAGCACTTTATTTGGTACAGCTTTGTGCTGAGATCACCAGGTGGGATATCTTGCCTATGAAATGTGAAAAAAATGACCAGGCCATTAGCAGGAATATGCTAAAGGAATAAAGGATCTGTATGAGTGGTTTGTTAGCAGCAAAAGTTAAGAAATTAGCAACTTGACACTAAATTTTAATGATCAGTCCTGCCTTTAAGCTTCAGTGGGAATGGCTGTAAAAGCTTTCCTATCCTACTGTATAAGAGGTGGCAACTGAAAGCAATTTCCATTACAGTGGTTGGCCTTTTTGCAGTGGTATATGCTGTTTACAATAGAAGAGACTTTGGCTGCTGAACAAACAAGCAGGATTTATATGCCAGATGCTGGTGCATATTGCTTTCTCTGGTTTCTGCATTTTAGTGGTATTTAGTAATAGGTTGAAGATGAAAATAAGTTCAATTAAAAATAAGCCACTTCAAACTGTATGGTAGCATACAAAAAAAAAATCATCATAGCTCAGAGAAATGAGAGGTAAAAATCATGTACCTAACGGAAAGGAAAATTGACCATGTGCGCTTAAACATGAAATATAGTTTACACATCTAATAAACCCACTTCATATGTAGTTTGCGGTCAGCCTGCAATTGCTGAGAACTACACAAATAAATGTTTATTTAAGTTTTGCCAAGGAAGCGTCTCTTTAACGGTTCAATTGTTGTGTAGTGGGAAGATGCCTGGCTGAGAATTTTAAACAAAGTAAAATAAACTTTTGATTAGCTGCTAATTACAGTACCAGATCCACCTACACCTCATTACTGCTGTTCTGCACATTGGGCCAGCCTGTTTTGTTTTTGTTTGTTTGTTGGTTGGTTGGGGGGAAAGGGGGATGTTTCATGGCCTGGAAATAAATGATATCACTGCAAAGGGCCTGGCAGATTTCTCTGAAATCTGAGAAATTACAGTAGACGTGAACCTACCAGACCAGAGTTAATTCTATCCAGTATATGTGTATTGAAGGTAAACACAGAATAGCTACAATGCAGCAAGATAGGAAAGTGGGAAGAAACTGAGAAGCAGCTTGGCTTCTCCAGGCTGGTCCAGTGGTCAGAGCACTGGTCATGGGCTTGGACTGGAGGAGTGTTGTGAGGATAGATACATTAAAGACCATGAGGTATTCAGATACTACAGTGCTGGGGTCAGTAAGTATCATAGGTAGAAAAGAGCACTGTAGTGGCCGGGGGGGAAGGGTGCAAAACATGTTCTATGGAAAGAAAGTCACACAGGCCTCTATTTTTTCTGCTTAGTGAAGGCAAACTCAGCTCTGCTATGGAACAGGAGATATGACTACTTGTATGTGAGTTACCAAAGCTTCAGGAATGAGAATACAAACTAAAGTCTATACAGTTAAGGCTAGTTGCTCTAGTCCTTGTGGTTTTGCATACATGGAAAATGCTAGGCTTGCGGCTGCAGAAATAGGTGATGACATTTCAGACATAGCGAGGAGAGACATAAATGTTCAGAGGAAACAGCTGTCAAATGTGCTTTGATTAGAGACAGATTCTAGCTGCCAGTGACACCTGCAGCCATACAAGTTATGTACCATTGGCAGGGTTGCCAAGTCATCAGGTTGGGCCCTCCCAGCCAAAGCCCAATTCGTGGGGGTGGGGAGCCCCAACCTGAGGTCTGGCTGCAACTGGTCAGGTATTGGTGCAGGAACCGGCCCCACGGCAGCAGCAAGGAGGGGGAGTGCTGGATGCCCCACTGCCTGATCCGATTTGGCCCCATCACCCCTCTGTCGTGATGGAGAGGCTGCTGGTCCAAACGGGAGGGACACTGCGACCCATATACACCAAGTCGCAATGCCACACACTCAGTTTTGGCTTTGCTGCTCTCTCCCTACCCCCCCCCCCCCCCGCCCCATGATGGAGGGGCTGCTGGGCCAAACCTGAGTCAGTAGTGGGGCAGCCAGCACTTCTCTTTCTTGCCTCTGCTGTGGGGCAAACTCCTGCACCAGGGCTCCCACCTGGGGGCCTGCCTGGCCTCTGGGGTGACCAGACAGCAAATGTGAAAAATCGGGACGGGGGGTGGGGGTAATAGGAGCCTATATAAGAAAAAGACTCCAAAATTGGGACTATCCCTATAAAATCGGGACATCTGGTCACCCTACCGGCCTCACCCTGCTTCCAGCAGTCCATGTCCCCTCTGCTCTGCCCGCAAGACTCACTCAGTGATAGCCTCAAGACCAGCTACAAGTACCAGGAGGGAAGCCTCAGTGAGTGCCCGCACAGGAGAGCTGGTTGGGAGAGGGGTGGTGGGATTTGTGCATTCCGGTGACAAATTTCCAGGGGCACCTCTGCTAGCTGCCAAATTAGGATCTGGATTTTGAACACAAAGTTCAGGGTGGTTGAGATTTAGATCTTGTGTATTCTAGATCTAATAAAGACTTGGATGGTCTTTTTTATCTGAATCAGAGAGTATGTGTAGATTTTCTAGAGACATTTGGTCTCACAATGTAGGTCTCCTTAAAGCACTGTCAACATGTAGGTTTTAGGTATTTATATTTTTTAACTGATAGCTCACCATTGGGCAAGGGAAGTAAGTGAAATGGGATTCTTTCAATACTGGGGCTGTTTGCAGATCACATTGTCCTGAAAGAATTTCTCTAGGGCTGCCATAATTACATACCAGGTGTTTCATTAAAATCTTTGTTTTCAGGGGATTTAAAGTATAGTAACTCATTTTAAAGTTTCTCCCCAAATTGAAGCTTGGCACATAATTAAGAATCAAACAGGGTAGGGCCTTATTTCCAAAGTGTCCCTTTGCTCCCCCGCCCCAAATAATAAAATGAATTATGAATTGTCAGCACTAGAAACTGAAATAATCAGTCTGTCTACAGAGCAAGGACAGCATAGGCAATAATAGTGAAAGCTTCATTTCAACTCTACACTATGTCTTAACTCTGTCCTGGATGGATACTCCCTGGGAGGAGAGTTGACTCTCCATGCCCTTTGAATCATTGGCCTTTCTCCTGAGATTGACAACAAGACAGATGTCAATTGTGCAGCTTCTTATTTGGATACCTTGCCACTAGAAACTGGACAAAGATGAATTTATTTAATCATGATATGGCCATAACAAGGAAGCCAAGAGCCTTTGTTTATGATTAACCTGGTCAGGATTTGAACCAGTGACGCCAGGTATCGTTAACACCACATGATTCTTCCAGTCCTTGCCATTCTTAACTGTAAAACCAGAACTGAATTTAGAGTTGTGCAAACTATTCAGTGTAAAATTGGAAGGAAGGAATGGTGGAGGTCCAGAGGGTAGGAGACTAAGCAGGGACTCAGAAAACCCAACTCTTGCTCTGCCACAGACTTCCTGTGTGATCCTGAGCACATCATTTAGTCTATCTGTGCCTCAGTTTCCCATCTGTGAAAGGGGATAATAGCACTTCACTAACCTCACAGAGGTGTTGTGAGAATAAATACATTAAAGATTGTGAGTCATTACGTAGTATGGTGATGGACACCAGATAAGCACCTACGGTAGATAAAATTAAAAACCACTTGTAATCTGCCCATGTTTTAGTTCATAGGGTTTTCATAAACATGCCATGTTCCATATAAAGGACCATTGTGAATCCATTACTTAGCATCAACCCACACTAACAGTCCTGCCGAAGTTGTGCCTTTTCAATCAAACCCCTCCACAGATGTGGCCCAACCTACCTGAGGAACTTTATGATCAAATCAGTCCATGTCTCAGATCTGATTTATCTGTGTTGGCTACCAGGGATTACTTATTATTATTAAATGGTGGAGTGATTTCTGCCTTGTTAAACTATGAGCTGCAGTCATTTGTTTAGTCTGTATTTACTCAAATCTGATTCAAGCTTGTTCATTGTTTCTTCAATTTATCTGAAGCCCTGGGGTGAAAACAAATTCAGTCGCTTTTTGCCTAAACTTGCAGAACTCTTCCCAGAAGTACAAAGACATAAATTGAATTGCTGTTTTCAGTCAACACCTTTTAAAAGACAGATCTCATTTCCCTGTTATTATTAGGCATTTAACAACCCTACTATAGTAGAGTAGCATACTTGACATAATTAAACCAACCTCATGGCAATTGAGTGATCCATGTCGCAGACTCGAAGTTGTTCTGAGTTGCAACTATTATAACTTGCATTTATATTGATTGTTCAGTTTGAAATGTTCAGTTTTGACTCAGCAAGAGGGTTTCTCCAAGAAAAAAAAGTGAACTACTTCCATTTCCAGCTTTCATCACTTCCCACTAAAAGTCCTGCCAGTCCCAACAGAGCGAACCTCCAGCCATACCCGGTGTTACATCTGGATTGGAAGACTAACTGAGTCATGTGGGAGGACAGCTACCCAGGGAAGTCTCACTAGATACACATAGAGAGACTAAGGGTCAAAATTGACCCTCCTATTGGATATTACCTATCTCTTACGTTGTGCCTTTTATTGATAGGTCTCAAAACACTTTGCAAAGGAGGTCGATATCATTATCTCCATTTAGCACATGAGGTAAATGAGGCACAGAAAGAAGTGACTTGTCCAAGTTACCCAAGAGACTAGCAACAGAACCTGGCATAGAACTCAGCTCTTCTGAGTCCCAGACCAGTTTACTAGACATGTTGCTTGCCCCAAGCCCATGTGTAATCACTAGCTCACTGAAGCCAATGGAGGTGGCACCTGCATATGCCAGGGCTAAAAGCTGCAGTAAAATATTCCAGTTGCTCAACTGGTATAAATTGGAATAGCTTCCTTGAAGTTAATGGAGCTGTGCCAAACTACACCAGTGAAAGGTCTGGCCTTTGTGTCTAACGAAAAGAGACTTCAGTTTACTTTTTCCCCCTGACTAGACAGAAGTCTAACTCTAATTTTAAAGTTAAAATCGTGTCCCTTCTTGAGAGTAGAGCAAATGCATTCTGAGCTATTATTTATCTTCTAACGGGTTTACAGAAACTGCAGCTTCTCATTATTCAAGTTTTAAGTTATGAGGGGGAAATGTTCTTTATGTAACTATATTTTGAATGCATTTGTTTGAATTGAGACAGAAATGTGGTGTATTCATCCCACTCCTTATGCATCTTTTGTTTTGTTTGGATTTTACCTGCCCCTAAACACTAGGCATGAATTTTCATTGAGCTGGCTTCTGTAACACCCATGTCCTACCATTTAACGTAGAACCAGTGAGGTGTACAAGTAGTTGAAGTGATTTATCCCAGTGAACACTGCCTTATATTTGCCCTCACTGAATTTTAAATGGCATTTATTACGGTGCTATCCATTCAACTATTGGAGTGAATTTCCCCTTGAAGTTCCCAACACGCTTCTTTAAACTGCACTAACCTAAATAATTTTATGTCATCTGCAGTTGTTACCAATGCCCTTCTTTTCCAGTTCACTAATAAATGCATTTAAGGTGGGCCCAGAGAGGAAGAATGGTCTAGTGGATAGGGCACTCATGTAGGAGTTGGTCAACCCATGTTCAAAATCTGCTGTGTCCTGTCCGTCCTGTGTGACTTGCATCAGTCATGCAGGCCTAAAGGCCTAAAGCTATTTGAGATGCATCCGAGGGTGTTGAAGGAATTGGCTCATGTGATTGCAGAGTCATTGGCCATTATCTTTGAAAACTCGTGGCGATAGGGGGAGGTCCCAGACATTTGCCTTTTTCCAATCGTCTCCATCTTTAAAAAAGGGAAGAAGGAGAATCTGGGGAACTACAGACCCGTCAGCCTCACCTCAGTCCCTGGAAAAATCATGGAGCAGGTCCTCAAGGAAACCATTTTGAAGCACTTGGAGGAGAGGAAGGTGATCAGGAACAGTCAACATGGATTCACCAAGAGCAACTCATGCCTGACCAACCTGATTGCCTTCTATGATGAGATAACTAGCTCTTTGGATATGGGGAAAGTGGTGGATGTGATATATCTTGACTTTAGCAAAGCTTTTGATACAGTCTCCCACAGTATTCTTGCTAGCAAGTTAAAAAAGTATGGATTGGATGAATGGACTATAAGGTGGATAGAAAGCTGGCTAAATTGTCGGGCTCAACGGGTAGCGATCAATGGCTCGATGTCTAGTTGGCAGCCAGTATCAAGCGGAGTGCCCCAGGGATTGGTCCTGGGGCCGGTTTTGTTCAACGTCATTATTAATGATCTGGACATTAGGATAGATTGCACCCTCAGCAAGTTTGCGGATGACACTAAGCTGGGGGGAGAGATAGATATGCTGGAGGGTAGGGATAGGGTCCAGAGTGACCTAGACAAATTGGACGATTGGGCCAAAAGAAATCTGATGAGGTTCAACAAGGACAAGTGCAGAGTCCTGCACTTAGGACGGAAGAATCCCATGCACCACTACAGGCTGGGGACCGACTGGCTAAGCAGAAGTTCTGAAAAGGACCAGAAAAGGACGTGGATGAGATGCTGGATATGAGTCAGCAGTGTGCCCTTGTTGCCAAGCGGGCTAACGGCATATTGGGCTGCATTAGTAGGAGCATTTCCAGCAGATTGAGGGAAGTGATTATTCCCCTCTATTCAGCACTGGTGAGGTCACATCTGGAGTATTGCGTCCAGGTTTGGGCCCCCCACTACAGAAAGGATGTGAACAAATTGGAGAGAGTCCAGTGGAGGGCAATGAAAATGATCAGGGACTGGAACACACAGGGCCAGTGCAAGGAAGTTTCACGCCCTAGGCAAAACTTCCACCTTGCACCCCCTCACCCCAGCCCTGCGGCAGCTCCCAGCCCCCCCCCCACCCTGAGGTGCCCCCTCCCATAACAGCTCCCCCCCCGGGTAGCCGTGTGGCAGCTCCCCACCCCAGCTTACCTCTGCTCCGCCTCCTCCCCGAGCACACCGCCCCCGCTCTAATTCTCCTCCCTTCCCAGGCTTGCGGTGCCAAATAGCTGATTGGCACTGCAAGCCTGGGAGGCGGGAGAAGTGGAGCGGCAACCGTGCACTTGGGGAGGGGGCGTAGGAACGCTGTAAAAAAAATTGGGGGCACCGCTTTTTGGCGCCCCCAAATCTTGGCACCCTAGGCAACCGCCTAGTTTGCCTTAATGGTAGCACTGGCCGTGGGGGCACATGACTTACAAGGAGAGGCTGAGGGAACTGGGCTTGTTTAGTCTGCAGATGAGAAGAATGAGGGGGGATTTGATAGCAGCCTTCAACTACCTGAAGGGGGGTTCCAAAGAGGATGGAGCTCGGCTGTTCTCAGTGGTAGCAGATGATAGAACAAGGAGCAATGGTCTCAAGTTACAGTGGGGTTGGTCTAGGTTGGATATTAGGAAACATTATTTCACTAGGAGGGTGGTGAAGCACTGGAATGGGTGACCTAGGGAGGTGGTGGAATCTCCATCCTTAGAGGTTTTTAAGGCCCGGCTTGACAAAGCCCTGGCTGGGATGATTTAGTTGGTGTTGGTCCTGCTTTGAGCAGGGGGTTGGACTAGATGACCTCCTGAGGTCTCTTCGCACCCTATGATTCTTCTATGATATTCTGCACTTAGCATTGCAATACCTCATTGATTTAGGAACCTAAATATCATTTTCATAAGTCTATGGGACCTTTATACCTTTAAATACCTTAAAAATAAATATCTAAATACATTTAAAAACTGGGCTTTAGTCTCTGTCTGCCTCAACTCCCCATCTGTGAAAGGGGATGATAGCACTGCCCTACCTCACGGGGCTGTTGAGAGGACAAATACATTAAAGATTGTACAGTGCTCAGATATTACAGTATTGGGGACTATATAAGTATAAGAGATACTGAAACTTGGGGCTCTGTTTGTGATATTGCAAACTTTTTCCTACTCTTTGTCTCCTGTTTCTAGCAGGCTTCCATTTCTAGGCAGTATCTAACCTCTCACTCCAGGGGTATTCATTTCCACAGCATTGCCTTGTTAGAGACCTAATCAAAGGCTTTTTCAAAGGCCAAAAATATATGGGCCAGAGGCGGATTTACAGTAAACACAGGGTGCCCTGGCACGAGGGCAGAAGCTTGGTCCTGCTGGCTCCTGCGGCTCCTGCTGCAGGCTCCGCCCCCACTGGCAGCCAAGCTCCTCCCACCCCGCCTCCTCCCCCAAGCATGCCGCATTCCTGCCCCTCCCCCACCGCTGTTTGCCTGTGCTCAGGTCGCTCCGGGAGGGAGAGGGAGAAGCGGGGCTGCAGCGCACTCGGGGGAGGAGGCAGAGAAGAGGTGGGGGCAGGGCCTTGGGGAAGGGCGTGGAATCGGGGCGGGGCGGAACAAAGGTGGGGCCCCTGCACTCCCCCTACACATCCCCCCCAGCCCCCTGCCCTGACTCCTGCACCACCAACACATACCCAGCACCCCACACCCCATGCCCTGACTCCTGCACCCCCTCACACACCCCCAGCCCCCTGCCCTCCCTGACTCCTGCACCCCCCCACATCCCCACCCCCACGCTGAGCACCAAACGGGGCTCCTGCACCCACCCCACAATCCCACCTGCACCCCTCACACCTAATGGGAGCTGCCCCAGGTAAGCGCTCCACACCCCAACCTCTTGCCCCAACCCTGAGCCCCCTCCTGCATCCTAGCTCCTGGCCAGATCCTGCACCCCAACCCCCATCCCACTCCTGCACCCTAACTCCCTCCCAGACCCTGCACCCCCAGCTGTGACTCCTGCACCCCCTCACACATTCCCAGCCATGACCCCTGCACCCCCTCACACACCCTCAGCCTCCTGTTCTCCCTGACCCCTGCACCCCCTCACATACCCCAGCCCCTGCCCTCCCTGACTCCTGCACCCCCTTCTCACACCCCCAGCCATGACTCCTGCACCTCCTCACACACCCTCAGCCCCCTGCCCTCCCTGACTCCTGCACCGATCCAGTCTGCCAATTCCTATTTATTTATTATTCCTAAATATTTCTTTCCACCGTTAGACCAGCTCTATTTCCAACTCTCGGCTTGCTTTCAGCTTGTTGCAAAATTTATTAAAACTTCAATAATACTTTGCTTTCTATACCGACTAGAGAAAATAAACTAATTATGGAAGTTCACTCTGCAAAGGATCCAAAAAACTCTGCCAAAGAAGAGAACAGAAGGGCAGGGACTTATTTTTTGCTTGTTTTTTTCACATTTGCATCTCCTTAGAAAAGGAGTGGAACACCTTAGTCAACCATCATTCTCGAGCCCACTACTGTTTTTTCCTGGTTCTTTTCTTACAGTCTGATGTTTCGATCTAATTTCTGGGCGTGCTTTTGTTTTCTTTCATTCATACACCCTCAAGAACAACTCTTATTCTGCTGGGAGTATGTAGCATAGTAAGATTAAGAACAAGGCCTACTGGGCTCCTAATATGTTAATTCCCATTAAAGTCAATGGCAGGTCTCTCATTGACTAAAATCGGAGTTGGACCTGGCCCAGCAAGGCATTGTTTCTGCGGAAAACAATCTTTCTGTGAGGCCAAAGCAGAAAGTACTACCCACCCATTCTAGTGATGAAACAGCAGCTAAAGTCTGCTTTGGTTAGTGTTTTAATATATGCCGTGATGCTTCAAATAAACATCGAGCTGCTCCACATCGTATCTTTAGCATATCTTAAAGCATCCACAGTACACTGACATGAAACACACTGAAAAGGAGGTGTCTGGGTGCAAAGCAATAGGTACAATAATGAGGCATCTTTATTCTCTGGATTTCTTTGCTTTTATCTTTGTCAGGAAGAACCAATATGCTTTTGTGAAAGCCTTACAATGAAGGCAGTTCCTGCTCTGAAGAGCTTACAATCTAAAAGATGAAACTGAAGACAAGAAGCTCTTGAAATCCCAGAGGAAGGATTAACTGAGTTATATTTCTCTCTCCCACCTTGGGCATCAGAGCAGAAATTAATTCTTGGAAGGACTTTGAAGCAGACAGGGTGGTTAGTTGGCAAGCTATCATTAGGAGGGCATTCCAGGCATAGGAGGTAGCATGGAAAGAGGCAAGATAGGAGAAGAAGACTAATGGGCGCTGGGGAGAGTTGTGTAGCTACACTTAGGTTACCTCCATTTCTCAAGTGTACAGAGACACATGAAACCAAATTCTCAAGAGAACTCTAAAACAAGAATGCTGGTGTACCTAATTTGCGTGCTCATGGCTCTTTCGTGTGCAGTTTTCCACACCCACATTGCGTGTGCAATAAATCAGATTTGTGCTCCTACATTTATACACCTAAATTGGGGCTCTCGCACAACTGCCTCCCTAATTTGGGCAGCCAAGTGAAGATAAGGAACTGGAATCTCAGTTGGGATGAATCAGTGTAGCTCCTTGGATGTTAAAAGAGCTATGCTGATTTATTACACCAGTTGAGCATCTGCTCCAAGATGCACAAATACAAATGTGTACCTGTTATATTTAGAGGTCAGGCTGAACTCCACAATCCAAGACTAGATGTCTTCCTAAATTGTATGTTCTTGTTCTTCCACGAATGATTGGACTAGATGCAGAAGTCACTGGGTGAAATTCTGTGACCCATGTTATGCACAAGATCAGACTGACTAGATGATCATAATAGTCCCTTCTGGTCTTAGAATATGGGGAACAGAACTTGTAAGATAAAACTTTATGCTGGGTTTAATTAGTGGTTAAGTCTTAGATTTTATGTAGCCTCCATTCTACATCTCACTGCTCACAGAGGCTTCCCGAATAAATACCAAATCCTCACTCATACAAAGACAACAGTATATTCTCCTGAGTACCCTGAGCCATCCACTGGGCCTCTTCCATTCCCTATTTTCTCTCAGAGAGAAAGGATGGTTCCGTGGTTAAGGCACTTACCTAAGACTTGAAAGACGTGGGTTTATGTCCCTGATCTGCCATAGACTGCCTGTGTGACTTTGCCTCCGCTTCCCATCTGAAAAAAAAAAGGGAATAATAGCATTGCTCTACCTCACAGGGGTGTTGTCAAGCACTCAGATACTATGGTAACAGGAGCCACATCAGTGCCTTAGATAGTGCAATAGAACCTTAGAATTACAAACTTACTGGTCAACCATACACCTCATTTGGAACCAGAAGTATGCAATCAGGCAGCAGTAGAGATCAATTTTTTTTAAAAAAAGCACAGTATTGTGTTAAATGTAAACTACTAAAATAATATGACGACAGGAGTCAAGGGCAAGGGCAGGGCCTTACCTGAGCAGCACTGCAACCAGGGGCGGCTCTAGCTTTTTTGCTGCCCCAAGCACGGCAGGCAGGCTGCCTTCAGCGGCATGCCTGTGGGAGGTCCGCCGGTCCCGCGGATTCGGCGCACCTGCTACCGAATTGCCGCTGAATCCGTGGACCTCCCGCAGGCAAGCCGCCGAAGGCTGCCTGACTGCTGACCTCGCAGGGACCGGCAGGGTGCCCCCCACGGCTTGCTGCCCCAGGCACACGCTTGGAGCGCTGGTGCCTGGAGCTGCCGCTGACTGCAACCCCAGAGGTTACAATGCCTGGAGCAGAGATCCAAGCCCAGTCAGCCCCACAGCACAGGAGCTGCTACTGTGGGGTGAGTGCCGGGCAGGATCCGACCAAAACCACCTGAGGGCCTCCATCCTTAGACTATTTACTGGGTTGTGACAGGCCATAAACTTTTAAAAATGGATCCTGAACCCAAAAAGGTAGACAACCACTATTTTAGATTATTCCAGTTAGGAGGAGAAACTAGTGATGGAGTCAGATATTTCTTTGATGCAATCTTGGTTTTTTCCAAAGTCTTCTTTACTCATAGACTCATAGACTTTCAGGTCAGAAGGGACCATTATGATCATCTAGTCTTACCCCCTGCATGATCCAGGCCACAAAAGCTGACCCAACCTCTTTCCCTTGACTCTGCTGTTGAAGTCCCCAAATTCTGTGATTTAAAGACTTCAAGTCGCAGAGAATCCTCCAGCTAGCGACCCCCGCCCCATGCTGCGGAAGAAGGCAAAAAACCTCCAGGGCCTCTGCCAATCTACCCTGGAGGAAAATTCCTTCCCGACCCCAAATATGGCGATCAGTAGAACCCCGAGCATATAGGCAAGATTCTCCAGCCAGACCCTAATTGGCCATTGATACTATTTACCAGCGATGGCACGTTGTTGATTTGACTAAAATCACGTTGTCCCATTAAACCATTCCCTCCATAAACTTATCTAGCTTAATCTTAAAGCCAGACAGGTCCTTCGCCCCCACTGTTTCCCTCGGAAGGCTGTTCCAATATTTCACCCCTCTGACAGTTAGAAACCTTCGTCTAATTTCAAGCCTACACTTCCCCATGGCCAGTTTATATCCATTCGTTCTCGTGTCCACATTAGTACTGAGCTGAAATAATTCCTCTCCCTCCCTGATATTTATCCCTCTGACATATTTAAAGAGAGCAATCATATCCCCCCTCAGCCTTCTTTTGGTTAGGCTAAACAAACTGAGCTCCTCGAGTCTCCTTTCATACGACAGGTTTTCCATTCCTCTGATCATCCTAGTGGCCCTTCTCTGTACCCGTTCCAGTTTGAGTTCATCCTTTTTAAACATGGGAGACCAGAACTGCACACAGTACTCCAAATGAGGTCTCACCAGTGCCTTGTACAACGGAAGCAGCACCTCCTTATCCCTACTAGATATACCTTGCCTAATGCATCCTAAGACCGCATTGGCTTTTTTCACCGCTACATCACATTGCCGACTCATAGTCATCCTGCGGTCTACCAGGACTCCGAGGTCTTTCTCCTCCTCCGTTACTTCCAACTGATGCGTCCCCAGCTTGTAACTAAAATTCTTGTTAGTCATCTCTAAATGCATCACCTTACACTTTTCACTATTAAATTTCATCCTATTTCTGTTACTCCAATTTACAAGGTCATTCAAGTCTCCCTGCAGAATATCCCGATCCTCCTCCGAATTGGCAATACCACCCAACTTTGTGTCATCCGCAAACTTTATCAGCCCACTCCTACATTTGGTTCCGAGGTCAGTAATAAATAGATTAAATAAAATGGGACCCAAAACCGAACCTTGAGGAACTCCACTGGTGACCTCCCTCCAACCTGAGAGTTTACCTTTCAGTACGACCCGCTGCAGTCTCCCCCTTAACCAGTTCCTTATCCACCTCTGGATTTTCATATCGATCCCCATCTTTTCCAATTTAACCAATAATTCCTCGTGCGGTACCGTATCAAACGCTTTACTGAAATCGAGGTATATTAGGTCCACCGCATTTCCCTTATCTAATAAGTCTGTTACTTTCTCAAAGAAGGAGATCAGATTGGTTTGGCACGATCTGCCTCTGGTAAAACCATGTTGTAATTTGTCGTAATTGCCATTGACCTCAAGGTCCTTAACTACTTTCTCCTTCAAAATTTTCTCCAGGACTTTGCATACTACAGATGTTAAACTGACAGGCCTGTAGTTACCCGAGTCACTTTTTTTCCCTTTTTTGAAAATAGGAACCACATTAGCTATTCTCCAGTCCAACAGTACCACCCCCGAGTTTAAAGATTCATTAAAAATTATTGCTAAGGGGCCTGCTATTTCTCGCGCCAGTTCCTTCAATATTCTTGGATGAAGATCATCCGGTCCGCCCAACTTAGTCCCGTTAAGGTGTTCAAGTTTGGCTTCTACCTCGGATACGGTAATCTCCCCTCCTTTATTCCCCTCTGTCACGCTGCCACTATTCCTAAGCCCTTCATTTGCCTCATTAAAGACTGATGCAAAATATTCGTTTAGATATTGTGCCGTGCCTAGATTATCCTTAATCTCCACTCCAGCTACAGTCTTCAGTGGTCCCACTTCTTCTTTCTTTGTTTTCTTCCTATTTATATGGCTAGGAAACCTCTTACTATTGGTTTTAATTCCCCTCGCAAGGTCCAACTCTACACGGCTTTTGGCCTTTCTCACTCCATCTCTACATGCTCTGACCTCAATAAGGTAAGTTTCCTTACTGATCCCTCCCCTCTTCCACTCTTTGTACGCTTTCTGTTTTTTCTTAATCGCCCCTTTGAGACGCTCGCTCATCCAGCTCGGTCTAAATCTCTTGCATACTAACTGTTTTCCCTTTCTCGGGATACAGGCCTCCGACAGCTCCTGCAACTTTAACTTAAAATAATCCCAGGCATCATCTGCCTTTAGATCCATAAATATGTTAGCCCAATCCACTTCCCTAACCAGTCCTCTTAATTTATTAAAATTAGCCTTTTTAAAATTATAAACCCTAGTCTCCGATTTAATTCTGTTAATCCTTCCATTTAGTTTAAACCGAATTAGCTCATGATCACTCGAGCCAAGGTTATCCCCGACAACCATTTCCTCAACGAGGTCCTCACTACTGACCAAAACCAAATCTAAAATGGCCTCCCCCCTCGTCGGTTCAGCTACTACTTGATGAAGGAATTCATCAGCAAGCACATCTAGGAACATCTGCGCCCTATTATTGTTACTAGCATTTGTTCCCCAATCTATATCTGGGAAGTTAAAGTCTCCCATAATTACACAGTTCCTATTAGTATTTACTTCCCTAAAAATATTAAATAGTTCTCTGTCCATATCCAGGGTAGATCCCAGCGGTCTATAGCGCACCCCAAGCACTATCCCAGGGGAGGCTCTAGTAGTTCTTTTACCCAGTGTGAGTATTGCCCAGACAGACTCCATCTTATCCATTCCATCAGTTATTATTTCTTTACAGTTTACCTCATTATTGACATACACTGCCACCCTCCCACCTTTACCTTTGTTCCGGTCATTCCTAAACCGCACATACCCTTCCATACCTGTACTCCAGTCATGACTACCGTTCCACCAGGTTTCGGTTATTCCTACGATATCTGGTTTCATTTCTCGGACCAGGAGCTCCAATTCCTCCATTTTGTTACCTAGGCTTCTTGCATTGGTGTATAAACATCTTAATGTATGCCGTTTTGCCTGTCTCCCATTAGTTATGCAATTTGTTACGGACCCCTTACTGGTCATCCTCCCTCTCCTTCTTATGTCCAATCCCATCCCCCCGGCTATATCTGTTCTTATCTCATCACCCTCCTTTTCAATGTTGGAATCTGGCGTGGAGATTAACTGGACATCTCCCAACTGTCTCCCCCAAATTCCTACTTTAAAGCTCTTCTGATGAGATGAGCCAGCCTCCCTCCCAGAAGTCTATTTCCTTCCCTATTGGGGCTAAATACATGCTGGTGTACGGAATGCTGGCCGCAGGTTACTCTGGATCTGGGGGTGCCAGCCTGATCTTGTCTCTGGGACCCTACACTGCAAAGTAAAGAAAGATCTTCTTTGTGGCGAAGGAGGCCATGAAATTAAAGATGGGACCTTCATTCTCAGCATTGTAAAATGCCATCAATGCTACCCTAACTCTGGGGTGGCTTACACATATGAACCCGAACCCTAACGCCAAGTGGCCTACCCATGGGTACCATAACCATAGGGCAGGGAGCCCTACCCATATAAACCCTAACCCTGGGGTGGAGAGCCCTTTCAATAGGGTGGAGAGCCCTTTCAATCCTAGGCAGGGAGCCCAACCCATACCAACCCTAATCATACGGAGGGGAGCTCAACCCATAGGAACTCTACCCCTAACTCCAAGTAGCCTACTCATAGGAACTGTAATCCTAACTCCAAGTGACCTATCCATAGATACCCTAACCCTAAACTGGGGAACCGTACCCATAGGAACCCTAACCCAAGGATGGGGATCCCTACAGAAAAGAACCCTAAAACTAGGGTGGTGAGCCATACCCATTGGGGGTATGGCTCCCTGACCTAGGGTTAGGGTACCTATGGATATGGCTTCCCACACTAGGATTAGGGTTCCTGAGAGTAGGGATCCCCACTATAGTGTTAGGGTTCCTATGGTTTGGGCTCTCCAGGCTAGGGTTAGGGTTCCCATGGCTAGGGCTCCCTGCCCTAGTTTTAGTATTCCTATGGGTATAGCTCCCTGACCTAGCATTAGGGTTCCTGTAGGTAGGCCAGTTGGAGTTATGATTAGGGTTGCTAAGGGTAAGGCACCCCACTCTGTTATGCTTATAAGAAGCACACGGGATCTGTTCCAGGGGAAAAGGCAATACGCTGCATTTATTAAAGATACAACAATTAGCATATGTATTTAATCACCACACACACACGCACACACACACACCCCGCCAGGTGATGTTATAGTTACCAGTCCAGAGTCTGGATCAATCTAGTGACCAGCTAGGTTGGTCACAGGTAGGTAGGAGCCAGGTTCTGTTGGTCACGACATGATGCCCCAGGGAAGTCTTGGCAGGACAAACCCAAAGTTTCATGGCAAGACACCCTGTTTATACAGTGATTTTCCTTCATTGGGACCAATCAGTTTTACACCGTCATGCTGTAATCCAGGGGTCTCAAACACGCGGCCCGTGGGCCGGGTATTTTCTGCAGCCTGCAAGCTCCTCGTGGCCCCCCCACCCTCCCCAACATTTACCTAGAGCGTCTCCGACCCGACGCACACTGGGGGAAAGGGCAGGCTCCCTGCCGGCCCGCCCTGCC
The DNA here is from genome assembly GCF_027887155.1 of Malaclemys terrapin pileata. Taxonomy (NCBI): domain Eukaryota; kingdom Metazoa; phylum Chordata; order Testudines; family Emydidae; genus Malaclemys; species Malaclemys terrapin. The sequence goes on along the minus strand of NC_071507.1, from coordinate 19,530,305 downwards.
CCCACGCCACCCCGGGAAGTATCCAAAACTTGGGGAAGGGGGCGCACAGGGGTCTGTGTGTTGCTCTTGCTTCAGGCAGCGCCCCCTGCAGCTCCCATTGGCCGCAGTTCCCCATTCCCGGCCAATGGGACTGCTGGGGGCGGTGCCTGAAGCAACAGCAACACACAGACCCTTGTGCCCCGCCTCCCCCAGGTTCCGGATGCTTCCGGAGTGGCGCGGTGCAGTGCAGCAGGGAGCCTGACCTGCCCCTGCTGCGCGCTGGACCAGAGCCCGCCCCCTGAAGCCCTTTTGCACCCTGATCCCCTGCCCTGAACCCCCTGCCACCCCCCACACCCCTTCTGCACCCGACCCCCTGCTCTGAGCCCCCTGCCGCACCCGGCACTCCTCCTGCACCCCACACCCCGAGCCCCCTGCCACACACTGCACCCCGCCCCCCTGCCCTGAACCCCCTGCCAAACCCCACCTGAACCCCAACCCTCTGCCCTGAGCCCCTGCCACACCCCGCACTCTGACCCTCTGCTGCACGCCGCTCCCATATCCCCTGCTGAGCCCCCTGCCGCACCCTGCACCCCTCTTGCAGCCCAACCCCCTGCCCTAAGCCCCCTGCTGCACCCTGACCCCCTGCTGAACTGAAGATGGCAAACCCAATTTCCTGGGCATTGAAACCTAGCAACAAATGTCCCAGAGGGAGCTGCTGTCCTGGAGTCATTCAGCCCGGGACAGGGACTTGAACTCTGCATTTCGGGACTGTCCCGCCCAATTTGGGACAGGCCGTCACCCTGGTTAATTAGTCAATGCTCCGAATGTCACTGCAAATGCTTGGTGAGGTGCCTTAATCCCTGAAGTGTACACAAGTCTCCATCAGGAGTCTATCTCAGCTGGATTCGCTGAACAGTGCTCCTGGTGTGAAGCAGGAGTGCTGAAGGCCCAGAGGTCCAGTCACAGGAGGCAATGAAGCCGTGTGTCTTACCCTGCAGGAAGAGTGAGACCTCTAGGGGGTCTGGCACATCAAAGGGCTTCCTGAGAGACTGTTCCAAAGCCAGAGTGTAGCACCAATCGTATGGATCCATGGCAGTAGGTGAGGTGACATCAGGGCAGATCTGTACAGTGACCCTTGCTTGCTGCAACAGGAGGCGATCTGAGGGGTCTGTTCATGTATTCCCAGCCCTGGGCTCTCTGCCGACCCCTTTGGCTCCTCTTCCTCCCAAGGAACCACCTTGGGATGGGTTTCTGCCATTGCCCCTCCCCCCCTCATTGCATCCCTCCATCCTGGCACCAGGATCTCAGTTGGGATTCTCCATTCCCTCATCCCCTCCCTGAATTTCTATCATGGAGCTGGATGTCTGGGCTTGGTCTGGGTCTGTCTTCTCCATGGCATGCTGCTTTGGGAAGACTGGTTCCTCTAGAGTTTTGGTGCCCGACCTCAACCTCATGCACAGGGCTGCCCTACTCTAGCCTGGCTATTTTGTTGCCACGAAGCTAGAAAAAAAAATGCATGTTGGACTCCCTGGCTTTGCAGGCTGAACCCTTTTTGTGCCTGTTCCCCCTCAGGCAGAAAAGAAAAGAAAAGAAAAGAAAAGAAAAGAAAAGAAAAGAAAAAACGAAACTTCCCTGGCTTTGCAGGCTGCCAAAAGAAAAACCGTGTCCTTTTAAAATCCTGAGGTCTGTGCTTCTGGTTCAAAACGATCCCACCCCTCTGCCACCATGTCAAGGCTGATTCCTCACACTGGCACTTCAAGTGCAGAAGGTGCGGGCCCGCGAGGATTCTAAAAATTAATACTGGCCACTCCAGGCTTGTATTAAACTCCCAAGGGTACAGCTCCTCTCTCAACTTGGATAGGTAGATGCTGCCACCACCCAAATGCAAAAAAAACCCTTCTGAGAGCCCAGAAAGGCACACTTGGGAATTCCTTCCTGTGAGGTACCCTCAGGCCCTTTCACCCCCCCTCCCCAGGGAAGAGCTGAGAAAAAAAAACAAAGGAAATCAGCTGTTGCCACCAGCTAATTAAACAACATACGCACAAACCTCTTAGGGACACAAACATCCAATCCTGGTCTTAAAAAAAGGTAAATTTTATTAAAAACAAAAAGAAAGAAAAATACATCTGGAACTTATGCTTTTTGCTAGGTTTTAAATAAACAATTACAAGGATTAAGCATCAAGATAGCTTCTTGAGATCCAGCTTAAGGGTTACAAGCAAAACAAAAGCACCTGGGGTTAGCACAGAGGAGTCACAAGCCATAAAGAAACAAAAGAGATAAACCTAATAGCGTCTTCCTAGACATTTCCTGATCTACTTACATATCTGGGGTTTCAAAAGAGTAGTTTCTAGGTATGATCTGATGATTTTCATACCTGGCACAAGCTTTTACAGCCTAGTTCCAGCCCTGTCCCTGCTTTCCGGGAGAACAAACACAGACAGACAAAGGGAAAGTTTTTTCCCAATTTTAAAAAGTTCTAGCCTTCCCATGGGCTCTTTTGGTCAGGTGCTCACTCTCTTCCTTTAACCTATGGACTTTTTAACCCTTTACAGATAAAGCAAGTAGAGAACAGCTAGAAACAGGGATTTTATAGCTAAGTGGGTGGCTGGGTGTCCATAAAAGGGAGATACCCCTGCCTTCATTTATCACACGTGCATAAGGGGCAATGCAGTCGTAAATACTGATACGTTCACTTGAAAAGCAGACCTGGCCGTTCTGAAGTTGGGAGACCTTCCTCAGCCACCAGCCTCTGCCCTTCCCTGAATATGACCGTGAACATGACACTCTTCAACTGAGGGTTTACAATAAAATTGTATGTAAAGCACGGAGGGAAATGTCTCTCCGGATACTCTGGATTAGATAAAACATTAAAAGAAGGCAATAAATCAAAGCTCCAAAACAGCCCCGCTAGCCGCCCAGAAACAACCCTCAACCCTCCCCTGTAACTCTATCAAATAAAGAAGGACCTGGTGAAGAGGCTGGTCCCCTCTCTTGTACCGGGGAACCAGTCAGGGCCTTTCTGATTAGAAGCCAGGGCAGAGAGCTCTGGAGGATGGCGGATATTGGCTGGGTTAGAGCACATGCAGTGGGAGTATGCCAGCTGCTGCACCACTTCATAGGGCTGCCTGCCCTGCAGGGGCGGCTCCAGGCACCAGCACAGCAAGCGCAGGCAGTCTTCAGTGGCAATTCAGCGGCAGGTACGTTGAAGGCACGGGACCGTCAGATCGCCCGCAGAAACGCCGCCGAAGCTGCGTGACCAGCTCTGAGTGGGGTATAATGAGTTCTATACATGTACTGGAAATACGCCCCCTGAAATATGTTGAGGGATCAGACTTGATAAACCAGTTTGGCTTAGAGATAGAGAAGAAGTTCCTGTTTGTTTCATGTTCATAGAGCCATAGCCTAATTGCCAAGGCAGGAGGGGAGAAGAAAGTGTACCAGGGCAAGTGCAGGGGTAGGATCCAGTCAAGTGCCCAGCTCTCTCCCAGGTTTGTGGGTGAGAGCTAGGACAGGTCTCTGTTGGATAAAGGACAACGCCCTGCTCCTTACAATCCTCTGTGCCCATGGGAGAGAAGAGATGAATCCCTCCTTGAGAATCTCAGCAGCTTCCTAGGAAGGAGCCAGTGCTCTTCTCAGAGGGCCTTCTCCTGGACCTCACAGGGGTCTGATCGTCTCACTCCACAAGCCTGCCTGGCGCCTTGGAGTTAGTGTTCAACAGAACCAGGCACAGCCCTGTTATCGAGCACCAGTGCCTTCCCTCTATCCCTGAAGGTGGAAGGGCCCCAACTCTGCCCTGCACTGACTGCCCTGACCACGGATGGCTCTCAGGTAGCAGGACACAATGGAAACATGGATCATCCAGTCTCTCATTTCCAGTCCTCCCAGGGCTAAGGTAAAATTCCTGCTCCCCCTGACCATTATGCTCACCTCCAAGATATGCTGGAGATTGTCTGGGCTGGGGGTTGCTGTCAACAAGCTCTTCAGCATAGCATCCATGTCTCTAGGCAGGCCTTCTTCAGAGCCTGCCAGCGGAGGGAGACCATGGGTCAAGGTTATGGAACCTGGGGCTACACCTGCCAGGATGACAGCTGGCTCTGCAGTCCTTGCCCAGACCAGCTCCCTGCAGAGGGCCTGGTGCACAGCAGGTAGGGAACAGCAAAGCTGCTAGGGATGGGACCTGGGCTTCCTGGCAGAGTCCAGCATCTGCAAGGAAGGGATTCCTTACAGAGGGGCAACATAATCTCCCGCAGAGCGGGAGTCTGCCCCTGACACTTGATTAAATCCTATGGCCTGTTCCCACCTCTGCCGACCCCACCCACAAATCAGAGCAGCTCCAGCTACCGAAGATAGCAAAAACCAGAGGCCTTCCTGGCCCTTGGGACAGAGGAGTAGGTTGATGATCTACCTGGAGGTGAATTTTGGTCTTCTCCATGCCTATGCTCTATACTCCCTTCCGGACAGTGCACAGGAACCCACCATGGACTGCTCCACCCTTGTGTTTGTCCCTACTTCAGTCTGCTTCATCTCTGTGCCAACCGTTTCCTCCTTCACCTCCCTGCAGCATCTGACAGGGTGTGTGTGTGGAGGGTCAGCATGGTCCCCTTAAAAGCCCAGTCACCACTTAACCAGGACAAGAAGAACTTGACTCCAGCCAAGCTCATTCTCTGCTCTGCCTCTGCCTCCCCAAGAGGAACACTCCTAACCCACAGCCCCTGCAGCAGCAGATCCTACAGCCAGTTGGAGCCAGCCCGCCTCACCCCTCCTGGTGGTGGGAGGGAAACAGGAGAAAGGACAAAAGAAGGAAGAGATGAAGAGAAAGGAAGGAGGGATGGAGGAAAAGGTAAAACGAAAAGGACAAACCCTAATGTCCCCAGGTTTCAGAGTAACAGACGTGTTAGTCTGTATCCGCAAAAAGAAGAACAGGAGTACTTGTGGCACCTTAGAGACTAACAAATTTATTAGAGCATAAGCTTTCGTGGACTACAGCCCACTTTTTCGGATGCATATAGAATGGAACTCCTCAATATATGTTCCATTCTATATGCATCCGAAAAAGTGGGCTGTAGTCCACGAAAGCTTATGCTCTAATAAATTTGTTAGTCTCTAAGGTGCCACAAGTACTCCTGTTCTTCTTCCTAATGTCCCCAGTGATTGTATGGGACAAAATCCCAGGTCGGGAATAAAATTCTGCCACCTTAAACTAGTGCTTTCCATGCCTAGAATTCGGCTAGCACCAGATGGATCAGACTGAACAGGTTTCAAACCTCTCAGAGGCTCTTACCTTGTAAACAGGGACGTCTGTTTTCTAGTAAAATCAGTAAAAGGAAAGGAGAAAACTCGAAAGAGGCTTCTCCTCGCACGCACGTACGTGAACCCTAATACTCTCCCAGTCCTCAAAGAGAGACCTCGAGAAGGAGACTTGCTGAAGCAAAGCCACAGGGGTCTCTGAGGTTTCCCTGGCCCTGCGCCCCATCCTGCCTGGTTGATGTCAGCATCTCTCTGTGAGGTCACCACCTCCCCACCACCTTTGACCAATAGGCTGCGGTCCTGCAAAATGCCTTTGTGATGTCTCTGCCACACACACCCCTCCCCTGAAGTGCTAATGTCCTGCTGCTGGCCAGACACTTTGAAGGTTTGAGCTTGTCATAACTATAAAAGGGAAGGGTAACAGCCCTCCTTTGTACAGTACTATAAAATCCCTCCTGGCCAGAGACTCCAAAATCCTTTTACCTGTAAAGGGTTAAGAAGCTCAGGTAACCTGGCTGACACCTGACCCAAAGCACCAATAAGGGGACAAGATACTTTTAAATCTTGGTAGGGGGAAGGCTTTTGTTTGTGCTCTTTGTTTTTGGGAGTTGTTCGCTCTTGGGACTGAGAGGGACCAGACATCAATCCAGGTTCTCCAAATCTTTCTGAACAAGTCTCTCATATTTCCAACTTGTAAGTAAACAGCCAGGCAAGGCGGGTTAGTTTTTATCTCTGTTTTCTCAACTTGTAAATGTACCTTTTTGCTAGAGTGTTTATCTCTGTTTGCTGTAACTTTGAACCTAAGGCTAGAGGGGATTCCTCTGGACTCTTTACATTTGATTACCCTGTAAAGTTATTTTCCATCCTGATTTTACAGAGATGATTTTTACCTTTTTCTTTAATTAAAAGCCTTCTTTTTAAGAACCTGATTGATTTTTCCTTGTTTTTAGATCCAAGGGGGTTGGATCTTGATCCACCAGGAGTTGGTGGGAGAAAGCAGCGGGATGGTTAATTTCTCCTTGTTTTAAGATCCAAAGAGTTTGGATCTGTAATCACCAGGGAATTGGTGAAGAGTCTCTCAAGACTACCCGGGGAAGGGAAGTAGCATCTTGGGTAGTTGGTAGCAGGTAGTTAAGCTTAGAAGTTTTCATGCAGGCCCCCACATTTGTACCCTAAAGTTCAGAGTGGGAAGCAGCCTTGACAGAGCTACTCTCTGTGGATCACCCCACTCAATGCTTGTTCATTCTAGGAAGCAAGCTGGCTAGACAGTAAAACATCAATGCTTGTTCATTCCAGCTAGACAGTAAAACAGCATCTCTCTGTGAGGTCACCACCTCCCCACCATCTTTGACCAGTAGGCTGAGGTCTTGCAAAAGGCCTTTGTGATGTCACTGCCACACACACCCCTCCCCTGAAGTGCTAATGTCCTGCTGCTGGCCAGACACTTTGAAGGTTTGAGCTACTCTCTGTGGATCACCCCACTCAATGCTTGTTCATTCTAGGAAGCAAGCTGGCTAGACAGTAAAACACTCAATGCTTGTTCATTCCAGCATTTCCACACGTTACCTGCCCACCACTGAGGGATGGATTCACCTCCTGACCCCGAGAATGGAGTCTTGTTGTCCTTTCTAGTAACCTCCAGTGCCAAATCCCCTCCTTGAAGGGTGAGCTCCTGCCACCTCCCCCTCAGCGCCCTTGACAGCTGATCCACCTCCAAACCACAGCTCAAGTTCTCAGAACCCTCTCCTGCCACCCCCACCCAGATTGGGCAGGGAGGGGCTCGGGCAGGTGCAGGCAGGAGGGATTCTGGCAGCAGTGAAGTGGGTTGCGGGAAGGTCGAGATCTTGCCCCAAGTCATCCCAGATACTAATGCTGAAGCCACAGGATGGCAGCCCTGGTGAATGGGGCAGATCAGCAGCCCCTGCTGACTGAATCCTCCCGTTCTCTCTAGGTGGTGGCTCGGGTGACACGGTCAGTAGGCCATTGGGAACTGGGTGAGGCCCTCTGGGAGAGGAGAGGCTTGCAGAGGGCACTTAGGGGATTCCTCTGCTCTTCCCAAGAGCAAAAGCACCGTGCCCTGAGAACATAAGTCCATGAGGAGGTAATGCTTGTCATTAATTAGCCTTACTAAAGAGCTGTGTTGGAGCTCCTCCGGGGACAAGCTGGTTCCCTCCTGCTCATGGAGTTGAATTCATCTACCTTCCCAGTAGCACCTGCTCTCGCTCTCATTTCCCAACCAGGCTCCTTGCGCCAGGCCAGCAAATGGCAATAGGATGGGAATGAGGCCTGGGCCTACAAGGGCGCTGAGGGGGAGGTGGCAGGAGCTCACCCTTCAAGGAGGGGGTTTGGCACTGGACGTTACTAGAAAGGACAACAAGACTCCATTCTTGGGGTCAGGAGGTGAATCCATCCCTCAGTGGTGGGCAGGTAATGTGTGGAAATGCTGCTTGTTCCAGGTGCTCTTAATTCCCCCTGATTCCTCGGGGCATTTGAGTCTCTGACAGGTTCTCGTTCCCATGCAGCAGGAGGACGTCACGGCCAAAGTGATGCACCAGCTCCGCATCATCCGGCACTTGCGCCAAATGCCTGAGGCACTGCAGGGGCTCTGCCTCTGAGACCATCCGCAACTCCCGCTCCCTGCTGGAGGTACTGCTCTGGCTTACTGTAAGTGGGGAGCTAGTGGAAGGGGAAATGGAGCCCCCTGGCACTCACTAAAAGGGAAAGTGGTGGATTCTCCATCTCTTGATGTCATTGAATGAAGACTAGATGCCTTTCTGGAATGTGTGTTCCCCAAAAGTAACTATTGTACTATAGAGGAAGCCCGTGATCATGCAGGGGGTTAGATTAGATGCTCTAAAGGTCTCTTCTGGCCATCAAGCCTACTAGTTTTGGAAAAACTGAGTGTAGCATTGGGAGCAGCCTCTGATGTTTCACTGTCTAGCCAGCTTGCTTCCTAGAATGAACAAGCATTGAGTGGGGTGATCCACAGAGAGTAGCTCAAACCTTCAAAGTGTCTGGCCAGCAGCAGGACATTAGCACTTCAGGGGAGGGGTGTGTGTGGCAGTGACATCACAAAGGCCTTTTGCAAGACCTCAGCCTACTGGTCAAAGGTGGTGGGGAGGTGGTGACCTCACAGAGAGATGCTGACATCACCCAGGCAGGATAGAGGCGCAGGGCCAGGGAAACCTCAGAGAGCCCTGTGGCTTTGCTTCAGCAAGTTTCCTTCTCGAGGTCTCTCTTTGAGGACTGAGAGAGTATTAGGGTTCACGTACGTGAGTGCGAGGAGGAGCCTCTTTTGAGCTTTCTCCTTTCCTTTTACTGATTCTACTAGAAAACGGACGTTTCTGTTTAGAAGGTAAAAGTCTCCGAGAGGTTTGAACTGGACTGTTTAGTCTGGTCCCCCTGGTGCCAGCTGAATTCTAGGCATGGAAAACACTAGTTTAAGGTGGCAGAATATTATTCCCCACCTGGGACTTTGTCCCATATAATCACTGGGGACATTAGGGTTTGTCCTTTTCGTTTTACCTTTTCCTCCATCCCTCCTTCCTTTCTCTTCATCTCTTCCTTCTTTTGTCCTTTCTCCTGTTCGTCTCCCAACACCAGGAGGGGTGAGGCGGGCTGGCTCCAACTGGCTGTAGGATCTGCTGCTGCAGGGGCTGTGGGTTAGGAGTGTTCCTCTTGGGGAGGCAGAGGCAGAGCAGAGAATGAGCTTGGCTGGAGTCAAGTTCTTCTTGTCCTGGTTAAGTGGTGACTGGGCTTTTAAGGGGACCATGCTCCAGGTTCATGCCTTCCTGTCATCCTGGAGCAGCTGGGGAAGCAAGTCCTCATGGAGGGCCCTGCCCATATCCCTGTTCTCCAGGCTCCCTGGGGGGCAGAGGAAATTAAGGGTCTAGCTCTAGCTTCTATCCTCTAGCATCTCCTGCAGAGGGGCTGAGGGGAAAAAGATTCCTGGCCCACGGTGGACTGGGAGCTGGCAGGAAAATGCTGGTGGAGTCCTCTCTCCCTTCCATTAGAACTCAGCAGAATTCCCCAGGATGGGTCACGACGTGGCACAGCTGGCTCTGTTGATCAGTGACCCAGCCAAGGACATCAGGCGGCAGCCCAGGGAGGGGGTTTACCAACTGTACCAGCTGCTGCTGCACCAGAGGGAACCCAGCTGGGAAATGGCACCCAATAGAAGAGTGAGACTGGGACCCCAGCCAATTTCTCTCAGACTGACCCTGGCTGGAGGATGAGTCTCTGTCTGTCTCTTTCTCTGTTCTACACCCCTCCCCTGCAATTCTGTTGGGCCAGGCACGCAGCGAGGACTCTACCCACTGTGCAGCCACCAATGGGATTGGAAGGACACAAGCACTGCAACCAGAATGACAAATGTGTGTGTGTGTGTCTCTCTTTCCCAGGGCTGAGCATCCATGAGGCCGAAGACCTGTGGTGCTGGGACTAGCACCAGGACAGCAGGCTCCTGGGCTACAGGAACACAGCTAGGGTGGGGGAGGTAAGGACACTCTGCCAGGGCATGAGACAGCTCAGGGAGTGGGGGTGGCTGGGTCCCCTACAGTGGCTGCCTCCAAGGGCCACTAGATGGAGATGCCGTTCTAGCCCCAGGAGTTGGAGTCTGGTTCTGAGCAATCTGCTAATGCCTCACATGCTGTTGGTTTTAGGTCTTCGGAAAGTTCTTCTGAGAAGGGCAGAGAAGACTCTTCCTCCGGACAGCAATGCTGGCCATCCACAACCCCCTGCTGCGTGTCCAGGGGCGGCACTAGGCACCAGCAAAGCAAGCACGTTCTTGGGGCAGCCCATTTGCAGGAGCGGCAGAGATCCACCATGGGAGCTGAGAACCAACAGTTGCCCCTGGGAGCTGTAGTTCGTTGGTTAGCTCCCTGCCTATAGGGCCAGCCCTGGAGCAGGGAAAGAACTACATTTCCCAGCATTCCCCTGGCCACTACCAACAGGAAAGAGGGGGAGGGAGTGAGGAAGCTGAGACCTCATGCTGTAGCCTGCTGTGAATGGAGAGCTGCGCTGTGAGTAGGGATTCCATATTTTAACATTCAAAAAATAGGACACTCCACGGGGAGGGAAGGTAGCCCCACCCTGCCCCCATCCACTCCCTCCGACTGCCCCGCACAGAAACCCCAACCCATCCAACCCCCTGATCACCCCCTCCCGGGACCCCTGCCCCAACTGCCCTGCAGGACTCCACCCCCTATCTAAGCCCCACTGGTCCTTGTACCCAACTTCCCCCTTCCTGAGACCCCCCCCCCAACTTCCCCTCTAGGACCCCACCCCCTACCTGTCCCCTGACAACCCCCTGGGACTCCCATGACTATCCAACTGCTGCCTGTCCCCTAACTGCCCCCCCAAACCCCTGACGCATCTAACCTCCCCTTCTCCCTGCCCCTGACTACCCCCTCGAACCTCCGCCCCATCCAACCCCCCCTGCTCCCTGTCCCTTTACTGCCCCCCCCCGGAACTCCCTACCCCTTCTCCAACCCCCCAACCCCCTTACTGTGCCACTCACACCAGCGTGTCTGGCTTCGTGCAGCGCCAGACACGCTGCTGCATACATGCTGCCGTGCTCCCCTGCGGAGCCACAGGGTCCGCCTCCCGCCCAGCACCTGCCTTCCAGATTTGAACACCTCAAAATTCAGGCGTGCTCAAGCTCAGTTTGGGCAGCTGTTACTTCATTTCTCCCAAATCAAATATACTGATCCACTGGAACTTGCTGTAGAAAAAGTAGGATAAGATTGAGCAAGAAATGCTTCTCAGTGGTTATTAGGACTGGAATTGCTATTTTCAACAGCCATTGCCTTTTGTTTGTTTGTTTAAAAGGAAGACAGTGATATTGCACTGGCAAATTCCCCATAGAAAGAAAGAGTGGAACAAAAGAATAATAAAGGCACCTCAACTTTTCCTCATTTATGTAGGACAGTGTTATAATATGCATCCACATATCCTCCAATCACACAAGCTGAAAATTGATCCACTTTACTGCAGTTCTGTAACCATGTGGGAACCAATCCTGTCTGTGTTCTGTGCACATCTAAATTCCTGCTGAATGACCTGCCGTGGGAACGAGTTACCAGTGACCCAGGTCTGCGGCGGAAGGAGAGTGCAGGTGGAGTGGGTGATCCCAGGGCTGGAGCAGCAGGAGAGGTGTGTGTGTGGGGGGGTGGGGCAATGGTGGGGGGGTAGAGGGAACCCAGAGCTGGGGCATCAGGGTGTGTGTGTGGGATAGCCGAGGGCTGGGGCAGCAAGGGGGTGCGGGAGGTGAGAGCCCTGGGCTGGAGTGTCAGGGGGGTGTGGATGGTGGGGGAGAGCCTAGGGCTGGGGTGGGGGGGGGTGCGGCAAGGAGCCCAGGGCTGGGATGGGGGGGCAGCCAACATTTTTTTTGCTTGGGGCGGCAAAAAACCTAGAGCCGGCCCTGGTTCTGTAACCATATGGGAACCAATCCTGTCTGTGTTCTGTGCACATCTAAAATTCCTGCCTAATGACCCACCCTGGGAGTGAGTTACCAGTGACCCAGGGCTGGGGCGGAAGGAGGGTACAGTTGGCAGTAAAGAGCCCAGGGCTGGAGAGGCAGGGGGTGCGGGTGGAGGGGGGAAGAGCCCAGGGCTGGGGCGGCAGGGGTTTTGTGGGTGAGGGGGATAGAACCCAGGGTTGGGGCAGCAGGGGGTGTGGGGGGGAGAGCCCAGGGCTGGGGCGGCAGGGGGATGCGGGGGGTAGCCCAGGGCTGGGGTGGGGGGCAGCCAAACATTTTTTTGCTTTGGGCGGCAAAAAACCTAGAGCCGGCCCTGCCTACTCAGGTGAAGTCCATCCCGTGAGAACAGTTGTCTGTTCCCGAAAGCCTCCCAGTGGCCATACATCCCAAAGCCCTCCTTATAGCACCACTCCCTTAGCCAACTATTTATCCTCACAATCCTGTCAGCCCTTTGCTGCCCTTCTCTAGGAACAGGCAGAATCCCACTGAAGATGATCTGAGCCTCGATTTCCTTGAGCGTCTTCCCCAGCCTGGCATAATCTCCTTTGATTCTCTCTAACAAGAACCTAGCCGTGTCATTCGTTCCTACGTGCAGGATTATCAAGGGGTTCTTACCTGCTCCTTTTAGGATCCTTTTCAACCGTAGGTCCACATCCCGTATCTTAGCACCCGGTAGACAGCACACCCTTCTGTTCTCTGGGTCCGCCCTGGTCACAGGCCTGTCTAACCTCCTCAGTATGGAGTCCCCAATCATGTAAACCTGCCTTTGCCTGGCGACATTGCAATCTACTAATCTATTCTCTGTTCCCTCTAGTTGTAACCCATGTCTGTTCCTATTTTCCCTTATACTCCCACTTGTGTCATTCTGTATCCTCCTGGGGCCCAGATTTGGTGCTGTCTCCATTAACTCCTCCTCCCTCTCTATGGGACTAGCTGCTCTTCTCTTCTTCCTCACCCTCCCACTTTCAGATACCACCTGCTGCCCCCCCTCCTCGTTCTCCAAACACCCAAACCTGTTCCTGAGTTCTATTTCCCCTTCACTGGCCCTCCTTTTCCTTGGCCTGCTTCTCACGGTCACATGCTTCCACTGCCCTTGTTCTCCCTCTGATAATCCCCCCTCACACACTGTAGCCCCTGCTTCCACCTGAACCCCTGAGCATTCCCCTTCAGCCCCTCTTTGCCTTTCCTCCATCAACTGCTCAAATCCCCTTCTAAACTCTACCAGGGTATCTACCTGCATCTCCAACCCTTGAATCTTTTCTTCCAGCAACTCTATTAGGTGGCACTTCATACAAACATACCTCTGTTCAGGCTCCCCTGCTAGCACCATATACATACCGCAGCTTCCACATGCAATCATCTGCATTGTGACCCCTGCTGCTTGACTCATGGCTGCTGCAGTCTCTGCTCACTGCATCTGGGGATACGGAACACACAACACACCGCGCCCTCCTGCCTCCCCTTCCAAACTCCCACTCAAACTCCCCTGTTAGCAGCCTCCTGTGCTGCTGCCTGGCTGGGTGGCCGCTTTTATAGGCCCCCTACTCAGCCAAGCTCTTCCCCCTAATCAGGGCTCTGCGGCCCTCCCAGCACACTGCCCCTACAGGCCTCTGCACACACAAGCACTACAAAGACAGACGCAAGTACAGATACCTTCTCCTCCAATGAGACTCCCACTCAAACTCCCGTTAGCAGCCCTGTTTGCTGCCTCCTGTGCCGCTGCTCGCTGTTTACTTGAACATAGTAAGAATCAAACAGCAGAAAACAATTCCTTTACTTGCTGTTCCAAACCTGCCTTTCCAGCCAGTGATCTATGCTCCAAAAAGCGTTCTCTCTTACAGGGGCGGCTCTATGTATTTTGATGCCCCAAGCATGGCAGTGAGGCAGCCGTCGGCAGCATGCCTGCGGTAGGTCCACCGAAGCCGCAGGACCGGCGGACCTCTCGCAGGCATGCCGCCGAAGGCAGCCTGACTGCCACCCTCACGGCGATTGGCAGGCCGCCCCCCACGGCTTGCCGCCCCAGGCATGCGCTTGGTGTGCTGGTGCCTGGAGACGCCCCTGCTCTCTTAGCTTTTTCTCAGGGACACATTACCAACACTTCTGTTCCTGTCTGATTAGCTTTCCTACTGCTCTTGTCTCTCTGTCCTACTTCTCACTCACACATGCACATACACCCTTACCCAACGGAGGCCTAGCCCACATTGTTCAAATTCTTGAGTGGCCTTGGATCTGCCTTAAAGTTAGCCAGACATGGGCCTGCATTTGGAGCAGAAGTCACTTAACTATTTCAGCTACCAGTCTGCAATGGCATCTTCACCTTTATCCTGAGACCCGACCAACAAACAACAAATTTTAACCGAGTCCATAACAAAGCTATGACATTTATCATTTGTCATTAGGAAACAGATTTGAACTAGTCACTGAAACACATTTAAATAACTACTTAATGATTCCAGAAAGCAATCAATTAATCATTAGTAAAGTGTAGTCAACAGGTGACTTTTACGGTCTTTATTAAATACATTAAGATCAGGTATTTTTAAAAAATTGTGAAAGGATGTTTTTGTATTGTTGCGTAACTGACTTGCCGGTTGGCATGCTTGACATTTGATATTCATTATAAAGGAACCTTCCAGTGCATCGACTTCATTACTCTTATAAGTACCTTTCCATACAAAAGGGGTGGGAGTGGGACATATTTCAGGGAGTTAATTTTAAAATGATGGGTTGTCTGCTACAGGAAATGTACTGATGCAACAGGAATACAGAAGAGGTAGATTTCAGTGTAACTGTTCGACATTAGAGACTTTATTGAGAAACATTAAGTCTATAATCAATCTGTACTCTAGAAAAATGTATATGCAACAGACAGATTTCAAATCAAGTAATTGGCACCTCACAATATGTAACCATAGGACCATGCAGTATATTTTAGTGCTAATGCACATACAGCTCATTGAAGAAGGGAGATGTAAAAACTACTAGACCAGATGATAGGGATTGTAGAGTTGACACTGTGCCTGAACTGAAATTTGCTATTTGCCCAGCTTACAAGAGAACTTTGTAAACATAATTTTAAAAAAGTGGCCAATTGTTTAAAAAATGGGGGCCTAAAGGTTCTACATCCATATTTAGGCATCTAAATAAAACAGATTTTCCACACCCCTGACTGACATGGTTACATAGTTAAACCAACGTAAGTCTGTAGTGTAGGCCAGCCTGTGCAGCACAATGGACATGGCTTACACCTCAAGCCCAGGGTGTAATTCCCATCCTGAGGAGACATACTGGTATTAGCTCTCATTGAGCAAGCAGCTGCAGGACCCAGCTGCCCCAAATACGTAACCCACCCAATACCATAGGCACATACTCAGGTTGGCCAACCTGGCCGCCACTAAGACTACACTCTATTTTTACCATGCTAGTTTGATCAGAATTAGCTCGAGTACATGGATGGTGTGTGAACCACTGTCTGGGGGATGCTAGCCCCCAACCCTGCCCCTTCCACTCAAGGCCTCGCCCCTTCCGAGCGCCCCAGAACCTAGAGCTCCCCCCACTGTGTACGCCAGCCCCCGCATCAGGCTGGCTAGTGCCTGCAGCTCCCCCAGCCCCGGAGTACCAGGAAGGAGAGCGCACAGCGCCGCCACAGCCCCAGGAAGGCGGGCGGCATGTCCCCAGCCCCTGGAGCCCAGCGGCACTGCCGAAGCAGAGCTCTGGCTGTGGAGTGTGGGTGGGGCCATGCCTGGCTTTTTGGGGAGTTACAGCCTCGCAAAGTCTCCCCTACCTGCTGCCAATGCTTAAGTATCTCTCCTCAAGATGGGAATCATGCTCCCAGCTCAAAGTGTGGACATACCCACGGCTTGTCTTCACTACCAGGGAGATCGATGATGCTGCAACTGATGCAGCAGGTGTCGATTTAGCGGTGTCTAGTGAAGACCCACTAAATCGACGGCAGAGCACTCTCCAGTCAACTCTGGTACTCCAACTCCCCCAGAAGAGTAAGGGAAGTCAACCGGAGAGCGTCTTCCATCGACACAGCGCAGTGAAGACACCTAAGCTATGTCAACTCCAGTTATGTTATTCACATAGCTGGAGTAGCGTAACTTAGGTCAACTTACCCCGTTAGTGAAGAGAACCCCCCCAGTCTTACCACACAGGAACTGCCTAAATCCTAGCTTGGAATAAGATATCATGGAATGGATTGCTAACTATACTACATTACCCGTGAAAGAGCTTAACCAGTTGAAACAGCCAACCACTTGTCTATGAAAAGAAATAATTTAGATGTTAGCTCTTTCACTTGTTCAAGTATCAACTGGTGGCTCGTTTCCTTTAAAACCAAGAAAATTATTTATGCATGTTGTGAACATTGCTTTGATAGACTTTACATTTACAACTGTAATTGCCTACCTCTGGAAAGAATCATGAATCTGAAGCTTCTAGTGGTTACTAGGGACCAAGTTTTCAGAAGCTTGCACAAATTCAAATTTCCCAGAAGGAGAATAATCTCCCTCCAGCTCAATCTTTGGGTACTTCATATTTGTTGAATGAATGATGGGGATCTCAGCTAGTGATTCTGATTAGCTGCTAAACAGCTAATCATCCAGATTAGTTTCTGGTTTGTTTTCTGCATCCTCAGATTGCACAAAAATGTGTTTAATTAATTTATTGTTTAAGTAAATAAAACCTTTAAGAAAAGCTTATGAACCTGAACTCCAATTATTTTTCTTTAAGTTAACATAACATTTTAAATGAGGGTAATTAACTATTGGGACAACTTACTTAGACTGCAAGTGATGGAGAATCCATCCCATCCCTAAGACTTGGTCTACACTACAGACTTAGGTTGGCATAACTATGTCTCTCAGGGGTGTGGAAAATCCATACCACCACAAATGAAATAGTTATACCGACCTAACCCCTCCCTCCCCCCGCCCCGTGTAGACAGTGTTATGTAAACAGGAGGGCTTCTCCCATCAACATACCCACCACCTCTCAGGGATGTGGAGTACCTATACAACTCCAATTAAATTCAAACTTGACTAGTATCTTTTTCGGCTTAACAATACTCAATTTATATTTTTGCAGCATTGTAGTAAACACAAAGGGACACCTTAAAATAACAATAAGGTTTCACAGACAAATAATATGTTTAATTTTAATTAAGATCTTCCTATACGTAGGATTCCAAGGTGTCAAAAAATCCTCAAGATATTAATGATAAAAACTATAACCTAATCTCTTGCTTCCCAGGTTTATTTGTATCTATCTTTTAACTAGAAATGTCATCAGGACAGAGAACTAAAAATACACTTGCTGTTTACAGATATACAAAGTAACTAGACAGTAGTATTCTGATATAATAGGTGTGTTGAATAGTCAGGGACTGGAGGGATGGCAAAGACAAATGAACAACAGAAATACTCTTAAATTATTCAAAAAGAACTGTTTGTTCTTATAATAAAAGACATGCGGACAATAAGCAAAGAAAGCTCATCTACCTTATTAATATGAAAGGACATCAAGGCTGGGAGTCGCTGAAAGAGCATGAGTGCTGTAATAGTGTGTACAGAAATTCCCAATTAAGTCTTGCAAGTCATTTCAGAACAGGAGGTTTTAGAAAACCCAGCTAAGCATATTGCAAAACCTAGAAGAAAGCTGGACAACTCACAGATCTATATTCTGATCTGTGAAGAAAGGAGATTTCTAGGGATATATAAAAAACAGGCCTGTAGCACCAAAGAACCCTGTTTATCTTTTTAAACCAAATTTTTGTTAATAATTAAAAACAATGTCAGCCATTAAATTGTGCCACTGTAAATTATCCTTGCTCTGTGCTCCAGGGAAGAGCTCCCAGCAAACTTGCCTTGTTTCAAGTTTTGAATTTTTTCTAAGTTCTCATCTTATCTTATAACCAAAAAAAAAAAAATGTTTTTAATGAGAAATTTGAAGCCAAGTAGCCTGTGCTGTTTAGAATGCCCTGGAGTCAGAATTTTTTAACAGGAAAGACCAGAAATTTCTGTTCCAACCATGGGACCAATTCTGCAAGGTACTGAGCACTCTCATTTCCCAATTATTTCCATGTGATTTTAGGGTGCACAGTACCTCACCCGTGTAGCTCACCAGTTTGTAGGATCAGGGCAAGGATGTGGTGTAAAGTGAGATCCCAGTGACTTGACAGCATTTTAATTAGAACAGTTCAGGGTTTTTCAGGGTTTATCAAGTGAAAGTGATTGAGGCCTTGTCTACACTACACAGTTTTGTCAACAAAAGTCAGATTTCCTTGACAAAACAGTGGAGGTGTACACACTGCAATGCTACTCCCACTGATTTAACTCTCTGACTATGCTGACATAATAAAACCACCTTGATGAGAGGCATAGAGCTTTTTGCAACGAAGTTAGAACGACGCAGTGTCAGTGTAGACACTGCGCTTGTTTATGTTCCCCTAAGTGGCCTCCAGGAGGTGTCCCACAATGCCCATCATAACCACTCTAGTCAGCAGTTCCAGGAACCAGTGGCCTCTCTTCTTGTAGGGAGCTTCCAGCGCTCCTGGTAGGGTGACCAGATGTCCCGATTTTATAGGGACAGTCCCAATATTGGGGTCTTTTTCTTATATAGGATCCTATTACTCCCTACCCCTTGTCCCGATTTTTCACACTTGCTGTCTGGTCACCCTAGCTCCTGGTTACAGTCCATAGTAGCAATCATGAAGCTAAGTGGCTGGAGTATGCAAAGTGGAATGTTTGCCCCAATTCAGGATCAGTATAGGAGTAAACCTTGCCTAGTTCACAAGATCATATCTGGAGTGTTTATCTGCCATGTCAGAACATTAGCATGGCAAAAAGCTAACTTTCCAGTTCTGGAAGGCAGTAAAATCACAGTACATCCGCTCTCTACCTATGTGTTGTGCTATAGATAAGACGAACTGAAATGCTTGGAAGTTGATTGAACTACTGTGGTCACAGATAAGTCAGAGTGCAGGAACACTGAAGTGATGAGGTTAAAGAAATGTCTCCTGCCACCCACTTGATATTAGCATGAGTAAGGAGAAGAATGGTCCATTTGCTTTGAATGTTCCCTGAATAAGAAAAAACCATCTTAAGAGAATCCCACTGGCAATATAAAATATAAAAATCGATTAAAGAAGAGCAATTGTTGGATATCAGCGTGCCTTTTCTCATGCACCTTAGCAGGTAAGAAGAATGACAAATGTGTGCAACAGAGTAAAGCATTTTTAGATACTTTAGGTACACTACATTTGATGCTCTTCAGATCATAGACCCTGTCAGGGGAAATAGGTGGCGCAATTAAATAAATTATGTCGAGTACATTTGTTTTGATTTTCAAGCACAGCCTCAATGAATTTCTCTAATGCAAAAGGTAGACTACAACTCAATGCATTAAGCTACTATACGAGAATCATAGCCTGTGTTACAATCTGAACAATGCAATGTGTTTCTTAAAAGCTACGATGCATCACAATATCAAGGTTTTCATTTTGATGCAGTTTTCCTTGTTGAAGTTATTTTATTTTTTAAAAATCTCTCATATTAATGTATCCATAGAGTTGTTTTCATTTGTCTCTGTGTTCTGGTGATATTATGAACCACTTAAGCTTTGCTTGCATAATTATAGGTGTCACCAGAACCCATCACTGGAAAGTAGCTTTTTTATACACCGTGCCCGTCACGTTTCCATTGAAAAACAGGGGTTTTTAACCCAGGAGCAGAATTCAGTTTATGTTCACCTAGTTATTTATGATAGCATAGATGTGTAGAGTGCACTTATGTGCCTTTTTTCTTGAAAAGCACCTGCTGCTTAGAAAGATAACATAACCAAAATAGATAATATTGCAGGAAGGTTGGCACAACAATGTACATTCCTGCAGTTCTGAAGTTAGTTTCTGTTTGCCAAAGAGAATGTGTGCTAGAAGCAAGCTGAACTCAGTGGCTTCAATTGGCCAAGCTTACAGAAAGCAACCTCTTATTTTAAGGTGAGAGTCACTAATAATGGATGTTTCAATATTAACTCAAAGCATGTATTTTTGTAGTAGTCAGAAATCTAATCGATCTAAAAATGCCACAGCTGACGCTGACTACAGAGGATATTAGCAGGAGAAGCTACTTCCTAAAGAACATGGTATGTACAGAATTTACCAGTTGAGAATCTGCCCAGTGTGGTTGTAGTCTGGTTCTCATAGAGTTTGCTATGTTCTGAACTGCCAGATTTCCACTACTAATGTTTCTTGAACCTATCACTAGCAACAGTCAATCACTTATACATTCAGAGAAGTCAGTTGGGTTTTGGGGTGCTTTTAAAGTGCATTGTGGGCCAGCACAATATAAAGTGCTCTTATAGCCACTTCTCCCACTGCATGGGCTGATTCTCTAAAGTCATTTAAATGCTTTGGGCCCCAATCCTGCAACACAGTCACACATGCACAGAAGCCTGGATCTGCATGGAGCACCATTGAAGTCAGTGGGGTTGAGTGCTGGCACTGGCTTCTGTCTGAGTGAAGCTTAATGCAGGATCAGGGCCTTAGCTTAGCTACAGATAAAATAACCAAGGTTCTTCAGGAAGTCAGGGTTGCTGAAGGGAGTAAAGAGTACCCGTGCCTCATATACCTTATGGCATTACAGTTCTGAAACTGCCATTGGAGGTTTTTGCTGCAGACTAATTTATGCTTCCTTCGTCAAACCCTATTTGTTAACAACATATATTTACAAGGCATCCCACACCCAAAGGCATAAATAATCTGGTACCTTTGGTCTCAAAGCTTAGCTCTAATATGCAGCCATGGGACTGATGACTAATGAGTACAATGGAAATAAAATAGAGACAGTGGGGCCATAAATGCTCTCTTCTTCATGTCATTTTTGCAGCAAAACTAAGCATTTTTGTCTGCCCAAATTCATCAATTATTTTTGCTCTTCCCAGGGCCTGTTCCTCCCCTGCAGGATACGAGTTACTATCACTGAGATCAGTGCAAGCTACTTGTATCCTGAGGGGGAGAAGAACTGGGTCCCAGCTGTGTGAGACCGAGAAAGAGATTCTCATGGAAGAATCAGTGAAGAAGCAGGAGGGAGGGCTGCAGTAACAGCAGCATCCGAATCCAAGGGTTCGTATGGGCCAAGATTCTAAAGAGGACAGATATAGCAGGACCTTTGTTATTCCACTTTGTTATTCTGAGTAAGGAAAGTGAGGAAAAACCCAATGACTGATCTACAGAATAGAGATGTAACAAAGAGGGCCTAGGGTTAGAGGCAAACTGTGCCTAATACGAACAGGCACTGCCCTCGGTGACGGTGGTGCAGAGAAGTAGACCGGCTGCATCCTCTCTTATGGGGTGCACAATTCACTTCCCTCCTTGGCCATCCAGCTCTACTTGTCTACGTCTCACCCCAGAGGGCATTAGCAGAGAGCAGTCCCTGCCTGCATACATGTGCAGGGACTAACTACAGCTATGGTTTGTGTCTACACAGCAATGTAAACCTAGAGTTAGTGGGACTCGTGTCAGCTGACCAGTGTCAGGGAACCCTAGGCTTGAGCATCTACACTGCATTTTAACCCTAGGTTAAGAATTTTCTGACCTGTGCTCGAACCTAGGGCTCTGGCGTCCACGCTGTAGAGCACAGACCCAAGTCAAAGTAAACTTATCCCAAAGTGCCTAGCCCCTCAGCCCCACTGTCAGCACTTTACCCTAGGAACATAGTGCACTGTGGGGAAAAAAAAAACTCTACTGCCCACCCTGTTTCCTAACTGTGGAGGTGCTATTGATGGGACTCAGGTGCCCATAAGGAGCACACGAGTACATAAACTGTATAATTAGCTCTTTGGTGGTTGTCTCAGTAGAATGACTGCAGTCTGAGAAGGCTTTATACTGAACTACCATCTAATCCAGTGGTCCCCAAACTGTGGGGTGGGAGGAATGTTCGGTGGGTGCAGCATGGTCCGCGTCAGTCCCCTGGGGAACGGGGAGGAAATGCCACCCAGCTTCGTTCTGGCCTCAGCCCCCAGCCTTGGGCCTTGGCCATGGCCCCTGGCTCTGACTGTGACTCTGCTCCCAGCTGCGGCCCCAGCTTTAGTTCTGGCTTCAGCCCCCAGCTCCCTGCCCCATCTGCAGCTCTGGCCCTGGCCTCAGCCCCCAGTTCCCTGCCTCAGGACCTAGCCGCGGCCCTGCTCCCAGCCCCAGCTGCATCTCTGGCCCTTGCCTCAGCCCCCAGCTCCCGCTCTCAGGACCTAGCTGTGGCTCCACACCCAGCCCCGGCTCCCAGCTCTGCTCCTGGCCGTGGCCCTGGCCCAGCCTGGACCGTGGCTCTCCTCCCATCCCACCTCCCAACCGCAGCTCCAGATTTCATTACGGGCAAGGGGTGTGTGTGACAAAAAAAGTCTGATCTAATCTGAAAATTGGGCTCTCCATCTCTAGGAGGAGTCACATGGGCAGGAAAATGCCCATCTGCCCCGTTCTGAAAATAATTAGGACATGTGTGTCCATGGCTGTCAAACTTTTAAAATGAAACTTTGCAATTCTTAAATTTTTAAAATGGGATGTTCAATGAAGGTATTTATTTTTGTCTGTTTTGACATAAAATGTAGGTTACAGAGGAAAAACACACACACCCCAGCCTGGCTGCCAGCTGCGGAGCGGTGAAGTGCATCCCCAGGGAGGCAGGAATAAGAGCTCCCCGGGATGCTGTTGGGAAGTTTGGGGGCTGGCTCCCACTCACTGCCCTAACAGAGCACACTGCCTGGGCACCCCTGCACATGCAGCCCCAGGGATGTTGGGGGAGGGAGCAGGTGCTAGGAACAGAGAGCGACCAAGTTGCTGCTCCTGGCTCAGCCCTGCAAGGGTTGACCCCCAATATCCTGGCAGCTGGGAGCTGCCTCCCGCCTGTCAGCTTTGCTCCCTGCTCTGGGCAAGCTCCATGCAGCAGGGATGCAAGGGGGGGGAGGGTTGGCTTGAGACCAGGCTCAGACCCAGGCTTAAACTGTTATGTAGACATAAACTATGTCTGGCACCAGCACAGGGGCACACAAATTAGGAGAAGACTACTTATACCCTGCTCATTGGCGAGGCATTGGGTTTAATGTACTGTTCTATTCCTAGCTCCAGTTAAGACATCATGTAACGCTGACAGACCCCGGTCGTTGGTGGGCAGGATTGAACCTGGGACCTCTGGAGCTTAGTGCATGAGCCTCTGCCGCATGAGCTAAAAAACAACTGGCTCTTAGCTAAGGCTGTAGAGCAAACTCATTTTCATTTTTTCTCTCCCCCCCACCCCCACTAGATGGGACAGAACACCACACCCAGGTGTGTGGGTTACAATCACACCCACCAAATAGCCCACTAAAAGAATCCTCATAGGAAAAAAGTTCAGCGTGTAGTGGGTGCTACCATACATAACCATCAAGTAGGGGATTTGCCTGTGAGACACTTTGCCTGCAGATGCAGCATGTCCATATCTTACTAAGTGCAATTGTGGCATTTTTACACTTGGAAAACTTCCTGCAGCTCCTATCCATGAAGATGTTATTGGAGGTTGGAGAGCTATAATGCCCTCTCATTCTCACTCTTACTCCTAGGCCTTCTGAATAAAATGTAGAACAAGGAAGATTAGGGCCCTGTAGTGAGTCGGTGTGGCTCCCCTCCTGCCCAGAAGAGGGAGCCCACGTGCCGGCACCAGAGTGGGTGGGACCACCACCGCCTGTCCCCGCCCCCCGGAAGTCAAGGGGCGGGACAGGAAGTATAAAGGCCGGCCGCCAGAGCTCAGTTGGCGGCCAGCCACCACAGGGAGCAGACGTGCGGCCGGGAGCTCCCGGCCAGGAGACCGTCGAAGACCCTAGCTGGCCTGAGCTACCCCGGGCCCGCTACGAGGAGGAGCCGCCGGAGCCCGTTCACGCCCGCCACTGGGAGAACCCCTGGGAACCGAACCCCGCTAACCCTGAGGGTGAGACTGGACCCGAACCCCTCAGCCCCTGCTGCTATCCAGAGGAGCCGCCTGAGGACCATTGGCCGGACTTCCCGGCAGAGCTACCAGACTTGCCGCCGAGCCCGGGCAGAGAGGAGCCCATGCAGGTGGACTGGCCCGATCCCGGCGCAACGACCGAGGTAGGCTGTGAGGGGGATCACGGAAGTAGCCCGGGGGTAGCCGACCCCGGTCCGGCTGCAACTGAGTGTGAGCCTATGTCAGTGTGTTGCGGTCTGGATACCCCACTGACCAGCAGCGGCAGCAACCGCTGTTAGGGCCCCGGGCTGGAACGCAGTGGAGTGGGTGGGCCTGCGTTCCCCCCTGCCACCCTCCGTACGGGTGGCAGGCTTCCCCCTCACCCAACGCTCGGCTACAGAAGCCTGGGCCTTGAACTATTTGCCTGCTCAGCCCCTGCAACAAGGGCCTGAGCCTAACTGTGTTTGCCCCGCCCTGATCCAGGGCCTGGCCTCTGAACTATTTGCTCGCTCAGCCCCTGCAACAAGGGCCTGAGCTAACTGTGTTTGCCCCGCCCTGATCCAGGGCCTGGCCTCTGAACTATTTGCTCGCTCAGCCCCTGCAAACAAGGGCCTGAGCTTAACTGTGTTTGCCCCGCCCTGATCCAGGGCCTGGGCTTTGAACTGTTTGCTCGCTCAGCCCCTGCAACAAGGGCCTGAGCCTAACAGTGTTTGCCCCGCCCTGATCCAGGGCCTGGGCTTGGAACTATTTGCTCGCTCAGCCCCTGCAACAAGGGCCTGAGCTAACTGTGTTTGCCCCGCCCTGATCCAGGGCCCGGGCTTTGAACTATTCACTCGCTCAGCTCCCTGCAAACAAGGGCCTGAGCTAACTGTGTTTGCCCCGCCCTGATCCAGGGCCTGGGCTCTGAACTGTCTGCTCGCTCAGCCCCTGCAACCAAGGGCCTGAGCCTAATTGTGTTTGCCCCGCCCTGATCCAGGGCCTGGGCTTTGAACTCTTTGCTCGCTCAGCCCCTGCAAACAAGGGCCTGAGCCTAACTGTGTTTGCCCCGCCCTGATCCAGGGCCTGGGCTCTGAACTATTTGCTCGCTCAGCCCCTGCAGTAAAGGGCCTGAACTTTAACTGTGGTTGCTCCGACTCTGCACCAAAGAGCCGGAGTTCCGGGACTAACTGACTACTTGTTCCCACAGTAGTGAGTCGGTGTGGCTCCCCTCCTGTCTGGAAGGGTCGAGCCCCGGCTAGGACCGACAACAGGCCCCTTTATTTCTGAAATCCTAGCTAACCTCTCGGATTCTATTTTAAATCATGAATGGTTATCAATTTTCCAAAGGCACCATCCAATGCAAGGACCCAAAACTGCTGTCTGGACGGCAGGTGAGACAAGTCATCTGTACCCACTGATCCATTTATAGACCTCCTGAGATAATTGCACTGGAGAACAGACCAAACTGCAAACTTCTTGGTGTTCTCAGGACCTGACTGTAATTACTGCCCTGGCCACAGACTGTTTACATCCCTTTATTGACACATGATCTCAGGAAATTATTAAAGGATAATTTGCTTAGGACCTGTGTCAAGGCTGAATCCCAACTGTCAGTCACTCTGAGTGCAGAAGTGGGGCCCGCAAGGATTTTAAAAATTAATACTTGCCACTCCAGGCCTGTATTAAACTCCCAAGGTTACAGCTTCTCTGACCTTGCCTTGGTAAACGCCGCCACCACCCACATGCAAAAAAAACAAACGAACCAAAAAAACAACAACAACAACAAAAAACCACACCTTTGAACTCAGGAAGGAGCACTTGGGAATTCCTTCATGTAGGGCAGGGGTTCTCAGACTTTTGTACTGGTGACCCCTTTCACACAGCAAGCCTCTGAGTGCAACCCCCCTTATACATTAAAAACACTTTCATATATTTAACACCATTATAAATGCTGGAGGCAAAATGAGGTTTGGGGTGGAGGCTGAGAGCTCAGGACCCCCCATGTAATAGCCTCATGGCCCCTTGAGGGGTCCCAACCCCCAGTTTGAGAACCCTGATGTAGGGTACCCTCAAGCCCTTTCATGCCCCCTGGGGAAGAACTGAGAAAGAAAACAAAGGAAAGTAGCCGTGGTTACCAGCTAATCAAATAACATGCACAAACCTCTTAGGACACCAAAAATCAATCTTTTTCTTAAAAAAAGGTAAGTTTTATTAAAAACAAAAAGAAAGAAAATACATCTGGAACTTAGGCTTTTGCTAGATTTTAAAAGAGCAATTCCAAAAATCAAGCACCCAAAATAGCTTTCATTGGGGTTCATCTTAAAGGTTACAAGCAAACAAAAGCATCTGGGGTTAGCACAGAGGAGTCCACAAGCCAATAATAAATAAAAGAAATAACCCTAATTGCGTCTAGCTAAACATTCTGATCTACTTACACATTTGGAGTTCAGATAAGTAGTTCTAGGCGTGATCTGATGATTTATGATCATACCTGGCTTAAGCTGCTCACAGCCTGGCTGCTCTGTCCCTCCAGCCCAGAGAACAACAGACAAAGGGAAAGTTTCTTTCCCCATTTTAAAAAGTTCTAGCCTTCCCATTGGCTCTTTTGGTCAGGTGCCCCCTTTTTTTTCCTTTACCTGGGGGACTTTTTAACCCTTTACAGGTAAAGCAAGTAAAGAACAGCTACCAAGAGGGATTTTACAGGTAACCGGCTGTCTGGGTGTCCATCAAAGGGAGCTATACCCCCCTTTATCACAACCTGTCTACACAGGGACACTCTGGTGAAATAAGCTAGGATGTGAATTTAAAGCACAATAGCTATTCTGCTCTCACTCTCTTATTCCTCACTAACATTGTCTTTGTTCAGCTCAACTGCACAAACACACTCATAAGGTATATGTCTATACTGGAGGTGGAGGGATAATTTCCAGCTCAGGTAGACAAATCCATGCTAGGTTTGATGATCCCTCCACCTCCAGTATAGACATACCTTATAAGTGCTTTTGTGCAGTTCCGCAGCTGTATGGGTGATGGGATGGGCTAGCTGCACACGTACCATCCAGCTGAAACCCTAAATACATACTCAGAGTGGCTAGACCCATCCCACCACTCACATAGCCACAGCTACTCTGCTATTCTTAGTGCGCTAGCTCAATCAAAGCCAGTGTGGGTATGTCTGCCCGTGCTAGAAATTACACCTCTAGCTCCTATATAGACATACCCAGAAGGTGCAATAAGAGTATCGAGACAGGGTGCTGATGTGGAATAGCTATTCCAGGCTATTTCCCCATGTAGACAAGCCCTTAGAGAAACTTCTATAAGATCTAGTCACTGAAGTGAGGGATAGAATCAAATCTATACTGTGTTCCATTTATTTCTTAGTTAGTTCTATGCATTCTGGAAATTTCTCACAACACCCAAGTGTTCACATCCCAAGCAGTTAGGTGAGTGTGAGCTATCAGTGGTGTTTAGCTTTGATGGCAAGGTATAGAACTGCTTAAGCAGTTTCACTGATGTTTCTCTAACAGTTTTGTTGGCTGCACATTTTGAGTGCTTTTGATTTTCGTAGTCATGGCAGACTTTACCTCCTGGGTTTCCCCTTTGAATAAACGTTGGATGGCCTCTGATCTGAGGCGTTTACAATCTAAAGATGGCATATCCTTGTCCTACAAAATATGTTAAAGTGATACAGCAGAAAGCATCCTACATTTCATACACTGTTGACAAATTCTGCTTGCAGTTATGTTGCTGTATATCTGGAGTAACTCCCTTGACTTCAAAGCACTTGTTACATCATTTGGTTTCACTGGAGTTATAGCAGATATACGATGGTGTGAATTAGAAAAAATTGACCCCACTATCTATAAAAATAGGCCAAAATGTAAAGTGATCCCAATATGGAAAAAATGGGCCTATTGATACACTATTTCAGCCTTAAGAAGAACAGGAGTACTTGTGGCACCTTAGAGACTAACAAATTTATTAGAGCATAAGCTTTCGTGGACTACAGCCCACTTCTTCGGATGCATATGCATTAGTCTGTTCTTTTTGCAGATACAGACTAACACGGCTGCTACTCTGAAACCTGAAATATTTCAGCCTTATTACTACTGCTGATTGAAAAAAAAAAAACAAACCTATTTTTCACAGAAAATTTTTTAGATTTAAAAACCATCATGAATTTTTTTCTTAAAAAAACTGAAAAAAATGAAAATTTTTGTTTGCATACATTGTTTTTGGTTTTAAAATGGGGTTTAGTACAAATTTTGGTTTTCTAAAAGTCAAATTTTTACTGTAAAATTTTCAGTTTTCAGTGTCTGGCTTGTCATTGGGGAAAAAAATGGAAGATTCCAACTAAAATTAAAATTCTGTGAAATGCAAAATTTTTCATTTTCTCGAAAAGCCATTTTTCATCACAAAAATGTGAACCAAAAATATGAACCAGCTCTAATTATTACCACATAATTAAGAACTTCTAGAATTTGAAACTACTGAAACCTGTTTCCCTTTCATATATTCCAGAGGTTCTCTCTGAAGTTCTTGAAAGCATTGCTCATGTGCTCTAATAATAAAGCACCGCACTTGTGGGACATACTTATTTTCTTCTACTGCGGTCAGAAATTTAACTTGATTTTTGTTTATTGCTGTCAATGAAATTTCAACATACTGAGTGTAAAGCTTTTAGATAATGGCACTCATCTCTAAACACAACCTAAAACAACAGATTAAAGAGGGTCACTAATAAAATGGTTAATAAAACACCTGCATGGAAGCTTATGCTTTTGCTAATAAATCATCAAAAACAGCTCCAAGCACAGTATATACTCTTGTTAAATAGGCAGACACTATAGTATTGGGACCTGTAATGATGTATTTACTTGTAATACCTTATTCTGCCACTAGATGTGGCTGTGCTGTAAAGAGTTCTAGATAGGGTGTGGTCCCTTATTACAAAGCTAGAACTTGATTGGTCTGGAAGCCTGTTATCCTAGTAATGTTCTTAAATAAACGCCTCCTGTTTAAAACACACCGTGATTCTCCTTAGCGCTGGTTGACAACCTATTCACCATTGTGGGGCACATATGCAGATCTCTAAGTGTTATGTGGGCTGCATCCAACAATATATACACTAGCTGTACATCTACAAAAAAATAAAGTTTAGTATTTGTGACGACAGCAGTACAATTAAAATCGATACAGCACCTTTCATTTCAACACTGGCAAATGTCTACCATGGGCATTTTAAATGAGCAAAATAAGTCAAAACATCAACTGTTAAAATTAATTTACTGTAAGGGTGGCATGGCATGGTGTATTGTCACCCTCACTTCTGCACTGCTGCTGGTGGTGTGGGAGGGCTGAGCACGCAGAGACTGCGGGTGCTAAGCCTGTCTGCAAAAATCGGTGCCGGGCACCCTCCCCCCAGCCAGGGACTGCCCCCCTGCCATCATCCAATCCCCGTGGGACTGTTCCCCCCAGCATCCAGACCTCCCCAACACTGGGCTGGCTCATGTGCCAGCTGTGTGCTGATTGGGCCACAAGTGGCCCATGGACCGCAGGTTGAGAACCACTGCTCTATAGCATGGCAAAGACCATGAAAATTTCTAGACAGATATGTAGAGGATGGCAGACAAAGTTGGCTTCTGCCATCTGAACGTTGTAAAGAATATGTAAAAGAATCATGATTATAAAAAGTTGTTTTATATGATAATTTCAAATAACTTTGCCCAAATAAAATAGAGATCCTGTATAATAATTCTGATTAGATTAGTCCACAGCTGTCTGTCACAGCAACCTCCACTTCAGGCAGTGTAAGACTAATGCCTGGAATGTGTCAAGTCTAATATATCAAAAATGGAAACAAAGGAATGGAAGAAAATTTGTCATTTTAAGCCAACAAGCTTCAATCTCAATTGGATCACTCAATTTACTTAATTCTCCACCAAATTCAGTATGCCTAAAAGGCTTAAAAGAAAAATTCTCAGTGCAGCGTTACAAGTATGTCAAAAGCAATAAGCGGATTCAAATTAGTAGAGGTACTGAGTCACTATATAGTCAAACAATTTGTAATCTGCAGTGAATCAGAACAAACAGAAGCTGCGTTTACAATTAAAATATAAAAACAAGCCAAGTGGCTCCAATGATTGATATATTTTCCCAAAATTGACAGATGTTGATGGTTGCTACAAGAGAACATGAACAGATTCTGGCAGGATACCTATAATCCAAAAAAGTGAGCATCTCTAGGGACAATCATATTTTTCAAAAGGGTAAATCACTGCATATTTGCTAGCGAACAGGAGCAGCTAACAGGGGAGTTTTGTGAGGGAGTTCTTCAGGTGAAGGAGGAACGATTGCGTGATCTTTGGGGTAAGTTTGTTGTCTGTAGTCTGTGTTTGTGACCGTGTGGTCTGTTTGTTTGGTGGACCGTGTGCTGAGCCTAGCAGCCTGCTAGGCAAGGGTGAGAGCTTCTTAACAAAGCTTTGACCCCTAAACCCATCAACCCATAACCAAGGGGTGGGGCTACTCAGGGAGACCAGAGCTTTAAACAGCCCACTTCTAAGCGACCAGAGGAGCGAGTGAACAGGAGTGGCTAACGGGAGTTTTGTGAGGGAGTTTACAGGGTGAGCGTGACAGGGAGCTGGATACACTTAATATTCTTTCAGCATAAAGCCAAAAATACCCTCTGATAAAAACAAAACATCAGCAACGGAACGAGCTGCTAGAGTAAATAGAAAATGCAGGCAGAAGTCCAGCAACAGAGTGGGGGATATCCAGTTTATTGTACCCAATGCAGCATATATGATTACCTGCCCTATGGCAGGTGGCATGTGTGTGCATTCGGTGCAAGGAGCTCCTGGCCCGCAGAGACTATGTACGGGCTTTGGAGACCAGAGTGGCTGAACTGGAGGAGCTAAGGGAGACAGAGAGGTATATAGATGAAACTTTCTGGGATACAGTAGAATGGTCCCACCTGTGTACTGTTCAGGAGGATGGTCCCACCTCTGTGCTGTTCAGGCCTCTGTGCTGTTCAGGAGGATGAAAGTCTCAGGGAAGGAGAGCATCAAACTGGAGCAGAGGGAAACAGTCCATAGTTGGGACCCTCCTTCCAAATGATGTCATGGTATCCTCTCGCACTGAGGATACTTCTCTGTGGGAGGGAACTCTACTTATTAGGAAGAGACAGGTAATAGTTATGCGGGATTCAATTATTAGAAACATAGCTGGGTTTGCGATGACCAGGAGCACCGCATGGTGACTTGCCTGCCTGGTGTGAAGGTTGCGGATATCTCAAGACACCTAGATAGACTTACGTGTAGTGCTGGAGAGGAGCCGGTGGTCATGGTACACCTAGGTACCAATGATATAGGGAAGGATAGGAGAGGGGTCCTGGAGGCCAAATTTAGGCTGCTAGGTAAGAGATTGAAGTCCAGGATCCCATGGTAGCATTCTCTGCAATGCTTCCAGTTCTACACGCAGGGCCAGTTAGACAGGCAGAACTGCAAGATCTCAAAGCATGGATAAGACGATGGTATAGGGAGGAGGGATTTAGATTTATTAGGCACTCAGGAAACTTTTGGGAAAGGGGGAGCCTATACAGGAAGGATGGGCTCCACCTAAACCAAAATTGAACCAGATTGCTGTCACTTAAAATTAAAAAGGTCATAGAGCAGTTTTTAAACTAAGGGCTGGGGGAAAGCCGACAGGTGCAGAGGAGCATGTGGTTCGGTCAGAGAAATCCCTTAGGGGAGGATCTATTAATGGAGATTCTCTATGTCCTAGTAAGGAGGAGAAATGGAAGATGATAAAATATTGGTAGGATCTGATGAGAAACAGTCAAATGAAAAAGAGGCCCATTCAATTACATCATGTAATGGCAGGCAGCTAAAAAGTGACAAGTTTTTAAAGTGCTTATATACAAATGCTAGAAGTCTAAATAATAAGATGGGTGAACTAGAGTGCCTCATATTAAATGAGGATATTGATATAATAGGCTTCAGAGAAACTTGGTGAAATGAGGATAATCAACGGGACATAGTAATACCAGGGTACAAAATATATCGGAAGGACAGAACA
This sequence comes from Malaclemys terrapin pileata, assembly GCF_027887155.1. Taxonomy (NCBI): domain Eukaryota; kingdom Metazoa; phylum Chordata; order Testudines; family Emydidae; genus Malaclemys; species Malaclemys terrapin. The sequence goes on along the minus strand of NC_071507.1, from coordinate 19,498,595 downwards.
GGTCATGCTGGTGGGGGAGTGGCACTAAATGTGAAAGAAAGCATAGAATCAAATAAAGTAAAAATCTTAAATGAACCAAACTGTATCATAGAATCTCTATGGATAGTAATTCCATGCTCTAATAATAAGAATATAGCAGCAGGAGTATATTACAGACCACTAGACCAGGATGGTGATAATGACTATGAAATGCTCAGGGAGATTAAAGAGGCTATAAAAATAAAAAAACTCAATAATAATGGGGGATTTTCAACTATTCCCATATTGACTGGGTACATGTCACCTCAGGATGGGATGCAGAGATAAAATTTCTGGACATTTAAATGACTGCTTCTTGGAGCAGCTAATCCTGGAACCCACAAGAGGAGGAGCAATTCTTGCTTCGGGATCTGGTCCAAGAAGTGATTATAGCTGGACCACTTGGTAATAGTGACCATAATATAATTACATTTAACAGCCCAGGGGGAGGAGACACAGCACAGCAGCCCAACACTGCAACATTTAATTTCAGAAAGGGGGACAACACAAAAATGAGGAAGTTAGTTAAATAGAAATTAAAAGGTACAGCACCAAAAGTGAAATCCCTGCAAGCTGCATGGAAACTTTTTAAAGACACCATAATAGAGGCACAACTTAAACGTATACCCCAAATTAAAAACCATAATGGTTCTCCATAGTCAACCATTGGAGAACCCAAAAAAGTGCCACCATGGCTAAACAAAATAAAAGAAGCAGTAAGAGACAAAAAAGGATTCTTTAAAAGGTGGAAGTTAAATCCTAGTGAGGAAAATAGAAAGGAGCATAAACTCTGGCAAATGAAGTGTAAAAATACAATTAGGATAGCCAAAAAAGAATTTTAAGAACAGCTAGCCAAAAACTCAAAAAGTAATAGCCAAAAACATTTTAAGTACATCAGAAGCTAAACAACCAGTTGGGCCACTGGACAATCGAGATGCTAAAGGAGCACACAAGTATGATAAGACAATTGTGGAGAAACTAAATGAATTATTTGCATCGGTCTTCATGGCTGAGGATGTAAGGGAGATTCCCAAACCTGAACCATTCTTTTTAGGTGACAAATCTGAGGAACTGTCCCAGGTTGAAGTGTCATTATATGAGGTTTGGGAACAAATTGATAAACTAAACAGTAATAAGTCACTAGGACTAGATGGTATACACCCAAAAGTTCTGAAGGAACTCAAATGTGAAATTGCAGAACTACTAACTATAGTTTGTAACCTATCATTTAAATCAGCTGTACCAAATGACTGGAGGATAGCTAACATGATGCCAATTTTTGAAAAGGGCTCCAGAGGTGATCCCGGCAACTACAGGCCAGTAAGCCTGACTTCAGTACCGGGCAAACTGGTTGAAAACTATAGTAAAGAACAAAATTGTCAGACACATAGATGAACATAATTTGTTAAAGAAAAGTCAACATGGTTTTTCTAAAGGGAAACCATGCCTCAATCTACTAGAATTCTTCGATAGGGTCAACAAGCATGCGGACAAGAGGAATCCAGTGGATATAGTGTACTTAGATTTTCAGAAATACTTTAACAAGATCCCTCATCAAAGGCTCTTAAGCAAAGTAAGCAGTCATGGGATAAGAGGGAATGTCCTCTCCTGGATCAGTAACTGGTTAAAAGATAGGAAACAAAGGATAGGAATAAATGGTCAGAATGGAGAGAGATAAATAGTAGTGTCCCCCAGGAGTCTGTACTGGGATCAGTCCTATTCAACAAATTCATAAATGATCTGGAAAAAGGGGTAAACAGTGAAGTGGCAAAATTTGCAGATGATACAAAACTACTGAAGATAGTTAAGACCCAAGCAGACTGCGAAGAGTTACAAAAGGATCTCACAAAACTGAGTCAGTGGGCAACAAAATGGCAGATGAAGTACAATGTTGATAAATACAAAGTAATGCACATTGGAAAACATAATCCCAACTATATATATATATATATATATATATAAATAAAATTATGGGGTCTAAATTACCTATTACCATTCAAGAAAGAGATCTTGGTGTCATTGTGGATAGTTCTCTGAAAACATCCACTCAATGTACAGTGACAGTCAAAAAAATGAAAAGAATGTTGGGATCATTAAGAAAGGGATAGATAATAAGACAGAAAATATCATATTGCCTCTATATAAATTCATGGTATACCCACATCCTGAATACTTCATGCAGATGTCACCCCATATCAAAAAAGATATATTGGAAAAGGTTCAAAAAAGGGCAACAAAAATACGGCTTCCATATGAGGAGAGATTAATAAGACTGGGACTTTTCAGCTTGGAAAAGTGACGATTAAGGGGAGATATGATAGAGGTCTATAAAATCATGACTGGTGTAGAGAAAGTAAATAATGAAGTGTTATTCACTCCCTCTCCTAACAGAAGAACTAGAGGTTACCAAATGAAATTAATATGCAGCAGGTTTAAAACAAACAAAAGGAATTATTTTTCACACAACGCACAGTCAACCTGTGGAACTCCTTGCCAGAGGATGTTGTGAAGTCCAAGACTATAACAGTGTTCAAAAAAAAGAATTAGATAAATTCATAGAGGATAGGTCCATCAATAGCTATCAGCTAGGATGGGCAGGGATGGTGTTCCTAGACTGTTTGCCAGAAGCTGGGAATGGGCGACAGGGAATGGATCACTTGATGATTACCTGTTCTGTTCATTCCCTCTGGGGCACCTGGCATTGGCCACTGTTGGAAGACAGGATACTGGGCTAGATTGACCTTTGGTCTGACCCAGTATGGCCGTTCTTATTTTAGAAAACAGATACCCATGTCATATCCTCCATGCAAAAAATCCATGGAGACAGCTAGAAACTCTGGGAAAACCTCCAGGAGCTACACATTTACTCATGAGCTACACACTCAAGGGTGTGAAATTTGACCCTTTTGTGAAGGTCGGGAGTCATGAACTCAAGAGGCTATCATAGAGATACAGGGTTGAGCATTCTCTCCTGTCATGGGTGGCTGGTATCTAAATGCCCTCTGGAGATACATATGAATTCAGGGTGGGAGATGCCTCAGAGCGGCTTTCCCCTAGTTCATCCGTTCTTCATCCAACGTCACAACCCCTGGATTCATCAGGGGAAGAACTGTCAATGCCTTTTCAGCTCATCTTCTCCTATTGGCTGCCCAGTCCTTTGATTACTAACTGTGTGATGGCTCTAAACAACTGTCAATGTAATGAAAGAGGGAGTGAATAAGGAGAACTGTCCACCAACAGCTACACCCAAAGATATTGGAAGGAAGCAGCTCCTACTTCACCCTTGTGCAGGGTGCAGCATGTGCTCTATATATTGTGCTGATCTAGTTCAGGTGGCCAGCGCAGAGAGAGGGAAGTCAGACCATAGCCTGCCCCAACCCCAACCACTCTTGCTCTCTTCGGGAAGCTTTGTGCCACTGCTGATTTTAGACTCATGTTCTCTCAGCACTCTAGGAGGACAGTGATTGGACTTGGACAAACTCACTGTTATGACACTCTTTCCAATTAATTGTTCAAACACTAGACTCTTCAAATCTACATATTTAAGAGTTATCTTTAGAAACTAGGAAAACAGCAATCATGACAAAGGACCTACTGTGAAAACAAAAAAACAAAAAAGTATCTTGCACCACCAACACAGGTCTAATGAAAAGCCCAAGTGTTAAAGAACAACACATTTTTTAAACATAAATTATGGTATTTTTTCCCCTAGAAAAGGTATAACCTAGGAATTAGCCCCAAAATAATAACTGAGATTCTGAGTTGTAAAACATACCTTACAATCTCCATATTTCATGCAAAATGAGGTGGCCACCAGTAAGGAGCTCAGTCTATGTAGCTTGTCAAAGAAAAATTTAAGAAGTGATATGTTTACTGTATAAGTACCCATATAGAGAGAAGACACAAAGGGTTCTTTAATCTAGCAGGCAAAGGCATATCAAGCAGAGTGCCACAGGGGTCGGTCCTGGGGCCGGTTTTATGCAACATCTTTATTAATGATCTGGATGATGGGATGGATTGCACCCTCAGCAAGTTTGCATATGACACTAAGCTGGGGGAAGAGGTAGATACCCTGGAGGGTAGGGATAAGGTCCAGAGTGACCTAGACAAATTGGAGGATTGGCCAAAAGAAATCTGATGAGGTTCAACAAGGTCAAGTGCAGAGTCCTGCACTTAGGACAGAAGAATCCATGCACCGCTACAGGCTGGGGACTGACTGGCTAAGCAGAAGTTCTGCAGAAAAGGACCTGGAGATTACAGTGGATGAGAAGCTGGATATGAGTCAGCAATGTGCCCTTGTTGACAAGAAGGCCAACGGCATATTGGGCTGCATTAGTAGGAATATTGTCAGCAGATCAAGGGAAGTGATTATTCCCCTTTATTCGGCACTGGTGAGGCCACACCTGGAGTATTGCATCCAGTTTTGGTCCCCCCACTACAGAAGGGATGTGGACAAATTGGAGAGAGTTCAGCGGAGGACAACAAATATGATTAGGGGACTGGGGCACATGACTTACGAGGAGAGGCTGAGGGAACTGGAATTATTTAGTCTGCAGAAGAGAAGAGTGAAGGGATTTGATAGCAGCCTTCAACTACCTGAAGGGAAGTTCCAAAGAGGATGGAGCTCGGCTGTTCTCAGTGGTGGCAGATGACAGAACAAGGAGCAATGGTCTCGAGTTGCAGTGGTGTTGGTCTAGGTTGGATATTAGGAAATACTTTTTAACTAGGAGGGTGGTGAAGCACTGGAATGGGTTACGTAGGGAGGTGGTGGAATCTCCATCCTCAGAGGTTTTTAAGGCCCGGCTTGACAAAGCCCTGGCTGGGATGATTTAGTTGGTGTTGGTCCTGCTTTGAGCCGAGGGTTGGACTAGATGACCTCCTGAAGTCCCTTCCAACCCTGATATTCTATGATTATATGATATGAAGAGCCAGTGGCTGGTCAGAAAAATTCAAACTTAAAATAAGACTCAATTTTTTAACAGTAAGGATAATTAACCATTGAACAATTTTATAAAAGGATGTGGTAGATTCTCCATCACTTGGAGTCTTCAAGTCAAGATTATGTCTTATGTCCTTTAGCTCAATGACAAGTTATTGGGTTAGATGCAAGAATTACTAGGTGAAATTCTATTGCCTGTGTTATGCTGAGTGTGGGATGAGAATGGGTTAACATCAAAAGGTGCAAAGGTCTGGCTCAGCTAAACAAAATATCTGAATTTTTGGGAGCACCCTATGACTCCAACTCTGCAACACAATACTCCAGTACCATTCCCACCCCTTCCCATGTCCTCGCAATAGACCCTGGGCCATGATCCTCAGCACTGTTAAGTCGGCTTTGCAGAATTTTGGTAATACAAAGCAAACTTAAAGCTTGATAGCAGCTTTTGCCAGAGGGAAGATGGCATCGTGGGAGTGCAGCTGCACTCTGAGGGTCTCCAGGTGTCTGACGGATGCCTTAGGGGCTGTTGTATCTTGCCCAGCTGAGAGCAGCCCTGAGGACCAAGGATCAGATGCACATAACTATAGATTAATAAAGTGGCACTTCTCTAAATGCAATTACTTAAAATTTGCAGTTTCCCATGGTTGTGGCATGAAATTCAGCTATTTCAAATGAGATTCAGTTTGAGATTTGGGTTTGTTCAATCCTGCACTCCAGCGCTGCAAATCTGCATAGTTCAAAAGAGATATAAATGGTTACACAACCCCTTCTGGGGCAAAATCCACCCATCTCCCAGGGTTCACAACAACTCTCACATTGCTGTCTATCAAATGAAGTGGTATTTCTGCCTTGGTACTATTTTTATTTTTCTTACAGGTAATGCACAATGCTACGCCAGCCTGAACCCCAGCCATATGTTACTCTGTCCCTGTGCGACTTATTATGTCTTTCAATTTTAATGAGGTTTAAAATATGCACCACAATTCAAACATAAAAACTGAGTGAAAAAAAATCACCTACATTTTTTAAAATTCAAATTGTATTCTTAATGGTGCTTTCTGTAGTTTTTAAACAATTTACAATTCACTGAACTTCAGCAAATGAGATCTTTGCAAATACAGGCACTCGGAGCTTAATAACCACATCTCACTAATTCCTACCTCCTCTCTCAGGAATCTAAGATGTTCTTAAATTACTGCTTCCTCTCACAACCTAATTTTCATCCGTAATTAAAGAGGAAAACTCAAGGGCAGAGGAGCCATAAACAGGTTTTTAACAGTGAAGAATTTGAAAGGGTGATAGGCAATAACATTTCATTTCAAAGCATGTACTAGGTATTTATATGAAATTATCTCCAGCATTAGTAGAAAATGAATATAAAACTAGAGTTAAGTGGGTATCCAAATGCCCATGTGACAGCAGGAACACTCAGGTTACCTAAGAATACTTGCAAATTCCACTGAACTAACAGGCAGTCACTATGTTTTTAATATCTGTTAATGAAATGTTCTCTCTAATAGATGGTACTTTATTAAGGATTATCTCAACAACAAGAAATCTAAGCCATCCAATGCTGTAAATGTTATTGCTAAAGTGGCTTGGAATGAATTTCCAGAATTTATGAAAAATTAAAGGGCCATGCCAAACAAAATCAGAGGAGTGCGAACATAATGCAAAATAGACAAACTTGCTGTTAGGGACAGAACACATAAAATGGTTTTCATTGAAAAACAACAGTTACCAAGCATTCATATCTGAAGTTGCACAGTTATTTCCAATTGTAAAGTACAGGGAGATCTCTTTGTGGTAACTGTTGATAGCCAAATGGGGACAACTGTAAATTTTGGAAGTCATTTGATAAATACTCTGAAGAATCCTGACAATCATTCTGTCAATATCACATGGACACTGACACAGTATAATATGTACATCATTGAGTAAAATCCACAGTCAGGTATAGTTCTTTACCTAGCAGCATAACCACCATTTGTAAATCATGCTAAGCTTGTAGTTTTTCTTGGAGCAAGTTGATCTGCTAAAGGACTTTAAGTTTCACAAATGCCTTATCAGGGAACCCATCAGCCAAATTCTCACCAAAAAAAATATTAATTTGGAGTGTTATATAGTGTTAAATAATGTATAATCACATGCCCACTAAAATCTAGAAATTAATTGGTCCAGTATTTATGGTTTTCACCCCATGCTATTTTCTTGCTTTGATCTATACAAGAATATTGTGGTCAGTGGGAATATGGAGTGAGATGTCAACAAAAGGATAGGACAAACCCATAAAAATGTGAAAAGTACCGTAAAAAAATCGGTTCTCATTTCAATTATTTTCAGCAGCCAATGTGGAATTCTTTGTGGGGGATGGTTGGGTGACAGAGGTCCTGTTCTAGCTGACCTTAGCGTTGTAATGATGGGGAATGATGTCACATATCTGAACCTTAGCTTCCTCAAAGATTAGAAATGAGCAAGTATTGAATTACCCTGTATCATCATTTTCTTGTCAGTAACCCACTAGTAGGCATTAACAAGCTGAAACTTTCACCCCCAGCAAGAGTTATATCTGGAAAACAGCAGCAAATGCTCAAGTGAACTTCCAGTGGGAGTGGTGGACTAATCAGGGTCACACCTTCTACAGTTTGTACTTCTGGAAATTACATCAAAGCCAGAGGAGAGATGAAAGCACTATGACTAGGTAAAAAAGAATGGATAAAAATGGTAAAAAAATGGATATAAAACTACACCATTATGCTTAGGGTTGTGGGTATACCAAGGGGTAGGTCCTCCATTGGAGGAAATCAACATAGTTCCTCCTTAGTCAATGAAACTATGCTGATATACACCAATCGAAGATTGGTGCGGGCAGGGGACTGGACTCGATGACCTCTCGAGGTCCCTTCCAGTCCTAGAATCTATGAATAAGATCTGGCCCCCATATTCAGATGTACAAGAACATTTCTTGTTGTGTCTATTAAATTATATGTTATCTGTGGGGCAGATTGTGGGGTGCAGTGCAGCTCTACACCACCTCCAGGGTGTAAGGAATGAGAGCTATAAACACAAAATAAACTCTGACAAATGAGAACTGTTTTCTTAACAATCAAAGAGAATCACTTTAAGGAACAGGGAGGTTGTGGAATCTCCGTCTCTGGAGATATTTAAGAGTAGGTTAGATAAATGTCTATTAGGGATGGTCTAGGCAGTATTTGGTCCTGCCATGCGGGCAGGGGACTGGACTCGATGACCTCTCGAGGACCCTTCCAGTCCTAGAATCTATGAATCTATGAATCTATGAATAAACATTTATCTAGGCTGAGCACTTTTGATGACCCTCTAGCATTTTCTGCTGCAAACATCTGGAGCTGAAATGCTAAGCTCCTGCTCTGATTAACCGTTCAATAATCTTAGAGGACATCTCAGAGATACAGAATAGATCCAATCCTTAAAGCAAAATCCAAAGTAATATGTTTCCCCTCATTAACCGTTTTAAAAATTAGCAGAGGGAGTTAAAGTGCACTGAACTATGGATTAATAAAGGAACAATGCACTAATATTATTCTGTTTTTGTCAGTGAAGGAACTCTGTATTTGCAAGTTAATTTTACTGCTCTAATATTACTGAAGATATTTTTGGCACCCGAAATTAAACTCACAATCACAATATAAATGTAGTATACACAGCAACTCAGTGTTTCTCAGTGTCAAACCAAAGCTAGGTACTGCATGAATTCAGCCGCTGAGTTGAAGAACTGTTATAATAATTTTGTTTTGTATTTCTAGATTGTGTAATTGGAATACATTAGATCCTGCCAAGCTGTGTTCATGTGGGGCAGCCTTACTTAAGTCGATGGGACTGTTCACGTAAACAGTGACTGCTCATGAGAGTCTGAGCTGACAGGATCAGGGCCATTAGAAATGCACTATTTCTCCAGACTGGCCAAATAATCTGGTAAATAGGGTTTAAAATAGCTCATGCAAAAGATTTCAGGGAATTAGAAGTTCAACCGTTAATGCTTTGACTAATTCTGTCAAAGTGCAGCATTTTTTTTAGGGATTTAGAAACTGCAAAGTACAACATGTTAAATGTCACCCTTGCAAAGGTGCAAAAGCTGGGCAGGAAGTCGCATTCCCAGCAAGAACAGCTCAGGCTGGCTAGGCAAAGGGAAAGCTAAACAGCCATTTCACAAGGGGCGTGGGTGTGCACATTGCACTTTGAGTGGGAATGGAGGTTAAACTAACTCACTAAATTAAGGCTGAAAAACAGGTATGAGCTTTGGTGGTTCCATGCTATGGAGTGAGGGGTTCATTCCAATACAACCATACTCAGTAGCAACCCAAAGCTATTACCCTCTCATAGCCATTTGATAGTGTGAACTGGTGGTGTCAATCCAGCCCCAAGACATAGGCAACCGCGTCCCCAAACCACCATGATTACTAACAATAACTAACACTGGCATATCTCAGAGGCCAAGGACTCAATGGCTTACACTGGTTTTATTGAAAAACTTACCAGTTCTTCCTAAGATAAACAGATATGGCTATCTGAGTATCTGCAATATTCTCTTGTGCTTCACCTAGACTACTGTAGTGTAACTACTGAGATTAGCTAACTCCAAACCTTAGTTATTTTAGACAATTGATGAGATTTTAAATAGCACCCTTGTAACTACCATCTCACTCCCAAAGGCTGCATTACAAACCCTTTTTCCACTGGCTTGAGTATAGCTTGTTTTAAAATTATGACATCACAGTGTGGATTTTTTTGCTCTCCAGGGTACTAGCATGCTGCTGTAAACATTCCTGGCAAGCCTCACAAATTGATTCATAGAGATAAGTTTATGGCACTGAGGACTCTTTCTCCATAGGCCTTTACCTTGTGTGGTTATTTATGCCTGAGAAAAATGAGCACAAACTGAGTGCAAAATGTTAACAGTCTGATCTGGTAGCATTTCATAGCCACAGTGCACAGGTGTAAATGACTACTCTAAGTCTTTACTCGAGAGAAAAGGTCACAGCTTCCTGGCCAGATGCAGATGGGAATAATGCAGAGCTACGGAGACTGAAGCCCTAGTGGTGTAAATGCAACTCTGTGAATTAATTTGTGCACAAGTGGAAAAACTGGCCCCTAGACTTTCTATTCTGCACTCTTGGCATGTGTGAGAGTGCCAGGATGATACACAGTGGGTAGCATAGGCAAAACAGCATAAAAGGTCAGATTCAGAGCGAAAGGCCTGCAATGTTGTTTTCCTGACATTTGGAGTTCTAGGGGCCACCTGACTAAGATAAAAGCTGTAGTAAGATGAGGCCCTGAAACATAAACCCTTATCAGAAGCCCAGTATGAGGCCTGAGGCCTGAACTAAAGTAATGGTCAAGACTTTGATAACATAAAGCAAAGTTAAGCTGTGAGCCAGAGGCAGGCCCTGCTCACAGAAGCTGGCAAGGAAAGGGCTGATGCTGCAAGAAGATACATACCTAAAAGGTACGGAACACTAGATATCAGAATGCTCCAATACTTGCACATTCCACACAGATAACAAGGAACAAGCTGATCTATCCCAATGACAGGGCCAAAAGAATAATATGATGAATAGAGTTGTTTTGTTCAAACCAACATGTACAAGGTGAGAGGTGGCACCTTACTACATAGTGGGGTTGTACCTTGCTACGTAGAGGGGTTGCACCTCGTCAGGAATGATGTTTAACTTGTTTGTACCTGTGTATAAGAATGCATCCCTGAGTGGATATCTTTGTCCGGCCTAGGGGGCAGTGGAAAGTCCTGCCACTGACTGAGCTAAGTCCATTGTCAAGGGAGCACATATGTACTGGCTAGCTACACCTTAGCAGCACCTTGGACTTCGTTTGCCTGGGAGCTGGAGACTGTATCTCTAAAGGCAATAAACCTGGCTGACGTGCCTTCGTACCTTACTAGAGTCTGTGGTCATTGGGGGTTCTCTCGGGGTCTGCTGTGTCAGCTATCTGCGCAGAGCTGGGGCAGCACACAGAGGGAACACACGCACGCAGCCGATTGATATCAACATTGAACAGAGCAGAGCACCACACCGGTAGCATCTGACAACAAAAGCGATTGCAGCATTGGTTCTATACCACAAATCTCAAGAGCAACTACATTATATTGTTCCTAAAATATTATATTACTGGTTATTGTAAATGAGATTACTACAGTACCTTAGATAGCACTAAAACCTCTACTCTGTTTGCCATGTCTAATGGTGCTGGTGCAGCATGCTGTACATTCTAATCTATGAAAATTTGCAAATATCTTCTGTGGATAGCATGCCTCAGTCTGTTTTGATTGTTTAGCACATACTGTATTGTATTCCCCTCTCCAGGCTATGCTCAGGCCCAGTATTCAACATTTACCTGCACTACAGTGCATTTGTTATCAAGTCACCTTTTGCAACTGACACTTCGTGTCTATCCTCTCTATATGGCCCTAGTCCTTGATTTTCACTTGTATTGTCCAGAGTAGAGCTTTTGCACAAGATATGATATGTCAGTTTTCTTCAACTCATTGCACCTTTAAACCAACATTTTAAAATGACTCTCTGCTAATATGTGATTGCTGTTTAGTGGCCTATGTTGTTTGGGACAGTCAGTCCCATTCTAGACGACACCCTTCCTGGAATAGATATGGAGACTGAACTAAACTCTAGTGAGGCTAGGACTGGTACATTCGTCCAGGCTTGTTAATATATTTTACTCTTCTGGACTGATTTTCGAAGGAGCTGGGCATCTGTAGCTCCCATCGACTTCAAGCAAAGAGAGCAGTAATCAGCAGCTCTGAAGAATCAGGCCATATGGGCTGGGTCCTTGGCTGATGCAAATAAGTATAACATCAGGGGAGTTGTGGTGATTACACCACCAGACGATCAGATCCATATATGTCTATCTTTGTCTAGATTGTAAACTCCTTGTAGAAGGGAACGACTATATTTAGGTCTTGTACAGTGCAAAACACATTGTTTGTGTTTAGCAAATTTGTTTATAATAATGGAGAAGTTCTGTGCATAGAGATCTCTGCTCTCCGGGGATATTACCCCTGTATTTTTCACCAGTTACTAAAAATTGTTTAATTTAAATAATATGTATCTGTGTAACTGACAATTTTATTTAAAGTAAGCCTTTCCCTACTGCAATCTCCTTCAAATCCTGTATAGACTTTTCTCTATATTGGTAGAATGGCTTCTAGAAGACACACTGAGCTCATTCTGTTTACATGGGTTCTCCAAACCTTTCTTGACACTGCCTCAGGGCAGCACTGAAATTGTACCCTCTATAGACTAGGATACTCACTACTTTCAGTCCATGTGTGCTGTTCTTATTAACGTCAATGAGAATTCAGCCATGGACTAAGCCCAGACTGATATACTTCATAGATAGATAGATTGATTGTTCACCAATTGTCCAGCACTCATTCCTTTATTTTTATGTCTTAACAGTCCAAAACAATTTATTTGATTGACACTTATTGTGACAAAGTTCCTCCTTTATCTTGGTGGGTCCTGCACTTATTGGCAATTTTCTTGCCTCAGAGATTCACCATGTGGGTTGGGGAACAGCCCAGAGAGCTTCCCCTCTGGAAGAACCCACAGTCCAGGTCAATTGGGAGGTTTGGGGAGAACCCAGGCCCACCCTCTATTCCAGGTTCCAGCCCAGGACTGTGGACTGCAGCTATCTATAGTGCTTCCTGTGACAGCTGCATGACAGCTACAACTCCCTGGGTTACTTCCCCATGGCCTCCTCCAAACACCTTCCTTATTCTCACCACAGGACCTTCCTCTTGGTGTCTGATAACACTTGTGCTCCTCAGTCCAGCAGCACTCCCACTCCTTGCACCTCTTGCCCCCAGCTCCTCACATTCCCACCACAAACTGAAGTGAGCTCCTTTTAAAACCCAGGTGCCCTGATTAGCCTGCCTTAATTGATTCTAGCAGCTTCTTCTTAATTGGCTCCAGGTGTTCTAATTAGCCTGCCTGCCTTAACTGGTTCTAGAAGGTTCCTGATTACTCTAGTGCAGCCCCTGCTCTGGTCAATCAGGGAACAGAAAACTACTCATCCAGTGACCAGTATATTTGCCCTCTACCACACTCCTGTACCCCACTGGTCTGGGTCTGTCACATTATATTACAGTGTTGTCAAGACTGAGCTATGGTATGTCACACAATAAGTCACTACCTTACAGATTGACTTGTCTTGCCATAGGGATAATAAAGATAGCTGCCAGACCAGCTACACCTGGAAAAAATGATTAAAAAGACAGAGAACATTCAAAGATTGCTTGAACTCAGTGTCGTTTACAGCCCTGGACAAATTCTTCCAAGTTACACTGTGATCATACTTCCTTTTCATGAAAATCTATTTTGCTCAGTAATTATATTATTTATTATTATCATTATTGCAACAGCAGGAGGCCCCCCTTAGGAATCAAGCCCTATTGGAAGTCCCCATTGTGCTAGGCCCAGCACTCACAAACAATAAAAAAAAGACAGTCCCTGTAATCTAAACATATACTATAAAATTTAATAGAGGTTAATGTAACCCATTCTTCTACAATATATTGTGGAATAACTCAGGTACACAGGACCCTAATTCTGTAACTTAGAGCAGTTATTACAGTGGTGTGGGAGTGCCACTATAATTAAGCATAGACGACTGGTGCCTCCTCATACTGGGGGTGGGGGGGCACAATCTAAAGGGGAGGACATGTAACCATCCCACGTGTCTCCTAGGATTGCCAACTTGTTAATCGCACAAAACCAAACACCCTAGGCCTGCCCCTTCCCCGAGATCCTACCCCACCCCTTCCCCAAGGCCCTGCGCCCCACTCACTACATTCCCCCTCCTGGTGACTCACTTTCCCCCACCCTCACTCACTTTCCCTGGGCTGGGGCAGGGGGGTTGGGATGTGGGAGAAGATGAGGGGGTGCAGGCTCTGGGGTGGGGCCAGAAATGAGGGGTTCAGGGTGTAGGAAGGGGCTGCAGGTTGAGGCGGGGGGTAGGGGTGCAGGGGGTGAGGGCTCCATCTGGGGGTGCGGGCTCTGGGGTGTGGCCGGGGATAAGGGGTTTGGTGTGTAGGAGGGGACTCCAGGCTGGGGGGTGGGGCAGAGAGGTTCAGGGTGTGGGAGGGGGCTCTGGTCACCCTAGTGTCTCCCTTGCTCAGTGACCCTCTGCCCTGCGCCCAGCCTGGAGCCGCCGTGCTCGCCTCACCTCACATTACCTGTGGGAGCAAAGGGGGGTTGTCTCCTTCTCTCCCTGTGCTTCGCCCTCTCGTTTGGCCACTTTCCCTGGCAGCTGGGCAGGGACTGGGATGGAGCTGCTTCTGCCTGAGAGCCTGGCTGGGATGGAGCAGGAGCCTGCTCCCTTCCCGGACTCGGCTGCTGGGAACAGGGGCCGAGCATGCCTGGGAGGAGAGGGGACTCGAGCTCAGTCAGCCCCTGTCCCCGGCAACAGGGCCTGGCCACGGGGCGGCCCACTGCCGCTCCAGCTGCCGGGGACAGGGGCCAAGTGAGCTGGAGTCCCCTCTCCTCCCCTGGCATGTTTCCAGCTCACTTGGCCCTTGTCCCCGGCAGCTGGTGCGGCAGCAGGCCACCCCACAACTGGGCCCTGTTGCCGGGGACAGGGGCCAAGTGAGCTGGACCTTCCCTCCCCACCTCCCCCGGCAGCCAAGCCCAGGAAGGGAGCAGGCCGCTGCTGCCTCCCAGCCAGACTCTCTCAGGCAGAATGGCTCCGTCCCGCTCCACCTGCTAGAGGAGAGGCGCAGGGAGACAAAGACAGAGCCCCTTTCCCTCCCCGCCCCCAGCAGGCCAATCCGGGGCGGCACTTGATCCAGCGTGCTCCCCCTACACATCATCTCTGTAGTTAAGGTTGCATCATGACATCTGTTTAAAGATTGATGTTTTTAAGTCTTCTAAAATCAACATGCTTATTTGAATTTCTTTCAAATTTGGTGTGCCTCAGGAAGGTGCAGGGCAGAGTTAGTTACCTAACTTCAGCGTCATTTGAGTCAGGGTTCCGAAGATAGAAGTCACAAAAATGGTCATTTTTAAAAGTGGCTTTTTTTGGTGTGTGTTTGTTGTTTGCACAGTGATAGAGAGCAAACTATTGATGAGCTGCAGATCAAAATGGTCTCAATTTGTCAAGTTTTACACAAGGTAGTGCATGCTACCAACTAAATCTTTGGAGGGCCCAAACTGAGGGGTTGTTAGTGGGTTACAGATGGTTGTAATAAACCATAAATGCAGTTTCCCAATTCGGTCCATGATTTTTAGGTTATGTCTACACTACAGCCTATTTTGGCATAATGTATGTAGCTCAGGGATGTGAATAAATCAGCCCCCTGAGTGACATAAGTTACACCGACATAAGCACTCATGTGCACAGCGCCACATCAGCAGGAGAGCTGCTTCAACCTCTGGCAGAGTAACTGAAGTCCTCAAATCATGATTTAAAGACTTCAAGTTACAGAGAATCCACCATGTATGCTAATTTAAACCTGCAAGTGACCTGTGCCCCATGCTGCGGAGGAAGACAAAGCCCTCCCTCCCCCATGATCTCTACCAGTCTGACCAGGGGAAAATTCCTTCCCAATCCCAAATATGGTGCTCAATTAGACCCTGAGCATGTGGGCAAGACCCACCTGGGAATAGAATTCTCTGTAGTAACTCAGAGACCAGAAATGCACACAGTATTCCAGATGAGGTCTCATCAGTGGCTTGTATAATGGTACTAACACCTCCTTATCTCTATTGGGGAAATACCTCACCTGATGCATCATAGAACTGCATTAGCCTTTTTCATGGCTGCCTCACATTGGTAGCTCATAGTCATTCTGTGATCAACCAATACACACAGGTCTTTCTCCTCCTCTGTCACTTCCAACTGGTAAGTCAGCAGCTAATAGCAAAAATGTCTTGTTGTTAGTCCCTAAGTGTATGACTTCACACTTCGCACTATTAAATTTCATCCCAGTTCTATTACTCCAGTTTTCAAGGTCATCCAGATCTTCTTGTATGATATTCCGGTCCTCCTCCATATTGGCAATACCTCCCAACTCTGTGTCATCTGCAAATTTTAACACACTCCCACTTTTTGTGCCAAGGTCATTAATAAAAATATTAAATAAGATTGGTCCCAAAACTGATCCCTGAAGAACTCCACTAGTAACTTCCCACTAGCCTGGCAGTTTATCTTTTAATATGACAAAAGAACTTTTGTAGTGTCCCCTTTAACCAGTTCCTTATCCACTTTTCAATTCTCATATTAATCCCCATCTTCTCCAATTTAACTAATAATTTCCCATGTGGAACTGTATCAAATGCCTTAATAACATCCAGGTAGATTAGATATACTGCATTGCCTTTGTCTAAAAAATCCATTATCTTCTCAAAGAAAGAGATCAGGTTCATCTGGCATGATCTACCTTTTGTAAAACCATGTTGTATTTTATCCCAATTACCCATAGTCGCCAACTCCATGGGTGCTCTGGGGCTGGAGCAGCCATGGAAAAAAATTTGTGGCTGCTCAGCACCCACTGACAGCCCCACCCCTCAGCTCCTCTTCCTCCCCCCAGCACCTCCTGCCCACCGGCGGCCCCACTGATCAGCACCTCACTCTCCCCCCCCCCCGTGCCTCCCGCCCACCACAATCAGCTGTTCAGCAGTGTGCAAGAGGCACTGGGAGGAGGGAGAGAAGTGGGGATGGGTTGCGCTTGGGGAACAGGGTGGAAAGAGGCGGGGCGGGGCCTTGTGGGAAGGGGTGGAGTGGGGGCGGGGCCTGGGGCAGTGAGGGGTTGAGCACCCCCGGAAAAGGAGGAAACTGGTGCCTGTGCAATTATCATTTACCTCTATGTCCTTAACTACTTTCTCTTTCAATATTCGTTCCATGACTTTGCATACAATTGAGGTCAAACTAACAGGCCTGTAGTTTCCTGGATCATTTTTTTCCTTTTCTTAAAAATAGGTATTATATTAGAAATTACCCAGTCATAGGGTATGACCCCTGAGTTTCAGTAAAAATTCTTGCTATTGGGCTTGCAGTTCTATGTGCCAGTTCCTTTAATATTCTTGGATCGAGATTATTCAGGCTCGTGATTGAGTCCCATTAAACTGTTTGAGTTTGACTTCCACCTCAGATATGATCATTTCCATTTCCATATCCTCGATCCAATTAGCCACCCTGCCATTATCCCTAAGATCTTCATTTGCCTTATTAAAAGCGGAGGCAAAGTATTTAAGTGTTGGGCCATTACCTAAATTATCGTTAATCTCCATTCCTTCTTCAATGTTTAGCAGTCCCACTTCTTTCTTTGTTTTCTTATTTATATGGCTATAGAATCTTTTACCATTGGTTTTAATCTCCTTTGCAAGGTTCAACGCTGCTTGGCTTTTGGCAGTTCTCATTTTTTCCCTTCACTTTCTGACCTCCAAGAGGTAGCTTTCTTTGCTGATCCATCCCATCTTCCATTCCTTGTATGCTTTCTGCTTTCTCTTAACCTGTTCAAGATACTTGCTCATCCAGCTTGGTCTGCAACCCTTCCCTATGAATGTTTTCCCTTTGCTTGGGATGTTTCAGATGGCTTCTGCAACTTTGACTTAAAGTAACTCCAAGCCTCCTCCACATTCAGATAATTGAGTTCTTCAGTCCAGTCCACTTCCCTAACTAATTGCATTATTTTTTCAAAGTTAGCCCTTTAGAAATCAGAGACCCTAGTACGGTGTTTAGATGCTGCATGTGATTATTAGAGCTGGGAGCACTGGCTGTTGGGAGTCTGAAAGGACAGGAAACTGGAAGGAGCGGGGAGGAGTTAAGGAGGCTGAGTGAGAGTTACAGAGTGTGCAGTTACAGCTTGGTAAAGCGATTTCCACTGTAAATAAAGTTCTGTTCAAGTTTGTTAATACCTTGCCTGGGTGATACAACATTTTGGTAACGAGGATGGATCTTCTGCCTCTGAACCCACCTGCATCCTTTCTGCAAAACCCAGGTGAGCCTCCAATTGCTTTTTCTGTCTGGATCCGTATGTTTGAGACTTATCTGCTTGCAATCAGTGCTACAGAGATTTCTGAAGTAAGAAAGCGTGCTCTGCTAATCCACTGCCTTGGAGCAGAAGGGCAGCATATATTTTACACGTTTCCCCTTGCAGATGATAAATATGAGACTGCACTCACTGCATTCAAGAACTTTTTTGTGCCAAGAGTGAATGCAGTAGCTAATCGCTACAGATTTCGCCAGCGTGAGCAGAAACCAGGGGAGACTATAATGCAGTATATGGCTTCCCTGAGGAGTCTGATTGTAACTTGTGACTTTGGGAATATGGCAGATGAGATGATTAGAGACCAGCTCATTGAGAAAACAACTATGCTTCGCGTAAAAGAACGCTAACTTCTAGAACCACAACTTACACTAGAAAAAACAATAATCGTTGCTACTCAGATTGAGTCAGCTACAGCTGAAGCCAAAATAATGAGCCAGGGTACAGGAGACCCAGTCCAGGCTGTGACTCCTTTGCAGAAAAGTTCACTATCACTGCAGACAATCAATTGCAAAAGGAAAACTAATGAAAAGCCACTGAATCAGCAAATGCAAAATACAGTAAAAGCATGCTTTCGCTGTGGATCCCCACAACATCTTGCAAGCTACAGAGGATGTCCAGCAAAAGTAGCTCAGTGCAATCATTGCAAAAAGATTGGGCATTTTGCTAAAGTATATCGCAGTAGCCAGTTCAATCAACAGGTGCATGCAGTTACAATACCAGATGTTACTGTGCTGAGTGTGGACAAAATCACTACTGCACATATTCCAGAATAGATAAAGTGCACTGTAAATGTTTCTGCCATACCCTCAGGCAAATCACACTCTATTCAGCTAATGTTGGACACTGGCTCAGTAGTATCTACACTACCTGATTCCATCTATTTGCGTTACTTTAAAGATGTGCCTCTTACTGAACCAAACTTCACTTGGTGTGCTATTTGAAAAACCATATTCCAGAACATGGCTGCCTGCCAGCAATAGTTACTTTTGGTGATTGCTGTGTAACTACGGAGTTCTACATTGTCCACAAAGGCACTGCTATCCTTGGCAGAGATTTATTAGCTGCTTTAAATCTCAGGGTAGTTAATGGACGAATTGATCTTCCTCAGCAAAGCACTCTTGAGGTACACACACCAATTTCAGCTGGGACCCAACTCCAGGTTGAGGAGAAACTTGGCTGTGCTTATGGGTTTCTGCATAAAGTTAAAATGCAGAATAATGTGATGCCTGTACGACAGAAATTACGGCGCTTACCATTTTCAGTCAGGGAAGCTGTTTCAGAGGAACTTAGAAAACTTGTTCAAAAGGAGTCAACAGTGTGCTCTTGTTGCCAAGAAGGCTAACGGCATTTTGGGCTGTATAAGTAGGGGCATTGCCAGCAGATCGAGGGACGTTGGTGAGGTCTCATCTGGAATACTGTGTCCAGTTTTGGGCCCCACACTACAAGAAGGATGTGGAAAAATTGGAAAGAGTCCAGCGGAGGGCAACAAAAATGATTAGGGGTCTGGAGCACATGACTTATGAGGAGAGGCTGAGGGAACTGGGATTGTTTAGTCTCCAGAAGAGAAGAATGAGGGGGGATTTGATAGCAGCCTTCAACTACCTGAAGGGGGGTTCCAAAGAGGATGGAGCTCGGCTGTTCTCAGTGGTGGCAGATGACAGAACAAGGAGCAATGGTCTCAAGTTGCAGTGGGGGAGGTCCAGGTTGGATATCAGGAAAAACTATTTCACTAGGAGGGTGGTGAAACACTGGAATGCGTTACCTAGGGAGGTGGTGGAGTCTCCTTCCTTGGAGGTTTTTAAGGCCCGGCTTGACAAAGCCCTGGGTGGGATGATTTAGCTGGGAATTGGTCCTGCTTTGAGCAGGGGGTTGGACTAGATGACCTCTTGAGGTCCCTTCCAACTCTGATATTCTATGATTCTATGATTCTATGGTAGTGACGCAGAAGAAGGGTGGAGACATTTGCCTTTGTGTGGACTTAAGGGAGCCAAATAAAGCTATTGTGATTGACAGCCATCCTCTTCCTCACATAGAAGAAGTATTTGCAAAACTCCGTGGAGCAAAGATGTTTTCTACTCTTGATTTGTAGAGCGCATACCACCAGGTTATGTTGCATGAAGATAGCAGAGACCTCACAGCATTTATTACACATGAGGGACTATTTCGTTTTAAACGTGTTCCATATGGTCTCACATTAGCCCCAAGTGCCTTCCAAAAAATGATGTCATTGATTCTGAAGAATCAACATGGAGTTCAGTGCTATTTGGATGATATTATTGTGTTTGGAAATACTACCGAGGAGCATGACAATAACCTGCAGTCTGTACTAAACTGCATCAGCAAAGCAGGCCTCAAGCTCAATAGGTCCAAATGTAAATTTAGACAAACTGAACTCTCCTTTCTGGGGCATACAATTTCACAGGCTGGACTAAAACCTGATCCAGATCATATCCTGGCAATTTCAAATGCTCCTCCTCCAACAGATTTGCAAACCTTACGTTCCTTCTTGGGTCTTACCTTCTGGTATGCAAAATTCATTCCCAATTATGCTTCTGTCATTGAACCGTTACGAGAATTACTATGGAGAAGTTCAACCTTAGTGTGGACAATGGATGCACAAGTTAGTTTTGAAAGGGTGAAAGACTTGATTGTACATAGTCCAGTACTTGCACTATTCAGTTCCGCATTGCCCACAATTGTAACTACTGATGCTTCTGATTATGGACTTGGGGCTCCACAACTTCATGAGGACAACACAGAGAGGACTGTTGCATTTGCTTCAAGGACACTAAGTAATGCTGAGAGAAAATGTTCTACAGTTGAAAAAGAAGCACTTGCTTGTGTCTGGGCTACTGAAAAATGGAGAACTTACCTGTGGGGCCGCACATTCAAGTTGTGCACAGATCACAGCCCTTTGACAATGTTGCTCACCACGAAAGGACTGGGAAGAGCAGGATATCATATTGCTAGATGGTCTGCAAGACTACTCCCTTTCAATTATGAACTGGAATATAAGCCTGGAAACGAAAATGTGGTAGCTGATTGCCTTTCTCGCCTGCCTTTACCTTCACCAGATGGTCCACCAGAGGATGAGGATGTAGTAATTGCGCTTATTACAAGTACTCTTACTGCAGTTACAAAAGAACAATTTCAAGCTGCTTGTTCAGCGTGTCCAGTTCAACAAAAACTATGGGAATTTCTGACAAAGAGATGGCCCAGTAACCCTAAAAACTTTGACCCAGTTTTGCTGCCTTATTTTAGAATTCGGGATGAACTTTCTTTGCTCGATGGCTGTGTGCTACGAGGTACACACCGGCTACTTGTGCCAGAAGAATTACAGTCAAAACTCATACACCTGGCACATGATACTCATCAAGGAATTGTCAGAACCAAACAACGACTACGGTATCTGTATTGGTGGCCAGGGATGTACTCTCAAACTGATGCACTCATAAAATCCTGTGTCACTTGCCAAATGCATGATAAGACAGCAGTGACATGTAACCCTCCATTACAGCCTGTTCCTCTTCCTGAATCTGCTTGGGGAAAAGTGGCGATTGACATTGTAGGACCCTTTGATACTGCTCCAATTGAATGTCATTATGCCATCACTTTAATAGACTATTTCAGCAAATGGCCTGAGGTAGCGTTTACATCGCAAATTTCTTCTGCTACAGTAATTAAGTTTCTCTCTTCAGCTTTTAGCCGGGAAGGTAACCCCAAAGAACTGGTTTCAGATAATGGTAGTCAATTTACTTCCCTGGAGTTTGAAACTTTTCTAGCAGACAGGAACATTTTACACAGGAGGTCATCCCTATATTACCCTCAAGCCAATGGAGAAATCGAATGGTTTAACAGAAGTTTGAAAGAGAGTTTGCAAACAGCTAAACTGGAAGGGCGATTGTGGATACCCTTCACTACTGATTTCTTGCAAGCATACCGGGCTACACGACATGCCACAATGCAAAGATCACCCGCAGAGTTACTGCATGGGAAATAGCTGAATACTAAATTGAACATTGCTGGATTGTTAAAGGCACGACCTGATGCCCCAAACAGGGATGATGTGAGAAAGACAGTTGAACAGAACCAAGCAAAGTCTAAGGCTTTCACAGACAAACGGTGGGGTGCTAAGGAACCAAAGTTTGAGTATGGTTCCTTTGTTAGAATACGAAAACCTGGAATCTTACGCAAAGAGGACCATACATTCACAGCTCCTCTTAAAATCATAGAGAAGAAGGGCCCTTACACCTATTGACTTTCTGATGGGCGGATATGGAATGCTTCTTATCTTGAACCTGCCTATGCACCAAGAGGAGATTATGCCAACACCCAGTATGCATTGGATGACTTCACAGTAGAACCAACACAACAAGACATTGCACTGGAACCGGGGCTTGAGAGACGGCCTGTCAGACTCAGACGACCACCTGCCTGGACTAAAGACTATGTTATGTAGTATCTACAGTGTTTTCAGTGTAATATTCCTGCCAACAGTATCGTGTCTTGTTTCATATTTGTTCCTGGGGTTAGAACAACAATGTTTATTTTAATTTGGAAAGTTTCTTAAGAGAGGAGGGAATGTGGTGTTTAGATGCTGCATGTGATTATTAGAACTGGGAACACTGGCTGTTGGGAGTCTGAAAGGACAGGAAAGAGGAAGGAGGGGGGAGGAGTTGAGGAGGCTGAGTGAGAGTTACAGAGTGTGCAGTTACAGCTTGGTAAAGAGATTTCCACTGTAAATAAAGTTCTGTTCAAGTTTGTTAATACCTTGCCTGGGTGATACAACACCTAGTTCCAAAGCTATTTTTGTTTATCCTTCCATTCAGTTTAAACTGAATTATCTCATGATCACTCAAACCAAGGCTGTCCTCTACAACCAGTTTTTCTATGAAGTCCTTACTACTCACCGATACTAAATTTAAAATGGCACCACCTCTAATGGAATCATAGGACTGGAAGGGATCTCGAGAGGTCATCTAGTCCAGTCCCCTACACTCACGGCAGGACTAAGTATTATCTAGACTATCCCTAACAGGTGTTTGTCTAACCCGCTCTTAAAAATCTCCAATGATAGAGATTCCACAACATCCCTAGGCAATTTATTCCCGGGCTTAACCACACTGACAGGAATTTTTTCCTAATGTTCAACTTAAACTTCCCTTACTGCAATTTAAGCCCATTGCTTCTTGTCCTATCCTCCAAGGTTAATAAGAAAAATTCTTCTCCCTCCTCCTTGTAACAACTTTTTATGTACTTGAAAACTTATCATGTCCCCTCTGAGTCTTCTCTTTTCCAGACTAAACAAACCCAATTTTTTCAATCTTTCCTCATAGGTCATGTTTCCTAGACCTTTAATCATTTTTGTTGCTCTTCTCTGGACTTTCTCCAATTTGTCCACATCTTTCCTGAAATGTAGCACCCAGAACTGGACACAGTACTCCAGCTGAGGCCTTGTTGGTTTGGTGCCTATTTGATGAAGAAATCAGTCAGCTATCACATCTAGGAAAATCTGGGCCTTCCGGTTATTAGTAGCACTTGTCCTCCAGTCTATATCTGAGAAATTAAAGTCTCCCATAATCATACAATTCCCAGTAGTATTTATTTCATTAAAAATATTAGAGAGGTCACTATTCAAATCCAAATCGGATCATGATGGTGTGTAGCCTACTCCAAGCATTATCCCTGGGGAACCTCTGATAGCATTCTTCCCCAAAGTGATTTTGACACCAACGGCTTCTGTTTTACCTATTCCATCACTTCTAATTCCTTTATAGTCTACCTCATCATTAACATACAATGCTACTCTACTTTATTTCTGTCTTTTCTGAACAGCACATATCCTTCAATAGCTGTGCTCTAGTCATGACTCTTGTTCCATCCTGTTTCTGTTATCCCTATAATATCTGGTTTCACTTCCTACACCAGTAATTCTAGTTCCTCCATTTTGTTACCCAGGCTTCTTGCATTGATATATAAACAGTTTAGTTGTTGCTGCTTAGCTTCGCCCATTTTCCTCGCCCAATTGGGTACAGTCATTCTACTGCCAGTATCACCTACCTGATTATTAGCTTCATTAGTACTGGCATGGTCTTTCCTCTTAATGTTCATTCTCCTACCCTCTGCTGTTCCTTTCTCCATTGCTGTATCCTTTCTTTCTTGATTTTCCTACTGGTCAATATTAGAATCAGGCATGGAGATTCCACAAGCATCTCCCAACTCTCTCCCCTGAGTTCCTAGTTTAAAGCTCTTTTAATCAGTTGTGCCATCTTCCATTCCAGAAGTCTATTTCCCTCCCTATTCTTCCCATGAGAACAATCTTCTGTTCATGAATATCTCCCAGTGGTCGAACATCACAAAGCCCTTCTTATAGCACCATTGCCTGAGCCATCTGTTGATCATCATAATCTTGTCTTCATTCTTCCCCCGTTGTGACAGGTAGAATCCCACTGAATATCATCTGAGTCTCCATTTATTTAAGTGTCTTCCTCATCCTGTCATAGTCTTCCATGATATGTCCCAGAGAGAACCTAGCTGTATCATTTGTTCCCATGTGAAGGACAATCAGTGGATTCTTTCCTGCTCCCATTAGGATCCTCCTTAGCCTCAGGTCCACATCTTGTATCTTAGCTCCCGGCAGACAGCACACCCTTCTGTTTTCTGGATCAGCTCTGGTGGCAGGCTTGTCTGTTCTTCTTAGTCACCAATCATGTAGCTAGTCCCTCTCACCAACAGAAGTTGGTCCAATAAAAGATATTACCTCACCCCTCTTGCCTTTCTAATATCCTGGTCTAACACAGCTACAACAATACTGCATAGAAATATAGAATTAGTCATTGTTTTAAAATGACATCTATAATTTTTAGAACAATCATTTCCTGTCAGGAAAATAAACTTTCCTATAACATACAATAAAAATTTTGCCATCAGGGGAAATTTTACTATTGATCTCAATGGAAAAAAGCTCAGGTGCTTCAAATTCCATATTTTATATTGTGTCTCATAGGGATAGTGGTTGTAAATGCAATGCACAGGTCACTGCAATAAATGTACATTGATGAGTACATTGATTTTAGGTGAAGGTTTATAACCAGACAAGAACAGGTGCTTGGTGCACTAGTATTATGCATGAAAATATACAGAAGTATATGCCACATAGAAATAACAGAAAAGGTTAGTAATTCCTGTGGTAGACTCAGTACAACACTTTTACTTGATGCTGTCATAGTCTGTCATGCGATTGTGCCACGAGGCAGAAATACAGCCCAGACTGAATTAAAAACCTGTGTGACAAAGAGGATAAAGTTTCCAAAAATATACAACTTTGTGTATTGATGCAGAAATCAAGTGGTTGGCCAAGGGCAAGGAACAGCTGCCAGATGTCCATGCTATTAGATCTATCAGTGTTCTTATAGGGCTTGATCTAAAGTTCATTGAAGCCAGTGGAAAGACTCCCGGGCTTCCATAAGCTTTGGCTTAAGCAATATAACCATTGAGCTTGAGCTATTGCTGAGTGTGGAATCTGGCAAGGGAGGATGGAGTAACTTTAAAGTGACGACACACGTTTCCTTTGAACAAAGCTAAATATTTAAAGCAGAGGGTGGTACAGGGCAGCTCTTCTTCCTCCCTGAGGGCTCTAAAGATTAATCTTGTCAAGCCTCTTGTTCAACATTTCCTTGACGTTTCAGGAGTCATGATACAGCATGAGCAGCAGCAGCAGCTCCACATCTTCTTTTTACTGGATCTGGCATGGAGCGGTCCCTTTGCTCTCGTGATGAATTGTGTGCCTGGAAGAAACCTGACTTTGGCTCAGGGCAGATTAGAGTAGGAGGGTCTGATGATTGCCAGTTAATGATCCCTTTTGCTCAAATTTGTGACCACTCCCTCATTTGGGGTTGTCTGCTTTCCTGTTATCAAAGAGATTTCCAATTTGTGGATGTTCCTAGACTCTTCTTTGCTCCTGGATCCCCAGATGGCAAGGGTAGCTCTAAATACTTCCTCTGATTGTAGGCAGGACCCTATTTTGCTACCATAGGAAAAGGGAGTATTATTATCTCCATTTTAGAGATGGGCAGCTATGGCACAGAAAAACTAAATGAAAGGTTGTCCAAGGTCATACAGAGGCAGAGGTGGTGGAAGCTTCCTAGCAGTGTTGGGGGAGGGGGCACTGGCACCTGAACCATGGCCCCACCCCCGGCGCCCCTGCCCTTGCACTGCCCCTTCCTCACAAGCCCCTACACGCTCACTGTCCCTCCCCCCCGAAGGCCCTGCCCCCACACCACCTCTTCCCCCGGGGCCCTGCCCCTGCCCCATGACCTGTCCTTATAGCTGGTAAAAAGTGGGGGGCCATGGCCCCCTGACCCTGCTTTTATGAAAGGAGCTGTAAACCTGACATAACTGGCCAATTTATCCAAATATATGGCTCTTTTGTGTTGCTTCAATGACACAAGGCAGCTGGAGCCTACAAGTCCCAATATCTCCATTTTACAAGGACCGAAGGTACTGTACTTTACATTTTAGTGCAAATGACTAATGCAGGTAATACTGGTTATAATTGCTTCTAACTGGAATTCTTCCCAGTGCTAACATTCTCCACCTGCTGTCCAGTGCCACTGAAAAGATGTGAAAGTCTTCAAAGGAAAAAAATCACACAAATAATTGACATTCAATTCTTAGCCTTACAACCCAAAGGTTCCTGATTAGTGACAAACACAGCAGCACTGACAGGAAGTGGCTTTGGATAATTAATCTGTGCTCCATTCTAGTGATAACTATAAGCAAAGATCACTAAGGGCCCAGACTCCAATACTCTTTCTCATGCTGAATGGTACCTAATTTCATAGAAATGTAGGGCTGGGAGGGACCTTGAGATATCATCTAGTTCTCCCCGAGCACCAAGGCAGGACCAAGTATACCTCATAGACTCATAGACTTTAAGGTCAGAAGGGACCATTATGATCATCTAGTCTGACCTCCCGCATGATGCAGGCCACAAAGCCGTCCCAACCCTTTCCCTTGACTCTGCTGTTGAAGTCCCCAAATCCTGTGGTTTAGAGACTTCAAGCAGCAGAGAATCCTCCAGCTAGTGACCCCTGCTCCACGCTGCGGAGGAAGGCGAAAAACCTCCAGGGCCTCTGCCAATCTACCCTGGAGGAAAATTCCTTCCCGACCCCAAATATGGCGATCAGTAGAACCCCGAGCATGTAGGCAAGATTCTCCAGCCAGACCCTCATTGGCCATTGATACTAATTACCAGCGATGGCACACTGTTCATTTGACTGAAATCATGTTATCCCATTAAACCATTCCCTCCATAAACTTATCTAGCTTAATCTTAAAACCAGACAGGTCCTTCGCCCCCCACCGTTTCCCTCGGAAGGCTGTTCCAATATTTCACCCCTCTGACGGTCAGAAACCTTCGTCTAATTTCAAGCCTAAACTTCCCCACAGCCAGTTTATATCCATTTGTTCTCGTGTCCACATTAGTACTGATCTGAAATAATTCCTCTCCCTCCCTGGTATTTATTCCTCTAATATATTTAAAGAGAGCAATCATATCCCCCCTCAGCCTTTGTTTGGTTAGGCTAAACAATCCGAGCTCCTCGAGTCTCCTTTCATACGACAGGTTTTCCATTCCTCTGATCATCCTAGTGGCCCTTCTCTGTACCCGTTCAAGTTTGAGTTCACCTATACCGTCCCTGACAGGTGTTTGTCCAACCTGTTCTTAACAGCCACCATTGACGGAGATTTTCTCAGAAGCCTATTCCCGTGCTTAACTAGCCTTATAGTTCATGCAAAATGAAGTTAATGGGACAGTCTGTGGAGTAAGGTAATAATCACCATGAGAAAGGGTTTGGCCCTAACATCAGAATTTGGCCCTAAAACTGAATTCCATTGTATTCTAACACTTGGCATGTGCAAATGTCCTGCGTTATTCTACACCTGACACTTGCAAACACTTGTATTAGTTCAAAAATTCCAATACCTTTGTACTTGCTTTCCACAGACAAGCACCTCCATAAGTATATTAGTTTTCACATTTGTCAGGGGTTCAGGTGTTAGACAGTTGAGGAGTATCTAAGGATGTACAGATATTTGCAGTTGCCAGTTGTGGATGCTTGTGTATGTGGGTGTGATCTCTCAAGCAGAAATGTGAAAGCCAGCCTAAGAAAGTTTATTCAGGGCTTGTCTTCACTCCCGGGGTAAGTCGACCTAAGTTACGCTACTCCAGCAACGTGAATAACATAACTGGAGTTGACATAGCTTAGGTCGACTTGCCCCGGTGTCTTCACTGCATCGACGGGAGGTGCTCTCCGGTTGACTTCCCTTACTCTTCGCGGAGAGCTGGAGTCAACCAGAGAGCACTCTACTGTTGATTTAGCGAGTCTTCACTAGACATCAATTGCAGCAGCGTCAATCTCCCCCATACTGAAGATAAGTCCTTAGTGAGGGTCCCTGCAATACAACTAAACCATTGCTCTTTCAAGGCTTAATTGCAATGCTCAGAAATAGGCAAGCATGCTGCATTACATGTGACGTGGCCTTAACCTTGAATGGTCCTTTACAATATGTGCTAACTACTTATGCTAAACTATCTGTTGTTTGATCTTGTATTTAGCTGTGACACTCTGAGTACCTTTCCCAGACCTGGGGAACAGATCTGTGTAGCTCAAAAGCTGGTCTCTCTCACCAACAGAAGTTGGTCCAACGAAAGATATCACCTCCATATTTGTTAATTATAGGTGAAAAACACAGACATTTATTAGATTGTTAATTATTATTATTTGTGCTGCAGTAGCACCTAGGAGCCCTAGTCATGGACCAGGACCTTACTGTGCTAGACGCTGTACAAACAAAACAAAAAGATGGTCTATGCCCTGAAGAACTTGTCACCTAAATAGACCAGGCAGAACCCATGGGGGGGGAAGAGGTAGAACACACAAGCAGAGTGAACAATGTGATGGCAGCAAACTTCATGTTAGTTCCAAGATTAGAATCAAAAGAATATTTAACAACTTGTATAAGAACATAAGAATGGCCATACTGGGTCAGACCAAAGGTCCATCCAGCCCAGTATCCTGACTGTGGACAGTGGCCAATGCCAGGTGCCCGAGAGGGAGTGAACCTAACAAGTAATGATCAAGTGATCTCTCTCCTGCCATCCATCTCCACCCTCTGACAAACAGAGGCTAGGGACACCATTCCTTACCCATCCTAATAGCCATTAATGGACTTAACCTCCATGAATTTATCTAGTTCTCTTTTAAACCCTGTTATAGTCCTAGCCTTCACAACCTCCTCAGGAAAGGAGTTCCACAGGTTGAAGAAGAACTTCCTTTTGTTTGTTTTAAACCTGCTGCCCATTAATTTCATTTGGTGGCCTCTAGTTCTTATATTATGGGAACAAGTAAATAACTTTTCCTTATTCACTTTCTCCACACCACTCATGATTTTATATACCTCTATCATATCCCCCCTTAGTGTCCTCTTTTCCAAGCTGAAAAGTCCTAGCTTCTTTAATCTCTCCTCATATGGGACCCATTCCAAACCCCTAATCATTTTTGTTGCCCTTCACTGAACCTTTTCTAATGCCAGTATATCTTTTTTGAGATGAGGAGACCACATCTGTACACAGTATTCAAGATGTGGGTTTACCTTGGATTTATATAAGGGCAATAAGATATTCTCTGTCTTATTCTCTATCCCTTTTTTAATGATTCCTAACATCCTGTTTGCTTTTTTGACTGCCACTGCACACTGCATGGATGTCTTCAGAGAACTATCCACGATGACTCCAAGATCTCTTTCCTGATTAGTTGTAGCTAAATTAGCCCCCATCATATTGTATGTATAGTTGGGGTTATTTTTTCCAATGTGCATTACTTTACATTTATCCACATTAAATTTCATTTACCATTTTGTTGCCCAATCACTTAGTTTTGTGAGATCTTTTTGAAGTTCTTCACAGTCTGCTTTGGTCTTAACTATCTTAAGCAGTTTAGTATCGTCTGCAAACTTTGCCACCTCACTGTTTACCCCTTTCTCCAGATCATTTATGAATAAGTTGAATGGGATTGGTCCTAAGACTGACTCTTGGGGAACACCACTAGTAACCCCTCTCCATTCTGAAAATTTACCATTTCTTCCTACCCTTTGTTCCCTGTCTTTTAACCAGTTCTCAATCCATGAAAGGATCTTCCCTCTGATCCCATGACAACTTAATTTACATAAGAGCCTTTGGTGAGGGACCTTCTCAAAGGCTTTCTGGAAATCTAAGTACACTATGTCCACTGGATCCCCCTTGTCCACATGTTTGTTGACCTCTGCAAAGAACTCTAATAGATTAATAAGACATGATTTCCCTTTACAGAAACCATGTTGACTTTTGTCCAACAATTTATGTTCTTCTATGTGTCAGACAATTTTATTCTTTACTATTGTTTCAACTAATTTGCCCGGTACTGACATTAGACTTACCACTATGTAATTGCTGGGATCACCTCTATAGCCCTTTTTAAATATTGGCGTTACATTAGCTATCTTCCAGTCATTGGGTACAGAAGCTGATTTAAAGGACAGGTTACAAACCATAGTTAATAGTTCTGCAATTTCACATTTGAGTTCTTTCAGAACTCTTGGGTGAATGCCATCTGGTCCTGGTGACTTGTTACTGTTAAGTTTATCAATTAATTCCAAAACCTCCTCTAGTGACACTTCAATTTGTGACAATTCCTCAGATTTGTCACCTACAAAGGACGGCTCAGGTTTGGGAATCTCCCTAACATCCTCAGCCGTGAAGACTGAAGCAAAGAATTCATTTAGTTTCTCCACAATGACTTTATCATCTTTAAGTGCTCCTTTTTTACCTCGATCATCCAGGGTTGTTTAGCAGGCTTCCTACTTTTGATGTACCTAAAAAACATTTTGTTATTACCTTTTGAGTTTTTGGCTAGATGTTCTTCAAACTCCTTTTTAGCTTTTCTTATTCCATTTTTACACTTAATTTGGCAGTGTTTATGCTCCTTTCTATTTACCTCACTAGGATTTGACTTCCACTTTTAAAAAGATGCCTTTTTATCTCTCACTGCTTCTTTTATATGGTTGTTAAGCCATGGTGGCTCTTTTTTAGTTCTTTTACTGTGTTTTAAATTTGGGGTATACATTTAAGTTGGGCCTCTATTATGGTGTCTTTGAAAAGTGTCCATGCAGCTTGCAGGGATTTCACTCTAGTCACTGTACCTTTTAATTTCTGTTTAACCTCCTCATTTTTCCATAGTTCCCCTTTCTGAAATTAAATGCCACAGTGTTGGGCTGCTGAGATGTTCTTCCCACCACATGAATTTTAAATGTTATTGAATTATGATCACTATTTCCAAGCGGTCCTGTTATAGTTACCTCTTGGACCAGATCCTGTGCTCCACTCAGGACTAAACCGAGAATTGCCTCTCCCCTTATGGGTTCCCATACCAGCTGCTCCAAGAAGCAGTCATTTAAAGTATCGAGAAATTTTGTGTCTGCATTTCATCCTGAGGTGACATGTACCCAGTCAATATGGGGATAATTGAAATTCCCCACTATTATTGAGTTCTTTATTTTGATAGCCTCTCTTATCTCCCTTAGCATTTCATAGTCACTATCTCTGCCCTGGTCAGGTGGTTGCTAATAGATCCCTACTGTTATATTCTTATTAGAGCATGGAATTACTATCCATAGAGGAGATTCTATGGAACATGTGGATACATTTTCTTTCACATATAGTGCCACTCTTCCCCCTCCCCCCCCCGCACGACCTGTTCTGTCCTTTCAATATATTTTGTACCCCAGAATGATTGTTTCCCATTGATTGTCCTCGCTCCACCAGGTTAAAGGAGGATATCAATATCCTCCTTTAACACGAGGCACTCTAGCTCACCCATCTTATTATTTTGACTTCTAGCATTTGTGTAGAAGCACTTTAAAAACTTGTCATTGTTTATTTGTCTGCCCTTTTCTGATGTGTCATATTCTTTTTTATGTGAATGTTTCTCATCTAATCTGGCCCACCCTTTATCCTCTTCCATCCTCTCCTCCTGACTAAATCCTAGAGAATCTCTATCAATAGACTCTCCTCTAAGAGAAGTTTCTGTCCGATCCATGTGCTTCTATGCTGGAACCGGCTTTCCCCTATCTCTTAGTTTAAAAACAGCTCTGCAACCTTTTTAATGTTAAGCGCCAGCAGTCTGGATCCACTTTGGTTTAGGTGGAGCCCATCCTTCCTGTATAGGCTCCCCCTATCCCAAAAGTTTCCCCAGTTCCTAATAAATCTAAACCCCTCCTCCCTACACCATCGTCTCATCCACGCATTAAGACTCTGAGGCTCTGCCTGCCTACCTGGCCCTGCCCGTGGAACTGGAAGCATTTCTGAGAATGCCACCATAGAGGTCCTGGATTTCAGTCTCTTCCCTAGCCGCCTAAATTTGGCCTCCAGGATGTCTCTCCTACCCTTCCCTATGTCATGTACCACGACCACCAGCTCCTCCCCAGCACTACACATAAGTGAATCTAGATGCCTCGAGAGATTCGCAACCTTTGCACCAGGCAGGCAAGTCACCATACGGTTCTCCCAGTCATCATAAACCCAGCTATCTATGATTCTAATGATCCATTCTCCCATTACTAATACCTGTCTTTTCCTAATGACTGGAGTTCCCTCCCGTGAAGAGGTAACCTCAGTGCGAGAGGATACCCCAGCATCAGCATACCCCGAACTATCGGAAGGTTTCCCTCTGTTCCCATTGACTGCTCTCCTTCCCTGAGCCTTTCATTCTCCTTAACAGCACAGGGGCTGTCTGACCGGAGGTGGGACAAATCTACAGTGTCCCAGAAAGCCTCATCAACATACCTCTCTGCCTCCCTTAGCTCCTCCCATTCCGCCACCCTGGCCTCCAAAGCCCCTATGCAGTCTCTGAGGGCCAGGAGCTCCTTGCACCAAATGCACGCATATGCCACCCACCCACAGGGCAGGTAATCATACATGCTACACTGAGTGAAATAAACAGGATATCCCCCACTCTGTGGCTGGGCTTCTGCCTGCATTCCCTCCTACAGCGACCAAGGTTAATGATAGGGTTTTTGTTTAAATCAAGAAGTTTTTATTATAGTTTAGTTTAAAGGTGTTAAAGAATGGCAAGTGTTCCTCGCCCCCCTCCCACTCCCCTTCCAAACTCCCTCTCGAAACTCCCTGTTAGCGTAGCTCTGTAGGGTCAAATTCTACTCTCATTTACACTGCTAGAAATCCTGAGTAATTAAGTTAAAGTCAATGGTGTTACCCTGCCCGTGATCAGGAAATGAGTATTGGGCTCCCACAGCTACACTGTGTGAACAGAGGCTTCCTTACAAGGGGCCTTTGTATCTCCAAGACTGTGCTTGATCTGTGGTTTGGGGGCAGAATCAACATGGAGGGCAAACCCCATCCCCTCCATGGCATGACTTGGAGTCAACCTTGTGAGGGGAACCTCAGAGATCTTTTCTTACCCTTTGCCCCCTCCTGTGGTATGTCTTCAGAGCATGGGAATCCAGACCAAGATTCTCAAGCCATGAGGGGAGGAAAAGTTAATTATCCAGAGAGAAGGATATACAAAATTGTGGTACCATTTGCACACAAAATCTGCTTTCCCACTTATCACTTCATCAACAGATTTAATACCATAGAGCAGGAAGGCATGATTAAGATCCTCATACTCATTTCCAGTCGTAGGGCCAAGTACTGCACTCCGCACTGAAGTCAAAAGTCCTACTGAAGATAATAGGGCCAAGCTTTTCAAAAGGAACTCGTAATTTTTGGTGTCTCAGTTTGCAGGCACCCAAGTTAAAAAGCTCCTGATCTTTCAGAAAGTGCAGAACCACGCTCTGAACATTAGGACCCTTTGAGGTGTCTCACACTGAGCATCCAAAAACGGAGGCTCTCAAAATCACTAGTTGCTTTTCAAAATCTCAGCTTGGAATCTTAACTTGAATAAAGGACTACAGGATTTTCCCCAGGGTCTGTTATTTTGCACTGGTCTCAAGGGGAGAAAAAGAGAAAGAAGAGCATTACGCCTTAGAAAAAATGAATATTGAAATCAATGTTCTGAGAATGTCATTAGAATCCTGGGGCGATTACATTTCTCAGCAGTTCATATCGGAACCTGATGGGCTCTCAATCCCAATTCCATCAGCTCTTTTTTGTTCACTAAATGAGCTGTCAGGAGCTCTAAATACAGTTTGCTCATTAGAGCTGATACACAGAAATATTCAGTCCAGTATTGCAAAGTTCTGATTTTAAAGAAGTCAAGTGTTTTCTTCATGCTTGAGTAGATCAGGCAATATCAAGGAGAGCATGCTGGCGTCATCCTGAAATACAATATGGCATTTTTGCTGATTAAAGGATAAAACTCCCTTTTAATTTAAAAGTCACAATCATTTTCTAAAAGTGCAGGGATTTGATCACTTGCTTTGGCAGAATTTGACAGATCTTATAGACAAAAGAAGGCTCAGATTTGGTTTCAAATATAGTATTAAATACCAGGGTGAATTCCTTAGTGGATTATCTTCTTTGATCAAACCCAGGTGCTCCTATGAGGTCAATATTACATTGCTTACTAATCTTTTCCAGTATCTCAACTTTGTGGTCAAGTGAAGTGTTGGTTTCACCAGAAAAAAGAACAGGAGTACTTGTGGCAGCTTAGAGACTAACAAATTTATTTGAGCATAAGCTTTTGTGGGCTACAGCCCACTTCATCGGATGTATAGACTGGAACATACAGTGTCAGCCAGCAACCTGCGTATGTTTTAGATTCTTGTTTTGAAGCTGGAGGGCCAGAGCCTGGGCTCCTGTTCAGAAGTGCAAAGTAGCTGTAAAGCTAACCTAAAGGGGGAGCTGAGGTTTTCCCTACATCAGAGAATCCTTGAACGGCATAAAGCTGGTGTAACCAACTGCTAACCTCCCACACAGGGGGCATAAAGAGGTAAGGAGGGAATGTTGCACGAGCACGAGGGAGGAGGGCTATAGTGCACAGTATTCTGTTGATCTTCAGTTGGAGGAGAGGTCTCTATGGGATTGCTCCAATTGGTACAACTTAGAATAGCCCATAGAGTGCTCCAAGTTATGCTAGAAGCTGTTTTAGCCCTAGGATTGGGGGAGTGGAAAAGTAGCTTACAGCATGACTGTGGAACAACTGAAGATTCACCCCTCAATCTTCTCTTCGGTGTTAATTGCACTAAAATGGAGGCAGAAAATGTCAGACATAGCCACAAATTCTTGTATAGCTGGTAGAACTGCATCCAAAGAGGAGCCACCAATCAGAGTAGGCCATACAGTTAAATCTCTATCTAGCTTATGTGGACTGCTTCACTTCATGACAATCTCTTCAGGAAGATCGGGGTGGGGGGGAGGAGGGGACGGGCAGAAAGGAAAGATGCCAAGACCCACTGTTACAAGTCCATGTGCTTTAGACATCAGGCCATTACTATATTCTGGAGAACCCTGGTCGTACAGTTCCAGAAACACAGTTTGAGGTAAAGAAAAACCTTTCTTAACTGGCAGCACTAGTAGGGCCTTTATTCCATCTGAGAATCACCTACTAGAGAGAGAAACATCATCAGACGCACACACACACATGCAAATATACAGCCAGGGAATTAACCCACTTGTGTGTCCCCTCCCTGATCCATCTCAGGTGGTTTGAAGGTCAAGAGTAAATTCTCTGGTGGGCCAGTCTGCATCTGGAAACTAAAACAGAAAACCAAACCAGTGACAAAAAGCATCCCTCTAGATAGGAAACCAGTGTGTGACGCCCAGGTAATCCATACATCTTTGCAGAGGGGTGCTACTCACTGGCAACTCTGGGCCCAACCCTGCAGTCCTTTTTAACCCAATAATCCCCATGATTCTTCAATGAGAGCTTTGTCTGAGTAGGACTGCAGGATTGGGCCCCACAGTTGCTGAAGCCACATGTCTTGGTAACAGCACTTTGTGCTGCACCTGTTTGGATGATGCTCCTAAACCTCAAGGGACAGATTCCAGGTGCTACACTCAGCTCACCTGAGGAGTGTGGTAGGGAGGGGCATAGGTGGCTTTCCACCACCTTTCTACAACCAAGTCCACCAATCCTGGGTTTGGACAGGGATTGAACCATCTCTTAGTGCAAATTGGAGCAGCCTGGGCCAAAAATATGGTGTATTCAGTCTATGAAGATGCATCACTATCAGTTTCAAGTTACACCATGTGTGCCAGATGCTAACTGGAAGAGACTCTGCCATATGATGCCCAAATGGGAGAAGGTTAGAAGGTTTAAAATGGGGGTGGGAGGGTGAGATAAAGAAACACATTGTCTGATGCTCAGGCATTTGGTTGATCTCTGAATGTCACCTCCCTCACTTCAGAAAAATGAATTCCCTGAAGCGAAAACAAATAACTAACAGGGCTGAAAGAAAGACACTATTCTGCAGGTTCAAAGAGATCTGAACAATTGATACTCTTGATGTTTAATGGCAAAAAAATAGTGAATAAATAATTTTATCAAAGGCCAGCTTGGTTTAAATGAAGTATTGCTGCTTGGTGTGCTTTGGATTTACACTTTCAGACTCATTTAAATCCAAATTTACTCCAAAGAACATTTCTGAAAGGCCTGCATTGCCCTGCCTCCCATTTCCCCCCCACACTGCCCTTTAAGCGGAAGAATTACTAGATTCATCCACACAATTAATTCACAAAACTGAATCTGTCCATTTGCTCAGAGTTCTTTAGGGGCACGTTTTCAGAGTGACTCCAACAGTTCCAGCTTCATGCATCAAAAACTACTGTGAAGAGAGGGTTGACTTGGCTGTATATTTTGGATGCTATATCAAAGGGGTTGGGAATCTTTTCGTCTCGAAAAAGAGGTAAAATTTTGTTAGCATGAGTCAAGAAAAACTGTTACCATGATTGAGGTTCCATGCTTTGAGGACTTTCAAATGAGATTGTTATAAGACAATGTTCTGTTGGATCTGTTTCAAGCACATATAGAAATATTGGCTTGAACCTTTACTTGCAATAGGGCTTCACCGTAAATTAATCCCTTTCTTACATTGTTACTGCACAGAGGCTGCTACTTACATTCCATAGACGACTGTACTGTTACATTTCAAAGGAATGCAGCAGGTTGGTTCTGGTTATTGAACAGTCCTATTTTTTTGACTACTGTCTGCTCTTTGCATTGTGAAAGGTACTTTGTAAAGATACATTATTTAAATCTAGTATCAGAGGGGTAGCCGTGTTAGTCTGAATCTGTAAAAAGCAACAGAGGGTCCTGTGGCACCTTTAAGACTAACAGAAGTATTGGGAGCATAAGCTTTCGTGGGTAAGAACCTCACTTCTTCAGATGCAAAGTCTCAAAGGTGCCACAGGACCCTCTGTTGCTATTTAAATCTAACATGTTATGAATGGGTGAGAAAAGATACAAATGAGAAAAGGGAGATGTGCCATTTATGTATAAACATTGGTCTGGAAGTTGCTGAGAAGGGAGTTGTTGGAAGAATTATGGCTGAGATAAAAATACAGGGTAAAATCGTGGCCCCATTAAAGTCAATGGCAAAACTCCCACTGACTTCAATGGGGCCAGTACTTCACTCCAAATAATGGATAAAAAACAAAAAGTAATTGAATAACAGAGGCAGATAAAATAAGAAGTTGAAGAGAGAATACAAATAAAAGAGCTGGAATGCTTAAAGTAATGGGAAACATTGACAAAGTTAACAAAGAGTCCGGTGGCACCTTAAAGACTAACATTTATTTGGACATAAGCTTTCGTGGGTTTCATGGGATGCATATGAAGAAGTGAGGTTTTTTACCCATGAAAGCTTATGCCCACGGCTACCCCTACACCCCACTGTGATGTGATAATCACTTCCTTCACCCCCCCTGGGGAGAGCCTCTACAAGACCTAGGCACCACTTAAATCCCACAAAATACAGCTCATGCCTTGTGATGATTCACTCCTTAGGGGTGAATTTCAATCTTGGAGAACAAATTGTGAAAGATGACATTGCTCTGTGGGATCCCTAGGTAACAAAATATAAACCAGTTCCTAATCCAGTCAGAAGAAAACCTTTAATCTTTCATTTTAAACAATGAACATTTTGTTTAAAAAAACCAAACTGACTTTTATGGTTGATCATGCAGTATTAAAGCAAGGGTCAAAACTGGTCCATAGTCCCGTAGAAGGGTCTTCCCTCAGCAGTGCCACACATGATGATTTTAGCAAGATGGGCAGCTCTATAAGGCCAGTGTCAGTTGCAGTCGCAAACTTTTGTCAAATTGATTTCATAGTCCGTTGTTTATGAGAAGTGCTTCTCATTCACAACTGCTGGGTTGAGCAAAGTGAGTGCCATTTTCTTGTGTGACCCTGAAATGATGAATGGGGAGGAAGAAAATAGGGAACAGAATAAAAGAATTTGGAAGAAAATGTTCTGTGGCAGGTTATTAAATTCTTTTCGGTCACCTTGACCTTCTCATCTTTATACAGTGCAGCTCAGTTCGACTCCTTTTCATTTTCCTGCGTAATCTCCCCATGCTTTGTTGTCCAGTTATAAACCTCAGAAAGGTTGAATGGACAAGAGCTAATGATGTTATACTTATTGCCATTTTGCTCTAACCAGTGATGTCAGTAACCCTCAGTGTGTGTCACTCTGCTGTTATTGACCTACCTCGCCCTTAGATGCTCCATTCAGAAGCAGTCAAACAGTGGTGTGTATGACCCATCAATAAGTGGATGTGATGTAAATGCCTCACAGGCCCAGTGGTACCACAATATGAAAGGGTAGACACCGAACAATGTGTCTACACTCAGAGTTCAGCAATCCCAGATGAATCTTGGGTGCTCCTGGTCGTCTTCAGCGTCAGTAAACTTTCCCCAACAGACGCCTCCGGTGCCCTCTTTTACCACTTGCCGCAAAGCCACACAGAGCGACAATTCCCCACTTAGCTACCTACAACCTCCCTCCTTATTCCCAATGCAAGGTCACGAGCCCCAGTACTGACAGCCCCATACAGCACTGGGCAGCAGGGTCCAGCTCCGGTTTGTCCTTCTCGGGTGATCCCTCCCTGGCACAGTGCTCCTCCTGGCTTCTGTCCTGGGACGTTCCCCATCAGCTACTCTGTCCTTCCCAGGCTTACGGCAAGTTCTTGGATGCTTCATTGTGTCAAGCCCTCCTGTCTGGAGCTCCAGACACACACGCCCTGTCGCTCTCCCTCTCTCCTTGCCCCTGGAACAATCAGCACTTCCTCTGCCTCAAGACAAGGTTTTAAAGGGGCCATGCTCTCTTAACCCCAGGGAGGTTAAAAAAAGTAAGGGCCTGCTCCTGGAAACTGTCTGCATGTTAGTAGGTCTTACTGAATTCAATGGACTATTCCTGTGTGCAAGTGTCTACAGAACTGTGTCATAAGTGATCTATGTAGGCCACAGTTCTGCAGACTTGCACACAGGAGCAGTATGGTGAATCTTCACCTATCATACAACTATAGCCCTGTTTTAATAAACAGTATGTAAGCCATGTGTTCTTTTATACTTTGCTAATAGTAACAACAGCCCAGATTCAGCAAACCCCATAAGCAAAGTTCAAGAGACTGGGTGAAATCCAGACCCCCATTGAGAGTTAGTTTTGGCATTGTCTTCACTGGGATCAAGATTTCACAGTTAACTTTAAGCAGAAGCTATTGCATCTCAGTGAAGTCAATGAGTACTTTGCTGAATCGGGGTCTTAGGTTATGTCTACACTGCAGTTAAACATCCATGGCTGGCCCGTGTCAGCTGACTTGGGCTCACGGGGCTCAGGCTAAGGGGCTGTTTAATTGTGGTGTAGATTTTATGGCTTGGGCTGGAACCCAAGCTCTCCTTGTGGGATCCCAGAGCCCCGGCTCCAACCTGACCCCAAATGTCTATACCACAGTTACACAGCCCCTTAGCCCGAGCCTGAGTCAGCTAACACAGGGCAGCCATAGGTGTTTAATTGTAATGTAGACATACCCTTAGAGTGTAAGCTCTTTGGAGCCAATCGATCTTCTATGAGCATGTACAGCACAAGGGTACCATGATCTTGATTGGGACTTCTGGTCACTACTGGCAGCCCCATTGCTTCTTCTAGAAAAGTCAGCAATATATTTATACCTGTTCTACTCCCTGCTTTGTATTAGTTTTCTATAAAACTTCTAGGATGAAATGCAAAATACAGCTAGATTTTACTGAGAACTTACTGTAAGTTCTTTATGTTTAAATATGTAGCCGAAAGCTTAATACAACACAACAAAAATTAGATAAAATCTGATTGAATTTACAGCTTTAAAACAAAAAGGGCAGATCCCACACCATTTCCCAGGTAAATATTAGTGGTAGCATATAATTATTTTAAAGGTATGAAGTACCACTTTCTACTTTACAGCTGCCACGTTCTACATGGATTTCCACAGAGCCCTATTTAGCTTTACTTGAAAGTTTAAAAAAAAAAAAAAAAAATCTTTGGGGGGGGGGGTGAAAGGTTCAAATCTGTAACCTACAGCTCAGAAAATGCGTGTTCAAAATATCATAGCAATGAAAGGAAAGTCACAGGAATACAATCAAGACTCTGGGTGTGAAACCCAGACCTTTGCACAGAGCCAGCACTCTGTAAGTCCCACTTTGGCCCTCCAAATACAGCATAAGTGAGATTTCAGAAGTGCGAAGGCCTTTTGTGCCCTATGCCCTCACAGCCCAGGGAGAGGACAGGCTAAGTGCTTTTAAGCCACCGTTGTGCCCCCCAGATCCTGGGCTGCTTCACGGCCCCTGGCATAACATACAGCCCTCGAGCATGTCTAAGTTACTGTAGCCTCCCCAGGCTGACCTAAGTACCTCAGTGCCATCCAGAGGAGGTCTTCAGGAGGCAGCCTGATTGACATCTTCCACGGTGCCTGCAGAAGACGCTTCCTCTGACTAGTCTGAGTCTTTTAGAGTTCCTTTTCACCATTCCAGCCCCTTTAAAGAGACTAGTGCAGTATGGGGCAGGGAGGATCTCACCCCCCCCGTAACTATTAACAATCAGGGACTTAGGGTATGTGTACACTACAAAATTATGTCTACCTAAATTACATCAACATACAGCCACCACAGTAATTAAATTGATTTTGCATGTCCACACTAAACTTCTTGTGTCAGCGTGTGCATCTCACTACCAGCACTTGCATTGATGCAGAGAGCAGTGCACCATGGGTAGCTATCCCACTCTGCAACTTGCCACCTTCTAGGGTGTTTTGAGAAGGGTTTGCAATGCCTCATGGGGGAGCAAACGAGTCATTCAGGGGTGACTGGGAACATGATTTCAACATCCCATAATGTAGTTTTCTCCATCCCATAATGTTTCGTGCCGCTTTTCAAAAGCTCTGCAAACCCATATGGCCACGAGTTCTGTGAGAAGCATCAATCCTGCACAGCCTTGCACTATTGTGATGAGTGTTGTGAGCATGGTTGCGTGTGATCCCACAGTTTACCATTGGGATGCTGAAATGCCACTAGTGATCCTGGGAGATACAGCCTACCCCTTACTCATGAAGCTGTACACCGGCCACCTCAACAGCAACAAGGAGTGTTTCAACTGCAGGCTCAGCAGGTGCAGAATGACAGTTGAATGTGCCTTTGGCCATTTGAAAGGCCACTGGTGCAGTCTACTCATGAGATTTGATCTCATTGAAAAAAATATCCCAATGGTTATAGCTGCCTGCTGTGTGCTTCATAATATCTGTGAAGCAAAGGGGGAAAAGTTCCCACCTCGGTGGAGGTGGAGTGGCTGCCTGCTGATTTTGAGCAGCCAGATACCAGGGCTATAAGAAGAGCTCAGTGTGGAGATATTCAGCTCAGAGAGGCTTTGGAAGACAATTCTAATAGTGAGCCACAGTAATGTGTTGCTTTAATGTGCTTTGCCTTGCATTGCTTTTTTGCACCCCGGTATGACCCTTGTAAGGAGTGCTGTGTGTGTATTAATATAACATTGCATATGCACCTCTTGCTGTTCTCTGTGAATGATGTCAGCCCCAGCCATCATAAGTTGTGAACTAATAAAGATGAATTAAGTTTCCCTAAATGGAC
Organism: Malaclemys terrapin pileata; assembly: GCF_027887155.1. NCBI lineage: Eukaryota > Metazoa > Chordata > Testudines > Emydidae > Malaclemys > Malaclemys terrapin. The sequence goes on along the minus strand of NC_071507.1, from coordinate 19,456,471 downwards.
TTTTAGTCCAAACCCAGGCAAACAGACACATTAATAACTGAATGAAACTTTATAAATACAGGGGAAAGAAACTCTGAAGGGGAAAGAACAGTCATTTCCATTTCACAAACACATACACCAACCATGTCTCTCACGGGTCAGTGTATATGCAGCTGTGAACATCTGTACTCTCCTCCCAGGGTGGAGTGGTGGGGTAGTGCAGTGGTCCCGGACTCTACATGGAATGTGGAGAGGTGGGAGTGTAGGGAGGTCCTGGAATGCAGTTCTCTATGGGCTGCAAAGTGATGTGAACCAGAAGATTAACAATTGTCTCCAACATGCCTGTTTGCTGCTTGAGAAGCACTAGCATCTCCTGCTGCATGTCTCTCTCCTTGACCTGCACCTTTCTCTTCTCCGCTCTATCCCTGGCCATGCTGTCCCCAAGGGTGATCCTCCAAGCCCTGTCCTTGGTATCCAAAGGAGCAGAGGCTTGCAGGATCCCCTGGAACATGTCATCCCACATCCTCTTCCTTCTCCTCAGCTGGCTTAGCAACTCTGCTGGTGTGGACGGAGATACCCTCATTTCCACCTGCAATTGGCCACATTTCCAGCTGCAAAAGATACAGCTGTAGTACTTCTGTGCATTGTGGGAGTATTCACAAGACAAAGGGAAACTAGGTATACATAACCCATCCCCCTTGATCCACACAGTTTGCAAGTAGTACGTTCTCACTTCTTCTTGGGATTCAGAGAGCATGGCGGCAGTCCCAGCGATGGTGTGGGGGCAAGTTGGGGAACAATAAGAAGGGGGAGGTTACTCACGGCCATGAGTATATGTGTGTAGGGCAATTGAACTGAATATTGGCACCGTTTTCCAGTCAGTGGTGATTTTAGCCGACATATCACTCCTGAGAGTAACAGAGGCTGAAAGGGAACAGCTCCTGCAGATGTCCAGCTGCAGACCGAGGCTGTTTACTGCTAGCTTGTGATCTGCAATGGTGCCTGCTGAAGTAATTGCTGAGTGACCTGGGAAAGCATCCTACTGAGGCGGAAAAAATAAGGCAGCCCTCCCTCGAAACCTTCAGCAGAGGATTGCAGACTACATCCAGGAAAATTTCCTTGAGATCTCTTCAGAGGATTTTCAGGACATCCTGGTGCATATAAACAAACTGTTCTGCGGGACCCCCTTTGTCTAACTGTACAGGTGAATGAGAAGCAGATAACCAAGACAGGTAGAGTTGTTTCACTACCTCTTCTAGCATAAATACAAAAGAGTAAATCAACAGATGTGTTCCTGCAATTTCAAAGCAAACTACATATTTACCAGAGGTTCCTTCCCCTGGTGAGTTGGACTTTAGGGACTGGCTGGGCTGTCCAGGAGTCAAAATCAGATCCTGGCTTGCTGTGCCACTGGATCCCCTGGTTGCTTGCCTCCTCATCATTGTTCACGGCAGGGCCCTGTAACTCCTGCTCCCCCAAAGTATCTACAGGGCTCTTGGGAAGGGGAGGTTGGGTCTCTGCAAAGGATGGCATGCAGCTCTTTGTAAAAGCGGCATGTCTGTGGCTCCACACCAGAGTGACTGTTAGCCCCCCCTTGTCTTCTGGTACGCTTGCCTCAGCTCCTTGGCTTTCACGGGGCACTGCTGTGTCTCCGTCTTGTAGCCCTTCTCCTCCAAGCCCCGAGTGATCAACTCGTAAATATTGACATTTCTACAGTTGGATCAGAGCTGTACCTGCACATCCTTTTCGCCCAGCAGACCTAGGAGATCAAATTCCTCCTGTGTACTCCAGGCAAGAGTGTGTCTGCGGCATGTAGTCGGCTTGGTCACCTGGACAGTTGCTAGGCATGTTCGTGAGTTGTTAGGTGAGCTCTCCACGCTAGGTAAACAGGAAATGGAATTTCAAAAATTTGCATGGTTTTAATGGAGAAAGGTGTGTACCTATATACCTGGCCACTGGGCAGCAGAGTTCAAAACAGTGACCAGAGTGGTCAAGGTGGGGCATTGCGACATTTCCCGGAGACCACTAAAGTCAGCATAACACAGTGTCTACACTGACACTGCATCGACCTAAGCCCTACACCTCTTACAGAGGTGGCATTAAGTCCGCGTAGCAGGCAAGTTACGTCAGAGGAAGTGAAATTTTAGTGTAGAAGCTTACACAGTTATGTCAATGTAAGCTGCTTTACGTTGCCTTAATTCTGTAGCATAGACCAAGAATGAGACCCAGCACTTGATTTTTACTTTCCTGCTTGATTTTTAAACCTGTAATTCAGCATCAATAATGTTGCTATCTAATGAGCAACAAAATATTGCTTAATATTACAATGCTCCACTCCTTTTCTGCATTCTAGATAAGGTAATATTGCACTATTACTGGCAGTTTCAAAGGATTCAGCTTTTATACACACACACACACAAACACACACACACAAACACACACACACAAACACACACCCCTACTTAGACTGGCCATGTTAATCTGTATACAGGAGAAGATCAGTGTAAGCTCAAGAGAGAAAAAGGCCAGATCCTAAGCTTATAAAAACTGGCATAGCTCCATTGCTGTAATGTTTTTAGTCACTGGGGACAAACAGATTTACACCGTCTGAGGATCTGGACCAAAGGAAAATAAATATTTGGATCCTGCCTTGATTTGAGATCCTATACAATTTTATTTAAGAGATTAAAGCAAAGTATTAATCAGAAGAATTACCTTTCTAATGGAAAGCTCCAAACAGTTCTTTATGCAGTAATAATCTTTATTTGAGTTCATCAAGGTTCTTCTATACGATTTTATGTAAGGATGTTTGATGTCTTATTCCATTGTACATTATAATGTACATTTGCTTTATTTCTCCCTATATTTGTTCATACACATGGCACTGACATTTTACAACAGAAAGTTGTAATGCTTTGTGGCAAAATACAGTGTATTTAATTTCATTGTGCCTTATTTGGTTGCATACTTTCAGAACAGTAATAACAGCAAACCATCTTATGGCTTTTGACTTATTACACTGAGTATTATAATTAAGGCCCCATGAAATATTTTACTTGAAATAATAAATGTGTGTGAGAGAGAGAGAGAGAGAGAAAGAGGAAGCAATTTCCTGCAATACTTTTGGGAGATCTTATTGTATTATGTTTATATATCATTGAGGACCAGGGATCATCAGTGGTGCTGGAACGCTTTTTATAGTGGGGGTGCTGAAAGCCAGCAAAACTATCCCCAAATTTTTTACCTTGTCCCCCCCTTCCCCTCAGAGCTGAGGCCAGGAGCAGGGCTGTGTCTCCAGGAGTTGGGGACAAGGACAGAGATAAGGGGGCTGAGGCTGGGAGCAGGCGTGGGGCCAGTAGTGGAGTCCCACCTGCAGGGCCGGCAGCTGGAACCCAGTATGTGGGGCCGGGAACGGGCCAGCAGCTGAGATCCCACGTACGGGGCCAACAGACGGAACCCTGGGTGTGGGGCTGGGTGCAGGGCCAGCAGCCATGATGCGGGACCCTGTGTGAGTGGCCGGGAGCGGGACTGGCATCCAGCACCCCACACAAAACCTGCACCTATGGGGATTGTATGTAATTCCTTGGGGGTGGAGGGACCACAGCCCTTCAGGAACGGGTGCAGGAGGGGTGATTAGGCAAATTCACTCAAGCTGTAACACTGCTCAAGAGGTAGCACCACCAGATGATGTGCATCTACTTGTTCAAACTGGAATCTCCAGGACCAACAGACAAAGAAAGGACTTTTAGAGAACTATCCTCAGTTAAACTAATTCAGAGTCTTCTTTAGAAGCCAGCAAACAGACAGGACTTTCTGTTGAATGGGGGACCCCAGTCCTTAGGGAAATGTTGGAAGGCCGGACACCTGCCAGAGCTGGATGTTGAAGTCGGGGTGACCTCTGGTAAGCTTTCAGCCGGCATGTAGGTTCTTTTACTGTTTTTATATGTTTTCTCTGTAATGCTTTCCCCTTAAGAATAAATGTGCTTGCTTATAAATGGCTATGTGGTAACTTACAGCAGCTGTCCAGTGTGCTGTTGATAGCCTCTGGGGAGAGAGCAAAGCACAGGTGCTAGGCTGTTCAGACAGTTTGGTTTGCTGGGAATAACATAGTTTAGGCAGGGAACTGCACAGCCTGGAAAAACCCCAGTTAGGAGGGGTAGAGATGTAGGTTTTTGCCCAAGAGAGGTGATGACTGAGGAGCTGGGAGCCTAGAGTGGGTGCCTTGCACTTCCCCTCAACTGTAACTTCGTGTAAGAGATTGGGATCTGTCTTATAGCGCCCTCTTCTGGCTGGAACCTAACTTGCTCTTACTGAGCCAGTGCCCTCCATGGGAGAATTCTACCTGGAACCTTCTCACTGAGTCCAGGGAAGGCAATTTCCAGCAAGGTCAGTTGTGGTTTCTTTTATTTCAAGTCTCCTCAACAAGCAAGATCAAAACTTCCCCAAGTCTGTCCCTCACTCCCCCATAAGTTCCTCAACCCAAAGTTCCTGGTTCTTACCTCAGAGCCTTTTGATAATAGAACCTCCTCACAGTCTCCTTTCTGTCCATTTTTGTTTGTGGAAGCAGTTCCTCCCAGCAGTAGCTCCAGCCTCTGGCAGGTACTACAGCTACTCCTCTTCATTGCCTGCTCTTCCTTTTATGAGTCAGCCGGTTAAGCTGTGGGTCTTTTCCCAGGTGCAGCAGGTGGGGCTAATTAATCAGCCAGCCAGCGAGCTGCTGGTCTCTGACCTCGGTCGAATGGTGGCTCTGATACCTTCACACATGTGTATTTGCTAACTTTCCACAAAAATGCAAAACGTATCACATTAATGAACACCTTGTCACAGCCACATTTTCAAACCCAAGGAGTGGAATTTCTTTTTCAATTTATTTCCCTCCCCCAGTGTGGCCTCGGTGGACAGTCGCTCAAGTTCTCTTCCTTTCCCATGTCTTGGCGATGGAGGACTTGGAAGGCTCAGCAGAATCCCAGGAGAATCAAGGCTGCCACCAGTTGCATGAAGGCTGCCTCTTATTTTTCAGCTATTGAACAGCTTCCACAACTGCTGCAGGGCTACTTGACTGCAAGCAGGGGGAACAGCTGCTGAAGGAGCTATTCTGCTATTGCTGTGTCCCAGCAGTGCTTAGCACTCTTCTCAATACCACATCCCATGTCTGGGAAATTGGCTAGGTCTTAGTTTAGATAGGTCTTCCGAGGGTCCCCTCCCAAAGTGGGGCTTGGATCCAGCCCTTCATTCACTCCTGGGGTAAGTAACCACTGACGGATACAAACAAAGATCAAACAGCATGCAGCAACCAGGGCGGCAGCGACATTCCTATTACAAGCTGGGTGACAAGGACAGTGTGTGTGTTCAGTTCAGTAGGGGAGCCTTAAAGTAAAATAGGGGCTGTTGTGGTATTGTGTACTGCCTCTTTAAAATTACATATGCACGGCTAGCATCAAGGTGCCTCCCACTAAGAAAAGGCTTTAGATGCAGGCTCACAGACAAAGGAGTTCTCTGCTCCTTGTTGAGCTCCGGGGCTGACACGCTATTCCAGCTCTGGTGATAAAGTGTCATTTATTTAACTCTCTCAGCTGCGTTCCTAGTGATTCTGCCTGAGTTCCAGTGACTGCAACAGGGAGTGACCCTGGAGGTGACCCCCAGAGCATCAGAGACCATGATGAAGATGAGCCCTATCACAGGTAGTCAGTTGTTGCTGGGTTGTCTTGTTTTAGGAGTTCCTCTGCAATTCGCAGGAAAACTGTTTGAAATATGTATCATCACTTCCTCTGTAAAGCATGTTGTTCAAGTGCACCTGGATTGTTTCTGTTTCTTGTATTGGGGTCGGGGGGGTAGGGGGCTTGAATTTGCACAGTTGCCAGGCGGCTGAGTGCAGCATTGTATGATGTTGTTGGCTGTTTGAAATGATAATCTAGTTTCTTTGCTGTTCTAGATGGCGCGTGTCATTTTGCAACTCTTTTAGTCCAAGTGCAATTGGAAATGAAAGTTTTGCATGAGAGTTCGTCTCACAAACCCCTCAGCATCAGTGCCCCGCAGCCTGTGGCCAGTTTTGTGGAAAATGCAGCTCAGGGCAGCTCCGCTCTGCAGATTGTCCTCTGCAGTCAAAGTAGGGCCTCATTGATGACATTTGACATTGTGGGGACTTGGTGCTTTAATGCAATGAAGCAGCAGCTTCATCCCAGTACTATGTGCAGCTTTGAGCCTCTAACTATAAGTAACTGGAGGGCTGGATCACTTCCAGCAGTGAGTTAAGAGGATTCGAGGAGACATCTCTGTTAGCATTCTGGGGCATAAAGCACACATGGGCATGGGAGATGAGGGGGTTGTTTGTATGTGGTGCACTTCAAAATGTACAGAATTATTGGAAGTTCCTTTGATATCTTTTGTAGAAATGACAAGAAAAGCGATAGAGGGGGTTTCCTTTCCTTTCAACAATTCTGAACATTTGTTCTCCAAGTCAGAAAGATGTTCCTTTTCATATAAATAAAGTCCCTCTTTGTTGAAGGGGGTCCTCACTCCTAGAGATACATTTGTCCATGTATTAGACCTTTCTGATCAGCTCAATCGAGCAATATCGTCAGCTGGTGTAAATTGGTGAGGTGCTCATGACTTCAGCAGAGCTGCGCCAATTTATACTAGCTGAGGGTTCGGCACTATGTACTCAATTAAATGTTGCCCAAAAGAAATGTCCTAGCTACTCCACCCCTCAGGCGTCCTGGAGGCTCTTATTTAATTAGCTAATGTGTTTAGAAGCTAGTGAGGCAGTTCCCCCTCTTTTCTCTCCGGTAATGCTGCCCTTCAGAGACCCCTACAGAGTACAAAGCCTCTGTATCCAAAGGTACATTGGGTGTTTCGCAGCAAACTAAGGTGCCGTGTCCTAACTTCTCACATTCACTCAGCTATATGACAGCCTCTGGGCAGAGAGGCTAGCGGAGGTTTAACATGAATTTCACAGTCCTGCCACATGTCATTTCAGTCTGTGCAAATGCAACTGCCTAATAAATAAAATGCTGCTGCTGAATTAAGATCAAAATCCAATATGTGGTCAGAGTTCACCAGATTTGACAATAATCACAAAGAAATCTTTCCATACCAGGGCACTTTCTCTCCAGGCAGATCTGTACATGCAGCTGCAGATCGCCAGAGGGAAGGGGTGCAGTGCTAATGAAGAGAAGATGCTCTCCCTGCAGCTCAGCAATTTTTTCACCTTTTGTTCTCTATATATGTTTCCTTCTTTTTTGTTTCCATAAAAAGGTGACAAATGTTGCTGTTGCTCTTCAGCCTCACAGTGATGAGGAGGAGGAGAAGGTGACTTGCTCCTTGGGGAAAGCATCAGGCAAGCTCTCCTGCCACTTCCTCTCCTACTCTCCAGGTGATATTAACAAGATCCCAGAGCCCAGCGCAGTTGCCTGTGTGGAAAGAGCAGAGACACCACCATGGGGCAGGAAGAGCACAACACCACCACCACCACCACCATCAACTTCGCTGCCATCTACAACCTCCACAGTGGGGACTTCACCTCCTTCCGAAATTTCTCCTTCCCATTCAATTTCAGCTACAGCGATTACGACTTGCCCCTGGACAGTGAGGATGATGTGACCAAAACTCGCACCTTCTTCACGGCCAAGATTGTGATTGGGGTGGCGCTCATCGGCATCATGCTGGTGTGTGGCATCGGCAACTTCATTTTCATCGCTGCCCTGGCCCGCTACAAGAAGCTGCGCAACCTCACCAACCTACTGATTGCTAACCTGGCCATCTCAGACTTCATCGTGGCCATTGTCTGCTGTCCCTTTGAGATGGACTACTACGTGGTGCGGCAGCTGTCCTGGGAGCACGGCCATGTGCTCTGTGCCTCTGTCAATTACCTACGCACCGTCTCCCTGTATGTCTCTACCAATGCTCTCCTGGCTATAGCCGTAGACAGGTAAGCAGGGGAAATGGATGATTTGATTTATACGGGGAGAGGAAACCAGGGATCCCTGTCCCTCTCAACGGCCAAGGTTTTCAAGTGTTGGTGCCACCTACGTAAGTGGCTTAATATTTAGAGGTGCTGAGCACCTATGGGCCCCATTGATGTCCAGCAGATTTGTAGAAATCAGGCCACTTAAAAGCTTGGTCCTGGGAGGTGCTGAGCACAGGTCAGGAATTATTTGATGACATGTTGGGTTGTGGTTTTTTTTTTTTTGTCAGTTTTGAGGAAAACTTCCTCAGGTCCAGGATGGAATTTTGGAGAAGAGAACCATCCCAGAATAGCCAAAAGCCTACTCGTTAGGGCACTCATGTGAGAGACTCAAGTTCAAGTCCCTGCTCTACCTGATTTAAAGCGGGGACTTAAACCTGGATCTTCCATATCCGAGTTGAGAGTCCTAGCCACTGGACTATACAGTCACTTTCTCTCAGTCTCCTCTGTGGAAGCTATTCCACTTTTCATATCTAATTACATATTCATGTGGTCAGAGAGAGACTCTCTCTGTAGTCCACTGGTTAGGGTACTCACCTGGTGATCACTGGGCAATTGGCTATTTTGGGGTCTTGGTCTCTCTTGTAAAGGATTTCAAAACGTCTAGTTTTCATTCTGATGTGGAAAGAAAATGAATGGCAGCACTTCAAAAAATGTTATGAACCAGAATTCTTGTTTTCCAGCCAGCCCTATTGAGATCCCACCGCTGCCACTCAATCAAGCACTTGGCAGCACTAGGCTGGACATTTAAATATAGAATTAGGTGCTAAGCTTTAAGCATCCAGAAATCTGCTCTCTGGGTCTAAATCATCCATAACTCACTATCCTCTCCTATTTATTTATTTCCACGGTTGACACTGTCACATACCAAATATTTTCCCAGGCAAAGGACTATATCAAGGTCCTAAAGGAACCCATGTGGACATCAAACCAGAGACTCTTGCATTTTTTATGACACCTAGTTTAAGCCCTAGTTCCAATAAAGGAGCCTCTGTGAACTGGGTTCTGAGTCCATGGGTGCCTCACCATGCTCAGATCCCACACAATTTGCTTCACTTTGCATCCCTGAGACCTTTGTATGGCGTTTCTCTCCCTGTAGGAATTTTAAAAATATAATCACTGACTTCACATCAGGTGGCTACTGCTCTTTCCTACCACTTTTTGTTTTATTGGTCCTGTGCACCACTGACTCACTCAGATACCTGGACCCAGCTTGACGCCAAAGTTAAGTCTGTCTCAATTGACCCATGGAAGGCAATCACAAAAGACTGTTTCCAGGCAGAAAGATCACACAACACCAGTCATTCCCTACACCACAGTGCCACATGACTACCTTTGAAGACTTAGGACAGCTCAGGCTTTGGCTACACTTGGGACTTCCCAGCGCTACCGCGGCAGCGCTGTGAGGGACGAGTGTAGTCGCGCCACCAGTGCTGCGAGATAGCTCTCGCAGCACTGTATGTACTCCACCTCTCCGAGGGGAGTAGCTTGCAGCGCTGCGAGTGAGCGTGCAGCGCTGCAGGCTCTGATTACACTGGTGCTTTACAGCGCTGTACTCGCTGCGCTCGGGGGGGGCGTTTTCACACCCCTGAGCGCAGCAAGTTGCAGCGCTGTACAGCGCCAGTGTAGCCAAGGCCTCAGTGTATTAGTGTTATTATGCTTTTCCCTTAATATTTGCAATTTATCCTATTTCCTTTCTATGCCATTTTTAGCTATAATTTCAGTTATGCAGTTTGGGGGCCTGATTCTCCTCTCATGCCAATTTAACACTGATTTAACTCCACTGACTGTAGTGTAGTTACTATTGATCCAGCCTCCACTGAAATCAATGAGAGTCTTTCCATTAGCTCCAGTGGGAACTGGGTCAAGCCTTTTCACTGGCTTAAGTAGAAGATGAACCAGCCCCTATGAGCCAGCTCTTCAGCTGGTGTAAATCAGCATAGCTCCAGTGTAGTCTATGTGCATCAGTTCAGGAGCTGGCTTTATGTCTTTGTTTTGAGCATATTACTGTTTTCTATTTGATTTAATTGTTCTTAGATCATAATGAATGGTTTGGACAGACCTATTCAGTCACCTCCTCTGTCCCACCAACTCACACAAAATTGTTCCCAAGCAGACAGTAGGAGGTACTTGTCATCAAGTCCTTGTGCCTGCCAAAAGCATGGAGAAGATTTTCCAGCATTACTCCCAGTCCATCTACTAAAATGATCCTGAAAAAGAATTTTTAAGAAGTTATTGCAAAACCAAACCACAACATTTATATAAATCCATATTCAATTTTAAAGCCTAAGTGTTCTCTATTTTTGTAAGAAGGTGACTTTTTTTTAAAAAATTGCTAAAAGCTCCTTTTGCCCAATAGCAATTAATTAAAACCCCTGTGGTTATTTCTGTGAGCGGGCAGATGTCGGTCTATAATTCATTCATATCTCTTTTGCACAAAATGGTTAACTGAAGAAGAAGAAATTGCTAATATTCAGATACAGAATGTGCACATTCTGTTTATCTGAGAGCTTGGATAATCATGTGATAAGCAAGCTTAAGATGCACTATTTAAAAAGCTATTTCAGGAAAACATTTTTTCAGTAAGATACTCTAAAGTACAAACATTCATATACTTAGTATTCACTATTTTTGGAACAAAGTTCTGGAGATTTGGCAATACCATATGTTGACCTCTCCATTTTTTTCTGGCCAACATTTTGAGCCCATCCTGCATCCCTGGGACATCCTAGATGGAAATAATTCATATGTAGTATGACGTGCTGAGACATGTCAAGGCAGTTTCGTGCAACTCCACTGGTGCAATGCTGCCCTAAAGGCAGCTTAGCTGGCCACAGGCAGATTCCCCCTAACACAGAAGGATCCTCAGGTAATGTAGATCTGCCATAGCTGCTCCCATCTTCCACTAGCTCCCCAGCCACAGCCAGTGCAGAGGATATGGCTGGGAAATGGCTAGAGCATTCTAGAGCATTCTCACACAATCTCCAGCTTCCATAATGGCAGCCATGATCACTTAGTGCAATTTGGAGCAGCCTGAAGAGTGCTCTACCATGTGCAAGGAGATGGTATTAGGGCAGAGAAGCCCAAGGATCAAGGGGACAGGAAGGTGGCTTAAGTCACCTTTGTACCTATGCCTCCTTAGTTCTGCCAGCACTGAGAAGCTGGGATGGTGTATTCTTCTGTTTTACTGGTGTTTATTTAAAATGGGGAACTTTTCACTTGGTGGAAAGAGAAGCAGCACTCAGTTAATAATAAAAATATACAGTTGTCCATTCCATTGCACTCCTATGGGGGTGAGCACTTTTGCCATTCCATGGGACCTTGTCTGTACCAAGAAGATCTTTGAGGTATGCATTTGAACCCCGATGGGGCACCCAAGTAACTTGACTGACATTTCATTTATTTATGAATGAGTGATCCAATTATATATATTATACAGGTATAAAATCCTTCTAATGAATGATAAATTGCACTATTTTAAACAGTTGTTTCACCTTGATGTGGAATACAAAACTACAGCAAGGGTAGACACATTTTGTGAGTACATTTGATCAAAATATTCCTTATGTGGAAAAGAAGGTTCAAATCTTCTTGTGCCAAATTGTGCCCTCAATTAAGCAGAACTCCCCATCAAGATCTGAGTGAAAACAGATGGTATAATATGGCCCCTTGTGCCTTTTTAACTTAATTGAGTCAATAACATTTGATTCATCTTGCATATAAAATACTAAGATTTCTCCTTAGCTTTTGTTAACTTCTGCGTGGTAAATGGCAGCAGCAAATTGATTGCAGTCTTGTAATAATTAATGAGTGCAAGCAGCTGAGGTCATGCTAAGTAATATGGCAGCTAAATTGGCATAGAAAATGTAAGCTCCTATTACCAATAGTCTCTTGCTACACACCAAACAAAAATCTACATTAGAGTAAACTGCCAGGCTTTATATATAAAGCCCTTTATCAATTACATGAAAACATCCTGAGATGTAAATATTTAAAAGCATCAGTAGGTCTGATTTCAATTCAACCCTTTATTACCCTATAAAATATTTGTGTTTCCGTTATTTTAAATGTCTTTACACGGAGATTCAACGGTAGTAACTGTACCTTCCCTAATCCTACACGTTCAAGTACTTCTCAGCCAAGGAATGTATTTTCCTCCTTTGTCCTCTAAAGATGTATTACTGTGTGCTTTCAATTCTCACACAGATGCATGCGCAGCTAGTCCATTTAAGAACTACACAAATCAATCTCTGTGTACTGTATCTGTGTTACCTAATAACCCTTAAAAAATGTGTACAGCTTCTTTTCATCCTCTCTCTCATAACTTGAGATCAGGGTTAAAGAAAGAATGTTTCTATATTGATAGGAAATTAAGCCATGATTTTTAAAAAACAGGAGCCTAAAACTTAGGCTCCTAAATCCATACTTAGGCAAAGTGCTGAGCAATAACAAGGTGGCCAGTACTTCTGGAAGTCCAGCCACTCAGATGCTTATTTATGGATTTAGGAGCCTAATTTTAGGCTGCTTCATTTTTGACTTATCTTCATCTCTTTCTCCCTCAAGAAAGCAAATGTCTGTCAAGTTCTCCCTTTTTAAAACAATGACAATTTCTGTCCCTTCCCCAGGAAATCACCCTGCTTGGATTCAGAAATGTGCTTTAGTTAATAAGCTTTCCTGACTTTCTTCTGAGTGTGTTATTTATCTTTTATAGGTATCTGGCCATTGTCCACCCACTCAAACCACGTATGAATTATCAAACAGCTACTTTCCTAATTGCCTTGGTCTGGATAGTCTCCATACTCATTGCGATACCATCTGCATATTTTGCTACTGAAACTGTAATATTCATAGTAAAAAATCAGGAGAAAATTTTTTGTGGCCAGATTTGGCCAGTTGACCAGCAAATGTATTATAAATCCTACTTCCTCTTCATTTTTGGCATTGAATTTGTTGGACCCGTAATCACAATGACCCTGTGTTATGCCAGGATCTCCAGAGAGCTTTGGTTTAAAACTGTCCCAGGGTTCCAGACTGAACAGATCAGAAAGAGGCTCCGGTGCAGAAGAAAAACAGTCATGGTACTTATGTGTATCCTAACTGCCTATGTCCTCTGCTGGGCCCCATTCTATGGATTCACAATCGTACGTGACTTTTTCCCCACTGTCTTTGTGAAAGAGAAGCATTACCTTACAGCCTTTTACATAGTTGAGTGCATTGCCATGAGCAACAGCATGATCAACACCATGTGCTTTGTAACTGTGAAGAATAACACCATGAAGTATTTGAAGAAGATCATGTTGCTTAGGTGGAGATCTACATATAACGGCAGCAAATCTAGTGTAGATTTAGACATTAAAACTAGCGCAATGCCTGTCACAGAAGAGGTAGACTGCATAAAATTAAAGTAATCTCTTGTGGTTCTATTGTCATGACATGTATATTCCGTGGGGAGAAGGGGGTTGCCTCAGAAAATTCTCTTTTTCTGTGATATGTACTAATGGAGAGAACACTGGACTATGAGTCAATAGACCATGACTCTATTCCTGACTATACCCGTGACCTGCTGTCCCAACGCTCTTTGCCTCAGTTTCCCCATCTGTAAAACTGGAACACTGACACTTCTCTTTTGTAAATCCCTTTGAGATTTAGGAATGGCAAGTTCTATATAAGAGCAAGGTTGTATTATCTGGGTCTGAAATTCCCCCATCTCTCCTAGCAATGATGCTGAGAATTCCCACCATTTCCCTTTAACTCTGGGTGTGACCTTTGACCGCTTCCAGTCCATCACCCTTGCCTTTAAGGCACTCATCCTTCCCCCCACACCTCCTCTCCACCTCGCTACGGTGGGAAGCAAGGCTTTGCTGCTTTATGGTACTCCTTACCCTCTCAAAATGTCCTGACTCCTTCAAGTGCCCAAGTGCCTAGCAACCTACTGACATTTCAACCCCACACAGCCTTCTGATCCACAGCATAGCCCTTTGCCACCAGGCCCATTTTCTACCATTTCCTGCTCTAGCAAAGACTCTGCGTCCTTTACTGTGGCATCCTGTATAGAACACTTTGATCTCATCCCCCTTTGTACATTTATGCAGAATGTTACTTTGCTCTTGGGTACTTGAAAAATGGAATGGCTCCATTTTCCCGCTGGCACAGAGGAGTTCCTCCTCGCCTGCTTAGGGCCAGATTCTGTCACCATCATACTCCAAGAGCAGGCCCATTCATTTCAATGGGACTACTTTCTGAGTAAGGAGCTATTTAGTGGTTAAAATTCACCCTTGTGCACATTGCCTAAATTCCACATATGCCCTTAAAATAGGGTTCAAGTGGGACATATATAGTGTATAGGGCTTGTACTGGCGCTCTGTAAAAGGGTGAATTTCACCCACTGTGAGTAAGAGAGATAGAATCTGGCCCTCAATGAACCTGTCACTGATTTGCTGTTTGACTGTCACTTGATGCCCGTGTAAATGTAGCAAAATCATGCACCTGCAACATGTCCAGATGAATTCTGTGTGATCTCCTTCAATTCCATCTTTATCATTCCATTTTTGTATAGCACAAGGATCAGTGTTTCTTTTAATTAGTAACTGTGATTATACAGATAATGTCAGTGAAGTACATTCATTTAAGCCCCAGTCATTACACTTCATGAATTTTCATGTATTGAAATCAAGGCTTTTCTACTGAGCTGCAGAATGCTTGTCATTTTTGTGTGTGTGATACTGCCTCCCTTTGAAGTAAACCGCTTTTGTAAATTCGTCTATTTGTGAATTTAAAGTGAACAGAAATGTCTGTTACTTAATAAAACAATAAATATGGGAATCTGAGCAGCATTCAAGATTATTTTTAAGAAAATTGCTTTTCACGCTCAAATTTTTTTACATCAAAGAATGGACTAAAATGTCAATAATCCCATTTTGGTAGCAAAGATCAGTGGTGATGTGATGGGGCGGAGAAGGCCCAGAGGCCCCTGCTGGAGGTCTCAGCGTCCTGCCACAACGAACCCAGGAAAGGAGTAGTGGAGCTAAGTTCTCCAAGCTGCCTAGACAGACTGCACAGGAAGCAGCCAATCTGGGGAAGGCTTCAAGGGGCTAGCCAATCAGAGGGTTGCAGGATAGTATAAAAGGAGCTGCAGTGCAGATCAGAGTCAGTTCTTTGTTGGAGTCAAAGGAGTGCAGATGGTGCTCCTGGCTGGCCAAAGAGAAGTACAGCACCAAAGACAGCTCAGTGCTGGGAAGGTCTGGGGGAGCAAGAAAGATCTTCTGGCTGGCTGCTGGGCCTGAACACAGAAGAGCCCTGAGGTAGGGTTGATGCATTGGTGAAGGCAGGGGCCATGGGGAAGTGGCCTAAGGAACTGAAATCAGTTTAGTGAGAGCAGTGGTTCTCAACCGATTTACCTTGTGGGCTGCATATGTGGGCCACATCCACACTATATATACTACCTGTATGGCCCTAGGATATCACATGAACCACAGCTGTGTGCTGATTGGGGCACAAGTGGCCTGCAGACCATGTGTTGAGAACCACTGAGTTAAAGGGATTTGAAGGTGCTATTCTTAGGGTCCCTGGGCTGGGACCCAGAGTAATGGGTGGACCTGGGTCTCCCCGCAATTGGACAATGATAAATCCCCAGAAGGGGATCTGAACTGTTAAGAGGACCAGCTGGAGATCTGGGGCCAGACCAGAGTGGGCAAAAATTCTCCAGGAGGAAGCCCTAGGAGCATGGCCTCCTACCAGGGCCAGGAATGCTTAAAGACTTGTTGGACTAATACCCCAAAAGGGGGTTGTTTGAATTGTATTCCGTACAGACTGAGAGTGACTCAGCCAGAGGGCTGAGTCACTGGAAACTACCAGAGAAACTGCCAGAAGAGGTTACCATCAACAGAGAAGTGCAGATACACCCGACCAGAAGCGGAAACTTGCAAGAGGTGGATGCCATGCCATTACAGGTGTGAACAATTATGTCTAATGGAAGTAATATAGAATACAGAGTTTAAGGCCATCTAATCTGACTTCCTGTATCACAGGCCACCAACACCCCCTAGCACCAACATACTAAACCCAACAACCAAAATTAGACCAAAGTATTATAGCCTACAGGACATAAACTATTGTGTGCCACATAGAGAATAGGAGGGGCCAAAATCCTTGAGGCCCCTGCAATGGCAAGGAATTGATAAAGTGAGACATACCCATATAATCCCAGCAAGTGACAAACATGTCATGCTGCAGAGGAAGGCAAAAAATACCCAAGGTATTCAAATTCTGCTATAATTATCTGCACTTATTAAAGCCTGAGTGCTATAGAGGGTCTTACAGCCATGTTCACATGGTTTTAGTATGAAAACTTATTAAACTCACTTTTTAGAGTACAGTTTATGACTTAAATGTATTAAATCTATTTATTTCACAGACCTGCATAGAAATCTGAAGGGATGGGGATTGTTTACTTACTAACTAAAAACCTGAGGGCTACCATATTATGTTTATAGAATCAGACAATAAGGCCAGAAGGAATCATCCAATCATCTAGTCTAGTGATATTCAGAACTCAGTGGGTTCAGGAACCAAATTAGCAATCAACATTACCCAAAAGAACCACAGTAGAGTGAATTAACTGTTTCATTCACTAAATTATATAGATGTACTATAAACAGTGTGACCAAGGAAGTATTTAGGGTTTTTGTGTGTGTATGTGTATAAAATATTCTCAGAGCAAAATGACCAACCAAGTATAATTATTATCCTGAACGGTTAATAATTAAAAATCAGTGTTTTAATATCAAGAGCCACAGGAGACCCATTAAAGAGCCGTTTGCAGCTTGCAAGCCTCAGTCTGAGTAGCACTGATCTAGTCTGACTTCCTGTACATCAGAGGCCACCAACACCACCTTGCACCTGAACACTAGGCCCAACAACGTCAGTGAATTCTGGCAGGTAGTGCATCCCCTCTGAGTGGGCTCCTGGAACCTTCAACCAAGACTGCTAATGACAGTCTTCTGGGATATTTGCACTGGAAACATTCCAGAAAATCCAAGCTGTGTCCATACTTACCGCGGCAAGAGGAAACAATCATAGGAGGGGTAATTTAGAATCTCTGTACCTGTCTCTTGAAGGTATTATTCAAATGGTGAAGTTCAATCAGTCAGGGCTGGGGGAAGACACAAAAGCCAACTCCCAAATTCTGTATCCAATCCCTAGCATAAATTGGAGCAGATGGAGTTGAAAATTTGGGTTACATCAGAAGCTTCAACCTTTACTGTGGAGTAGTTACAATAGGACAGAGTAAGTTCTTAACCCATAATTGTTCCAGTGTGGGATCCAAAAAGATATCTTGACCACAAATTTATATTGATTTAATTACTTAGGGCTTCTTTACATAGTGGGGTAACGAGCCACTCCTTACCACTGGGCACTTGTGTTTAGTGTATCTGTAACCACTGAGCCAGGATGCTAGGACTATGCCTTGAACGCAATAAACCTGACTGAGTGCCTTTGTCACCAAACTGTGCCTGAGGTCTGTCTTTGATTAACATCAAGGTCTGCTGAATTAGCAGGCTGCACTGCACACTGGAGCGCCAAGGACAGATGCACTGAACAGTGTTACCAAAGTAACAACATTCCAACCTTCTACACTTAAAGGCATTAGGGACCCAACTCCTCTTGAAAGTCAATGGTAGTTGGGTGCCTTATTCCTATAGGCCCCTTTGAAGATCTCAGCCTGGGAACTTTGCTTAGAAAAGTTATGTTGATTTACACTGACACAAAAAATCTGGAAAGTTCAACTGGCCAAACATCTGACTCTCTTATTTAATTCAACTCTTTAAGCAGCTAACTCTGTTGTAATATGGTTGTAATTCACACTAGATATAAATCTGTAGTGACTCCCTTTATTATAGTGAAGGTACTCTCGATTTACAATGGTGTAAATGTGAACAGAATCTGGCACAATCAGATCTTTGCTCAAACTGTTGGTGTTTTTTCTAGCAGTACTTCTTTGTATACAAAACACTCTACAGGCCAGAATAGAACTGAATTACTTAGATAATTTTTTAAAAGGATATAAGCCAGGCTGTGAATTTCTACAATGTAATATTGGATCTCATGTCTTCATGCTACATGCACTAAGGAAATCTCTATTTGGTGGAAGTAAAAAAACAATCTATACCAAATAAGTACAGCTTTCCAGCATCTCATGTCACTAGTCTGAAATGACAGAAAGCATCTACATTGCCATGCCTGTAATACATTTTTATATTACAGTACCCTCTGCAAAAAAGTGCCTAGTATAACACTTTGCAATCAGTCATGCTGATGGGTGAGCTGAAAGTAATAATTTAAGATAACTGTAATATCCAATTATTCTCTCTCCCATTGGTGCAATTGTAGGGAAGACGATGGCACAGAAGAGTGCGTATTTGAATTGAATACTTGTTAGAATGCTGTAGTTTTTAAACACTGCTTCTAAGGATAACCATTGGTGTGCAGAGAAGTGGCGCAGTATCTCAATGTCTCTATCAATTGATGACATAATTTGGGGACATAGGTCTTAGTTTAGGGCACGTCTCCACTGCAGTAGAGATGTGACTGCAGCCCGGGTAGACATACCTGCGTTACCTTTGATCTAGCTAGATTGAACAACAATAGCAATGGAGCCGAGGCAGCACAGGCTGTACGCGCCCACTTAGAACCCTCAAGAGGCTAGTCCAAACTGCCGCAGCTTATTGTTATTCAAGCTAGCTAGATCAAAGGTAGCTCGGGTATGTCTACAGGTTCTGCAGTAACACCTCTGATTGCAGTGGCCACCCTTAGAAAGAAAAAATATTTCCTCCATAGCAACTGAATCAGAGGTAGCTGATGTCCTAAAATAAGCAGTGGGGCTGCAGGAACCTTCCACCTCACACCCACACAGACAACAGAATATAATAGGCCACTGCACAATGAGACACAACTGCACCCCATTCTTCCCCTGGGGATTGGCCAAATTTTGAAATGCTAAAATTGGGACACTGGTTGGGGGTGATCAATGAGGTATCACCTCTTCCCTCTCCCACCACAATGAAGAACTAGGACACTTCAGCAAATGGTGAGTGGGAGAATAAGTATTCATCCCTTTGAGACCTCATCTCTCTTTTTGTCCTTCTTCCAGTCATGCTCTAATCATCTGTTCTCTTCATAGTGTCTTCTCCCCTACACCCTTCTCACACATATTCCATACTCTACCCATTCTCCACCGGTAAATGTAAAGAGTTGCACAGAGGAAACCATTTCCATTGCACAACAAGTTCGGTCCTATAAAACCCTGGAACAATACTACCTATTGAGTGCCATGTACCAGCACATTGCCTATCAATTAAACAAATCCATAGAGCACACTCGCAACATCCACCCCCTCACACATTTACTCACCCAAGTCTCCTCCACTTAAGTCTACCATTCCAGCCCATTTTCCCCCTCCTGTTTCAAAAACCCACTTCCCCCACAACTCCCCTCAGCTGTCTCTGTTGTGCAGTGGCCTATTATATTCTGTTGTCTAAAGTAGGTGAAATGCAACAAAAGCCTATTAGATATAATTATTGATAAAATGAGAGTTTGTGACAGTAAGAATGGTATAAACTGGATGGATTTGAGATAAAATAACTGATCTGGGGTCTGGTAAGATCATAGATTGGCATAATAATGAGCTGACGGATTTTAGAAATGGAAGGAAATGTTTATAATTGTGATCACTGGCCATATGTTTTGATTAGGTAATCTTGATGCAGTGAGTTTGCCACCATTTTCTGACCTTCCAATTTTGAGTGGCCCCTTGGGAACTTCCTTAAGGTAAGCTCAACCTCACTATCATGGCCATTACCTTCCTGGGGCCCTCGAATATACTATCATACCATTAGGCCTTCATTATTCTGATTAGACCACGCAATCTCCAATACGAGACAGCTTCTCTTTTTCACCATCTGGAAAGTTTGTGCCATCACTAATGTATCTGTGCAACATCGATCACCACCTGCCTTTATTATCACTCATGGGTATTAACAAAAGTTTTGGATCTACTCTGAGGATTAGTTAAAATCCGGGGGGAGGGGTAGCTCAGTGGTTTGAGCATTGGCCTGCTAAACCCAGGGTTGTGAGTTCAATCCTTGAGGGGGCCACCTGGGGATCTGGGGCAAAATCAGTACTTGGTCCTGCTAGTAAAGGCAGGGGGCTGGACTTGATGACCTTTCAAGGTCCCTTCCAGTTCTAGGAGATAGGACATCTCCATTATTAATTAAAAGGGTGTGTGTGTGTGTGTGTGTGTGTGTGTGAGAGAGAACAAAAATAAGGAACTTAAACCTTACAAGAAGGGGGGGGAAGGTAAGTTGTTTAAACTCTGGGACTAAAATAGCCTTGACACAGTGTCCCTTCTACTAGGCAACAATTCATGCATACTATAAGTCTACCAGATACCCAGCCATCTGGATAAACCAAGGACACATTAATGTGGTCTGACTATATTCAGAATAGTCTAGCTCTCAGTACATGCAGCATTAGCATCTGTCCTCTTTACAGCTGCCTCAACTTAAACTATCTCAGTGCAAAAGGATCTTTACAAATGTCACCAAGCTTTACATCCGATTACATGCTATTTAGACCTAAATCAAATACTGATACTCATGAAACAGTACAATTTTCAAACATTAATTAACACAAATATTTCAATCATTTTTACAGTAGAGCAGGGCTGACAAGGCAGTGTTCAGATCTAGAACTGGATTACGTGTACACCAAGGTTCATTGTTTGGGTTCAAAGATAAACCAGGGTAGTGTTAGTTTTTGTACTGGATGGCCCCAAACTACCAGAGAAGTCTGAGTACCTGAATGGCAAAGATATTACTGAAAAGGTGTTGCCATATAAGGCACCCTTTCTGTTAGGTGTGGCTAGATAACAGCAAGAGTCCACCTTTGCACTGAGTTGTCAAGTTGGGCTGGCAGGTCCAATGAACAATTTACTGTCAGATGCATGACTCTTGTCCATGTAAGCACTGATAAAAATCTCCCCACTCCTTTTTCTGGACCCAATCCTCCAAATCTACATCTTGATCCTTCTGCCTTTGAGGGATTGATAGTTAATTGGAGTTTTGCTACTGCCTTCAATGGGAGCAGGAGCAGGTCCTTGTCACATTCTCTGTCTCAAGCAGAAACATGAGACACAATTAAAGCCCAATCCTGCCAGGTTCTCAGAGCCTCCTGAAGGGCTCTCAACTCCCACTGAAGTTAACAGAAGTTTAAACTGCCCAGCACCTCTCAGAGGCATCCATTGCCTTGCACAACGGGGCCCCCAATAACCCCAGAGATATCCCAGGCCTAAATGATTATATGCCTGAAAGAAAAACACAGGATTCTTACTCTGTGTTGAAATATAATTTAAAAAACCTGTATTAACTCTCAAAGAAGTAACACCTTTTCCCATAAGGGTATAAATGAACCCCATATGGGAAAGCTTCTTTGTGGAGGCCTTATGCCCTAAGGGAAGAATTTTCTCATCAAGTTTTCAAGGACTTCAGCCTTCCTATAAAGCAAATCACCATCCTTAATCAAGGCAGCAGAGAGGTGCTGGCAATCTCAGACTGATGAATATTAACAGTATCCAGAGTATTTCTATTTGCTCTTTGAGCACTTTTTTTTAAAAAAAAAGCTATTGCACTCAGATGAGGAGCTAGAGCACCTAGTTTATATTCCAGTGTTGCTATTTTTAGATTCTCAAGTGCTTTAATATTCTGAAGTAGCATTTCAAGGAGAAACTTGCAAGAGTTGCTGCTTGCAGTCACACTCAGAGACAGAGTCCTCTTCTAGCCCAGGTTTTGAAAATGACCTACAATGGGGAAGGCGAGGAATCTCCTTAGTGATTGCCTCTCCTTTTAGCACTGTGCTAGGTTCCCAGGCAGGAATGACTGCGCCACAGTTCCCTGCTCTAAATTCTCTTATTTGGGCTCCCTTCAGCACCCCATCATAACTGCCACAAATATTCCAATATAACTGAAGCTTTATGCCCAGTAATTAAACTAATCAAGCCTTAAGGACCATCCCAGACATCATATCTCAAAGGGAAAAAGCCAGTCGAGCAGGAGCTTTGATAGAAAAAGAAAAGTCAAGCCTTGTTTATACCCAACTCCAGCAACTATCCAGTACCACAACACAAAACCATAGGAACTTTTAAACAACCAAATTCATAACTTTTATACTCATGGCATAAACACAGATGTTGGATGAAAATATAAATATTCTTCCTGGAAGGTTTATTTCATAGAATTCAAACCAATAACACACAAATCAGAGAGAGAAAGCAGGCTGGTCCCTAAAACAGAGACATAACTCACCCCACCTTACTCTAAGCTGTCTGTGAGCTGAATTGACTGATTGCATGCTTCCCTAGAGAGCCCACTAGCCTGCAAAACCCCTGAGATGTTAAAGTGATAGATCACAATTTTAACAAAGTTTTCAATACACCACAATAACATTCATGAAATCCACTGTATTTATTAACATTACTAACATCAGATCCCTGCCCCTTTCCAGGGTCTGATTCTGCATCAGTTGAAATCAATTGCAAAACTCCCACTTCAATAATATGAGCTCAATCCAATTTCTGAAGCTCATTCAATGCTATGATTTGTTGAGGAAGAGTCAACATGGCTTTTGTAAAGGGAAATCATGCCTCACCAATCTATTAGAATTCTTTGTGGGTGTCAACAACCAGGTGGACAAGGGGGATCCAGTGGACATAGTGTGCTTAAATTTTCAGAAAGCCTTTGACAAGGCTCTTAAACAAAGTAAGCTCTCATGGGATAAGAGGGAAGGTCCTCTCCTGGATCAGTAACTGGTTAAAATATAGGAAACAAAGGGTAGGAATAAATGGTCAGTTTTCAGAAAAGAGAGAGGTAAATAGTGGTGTCCCCCAGGGGTATGTACTGGAACCAGTACAATACAATATATTTATAAATGATCTGGAAAAAGCGGTAAACAAGTGGCAAAATTTGCAGATGATACAAAACTTCTTAAGATAGTTAAGTCCAAAGCAAACTGCAAAGTGTTACAAAAGTCTAAATTAGCGGATACAATTCAAGAAAGTTCTTGAAATCATTGTGGATAGTTCTCTGAAAACATCCACTCAATGTGCAGTGGCAGTCAAAAAAGCTAACCAAATGTTGGGAATCATTAGGAAAGGGATAGATAAGACAGAAAATATCATATTGCCGCTATATAAATCCATGGTACGCCCACATCTTGAATACTGCATGTAGATGTGGTCACCCCATCTCAAAAAAGATATATTGGAATTGGACAAGGTACAGAAAAGGGCAACAAAAATTATTAGAGGTATGGAACAGCTTCCATATGAGGAGAGATTAATAAGACTAGGACTTTTCAGCTTGGAAAAGAGATGACAAAGGGGGAATATGATAGAGATCTATAAAATCATGACTGTTGTGGAAAAAGTAAATAAGGAAGTGTTATTTACTCCTTCTCACAAGAACTAGGGATCACCAAATGAAATTAATATGCATCAGGTTTAAAACAAACAAATGGAAGTATTTCTTCACACAACACACAGTCAACCTGTGGAACTCCTTGCCAGAGGATGTGATGAAGGCCAAGACATTAACAGGGTTAAAAAAACTAGCTAAGTTCATGGATGATAGGTCCATCAATTTCTGTTAGCCAGGATGGGCAGGGATGGTGTCGCTAGCCTCTGTTTGCTGGGAATGGGCGACAGGGGATGGATTACTTGATGATTACCTGTTCTGTTCATTCCCTCTGCAGCACCTGGCATTTGCCACTGTTGGAAGACAGGATACTGAGCTAGATGGACTATTGGTCTGACCCAGTATGGCTGTTCTTATGTTCTTAGCATAAGTGAGTTACTCAGTGGTAACCCAGAGCTACTGGGAATATTTTGCTTAAATGATTTTTGCTAAAAGCTTGTATAAAATGATACCAGGTTACCGCAGGAAATCAAACTGATGCCAGCTTTGGATATTTTAGTATAAGAACATCCACAAATACATAATCACAAACTTGCCTGGGCAACAAGTTTACATATATGATAAATAGAGACTAATAATATATTAATCTATAGAATAAGTATACCCTGATATTATTAGGGTGAGAAAGTCAGCTATGAACAAAAGAGGCCAGGCATTTATATGAATGTTCATAGCAGCCACCAACCTCTATAATAAGCCCAACCACCATCAAGCCTCAAGATTTTGACTATCGGACTTGCTTAGCATTCCAGAGACAGGTTAGGAACCCTTTGGGCCACAGTCTGCCTTCCACCAGTAGGTCTCTGTGAGAAGGATGTGAGTATGGGTAAGGGGCGGGGCGGGACATCAGTCTGATATTACACTATAGTGACTTTCTCATTTGGTTTGGAACATTTGTGATTTCATCGATTGTGCTAATAAAAGTATTGGAAAGCTTTGCTTTGCCTTCAGTGAGAGTGTCACTATTGTGCATGTCTGGGTACCTAACCAGACATTGAACTTAATAACCTGAATTCTATTGTGCCTGATCCTGGGATTAGAACCTTTCAAACCTCAGAAATGGAATCAGTGGCTAATTGGAAAGTCTTAACAGTCATTATAATCAATAACCACTCAACAAAATACAAGCTATAGCCTGGAATTTTCAAAGGAGCCTCAGAGGGTTGGGCAACAATTTCCACTGAAATCCAGGGGGATTTGGGCTACTCATTCCTTGGGCTAATTTGAAAACCACAGCATAGATTTATTCAAACTTTGCTTTCAGTACACTGACCTAGAATGGACCAAAGTTTCAATGGGTGTAAACTGGTGTAGCTCCATTGAAGTCAACTGAGGATCAGGTCCCTTCTTACCAATTCTGTTTTTGATTCATGTATGAGAGAGTGGTTTCCATTCATGGAATATTAATGATAAAATATCACTGCAATCTTCTATTTATGAATATTATCCATTACAGATGCATCCACATGAGAGCTTTTCTTTAAATCTAAACATTGACAATCATTCTAATCTAGTATCCTGTGGTCATGCCCCCTTAAGTAAGTCAGTCAATTTTCCTAAATGCTGCAAAATTTAAATGACTAAACTCAAAGATTGCTGTCCCATTCACAATATCTTAAAAACAGCACAACAGAAAATGCTAGAGCCATTGGCCCGGAAAAAAATAATACGTAATCTCTTGACATAGGTCACATCATGACTCTGTGCTCTGAAAAAATAAATCAGTTCAGTTCAAAATGAAACAACTTAATTAGCAATGAAGGCTCAAGGTCACTTACTGTATGGCTGAGCCACACTGATTGTAAGCATCACAAACTATGCACAGGGACTAGGATGAAAACTAACTACAATAAAGATGAACTCTCCTCAATATATTTATAACATTCTTTAAAATAGAACTGTTCATATATCATAGTACTGGGCTAAATTTTGCCACTTTTAATCATGCTGAGTACTAGCACCGGTGTCTGGGAGTTGTCCCATTAAAATTAATAGGACCACTTGCACAATAAGGAAACACTCAATATGGGTAAGGGCAAGGGCAGAATGAGGCTCTTAGAAATCACATATCACTGAAAGCAGAATTGTATGTTTCTAACAAATCTTTATAACAATGTATAATACAACCACAGAATCATAGAAATGTAGGGCTGGAAGGGACCACGAAAAGTTAAGTCCAGCATCCCGTGCTCAGGCAGGGCCAAGTGTACCTAGACCATCCCTGACAGGTGTTTGTCTAAGTCTGTGTTTTAATCCTCACAATGACAATTCCAATTCCAATGATAGTATCTATACGGTATCAAATGAGGAAGATTTCAAAGTGCATTACTTAGTCACTGAAAAGAAGCAAAGAGCTTTGCTGCAAGGATTCTCTCTCCCTCTTCTCGCTGCTCCTATGCAGAGAACAGGTGCAATCAACGGGGATGCACAGGAACTGGGCTAGGCTGGCACCAATAATGGTACTAGCGTCCCCCCTTCCTGAGCTGGAAGAGTTGGCATGAGTGTGGCATCACAGTCCAAGCTTTACCCTTTTCTTCTGCCAAAGGCATTGAGCCAGCCTTGAGAAACCCAATCTGCACACTATAACATAGTGCTGGAGCTCCACCTCCTGCAGGTGATTTCGAGAAGTATGTCTGAATCAGCCAGAATCCCTCCAAAGACTCCTGCAGCTCAGCTCCATCACACCACAAGCAGTGTGGCCGGTGGCTTAAAGCCTCAGTTTGGCCATTAACTTACTAATATGGAGTGGTCAATTTTCATGCTAAAATCTTTTGTGAAATCAGCAGGACAGTATTTTGGAATGGACAGTATGACCCAGATTGATCTCAGATTCTCTATTCCTCTGCTCAGTAGATGGACTTCAAGGGTAAAATCAATACCACTTGGCAGAAACTATCTTCTTTCTCTTCCTTCCTCCCTTGTGGACCCTTACTCCCCTACTTCCTCCATATGATCCTTCTCCCCATCTATGGGACTCCCATCTCTCTCTCTTTTGCTGTGCTCCTCTAAGTCCATAGACTTTCTTTGTTTCATCTCATTGACTCCCACTCCTTGATTTCCCTTGTGTGCTCACACAATCCCTCCCTTTCCTTGGGCAGTCTCATCCAAACAGCCCTCTTCTTGATGAAACTGTCCTTTGACCTCACCTGCCTCTCTAATCAAGATCCCATCTCCCTGCTACCCTGTGCCTCCACACTCTTTAAGTGGACTATTCCTGCACTCTTGAATGCCTTTCCTCCATCTCTCTTTCACACCTCACTTTATGTTGCCTTCTTCACTGCACTGTGCTCTCACCAACCTTACTAATGACCTCACTTGCCCAACCTGAATAGCCTTTTCTTTCCCGTCCTTTGTCTACACTTACATTCAGCCTTTGAAAGGGGTGATCATTGTCTCTGATTTTCTGAAGTACAGTGCTCTCCTGCGCCATTATCCTACACTGGGATCTTTGCATGCAGATCACTGGGGAGGGTCCATACAGGTACAAAGGTCCACTCACATAAATGAGCTTGCAGAATTTCCTCTCAACTCCCTGATTGCTGCTACAGCATTCCCCCCCTGCCCCCGCGCGGACTGTCTTAATTGCCTGTTTTCAACAGGCTCTTACTTCCTTAGTAAATGCCCCCTAGTATCCACCCTAACAGTGGCTTTAAACATTCACAGCTAATACCACACTCATCATGATATAAAGCCTCATATGAAAGTAAAAGGAGTTGAGGACCCAGTAACACTGTATAAATAGAGATATTATACAAAGATCTGCCATAAGATTCAAGTTCTTGGTTTAATAATGATCATGAAAGAAAAATAATACACAAAACCTCTGAACTCCATAATAACTGTCCAAAATGCCAGTTGTAGAATGGGAAGAAGAGAGACTTACATCAAATAATAGATACTAACATTGCTGTTAGACTTCACATTTTCCAGATAACGTGCTGTTAGGCATTGGAGGGTGAATTTCATCACCTTTTGTTGACACCAATGTTTCCAGGACTGGCTGTGGTTATGTGCTATATTGCTAAAGCAAGGCTCAGCCATGTACAGTACATTTCATATTTTGCTGCTTCCATTTCACACTTTCTGTCCTGAATATTCATGGCTATATTGTTCATCATACACAACATTTCCTGGGCTCTGCTGTGATTAGATAGCATCAGAAGGTGTCCAGGCAAATTGACTGGCACCAAACATAACTCATTGTTCTGTCAAAAACCTGCCATGTCACTTTGATGAGAAACGATTTATTCTAGACATTAAACCACAGACTTTTCCCTAGAAAATGAAAGGACAAATTCTTGACAGAAATAATTAGCCTAGTGACATGACAGACCGCTCTTGGGATGATACTTCCCCCCTTCTGACAGAACACTGTGCATCAACAGTGAGTTGAATTTTTGTTCAGCTTGTACATAATTCAGTGCACATATGGTCTTTAGACTTTGTGTGCCCAAAGCATACTTTAGACTGTCTGACAGGTTATATCCACGTATTTTATCTGACAATGACAAGGTTACATAAACCTCATTCAAATGCTTCTCTTCTATTCAACTGTGTGTGTGTGTGTGTGTGTGTGTGTCTGTTTGCTTACGTAATGTTAAGGGGATGACTAAGGGTACGTCTACACTTACTGGAGGGTCCGGCGGCTGGCAATCGATGTTCTGGGATCGATCCCGGAAGTGCTCGCCGTCGACGCCGGTACTCCAGCTCGGCGAGAGGAGTACGCGGCATCGACGGGGGAGCCTTCCTGCCGCGTCTGGACCCACAGTAAGTTCGGACTAAGGTACTTCGAATTCAGCTACGTTATTAACGTAGCTGAATTTGCGTACCTTAGTCCGAAGTGGGGGGTTAGTGGGGACCAGGCCTAAAACTCAAAGAAAGAATTGTTGAAAATTCATGCTGAAAATCCGAGCTGACACACAATCTGACCTCCACTCATGAGTGATGGCCAAAGAGTCAGTCCTAAAGTCCAGCTTTGAAAAGGACACCACCAATTCATTTTTAAAAATATAACAACAAATATTCAAGGCCAGCTCCTTAGCTAGTGTAAATTCCATTAGCGTCTGTCTCCTCAGTAGCCCAGGCTCCTACAAGCTCATCAAACCTGCCCCCCACTACACTAGATTTCCATAGAGTATCATGTCAAATTCAGTGTCTCCACCCTTATGTTTAAGGCACTTGAAGATTTGGTCCCTGTATAGTAAAAGATCACCTAAAGTTCTGGGATGAAGTTGTTTCCTGCCCACCCATCCATTCCTTATCCCTTTTGCCCCTATCCCTTCCAGCGTCCCCCTACCCCAGTCCCACTTCTCCCTCCCCACCTGAGCTTCTCACCCATGTCTCCCCTACTCACCTCCTTGTCCCAGTCTCCTGACCACCCAGTCCCAGTGTCTAACCCCATCCCCAGGCTCTTCATCCAAATCCCCTCAACTCAGATTCCTTAGGTTCTCTCCTTGTGCTTCTCAGCCAAGTCCCAGGCTCTCCCCTTGGTTTCCACTCCTGCACTCTGTGGCCAGCCTGTCTGAGTCTCCCCCTGCCAAGATTCCAACCTCAGTCAGGCCCCTCGCCCCTCTGCATTCTAGTTAGGCTGCTCCCATCTTTTCCTTCATACTGCCTGGTTCCAGCAGGGGGAGCGTGTAAGAGACTGAGTCTCTCTGCTCTCAGTTCCAATGGCCTGTACCACAGTGACTTGCAGCAGCCAGGAAGGATATTTGCAGGCAAAGTCCTGTTTAGCCCTGCAGCTCTGTGGGGATGATGCATGCACTGTTCTGTTGCATTTAGGAGCTGTGAGGGGGTGAATAATGCTCAGCGCAGACAGAGTCATTGGAGAATTTAGCTGCCAGACTATAACAAGTCTCTGAGCATGTGCAAACTGGGATTTTCAGAGGCTCATTTCGCAACTAAATTTGGGCAGATTTTCATTGGGATGCCGAAAAGCACTTTGCTGATATTTCAAGTCCCTGCTCCAAAGCATGGAGACATTAGAGCTGCTCCAAAATATGATTGTAAGAATATTTTTAACATATATAACATTTCCCCCTAAATTCTTTCTTGGAAATAACTGAACAATTTGCTGAGACCTTCAGAAAAAATCAGCCAGAGGCAGACACCTGGCATGCAAAATTTCAGCCAGAACAATTAAAATTTGGGAAAGTTATAAGAAACTGAAAACAGAGTCATGTAATGGGAAGCATAGGGTAACTTTAACAATATGTATTACTACCTAGGGTGACCAGACAGCAAATGTGAAAAATCGGGACGGGGGGTGGGGGTAATAGAAGCCTATATAAGAAAAAGACCCAAAAATCGGGACTGTCCCTATAAAATCGGGACATCTGGTCACCCTAATTACTACCTGCTCTGCCTGTAATAATCCAGGTATGGCTGGAGACACTGAAAAGAAGATTCTGCAGTTCTTTCATACTCCAATAGTCCCAGGAATTACAAATCTGTTTATATTATTACCATTTAGTTACATCTCTAAATACTGAAGGAAGTGGAGATATCTGAAGACAATCGATGAGATTATCAAAAGAGTGCAAGTGATTTAGTTGTACAATTCCCAGTGATTGTCAATTATCTCAGCACTCAATATGGTTGTGTAACATGAAGAAAACTGAGATCAGACATGAGTAAGTATTGCTGACAGGAGTGGAGTAAGGTTTGCAGAATCATGTCCCTCGTTTTATTAATAGAAAGGGAATTAAAAGTTGTTGCTGGAATTGAAAAGTACAGCTGTGTGAATAATTGATTTTTTGGTCCACGGGCAGATCCAAAATGAAATACTTAGATATTTTGAGATTTTTTGGTTTGGTTGTTTATATTCTACCAAAACAATTCAGCAAAATCAACATGAATTTGTGAAATGTTTCAGTTCACCCAAATCTGGACTTTTGGCTGAAAATGTTTTGGTTGAAACATTTTCTCCTGCTCTACTGAAAAAGGCAGTTTAGCTTGTAGCAATAAGCAGGAGGGAGAAGGAGCTTTTATAGTCAAAGAACCATAAAAAGGAGGAAAATATTAGATAATTTACCAAATAACTAATACTTCATGGCTCAGATCGTCAGAGCTATCTAAAGGATTTGACTTCCTCAGTGAACTGATGGGCAGGATCCCCTGGCAGGCTAATATGAGGGGGAAAGAGTCCAGGAGAGCTGGCTGTTTTTTAAAGAAGCCTTATTGAGGGCATAGGAACAAACCATCCTGATGTGCAGAAAGAATAGCAAATATTGCAAGCGACCAGCTTGGCTTAACAGAGAAATCTTTGGTGAGCTTAAACACAGAAAGGAAGCTTACAAGAAGCTGAAACTTGGACAGATGACTAGGTAGGAGTATAAAAATATTGCTCGAGCATGCAGGGGTGTAATCAGGAAGGCCAAAACACAATTGGAGTTGTAGATAGCAAGGGATGTGAAGGGTAACAAGAAGGGTTTCTACAGTTGTTAGCAACAAGAAGATGATCAGGGAAAGTGTGGGACCCTTACTGAATGGGTGAGGCAACCTAGTGACAGATGATGTGGAAAAAGCTGAAGTACTCAATGCCTCAGTCTTCACAGACAAGATCAGCTCCCAGACTGCTGTACTGCACGGCACAGTGTGAGGAGGAGTTGAGCAGCCCTCTGTGGTGAAAGAACAGGTTAAGGACTATTTAGAAATGCTGGATATGCAGAAGTCCATGGGACAGGATCTAATGCATCCGAGGGTGCTGAGGGAGTTGGCTGATGTGATTGCGGAGCCATTGTCCATTGTCTTTGAAAACTCGTGGCGATCAGGGGAGGTCCCAGACGATTGAAAAAAAAAGCAAATATAGTGCCCATCTTTAAAAAAGGGAAGGAGGAGAATCCGGGAAACTACAGCCTCACCTCAGTCCCCATAAAAATCATGGAGCAGATCCTCAAAAAATCCATTTTGAAGCACTTGGAGGAGAGGAATGTGATTTGGAACAGTCAACAAGGACTCACCAAGGGCAAGTAACGCCCGAACAACCTGATTGCCTTCTATGATGAGATAACTGGCTCTGTGGATATGGGGAAATCAGAGGATGTGATATACCATGATTTTAGCAAAGCTTTTGCTACGGTCTCCCACAATATTCTTGCCAGCAAGTTAAAGAAGTATGGATTGGATGAATGGACTAGAAGGTGGATAGAAAGCTGGCTAGATCGTTGGGCAATATGCGTAGTAATCAACGTCTCGATGTCTAGTTGGCAGCCGGTGTCAGGAGTCGGTCTTGGGGCCGGTTTTGTTCAACATCTTCATTAATGATCTGGATGATGGGATGGATTTTACCCTCAGCAAGTTCACGAATACACTAAGCTGGGGGGAGAGGTAGATACACTGGAGGGTAGGGATAGGGTCAAGAGTGATCTAGACAAATTGGAGGATTGGGCCAAAAGAAATCTGATGAGGTTAAACAAGGACAAGAGCAGATGGATGAATTCCATGCACTCCTACAGGCTGGGGACCGACTAGCTAAACAGCAGTTCTGCAGAAAAGGACCTGGGGATTACAGTGGATGAGCAGCTGGATATGAGTCAACAGTGTGCCCTTGTTGCCAAGAAGGCTAACGGCATAATGGGCAGCATTAGTAGGAGCATTTCCTGCAGATCGAGTGAAGCGATTATTCCCCTCTATTCGGCACTGGTGAGGCCACATCTGGAGTGAATGCAGTCCTCTATCTAGACAACAGTGAAGTACACCACAGTTAGAAGCAATGCAAACTTTCTCACACTGAACCCAAGAGTGCCCCAGTCCTTAACTGGAATACTCCGTATAAGGGGTAGATCATAGTTCATTTCATGTACCACCAAATACTTATCCACTTTTGGTCACCATTCTGAACTAGATTCAAGCCAGCAACTTGGAAATGAAAATCTCCATCTTCCATTGCAAAATCATCTGAGTTGCGTAGTTACTCAAGACACTACTAAGACATTACTAAAACCGTTGTGAATTGTTTTTTAATCCTTTCACCCCACAAAATATCAACTAAATTCCTTGAATCAAAGCATTGTTTTTATCAAAATCTTTTAAAGAATCAGTTGGTCTCCAAAGAGCACCCAAGTATTTAGTCACTGTGTCCGTCATCTCTCAAAAATTATAGATGGCTCAGTGTTGCACTTAAGCTTACCATAGGCTTTGATTAATTTAGAGTGAAAATTGCACAAGTCATTAATAACGGGTTCTTACTCAGACAGCTACACAAAAATTACAATAGATATTGAACTTGGTGAATCACACAAATAGAGACAAGATGACATTCAGTTCCACACAAACAAGCATAATTGCAATTATAGAAATAGAAATAGAAATATAGATATTGGATTAAATATAGCCGAGCAACCAAGCCCAAAGTAACCACCACTGAATCTTGCATACTCACAGTTTGTTAGAGACCACTGAAGTGAAGATAGAAAAACAGTCAGTGGAGGAAACACAATAGTTGTGCATGACAATCCAGATTTCACCATTCTGTCATCCAAATGTCCCCATCTAGGGTTGGTCCGCCAAGCTTCTATAACTCTATTGTCCTTACACCCCCTTATATCTGGGACCATATTTGATTTGGTCTCAGTGTGTCCGAACTGGCAGAGAGCCCCCCATATTGTAACTCACATCAGGCCTGGCACACTCATTGCCACAACACACTGTTGTCATAATATGTATCTCAAAGGTGTGCTGTCAGGTATCATATGTAAACTGGTGGCACACTGGTTCCCCAAATCATTATGTGATGTGTGTACAGTGGTCTACATTTATATATGTCTGCTGGAAATACGTGTTTGGGAAGGAGTGCAAAAAAACAGCCTGCCGTAGCCAAAGGAATATGTATTTACATGTCTGACTGGTCCAATTGCGGGCAGAGGACAATAAAAGTCCATTTACATATAAGGTAAACAAAGTCTTTGACCTAAACAAGCAGCAGAAAAGACTGTTTCATGCTCATACCAGGGGACAGAATCTGCACCCCAGGAAGCCTTCCTGGCTCTTGAGGCAAAGACAATGAATGTTGAGTAATATAAGGGGAGCAAAAAGACCTTTTAATTATCCTTCACTGAAGGGACATAGGGTACAGCACCCTTTGAGCCTGTGAAAGTTGGATCCCTCTGTTTGGAGAGCTAGAGATACTGGTAACTTTATGTAAGAAACTGATGAGGCAAAAGATTGTAACCTGATAAAATTAAGTTTTAGTCACTAGAAAGTGGGTTTTGATTTGTTTTATTTGTAACCAAACCTGTCTCTTTTATTCTCACTTAGTACCACTTAAATCTCTGATATTTGTTAATAAGCTGATTCTTGTTTTATTACAAAACTCTCTCAGTGCTGTGTATTAAAGTGATGTGCGAGTCTTCAGCTAACCGAACAGGCTGATGGATGCGCTGTCTCTTTGGGGGCAGCAAACTTAATTTCTGAGAGTTTCCAGTGACAGGGACTGGACACTGCAGGAAGACATCTCTAGGGAATTCGGGAACTTGGGTTCACAGATTGTTACTACCAGGCAAGGTATAGATGGGTAGAATCTTGAGGAAGGCAGACAGGCTGGTGTGCCAGGGAACTGAAACACAGCTTAGCAGCAGCAAATCACTCACTCTTGCTAAGCAGAGTGGTAGCACAGCAGCTCCCAGTTCAAGGAGTCCTGAGCTGGACATGACACTCGGCTCTTTGCCCATGTTTGCTATTCTGGGAAACCATAATTAGGGTTCCCACTGTTATCATAAGCTATTTGCGCCAACACATTTTCTAATGGTTTTGATACATTAATGTGGTTATGCTCCATGGTTACGATACCAAAAAGCCCCTAAAGTTCAATTATTTGAGGCATAAACTGTTCTTGTACAGTTTATTTGTCTGACACAAGATACAGCTTGCTAAATCTCATAACCCTAGGTCAAGCATTCATGCTAAATATTTAGACCTTATGCTAACTACCAGGCCCTGTAGGTCACACACCTTTTGGAAAGCCTACTTTAAATGTTAATATGTTTCTTTGCCTGTATTACAGCTTTAATGGCTTCTGTTATTACTATTTAAAATATTTTAACATTCTTTAAGCATATGAATTCTAGTTTAATCCTGCATAAAGACCTTCCCTAGATCCGGTCAGGGGTCACAAGTCAACATTACAAAGGCCTCAATTGATAGTTTTATGGGTTTTATATGTTATGAAATATAATGTATTAGTCACCTTCATGAAGAAGTATTATGATTGCCATCAAGAAGTTTCTGTGGGACTTGAAACTTGATACTAAAAGAACTTGGAAATGTGGAAAACTTATGGTGAACAGTGATTCACTAAACTGTGACTACTAACCCAGTTTGGGTTTTTAATTGTATTTAAATGTTTTCTCCAGCTGCACTGGGTGAAGATTATATTTCCCCTGAAGTGGGAGACAAAAGGATTCATTCTAACCCTCTCAACCCTGTCTCAATGACTCATAGTCTTTAAGGCCAGAAAGGACCACCAGTGTCATCTAGTCTGACCTCCTGCACATTGCAGGTCATAGAACTTCACCCACCCACTCCTATATAGGCTCATATCCTCTGGCTGAGTTACTGAAGTCCTCAAATCTTGATTTAAAGAGTTCAAGTTACAGAGAATCCACCATTTACTCTAGTTAAAACCAGAAAGTGTCCCATGCCCCACACAGCATAGAAAGGTGAAAACCCATCAGGGTCCCTGCCAAACTGACCTGGGTGAAAATTCCTTCCCGAGCCCAGTTAGACCCTGGTGACAAGTTAGACCCTGAGCATGTAGATGAAACCCAACATCCAGATACCTGGGAAAGAATTCTCTGTAGTAACTCAGAGCCCTCCCCATCTAGGGTCCCATCTCTGGCCTTTGGAGTTATTCACTAATAGTAGCTGCAGCTGGCCAACATGCCATTGGAGCCAATCTCATCATACCGTCCCCTCCATAAATTTGTCAAGCTCAGTCTTAAAACAAGTTAGGTTTTTTGCACCCACTACTCCCCTTGAAAGGCTCCTTCCAGAACTTCACTCCTCTCATGGTTAGAAACCTTCATCTAATTTCAAGCCTAAACTTATTGATGGCTAGTTTATATCCATTTGTTCCTAACTTAAATAATTGCTTTCCCTCCCTGGTGTTTATCCCTTTGGTGTATTTATAGAGAGCAATCATATCTCCTCTCAGCCTTTGTTTTGTTAGGCTATACAAGCAAAGCTCCTTAAGTCTCTTCTTGTAAAATAGGTTTGCCATTCCTCTCATTGTTCTAGTATCCTGTTTCTTCACCTGTTGCCATATGAATTTATCTTTCTTAAACATGAGAGACCAGCATTGCATACAGTCTTACCTTGCTTTCCAACCCTTCCACTTCTGTTCTACCTCCCCAACCAATCACCCTTTGACCTCACACCACATGGCAACCATGGGCATTAAACCATACAAACATTCTACAGCACAAATCCCCCCATATCACTCCAAAAGCTGCCCAATCTTACGTAGCTTCATGTGGATGTTTTGTGCAAATTAAATGCATTGAGATCCCTCCCCCTCCCACACTGTTTCCTTTCAGATCCTCCTGCCCCTTTCTCCCCCGCCCCCATCTTAATACCACCCTCCTGTCCCAGGAGATGAGTGTGTTATGCTTCCTGGGGCTACCCAGGGTTGTGTGGTAGCTCACTACCACCTGCCATTAACATGAGGAAGCATTTTCTGTGCCTGCCTTGGGTCAGTTCCCCAATTCCACTCAACACAGGCAACACAATCACTTCCCCTAGGCCTCACAGGGCTTGCTGTTACTCTGGGAATGGGTGACAGGGGATGGATCACTTGATGGTTACCTGTTTTGTTCATTCCCTCTGGGGCACCTGGCATTGGGCACTGTCGGAAGACAGGATACTGGACTAGATGACCGTTGGTCTGACCCAGTAGGGTTGTTCTTATGTTCTACAAGTTAGTTATTGGCACACCCCAATCCGAATGTCTGCCCCGGACTATCGAGCCTCTGGTCCCCTGAACACTCACAGTATTCACTGATCCACTGCTTCCAAAGAAAGAGTACCCCTCAGCTTACCAGTTCCCCTTCAGATCACTGCTCGGCTTAACACACAGCAGTTAGATATGTTTACAGTGAAGTCATGTATAAGTTTATTTAACAAAGACTGAGATTCAAGTAGTGGCAAGTAGAAGTATTGAAAATAGGATTGCCAACTTCCTACTTGCACAAAACCAAACACCCTTGCCCTGCCCCTCCTCTGAGGCCACTTCCCTGCCCTGCCCCTTCTCTGGGGCCCCACCCCCGCTCACTCCATTCCCCCGCTCCCTCTGTCACTTGCTCTCCACACCCTCACTCACTTACTCATTTTCATCAGGCTGGCTCAGGAGATTGGGGTGTGGGAGGGGGTGAGGGCTCTGGCTGGGGGTGCGGACTCTGGGGTGGGTCCAGAAATGAGGAGTTCAGGGTGTGGGAGGGGGCTCCGAGCTGAGGCAGTGGGTTGGGATGTGGGAGGGGTTGGGGTGGGGCCAGGGATGAGGTGTTTGGGGTGCAGGAAGGGGCTTTGGGCTGGGGGGGAGGAGTCAAGGCTTTCTGAGTATGGGAGGGGGCTCTGGGCTGAGGCAGGGGGTTGTGGTGTGGGAGGGGGTATGGACTTTGGGCTGGGGCCAGGGATGAGGGATTTGGGGTGCAGGAGGGATGCTGATAGATCACGGACATCACAAGATGAAAGATTCTTTACTTCTGTATTTGGCGGCCCCAACCATTTATATGGGGTAGCACTACTACTGCAAGGTGAGGCCAAGTCCTCCCTGACAACCTGGATGCCCGTATCTCCTCATTTACTTATTGCACGTCTTAAACATCGTCACGGTTACCTCACTGTCATAATAGTCTATACGCTGACAGAGGAATCTGTTGACTCAGTTAAAGATCATTTCTTTGATCAAGTGGAACATCTAGTATGCACAGTCCCTCCACATGATAATCTCGTGATCCTGGGTGACCTAAATGCAGTTACTGGCTCCCTGCGAACTGGGTTTGTACAGGTCATTGGTCATTATGGTTCAGGCACACCCAATGATAACTCTCACCGATGCTTACACTCTGTGCCTCCCAGAATCTTTCCATTCTTGGCTCATGGTTCAAGCGGCGACACATACACCAGATGTCATGGATCTCTCATGATGGTGTCACTCAGAAGGAGTTGGACCACATCATTACACGCGATAGGTGTCTCTTTGCTTCCTGTAGAGTATATCGTGGTGCGGAATGTGAACACAGATCACCATCTAGTGGTTGCCCGTATGGTGCCAATGAGCAGGTAAACCTTCTGCAATGATGAAAAAGTTTGACATCGACACACTCTGTGTGCCAGGTTTAGCCAACAGGTTTTGTATGGACGTCAGCAACAGATTCTCGGCTCTAGATAGTCTGCCAGATGACGTGGAGGTTGCCTGGTCCCTGTTCACTTCTGCCTTCAACCAATCTGCTGAGCAGATGATTAGCTATAAGCATCCAGAACGCTGACCACGGCT
This sequence comes from Malaclemys terrapin pileata, assembly GCF_027887155.1. NCBI lineage: Eukaryota > Metazoa > Chordata > Testudines > Emydidae > Malaclemys > Malaclemys terrapin. Next base: position 19,418,514 of record NC_071507.1, on the reverse strand, counting down.
ATCGGAGGAGGACTTCTACATAATTAAATAAAAGGCCACAGCCCGCCAGCATGGTGATAAGCACACTTGTAATCAGACGAAGCAAATATTTAACACCCTGGAACTGCGTGATCGCGAGGCATATTATAACCAAGTGGCGGGTGTTGTTGAATTTGGGTTAGCCGGAGTGACTTGAAGCCAGCATTCCGCACCATTCGCAACCTCAGCGGTCAAGTGGTAGTCACTACAAATGGCATCCTGAACGACAGCCAAGGCCATCCATGTAAATTGCATGGTGACATTCTCTCACACTGGGTGAAACGTTATCACAGTGTCCTGAACCATCTTCCAGCTGCCGCTTGTCACTGCAGTTCTGGACCCAGATATTTGTACTGATGCACCAACATTGGATGAAGTGAAGTGTGCCATCTCTAAACTGAAAAATGGATGCACAGACGGTGCTTATGGTAACCCTTCAGAACTGCTAAAATGTGCTATTGATCCTGTAGCAGAATCACTTCTGGCCATCTTTCGTCTGGTGTGGAGAACTGGAACCCTGCCAAACGCCAGGAAGGATGGTATTGTGATCTCACTCTATAAGGGCAAGGGACCACGCAGCGAATGTAAGAGCTACAAGCCGATCACCTTGCTCTCTGTTCCAGGGAAGGTGTTTGCTTGCACACCTGGAGCCTTTGCTACGTTGGAAGCGTTGTCCCCAACAGTCAGGCTTTATGAGGCAGAGGTCCACATTAGATGCCATTTTGGCCCTTTGCTTGTTGTCAGAGATACATCACAAGTTCAGGAAACCCCTGCACATAGCGTATATTGATCTGAAGGCTGCATTTGATGCAGTAGACCATGTCATGTTATGGAAGGTCTTAAAGGGCACAGGTGTTTCTACCACACTGCTGGACTTGATTAGAGAGCTGCATAATGGAACCACTGCCCGTGTTTATCTGGGGAACCGGATGTCAGCGCCTTTTAAACCAGTATCTCGTGTTAGGCAGGGTTGCGTTCTGGCCCCTGCACTCTTTTGTCAGGTGATGGATTTCATAATGCAGCATTCCATCAGGTCCACAGGCACTGAGATCGACACTGATGACTTTGTTCTTTTAGTACAGAGCCCCGACAGGTTTCGTGAGGCACTCCAGCATATGAAGGAGGAGTCAGCCAAGACTGGTCTCTACGTTTTATGCTCAAAGACAAAACTGCAAAATCTAGGACCAGGTCCACTCACGACTCCAATCTCTTTGAACAATGAAACTGTCAAATCAGTTTCCAGCTTTTGCTATCTCGGTTCTGTACTTATGAGTTCCTGCAGTTCTCACACAGAGGTTCAACATCGGATTGGCATTGCAACATCTGCAATAGGCCATTTACAACGGATATGGAATCAACATCATCTTAGTATGACAACTAAGTTCAGGATTTATTCAAGCTGTATCCTTCCCATACTGTTGTACGGCTGTGAAACACAGACACTACGCCATGCAGACCGGATAAAGTTGGAGGTTTTCCACACAAAATGTCAACGTCGTATATTGGGTATTAAGTGGAATGACTTCATCTGTAATGCAGATGTTTATGGTCATTTGGGTCTATAGACTACTGGGGCCATTGTCCGCAGACAGCGCCATACACTTTTCAGACATGTTGCAAGGATGACACAAGATGTTCCAGTGAACGCCGTTCTCCGGGTGGCTTGTAACATCCGGGGTAAAATTCCAACAACTGAGGGGTGGAGGTGGCCCAGAGGCAGACCCCCTATTACATGGGTTCATCAAGTCTGTTCCGATGTTGGACTCTCAGGCCGTCAAGCCTTTGAGGTTGCGTAGGAACAGATCACATGGTGAACGATCAGTACAGCCAAAAATGGCTAAGCTTTGAAGGGGGGACACTCTGGGCTGGGGCTGAGGTGTTTGAATGCAGGGGGTTGAGGGCTCCAGCTGGGGGTGCAGGCTCTGGAGTGGGGCCAGGGATGAGGGGTTTAGGATGCAGGATGGGGTTCTGGGCTCGGGGTGGAGCCAAGGGGTTTGGCGTATGGGAGGAGGTTCCGGGCTGAGGCAGGGTATTACGGTGTGGTTGAGGGTATAGGCTCTGGACTGGGGGTGCAGATTCCAGGGTGGGGCCAGAAATGAGGGGTTCAGGGTGCAGGAGGGGGCTCCAGGCTGGGCAGGGGCTTAGGGTGCAGGGGGGTGAGGGCTCCAACAGGGGGTGTGGGGCTGCAGCTGAGTGATTTGGGGTGCAGGAGGGGTCTCCAGGCTGAGGGGTCAGAGGGTGGGAGGGGGCTCTGGCCTGGGGCAGAGGGTTGGGGTGCAGATGGGTTTGAGGGCTCCGGGCTGGGGGTGTAGACTCTGGAATGGGGCTGTAGATTTCCTTTCTTGTACATTTCACAATCTCTTATTTTGCCTGTGGCTCAGTATGCAAATAGGCACACTATGTGAGGCATACAATACACAATACTCACATGACCAGGCAGGGAGGTAGGTGTCTTACCTCTTGCCTGAAAAGAACATTTCCAAGGTATATCACCTCCTGGTGACCAGCCTTAACAGGGCCGGCTCTAGGTTTTTTGCCGCCCCAAGCAAAAATAATTTTGGCTGCCTCCCGTCCCAGCCCTGGGCTCTCCCCCACTACCCGCACCCCGTGCCTCCCCAGCCCTGGGCTCTCACCCCCCTGGCCCACACCCCCCTGCCGCCCCAGCCCTGGGCTCTCACCTCCCCCACCCGCACCCCCTTGGTGCCCCAGCCCTCGGCTCTCCCACACACACACACCCTGCTGCCCCAGCTCGGGGTTCCCCACCCACACACACACACACCTCCTGCTGCCCCAGACCTGGGATCACCAACTCCACCTGCACCCTCCTTCCGCCGCAGACCTGGGTCACTGGTAACTCGTTCCGATGGCAGGTCATTCAGCAGGAATTTTAGATGTGCACAGAACACAGACAGGATTGGTTCCCACATGGTTACAGAACTGCAGTAAAGTGGATCAATTTTCAGCTTGTGTGACTGGAGGATATCTGGATGCATATTATAAGATTGTCCTACATAAATGAGGAAAAGTTGAGGTGCCTTTATTATTCTTTTCTTCCACTCTTTCTTTCTATGGGGAATTTGCCAATGCAATATCACTGTCTTCCTTTTAAACAAACAAACAAACAAAAGGCAATGGCTGTTGAAAATAGCAATTCCAGTCCTAATAACCACTGAGAAGCATTTCTTGCTCAATTTTATCCTACTTCTTCTACAGCAAGTTACAGTGGATCAGTATATTTGATTTGGGAGAAATGAAGTAACAGCTGCCCAAACTGAGCTTGAGCACGCCTGAATTTTGAGGTGTTCAAATCTGGAAGGCAGGTGCTGGGCGGGAGGGGGAGCCTGTGGCTCCGCAGGGGAGCACGGCAGCATGTATGCAGCAGCGTGTCTGGCGCTGCACGAAGCCAGACACGCTGGTCTGAGTGGCACGGTAAGGGGGTTGGGGGGTTGGAGAAGGGGTAGGAAGTTCCAGGGGGGGCAGTAGAGGGACAGGGAGCAGGGGGGTTTGGATGGGGCGGAGGTTCGAGGGGGCAGTCAGGGGCAGGGAGAAGGGGGGGTTAGAGGGGTCAGGAGGTTTGGGGGGCAGTTAGGGGACAGGCAGCAGTTGGATAGTCATGGGAGTCCCAGGGGGTTGTCAGGGGACAGGTAGGAGGTGGGGTCCTAGAGGGGAAGTTGGGGGGGGGTCTCAGGAAGGGGGAAGTTCGGTACAAGGACCAGTGGGGCTTAGATAGGGGGTGGAGTCCTGGGGGGCAGTTGGGGCAGGGGTCCCGGGAGGGGGTGATCAGGGGACAGGGAGCAGGGGGGTTGGATGGGTTGGGGTTTCTGAGGGGGGCAGTCGGAGGGAGTGGATGGGGGCAGGGTGGGGCTACCCTCCCTCCCCGTGGACTGTCCTATTTTTGAATGTTAAAATATGGAATCCCTACTCACAGCGCAGCTCTCCAGTCACAGCAGGCTACAGCATGAGGTCTCAGCTTCCTCACTCCCTCATCCTCTTTCCTGTTGGTAGTGGCCAAGGGAATGCTGGGAAATGTAGTTCTTTCCCTGCTCCAGGGCTGGCCGTATAGGCAGGGAGCTAACCAACGAACTACAGCTCCCAGGGGCCTCTGTTGGTTCTCAGCTCCCATGTTGGATCCCTGCGGCCCCTGGAAATGGGCTGCCCCAAGCACGTGCTTGCTTTGCTGGTGCCTAGATCCACCCCTGGACACGCAGCAGGGGGTTGTGGATGGCCAGCACTGCCGTCCGGAGGAAGAGTCTTCTCTGCCCTTCCGAGAAGAACTTTCCGAAGACCTAAAACCAACCGGATGTGAGGCATTAGCAGATTGCCCAGAGCCATGTTCCAACTCCTGGGGCTAGAAAGGCATCTCCATCTAGTGGCCCCTGGAGGCAGCCACAGCAGGGGACCCAGCCACCCCCACTCCCTGTCCTTACCTCCCCCACCCTGGCTGTGTTCCTGTAGCCCAGGAGCCTGCTGTCCTGGTGCCAGTCCCAGCACCACAGGTCTTTGGCCTCATGGATGCTCAGCCCTGGGAAAGAGAGACACACACACACATTTGTCATTGTGGTTGCAGTGCTTGTGTCCTTCCAATCCAATTGGTGGCTGCACAGTGGGTAGAGTCCTCGCTGTGTGCCTGGCCCAACAGAATTGCAGGGGAGGGGTGCAGAACAGAGAAAGAGACAGACAGAGACTCATCCTCCAGCCAGGGTCAGTCTGAGAGAAATTGGCTGGGGTCCCAGTCTCACTCTTCTATTGGGTGCCATTTCCCAGCTGGGTTCCCTCTGGTGCAGCAGCAGCTGGTACAGTTGGTAAACCCCCTCCCTGGGCTGCCGCCTGATGTCCTTGGCTGGGTCACTGATCAACAGAGCCAGCAGTGCCACGTGGTGACCCATCCTGGGGAATTCTGCTGAGTTCTAATGGAAGGGAGAGGGAGAGGGGACTCCATCAGCATTTTCCTGCCAGCTCCCAGTGCCCCGTGGGCCAGGACTCTCTTTTTTCCCTCAGCCCCTCTGCAGGAGATGCTACAGGATAGAAGCTAGAGATAGACCCTTAATTTGCTCTGCCCCCAAGGAAGCCTGGAGAACAGGGATATGGGCAGGGCCCTCCATGAGGACTTGCTTCCCCAGCTGCTCCAGGATGACAGGAAGGCATGAACCTGGAACATGGTCCCCTTAAAAGCCCAGTCACCACTTAACCAGGACAAGAAGAACTTGACTCCAGCCAAGCTCATTCTCTGCTCTGCCTACCCAAGAGGAACACTCCTAACCCACAGCCCCGGCAGCAGCAGATCCTACACCCAGTTGGAGCCAGCCCGCCTCACCCCTCCTGGTGGTGGGAGGGGAATAGGAGAAAGGACAAAAGAAGGAAGAGATGAAGAGAAAGGAAGGAGGAATGGAGGAAAAGGTAAAACGAAAAGGACAAACCCTAATGTCCCCAGTGATTGTATGGGACAAAATCCCAGTTCGGGAATAAAATTCTGCCACCTTAAACTAGTGTTTTCCATGCCTAGAATACAGCTGGTACCAGGTGGATCAGACTGAACAGGTTCCAAACCTCTTGGAGACTCTTAACTTCTAAACAGGGACGTCTGTTTTCTAGTAGAATCAGTAAAAGGAAAGGAGAAAGCTCAAAAGAGGCTCCTCCTCGCACTCACGTACGTGAACCCTAATACTCTCTCAGTCTTCAAAGAGAGACCTCGAGAAGGAAACTTGCTGAAGCAAAGCCACAGGGGTCTCTGAGGTTTCCCTGGCCCTGCGCCCCTATCCTGCCTGGGTGATGTTAGCATCTCTCTGTGAGGTCACCACTTCCCCACCACCTTTGACCAATAGGCTGAGTTCCTGCAAAAGGCCTTTGTAATGTCAGTGCCATACACACCCCTCCCCTGAAGTGCTAATGTCCTGCTGCTGGCCAGACACTTCGAAGGTTTGAGCTACTCTCTGTGGATCACTCCACTCAATGCGCGTTCATTCTAGGAAGCAAGCCGGCTAGACAGTAAAACATCAGAGGCTGCTCCCACTGCTACACTCAGTTTTTCCAAAACTAGTAGACTTTATGGCCAGAAGAGACCTTTAGAGCATCTAATCTAACCCCCTGCATGATCAAGGGCTTCCTGTATAGTACAATAGTTACTTTCTGGGCACACACATTCCAGAAAGGCATCTAGTCTTCATTCAATGACATCAAGAGATGGAGAATCCACCACTTTCCCTTTTAGTGAGTGCCAGGGGGCTCCATTTCCCCTTCCACTAGTTCCCCATTTACAGTGAGCCAGAGCAGTACCTGCAGCAGGGAGCGGGAGTTGCTGATGGCCTCAGAGGCACAGCCCCTGCAGTGCCCCAGGCACCTGGCGCAAGTGCCGGATGATGCGGAGCTGGAGCATCACTTTGGCCGTGACGTCCTCCTGCTGCAAGGGAACGAGAACCTGTCAGACTCAAACGCCCCGAGGAATCAGGGGGAATTAAGAGCACCTGGAACCAGCAGCATTTCCACACAGCACCTGCCCACCACTGAGGGATGGATTCACCTCCTGACCCCCAGAATGGAGTCTTGTTGTCCTTTCTAGTAACCTCCAGTGCAAATCCCTTCCTTGAAGGGTGAGCTCCTGCCACCTCCCCCTCAGCGCCCTTGACAGCTGATCCACCTCCAAACCACAGCTCAAGTTCTCAGAACCCTCTCCTCCCACCCCCACCCAGGTTGGGCAGGGAGGGGCTCTAGCAGATGCGAGCAGGAGGGATTCTGGCAGTAGTGAAGTGGGTTGCGGGGAGGTCGAGATCTTGCCCCAAGTCATCCCAGATACTAATGCTGAAGCCACAGGATGGCAGCCCTGGTGAATGGGGCAGATCAGCAGCCCCTGCTGACTGAATCCTCCCGTTCTCTCTAGGTGGTGGCTCGGGTGACACAGACACTAGGCCATTGGGAACTGGGTGAGGCCTTCTGGTAGAGGAGAGGCTCGCAGAGGGCACTTAGGGGATTCCTCTGCTCTTCCCAAGAGCAAAAGCACCGTACCCTGAGAACATAAGTCCGTGATGAGGTAATGCTTGTCATTAATTAGCCTTGCTAAAGAGCTGTGTTGGAGCTGCTCTGGGGACAAGCTGGTTCCCTCCTGCTCATGGAGGTGAATTCATTTCCCTTCGCAGTAGCACCTGCTCTCGCTCTCATTCCCCACCAGGCTCCTTGCGCCAAGCCAGCGAATGGTGATAGAATGGGAATGAGGCCTGGGTCTGTGACGAAGTGGGACTGTTCTTCATGTTTCCTCTGAATCATGTGTGGGTGCCTCAGTTTCCCCTATGCATTTCTTAAGTCTCTAGGTGGTGGGAAAAGGCCAGTGTGCATAAATCACTGACACTCTTTCTCCCTGGCAACAAATGGCCAGGGTCCCTTCCCGCCCTGCAAGGAAATAGCTAAAGGTGAACAAAAAGTTCAGGTGACCTCCTGGCCCAGGAAAGAGACAAAGCCAAGAAAAGGAGGTGCTAGAGGGGGTTTCAGAGTTGGAGGAATGAGGGCAGAAGTGGGTATCTGGTTCTCTGAACCCCATAATGGACCCGGCCGAGGGGTCCCGTTTGCCGCTATACCTACAAGCTCTGTTTTAGACCGTGTTCCTGTCACATCTAATAAATCTCTGTTTTACTGGCTGGCTGAGAGTCACATCTGACTGCGAAGTGGCGGGTGCAGAACCCTTTGGCTTCCCGAGGACCCCACCTGGGCGGACTCGCTGTGGGAAGCGCACGGAGGGGCATATGCTGAATGCTCCCAGGAGAGACCCAGGAGGTGAAGCCATGTGAGCTTCTTGTCCTGAAGACAGTCTGCTCCAAGGGAGAGGAGGCTCCCCAAAGTCCTGACTGGCTTTGTGGGGAGCAGTTCCAGAGCATCGTCCTGGGACTCCGTGACAGCTGGTGGCAATGGTGGGATGTATGGCACCCCGTGAATGGCGTTTCTTGCAGTAAGTGACTGGGGAGCAGTAAAACTGAGGGGGGATGGTTTCAGGGGGCGATTAACCCCTAGTAGTGTGTGACCAGTGAGAAGGACTGTTGGAGTAACGGGGTCTCCCTGAGGACTGCAGCGAGCAGTCTCAGGGGCGGAGGAGCTTGCCGCTCGACCCTGGGAGAGAGAGAAGGATGTTTGCTGTAACAGGTTTCCCCTGGGGATTGCAGCGAGCGGTCCCAGGGGCGGAGGAGTCTGCAGCTCGACACTGGCAAAGAGGTGGTGACCACGAGAAGGGCTGGCACACTAGGGGTTCTTCCTGGAAACCATGGGGGAGCTGACAGCATACGGGCCTGTGAGTCCAAAGCAACTTGGGAACAGCGGAGGGATGGCCTAGCACCATCTCCTTAAGAAGGACATTGTAATCCTGTGCAAAAAGAGAGGGTTACGCATTGGGAAGTTCACCAAGGCCCAGTTAATCGTGCAACTGGAGGACGAGGACCACTCTAAGGAGCAGATTCCTGACCCAGACGGGGCCACAAGAGGATTTAGGAGCAGGTGGAGCAGTAGCCAGGCATCCCCAAGAGTCTGCTCCCCAACCAGATGGGGGTCTTCACGATCGGGTTCCCCATCAGGGGATCGGAGACGGATGGGACTGGAGCTGAGTCTGAGAGAATGAGAGGACCGTGAGAGCGAGCAAGAGCCCGAGGAAAAGCTGCAGGAAAAGCAACAGCAGCAAGGACTGGCGATGGTGGAGCGGAGAGGCATAGGGGGCTCCCCAGGGGTGAGTGGGGATAGTCCCCGGGCTGTCAGTTCTGCAGGGAGCCTCGACACTAAATTGCTGCCCCTGGTTAAGGGCGGGGGGGATGTGGATGCCCACCACACGGCCTTCGAGCAGGCTGGCGATTTGAACCAGGGGGACCCTGCGGAAAAGCCCCAGTATGTAGCCCCCTTGCTGGGTCCCAAGGCCATAGACGCTGTCAGCCAGATGGGTGGGGTGGTGGCAGGGGCGGCTCTAGGCACCAGCAAAGCAAGCACGTGCTTGGGGCAGCCCATTTGCAGGGGCGGCAGGGATCCAGCATGGCAGCTGAGAACCAACAGAGGCCCCTGAGAGCTGTAGTTCGTTGGTTAGCTCCCTGCCTATAGAGCCAGCCCTGGAGCAGGGAAAGAACTACATTTCCCAGCATTCCCTTGGCCACTACCAACAGGAAAGAGGGGGAGGGAGTGAGGAAGCTGAGACCTCATGCTGTAGCCTGCTGTGAATGGAGAGCTGCGCTGTGAGTAGGGATTCCATATTTTAACATTCAAAAAATAGGACACTCCACAGGGAGGGAGGGTAGCCCCACCCTGCCCCCATCCACTCCATCCGACTGCCCCCCACAGAAACCCCAACCCATCCAACCCCCCTGCTCCCTGTCCCCTGATCACCCCCTCCCGGGACCCCTGCCCCAACTGCCCCGCAGGACTCCACCCCCTATCTAAGCTCCACTGGTCCTTGTACCCAACTTCCCCCTTCCTGAGACCCCCCCCAACTTCCCCTCTAGGACCCCACCCCCTACCTGTCCCCTGACAACCCCCTGGGACTCCCATGACTATCCAACTGCTGCCTGTCCCCTGACTGCCCCCCCAACCTCCTGACCCATCCAACCCCCCCTGCTTCCTGTCCCTTTACTGCCCCCACCAGGGAACCCCCTACCCCTTCTCCAACCCCCCAACCCCCTTACCGTGCCACTCAGACCAGCGTGTCTGGCTTCGTGCAGCGCCAGACATGCTGCTGCATACATGCTGCCGTGCTCCCCTGCGGAGCCACAGGCTCCCCCTCCCGCCCAGCACCTGCCTTTCAGATTTGAACACCTCAAAATTCAGGAGTGCTCAAGCTCAGTTTGCGCAGCTGTTACTTCATTTCTCCCAAATCAAATATACTGATCCACTGTAACTTGCTGTAGAAAAAGTAGGATGAAATTGAGCAAGAAATGCTTCTCAGTGGTTATTAGGACTGGAATTGCTATTTTCAACAGCCATTAGCATTTTTTTTTGTTTTATTTGTTTAAAAGGAAGACAGTGATATTGCACTGGCAAATTCCCCATAGAAAGAAAGAGTGGAAGAAAAGAATAATAAAGGCACTTCAACTTTTCCTCATATATGTAGGTCAGTCTTATAATATGCATCCAGATATCCTCCAATCACACAAGCTGAAAATGGTTCCACTTGAGGTGAGCTCAGGGCTGGGGTGGCAGGTGGTGTGTGTGTGGGTGGGGCAATGGTGGGGGGGTAGGGGGAACCTAGAGCTGGGGCAGCAGGGTGTATGTGTGGGAGAGCCCAGGGCTGGGGCAGCAGGGGGATGCGGGTGGGGGAGGTGACAGCCCAGGGCTCGGGAGGCAGGGGGGTGCGGGTCAAGGGATGAGAGCCCAGGGATGGGGCTGCAGGGGGGTGCAGCGAGGAGCCCAGGGCTGGGGGCAGCCAAACATTTTTTTACTTGGGGCAGCAAAAAACCTAGAGCCGGCCCTGACCGCAGATCGCGTTCCGGATCGCAGCTTTTTTTTTTTTTTTTTTTTTTTGCCGCTTGGGGCGGCAAATACTCTGGAGCTGGCCCTGTGCGTTTCAGCCAGGCTGGTCTGGTCCTGGCCTACTCCCTCCTGGGGAAAGCCCAAGAGCTGATGCGGAACAAGCTAAGCAGATGCATTAGACTCAGGAGATTGGGGCGGGACCCAGGCCTCATTCCCATCCTATCGCCATTCGCTGGCCTGGCAGCAAGGAGCCTGGTGGGGAATGAGAGTGAGAGCAGGTGCTACTCGCAAGGGAGATGAATTCACCTCCATGAGCAGGAGGGAACCAGCTTGTCCCCGGAGCAGCTCCAACACAGCTCTTTAGCACGGCTAATTAATGACAAGCGTTACCTCATCACGGACTTATGTTCTCAGGGTACGGTGCTTTTGCTCTTGGGAAGAGCAGAGGAGTCCCCTAAGTTCCCTCTGCGAGCCTCTCCTGTCCCAGAGGGCCTCACCCAGTTGCCAGTGGCCTAGTGTCCGTGTCACCCGAGCCACCACCTAGAGTGAATGGGAGGATTCAGTCAGCAGGGGCTGCTGATCTGCCCCATTCACCAGGGCTGCCATCCTGTGGCTTCAGCATTAGTGTCTGGGATGATTTGGGGCAAGATCTCGACCTCCCCGCAACCCACTTCACTGCTGCCAGAATCCCCCCCCCCTGTAAAATCAGCATGGAAAATAACTTTACAGGGTAATCAAATGTAAAGAGTCCAGAGGAATCCCCTCTAGCCTTAGCTTCAAAGTTACAGCAAACAGAGATAAACACGCTAGCAAAAAGGTACATTTACAAGTAGAGAAAACAAAGATAAAAACTAACACGCCTTGCCTGGCTGTTTACTTACAAGTTGGAAATAAATAAATTAATTAATTAACAGAGATATCCCATCTCCTAGAACTGGAAGGGACCTTGAAAGGTCATCAAGTCCAGCCCCCTGCCTTCACTAGCAGGACCACGTACTGATTTTGCCCCAGATCCCTAAGTGGCCCCCTCAAGGATTGAACTCACAACCCTGGGTTTAGGAGGTCAATGTTCAAACCACTGAGCTATCTATGAGAGACTTGTTCAGAAAGATTTGGAGAACCTGGATTGATGTCTGGTCCCTCTCAGTCCCAAGAGCGAACAACCCCCAAAACAAAGAGCACAAACAAAAGCCTTCCCTCCACCAAAATTTGAAAGTATCTTGTCCCCTTATTGGTCCTTTGGGTCAGGTGTCAGCCAGGTTACCTGAGCTTCTTAACCCTTTACAGGTAAAAGGATTTTGGAGTCTTGGCCAGGAGGGATTTTATAGTACTGTACACAGGAGGGCTGTTACCCTTCCCTCTATAGTTATGACAAGCTCAAACCTTCAAAGGGTCTGGCCAGCAGCAGGACATTAGCACTTCAGGGGAGGGGTGTGTGTGGCAGTGACATCACAAAGGCCTTTTGCAGGACCTCAGCCTATTGGTCAAAGGTGGTGGGGAGGTGGTGACCTCACAGAGAGATGCTGACATCACCCAGGCAGGATAGGGGCGCAGGGCCAGGGAAACCCCAGAGACCCCTGTGGCTTTGGTTCAGCAAGTTTCCTTCTCGAGGTCTCTCTTTGAGGACTGGGAGAGTATTAGGGTTCATGGACATGCGTGCGAGGAGGAGCCTCTTTCGAGTTTTCTCCTTTCCTTTTACTGATTTTACTAGAAAACAGACGTCCCTGTTTATAAGGTAAGAGCCTCTGAGAGGTTTGGAACCTGTTCAGTCTCATCCATCTGGTGCCAGCTGAATTCTAGGCATGGAAAGCACTAGTTTAAGGTGGCAGAATTTTTTTCCCCACCTGGGATTTTGTCCCATACAATCACTGGGGACATTAGGGTTTGTCCTTTTCGTTTTACCTTTTTCTCCATCCCTCCTTCCTTTCTCTTCATCTCTTCCTTCTTTTGTCCTTTCTCCTATTCCCCTCCCACCACCAGGAGGGGTGAGGCGGGCTGGCTCCAACTGGCTGTAGGATCTGCTGCTGCAGAGGCTGTGGGTTAGGAGTGTTCCTCTTGGGGAGGCAGAGGCAGAGCAGAGAATGAGCTTGGCTGGAGTCAAGTTCTTCTTGTCCTGGTTAAGTGGTGACTGGGCTTTTAAGGGGACCATGCTGACCCTCCACACACACACCCTGTCAGGAGGTGAAGGAGGAAACGGTTGGCACAGAGATGAAGCAGACTGAAGTAGGGACAAACACAAGGGTGGAGCAGTCCCTGGTGGGTTCCTGTGCACTGTCCTGAAGGGAGTATAGAGCATAGGCATGGAGAAGACCAAAATTCACATCCAGGTAGATCATCAACCTACTCATCTGTCCCAAGGGCCAGGAAGGCCTCTGGTTTTTGCTCTCTTCGGTAGCTGGAGCTGCTCTGATTTGGGGGTGGGGTGGGCAGAGGTGGGAACAGACCACAGGATTTAATCAAGTGTCAGGGGCAGACTCCCGCTCTGCGGGAGATTATGTTGCCCCTCTGTAAGGAATCCCTTCCTTGCAGATGCTGGACTCTGCCAGGAAGCCCAGGTCCCATCCCTAGCAGCTTGGCTGTTCCCTACCTGCTGTGCACCAGGCCCTCTCCAGGAGCTGCTCTGGGCAAGGACTGCAGAGCCAGCTGTCATCCTGGCAGGTGTAGCCCCAGGTTCCATAACCCTGACCTATGGTCTCCCTCCGCTGGCAGGCTCTGAAGAAGGCCTGCCCAGAGACATGGATGCCATGCTGAAGAGCTTGCTGACAGCAACCCCCAGCACAGACAATCTCCAGCATATCTTGGAGGTGAGCATAATGGTCAGGGGGAGCAGGGATTTTACCTTAGCCCTGGGGAGGCCTGGAAATGAGAGACTGGATGATCCACATTTCCATTGTGTCCTGCTATCTGAGAGCCATCCGTGGTCAGAGCAGTGAATGCAGGGCAGCGTTGGGGCCCTTCCACCTTCAGGGATAGAGGGAAGGCGCTGGTGCTCGACAACAGGGCTCTTCCTGGTTCTGTTGAGCACTAACTCCAAGGCCCCAGGCAGGCTTGTGGAGTGAGAGCATCAGACCCCTGTGAGGTCCAGGAGAAGGTCCCCTGAGAAGAGCACTGGGTCCTTCCTAGGAAGCTGCTGAGATTCTCAAGGAGGGATTCATCCCTTCTCTCCCATGGACACAGAGGATTGTAAGGAGCAGGGCGTTGTCCTTTATCCAACAGAGACCTGTCCTAGCTCTCACCCACAAACCTGGGAGAGAGCTGGGCACTTGACCAGATCCTACCCCTGCACTTGCCCTGATACACTTTCTTCTCCCCTCTTGCCTTGGCTATTAGGCTATGGCTCTATGAACATGAAACAAACAGGAACTTCTTCTCTATCTCTAAGCCAAACTGGTTTATCAAGTCTGACCCCTCAACATATTTCAGAGGGCGTATTTCCAGTCAGGGCCAGTTCTAGGTTTTTTGCCGCCCCAAGCAAAAAAAATTTTGGCTGCCCCCCGTCCCAGCCCTGGGCTCCTCGCCGCATCCCCCTGCCACCCCAGCCCTGGGCTCTCACCCCCCTGACCCACACCCCCCTGCCGCCCCAGCCCTGGGCTCTCACCCCCTTGACCCACACCCCCCTGCTGCCCCAGCCCTGGGCTCTCACCTCCCCCACCCACACCCCCTTGCTGCCCCAGCCCTCGGCTCTCCCACACACACACACCCTGCTGCCCCAGCTCTGGGTTCCCCTTAGCCCCCCATCATTGCCCCCCACACACACACACACCTCCTGCTGCCCCAGCCCTGTGATCACCCACTCCACCTGCACCCTCCTTCCGCCGCAGCCCTGGGTCACTGGTAACTTGTTCCCACGGCAGGTCATTCAGCAGGAATTTTAGATGTGCAAAGAACACAGACAGGATTAGTTCCCACATGGGTACAGAACTGCAGTAAAGTGGAACAATTTTCAGCTTGTGTGATTGGAGGATATCTGGATGCATATTATAACACTGTCCTACATAAATGAGGGAAAGTTGAGGTGCCTTTATTATTCTTTTCTTCCACTCTTTCTTTCTATGGGGAATTTGCCAATGCAATATCACTGTGTTCCTTTTAAACAAACAAACAAACAAACAAAAGGCAATGGCTGTTGAAAATAGCAATTCCAGTCCTAATAACCACTGAGAAGCATTTCTTGCTCAATTTTATCCTACTTTTTCTACAGCAAGTTACAGTGGATCAGTATATTTGATTTGGGAGAAATGAAGTAACAGCCGCCCAAACTGAGCTTGAGCACTCCTGAATTTTGAGGTGTTCAAATCTGGAAGGCAGGTGCTGGGCGGGAGGGGGAGCCTGTGGCTCCGCAGGGGAGCACGGCAGCATGTATGCAGCAGCGTGTCTGGCACTGCACGAAGCCAGACACAATGGTCTGAGTGGCACGGTAAGGGGGTTGGGGGTTGGAGAAGGGGTAGGAGGTTCCGGGAGGGGGCAGTAAAGGGACAGGGAGCAGGGGGGGTTGGATGGGGCGGAGGTTCGAGGGGGCAGTCAGGGGCAGGGAGAAGGGGGGTTAGATGTGTCGGGGGTTTGGGGGGGCAGTTAGGGGACAGGCAGCAGTTGTATAATCATGGGAGTCCCAGGGGGTTGTCAGGGGACAGGTAGGGGGTGGAGTCATAGAGGGGAAGTTGAGGGGGGGTCTCAGGAAGGGGTAAGTTGGGTACAAGGACCAGTGGGGCTTAGATAGGGGATGGGTTCCTGGGGGGCAGTTGGGGCAGGGGTGATCAGGGGACAGGGAGCAGGGGGGTTGGATGGGTTGGGGTTTCTGTGTGGGGCAGTTGGAGGGAGTGGATGGGGGCAGGGTGGGGCTACCCTCCCTCCCTGTGGAGTGTCCTATTTTTTGAATGTTAAAATATGGAATCCCTACGCACAGCGCAGCTCTCCATTCACAGCAGGCTACAGCATGAGGTCTCAGCTTCCTCACTCCCTCCCCCTCTTTCCTGTTGGTAGTGGCCAAGGGAATGCTGGGAAATGTAGTTCTTTCCCTGCTCCAGGGCTGGCTCTATAGGCAGGGAGCTAACCAACGAACTACAGCTCCTAGGGGCCCCTGTTGGTTCTCAGCTCCCACGCTGGATCCCTGCCGCCCCTGCAAATGGGCTGCCCCAAGCATGTGCTTGCTTTGCTGTTGCCTAGAGCCGCCCCTGAGCCTTAACTCCAAAACCGTGATACCATAATTTCAGTATCAATACATAATTCCATAAATATTATCTGTACCAACTTTTGCAATGCATATGACAACCAGTAGGCTAGATACTACCCTTCAGAGAACTATCGTGCATATATCTGACCCAGGCAGTCCCTGTAAAACCTTATGCATTGCCTGTGCCTTCCACCTGTTGGCATCAAGGAGTCCCTGGGCTACAGAGCCCAAGACCTGAGGACGATGTTCAATCTTCTATAGCCCGTTCTCTCCTTTAACCTACCTGTAGGTGATTTTAATCCTTTGTTCGGTCCCAGCATTGGGCAAAATGTGCAAGTTCAGGTAAACGCAAATTTGGCTTTTACCTCAGGACTTTCAGTTAACAATAGAACCAAAATCTCAATAAATTCTAGGTTCTCCTCATCCCTAACTTTGACTTGATTTGTTTTTTTTCCAAGCCAGATGTTTTAGTCTTTTCAAAAAGCAATAAAAAGATTCACTCTCATTTTTCCTTGAAGATGGTCCCTTGCTGGGCAAATTTAGCTCGTCAGTGTAGCACTTTAATATGAATGCTACTCATATTCGTTTTCTAGACCAAGAACAAAACTGATAAGCTCCTGATCAAACTGGGAATTCAGAGAGACTCCGATTGCATTATTCATACAATGAGATTATGTCTTTCCATCTTTGCAGTTTTATTCCCAGAAAGCAGAATGATCATTTTAATTCAGAATTGTGTAATATCGCTTGTGACTTGAAAGAAAATAAGGAATTAAAGGATTTTAGTGGTATTGTAGCTGAACATTTTTTCAACTTTGTTTTTACTCTTGTGTTTCTGAATATTGATTTGCCAGATCACTTCATTTAAAAAACATCCATCCGCTGCATCCATCCGCTTGCCAATCCACTGGGTGTGCCTTAGCTGCTAAGGCAGTGTGCAAGGTCTCTTCTGACACAGCATCGGGGGAGATGGTGGCGATTTGGCCCGGGGGTGGTGGGGGGAAACTTGAGAATTTGGCAGTAGGGGGCAATTGGAGCTTTTAGCTCTTTGGGATGTGTAAGGACAGTTTGGGATTGTGGGATCAGCAGTGAAAGTGTTAACTACGTTAACATTTTAAATGGACTTTGTGATGGGGTGTACTCCCCACACTTGCCCTGAAAGGGTTAAGGCAGGCCAGAGGGGCCAATTAGTATATTAGGCGGCAAGCTAGGGGGAATTAAGACAGGGAGAGAAACCTTCATTAGAAGAAGCTCACCTGTGCAGGAACAGGTGGGGTCTATATAAGCTAGGAAGCTGGCAACAGAAGAGACTGCTGGGAAAGGCTGCAGTCATTCCCTGGGAAGAGGGAGGAGTGTTTGGAGACTACGGAAATGTGTAAGCTGCAGTTGCTCCCTGGGAGGAGGGAGCAGTGAAACTGGCAGATCCAGAGAAGGATGGGAGATCCAGAAGGTTAAGAAAGGGCTCAGGGAAGTGTAGCAAGGTACCAGGTGGAACAGACGTTGACTGCTGACTAGACAGTTCCTGAGCTGGAACCTGGAGTAGAGGGGGGCCTGGGTTCCCCAACCAGCCCCTGGGGAAGTGGCATCAGTGGGGCAGTGAGTAAGAAGACTGCCTGAGCCTGTTTGTGAGAAGACTTTCCTATCCCACCCCCTCCAAACAGGCAAACCACAAGAGTGATCTGTCCAGAAGGCCAAGTCACAAACATGAGGCTGCGGTTTGTACATAAGAACATAAGAATGGTCCTACTGGGTCAGACCAAAGGTCCATCTAGCCCAGTATCCTATCTTCCGACAGTGGCCAGTGCCAGGTGCCCCAGAGCGAATGAACAGAACAGGTAATCATCAAGTGATCCACCCCCTGTAACTCGTGCCCAGCTTCTGGCAAACAGAGGCTAGGGACACCATTCCTGCCTAATACCCATTAATGGACCTATCCTCCATGAATTTATCTAGTTCTTTTTTGAACACTACTATGGTCTTGGCCTTCACAACATCCTCTGGCAAGGAGTTCCACAGGTTGACTGTGCGTTGTATGAAGAAATACTTCCTTTTATTTGTTTTAAACCTGCTGCTTATTAATTTAATTTGGTGGCCCCTAATTCTTGTGTTATGAGAAGTAGTAAACAACACTTCCTTATCTACTTTCTCTACACCAGTCATGATTTTATAGACCTCAATCATATCTCCCCTTAGCCATCTCTTTTCCAAGCTGAAAAGTCCCAGTCTTATTAATCTCTCCTCATAAGGCAACCGTTCCATATCCCTAATCATTTTTGTTGCCCTTTTCTGAACCTTTTCCAATTCCAATATATCTTTTTTGAGATGGGGCGACCACATCTGCACACAGTATTCAAGATGTGGGCGTACCACGGATTTATATAGAGGCATCATGATATTTTCTGTCCTATTATCTATCCCTTTCTTAATTATTCCCAGCATTCTGTTTGCTTTTTTGACTGCCGCTGCACATTGAGTGGATGTTTTTAGAGAACTATCCACAATGACTCCAAGATCTCTTTCTTGAGTGTCAATGGCTAATTTAGACCCCATCATTTTATATGTATAGTTGGGATTATGCTTTCCAGTGTGCATTACTTTGCATTTATCAACATTAAATTTCATCTGCCACTTTGTTGCCCAGTCATCCAGTTTTGAGAGATCCTTTTGTAGCTCTTCGCAGTCTGCCTGGGACTTAACTATCTTCAGTAATTTTGTATCAGCGAGAGGGCGCTGCAGAAGAGAAACCAACAGGGTGTAACTGCTGGAAGACGCATTGGCATGACTGAGCTAATCCCCAGCACCATCAGGAGGCAGTGGCGTCCCGCAGTGAGTAGAGCAACCCCATCAGAATCCTTTTAAGGCTTCAGAGTTAACACCCCCTTTAATATGAAAGGGACAGTTCACACACACAGCTAATGTTTCACACATAAGAGAAGAAAATAAATTTAAATCTTACCTCCAAATATTTGATTCCATCAGAACACTCAATCTTTTGTGACTCCTCTCTAAGTAATAGGAAGGCAAATGGTAGGTTCCATGAGAAAAAATATATACTTCATAAACAGAAACGAAAATGTGCCTCATTGGATCAGGAAATATTTAATGATATATAATTGTTTGATTACCAGAGGACCCTTCCCATTGATTAATAAAGTTTTTGATGCATATTTACAAGCAGCTGGAGGACTGCAAGTTTTCATTTTACATTTCTCCACCCATGGTTAATGCAAACCAGCTACCCTATAAAGCAATTAGAAGGGAAAGGATGGCTCAGAGGCCTGGAAATAGATAATTGCAGAGCCTTTGACTTGTAGCTTACTGGTTCAAATCCAGTTCAAAGCTTTAGGGAGTGAAAGTAATTACCATTTAATGGCTGTACAATGACCTATCTGAAATAAGTTGGCAATCTAGCTGCAGTCCCTAGTGTGTATGTTGCAACCAAACCTCTCAGAAGAGTTCACTAATGTTCAGTGCCCAACCTGAGATCCCTTGTTCTTGATTTTCAGAAGTGCTGAGAATCTATAGCTCCCTGCATAAGTTTGTTCCCTACCTAAGAGTCCCTCTGACTGAATTAATTCCTAGCTTCTGAGCAACTTCCTATAGGACATCTCTCCAGCCACAAGCAAAAACATTAGAAGGTGTCAAAACATTACAAATGAAGAGTTAAGTATCCTTCCTGCCCAAGAAAGGGTCCCTCAAGGTCAAGCCAAAGATGATTTCAAAAGGCATTGGTGGGGCTATTTCTATTGTAGTTTGGGCTACCCATGCTCTCTGGTTTCCAAGACTGTCATCTAGTCACCTCTCACAAGCAATAATTGCACTGTTTCTTTAAAAAAAAAATCAGTTACACATGCCATCAGGGAAGCCACACAGTTATATTCTAAAGATCTAAATGCTTTGGAGCAAAGAATACATCTCCCTGTATGAGCCTCACCCCCAATCCCTTGTGTCAGGTTGCAATGCTCTGAGTGGGGAGCCAGTCCCAGTCCCACAGGACAGGAGCCCCCATTGTGGGGTCAGGTGAGTTTAGCGCAGGCTCGCTATCTACCCCTCAATTTCCCCATACCTTCCCTCAGTAGCAATTTTTTTGGAAGGATGGGGAGCCCTTAGTTCCAGATTTTTTCCCAGGTCCCCAACAACCTCTGTGTGGCCCTTCACAAGGTGCTGCGTATCCATAACAACTCCACTGAAATCAGCAGATATACCTGTTGCTCAGCAATTTAAATAGCAGAAGATGTTTGCTTGAGAAAATTGATTACAGTTAGTCTGTACACAGTTCTTTCATGGAATTAAAGAAGCCAGTAGAAATACTGGGACTAGTTGACCATTTTAATTTAGGAACCAGTAAATATCTGAGGATTAGAATGAATCAACATAAATGACTTTTACATAAATGTTGATTCCCCCCCCCCAGCAGCCACTGAGTCCAGTTCTGTTTTAATAACAAGTCACATAAGTGAAAGGCAGCTCAGAAGCTCTACGGGTCCAATTGCTACATCTCTCGCTCTTTATCTCAGGGTGACTCTGCACAGCATGAAGCCCCTTGAACTTGCATTAAAAACCAATGGGAGATGAAGACAACCAGCACCTTGCAGGATCCACTCAGCACCTTTTCCTGCAAAACTTGCCCGCCAACACTCCTCCTTTCTCCACCCACCACCCGACCTGTTAAGGGTCTGGAAACCTGGAAATTTAATGCAAGTGAGCGAATGCCCTAATATGTACATTTGATGAATAGGTATTACCTCACTTGTATAAATCCACCCTAATCAAATCCAACAATTCTCTGTTCCCCCATGCTGTCAAATCTACCAAAAGCAGGTGATTCTGGCAGCCAATTGGAAGCCCAGGAAAGAACAGTGGAATCAGGAATGTCCTGGGAAATCATGAGGCTTAGCAAGTATGCACTTCCCTCTCCCCATGGCTCTCCTAAGTTTTCAGGAATCCTGGTGGGATGGGGACTGGGTAGGAGCAGGCTGGTGGGGGAGGGGTATGAGATCAGGGGATCACATCCCCACCTGTGGACATCCTGGAGCAGAGAACACAGAGTCCCTACACACCTAATGAGCTTTAAGATTAGAAAAATCCCTAGGCTCCTCCTCCCAGCTCTACCTCCATGAGCCTTCTGGGAGAATAAAATCTTTTCTCTCCCTTTGGCAAGCCTCCCTAGAGAGCAGGGAGGTCACATTTTCAAAAGCACTTACAAGATTTTGGAGCCTAAGTCACAGTTTCAAAAGTGACTTAGGGACCTGGCCATCTTTTCAAATGTATTTAGGAACCCAAAAGGTGCAGAGAATCACCTAGTGAGAATTTCAGAAATGTTTACCTGGGGTGACCATATTTTCCCAAAGGGAAAATGGGACACTGCACAGGGCCGGCCCATGCCCACCCTACCCCCAAGCCCCTGGATGCGAGCCCCACCTCCCTGCTGCCCACCTGCGCACGGGGCAAGCCCGAGGCACCCTTCTTCCCCCCGCACATGGGACCAGCCCAAGGTCCCCTCTACCCCCCCTACTGCCCATGCACAGATGTTCTGGCCCAAGCCACTCTCCCTAACCCTAGGACAGGTGTTGCTGCTTGCCCCTCCTCATCCCCCAGCACGTTCCTCTGCATCCCACTAGGGGTCACACCCAACTCTTTTGGAAAAACTGTGCATTTGTCCAGTTTTGCCAAAAAAATTTGGACGGCCTGGACAGGTCTTAAAAAAGGGACTTCCCAGCCAAAACAGGACACATGGTCACCCTAGCTTTAGCAGGTTAGGAGCTAAACTCTCATTGATTTTCAATTAGACTTAAGTCCCTGAGCAGTTTAGGGAGACAAGCTGGGTGAGGTAATATTGTTCAGTGGACCAACTTCTGTTGGTAAGAGAGACAAGCTTTTGAGCCACACACAGCTCTTCTTCAGATCTGGGAAAGGTACTTAGTGTGTCATACCATATAGTTAAAGTATATGGTCCTGATTCTCCCCTCACTTATGCTGATTTTATGCTGGTGTATCTCCATTGGCTTCACTAGAAGCTACTGGCACTCAGCATTCTGAAAATCAGGTCACTTGTATTTAAGGGCTTAAATAGTGATTGAGCAGACTGACTTCAGGGACCAAACTCAGAAATGTGGCCTGTAGTAGAAAGAGAGAGCCTGAGACATGAGCTCAGTATAAGGCCTGAGGCCTGAACTAGAGTAGTAGTCAGGCGCTGCTAATATAAAGCAAAGTTAGCAAAAGTCAGGCCGTGACCAGAAGTCAGGCTCTGCCTCAGTGCAGCTCACAGAACCTGGCAAGAACAGGGCTGGTACTGCAAAAAACACACATTCCTAAGAGGTACTAGACAGAAGACACTCACGGTACACATTCTAGAAGGGTGGTACCAGAACACCCCGATACCAAGTATGGCATAAACACCTGCTCAAGAGATAACAGGGACACATTGACCCCCTCTTAAAGATAAGGTTAGGATGTCAGGGTGATGAATAGAGATGTTTTGATCGAACCAACATGTCAGGTAAAGGGATGATAACTAACCACATATGTAACTTGTTTGCATCGGTGTGTAAAAAGGGAACATCTTTGGCCAGCTGAGGGGGGAATGGAAAGTCCTGCCATTCACTGAGCTGAGTCCACTGTCACAGACATACCTGTCTTGGTTTCCTCGTAGAGTCTGCCGGGTGCTGTTACCGTGCTTGGGCGACAATAAACCTGGCCGGGTGCCTTCACTACTAAACCAAGTCTTGTGGTCTTATTGGGCATGATCGGAGCCTGCTGTACAGGCTATCTGGCCAGAGCCAGTGCAGCATGCAGAGAGAACATACACGCAGCCAACAACTAACTACATGGCCTATATCCTGAATGGCCCCACGGATACAAATTATATAGCTAGATTAGAAGAAAATCATATTCATTATTCATCTATTGATCTGATGATCTATTCAAATTATATGACACTTACCTCCTTTGCAAAGCACTTAGAGATCTATTATAGCACTATATAACAGCTGGGTATTATCATTATTATACCAGTGAATCTGAATCCTCTAAAGTTGGCAAATGTAGTCCAAATGTTAGGCAAAAATCAGTTAATGCTTTAGGGTATGTCTACACTGCATCTGGGAGTGAGCCTCTCCCAGGCTGGGAGCCCAAGCCTCATTAGCTACAAAACTACTTGGAGCACACTAGTGCAAGCCCCACCAACCCAAATCTGTGGGCCCAGGCTGGGAGACTCATTCCCAGATGCAGTGTAGACATACCCACAGCATTCTAATGGCTGTGAATCAAAGGCTGCATAACTGGGGCCCCCTTATATTATGGGCCTCTTTAAATTCAGCTCCATGTACATTCTTCTGCTTACACCGCTAAAATCTCCCAACTCCCATTGACATCAGTGGGCTTTGGATCAGGCTCTTATTGAACCCCTAGTACTTTTGCTACTTTAAAAACAGCGTTAGCTCATTTTTAATTTGGTAGGTGGAGGGTCTCTCTAATTCCATAGAGACACTCTTGGTAGGTGTTAAGATTCCCAGTGTATAATTAATTACTGGATGCAATTTCCAAGAATAATGGTCCTTATAAGAGCTGGTCCCTGAAAGGTTACTTCTTCCTTGTTTTCATTTGGAAGATTTGCCCAGCAGCAGAAACAGCACAAAAATTATTCTGATTATGTTCCCTCTCCAGTGGATTAAATCTAAAAATAGAGAAGAATAAAAGGTTTTGTCTCCTATCTCTATTATTCTTAGTAATTCACTTAAAGCGTCCTTTAATCACCAGTGGGGAAAAAAACTGTGAAAGAGAATAAATAGCATAGCTAGCATGCACATGATAACATAGTACATATACCCATTTGTCATCAGATACATAAAAGCTCTAGAGAAATCACTGGGGCAAGAAGAGAGTGCACATTGCAGAGTTTCACAGAGAAAAACAAGCTTTTTTCATTATTGATTTTAATCATGTGGTTTAAGGATAATCTCCAGTCTAGACGCTACAAACAATTTGGTAGATTCTAAGGTAGTGAAAGAGGCTTATAGCAAGGTACAGAATGGGAAAAGCAAAGGGAATGTTGTATTTTGCTGGAAACAAAAGACACTTTTCAATATTTTAAATCTGCAAAAATGGTTTTTGATCTGTCTTGCTAAGAAAAGCAAAATTCATATGAAATTGCACTGATCTATTGAAGGGTGACTATTAATACTTCCAGCATGATGTCTGACTCTCCAGCTGTGGCAGGACCTACAAGAGAAAGTCTCCAGGTTTTCCCAGCAGTCCCTCATGCACTGGACGTGAGAGGATGCTCCTCTAGTCCCCACTTCTCCTTGCTGCTGTAAGTCTACTACTAGATGCTGTAAAGAATGAGTGGTGGAGGTGGGGGGAATAAAGGCAGAACTAGAATCAATAT
Source organism: Malaclemys terrapin pileata (assembly GCF_027887155.1). Lineage (NCBI taxonomy): Eukaryota > Metazoa > Chordata > Testudines > Emydidae > Malaclemys > Malaclemys terrapin. Next base: position 19,394,518 of record NC_071507.1, on the reverse strand, counting down.
TGACGTGAATGCAAGATGGCTGTTCAAATACAAGAAATGACCCACCAAAAACTACGAACACCCAGGAAAAGTGTGTTCCTACTTAATATTTTCAATTCTATGGCTGAAAAGGAAAACTGCAGATTGGGTACAAATTGCTGAAAGTGCCATCCAAGAATGCAGAGACAGGTATGATAATGAAGGCTTTGCCTTTTGCCCAAATAACGAGTGCACCCCATTTAGACTTCCTTGTGAAGAAAATACCACCCAACACAATCCTAAAGCACACTGTGGAAGTCCAAGTATTCTTCTGGAACCACAATCAGCCTCAACATTAGTTGATTGAAAAATAAGGATGGACACTCTAGCTTTCTCCTGCCACAGGATGGAACTGTGAAGAAGACTCTATTTCTCTACATAAAAAACAACAAGGAGTACTTGTGGCACCTTAGAGACTAACAAATTGATTTGGGCATAAGCTTTCATGGGCTGAAACCCACTTCATCAGATGCATGGAGTAGAAAAAACAGTAGGCAGGTATATATACACAGTACGTGAAAAGATGGGAGTTGCCTTACCAAGTGAGGGGCGTCAGTGCTAACGAGACAATTCAATTAAAGTGGAAGTGGTCTATTCTCAACAGTAGAATACCAAGGGAGGAAAAATCACTTTTGTAGTGGGAATGAGGCCAATGTAAACAGGGTGACCCATTTCAAACAATCGACAAGAAGGTGTGAGTAACAGTTGCGGGAAATTAGTTTTTGTAGTGATCCATCCATTCCCAGTCTTTATTCAGGCCTAATTTGGTGGTGTCCAGTTTGCAAATTAATTCCAGTTCTGCAGTTTTCAGATGAACCCCACATGTTACTTGTCTGACCACCTGATGCTATGGGGCTCTGTTCCTCCCCGCCTGCCTGAGGGTTTCCCCAGAGCCAGAAGTCACAGATGGACCTCCTGTCACTATTGCTGCTGTGAGGAACAGGATCCTCTGTGTGGTGCTGAGGGGTTACACTGGAACATAGGCATGTGGGTTGCTGAGCAGTGGTGAAGGCTCTAAGATAATGAGGGAGAGACAGGTGCTGGGGTGGGAATGACATGGTGGGAGAAGGTAATGTGGTGGGTGCCTACACTGAGGAGAGAGAGGGTGGTGGGGTGGGGAGGCCAAGGGGAAAATGTGTGGTAGGCCATTCACCAGAGTGGGAGGGAGACCAGCTAAGGAAGAAGAATTTTAGTGCCCCCTGTGAAAGTGTTGGCAGCACATCACAGCTCAACTATTAATCATCTCCAAGCTGAGCAACAGTGCAAAGAAACAGGGGAAGTGAAATACAGGAAATTACACTCAATGCAAGTGTCCAAAGTCTGAATGTATATTCCTCATCATCATCTTCTTCATTCATTAATCACAGCCACCACCAATATCATTATTGGACATGCCAGAGGGAGCATGCCTAATGAACCAGCTCAAAATGCCTTTTCACCTAGGGCCACATCCTCCGGTGGCATAAGTCTGCATTGCTTCAGTGGAGCCAATAAAGCTGTAGAAATTAAAGTAGCAGAGGACCTGGCCCAGGGAATCTAACTTACCTTGCCTTCCATCCTCACCCCTGTCTTTGGCCCAAGGTGCTCAGTTCAAGCTAGCGTCATTCTGTCTTTGAATCTTACATTTGTGGCTGTACCACTGAGACTCTTTCTCTCTCTCTTTAGATCTTTCTCCAGCAATGTCTGAGCCTCTTTAAAATCTCCAGTAAAATAAGTCAATCGGATTACAGCATGTTGGAAATTTTAATAATGGGTTTCCAGTCCACCAAGACTCAGGAAGACTGATCAGAAACTAACGTTGAGCTTTAAAATCTGAGTATTGTTGTTATTTACACAACTATAAAACTAGCACAATTAGAAGTTTTAAAAGCCTATAAACTTTATGGGTCAGAGCCATAATCGAAATCAATGGTGCAGTGCGAGTTTACACCAGCTGAGGATCCGGCCATATATGTTGTTTGGCTAGTTATAAAATTCATCACAGAAAGCCCTAGGAAGCTAATGAAAGTGGGAGAAGGTTTGTGGTTTTGGCCCAGGTACTGAAGTCTAGCTAAGTCCCTGCTTTGATATGCTAGTGGGAAGTCAGGTGAGCTTGTTGGTCCCTTCATTAGATTCATATTAAACAAAAGTGGAGAAGCTGCATGGGAAGATGCTGGATTCATTGTTTAACCCATTCCCATGCCTATGCAGCGCTTGAAATGTTCCTCTGTCCCTGAGGGCAGAGCTGTTCAAGTGCTCAGCTCCCTTTTTTTCTCTGCAGTTCACTGGTGGCTGTAAGTTGCACCCCTACCTGAATTTTAATGAGGCACGACAGGCTTATACAGAATATGAGTGTGAAACGCTTACTCCTCTCCTCTAACCACCAGTCAGGAAGCCTCTGCATCTCTTTTCCTCTAACACCTTGTCCACAAGGGGGGTCTTTGCATCTGCATAGCTAAGCTGCTGCAAACCGCTAGTATGCACTGCACCTGCGGAAGGGTTGGTCTCCAATATGGGGAGATTGACGCTGTTGCAATCAATGCAGCAGAGATCGATTTAGTGGATCTAGTGAAGACCCACTAAATCGATGGCAGCGCACTCTCCGGTCGACCCCAGTGCTCCAGCTCTCCGAGAAGAATAAGAGAAGTCAACCGGAGAGCATCTGCCAGAAACGCAGTGCAGTGAAGACATTGGAGTAAGTCAACCTAAGGTACATCAACTCCAGCTACGTTATTCACACAGCTGTAGTAGTGTAACTTAGGTCTACTTACCCCGGTAGGGAAGACAAGCCCTAAGAGAGGGCTGGAACTAGCACATTTTACCCTGGAAAATTAGCGGGTTAAGTCATGTCAGTACAAAGCATCATTTTGCATTGGTGCAATGTGTCTCCATTAGGGTTTTGCACCCAGGTAGTTATATAGATGTAGCTCTACTGATTCCAATTTCCCTAATATAGACAAGCCATTCTTTTTGCATCTGCTGTTACAGAGACTTATGTAAACACTATGCTAGAGAGCCAAAACAAACAGTGAGTGGGGCAAAGATGAGGTCTTCTATTAAAACAGTTTACATGTTGAGTCCAGCCACTCTCTAATCAGAGCTTAATCTGGCAGTAAATGGCTTGTTGTCGGTAAGGAAAGAGCCCACAAGGAGAAAGATGAAAGTTACTAAGGAAACCACCTCTTTTCCTGAATTATTGTGCCAGTGTTCCACTGCAAGATGAAAGAGAAGAACATGCCCCTAATAACTCCCATGATCCTCATAGGAGGAATCAAACAAACACTTTAAAGGAAAGGTATATAACTAAAGGGAATACACGGCTTTTGTAGCACAAATATAGTTATTCCAATGTTACAATTCCCAATCTCACAGAGTGTCAAGGTTCCCTCCCCACTCTGAACTCTAGGGTACAGACATGGGGACCCGCATGAAAGACCCCGTAAGCTTATTTCTACCAGCTTAGGTTAAAAACTCCCCAAGGCACAAATCCTTCCTTGTACCTTGGATTAGGTAACGCTACCACCACCCAGTGATTTAAACAAACATTTAGGGAGGGCCACTTGGAGTCCTACCTTCCCCAAATATCCCCCCAATCCTCTACACCCCTTTTGCTGGGCAGGCTTGAGAATAATCCCCCAAGCCCCTACACCCCTTTTCCTGGGGAGGTTTGAGAATATATCCTCACCAGTTGGTACAGGTGAATACAGACCCAAACCCTTGAAAACAATGAAAAAATCAATCAGGTTCTTAAAAGAAGAATTTTAATTAAAGAAAAAAGGTGAAAGGAGTACCACTGTAAGATTAGAATGGAAGATAATCTCACAGGCAATCAGATTCAAAATACAAAGGGTTTCCCATTGGGCAAAACTTTAAAGTTACAAAAAGAAAACCAGGAATACCCTCCCTCTCAGCACGGAGAAAATTCACAAGCCAAAATAAAAGTAAATCTAACGCATTTCCTTGCTAAATACTTACTAACTCTATAGGAGTTGGATTGCTTGCTTCTTTGATCTTTGCTCCGGCCAAAACCGACAGAACAGACAGAACAAAAGCCTCCCTGGATTTGAAAGTATCTTGTCCCCTTATTGGTCCTTTGGGTCAGGTGCCAGCCAGGTACTTGAGCTTCTTAACCCTTTACTGGTAAAAGAGGAATTAACCCTTTACAGGGTAAAGAGGGATTTTATGCTACTCTTAGCTGTATGTTTATGACACAGAGTCAGCTGCTGCAAATCGGCCTACTTCTGTTCAGCTCCCTGGAGCTCGATCAATTTACGCCAGCTGAAGATCTGGCCCACTCTGTGGAAGAATAGAATATTCAGAGAGAGAAAGAAAACATGACAACCATTTCCTGGGGGAACCCTCTAGCCATCTAATCCAATGGTTCTTAAATTGTGGTTCGTGGAGTTCTAGTTGGTGGTCTGCTGAGCACTGGCTGGTGCTTGCTCCTTCCCCTTGTTTCCAGTTGCTGCACCAAAAGAAGCTAAGCGTGCATTAAATACTTACCTAACATTACTTTCCCATGTAAGCCCCTGCTGTAGTTACCACTGTGATGTTTTTCAGTTGTCAGTGGCAAGGGAGGAGGCCGCACAATCAGGAATGGAAGGGGTTGTGGAATAGTTTATTGGTTGCAGGGTATCCAGGCACTAGTCTTGAGCAATTGGTAGCAAGAGAGACAAGTGCGAGCAGCAGCTGCACAATGAACTCAGTACTTATTTATTAGAAGGAATACTCAGGACCTGCTTTGTGTTCAGCCCCTCTAACTTCCAATGGTAGTGTCAAGGCTGCTTCCCCACTCTGAACTTTAGAGTACAGATGCGGGGGCCTGCATGAAACTTCTAAGCTTAACTACCATCTTAGATCTGGTCCGCTGCCACCACTCCCAAAGTGCTAATTCCCTTCCCTGGGTAGCCTTGAGAGACTCTTCACCAATTTCCTGGTGAATACAGATCCAAACCCCTTGGATCTTAAAACAAGGAGAAATTAACCATCCCCCCTCCTACCTCCCACCAACTCCTGGTGGATCAAGATCCAACCCCCTTGGATCTAAAAACAAGGAAAAATCAATCAGGTTCTTAAAAAGAAGGCTTTTAATTAAAGAAAAAGGTAAAAATCATCTCTGTATCAGGATGGAAAATAACTTTACAGGGTAATCAAATGTAAAGAGTCCAGAGGAATCCCCTCTAGCCTTAGGTTCAAAGTTACAGCAAACAGAGATAAACACTCTAGCAAAAAGGTACATTTACAAGTTGAGAAAACAAAGATAAAAACTAACACGCCTTGCCTGGCTGTTTACTTACAAGTTGGAAATAGGAGAGACTTGTTCAGAAAGATTTGGAGAACCTGGATTGATGTCTGGTCACTCTCAGTCCCAAGAGCGAACAACCCCCCAAAACAAAGAGCACAAACAAAAGCCTTCTCCCCACCAAGATTTGAAAGTATCTTGTCCCCTTATTGGTCCTTTGGGTCAGGTGTCAGCCAGGTTACCTGAGCTTCTTAACCCTTTACAGGTAAAAGGATTTTGGAGTCTCTGGCCAGGAGGGATTTTATAGTACTGTACACAGGAGGGCTGTTACCCTTCCCTCTATAGTTATGACAAGCTCAAACCTTCAAAGTGTCTGGCCAGCAGCAGGACATTAGCACTTCAGGGGAGGGGTGTGTGTGGCAGTGACATCACAAAGGCCTTTTGCAGGACCTCAGCCTATTGGTCAAAGGTGGTGGGGAGGTGGTGACCTCACAGAGAGATGCTGACATCACCCAGGCAGGATAGGGGCGCAGGGCCAGGGAAACCTCAGAGACCCCTGTGGCTTTGCTTCAGCAAGTTTCCTTCTCGAGGTCTCTCTTTGAGGACTGGGAGAGTATTAGGGTTCATGTACGTGCGTGCAAGGAGGAGCCTCTTTCGAGTTTTCTCCTTTACTTTTACTGATTTTACTAGAAAACAGACGTCCCTGTTTACAAGGTAAGAGCCTCTGAGAGGTTTGGAACCTGCTCAGTCTGATCCATATGGTGCCAGCTGAATTCTAGTATCTTGTCCCCTTATTGGTCCTTTGGGTCAGGTGTCAGCCAGGTTACCTGAGCTTCTTAACCCTTTACAGGTAAAAGGATTTTGGAGTCTCTGGCCAGGAGGGATTTTATAGTACTGTACACTGGAGGTCTGTTACCCTTCCCTTTATAGTTATGACAGGTAGTAACAGAAATTACCTGCACTTAATGCTTCTGAGGAACAGGCCCTTTGGCGTTTAACCCACTACACTTATCCCGCTGACAAATTAACATTTCATTTTTTTCCTGGCATAGAATTCTTTTAACAGACAGTATTAAACACCTCAACACCCACCTATTACCTATTTTGACCTGGGTGGTAAGGCAATATTCAGGGTTGTTTCTGTTAGGAGGAGAAACTGATGATGGAGTCAGGTATTTCTTTGATGCAATTCTGTTATTTACAATGAACGTACACAAAATTCTGTTTCCCTGAACAGAGTAGGAACCAAACAGGAGGATAGTTTCTTTGCTCACAGTACCAAGCCTCTTTCCAGCCAGCACTCTGCTCAAATGCTCTCTCTTAGCTTTTTCTCAAGGTAACACTTTCCTGGATGTCTCTGAGGCTTCCTTGATGCCTTTTTCATCAGCTTCTGTGGCGTTTCTGCTGCGTCTCTCTCTCTCTCTCTCTCACACACACACACACACACACACACACACATCAAAAAATATCCAGCCCCCTGTGTTTGCATTCAGACCCCCGGGAGCATTCAAATGGAAAGATAAAGAGAATCTAAAAATGTGCGCACAGATCCAACTGAGTACCCGGGCTTCAGAAAAATCTTTGTATACAGGAGCTAGATTAGAAGATGCAACAGAGAAGCTTGAACGAAGCAAATCCCTTGGGTTAGGCTTCATCTGTGGTCATATGATAAAGCTCTTTGGGAAGAAGGCTAAAGCCAAGTTTGCTGAGCATCATAAATGAATAGTGGATAAAAAGGGAAGCTACCTAATCAGTGGAAATTAGCAGTTATGGTTCCTCTTCTTAAGACTGGCAAGAGTCCCTCTTCTCTAGGCAGCTATCAGCCTGTATCTTTAACCAATCTAGGGTGACCAGATGTCCCAATTTTATAGGGACAGTCCCGATTTTTGGGTCTTTTTCTTATATAGGCATCTATTACCCCCCACTCCCGGTCCCGATTTTTCACATTTCCTGTCTGGTCACCCTAAACCAATCACCTGTACAAAATAATGGATAGAACAGTACAATCAAGGCCACTATGGTGGTTTCTAAATGAAGGGAAGATAGAACCTACCCAAAAGGCACACAGCAATTATGAATCTACTGATGGACTTCTATCAGCTTGTTATCAATGCACTCCAACAAAAGCCACCATAGTCATCAATAGGAATCTTTTTGGATCTCAGCATGGCACTTGAGACAGTCTGGCATGATCAGCTCTTAGTGAAACTCAGTGAGATGGAAATCTGTGGCAAAAAGTACCACTGGATAAGAGATTTCCTATGGTATTAGACAACAATAGTAAGACTAAATGCTATTTTTTTAAGACAAGGCCACTCAGAGTGGGAATTTCTCAAGGGCTCAGTTTTAAGTCCTCTCCTTTTCCAGTTATACTTTTCTGGACTACCAAGCCACTTGAAATCATCTGTATATACATTGTATTCCAACTGAATCCAGCAAAAACAGTCTACCTGCTTTGCCACAAATCATAAGAGGTTCAACTACTGTTCAAAATTGACACTGTGTGGAGAAGATATTGATGTTGAGAGGAATCGGTATATCTGGAGTGACCTGGGATACAGAACTAAGGTTTAGACCATAAAGTTAGAAAGATGGAAGCCAATGTATTTCCAGAACACACTGGGGTTCATGTGTTAGGACACTGAAAACAATATACTGCTCAATAGTTTGCCCAATACTTGAATATGCCTCACATATCTGGTCACATACTGCTTCCAGTAACCATGCCAAGATCAACATTGTGCAGTCACCTGTAGTTCACATGATAATTGGAGCTGTAAGATCCACTCCAACAGCAATTTGTGAACAATAGTCTGATGTTCAACCACAGAGGGACCATAGGAAAAAACAGCAACTGCAGTATGGAAATGGTCTCCATTCCCTACCTGAATGTCACCACTGTTAGGGTCTGTTCAGAAACTGGAAAACCAAATCAAGGTTGAAACATCACCTTGTTCTGACAGATGTGTAAAAGCTCCTGAAGAAATGGCAGATTTGATGATGTTAGGAGGGTAGAGTGCGTGAAGAAGCTTGTATGTCCAGTAATTCCTCCACATGAACCTATTTACTTTAGTAAATCTCTCTCCCTTTCTGAACTTTGAGGAACACAGAGGCTTGGCCACACTAAGGAAAATTGCAGAAAAGACCACCCAACAGCATTCTTGTGTACAAAGCAAACACATTCTTGTGTACACTTATGGTTCATCAGATAAATCCTTCAAGAATGGTGGTTATGATATCTTCATCTAGTGGCCTAAGGGAGAGTGTACAAGAAAGCTCATTAGCTCAGGCTATATTAGCTCAAATTACATTGCTGAAATGAAAGCTATTCTCACTGCACTGCAAGCAATAAACAGAGCAGAAATAAAGGTGGATGATGTGACGTTTGTTGACTCGCAGGATGTGATCCTCAGTTCTTTATGAAGAAACCAGAGGGCTATCATCAATGGAATCCATAAGGACACTCAGAGAGCGAGGCAATAAACTGACTTTTCAATGGATTCCATCACACATTAGTGTATATGACATGAGGTAGCTGATGATCTGGCCAAAGTTGGAAGATCAGAAACTTGGGTTGGAGTGACAATGGTTGAGGCAATTGACTGCCTATCAAGAAAAATATTAGCGGAAATAAATGGTCAAAAAGATAAAAGATCCTCTGATTCATCTCAAAGCAGCTCAGAAAATAACATCGACTCTTGTTAGAGGGCACCCTGCAGGAATGAAAATCAGCAGAGATGGGACCAAGATATATCCACTCTGCAAGATGTGTCGGGAACAGGCTTTAACACCTGCCCATGCTTCTGAATGTAATATTGTAAGGAAAGTGCTGCTCTTCCGATTTGACATCTTGGATCAAGCCCTGACAAAAGGACCCTGTAAGAATCGCCACATTCATTCTCAGACTTTATGGCTTGATAAGATTGTCATGGAACAAGTCAACACTACAACCACCCCTGGGGAAAATCCCTCAGACTGCTCAACTCCTACTCCAGCCAGGGGCAACAGAAGGTCCCTAAAAGTGAGAGGGGGGCACCAGTGTCCATACTGCCTCTTTGCCCCAAAATCCCATCCCCTGCTCACTCCTCTCCACCCCCTCCCTCCCATAGCTTGCCCTTACAGCTGGTAAAAAGTGGGAGGCCCCATCACTTTTAAAAGTGGCCCCTGCCCCCCACCTTCTGGCACCCCTGATTACAGCCTGGCATGTTGTGCCTATAGTTTTAGCTATCTATTTCACAATGGAGCTTAATTACTTTTTACATTTATTGTAAACACTATATCAATGAAGTTTCACCCAACCTTCTGTACTGCCCACTTTTGGAAGATAGGACCTATGCTAAGTGCCTTTTTGAACACCCAGCAAAAGAGAAGTTGTGATGCCACAACAGCCCTCCTGATGCTTTCTTTGCCCCGGAGATCCTGAAGTAGGGCCTGCTGGACCCTGGAGTAAATATGGTTCCTTGTTTTCTCTTCATTCTTCTAGTCTGAATGTGCTTAAATAAGCACCACTTTTGCCATTCTCCAAAGAGGGGTGCTGGACTTCTGCACAGGACTGCCCTCCTCGTAAAAAGATTCAGGGCCAAATTTTGGCTGGAGTAAATCAGCATCACTGCAATGAATGGATGAAGTCAACTGAGACAATGGAGGTCTGTTGATTTACACCAATAGTGAGTCTGAGTTCTTCTGTAAAAAGCTTTGAAATTAAGGATCATTACCAAGGCTAAGAATTCATGACCTAGCTTCTGATCTAGCTATCAATATACATACATGTAAGTCCTGTGGCCTGAAGCCTTAGAGAAAGTGAAGAGCTCTCTATTGTTACCTGCTGGTGAAATCGGAGAAGAGCAGCTCCAAGCTGCTTAAGAATTGCAGGTGGGGCAGGACTCCATTAGCAAGGGAGCTGTCTGCTGGCATCTGTTGGAGAGCAAGGGGAACTGACTAAATGGGCCATGCCTCATTTGCATTGGTGTTATGTGACATTTTGATGAGTTTTGTTTAGAATCATCATAGAATCATAGAATATCAGGGTTGGACTGCCCCACTCCCTGAGAATTTAGGCTGTAGCAGGCCAGTGGGCCTGCGCAAACAGGCAGCCAATCAGAAAAGAGCTTATTGTGAGCCAATCAGAGCCAGGCTCAGCCCTATAAAAAGGCTGCTCAGGGAGCGAGCAGTCAGTCTATCCCAGGCATTTGGTAGGGGAAGGTCTGTCTCCAGAGGTGGAAGACTAGCACCGTGGACAGCGCAGTGCTGGCCAGGCTCGGGGAGCAGAAAGGAGCTCTAGCCTGAGGCCTGCCAGGCCGCAGGCCCTGAAGGGAAGGGCCTAGCAGGTGCAAGGGGCCGTAGGGGAAGCGGCCAGACGAGGGGAGAGAAGGAGGACAGCGAGGCTGCTGCCAGAGGGTCCCTGGGCCGGGACCCAGAGTGGAGGGCAGGCCTGGATTCCCCCCCTTCCTCCCTTGCAGTACACCCAGCCATCGGCGGCAGCAGCCATCATAGACTATGCCAGATCCCTGACAAGAGGGTTTAGACTTTGGGGTGTATGGTTGGACATGGTGACTGGGGCGTAGAGAGACTGCTGATCAACCCCTTCCCCGCCCCCCGGAAGGGTGTGTGGATGGACTAAGGGGCACTGCCGGAGGGCAGTGGTCCAGAAGAGGGCACCAGCAAGCCAGAGAGCGACATGGGCTCAGATGCCAACCGAGGGTGAGACAACAGACAGGACACCACCAGGAGGGGGCGCTCCACTGGACAGAGCTAATTCCCAGAGGCAACTAGCAGGAGGCACCAGGTGGTGAGTCCCAACACCGTCACAAGCCAACAGTGGAGAGCTGATGGGGGCAGCTTCAAGGCCACAGATGGCGCACTGCCGCGGTGGTAGCTTCAAGGCAATGGACAGCACAGAGCGATGGTGGCAGCTCTGAGGTGATGGATGGTGCCAAGCAGCAGCTGGAGCAAAGCTGAGGAAGCAGCTACCTAACAGACTCTGGTGTGAGCTGCCCTACCCAGCAATTAAAGCTGAAATACTCCAGCTAGATTAGGGGATAGAGCTCCCAGAGCAGCACAGGCCTTGGATTTCTCCAGCCCAGGACATGGGTGGGAGTCTTCATGGAATCTCAGGGTTGGAAGGGTCCTCAGGAGGTCATCTAGTCCACTCCCCTGCTCAAAGAAAGACCAATTCCCAGACAAATTTTTGCCCCAGATCCCTAAATGGTCCCCTCAAGGATTGAACTCACAACCCTGGGTTTAGCAGGCCAATGCTCAAACCACTGAGCTATCCCTCCCATGTCTTTCCTCATAGAAGTGTTGATTTATTAATTACTGGTTTTTCCCAAATCTTTTTTTGGTTGCTCCCTCCCACCCCTTAATGAAGTTCTTACTTTTAAATCCCTGGATTCAGTGCTTGTGGGTGGGGAAGCACTGCCATCAAAGGCAACCAAGATGGTAGATATAGTTCCCTGGGTAGGGGCTTGAGCCAGCATTAATGAAGTCTTTAAGGAAACCCCTAGAAAATTGAACCCAGCTCTTTCTGCTATTGTCAAAGCCTGGCAGAATGGTCACATACAGTAACTGACAGTGATAAATAAGAGGACATGTGACCTGAGGAAGTAATGGACAAAGCGTCAGCCTCTCTGCACTTGTGCAGCAATCCAGACATTTAAAGAAACAACCACAAAATAAAAACTCTTCTTGAGCAAATAACATAGGAAAATGAGAAAAGCATCTCTTGTTGGCTCAGTGGGTGAAATATTGCTGATGCACAGCAGTTTGAGAGGTCGCCTCAGTAATTTCTCAGCTTTGGATTGCTCCACAGGAGATCCACTCGCAGCTACAAAATGTAATCAAAGCCCCCTGCCTCCTGAAATTGTGTGTTCCCAAATACTGCACGTAACAAACAATTTGCCACAAACACGATTTTATTGATTAGGCAGATTGGAGGCTTCTTATGTTGATGGAGTTAGTCAGAAAAGACTGCTCTACCTGGAGATGTTTCATATTTCAAATATTTAGATTTGTTTCTTTTAAAAGTTAAATGCAGATGGAAAAAAAGTAGAAACTAACACTCCTGAAAATTACTAGGCTGACAGCCTTGGAGAGGGAAGTCCTCTTGTTCAGTGGGTCTCAATTTTTCCCATATCAGGACTCCAAATTCATTTTATTCCCCATATTCTTCCTCCAGAATTCTTCTCCCATCTAGACAGGATCTAGCTGGGACTCTGCCATTTAGTGATATGGGAAGATCAGGATGGTCATGACACACCGACACCTGTTTGTATCACCTGGGTTGAGAACTACTAGTATAGCCACAGAACAGATATAGCGCAGGCATCAGCATGCAGGCTACCTCACAATGGCCTGCGAATGTGCCTTAACCTTGCCCTGCCTGGAGGGACCACCTCTGGGGAGGAGTAGGAAATTCATTCTCCATACCCATTCATTCTCTGGCTTCTGCATTTTCTGGGTGGTTAAAATCTGGTGCTTCTTTCTCGCAATTCTAATATTCTTAAATGAGACACACCACTGAACCTTCATTTAATCTCAGTGATTGTGAGGGAGGAAGGAGAAATCCCCCCCTCCCCTCTTTTTTTTTTTTTTTAATTAAATAGTCACAAGATGAGCTTGGGAAGGAAAATAAGCCTGGGGAAGGGTGCGGACGCCCCTACCACCTTCTTAATGTCTGCAGGAAGGGGGTGTTAATGAACGTTTCCTAGTACCCATAGAAGGGAAGTTAGTTTCCTGGTAAGGGGGAAGAGGGATAGCTCAGTGGTTTGAGCATTGACCTGCTAAACCGAGGGTTGTGAGCTCAATCCTTGAGAAGGCTGCTTAGGGATCTGGGGCAAAATCAGTACTTGGTCCTGCTAGTGAAGGCAGGACTCAATGACTTTTTGGAGTCCCTTCCAGCTCTATGAGATAGGGATATCTCCATATTTTTAAGGCAGACAGGGGAGTTTGAGAGGGAAAGCAAGAGATCTCGCTGCTGAACAGGCTACCAGCCTTCCCCAGTGTGACTCATGAGGGGGTAGGACTGACCTAGGCAAGCAGGCTTTAAAGCCAGAGGCAGAGCGTCCAGGGGAGCGGAGTGGACAGGGGGCTGCAGACAAGGGAGTTTGACAGAGGGAGGCCTACGATGATTAGGAAGACCCGCAACACCTGTGCCAGCACTGCTTCTGTCTCCTCCACCTGCGCCTGTAGCCAGACAGAGTGCCTGAGCATGGATGCTTCCACCCAGATCCTGGTGTCATTTTGCAGGGACTGTGACTTGCAATTCCCACTTACTGATACCCAGGCTGGGGGAACCATCCAATGTGAAAGGTGCCTGCTGGTGGAATCTCTCAGGCAGCAGGTGGGAGAGCTACAGGAGGAGGTGGCTAGGTTGAGGAGCATCCGAATCCACGAGTAATTCCTGGACAGTCTCCATGTGGAGATAGCTGAGGTAGCTGTCCCAGTACACAGGACTGCTGATACACCACTGGTGGAGGAGGGGATGGCTCAGGGTGGACACTGGCAGCTGGTTACTTCTGGCAGCAGGCAGTGCTCCACCCCTGCTCCAAACCATCCCACCATGGTAAGAGGTAACCATTATACTCTTCTTGATACAGGAGAGAAAGAATCACCCCCTATAGCAGAGGAGGAGAAGCCTCATACCCCTAAGGCTGGGAAGTCTGCTGCAACCACTGCAGGTAGGAAACGTAGGGTAGTGGTGGTCGGAGACTCTCTTCTGAGGGGGACGGAGGCGCCCATCTGTTGCCCTGACATTTAATTTCGGGAGGTATGCTGCCTGCCGGGGGTCCATATCTGAGACGTTACAGAGGCATTGTTGAGGATTATCCAGCCCTCTGACTACTACCCCATGCTACTTATCCATGTGGGCACAAATGATACTGCGAGGTGTGACACTGAGCAGATCAAGAGTGACTACAGGGCTCTGGGAGTATGGGTGAAGGAGTTTGGAGCGCAGGTGGAATTCTCTTCCATCCTTCCTGTCAATGGTAGGGGCCCGGGCAGAGACAGGTGCATCGTGGAGGTGAATGCCTGGCTGCGAAGATGGTGTCGCCAAGAGGGCTTTGGCTTCCTCAACTACGGGATGCTATTACAGGAAGGACTGCTAGGCAGAGATGGCATTCACCTTTCGAGGAGGGGAAAGACCCTATTTGGACACAGACTGGCTAACCTAGTGAGGAGGGCTTTAAACTAGGTTTGACAGGGACAGGTGAGCAAAGCCCACAGGTAAGTGGAGAACATGGAGACCTGGGAGATGGGTCAGAAATAGGAGGGAGTGTGCGCTATAATGGCAGAGAGAAAGGAGAGTCAGGGCAAAAGTGGGAGGCAAGATCAAATCAGGATCTTAGAAGCCTATATACAAATGCGAGAAGTATGGGGAATAAGCAGGAAGAGCTGGAAGTGCTAATAAATAAATACAACTATGACATTGTTGGCATCACCGAAACTTGCTGGGATAATACACATGATTGGAATATTGGTGTGGATGGGTACAGCTTGCTCAGGAAGGATAGACAGGGGGAAAAGGGAGGAGGTGTTGCCTTGTATATTAAAAATGTACACACTTGGACTGAGGTGGAGATGGACATAGGAGACGGAAGTGTTGAGAGTCTCTGGGTTAGGCTAAAAGGGGTAAAAAGCAGGGGTGATGTCATGCTAGGAGTCTACTACAGGCCACCTAACCAGGTGGAAGAGATGGATGAGGCTTTTTTTAAACAACTAACAAAATCATCCAAAGCCCAAGATCTGGTGGTGATGGGGATATATGTTGGGAAAATAACACAGCGGGGCAAAAGACTATCCAATAAGTTCTTGGACTGCGTTGCAGACAACTTTTTATTTCAGAAGGTTGAAAAAGCTACTGGGGGGAAGCTGTTCTAGATTTGATTTTAACAAATAGGGAGGAACTCGTTGAGAATTTGAAAGTGGAAGGTAGCTTGGGTGAAAGTGATCATGAAATCATAGAGTTCACAATTCTAAGGAAGGGTAGAAGGGAATACAGCAAAATAGAGACAATGAATTTCAGGAAGGCAGATTTTGGTAAGCTCAGAGAGCTGATAGGTAAGGTCCCATGGGAATCAAGACTGAAGGGAAAAACGACTGAGGAGAGTTGGCAGTTTTTCAAAGGGACACTATTAAGGGCCCAAAAGCAAGCTATTCTGCTGGGTAGGAAAGATAGAAAATGTGGCAAAAGACCACCTTGGCTTAACCACAAGATCTTGCATGATCTAAAAAATAAGAAGGAGTCATATAAAAAATGGAAACCAGGACAAATTACAAAGGATGAATATAGGCAAACAGCACAGGAATTCAAGGGCAAGATTAGAAAGGCAAAGGCACAAAATGAGCTCCAACTAGCTATGGGAATAAAGGGAAACAAGAAGACTTTTTATCAATACATTAGAAGCAAGAGGAAGACCAAACACAGGGTAGGCCCACTGCTCAGTGAGGAGGGAGAAACAGTAACAGGAAACTTGGAAATGGCAGAGATGCTTAATGACTTTTTTATTTCGTTCTTCACCGAGAAGTCTGAAGGAATGCCTAACATAGTGAATGCTAATGGGAAGGGGGTAGGTTTAGAAGAGGAAAATAAAAAAGAACAAGTTAAAAATCTCTTAGAAAAGTTAGATGCCTGTAAGTCACCAGAGCCTGATGAAATGCATTCTAGAATACTCAAGGGGCTAACAGAGGAGGTATCTGAGCCTCTAGCTATTATCTTTGGAAAATCATGGGAGACAGGAGAGATTCTAGAAGACTGGAAAAGGGAAACATAGTGCCCATCTACAGAAAGGGAAATAAAACCAACCCAGGAAACTACAGAGCAGTTAGTTTAACTTCCGTGCCAGGGAAGATAATGGAAGAAGTGGGCTGTAGTCCACGAAAGCTTATGCTCTAATAAATTTGTTAGTCTCTAAGGTGCCACAAGTACTCCTGTTCTTCTTTTTGCGGATACAGACTAACACGGCTGTTACTCTGAAACTTGTCAAGTAATTAAGGAAATCATCTGCAAACACTTGGAAGGTGGTAAGATGATAGAGAATAGCCAGCATGGATTTGTAAAGAACAAATCATGTCAAACTAATCTGATAGCTATCTTTGATAGGATAACGAGTCTTGTGGATAAGGGAGAAGTGGTGGATGTGGTATACCTAGACTTTAGTAGGGCATTTGATACGGTCTCGCATGATATTCTTATCGATAAACTAGGCAAATACAATTTAGATGGGGCTACTATAAGGTGGGTGCATAACTGGCTGGATAACCGTACTCAGAGTAGTTATTACTGGTTCCCAATCCTGCTGGAAAGGTATAATGAGTGGGGTTCCGCAGGGATCTGTTTTGGGACCGGCTCAGTTCAATATCTTCATCAACGACTTAGATATTGGCATAGAAAGTACGCTTATTAAGTTTGCAGATGATACCAAACTGGGAGGGATTGCAACTGCTTTGGAGGATAGGGTCAAAATTCAAAATGATCTGGACAAATTGGAGAAATGGTCTGAGGTAAACAGGATGAAGTTTAATAAAGACAAATGCAAAGTGCTCCACTTAGGAAGGAACAATCAGTTTCACATATACAGAATGGGAAGAGACTGTCTAGGAAGGAGTATGGCAGAAAGGGATCTAGGGGTTATACTGGACCACAAGCTAAATATGAATCAACAGTGTGATGCTGTTGCAAAAAAAAGCAAACATGATTCTGGGATGTATTAATAGGTGTGTTGTGAGCAAGACACGAGAAGTCATTTTCTGCTCTACTCTGCGCTGGTTAGGCCTCAGCTGGAGTACTGTGTCCAGTTTGGGGCACCGCATTTCAAGAAAGATGTGGAGAAATTGGAGAGGGTCCAGAGAAGAGCAACAAGAATGATTAAAGGTCTAGAGAACATGACCTATAAAGGAAGGCTGAAAGAATTGGGTTTGTTTAGTTTGGAAAAGAGAAGACTGAGAGGGGACATGATAGCAGTTTTCAAGTATCTAAAAAGGTGTCATGAGGAGGTGGGAGAAAACTTGTTCATCTTAGCCTATAAGGATAGAACAAGAAGCAATGGACTTAAACTGCAGCAAGGGAGGTTTAGGTTGGACATTAGGAAAAAGTTCCTAAGTGTCAGGGTGGTTAAACATTGGAATAAACTGCCTAGGGAGGTTGTGGAATCTCCATCTCTGGAGATATTTAAGAGTAAGTTAGATAAATGTCTATCAGGGATGGTCTAGACAGTATTTGGTCCTGCCATGAGGGCAGGGGACTAGACTCGATGACCTCTTGAGGTCCCTTCCAGTCTTAGAGTCTATAAATCTATGAAATTTTTAGGCCAATCTGACTTTTTTTTGTGTGGATTCTAGGAGCAGGGATCAGAGGTGAAATTGAGCTTATAATGGAAACAGTTACACTATTAAAGGAAACATTGTGATCATCAGCTGTGACTTCCTGAATAATACAGGCCACAGAATTTCATCCAGTGATTCTTGCATAATAATACCTTTTTGATAGGTGCCAAATGGCTTTCCATTGCTGGTGATCACTACAGAAATGCCTCTATCATGTAAAGACCATACTTTAAACCAGGTCATTAAGAGAACACCCTTTACCTCAAGTTTCTCTATTAAATGCATATCGCATTTATAAAACATATCTAATTGCTCTGATGGGCTGCTGAGCACCTGGCCAAATTCTGTGAAGGTTGTTGTTAAGCATAGGGTGGTAGGTGATTTTCAATTATTAATAAGAGCTGCATTGGTAATGTCAAATGTGTTTATTACCACATACTGTATGGAGTCTAGCAACATTTTCTTTATATCTTCTGCCTGCTTTCATTAAGGTTTGAATAACAGGAGATAAGGGAATATTTGTTCCAGGTACCAATATAAAATCTTTCTCCAATATGGGATGGACTGGTACCAAAACTGGGCATTAAGGTTGCAAAGACACTTGTGAAAAGTTATTAAAAGATTTGCACTCAATTCTGTTTGAAAATTTTGCCTTCTCTTCTCCATGCAGGGCAAGAGCTTCTGAAATTTCAGCAACGCATTTCAGCAATCTGAAGAAACAACAGCCCATAGAGAGAAATCTACTTAACTTCATCAGATTAGCTGGGTCAAGTTTGCGCTATGTTTCTGCAAGGTTGGTGACTGTCCCTGCTGATAAATATAACATGGCCCAATAATGTCACACATTGTAACAGCAGTTGACAATTTTCTGGTTTAATTTTAAATCCTGCAGTGCTGTGCCTGGTAAGTACATCCTGCAGCCTCCTCCCCTCATATCCCCTATGTGTTTCATGCTGTCTAGCACAGTCAGGCAGCCAAGAGTATCTTCCTCATGAGTATGCTGTAGGAACTTGAGCGAGACCAAGGATATAAAGTTTAAACCAGGACTCTCTTTATTAGTTATATGACACTATGGCACCTACAGACTCTGAGGATGCAGATCAAGTGAGAGACCCCTGACAAGGAGGGATCCCACTGGTGATTATGCTTGACTAATTTTAAAGAGACAGTGCCACAATGTATTACCATGTGCTCATCTCAAGAACTACAAGGTCCTCCAGAAAGACTGAGCCAATATCCAACTAGAAACCAGCTAGAAAAATCAACTCCCTTATTAAGAGAATGTACCGGGGAACTATAATATCAACCATGATAGTATAAAATGTAAAAAGATCTTCTTGTCAATATACTAATTTCTCACCTTCATGCAGGTGAATAATCATACCTGCCAGTACTCACCAGGCAGGCAAGAGTTAATTTTAAAGGGGAAAAAAAAAGCTGGTGGGACAGACCCAAAAGTGGGTTTAACTGATTTGGGGACTATTTCTCTACTGCTTAAAAGTGGTGTATAACAGCAGAAAATCAGTCCTAATTCTAAATGGAGTCTTAGCAGGTGTGATTTATACCTTCTTCTGGAACCACATCATATATAATGAATAGGTCAGTCTGGGAGTCTCCATTAATGTATTGCTTGACTCATACCCATGTATCAACATGTAACTTGCGGACACCTCTGTACATATTACCCATCAAATTCACAAGCAATGTGCACAGAAAAGTAAAAACCCCCTTACACTAACTTGGAATCCATTTAGATATATTTGCATCTATTCTATGATGTGTACAAGAGAGCCGGTCAGAAAATGATGCTCTTCTCCATGGAAAAATTGGACTTTATAGAGAAAAACCAAAACATCAATTAGGAAATATCACAGTGCATCATGGGAGCTGTAGTTCAGGTGCCCAAAGGGCACATTCTCCTGTATGGGCCGGTTCCCTGGCTGGACTGCATCTTCCATGATACAC
Organism: Malaclemys terrapin pileata; assembly: GCF_027887155.1. Lineage (NCBI taxonomy): Eukaryota > Metazoa > Chordata > Testudines > Emydidae > Malaclemys > Malaclemys terrapin. The sequence goes on along the minus strand of NC_071507.1, from coordinate 19,374,993 downwards.
CAGTGTTCCCTGTTGCTGAGCCACTGCAGTGCTTCAAGGGAAATGTAGTCCTGCCTGGAAACCCAGCCCATAGAGCAGAATGGGGGCATGAGGCACCTGAACTATAGATCCCCCAGGGCACCACGAAGGCATTTCCAAGTAGAGATTTTTAAGTTTTAGAGAGTTCAATTTTTCTCAATGAAAAAAATCTACAGAAAGGAGACAGCAAAAAATTCTGGTTTGTTAAAAAAACGATTTTTCTTTAAAAAGCAGTTCTGAGGGGAAAATTTTCAACCAGCCTAAGTTGGTGTCACTTTCACACAAAGAAGAGTCTAGTGCCTTAATCCTGCAACTAGCTCTTCTGTTTGCTGAGTGGGGAATAAAGACAGATTATTAAAATAAAGAACAGACTCTGCCTTGCATGAACAAATATGATCCTTTTTACCATTACATCCACCTCTACTTGTCTATATTGTAATTGGCTTCCCTTCCCCCACTGGCTGGGTTGAAGGAGGGTGTAGTTTGAGAGAGAGGCTGGGGGAATGGGAATTGAAACAAGATATTCTTATGGTGGGTGCCACTACCTGTTGCCAGTTCTGAGGGAGGCAGAAGCTGCTGTGGGGGATTCTGGATGCATTAAAGTATGTTGGATTTTTGAACATTAGGTTTCGAAGGATTGTATTTTTATTGATAAATGTTGATAAATGTCAATTTCACTGTACACACAAGAATCAATGAAAAAATATTTCTATCAATAATTGAAATTTACAGATAGGCAAAGAAAGAAAAATGTGATTTAAGAACTTCTTAGAGTTTGATTTAAGGCTATTTACTTTGTATCTTTTGACAATTTATGTTTTAACAGGTAAAAAGATTTAACTTTTTGAATCTCAGTGTCTACTGTAATGAAATACTGATTGTCTTACCCCACCACTCTCTAACCCTTCCCCATAATTTCCCGCAACTGTGTAATTTTAAATAGATTTTTTTTAAATAAAAGAAGTGCATAAACCCCATAACTTTGCACGTCTATGAAATTTCTATCAAGAAAAGTCAAAACAAAGATAAAATAAACATTAATTTTATCCATGGAAGGAATTTTAAAAATAAACATTGAATTCTGCCAAGCTTCAATTACATTCAATTACATGGTCTCACCTCATTCCTTAGGATACCCCTGATGTTATAATATCATTCTTCAGCTGTCACAATTTATCATAAGCTTAGGCTCCAATCTTGCAACAGGAACAGAACAGTGACTCCAGTACTAGGGTGACCAGACATCCTGATAAAATCGGGACTGTCCCGATATGGAGCAGTTTGTCCCACAACATGACCAAAGTATGGCTGGGATGCCATTTGTCCCGATATTTTGTTTCGGGTGCTTCCCCCCCCACTTTCTTTTTCCTTTTTGCGGAAGTGACAGGCAGGGGGAGCGCCTTTTGAATTGTTACACTCAGGGCCGGCTCCAGCATTTCTGCCGCCTCAAGCAAAAAAAAAAAAAAAAAAAAAAAAAAGTCGTGATCGGCGGCGGCAATTAGGGAAAAAAAAAACGCGATTGGCAGCAGCAGTTCAGCGGCAGGTCCTTCGCTCCCAGAGGGAGTGAGGGACCTGCCGCCCCCGATTGCCGCCCCTCTCCAAAGTGCTGCCGAGACCCGGACGTGCCAGGTGAGTGTAACCAGGGCCGGCTCCAGGCACCAGCTTAACAACCAGGTGCCGCCCCTCTCCCTTGGCCGCCCCAAGCACCTGCTTGTTAAGCTGGTGCCTGGAGCCGGCCCTGGTTACACTCACCTGGCACGTCCGGGTCTCGGCAGCACTTTGGCGGCGGGTCCTTCAGTCGCTGACGGTCTTCGGCGGTGGGTACTTCTTTCTTTGGCGGCAAGGTTTATTACCCACCGCTGAAATGCCGCCGAAGACCATCAGCGACTGAAGGACCCGCTGCCGAAGTCTCAGACAGGTGAGTGTAACAATTGCAAAGGTGCTCCCCCTGCGGCGGTCCCAATATTTTCGAGATATCATCTGGTCACCCTACTCCAGTACTGGTCTACTGGCATAAAGTCAGGTACAGGTCTATGACTCAAGAGGTGAATATAGCTGAACTGCTTAGTAATATCAACCATAATATAATTAAATGTAACATCCTGCGCGGGAGAGGGGATGCCAAAGAAGCCCACCACAGTAGCATTTAACTTTAGAAAGGGGAACTACACAAAAATGATCAAGCTAGTTAAATGGAAATGAAAAGATACAGTCACAAAAGTAAAATGTCTGCAAGCTGCATGGAAACTTTTTAAAAAACACCATAATAGAGGCTCAAATTAAATGTACACCCCAAATTAAAAAACATAGTAAGAGAAACAAAAACGTGCCACCATGTCTAAAGAACAAAGTAAAAGAAGTGGTTAGTGGGGAAAAAAGGCATCCTTTAAAAATTGGAAGTTAAATCCTACTGAGGAAAATAGAAAGAAGTATACACTCTGGCAAGTCAAGTGTAAAAGTATAATTAGGCGGGCCAAAAAAGAATATGAAGAGCAATTAGCCAAAGACTCAAAAATTAACACCAATTTTTTTTTAAAAAGTAAATCAGAAGCAGGAAGCCTGCCATACAATCAGTGGGGCCACTGGACAGTTGATATAAGCCATTCTTTTTACGTGACAAATCTGAGGAACTGTCCCAGATTTAAGTGTCAATAGTGGAAGTTTTGGAACAAATTGATAAATTAAACAGTAATAAGTCACCAAGACCAGATGGCATTCACCCAAGAGTTCTGAAGGAACTCAGATGTGAAATTGCACAACTACTAACTGTAGTTTGTAACCTATCATTTAAATCAGCTTCTGTACAAGATGACTGAAAGATAGCTAATGTGATGCCAATTTTTTAAAAAGGCTCCAGAGGCGATCCTGGCAATTACAGGCCGGTAAGCCTGACTTCAGTGTCAGGCAAATTCATTCAAACTATAATAAAGAACAGAATTATGAGACACATAGATGAACACGATTTGTTAGGGAATATCAACACTGCTTTTGTAAAGGTAAATCATGCCTCGCCAATCTATTAGAATTCTTTGAGGGGGTCAAACACATGTGGACAAGGGTGATCCAGTGGATATAGTGTACTTAGATTTTCAGAAAGCCTTTGACACAGTCCCTCACCAAAGGTTCTTAAGAAAAGTAAGGAGTCATCGAAGGGAAAGTCCTCTTATAGATCGATAACTGGTTAAAAGATAGGAAAGAAAGGATAGGAATAAATGGTTCCTTTTCAGAAAGGAGAGAGGTAAACAGTTGTGTCCCCCAGGGATCTGTACTGGGACCAATACTGTTTAACATATTCATAAATGATCTGGAGAAGGGGGTAAACAGTGAGGTGGCAAAATTTACAGATGTTACAAAATTACTCAAGATAGTTAAGTCTGAAGCAGACTGAGAAGAGTTACAATGGAGCCTCACATAACTGGGTGACTGGGTGACAAAATGGCAGATGAAATTCAATGTCGATAAATGCAAAGTAATGCACATTGGAAAACAATCTCAACTATACATACAAAATGACGAGTGGTAACATGTAACAGATCATTTAGATCCCAAGAAAGATCTTGGAGCCATAGTGGATAGTTCTCTGAAAACATCCGCTCCATGTGCAGCAGCAGTCAAAAAAAGCTAACAGTATGTTAGGAACCATTAGGAAAGGGACAGATAAGAAGCTAGTAAATATCATAATTAAGGCTACATTTTAGTCACAGGTATTTTTAGTAAAAGTCATGAACAGGTCCTGGGCAGTAAACAAACATTCACATCCTGTGACCTGTCCATGATTTTTACTATATACTTCTAATTAAAACTTGGGCTAGGAGACCGCTGGTGCTGTGGGGGGGCTAACCGGGAGCTCTGCTGGTGCTGGGAGGGGGGCCAGGTGGTAGTGTGCGGCCTGGGACCCCTGCTGGTCCGGGGGGAAGAAGCGGGAGGGTTGGTGGGGCTAGCAGGCTCCCTACCCAGCTCCGACCGGCATGTCCCTGCAGCTCCAGGGGGACTCCACACACCAATGGGAGCTGCGGGGGCGGCACCTGCGGGTGCAGGTAGTGCATGGAGTCCCCCTGGCTGCTCAGCGTAGGAGCTTCAGGGACATGCCGGTGGGAGGTGGGGAGCTCCACCCCCCAGGTAAGCACTGCCCCCAGAGCCCAAACCACTGTCCCAGCCCTGAGCTCCCTCCCACTCCCCGAAACTGCTACTGCTGGCCCAGGGGTTTCCCGGCTTGGGCAGCCACTGAGCCAGCACCAGCCACTGCAGAAGTCACAGCAGTCACAGAAAGTCCTAGAATCTGTGACTTCCATGACAGACATGCAGCCTTAATCATAATGCCATTATATAAATCCATGGTACACTCACATCTTGAATACTGTATGCAGTTCTGATCATCCCATCTAAAAAAAAGGATACATTAGAATTGGAAAAGATACAGAGAAGGACAACAAAAAAGATTGAGGGTATGGAACAGCTTCCGTATAAGGAGAGATTTAAAAGACTGGAACTTTTCAGGTTGGAAAAGCGACTACTAAAAGGGGATATGCTAGAGGTCTATAAAATCATGAATGTTGTGGAGAAAGTAACTGTTATTTATTCCTTCGCATACCACAGGAACCAATGAAAGGAATAGGCAGCAGGTTAAACAAACAAAAGGAAGTACTTCTTCACACAACACACAGTCGGCCTGTGGAACTCATTGCCAGAGGATGCTGTGAAGGCCAAAACTATAGTGGGGTTCAAAATAGAAATTGATAAGTTCATGGAGGGTAGGTCCATCAATGGATTAGCCAACAAGGTCAGGGATGCAAGTCCATGCTCTGGGTGTCCCTGGCCTCTGATTGCAGGAAGTTGGGCATGGATGACAGGGGATGGATCACTCAATGATGGCCCTCTGGGCACCTGGCATTGGCCACTGTTGGAAGACTGGATACTGGGCTAGATGGATCATTGGTCTGATCAAGTATGGCAATTCTTATATTCTTATGACAAGAGACAGTGGATGAATGAAACAGATAAATGAGAATAGGAGGGGGGAAGATGAGGTAACAATAAAAGAGCCATGTTTTTGCCTAAGAAACAGTAGTCTTTATTTTGTATTATAGTTAAGAATCTGCCTGTATTTCCCTCAAATAAACACTTACATTTTTTCCAAATCAAAGTCAATCAGTTTTTATAGCAAATGGAGTAATTGCCTCAGACATATAGTTCCCACTATATCATCTTACCATTAAAAAGTGTCCAATGTACTTCAATAATTACCTCCAAAAACAGGCATTGAACTCAGCCAGAATCCTAACAGTTTACAAGGCTTTTCCTTGAAGTACTGATTTGCAGTGGCGCTGGAACGCTTTTTATAGCGGGGGTGCTGAAAGCCAGCAAAACTATCCCCTAACTTTTTACCTCATTCCCCTCCCCCCACCCCTTCCAGAGCTGAGGCTGGGAGCAGGGCCGTGTCTCCAGGAGAGGGGGACAAGGACAGGGATAAGGGGGCCAAGGCTGGGGGGCAGGCACGGGCCAGTAGTGGAGCCCCACGTGGGACTGGCAGCTGAGACCCCGCGTGTGAGGCCAGGAGTGGGGCCGGCAGCCGGGACCTCCAGGCACGGGGCCAGCAGCCGTGATGCAGGTCCCCATGTATATGGTCAGAAGCAGGGCCAGCCGCTGGAACCCCGCGCAGAGCAGGGCCGGCCGCTGGGATCCTGGGTGTGCAGCTGGGACCCTGCATAAAATCTGGGGGTGCTACAGCACCCCCCGCACCCCTACTTCCCAGGCCTATGCTGATTTCTCCTTCCTTGTAATATTTTTAAATGCCAAAATTCTCTACCATGCTGTACTGAGAGCAGGATGTCAACATTTGAAAATTTGGCAGCTTTAAGTCCTATTCATCATCTTTATTCCCATTTGGAGTGAATTACAATATATTATTCTGATCATTGATTGTACAATATACTTAGAGAATCTCTTATCCTTTAAAAATATTGCTAAGCCTCTTGAGGATATCCTTTATGTTATTAATATACTAAATTACTTCATTAAAACAGAGCTCTAGTTCCCTAGAAAATACTGCCCATTTCTTCCACTATTATTTTGCTAAATTCATATTTATAGCAGTTCTCATTAAATATCCCTATACAAATTCAAGCTGAATAGGTTGTTTTTCATAACATGTTCATGTCTCTCATCTTTATACTCTGACTGCATAGTCAGGCTCTCTTTCCTTTGTTAATGGGGTGGAAATGAAATTAACTTGACCCATACACATGGTTTCAAAGCTATCAACAACCTCAGCCTGTAAGTTGATATGTAAGTTGGTATGACACCACTGAGGTCAATGAAACAACCCTAATTACACCAGCTAAGGACTGGCACACGGTTTGCTGAGGTTACAGAGAGTTCTCAATCATATCAAAAGTTCCTTTCTACTGGCTTTTTAGTTTTGTTTCCAAATTGTTGTTACTAAACACCCCACAGTCACCCTTCAATGTGAAAGACGCTGTCTTTCATCTTCTATAAGAACTTTAATAAATACACTGCTACATACCCAGTAAGAAACAGTCTTTAATCATTTACAATCTTATTTCTTTTGGATAGTAGAATAAATCTAATCATAAATATGATTGTACCAGCAGGAAAAAAGAAGTATAATCTCTTCTGACAGGATAATATAAATGTCATGAGTACACACATTCATTTCCCCCCGCAGGATTCTTTCACAAAGACCCCAGTTCAGCAAAGCCCTGAAGTATATATTTGAGCATGTGAATTAATCTCACTGATTTCATTGGGACTACTCATGTGGTTATGCATATATTTAAGTACTTTGCTGGATCAGGGCCTTAGGGAAAAGCAACGGCCGTCTGTCTAGTGACCCAACCCAGGTGTCAAGGTCTAATATTGTGGGCAGCCTATTAGCAAGGACTATGGTTCATCGGTATTAGGGACACACTATATGTTTAGACACAATAATTGTACATCATCGATTCCCAGACTAACTAGCATCCATCTGTGATCTGGTTCCTTGAAAACATACAAATAATTTTCTATTTATTAGTACAGTTCCCCCTCTTTCAGCCTAATTCTGCCCACAGAGATCATGCACAAATCCCACTGAACTTTCTTCCACAGGGTTTTGGCTATGCAGAGTGGTACGTTGTACCCAAACCACCTCAGCTGTGGTGAAACTCAGAATCAGATCCTAATCTAGACACAAGCAGCAGCTCAGGCCCATAACGAGTGCAGGTAACAAACATGGGCTTTGTCTCTGCACTTAAGGCTGTAGTATAGTCACAAGAGAAAGGTAGGGATGGCAAGAAAGAGAATAATTTCCAGTGGGCATCAAGTGTGTTTTTAGTGTTCCATTCATTAGTCAGTAGATTCTTTGACTGAGTGCACATTAGTGAGTTGTCAGTGCACATTGAAAACGTCCCTGCATAACATGCATTGCAGTGCACTTAATCCCCCTGCATCATGCTGGCGATGGTGCAAGGGATTTCTGCGGGGATGGGGGAAGGAATCTTCACTCACCACCAGGCCAAACAGCTGCTGCATAGCCACTTGCGCAATCTTGAAGTTGCCACCGCCCTTGTGCTGCCACACCCATGTTGTACAGGCTGGAGGGTCTATATAGCAGTGGACCCGCTACACCTGATAAGATCCTTTCCTATCTGCCATCCAGTCCCCAAGTTCTGCTGAACTGGGATGCAAAGGAGGCCCCCATGGAATTGGTCTTCACATGATGCAGAAAGTGCAGGATCCCTATGCACGGTCCCCAGATCTACTCCCTGTCTATCAGAAACCACCTGACTCCACCCAGTTCTCCTACCTCAGGGGCCTTCCAGGGCCAGCTGACATCTGTCCAGTTTGCATTTTTAATGAAGCTATGTGAATAGAGCCAAGCAATTTTTTGTTCTGTGAATAATAAATTTACCAAAAGCTTCATTGAGGGGAGGGAGGAGAAGGGGCATCAAAACTATTCGGAAATTCAAGTCAATTCAGTGAATAGTTTCAGAGGGGGGAAAAAAAACCCCTGAACAACAACAAATGAGAAATGTGAAACTATTTCAGAGATGTCAATTCAAACAGACATTCAGAACATTTGGTTTGACCCTAACAAAAAAGTTCAGTTTCTGTTTGATATGAACTATTTTTTTAAACTTTTCAATTTAGCCACCAAGCCAAAATAGTAATCATTTACTCAGATCTATGTGTGAAACTCAGCAATTTGTTGACTAGGTGCAAACCACATCTTTGACTGCTCCACAAAGATTCCCACACCCCTGAGTTTCAAGTTCCAAAAGACCTCAAAACGTAAAGCCAAACTCGGCTAAAGCAACTGCATCTATGATGAGATAACTGGCTCTGTGGATATAGGAAAAGTGGTGGATGTGATATATCTTGACTTTCACAAAGCTTTTGATATGGTCTCCCACAGTATTCTTGCCAGCAAGTTAAAAAAGTATGGCTTGGATGAATGGACTATAAGGTGGATAGAAAGCTGGCTAGATTGTCGGGCTCAACAGGTCGTGATCAATGGCTCGATGTCTAGTTGGCAGCTGGTATCAAGCGGAGTGCCCCAGGGGTCAGTTCTGGGGCTGGTTTTGTTCAACATCTTTATTAATGATCTGGATGATGGGATGAATTGCACCCTCAGCAAGTTTGCAGATGACACTAAGCTGGGGGGGAGATGTAGTACACTGGAGGGTAGGGATAGGGTCCAGAGTGACCTAGACAAATTGAAGGATTGGGCCAAAAGAAATCTGATGAGGTTAAATAAGGACAAGTGCAAAGTCCTGCACATAGGAAGGAAGAATCCCATGCACTGCTTCAGGCTGGGGACCGACTGGCTAAGCAGCAGTTTTGCAGAAAAGGACCTGGGGATTACAGTGGATAAGAAGCTGGATATGAGTCAACAGTGTGCCCTTGTTGCCAAGAAGCCCAACGGCATATTGGGCTGTATTAGTAGGAGCATTGCCAGCAGATCGAGGGAAGTAATTATTCCCCTCTATTCGGCCCTGGTGAGGCCACACTTGGAGTATTGCGTCCAGTTTTGGTCCACCCCACTACAGAAGGGATGTGGACAAATTGGAGAGAGTCCAGCGGAGGGCAACAAAAATGATTAGGGGACTGGGGCACATGGCTTATGAGGAGAGGCTGAGGAAACTGGGGTTATTTAGTCTGTAGAAGAGAAGAGTGATGGGGGATTTGATAGCTGCTTTCAACTACCTGAAGGAGAGTTCCAAAGAGAATGGAGTTCAGCTGTTCTCCGTGGTGGCAGATGACAGAACAAGGAGCAATGGTCTCAAGTTGCAGTGTGGGAGGTCTAGGTTGGATATTAGGAAACACTATTTCACTAGGAGGGTGGTGAAGCACTGGAATGGGTTACCTAGGGAGGTGGTGGAATCTCCATCCTTAGAGGTTTTTAAGGCCCAGCTTGACAAAGCCTTGGCTGGGATGATTTAGTTGGTGTTGGTCCTGCTTTGAGCAGGGGATTGGACTAGATGACCTCCTGAGGTCTCTTCCAACCCTAATATCCTATGATTCTATGATCTTAATTTGCATTGAAAGTGAAACTGTGAATTTCAGACGGTTTGGAAATTAAAACCATAAATCAACCCAGGTTTGCCTGAACCTAGGACCTCTTTCATTCTAAGCTGAACCCAAGTTCACTCAAATTACCTTTTCAGTGCACATGGGCTGAGTTTTTAATAAAGGCCTGAGAGCAGACATTGATAACTATGGATGCTAATATCAATACATCTGGAAGCGAAGTTAAAATGGGTAGAGATGTGACTGGCATGATGATTTATGAGACTCATTATGAGTCAGGACTCCGCATGTGCCCTTTATGTTTGCTCTGTATTTATCCACACTACCAACCGGTATGGGTGAATACACAGCCCACGTACTTCTGTTCTGAACTAATGGAGGGAGTATTTATTAGACAGCTTTTAAAGATCAGCAACAGCACACAAGCCCGTGTTTCACAGACAGCAGTGGCAGCTGTCGTAAGTAGTAGAGAATCAGCCTTCACACGTTCAGTGAAGTGTAAAATGGCAGCATAGTCTGCTGTTTCCAGCTGTGGTGACTGCCTGACAAATCATAACGCAAGAGACTGGCCTTTTAGTGGACTAAAAGAAAAGAAATGGCTAAGATTCAAACTGCTGGCTACCTGCTGGAACCCCCTAGCACTAAATGGCTACACTGACAGACCAGTCGTGATTTCCTTCTTTGTTCTATTCAAAGAACAATTGATTTCTAGCGTATATCATTAAAAGAAGCTCTTAAGATTTCACTTTCCATTACAGACATATCATTAGTGGAGCATCTCCTATTCAATAATGCAATCTACTGGTGGCAACAAAATAGCCACTGAGACATAGTTTCTTTGTCTAAAAAAAAGTAAAATAAAACACAATGAAGAAATTGTGTCTTGTAATATACAGTTACAACAAACATTGCAAGCAATACAAGTTATTCCCATGAAAACGAGCATAAGAATTTAACTAGACCAGTTCTTCAGCTAGCGTAAATCAATGGAGCTACCCCAATTTACACTAACTGAGGATTATGGCCCAATTCCCTGTAAAAATACTAACGCTCTGGGTGATATTTCTTCAGCTCATGGCAGTTGGTCATGCTAGCCAACAAGAAAGAAAGTGACACACTCTCATTGTGGAACATATGAGTTGTGTTGCCCAGCTAAAGAAATCTGCATTATACATTTTTTTCTAAATAGTTATCTTTTTGGTAAATTGAATGGATCAGATTCTATTCTGTGCTACACCAAGTGTAAATCTGGAGTAATTCTATTGATTGAAATGGAGTTGCTACCCAAGTATAAGCCCATAGTAACTTCATTTAAGTCAGCAGAATTATTCCAGATTTACACTGGGTGTAGCAGAAAACAGAATCCGGCCTGCTATGTTATTCATAGTGATTTGGCACAAAGTGTTTGCTGCTGCACATATTCACAATTTTTTTAAATGGTGTAAGCTTGCCAGATTCAACCTGGGGTAAGTCAGTGTGCCTTGAGCAGTGATATAAGTAGCTGTGGGAGTTGCATATAGGAGGTAAATATGTCAGAAAACAGATGCATGGCCAGATCCCCAAGCCTGTCCTCTCTCTATATATATTATAGGAACCCAGTCACCAGAGCAACTTGCACTAATGTAAATGGTATTTGCTTCTTCTACTTTTCCATCTTCCATCCCTTGAGTCTGTAAGTTACACACATTGGGCCTGATTCACCACTTTGTTAAAACAGTTTTATGCCAATGTAACTCAAATCAATGGAACTACACCATCATAAAACAGATGTTACATGGTAGTGAACATCCATTTAATGTGGGTAGATTACACTGCTCATCTCTTGCATCCATTTTTCTGATCAGTTTCCGCTTATGTAACATACTCCACTGTTTATACACCAATGCAGAATGTGTCTTTTGGGACAAATTCCAGGCTGACCGCCACAACATTAGCCCCACTCACTTCATGCATAGAAAGCTAGGTGAAAAAAAGAGTTCTCAAAAAAGTGTATTTGTGCATATATTTGCGATGGTACTTGTAGTCCATGCAATTCAGGAAAATGTTAGTCCACCATATTCACAGAAAGAGAAAGTATAGTGAATACCCTTGTGAATGAGCATGGACCAGGAATGTTAACACAATCATCTTTGAAGTTTTTTGTGGATTTTAGAGCAATACTTTCAGAGAGTAAGAACAATGTGACTTCAATGACTGAAACCCAGGTGAGCGGCAAATTCCAAATACCCAAAGCCATAGTTGTGGGTGAATAGTTGAAAACTAACTGATAGGTTGAAATGTTTGCATAAATTATTCATCAAATAATTTTAAGACACTAATTCCGAAATCCAAAGTGCACCGGCATTCGAGTTTGAATAAGACGTTGCATCTGTTGGAGAAGGTTACATGTCAGCTAAAAGTCAGTGCAGCATTTTACCCTTTCCAAACACAAGAAAGCAAGTGGTGAATTCAGGCCAAGCTTTTCATAACTGACAGGTGATTTTGAGTACCTCAACTGCCCAAGTGGAGTGGATACTTTCATGGAGCCTGAAGTTCAACAATTTCTGAAATTCAGGCTACTGGGCACCACAAAACTGAGGTACCCAAATCACGAGTCACTTTTGAGAATCGTGGCTATAGTGCCGAGGGCGAGGTCATCCTGAGCAGAGTGTCTCCATTGCTGCACACCGTGTTCTTTAGCTGAAGTGCTAGGACTGTGCAGGCAGCTTTGTTGACTCATCCGTGATTTCCAGGAAATTAAATTATTGAAGAATCTACCTGAGGGTGATACAAACGGTGCTTGATTAAAGTTGGCATTTAGATCATCAAAACAGAAATGTGCCTTTTGCATGTGCTGAGGTCACTGGTAACTGTGGCGGCGCTCTTCTGACTCTGATCCATGCAATGAAGGTTACAGTGAATATGCAGCTTCTCAAAAGGGAGTTTTCTTGGAACACTTTCTAATAAAAAGAGAGGGTATCAAAAATAATGACTCCAGTCTATTACCTGTACATTCCTGGCAGAGGAGATCAGTAGCTTGGCTCCCATGTCCTACCCGCAGAGTCGAATCCGTGAACATCAATGAAGTAACATGAAGAACAGACATCAATGTAGTAACACTAGTGATGAATTCAGTCCTGCCTGGCAGCAGCTGCTATTGAACTAAGTGCTCTCTTGAGTCTCAGCTTGTGGGTAAATGGGGCACATGTGCCTGACCCCAAAACTGACTAGGCAGGAATTTGCAGAGAAGTAAAGGGGGGAGCGGTCTGATAAGTACGTTAGATACTGTGTGCAGATCGTGAGAGCTCAGCTAAGCCATTACTTTCACGAGAGCCAGCCACAAACTGTGCTCCTTTGTAATGTAAAGAAAGACAGCTCTCCGACCTTCTCCATTTGTAACTAAGGTTCTAGATCATGGCCTTTTATTAAAAAATAACAACAAACAAAAGAACAATTCAGCACTGAGAGGGATGGGGGAAGGGAGGGTCCTAGGAGGAGGTAGGGTCCTGGGACGGTTAAAGATTTGTTTATGTCCAGGTATCCATTCCAACCGTCTCCTTTGGAGTACAGTGCAGGAGGTACTGTACTTCAGCAGGGCTAAACTGCAGAGGGATGGGTGTTGAGTGCAGTGCGTACTAGGAGTCTGCAATGCTGGACTGTGATGGGGAAGAGTGGAATGCAGCAGGTACAGACTGGAGCCAGGAGGTTGATAAGAATGTGTTGGCGGTGTCTGGGGGGTGCATGGGAAAGAGTTTTGCGACAGTGGCTGCAGGGGAGGGCAGGCGTGGAGCTACTCGGTTTGCAGCGCTAGTAGCACCTGGAGCGTGTCCACTTGGTGTTCCATAACGTTTAAGAGCCGCTCCATGGCTTCATTCTGGCGCGCCGCATTCTCCTTTCGGGCCCTCTTCTCGCTGTCCCGCCACTCCTTCAATTCTTGTTTTTCGGCATCATGACCTCACGCAGAAAGTCCTCTTTAGCTCTTCATGGCTGCCTTCTAATTCTGTGCAGCTGTTCAGCCGGCGATAACAAAGAGGGAGGCTGGGCTCCCAAGGTCATATCTGTGAAGCCAAAAATTCAACACTTTACAGAAGCAGTATTGTTTGCAACACACAGGCCACTGATTTAAAACACAGCCACCATTCACATACGTATCACTAACTGGCTGACCCCAGGCAAGCACACATGAGCCACAAGACCCCCAAAATGGTGAGTAACCACAGGGGCAGAGGAAATCAGTGTTCCAGGACTGTACTGTACACTGGGGACGTGGCTCTTGGGGAGAGCCAGCACTGCAGGGGGGTGGTCTTATAATCATTCCTGTCCCCACACTTTCCACAGGCTGTGTTCATTATGGAAGATATCTCACTGCTGAGGGGTTAGCAGGGAATCAAGGGAGGGTCTTCTCCAAGATAGCGGCTTCCCCCCTGGCCCTTATGCAGCTCGCCTGTGTGCAGCAATGGTCCCCACCCCAGTGACGGCAGAGTGGCGTGGGAAAGTTATCCTTAATGGGGCAAGAAACAAAGCAGCTCTGCCAAAGAACCTATGGCAGGAGATTGCCCAGTATCGCCATGAGAGTTTCCTGGAGATCTCTGAGGCGGTTTCCCATGAATCGAGGGAGTCAATCAACACCCTGTTCCACTGCTCAAACTAGGCATGTGTTGGTACATGCATCATACAAACACAAGCCTGCTTTCTGCAACCCTCCTCTGCCCCCAACCCTCCTGCTTCAGCGATTCCCAAAATCAAAGCCACTTACCAGGGGCCTCCTCTCTTGTTTTCATTTTGCCAAGATCCAAAAGCTGTGACTGGCTAGACTCCTCCAGGGTAGAGAAGAGCTCCGGGCTGCATGCATTTCTGACCCCCTCCCCCTCCACATCCTCATTCAAGATTTCCTCCTCCTGGCTCAGTCCACTCTCAACTGGCACATGAGCCACCAAAGTATCCACAGTGGCCTTCGCAGCAGAGGTGGAGTCGCCACTGAGTATTGCGTCCAGCTCTTTGTGGAACCAGTACCCCGGGGGTGCAGCACCGGAGCGGCGGTTTGCCTCCCACGCCTTGTGGTAGGTGTTCCACAGCTCCTTCACTTTGACCCTGCACTGCAGTGTGTCCCAGTCCTGGCCCCTTTCTGTCATGCATTGTGAAATCTGTCTGTAGGTATCAAAATTCCTACAGCTGGAGCTCAGCTGGGATTGAACAGCCTCCTCTCCCCAAATGCTGATGAGGTCCAGCAGCTCAGCATTGCTCCTAGAGGGAGATCGCCTGGTGCGTGGAGCAGGCATGGTCACCTGGAAAGATGTGCTGAGACCACTGCACGCATCACTGAGCAAACAGGAAGGGGACTTTCAAAATTCCCAAGGAATTTAAGGGGTGGAGATGACAGTTGGTCATCTGAGGGCAGGGCAGTAGAGTTCAAACCGATGACCAGAGAGGTGAGAACAGGCATTGTGGGACACCTCCCGGAGGCCAATCGCAGTGCTGTAATGGACCAGGGTGTCTACACTGGCACCACAGTATCCCCGGCACAGAAAGCTGTACCCATCTCATTGGGGTGGTTTTTTTTACAGCACTGCAACTACGCAGTTTCCGCGCACTAAGTGGCTTGGCTGTGTACACCTTGTGAGTTACAGTGTTCAAAGCTGCTTTACTGCACAGAAACTTGCCAGTGTAGACAAGGCCTTAGAGTACGGTGCACTAAGTGCCCGATTTTCAGGCAACGTCAGGAATATAGACATCTATGCAATCAAAACACTACCACCCAAAATTGCGTTTCTAAACAAGGAGGCACCTGTAAGGCCAAGCTGAAGATTTAGTTCTAAATACATACAGCAAGGTATGTCTAAAATGGTTTAGAGATCAGCAGAGGGCTGTGAATCTTTCTTCTGGCCCAAAGAGCACATAGATTTGTTTGTGTTTTCTTTGCATGGTCATATTGTTGAGCCAGACTGGATGATTGCTGATGACTCTCTCTCTCAACAATACCAATACCCCTGTTGCTTATGCAAAGTCCTTCAATGAGAAAATTGTGCGTCTGCTTCTAAAAGCTGCAGCGAAGTGGGGTGATTACAAGAAGTGTCTAATATTGGTTTTGCCACTGGCCATTGGGGTTAATGTGTGTTATTTACTGACAGGCTGGGTCTACACTACCTGCCTGAATCGGCGGGTAGAAATCAACCTCCCGGGAATCGATTTATCGCGTCCCCTCGGGACGCGACAATCGATCCCCGAATCGACGCTCTTACTCCAGCGGAGATGGGAGTAAGCGCCGTCGACGGGAAGCCGCAGAAGTCAATTTTGCCGCCGTCCTCACAGCGGGGTAAGTCGGCTGCGATACGTCGAATTCAGCTACGCTATTCACGTAGCTGAATTTGCGTATCTTAAATCGACTCCCCCCTGTAGTGTAGATGTAGCCTCAGTTACAGACAAACCCTGCTCACCAAACTAATGCATGCAGGCTCATTTATTTAAACATTGAAACTAATTTACAGTTATTAATTTCTCATTTCTTCCTAAATTCAGGAAAAGTGACTGCCAACAGCTCCCATAAAAGAGTGTCACTGATTCAGTCATTCAGATAGGAATAGTAATTGCTTTCTGAGGTTTGGTTAATAATAAAATCCATTAGTGTAAACGGTTTTCCATTTACTGTAATATCTATTTATTTCAGGTTATTGCTTAGCCTTTTCATGGTTTCCTTATCAAAATGTCTGCGTATCTAGCCAAACTAATTAAAACGGTCAGCTCTTCGGTTGCGGTGGGGATGGGATATAAAACTTCAATCGAAGCTGAAGAAAATAGAAAGTTTTAAGAGGGAATAAAATCTTTTCATTTTAATTAACTTTTTATTCACAGTTACAAAATTAAGCAGATGAACTGAACATGAGTTGACAATCCAGAAAACCTATTTAATCCTATTCCACGGTAACGTGTCATTTACACATTTTGCTGGTGGTTTCCCAATTACTGAACACACTAAAGAAGATGCCCCAAATACCTTTTTTTGTGTGGTAATCTAGGGCCTTCATTACAGACAATGGCAAAACTTCCATTGGCTTCACTGGGGCTAGGATTTCACCCCATATTCCTTCTGTTTGAGTTACCAGTTTGAAGTTAAAAATATTTGGGCCGTATTTAGCCATTTCTTTCTCAGGTAAAATTTGCCATTGACTTTAGCAAGAGCCTCTTCCCCTTGCTTCTTTGTTGGCACCATGCTCCACAGGGTCAGACGCTATTCGGGGACTGCAATTGTGGGAGGTTGATGGGCAGCTGCACCAGGGGACAAGGAGGCTCTCGCACACCCCTGCGCATGCAGTGGCCAAAGTGTGACCCTAAGACAAAACCTCCAGATTTAGCTCTTTGTTATTTTCCAAATAGTTGCCTACTGATACGGTTTTCAACTCACTACTTCTATTGTGCCCAGTAAGGTATTCCATATGTTAAACCTTCTCAGAGGATGAAATCTGGCAATCTTCTCATGCTAAGTAACCCCTTCACAAGCAGTCACATGGACTTCAGTGCATGTGTTAGTATTTCCCATTCAAGCTTCATTCATCATGAGTGAGGGCTGTAGAAAGTTGTGCAAGCAAATTTCTTTCCCACATCTTACTTTTTGGCCCCATATTCTTATATTTTCTCCATTAGTTCAAATCCCATTTTATAAGCATCTATTCTTCAAAAATGGGTAATAGAGTCCTTCCCTAATCTCATTTTTACTGCTCAGGAATACAGATTTTCTCTAAACTTTCTGCAAAAGTCGGATCCCAGCACCTCTATACTAACCTACTACCTGTCTGCCAGATCTTCTCAATGTCTATAGTATCTGAGGTGACTGAAGTACTGTGTGTTACCTATGTTGTCACCTGCTGATGGAGCATAAGATGATGTTAAGAACATAAGAATGGCCATACTGGGTCAGACCAGTGGTCCAGCTAGCATAGGATCCTCTCTTCTGCCATCAGTCAGTGCCAAATGCTTTGGAGAGATTGAACAGAAGAGGACAATTTATCAGGTGATCCATCCCCTGTTGTCCAGTCCCATCTTATGGAAGTCAGAGGTTTAGGAGAACCCAGGACATGGGCTTGTGTCCCTGACTGTTAACTACCAATAGCTGACTGACTGACGTAATCAGAAGTCTGTCTGCAATGTCATTCTTACAGTACCCTAAATGGTCTCATAGCTCTACATACTAGGAAAATGGACTGTAATACTTCTATTTATGCATTTCACTAAAGTTTCCCTGAGGCACGGTCGACTGTATGAGTTTTATCCACTATCTTCAATTATTGTTATTTATATTGTATTTGTGACCCCAACCAAGACTGGGACCTCATTGTACCAGGCATTAGACAAACAATTATCTTGTTGTTCAATTATTTGAATCATAAATACAGTATTGCTTTTTGTGCACATTGCTTCCTAGTCTTGTCATTATGTTTCTGTAAGAAGAACTGCCAATGTACTTGAGCCATTTTATTTATTTATTTGCCAGCATTGGCTTGATTAGAGTTTAAACTGAAAATAAAATACACATTTTTAACAGAGAGGATAATTAGTGGCTAGGACAACTCACCAAGGAGTATGGTAGATTCTCCGTAAATTGGAATCTTTCCATGAAGATGGCATAAAAGATCTTTCTAGAAGATATGCTCTAGCTCAACCACAAGTTGTTGGACTAAATACAGGAATCACTTGGTGTGGCCTGTGTTGTACAAAAGATCAGATGAGATTATCCTAGTGGTCCCTTTTCATCTTAAAATCTACGAAACATGACCAAGTGTAGCAGAATCTAGCCCTAAATAAAAGTCCTCCTTCCTTGGACATTTCTTGGACATACGTAAGAGAATTATTCTACCTTTATATTCTGTGAATATAGATTAAAAGAAGATTAGCAATAATTATTGCTCTACAATTTGTACCTTCGTTGGGGCCAGAGAGGCCAGAAAGATGCTGAAGCATCATATCCAGTCTGCCACTTATTATTACTCATATCATCATAGTGCTAGGAGCACTAAAAAAAAAAAAAAACCCAAAGACAGTCCCCCCACCCCTAAAAGCTCAGCTACACCAGCTCCATCTGGATATAATCTCATGCATGTGGGAGTAATATAATCTAGAGGAATCCAAGTAAATGTATAGCATCAAAGGGAAAAGCTGCTTCTCGTCCTGAACTGAACTGGAAATTCCAGGTACTAGGTATCTGTCCTTCAATATTTAAGCTATGACGTCTCCTCCCTCTGAAGCGTGACACTTTGAGAACGCTAGAAAGTAAAGCTTTTCCACCCAACTAGTCTTAGTTTGGTTTTTTTTTATATTTTCTCAGTTTACCAAGAAGCTCCATCCTTTTCATCTTTAATATTCCCTTTTCCATGTACATAGTTAGGCCCCCCATCTTTTTCCTTTAGATATCTGCTCTATTATCCATGTTTTTCGTCTCTTCCCATCCCTTCATATCACCAAATTCTTGTTTCCATCTTTCTGTTTATTTCCTCCTAAATGCTCCCATTTCTCCCCCCTAAACATTTACAGACAGACACACTCACTCCCCTCCCCACCTCCCTCAAGTTTCTCTTGTCTGAAGAGCCCTGGATCCAGAAGAGAGGAATGGAATTCAATCATTAGAAAACATTCAGCTATTTTCTTGAATTCTAATTCCAGGTCTAGCATTCTAAACATAGGACAGGGAGGCAGGAACCCTCAAGTTCATCTTCACTGCCACAATGACTCCTGACTCTGTCAGCAATTGATTTAGGTCCCAATCCACAAGGGTACCCCAGATTTAGCAAGTATACAACTAACAGACAAACTCATCCCAAGGATCATGTAGTCTCTCCTCCTTCACCTAGAGAACTCCCTCACAAAACTCCCATTATGATTATAATAACTGGTACCATGAGACCAATCAACCTGGCCTGCTTCCGGTCCTCTCCAATGTTGCTCCTTCTGCATCAGGGGACAAATCACCTTGCACAATCGGCTCAAGGTTCAAGACATGCCACATCTACTCATTTGAAGATGTGTCTAATCCACAGATCTACAATCTTAGCTCAAGACAACTCATTTGGACAATTCCTCTAAAGAACCTCAATATCATTTGCAGATGGCATACTAAGTGGTAAGAACAAGCTTCAAACATAGCCGATGCCTATCTCATGACCGATCCAACAGTCCAGCCCCTGGTTTTGACATTCTATGCTATCTGTGGCCAAAGAACGCAGCGAACTACCCTAGAAAGCCACAGCTATGAGACAGAATTTACAAGCACTATTGAGAAGACAACAGACCAATGGATATAGTGGCTATTACTGACATGGTTAGGATTTCCTTGACTATTTAAAGTCAGCACTTTGTGGGTCCCATTCTAAATCATTCTTCATGAGCATAATGGCCATACTGGGTCAACCAATGGCCCATCAAATCCAGGATCCTGTCTGACAGTGGCTGGAGCCAGATGGTTCAGAGGGAATGGAGAGAACAGGGCAGTTATCCAGTCCCAGCTTCTGGCAGTCAGAGATTTAGCAACATCCAGAGCATGAGTTGTACCCCTGACCATCTTTCGATGGAAATATCCACCATGAATTTATCTAATTCTTTTTTTAACCCAGTTATAATTTTGGCTCTCACAACATCCCCTGGCAACAAGTTCCATAGGTGGACTGTGTGTTGCGAGAAGTATTTCCTTGGTTTGTTATAAACCTGCTGCCTATTCATTTCATTGAGTGACCCTGGTTCATGTGTTATCTGAAGGGATAAACAACCTTCTTTATTCACTTTTTTCACAACATTCATGATTTTATAGATGTCTATCAGATCCCCCTCAATCATCTTTTCCAGGAAGAAGAAGTGGGCTGTAGTCCACGAAAGCTTATGCTCTAATAAATTTGTTAGTCTCTAAGGTGCCACAAGTACTCCTATTCTTCTTTTTGCGGATACAGACTAACACGGCTGTTACTCTGAGTCTTTTTTAATCTCTCCTCATATGGAAGTTGTTGCATAATCATTTTTGTTGCCCTTCTCTGTACTTTTTCCAAATCTAATAGATCTTTTTTGAGATGGGGCAACCAGAACTGCACGCAGTATTCAAGAAGTGGGCATACCAGGGATTTGTACAATGGTACTATGATATAGTCTGTATTGTCATCAATCCCTTTCCTAATGGTTCCTAACATTCTATTAGCCTTTTTGACTGAGACTGCACATTTGTCTTCTAGCATTTGCAATGCTTGCCAACCCACTCGACAACAGCTTTATCAGCATCCAAATCCTCGATGTTGAGTTGGAGGACTCTGAAAGCCGGGCCGATGAGTAGAAAGCCAGGGGTCTGGCACCACGTCAGGGATGATGGCTGGCAGGTGGCCAGGATTAATTGAATTTGGTCTGCTAAACTGGATCATTAGCTTCCCAAGGGTTAGCCAGGTACTGATGGGGGACATGATGTGAACGCTGATCCAATACAAATTGAGCAGAAGTTTTCAGAGAACTATCCACAATGACTCCAAGATCTTTTTCTTGAGTGGTAACAGCTAATTTAGGTTCCATAATTTTATATGTAGAGTTGGGATTATGTTTTCAAATGTACATTACTTTGCATTTATCAACACTGAATTTCATCTGCCATTTTGTCATCCAGTCACCCAGTTTTGTGAGATCCCTTTGTAACTCTTCCCAATCTGCTTTGGACTTAACTATCTTGAGTAATTTTGTAACATCTGCAAATTTTGTGACCTCAGTTTACCCCTTTTTCCAGATCACTTATGACTATGTTGAACAGCACTGGTCCCAGTACAGGCCCCTGGGGGACCCCACTATTTACCTCTCTCTTTTCTGAAAACTGACCATTTATTCCTACCCTTTGTTTCCTATCTTTTAACCAGTTACTGATCCAGGAGAGGACCTTCCCTCCTATGACCCCTTACATTGCTTAAGAGCCTTTGGTGAGGGACCTTGTCAAAGGCTTTCTGAAAGTCCAAGTACACTATATCCATTGGATCACCTTTGTCCACATGTTTGTTGACCCCCTCAAAGAATTCTAATAGATTTGTGAGGCATGATTTCCCTTTACAAAAGCCATTCTAATTCTTCTCCAACATATTGTGTCCACCTATGTGTCTGATAACTGTTCTTTACTATAGTTTTGTGACACTCTGTACCTCAGAGGAACATCCTGCATCCCCAGGTTCATCCTTATGATTATGTGGTATCCCATGCAAAGTTTGTCATGTCGGGTGTCTTCAGAAGGCTCATGATACACTGAGCATTGTTGTTATAGTAATGTTATAGGTTGTAATTATTTGTATATAGTCATGAGGCTGAATGTGTGTCCTCATGGCCTAAAACCAGGCAAAACTCTCCAGGAGCAGAGGGGCAGTTCACACCTCATCAGGGCATGTGTCGGACAAACCCAGACCAGCCTCACAGGAAAAAAGGACACTGGCCTAGGCAGCAACAAAGGATCTGTTGTACTCTCGAGTGAGTCACCCACCTTCCCTTAGTCAGTTTGGGACTGCGATGAGGTAATGCTCACCTGACTCTGAAAGGGGAGCCAAAGCTGAAAGGGAAGAAAGAACAGGATAAAAAGGAGAGATGTTTGCCATGGTCTCTCTCTTCCACCTCCATCTACGAACACCACCACCAAGCGACTGAAGTGTGGATTAAAGGGGAGAGCCTGGCTGAAGGGCAGCCAGCCAGCCTGTGGTGAGAAACATCTAAGTTGGTAAGGGCACTGAAAGTGTTAAGAGCAGCTTAGAATGTGTTTTGCTTTTATTCCATTTGACCAAATCTGACTTCTTGTGCTTTGATTTATAATCACTTAAAATCTATCTATTGAGTTAATAAATCTGTTTGTTTTATTCTACCTGAAGCAGTGCGTTTGGTTTGAAGCGTGTCAGAGACTCCCCTTGGGATAACAAGCCTGGTACATATCAATTTCTTTGTAAATTGATAAACTCATATAAGCTTGCAGCGTCCAGCAGGCATAACTGGACACTGCAAGACAGAGGTTCCTAGGGTTGTGTCTGGGACCGGAGTTATTGGCCAGTGTCATTCAGTTGCACAAGCCAAGCAATGGCTGGCCTAAAGTGCTCACTCGCGTAGCTGGGAGCAGCTTACATGCTAGAGGCTGTGCGTGAACAGCCCGGGAGTGGGGGGTCTCACAGCGGAGCAGGGTAAGGCTGGCTCCCAGAGTCGGG
The DNA here is from genome assembly GCF_027887155.1 of Malaclemys terrapin pileata. Classification (NCBI taxonomy): domain Eukaryota; kingdom Metazoa; phylum Chordata; order Testudines; family Emydidae; genus Malaclemys; species Malaclemys terrapin. Next base: position 19,352,287 of record NC_071507.1, on the reverse strand, counting down.
GATTGGAGTGATCTAGCAGATCACCGACCCAGATAGCACCAGGGGAATGTCACAAGTTTCAACTAATTTGCCTGGAACTGAAGTTAGGCTCACTGGCCCATAAATTGCCTGAAATTGCCAAGATCACCTCTGGAGACTTTTTAAAAAAATCAGCATTATATTAGCTATCGTCCAGTCATCCGGTGACAGCGAAGGCAGCAGAGAAAAGATTTCAAGCCATCGCATGTGCTGTAACCCATGCTCCCTGTTAAGTCTATTTCTAATCACAAATACTATTTCAGAAATGCAGGTCATTATCATCTCCATTAATTTTAATAAAGAATTTCATTACTTATTTGAGTTATTCTTTTGTATCTCAGACAGGCAAGCAAAACCTTGTAGAAGTATGCTAGTAGTTTTCAGTGCAACATTGATTGTGCTAGCCTACTGATTTAACTTTAAAATGTGACAAATTGATAACCTTGGACTAAAGGCTTTGATGCCGAGCCATCTCCATTCGTAAGATTTAATTTGTGTTTTATTCCTACCATACATTCAGTTTGGGTTGAGAGTGACTCATTTCCAAGGTCTCATGTTATGGGCAATTAAGTCACAATAGTCAGAAAGTGTACATTGCAGTACAAGATCTAATAGGGGATATATCAATCTTCCGGTGTTCCTGGTCATGAGTACAGTGTACTTACCTAGGAACCTTAACTTTTTTCCTATTATGATTTTTCTGAGAAGCTAATGGACATGACACAATAAGAGTCCAACTGCTAGCATAACATTACACGCAAGTTTTGTTTTCAGAATTAATCAACTCCCAGAGTGTAGCTCATTGGATAGCTGGAGAGGTCACAATTAAACACGAGTCCTTATGTATGAAAGGACTAAGTCCTGGCTGGCATGAAAGGTGTTGCTAGAAGCCTCCTCTATAGCCCTTGTGCTCATCTGTTCAACAGGCAGTCACAACATGGCACAGCCTACACACCAGGCTAGTGCTGAGAAGATATCAGCACATTGTACATCAGGGATGGTATTGTGTACTTGTTGCCAGCTGTGACTGAAGCCAAGTGTATTTGCCATAAAAACTATTAGATGAAGTTTCAGATGACAAAACTTTTGACCCATAAAGTTTGACAGCAAATCAGTCTGTCATCAGTTTCATATGGTGACAAAAGGTTTTGTTGTTTAAAGTTTTAGAAGTCAAAAGTTTACGTTTGTTACCACTCCTGTTTTAATTTTGGATCTTAGTGTCCCTAGTCTCTGTTTGCCAGAAGTTGGGAATGGGTGACAGGGGATGGATCACTTGCTGATTACCTGTTCTGTTCATTCCCTCTGAAGCACCCGGCATTGGCCACTGTCGGAAGACAGGGTACTGGGCTAGATGGGCTTTTGGTCTGACCCACTCTGGCCGTTCTTATGTTCTAAACTATTTTCTGGGTCCAGCTTTGTCATGCCTGGAGATCCATTAGCTCTTCCCCATATGCTAATTAAGCAGATTGGCAACCAATGGGAATAATTTTTTTTGTCTCTTCTCATAATCAGATTCTGCCTACTTTTCTACTCCTTTCTTCAGTCTCCCTCTGCCTAGAAGAGCAGACAGAAAAGGAGATGTAAGGAGAAAATGGAGCTGTATATTTGAGGATTCCTAGTCAGCATTTTCAAAGTAGAATTTTAGTAATTCCAGACACTGCTACGTGGGTAATGTATTTGCTCCTAGGATCTCACTACTTTTTAGGAGGCATAATCTTCCCTTATATGCTCAACTCATGCAGATCTATATGCACTGGCATATTGCATGTTAGCTACATATATTTACTCTGGAAATTAAATGACTTATGTTTTCAGAACATTCTCCCACTTTCCTCCCAGGCTTCCCCCCACCAAAAAAAAAGTCTAAAAAAAATTAAGATGAGAGTCAGGAAATTAGATACAAACTTTGAGTTTGGCTCCCACCACTGCACAAGCACTCAACTTCTGCCAGTGATTTTAAATCTGAAATAATAGGAGGGCACTCAGGGGATGGTAATGAGATAAAGAGCAACTGACCCCTAGCTGGCCAGTCTAATGTGGTCTAGGTGAACAGTGACCAACAGTTATTAGCCTGGGAAGGCCTCCACCTTACTGGCCAGATCTGGCTCACTAGCAGGCAATGTGTGGGAAGCTTGGGGGAAAAAGGAATAAAAATACTTTGGGGAATCTCATTTACACCTCAGAAATTTTGGGAAGAAAGTATCGGACTGATTTTTGGACACTTTGAAGTCAACAAATCCATCACATTTCAGACTGGAAGCATGGAAAAGTTACGTTGCTTTTGAGAGGGGGAGACAGAAAGGAAAAATATCGGAACTTAGGCTTGACTCAAGCAGACAATATTGGAGTATACTATTATAACAACTGTGGCGGGCTCTTGATGACAGTTGGTCAGTTACCCTCTCCATATAATTTTTATTTCAATCCTGGGAGGATTATATTTAATAACAAAAACTAATATATTATGTAAAGCTACGTGTGATTTGTTTTTGTGATTATATGTATGACCTTGATAACCTCCACAGATGAAAATCGCTACTTTTATTTTAATAGAACATTCTAATTCAACTCTTTGGAGCAGCTTAGATGGACATTCATATTGTGACACTACTGAACAGAATGTTTCTGCTTGCTGGAGGTTGCTAAGGTCACATATGAAATCAGATAAAACTCATCTCTGACTAGAATTATGTTCAAGTGAAACAACTCTGACAGTAAACAAATTATTCCCATATTCTCAACATGCAGAACAAGATCATGAGTGATCATTCATACTTCAAAAGTCTGAGCCAGATTTCTGATGCACAATTTTTGAAAATATTATATTGCTCCCAAATACAGCTCAATACAGATTTAGACACTAGCAGGTTATTTGAACTCCTTCTCTGAAGCCCTTTCAAAAAATTAAATAATTGTCAAATTACAAATCTTAATGCCTGAGAACATTTCTGACAACCGTTAGTGCCTTTGCAGACAGGGAGATACAAGCTAGTATACGTACTATTACATACAAAACTCCCTGATGTTACAAGAATGTTATATTTGCAAAATCAAGCCTTCAAAAGTTAGTAAATGCCTGCATAAAGAATGCCCACAACACCTTAATTCAGTCTCCTTGTGCATACATGCGATGATACAATCTTTAATTACATGATCACATGCTATTTTTTCCTCTGTCATAGCTTCATTTTTAAAAAAAAGGAAACAAAAAACAATCCTAACATGTGGAACCATGTTGACCTCCACAATGCTGCCCCCCAACGCCCTTTGCGCCTCACCCCTCAGAATTCCAATCAAGTCCCTTCCTCCTCCTCCTCCTCACTGCCTAGGCATCACCAGGAAGATCACTGCTCTCAGTTCCTGTACCCAGCACCACAGTGACCCATGGCCTCTGAGGGAAAAAACTGCAGAGAAAGTGCTACCGGGCCCCTGGAGAAGAGCATGCTCAGTCATTCTGCGGTGATGGTGCTGATCAAATGCAGGAGCTGCGAGGGGATGGAGCATACTCAGTACAGACGCAATCTTCAGAGAAGTCAGCTGCCGAACTCTAACGAGCTTCTAGTGAGCATGTGCAAAGTGTGATGTTTGGAGGTTCTTTACTAAATCTGGGCAGATTTTCACAGGGACAGCAAAAGGCATATCCCTGAAACCAGGGAGACCCCCCTCTGCTAAATTACAAATCCCTGCTCCAAAGCATGGATGTGCTAGATCTTCTCAACAAAATGGTTTTAAGATATTTTTTAAATCCAGGCAAAACAATGCGTTTTCTTCTAACCTTGTATTCAGTAACAGCTAAACCATTTTTTGCTGAAACTTTCCAAAAACATTCAGTCTGAAAAGGTTAAAAGTTAGGGAAAGTTAAAAGCCAATTGAAAACAGGGCCTTAATGGGAAGCATTAGGCAAACAAACTACAAGCTTCACTTAAATAAGCTCAGCATAATTTAAAATCAGTTTGTAGAACCAGCCATTAAGGTTTCAATTTCAACATAAATTGAAAGTATCATCAATGTACTTTGACTGGAAAAAAAGATGTACTAGAATTGATTTGGGGACATAATTTGAAATGTAGCATATATTTTAAAAAATGTGTTTTCCCCAAGTTATTTAGACAGTTTTCAAAATTAGCAATTTACACCAGGAATGTCAAAGACATAAGTGCAATTATAAGGTGAAGACATCCACTATTAACAGCCTGTTAAAACTTAATATGATAGTGTAGGATAGCTGAATAACAAACTAATCAAAATAACTGGTTAAACAAAGACTCCCTACTGAACTGAGAATGATTTGATCTGCCATAAAAAAAAAGTTGTGCAATGTTACTTTTGCTTTATTTAGCATGGAATATATTACACCTTAGCAAAACTATACACCTCCCTAAGGTAGGTCTACAATCCTTATTTTTTTGCAAGCATAGAAAGATATTCATGAGGAATGTTAATAGCTACATTCCAATCCATTAATCCTTCCTCTGACAATATGAGCTGTGAAGAAGTTGGAAAAGCCTCAGAAAAGAGACTTTTTTTAAAAAAATCTTCAATTAAACCACAATATAATCCCAGACTTTATGATTTGACGTCATCAGCTAAAAAATCGGGAAGACAAAACAATGTGTATCAAAAGAAAAGGAAGCTGTTGCTCATTTTTTCCTAATCCTTGTTTGTAGTGTCTCAAGCATGGGTAAAGTTGGCTTTCAAAGTCATTCCCCAAACCCCCACCAATCCTGTAAACAGGTACGTTGTCAGTACTTCACATCATTTTGGACAAAACTACTTTTTGGTTTTAATAAATTTTTGTGCTTCTTTCAAAAGTGTTTCAACATCTTCGTTATCTTTGTCTTCAGGATCTGGCTCCCAATCGGAATCTTCATCAGTAGGGTCATACTCCTCTTTCTCCTCATCATCTAGAAAGCTGTCATTCAGGTCATATTCATTCGGTTCACCATCATTATCGCTGTCCTCCTCCAAAACACTTTTTCCTGTACAAGACAAGAGTACAATCCAAAATGTAGAGAGATTAAAGTATAGACTTCAAGCACTGTGGAAAAATCTAGATCTACGAGGTGCTTATTATAATGCCGTTAGCTCAAGAGTTACAGCAATTTCATTTTTTTTTACCAGAAATTATTACAACTATTACAAAACTATTTATGGGATTATTAAGCCGTTCTATTAATAGAATACTTTGCACTTAGTTATATTTATAGCACTTTGCACCCAAGGATACCAAAGCATTTATAAATATTAAGTAAGCTTCTCATCACTGTGACACATTGTACCCCATCTGACATCATGTACCCCATGTTTACCAATTTATATGATTATGATATATTTTGTACAAAGTATGCCTTGTGAGGTATCATTTGAAAACTCATAATCCACTGAACATAACTGTCCTGCTAAAATGTGTGTATCAACACTGTATATGGAGTTACAAGATCTTGCTATATGAGTGTTACTGAAATATGCTGTAGTTCTGGGTAACACCCTCAGACCATTTTCTCAAAGACAAAGGCACACTGGCAGGCCAGCTAAGTGCTAAAAGCTCGGTGCTAAGATCAGAGATTCACCAGCAGTTGTAAACAAGAAATTTACAATTCATCTTAAGGACAGCTGGCAGCTCAGATATGCCATGGAACTGCCTAACCCCATGATCCAGGAAAGACTTTTCCAGTACAAAGGGTTAGCATAAAAGAAGTGGGAAAAATGCCTCTAGATACCTCTCTTTCCCCATCTCTACTCACGGCAGCAAGATTGCTTGAAAGACAAAGGTGCATCATTGAACTGGGGAAGTGGTCCTGGCCTGGAGGTTTTTCCAGCTAGTATGGTCTGCTGAAAGCTTCTGGGTGAGAGAAATCTTTTTGCTTTTAAACTTATTGGCCTTGGTAAAGTTTAGGAATTAGCTTGTGTGTTTATCCTTTTATTTCTTTTGTAACCAATTCTAACTCATATACCTTATCACTTATAATCACTTTAAATCTTTCTCTAGTTAATCAACTTGTTTTACTGTTTTATCTAAACCCGCATGTTTGATTGAAGTGTTCGGGAAATCTCTACTCAGGTCAATAGGGCTGGTGCCTATTCATTACCCTTTGTTGGAATGACAGACTAATTTATGAGCTTGTACAGTCCAGTGGGCTACTGAACAAGACGCACATTTCTTGGGGGCAAGGCTGGGATTGAGGGATATGTGGGTGTTGCCCCGTATCTATTCATGGATGGCTGGGCATAGCATTCATGCATTCAGCTGGGAGTGTTTTAACATGCTGGTGGCTGTGAATGAACAGAGCCTAGAGGGTTTGCTGTTCACTAGCAAAGCAGTGTAAAAGGCATCCCAGTCTAGAGAGATAAGGGGACACAGCAGTTCAAGTTGCACCCTGGGGAATGTCACAACCACCACTATAAAATATTACTTCAATTTTTTAGATGGGTGAACGATGGCACAGGGAAGTTAAAAGATTTGCTGGAAGACACAAAGCAATCTGTGGAGGAGACAAGAGTACAATCCAAGAAAACCTAGTCCACAGTCCTCTGGATCTAACTACTTGCTTTGGACAATCCAGTTATGATGCACGTGCCTAGAAAGGAATTGCCAACTTTGCCAATCTGGGCTGTAATCTACCATCTTGCTTGCTGTTTTACCACCTACCATCAGCTCTAAAAGGATCAACTAATCATTTCCACCCAACACCACTAACTTCACTGCTGAAAATGGTATTGTTTGTTACAAAAGTCACTGACGGCGTATGGAACAGCAGATTCATTAAGGAACAGAGAAATGGCAGGTGTCCTAAATATGGTAAAAACAAAATCCCCACCTTTTCAAACCAAACAATTAGAGAAGGTGTAAAAATACAGTAAAGTTGCAAGACAAAGGAAGGAAAAATTGGAAATAAGGAGACATACAGGATTGAACAAAGGGGAGGGTGGAGAAGAAGAAAAAAGAAAACTGAAGAAAAGAATATATTGTCCCTCTCTTTGAAACGATCGAATCTTCTCATATGAGAGTGATTTTCATAAGTACCAAGTACCTGCAGCTTCCAATTATTTTAATAACAGCTGCAGGTGCTCAAGCACTTCTGAAAAGTCTCCCACAATTGTCTATTAATCCCCCCAACCCCGCCCAGTTAAGAAAAAAAACCACTACCTGCTTCAAGAGTATTTGGCAAGAACGAAAATACAGGTTGATGATTATATGATATTGGACCTACTATGGACCACATTCTGGACCTCTTAAACCTGTTGAATAGCACTTTACTCATCAAGTAGTCCCACTGAAACATATGGGATCTTTGCAGAGTAGTGTATTGCTCAATCCGAGTAAAGATGGCAGATTGGCCCTCTTGAGTCCAGTAAGCCCAGAACCTTTAAAAAAAATCCCCCTTCACTTCCAGAGCACTGCTTGTATCATCTTTATTTTAAGTGAACTGTTGTGTGGAGCTGCTGGCTATTTTCATCAGCCTGTTGATATGGTGCCACTGTCCTACAAACAGTTAAAATGGTAAAAAAAAAAGAAGCCGCATTTTTCTTGTTTGGTTTTCAGACTCCAGCAAAGAACAGCGTAGGTGTTTTTATTGTTCCTGACAAAGTTTACTCAAGCCCATGGCTCTTAAGGCAGCTTATTAAGCAAGCAGTTCTGACAAAACAGTCTCTTGTAGTGGCACCACATTTATCAAGATGACCATGAGGCTCTTTTATTTAAAATGTGTTTACACAAAAGAAGCTCCAAGAGGATGCAGCACATCCTCTTTAAAAAAGCTATTCTTGGGAACTAGATAATTTGCTTGCTAGAGATAGGAAAGCTGTTCGTAAGAGGATTCCATATAGCTGAGAGCCAAAGCAGACCACTCATCTGGGTAGCTGTAGAATGGACAGGCACAAATTTGCAACACAGTGATAAGAACAGAATCAGTGACTACATGAAGCTTTATTGATCCCCTTTGCTCTTATCCTCACGGTTCTACCCTTAGATAATGTTTCAAACCCTGGCCTCTTATTGTCTATAGGCACTAAGCAATTAGCAGTCCCTCTGGTGGCAATTAGGATAATGACTAAGAACTAAACATGTCAAATGTCATCTAGTCAGTACCCTTCTCCTCTTGGTTGCCAGAGTTGAAATATATTTATATGGAAATATCAGCTCTACTCTGCCGAACCCTGCAGCTGTGCCACGCAGCATATACTAAAGGTTAATGGAATCCTATCTGCCTGCAAGATACAGTATTCACAGCTGACTAGGACTGTCTCAAATGTGAACTTGCTGATCCTAGCCTTTTACAAGCCTTTGGGAGCAACCACTGGAACCAGCAGATAGGGCATTTTTAGAAAGAGTCAGCAAATATTAACCATTGCTGTTTGTAGTATTGCAGCTGTGTTGGTCCCAGGGTATGAGAGACACAAGCCAAGTGAGGTAATATCTTTTATTGGACCAATTAGCAGGTGCAAGGGACAAGCTTTCAAGCTTCACAGCAACAGCAGTTAATCCAATAAAATGTATTATCTCACCCACCTAGTCTCTAACAACAATTAAGAACACTTTAATTAATCTAAGTTACCTAAAATCAACAGGAAGAAAGAGACATCTGAGCACAAAGAAACAAAATGTGAGTTTACTCTCACTGAAAGTGCCTTGCATCTTTAATAAGTAGACTCTCTAAAATAACTGAGCTATACCATCACCCTGCCAGATATTCATGTTCAGCTGCCACCTGCCTGTGTACACACACACACACCCCTGCTACAGCTGACAAGGGACATGTTACTTGAATTGTATTTCTTGTAGCTGTACATGCCATAAAAAACTCAGACTTATTTTTAATGTAAGAGGGACTTAAAGTATTAACCGATAGGACTTCACTATGCAGAATGACCCAAACTGGACTGCGTAACAACTGCATTCGCTACCTCTGAAGCAGCAGTGCCAGAGTGGTGGCACCTCAAATCAGTTGCTGTGGCACTAGATACTGTATGCAAACGTGTCTCAAAAAAGCACGGCGAGTAGTAACAGCCAAACTAAGTATTTCAGTAATAGCAGAAGTAAGCACAAATAATGTGAGGAAATTCGATCACGCACTGATGGTCTCAGAAAGATCTTCAATTAAAGCTTTTCAAAGTTACTCACGGCCTCTCAGGAAAAGACAGTTACCTTTTCCGTAAATGGTGTTCTTTGAGATGTGTTGCTCATGTCCATTCCATATGAGTGTGCATTCTCACCACATGCACCGGTGCCAGAAGTTTTTCTCTCAGTGGTAACCATAGGGGACTGGCTTTGGCGCCCCCTGGAGCGGCACGCACATGCCATGTTATAAGGGGTGCTGCCGGCTCCCCCCACCCTCAGTTCCTTCTTCCCAGAAAGGAGGGCTGGTCATGGAATGGACATGAGCAACACATCTCGAAGAACACCAGTTATGGAAAGGGTAACTGTCTTTTCTTCTTCGAGTGCTTGCTCATGTCCATTCCATATTAGGTGACTCCCAAGCAGTGCCAACTGAGGCGGGTAGGAGTTCACGGACGTGTAGACTGCAACACAGCTCTGCCGAACCCAGCATCATCTGGCTTGCTGAATGATGGCGTAGTGCGCCATGAACGTGTGAACTGAAGACCACGTCACGGGTCTGCAAATGTCCTGGATAGGAACGTGCGCCACGAAGTCTGCCGAGGACGCCTGAGCTCAGTCACAATCAGTGGCGGCAGGACCTGTGCCAGCTCGTAACAGGTCCAGATGCAGGAGGTGATTAAGTTGGAAATTCTCTGTGAGGACACTGGAAGGTCCTTCATCCTCTCCGCTGTCACGATGAAGAGCTGGGTCGACCTGTGAAAGGGCTTGGTACACTTTAGATAAAATGCAAGGGCACGTCCGACGTCCAGCCTCCTTTCCTCACTAGCGGTGTGCGGCTTGGGATAAAACACCGGGAAGAAGATGTCCAGGTTAACATGGAAGGAAGACACCACCTTCGGCAGAAAGGCCGGGTGGGGTCGCAGTTGAATTTTGCCCTTATAGAACACTGTATACGGCGGTTCCGATGTCAGAGCTTTAATCTCTGACACTCGACTCGCGGATGTTATAGCTACAAGGAAAGCGACCTTCCATGACAGGTGGGAGAGGGAGCAGGAGCCCATAGACTCAAAAGGCAGGCCTGTAAGCCTAGAAAGAACCAAGTTAAGGTCCCACTGTGGGACAGGGGCTTGGGCCGATGGAAAGAGCCTCTTGAGGCCTCTCAGAAATCGGACTGACATGTCATGTGAAAATACAGTCTGACCTTGGATCGGAGAGTGGGAAGCGGAGATAGCCACAAGGTACACCCTGACAGAGGACTGGGGCAGCCCCTGGTTCTTAAAATGGAGCAGGTAATCTAAGATAGATTGTAAGCAGGAGCGCGATGGAGAAATATTCTGCTCAGATGCCTAGTGGGAGAACCTCATCCACTTGGCCAGGTAGGTCGCTCTAGTGGAAGGCTTCCTGCTTTCCAGAAGGATTAGCTGGACCTCGCTAGAGCAGGTCCGCTCTTCCGAGTTCAACCACGCAGCATCCACCCGTGAGGTGGAGGGGGTGAGACTGGGGTGTAAGAGACGCCTGCGATCTTGCAACAGCAGATCTGGTTGGATGGGAAGGGTCCAGGGAATGGCCACTTCCAGGTCCATCAGTGTGCCAAACTAATGTTGGTGCGGCCACGCCAGAGTGATCATGATGACTTGGGGCTCGTCTCTCTTGATCTTTGACAGGACTCTGCTGATGAGCGGGATTGGCGGGAACGTGTACATCAATCCCCCCGACTATGACAGGAGGAAGGCATCGGAGAGGGAGTACTTGCCCAGACCCTGCAGGGAACAGAAGCGATGGCATTTCCTGTTCTGTCTGATGGCAAACAGGTCCACTTGGGAAGTTCCCGACCTCTGGAAGAGAGTCCAGGCTACCTCCGGATGGAGCAACCACTCGTGGTGAGAGAAAAAGGAACTGCTGAGGTGATCTGCCAGCATGTTCCTGACACCGGGGAGGTGATAGGCCTCCAAGTGGATCCCGTGCTCGATGCAGAAATCCCACAATCAGACAGCCTCTTGACAGAGAGCCACTGAGCATGCTCTCCCTTGCCTGTTGATGTAGAACATAGAGGCCGTATTGTCTGTGAACACTCTCACCCCCTTGCCCGCCAGGTGTGGTAGAAAGACTCCGTAGGCCAACCGTACCACTCTGAGCTCTTTGACGTTTATGTGCAACATCATCTCCTCTGGGGATAACATGCCCTGGGACTGAAGGTTGCCAAGATGTGCTCCCCAGCCTAGGTCCAAGGCATCCAATATCAACTCGATGGAGTGACAAGGGCTGTCGAACATAACTCCTTCCAGGGCTGACATTGGGTTGGTCCACCATTGCAGCAAGGTAAGTATTGTCGGCGGGATGGTAACAACTTTTCCAGGTTACCTCTGGACTGGGAATAGACCATTGTCAGCCACTGCTATAAGGGCTGCATTTGTAGCCTGGCATAGTGGACGACATCCATACATGCTGCTATGTGTCCCAGCAGGCGCAGACAAACTCTGGTGGTGGTCAGGGGGAATGCGGAGACTCCCGCGATGAGGTCCACCAATGCTTGGATCCTTTCCTGTGGCAGAAATGCTGTGGCGCAGGTGGAGTCGAGCACCGCTCTGACGAACTCTATCCTCTGCACTGGAACTAACGTCAACTCATAGTCATCCTGTGATCAACCAATACACCAAGGTCCCTCTCCTCCTCTGTTACTTCCAACTGATGCGTCCCCAGCTTATAACAAAATTTTTTGTTATTAATCCCTAAATACATGACCTTGCACTTTTCACTATTAAATTTCATCCCATTACTATTACTCCAGTTTACAAGGTCACCCAGATCATCCTGTATGATATCCCGGTCATTCTCTGTATTGGCAATACCTCCCAGCTTTGTGTCATCCGCAAACTTTATTAGCACATTCCCACTTTTTGTGCCAAGGTCAGTAATAAAAAGATTAAATAAGATTGGTCCCAAAACCGATCCCTGAGGAACTCCACTAGTAACCTCCCTCCAGCCTGACAGTTCACCTTTCAGTACGACCCGTTGTAGTCTCCCCTTTAACCAGTTCCTTATCCACCTTTCAATTTTCATAGTGATCCCTATCTTCTCCAATTTAGCTAATAATTCCCCATGTGGAACTGTATCAAATGCCGTACTGAAATTGAGGTAAATTAGATCCACTGCATTTCCTTTGTCTAAAAAATCTGTTACATTCTGAAAGGAGATCAGGTTGGTTTGGCATGATCTACCTTTTGTAAAACCATGTTGTATTTTGTCCCAATTACCATTGACTTCAATGTCCTTAACTACTTTCTCCTTCAAATTTTTTTCCAAGACCTTGCATAGTACAGATGTCAAACTGACAGGCCTGTAGTTACCCGGATCACTTTTTTTCCCTTTCTTAAAAATAGGAATTATGTTAGCAATTCTCCAGTCATACGGTACAATCCCTGAGTTTACAGATTCATTAAAAATGCTTGCTAATGGGCTTGCAATTTCATGGGCCAGTTCCTTTAATAATCTTGGATGAAGATTATCTTGGCCCCCTGATTTAGTCCCATTAAGCTGTTCGAGTTTGGCTTCTACCTCAGATGTGGTAATATCTACCTCCATATCCTCATTCCCATTTGTCATCCTACCATTATCCCTAAGATCCTCATTAGCCTCATTAAAGACTGAGGCAAAGTATTTGTTTAGATATTGGGCCATGCCTAGATGATCCTTAACCTCCACTCCATCCTCAGTGTTTAGCAGTCCCACTTCTTCTTTCTTTGCTTTCTTCTTATTTATATGGCTATAGAACCTTTTACTATTGGTTTTAATTCCCTATGCAAGGTCCAACTCTACATGGCTTTTGGCCTTTCTCACTTTATCCCTATATGACCTCAATAAGGTAGCTTTCCTTGCTAATCCCTCCCATCTTCCACTCCTTGTAGGCTTTCTGCTTTTTCTTAATCACCTCTCTGAGATGCTTGCTCATCCAGCTTGGTCTACAATTCCTGCCTATGAATTTTTTCCCCTTTCTGGGATGCAGGCTTCTGATAGTTTCTACAACTTTGACTTGAAGTAATTCCAGGCCTCCTCCACTTTTAGATCCACAAGTTCTTCAGGCCAATCCACTTCCCTAACTAATTTCCTTAATTTTTTAAAGTTAGCCCTTTTGAAATCAAAAACCCTAGTTACAGATCTATTTTTGTTTGTCCTTCCATTTAATTTAAACTGAATTAGCTCATGATCGCTCAAACCAAGGTTGTCCCCTACAACCATTTCTTCTATGAGGTCCTCACTACTCACCAAAACCAAATCTAAAATGGCATCCCCTCTTGTTGGTTCAGCAACTACTTGATGAAGGAATCCATCAGCTATCACATCCAGGAAAATCATTACTAGCACTTGTCCTCCAGTCTATATCTGGGAAGTTAAAGTCTCCCATGATCACACAATTCCCATTAGTATTTACTTCATTAAAAACGTCTCTATCCATATCCAAATCAGATCCCGGTGGTCTATAGCTCACCCCAAGCACTATCTCAGGAGAGGCTCTAGTAGCTTTCTTCCCCAATGTGATTTTTGCCCAGACATACTCTGTCTTATCCATTCCATCCCTTATTTCTTTGCCGTCTACCTCATCATTGATATACAATGCTACTCCACCACCTTTGCCTTTATTTCTGTCTTTCCTAAACAGCACATATCCTTCAATACCTGTATTCCACTCATGGCTACTATTCCACCATGTTTCTGTTATCCCTATAATATCTGGTTTCACTTCCTGCACCAGTAACTCTAGTTCCTCCATTTTGTTACCTACGCTCCTACCATTGCTGTACAAACATCTTAATTTTTGTTGTTTGGCTTTGCTCACATTCTTTACCCAATTAGGCCCAGACATTCTACCACCAGTGTCACCTATTAGACTGGTATCTACACTACCCTTCCTCCGTATGTCCATTCTCATACCCACGGCTGTATCCTTTCTTACTTCGTTTGCTTTCCTCTCAATGTTAAAATCCAGCGTGGAGATTACCTGGACATCTTCCAACCGTCTCTCCCAAATTCCTAGTTTAAAGTTCTCTTAATCAGTTGTGCCAGACTCCATCCTAGAAGTCTATTTCCCTCCCTGCTCAGGTGAAGTCCATTCCGAGAGAACAGTCCTCTGTCCATGAATGCCTCCCAGTGGCCATACATTCCAAAGCCCTCCTTATAGCACCACTGCCTGAGCCATCTGTTGATTGTCATAATCTTGTCACACCTTTGTTGCCCTTCTCTAGGAACAGGCAGAATCCCACTGAAGATCACCTGAGCCTCGATTTCCTTAAGAGTTTCCCCAGCCTGGCATAGTCTCCCTTGATACGTTCCAGCGAGAATCTAGCCACATCATTTGTTCCCACAAGAAGGACAATCAGTGGATTCTTTCCTGCTCCCATTAGGATCCTCCAATTAGAGGTGAATGGGCATAAATACACCTACAGTGGAGCACCCAAAGGGACACTATTCAAAGAAGCTGCACTTGACAGTAGCTCTATTGTTTTAAGAAATATAAACATATGTTTTGTATCTCTTGGTTAGTGACCTTTGTTCAAAACAAGGGATAAACAATTTAAAACAAATCAACTCATCTTTAGTGACAGCCTTATAAGAGAATGTTAATATTTCACATAGGGATGAAAAATGATAAAGCAGTGTTCCATTTGGTAAGCATTTTAGTGAACCTCTAATTCAGAACACCTTATGAGACATCAATATTTCAGATACAAAATTAAACTTAAGAAAAGCTCAATGGCACATGTATACATGCACACAAAGCGAATTATCTTCAAGTTCTTTAGAACATGGCTTAAGGCAAAAAGGAATACATCAATGTTTTGGGCAGTCAGCCTTTACTGGACAGACTTTAAACAGTTGTAGCTGAAATACTGATTCCTTTTATCTTATTGCCTTTTACCTCTAGGCAATATTAGGGAACTAATTGGTTTAAGTCACTCAGGGTATGTCTACACTACGGGATTAATCCGAATTTAGATAATTCGGATTTGAGAAACAGGTTGTATAAAGTCGAAATGAGTGCGGCCACACTAGCACAGTAATTCGGTGGTGTGCGTCCAAGTACCGGGGCTAGCGTCGATTTCTGCACTGTTGCACTGTGGGTAGCAATTCCATAGCTATCCCATAGTTCCCGCAGTCTCCCGCGCCCATTGGGATTGTGGGTTAAGATCCCAGTGCCTAATGGGACAAAAAACATCGTCGCAGGTGGTTCTGGGTACAGCCTCACTTCCTCCCTCCCTCCCTCCCTGCATGAAAGCAACGGACGGCAGACAACCATTTTCGCGCCTTTTTTCCTGGGTGGGTGAACACTGCAGACTCCATACCACGGCAAGCCTGGAGCCCGCTGAGGTCAAGACAGCACTCATGAATATTGCAAACACCTCGCGCGTTCTCGTGGAGTTTATGCTCAGCCAGGACCAGAAAAACGAGGCGAGGAGGCAGCGGCGGCGGCAGCGCAGCGACAAGCATGATGAGGACATGGACACGGACACGGACACAGAATTCAGTGAAACCACAGGCCCCGGTGCTTTGGAGATCATGTTGTTAATGGGGCAGATTCTATCCATGGAACGCCGATTCTGGGCAAGGGAAACAAGCACAGACTGGTGGGACCGCATAGTGTTGCAGGTCTGGGACGATTCCCAGTGGCTGCGGAACTTTCGCATGCGTAAGGGCACTTTCATGGAACTTTGTGACTTGCTGTCTCCTGCCCTGAAACGCCAGAATACCAAGATGAGAGCAGCCCTCACAGTTGAGAAGCGCGTGGCGATAGCCCTGTGGAAGCTTGCAACGCCAGACAGCTACCGGTCAGTCGGGAATCAATTTGGAGTGGGCAAATCTACGGTGGGGGCTGCTGTGATGCAAGTAGCCAAAGCAATCACTCAGGTGCTGCTACGAAAGTTAGTGACTCTGGGAAATGTGCAGGCTATAGTGGATGGTTTTGCTGCAATGGGATTCCCTAACTGTGGTGGGGCAATAGACGGAACCCATATCCCTATCTTGGCACCGGAGCACCAAGCCACCGAGTACATAAACCGCAAGGGGTACTTTTCAATGGTGCTGCAAGCACTTGTGGATCACCAGGGACGTTTCACCAACATCAACGCGGGCTGGGCGGGAAGGGTTCATGACGCTCGCGTCTTCAGGAACACTACTCTGTTTAAAGGGCTGCAGCAAGGGACTTACTTTCCGGACCAGAAAATAACCGTTGGGGATGTTGAAATGCCCATAGTTATTCTTGGGGACCCAGCCTACCCCTTAATGCCATGGCTTATGAAGCCATACACAGGCAGCCTGGACAGGAGTCAGGAGCTGTTTAACTACAGGCTAAGCAAGTGCAGAATGGTGGTAGAATGTGCATTTGGCCGTTTAAAAGGTCGCTGGCGTTCATTATTGACTCGCTCTGACCTCAGCCAAAGAAATCTCCCCATTGTTATTTCTGCTTGCTGTGTGCTCCACAATCTCTGTGAAAGTAAGGGGGAGACCTTTATGGCGGGGTGGGAGGCTGAGGCAAATCGCCTGGCTGCTGATTACGCGCAGCCAGACACCAGGGCGATTAGAAGATCACACCATGAAGCGCTGTGCATCAGAGAAGCTTTGAAAACCAGTTTCATGGCTGGCCAGGCTACCGTGTGAAATATCTGTTTGTTTCTCCTTCATGAAAACCCTCCCCCTTTACTGACTGATTTTCTGTAAGGAACCCACCCTGCCCCTTCCCCCAGCTTTCTTTCAAACCAAATAAAGTCACTATCATTTAAAAATCATTTATTCTTTATTAATAGATTAGAAAAAGAGGGAGGGAACCCGGGTGGTATTTGGGAGGAGGATTGCTGGGAAGGAAAAAGCCACAAAGAAAAGGTTAAAAAAATGACAGCCTTTTGCTTGGGCTGTCTACTGGGGTGGAATGGGAAGGTGTACGGAGCCTCCCCCCCCGCGTTCTTACACGTCTGAGTGAGGAGGATACGGAACATGGGGAGGGGGGAGGGTGGAACAGGGGCTGAAGCGGCAGTCTGTTTTCCAGCAGCCGTTCCTGAACCTCCACCAGACGCCGGAGCAGCCCCAGCGTTGCATCCTTCATCCTCTGGTCTTCCTGCCGCCATCTCTCATCTCGATCGTCTCTCCTCTCCTCACGTTGGTCCCTCCTCTCCTCACGTTGGTCCCTCCTCTCCTCACGTTCACTGACTTCTTTCCTATACTTTGAAACTGTTTCCTTCCACTCATTCAGATGAGCTCTGTCACTCCTGCTGGATTGCATAATTTCAGAAAACATGTCCTCCCGCGTCGTCTTCTTACGACGCCTTATCTGTGATAACCTTCGGGATGGAGGAGGGAGGCTTGAGGAATTTGCAGCTGCTGTAGGGAGGGGAAAAAAGAGAGAATTGTTTTAAAAGCTACATTTTGCAGAACAATGCTTATACTCTTTCACGGTGACCAACACTGTTCACATTACATAGCACATGTGATTTCTGTGCAAGGTCGCATTTTGCCTCTTAATGCTGAGTGCTTGTGGCTTTGCTGCTAGAGATCACAGGTCTGGGCAACAGAATTCGGCTTGCATGCGGCCATGGTAAGCCATTGTTTTACAGCTTCTGCACCCTCCTTTCCCACATACCAAACATAGCCTGTAGAGTGCTGCAGAAGCCTGGCCAATCTCAGCCAGTTGGGGGGGGGGGGCAGTGTGGGGGGGCTTGTCTGGGCCCCTTCAGGCAAGTAGAGTGCTGCGGTTTTTCTGTTAACATTCAGCAGCACCAGAAAACAAACTAACCCCCCCCCCCCCCCGCCATGAATTCTCTGGGATGATCACGGTACCCCTCCCCCCACCGCATGGCTGGTATATCCCTGCAGGCACCAAACTACCCCCCCCCGCCGCCGACCCCCCCCCCCTCGCCATGAATTCTCTGGGATGATCACGGTACCCTCCCCCCACCGCGTGGCTGGTAACAGGGAAGATCCCTGCTAGCCAAACGCGGAAAACTTCAGGGCCAATTTCCCATCTGCGCTTGGCTAACTGCAGGGAAGGATTTATTTTCCGCCACAGGCAAACAGCCCAGTAGGAACGGCCACCTCTGTCCCCTTAATTAAGTTCCCGTATTTCAACCAGGTTACCAGGAGTGATATCACTCTCCTGAGGATTACACAACAAGATAAAGAACGGATGTTGCTTGAATGCCAGCAAACACCGGGACCATACGCTGCCAGGCTTTGTCAGGCAATGATACCAGATTACTTGCTGCAAGCATGGCGTGGTCAAGTGTCCTACCATGGAGGAGGGAATAAGGATGCACTGCCCAGAAACCTTCTGGCAAGGCTTTCGGAGTACCTCCAGGAGAGCTTCATGGAGATGTCCCTGGAGGATTTCCGCTCCATCCCCAGACACGTTAACAGACTTTTCCAGTAGCTACAGACTTTTCCAGTAGCTGAACTGACCGCGAATGCAAAGTCAGGCAAAGTAATCATTAAAAACCGTTTGCTTTTAAAACAAGTTTTATATTTTAAAAGGTAAACTCACCTGAGGTCCCTTCCATGGGGTCAGAGTCTTGGGTACTGGCTTGGGAGGGTACTTCAGTCAGGGTGATAAAAAGATCCTGGCTGTTGGGGAGAATGGAGTGCTGTGTGCTCTCTGCAAGCTCATCCTCCTCCTCCTCCTCCTCCTCTACCCCATCGGCAGAATCCTCAGGCGTCGAGACTATCCCCGACCCAGAATCCACGAACAAAGGTGGGGTAGTGGTGGCAGCCCCCCCTAGAATTGCATGCAGCTCGGCGTAGTAGCGGCATGTCCGCGGCTCTGACCCGGAGCGACCGTTTGCCTCCTTTGTTTTTTGATAGGCTTGTCTGAGCTCCTTGACCTTCACGCGGCACTGCTCAGAGTCCCTATTGTGGCCTCTCTCCATCATGCCCTTGGAAATTTTTTCAAAAGTTTTTGCATTTCGTCTTTTAGAACGAAGTTCTGCAAGCACTGAATCCTCTCCCCATACAGCGATCAGATCCAGTACCTCCCTCACGGTCCATGCTGGTGCTCTTTTTCGATTATCAGCCTGCATGGTTACCTGTGCTGATGAGGTATCTGTGGTCACCTGTGCTCTCCACGCTGGGCAAACAGGAAATGAAGTTCAAATGTTCGCGGGGCTTTTCCTGTCTACCTGGCCAGTGCATCCGAGTTCGGATTGCTGTCCAGAGCGGTCACAATGATGCACTGTGGGATAGCTCCCGGAGGCCAATACCATCGAATTGCGGCCACACTAACCCTAATTCGAATTGCTAAAATCGATTTTGGCGCTACTCCGCTCGTTGGGGTGGAGTACAGAAATCGATTTAAAGGGCCCTTTACATCGAATTAAATGGCGTCGTTGTGTGGACGGTTACAGGGTTAATTTGAATTAAAGCTGATAAATCCGAATTAAAGTCGTAGTGTAGACCAGGCCTCAGTGTTCATCTTTAAAGTTAAAAGATACTTTGCAGTTTCCAGAGTAAAACTAAGTTTGCTTATCTGGAACACATTTGCATAGAACACCCAATTTAAGGACTGTCACATGCAATACAAAGTGGGGTATTCACTGAAAGAAAATAATGCACTTTCCCCAACTAGAGCCCTAGCAAGTAGCATTCATGATAAAGTGCTTCAATATTACACCATCCTTAACTGAAACCAATACATCTAACCTGATTTGTCTTTCATGTGCATGATTTAAAAAAACCCACCACCACCACAACAGTAACAGGTCCATTAAGAAAATTAGAACTTTCTAACCTCTTTTAGTAGTTTTCTGTCTAGTTCTTCTTGTTTCAGATTCTAAATGGGAAAAAAAAAAGCAATTACCAGGGAAACTACAATCTAGCAGAAATCTGTGACATATCAGTAACTGAGGCTGCAGAAATAAAGAGGACATTCCCACATTTTAACGTAACTGCCATGGTGACTGTATTTACTAGGTATATTTATGTATTTATGAGACTGGTCTTTTTCAGATGACTGACCACTTCCCAAGATAGTAACCCTCTCATGAACACCTTTTCCAGGTTTGATCCCACACCTTTTCTGTTCCAGCAAAGCATATCAATGATTTCACATTGCCCTGGTAGAGCTCACTAGGCCAGGGGTTCTCAATCTTTTTCTTTCTGAGCCGCCTCCCTCCCCCACATGCTATAAAAACTCCACAACCCACCTGTGCCATAACAACTGGTTTTCTGCATATAAAAGCTGGGGTTGGCATTAGCGGGTAGCAAGCAGGGCAATTGCCTGGGGTCCCACGCCACAGGAGCCCCTGTGAAGCTGCATTGCTCATGCTTCGGCCCCTGAGGCAGGGCTCTGGGCTTCAGACCCATGAGGTGGGACTTCGGCTTTCTGCCCTGGGCCACAGCAAATCTCACACTGGCCCTACTTGGCAGATCCCCTGAAACCTGCTTGTGATCCCCCAGGGGACTCTGGACCCCTGGTTGAGAAGCACTGCACTAGGCTGCTGTGTTTGGGCCTCACTTCACTGGATCCTGTGAGCTTTAAGCTTCCTGAGTCTAAACAGAGGCCAGGCACGGTTTCTGGCTGAGGGTTTCTGGGCACACCCTCAGGATACAGATCCTCTGTCCAACAGCCGTTTCAGAGAGCTGAGGCCCTGCAATCCAACTGGCAGGACTCCAAGACTAGTGCCAGCACCCCATAACTCTACCGTTGCTTGAGTACACTCCTTCCCAGAGCTCCAACCCTGTGGGCATGTTGGTTTATTGTTTATCCTTCAGGGACACAACAGCTGAACATTTAAAAAAGTTGCAAATATAGCAATACGCTTGTATGTTTACATTACTTTTTTAGATTATTGTGTTACTGAAATAAAAGACAGGTGCTTGAGGTAATATCTTTTATTGGACCACCTTCTGTTGGTGAAAGACAAGCTTTTGAGTTACACAGAGCTAATTTTTCAGGTCTGGGTCATTGAAATAACTGCAATTTCTCCCGCAGCGATAACGTTGCCGTGATCCCTAACTCTTGGGAAACTCTGAACAGAGTGGCATTACATTTGCATAGTTGTATGAAATTAAAAATCATGCATCGTTTGTATGGTTGATGGATGGATTTATATTTTCTTGAAAAAGCCTAGTACACTTAAAAAAAAATCAAAAAATAAATGTGATAACATTCTTAGAGAAAAATGTCGAACTGCAATATTTTCCAATGCTAAGTGTTCAATAAATCTAATTACTTCAACCTGAAATGCTAGAAAAATAGCTTTTCAATGAATACTTAGATTCCATCCTGATTAAACTCTGTCCAAGTCCCCCAAAGAAAATATGGAACTACTTGGTATCTTAGATGCAGAGAACCACTAGTCTAGAAAAGAGACAAACTTTTTTTTAAACAAACATCACAAGCACTATAGTCTACATTTTTAACTCCTTCTCTCATTGTGCTACTTTCCTCAGATCCCCTGCCAGAAACAAAAAAACCCAAAACCTTTTATTGAGATTGCCCTATCTTAAAAATCAGAATCTCTCAAATTATGGAATTTTTTGTTCCATTAAGTGTTTAGAGTAAAAGCCACCAACTGATTCAAATATCTACTACTTCTTGGTGTTTGTCTGTATGGTATAAAAGCCATGCATGTACATGTCATACTGTTAGCATTTGAACCACCTGGTGAGGTTACTCAGATCAAAAGACATCTAAAATAGTTAGCAGTGAAACAAATCTTAAGTGGAGTAGAAAAGCAATAATCTTTACTGTAGACAACTGCAGGGAAAGAATTAAAGCATTAGGAATGGCAACATTGCAGAGTTGTATAGTAAGTGACAAATACAAATGAGTAAAGCTTAACAG
Source organism: Malaclemys terrapin pileata (assembly GCF_027887155.1). NCBI lineage: Eukaryota > Metazoa > Chordata > Testudines > Emydidae > Malaclemys > Malaclemys terrapin. The sequence continues at coordinate 19,330,391 of NC_071507.1, read as the reverse complement.
AAGCATAAACAATTTCATACGCCCTTTTAAGTGTGTATCACTGTTTTTATTTTTAAAAGTTTTGAACAAGAGTCTTTACCTGGAGGTGCAGTGTGCTTGTATTCAAGCTTGTGCTGTGGATTCTTCCTGCAAAGAAATAAAAACCAATACAATAAAATCATTTCCGGCCCTTGCATCCCACCTTTCTTCATTCAAGAATTATTCACTGCACAATGGAAGTAATCATCAAATTTTAGGGGATGTGAATGAAATTTAAATTAATCACTATGTAGTTTCAAATCACTTATCTACAGCTCTCTCAATATAATAGTAAAAAGAAACAGCCCCCCCCAAAACCTTTTATGTTACAGTAATCAATATAACTGACTTTAGCTCTCTAGAATCAGCACTCTCATATGTATTTATCTATGGCACTTATAGACCCCCATTACTGTGCCTCAGTGCCTCAAACTTTAAAACTTTAATACAGGGGTTGGCAACGTTTGGCACGCGGCTCGCCAGGGTAAGCACCCTAGCGGGCCGGGCCAGTTTATTTACCTGCTGACGCGGCAGGTTCGGGCGATCGCAGCCCCCACTGGCCGCGGTTCGCTGTCCCAGGCCAATGGGGGGCCGCGGCCAGCACATCCCTCGCCTGCGCCGCTTCTCGCCGCCCCCATTGGCCCAGGATGGCGAACTGTGGCCAGCGGGGGCCGCGATTGGCCGAACCTGCTGCATCAGCATGTAAATAAACTGGCCCGGCCTCCCAGGGTGCTTACCCTGGCGAGCCGCATGCCAAACGTTGCCGACCCCTGCTTTAATATATTCATCTTAGTATTTCCTATTTCATATGATCTTTCAAAAAAGAACTAGATAAATTCTTGGAGGATAGGTCCATCAATGGCTATTAGCCAGGATGGACAGTGATGGTGCCCTAGCCTCTGTCTTCCAGAAGCTGCGAATGGGTGACGGGATGGATCACTTGATGATTACCTGTTCTGTTCATTCCTTCTGGGGCACCTGGCATTGGCCACTGTCAGAAGACAGGACACTGGGCTAGATGGACCTTTGGTCTGATCCAGTATGGCTATTTTTATGTTCTCATCACCTGCACTTTACAGATGGAGATCTGAGGCACACAGAGAATAAGTGACTTGCCCAAAGTCACACAGGAAGTCTGTGACAGAGCAGGAAACTGAACCCAGGCCTCCCAAGTCTTTGGCTAGTGTCCTAATCACGGCACCATCCTTCCCCTACATGCCTCATTTGTTCAGCACAGTTTGTTCACCATTTTCAGAAGCAGAATAGGTCCATGTTTGTGACACTCTGTACCTCAAAATAGCACCCTGAAACCCCCATATTCATCACTGTGATATGATTATATGTTTTGTACAATGCATGCCTTGTGAGGTATCATTTAAAAAGTCATTTTCAAATCATTTGATTTGCTAAACATTAATATCCTGTTGGGTTGTATGTACTATCATTGTATGTGAAGTTATGAAGTGTCGCTATATGTGGTACTGAGATGTCTGTGTACTGTGGATGTCGATGTAAGTGCAGTTTCTCTCAGAGACTTGTAGCTTGACATTAGCATCATAGTGTGAGAGACAGCCCAGACTGGTGGGTTTGGAGGGCTCTGAAGACCCATCACAATGTTGATTTATTAAGAGCCATAATTGGTTATGCATTTCCCAGACTCTTTTACATGAGTTCCAATGCCCAACCCATCCACATACCCTACAAAAGGGGCAGGAAATATATTTTTAAAAGGCTAAAGCTAGCCATATAATACTATAAATGTCTGACTTCAGCAAGGAATAGGCACAACTATTTTTAAACAAGTTAATCATTTTACATTTTAATGACTTATTACATTTAAGTTTCACACATGTCAAAGAGGATTCAACTTCAAATGCCATTGTAGACAGTGTTCATGTGCTGAATATTCTGCAGGAAGTGTACACACTGAAAAAAATCCCCCATAAAGTGGACTGGAAACAGACTCTAAAAACACTATGGCAGGGTTTTTTGTTTATCATCTTTTACAGATTTCTATGCAAATATGCTCCATTTACAAGTAAAAACTATTTTTCCTCTCAATTACCAGCTCCAAGAATCAGTCAAGCAGGCACCCAAGATAAGTTTTTGTTTGTTTTTTCTAATCACCAGCAATACAGCACTTGAAGTCAATGGGATCACTCGTGTTCATGTACTTTGCTGGATCAGAGCTAGAGTACTCCGCATCGTGCAGGAATGAACCTTAATTAGTAAACCAATATTAAGAATTATATTTTGTTTAGAATTTAATTTCACAGCAGTGCTCTCAACTTTCCCTTGAGGTTGTTTTCAAATCTCATTAAAATCAATAAGAAATAACTTAAGAGTGTTAATAGCAGAGATCAATGCAAGGGAGGAAGAAGATGGTTCGTTAGCTCTATGTAGAAATATGGTGGTAGATAAAAATAAAATCACCTCCCACTTCACAAGAAAAAAAAATATCAAGATTAATTTTCTTCCCCTTCTGCATCTTAAATCTTTTGCTATAATTAGTGGTCTTTATAGAACCTGTGAGAAGGGAGAATTGTTTACTCAACTTGCACACTGAGAAACAGGAAAAATAAAGAGTGGCAATCACATACAATTGACTGGAATTTTTATTACAGATGTCACAAAGCTTCTAGAGTCATAAAAACACTGCAAAAAAAAATAATAATAATGCAAGATCCTGAAAGCCTGCACCATGAATCACAGGGGACCCTGTACGTAGAGGACAGTGTTTACCTTTAATAATGAAACTAAAACAGTGTGAAACCACAAAGTATGAAACAAATGATATCTGGCCTACAGAGGAAATGCAATATGTACAACTAGAATACAGCCTGAAACAGCATATTCGCTCAAAAGTGCAATTTTGAAGACAACAGTAACTTTTCATTAAATCTGTTTAATGTAGGACATTCGATCTGCAGTCTGTAATTCTAGTTTCTACCGTTCTTTGTTCATGAATATCCCTAAACAAACTATGTAAACCTGTCCTCCTCACTGAATTTATTGCTAACACAGAAACTTTCCAGTGATTTCAATGGCCTTTGGATCAGGTCTACAATTCTGAGAGCCAAACTGTAGCCTCCCATGGTAAAGTCAAGAGGACTCTTAAAATTTCATGAGATTCAGTATGTGGTGTTTGCTGTGAAGGCTCCCCTCTGGAGGGAAACATTACAGGACCTCCAGAACCAGAGGATCTGAGGAGCAAAAAGGTCTAAATCCACAGATCTTGGGGTCTCCTTGAGCTTTGTTCGTCCATTCTGCTCCCCAAAACAGCTTCCCCCCCTTTTCAGAAACTACATTGTACTGTCAGTCAATGCAGTGGAACCCACTGCCTTTGGGAAAAAGACTAATGGCCTAAGGATAATAGACCATATAGGAAGGCCTAATTTTCCTAACCAGAGTCTTGCTAAGAGAATAAGTCTACTTCGACTTGTTTTGGGAACTTGGACTTCTACTAATAGGTTCACAGACTGTTTAGAGATAACGTGTTCCTGGACTACAAAAAAAACATTATCCAGATAAGAAAAAGTCCTGACATGTGTGAGGGTTTTGGAGGAAAACCATGGAAAGTTCCAGGAGTCCATCACGTGACCAGTGGTAACCTATGGATGACAGAGATATAATATAAAGGACTCCAAGAGTGGGGGCTTCCTCCCTTCTCATTTGATGGTGTCTGCCCCTTTTCTTTTGGTTTTCTTATTTTCCACTCAAAGTTGTAGAGTGATAGCCAACTAACACAAGTAACATTCCGTACAAGACAGTGTTTTTTTCAGTTGTTGTTAGGGTTGCCAACTTTCTAATCGCACAAAACCGAACACCCCTGCCCCGCCTCTTCCCTAAGGCCCAACTCCTCCTCCAAGGCCCCATCCCCGCTCACTCCATCCCCCCTCTCTCCATCGTTCACTCTTCCCAACCCTCACTCACTTTCACCGGGCTGGGGCAGGAGCTCTGGGGGCGAGGGTTCCAGCTGGGGGTGAGGGCTCTTTGGTGGGGCCAGGGATGAGGGGCTTGGGGTGCATGAGAGCGCTCTGGGCTGGGGTTTGGGTGAGGGAGGGGACGAGGGCTCCGGGCTGGGGCCAAGGGGTTTGGAGTGCAGGAGGGAGCTCAGGGATGCGGCAGGGGTGTGGGAAGGTTTGCGGGGTCTGGGGTGGGGCCGAGGATGAGGAGTTTCGGGTATACGAGTGGGATCTGGGAGGGAGTTTGGAGTGCAGGAGGGAGCTCAGGGTTGGGGTGGGAGGTTGGGGAGGGGGATGCGGGCTCTGGGAGGGAGTTTGGGTGCACATGGCAGCTCAGGGCTGGGGCAGGGGCTTGGGGACCAGACGGCGCTTATCTTAGGGTGCTCCAGGAAACGTCCAGCATGTCCAGCTCCTAGGCGGAGAGGCCAGGGGGCTCTGCGCACTGTCCAGAAACCACGGCCAATGGGAGCTGCAGAGCCAGTGCTCAGGGAGGGGGCAGTGTGCGGAACCTCCCTGGCTGCCCCTGCACTGAGAAGCAGACATGCCGGCCACTTCCGGGATTCACAGGGAGCTTGCCTTAGCCCCGCTGCGCTGCCAACTGGACTTTTAGCAGCCTGTTCAGCAATGCTGACCAGAGCAGGCAAGGTCTCTTTTCGACCGGGAATTCTGGTCAAAAAACGGATACCTGGCAACCCTAGTTGTTGATGGATGTTATCTCATTGTTTTCCCATCTCCCTCCACCCAGCTACTACACCTATTTAATCTTACTTCTGTTATTTCAGAAAGACTAACTTTCTGTTGAAACAACCTAATTGTCTTAATATACAGTACTAGTGTCAGTTTCTTTTTAACAGTGTTTAACAAGTTTTCATAGTGAAGCAGTTTATGATAATAGTTTATACAGTTTAATATTTTCAGAACTTCACACTACATTTTTAGGCACATATGAAGGGACATTTAAGTTAAGCCATGTTCACTTAGATGTGCTGTCAATTACACATGAGGCTTTTCAGAAAAACATGCATGAGTCCAATTTTACAATAAAAATTTGTTTTTAAAACACCGAAGTCTCACTTTTGTGTCATACTGAAAAGTGTATTTTGCCAAATTATCTTTATTGTGCTTTGTTCTACAATTTATACCAGGGTCCAACAATATCACTGTATTTCTCAGCAGACAGAAAAACAGACTATTTCCAGTTGCATTTAACATTTTCTGTTTTACTAATCATTTAAACAGTGTTCCTATATACAGAACATTTTTCAGGACAACTAATGATTTTGGGTCAGATTTTCAGAGATGCCGAGCACCCACAGCAATGATTAACTTTAGTTGGAACCGATAGTGCTCAGTGCCTCTAAAAATACACGCAATAGACAAAAACACAGGCTTGTACTCGATGGCATAGGAAAATGATTATCTGAACTTCAACTATTCAAGATTCGGGTTTTCTGAATTTTAGATATACACCTCTACCTCGATAGAAGGGTGTCCTCGGGAGCCAAAAAATCTTACCGCATTATAGGTGAAACTGCGTTATATCGAACTTGCTTTGATTGACCGGAGTGCGCAGCCCCGCCCCGCCCCCCCGGAGCACTGCTTTACCGCGTTATATCTGAATTCGTGTTATATCAGGTCACGTTATATCGGGGTAGAGGTGTATGTCATCCAAGTCAGATAGTTGAGATGAACCTGTGTTCAGAAGTTTTAGACTTTGTATAGTTTGAAATTAGTGTAACTCTTCAATATGTACCTATTCAGGATTTTTTAAGGAGTGAATTTAGGGCTTGTGAGTAGTTGCTGAATTAATACCTGGAGACTTTATTCAGCTACAGAATAGGCAGTGGTAATGTAAGCTTCCCAGCAGTACCTCCTCCCTGCAACAAGAACATACTTCCAGGGTGAAAGGGAGGTTTCCATACTCCAGTTACACATGGCCACCTCAGAATACAGTCAATGGCAGCAGCAGTGCTGTTGGGGAAACTTCATGAGCCAGAGCCTGATAATAGAAGCAATGCCGCTCATCACTATGTACCCAGTTCAAATCCAACTCAAGATGGTATATGCCAAAAGCAGTTACCATACAATTGTTGCACCAGTGGCTAGATGAAATGAGATTGTGGTTTCAATTCAATTCTTACTGGAAAGATGATCCGGCTGTTCTGGGATCCTCATTTAAGTCACAGCAAGTTGTTTTGATGCAAATGCTCAGATGACAATTCTCAAGACTACATTATAAAGAGACATCAGTGAGACGTGGCTGCTTTAAATCTTGCATTAACAGATATAGCTATTCTGTAACTGAGTACCAAAAATATTTTGGGAGTTCACATTCATTTTATATCCACACTTGACTATGTAAGTGATTTTGTCAATTATAATTTGAGGATGGATCAAATGCATCTTCCACCTTGCCAGCCCAGGGCGCCTCACCTGCATTGCATTTACTCATCAATTTTTATTCCATAGTTAAAAATTTATGTTGACCCAAATTTTAAAACTCCTATTCCATCCTTACTCGGGCAAAGCTACGGACGTCAATGAGTTTTGCCTGCATGAGAACCATGTTAAAATGAACTAAGGACATTCAGTTTTAGCCTCATTTGTATGCACTTTTTTAAATTTGAAGTTCACGTCCACCTTAAGTATTCTTAAACGAAAGTGTGTTGTAACTCGGGATGTAAATACCATTTAAAAAATTAACCGTTTAAATGATTAAAAATATTTTGTTTAACCCATTAAAGGACTGGCTGGTGCGGGGCCGCTGGGGCCGGCCGGCCCGGGGGTTAACGGTTCAGGCAGGTTAACACCTTACATCCTTAGTTGTAACTAATCTTGGGCTCAACTATTTTGTAAAAATAGCTAAGGCTTTTTAAACAAAGGCTTGACAAAGTAGCTTCCAGTATTAATTGGCTCCCCACAGAAAAAGCCTAAGGCAATTCAACTGCATGCATTTTTGAACAAAATTCAAGGAAAACAACTCAGCCATATATCACTAGGATGTTTCTTTGTTTTTTAAACAAATTATTGAAACCCACATTTCTCAATAATGATGAGTGCACATCGCTAGGCATGTGATATTATTTGTTATTTATGACACCTAGTCACATTTGCTATTAGTTGAAGCTTTAATATAATCTACAAAAAACATTCTTGCTATAAAAACTGCCTTGTGAATCCCTGTTGCTCAACTAATCTAATTTTCTTTAATTTCACAGAAAAAAGTCTAGGTATTCTCTAAAAAGCACTTATTTGAATTTATCAAACAAAGAGAAGAAGCAGTTTATTTGATTTGTGATTTTGTAACTACTGTTTCCCAAAATATCAGATTTCAAGGAAGTCTGAAGCACAGAGTGATATTTAACTGAATGAAAACTCTGTTGCCAAAACACTAGAGGAGTAAGTCAATGACTTCTGAAGTGCTATATTCAAGACTAGATCTATATATACACACACACACTGAGAATGAAACCCACAATATCGAATGGATTGGATTTGTCACAGAGAATACAAGATTCTCACTATCGTTCATATGGAAGCAGAGGTAATCACCGATAAAATTCAAGGGAGTTGAATTAGTGAATCTTTGATTGTAGTGGCTCCAAGTATTTGCATTGTTCTCCTGTACTTCATTGCCTAATACAAGATTTGTTTATGCCTTCTCAAATGTTTTACTTGAGTTTGCTGAAAAATGTGGTGAATGTCAAACAACAAGTTTATGGCATTATTAGTTCATATACACTGAATGCCAGAATTTGAAAATTCGTATTTGTCACCTGTATTTTTTCCAATTGATTAAATAACTGCTGTTTTATAGCTCATTCTGCCTTCCAGTAACTATTCACTAAACTGTCCAAAAGAGAAAGAAGTTCACTTGTTGGCAGGCAATAACCTCTTCATAAGGGACACTTCCAAAATAAGTTAACTATAACTTTAATTTATTCAAGAAAAATCCCTGTATCACATCATTGTGGTTTTATTAGCTTAGAAAAGCCGTAGACAGCACACACATCTTGAAACCTCTAACAGTCTCAAGTCTTAAAATTCAGGAAGAAAAACAAAGTTATTCCTGCCCTTATCTACAGGTCAAAATAACAAGAAATTAAGCTGGCTTGGTAAGAATAAAATATGGTAATAGTAAAGCCATTTTGCTGATTAAGAAACAATAATATTTACAATGTACAGAAAGAACTGACTGAGTTTTAATCTGATGAATGTTTACTAAATAAAGGAATACATATTTATCATTACCCTTGGGGAAGAATGTTTGTCTCTTCATTTAATGAACTTCAGGTACAAAGCATATTCCACTGTAATTTGTCAAGACAGCATAATTATACACCAGGGGTCGGCAACGTTCGGCACGCGGCTTGCCTGGGTAAGCACCCTGGCGGGCCGGGCCAGTTTTATTTACCTGCTGACGCGGCAGGTTCGTCCGATCGCAGCCCCCACTGGCTGCGGTTCGCTGTCCCGGGCCCATGGGGGCGGCCAGAAGCCGCGGCCAGCACATAGCTCGCCCGCGCCGCTTCTCGCCACCCCCATTGGCCCGGGACGGTGAACTGCGGCCAGTGGGGGACGCGATCGGCCGAACCTGCCGCATCAGCATGTAAATAAAACTGGCCAGGCCCGCCAGGGTGCTTACCCTGGCGAGCCGCGTGCCGAACGTTGCCGACCCCTGTTATACACCTATGATTCCTTCTGGTAAGTTTACTGAAGTTTTGTTACAGCCGGTAGCAAAGCTGCAAGGGAATTAATAAAAAATACTGTATGAATGAAATTAACTTGCACTCTTAATCTCTCTCATTTCAATGTAATTTTTATTCAAGTTAAACTTCACAAGTGACAAGCAACAATCTCTTGTCCCTTTATTGTGAAGCCAGTAAAAGAATGTACAGAAATATAACTTCTGTACAACTGATAAAATGCAAATAGCATTAAATATCAAAGAGGCATGCATAATTAAATTATATTCATTCAGTTAAAGAAAGAAAAATTAATACAACCAACTACAATTGTAGCATAGCTTTATTTATTTGTGTTAACTTAGCACCTAAAATGTGAACTGAGATGCAAGTCCCATGCACACCAGCCTCTATACCTACAAATATTATTGCCACTGTGGACTCCTACAAAAGTTCTGTGGCCCTCCAGGGACACTTTATGCAAACGAAAACAACCAGGAGTCCGGTGGCACCTTAAAGACTAACAGATTTATTTGGGCCTAAGCTTTTGTGGGTAAAAAACCTTGCTTGAATTCAATGCCTGCATCTGTAACTTTCACTCCATGCATCTGAAGAAGTGAGGTTAGTCTTTAAGGTGCCACCGGACTCCTTGTTGTTTTTGTGGATACAGACTAAAACAGCTACCCCCCCGATACTTAATGCAGATGCTTCAGCCTGTGAGGGATTTGACCCTCCTCATATAAGCTATTTGGCACTGAGGTTGATGATGTCTTATTATTTGGGGAGCTGATAGCTAAATAAAAAGCATTTTCAGCACTGCTTTTCACACGTTCACGTGGAGGCAGGAGTCTTTGTAGCTGTGAAAATAACCTTCAAAATGTGAACTGAATACAAGCTGAAGTGAGGTCTGCCTGATTCTGCGGACAGCTTTAAACAAATTCAGAAATGTCACATGCCCAATTCAACTCCAGGTATTATTAATGAAGACTAAGAGGATGGATAACAATGTTGACATTTTAAAGTATTGAACTACGAGTTATTTGAGGAGGAAGAGCAAGCTAATGTGCTCCATTGCTGGATATGGTAGCAGATATTGGGGCAGACAGTTAGTTACTATTAAAAGCTTTCTTACTCTTCCAAAATTTAAAGTCACCTAACAGCTTTGCTCAAAAGGAGGAAGGAAAAATGAGTTCCATCCACTCCCCAGAGCCTCAACTGTCTCTCCGTCACCAAAAAACAGCAACAAAAGATCACCACATCTTTCTGAATGTCAAAAGCCCCAACAATCCCCTAACAGCTTCAGGGGAGATATCTGCAGGGGAGGGCAGCGCACGGAGCCCTCTTCCTCCTCTTTCTCCCAGAGGCCGCAGGGACGTGGTGCCGGAGCTGCGTGGGGCCAGGGCAGACAAGGAGCCTGCCTTAGCCCCACTGCCACGCTGGAGCTGCTGCAGGTAAATGCCCCAACCCCCTGCCCTGAGCCCCCGCCGCACCCCTCCTGCACCCCACCCCCCTGCCCTAAGCACCCTCGTACACCCCACACCCCTCCTGTGCCCCAACCCCTTGCCCTGAGCCCCTTCCTGCACACACACACACACACCCACACCCCAACCCCTTCCCCAGCCCTACATTCATGGCCCTGCATGCAATTTCCCCACCCAGATGTGGCCCTTGGGCCAAAAAGTTTGCCCGCCCCTGACTTAGAGGGTACAGGAATTTGGAAGGGAGCAAACTGATGACATTTCATTCAGTCAGGAAAATCTATCTGGACTTAAGGCAGACTGAAACTTAAAAATATTCCAACCCAACCCAAGTCAATTTTTACAGTGACTGCCACACCAAATCTGACTTGAGTTCAGATTGTTATAATCTGATGGGAAATATATGGATTCTAGGTTTCTTTAACTGTACATTACTGCTAAGAAATTAAAAGTGAACCAAAATCCCAAATAGCTAACATTCAATCATAATTTCACAATATTTTTAGTGTGCACAGAAGAGATGGCAAAAAGCACCACACTCCTAGAAGTGTGTTTACACCACAGACAAGAAAGTCCATTCAGCAGAGCTAAATTAGTTTGTACTCCATAAAAAATGCAGATAAAACACTAAAATAACTGAAGTTTACCAAGGGTTAAAGTACAAAAACAGGAAACAAATATTGTATGCATCTAACATATTACAAACAAGAGAAAGGTGAAAAAAATAATTGGAAACCCTTTTTAAAGCTGTTATATCCAGTCATAAATAACTGAAAAGATTTTTGTTTTTTGACATTATTAGCACACATTAGCGACTTATTTTGCTCATTAACAGGTCAATATATATTAAACTACTTGTAAAAATACATTTATTAAATTATATCCCAGTAGTCTGAAAAAAAAAAGAAATTCAGCTAACAGCTGAATTAATTACTAATCATTTTAGGCATGAACTTGAAAAATCGCTTTTGTCTAAACCAATTTAAAGTGAAAATAAATTACTATAAAACACATTTGATCATTCTAATATATTATACTCATATGGTAAAGTACTAAAAAGGTCTGTATATAACCATAAACACACAAATTAGTTTTCAGATTCTTCTAAAAAGAAGCTTGAACAGATTGCTACATCTTCCCATCAATTGTTTTACTCTAGTTTAGGCAACAGTATAATGTGTACAATTAAAACTACAACTTTATGGTTTAACAGAAACTGAGAGAAAGCACTAGCAGTATGAGAAAGTAATACACCTCTACCCCGATATAACACAACCCGATATAACATGAATTCAGATATAACGCGGTAAAGCATTGCTCTGAGGGGGTGGGGCTGTGCACTCCGGTGGATCAAAGCAAGTTTGATATAACGCAGTTTCACCTATAATGCAGTAAGATTTTTTTGGCTCCCGGGAACGTCGTTATATCGGGGTAGAGGTGTATATCCCAAAGGCCTATGATTCTAGCACCCCCTATTAACCTAGGAATTAACACCCCTCTAGCACTACAACAGACAAACACAGGACTGCTGGTAAAATACCTTTATTTCCGTCCCCAGTCGCAAGAGGGTTACAAACAATTTAAATTTGTTACATGGCAGGCTGATACTAGCTACTATGACAAGCAGGATCACCACAATACTACCAGTTAATATTACTCAGCAGCACTTTTGCCATTGATTTGTGTTAGATTGGTCAAATGTTTTAGATCAGTGGTTCTGAAACTATTTACTATTGCGGGCCACATATGCAGCTCTCTATGTGGGCCTCATCCACACAATATATACACTACCTGTACATCTACAAAAAAAAACGTTTCGTATTTGTTACATGACAGCAATACAATTCAGATCGATACAGCACCTTTCATTTCAAAGGGAAATGTCACCTGAAATGAAAGAAGAAATGTAACCTAGACCAGTGCTTCTCAAAGCCGGTCCACCGCTTATACAGGGAAAGCCCCTGGCGGTCCGGGCCGGTTCGTTTACCTGCCGTGTCCGCAGGTTCGGCCGATCGTGGCTCCCACTGGTCGCGGTTCACCGCTCCAGGCCAATGGGGGCTGCGGGAAGGGCGGCCAACAAGTCCCTCAGCCCGTGCCGCTTCCTGCAGTCCCCATTGGCCTGGAGCGGTGAACTGCGGCCAGAGGGAGCTGCGATCGGCCGAACCTGCGGACGCGGCAGGTAAACGAACCAGCTTGGACCGCCAGGAGCTTTCCCTGTATAAGCGGTGGACCGGCTTTGAGAAGCACTGGTCTAGGTTACATTTCTTCTTTCATTTCAGGTGACATTTCCCTTTGACTGGGGGATTGATATTCTAATTAGCTCTGGTTTCAAACCCAACAGGAGAACACAATCTGAGCTAGAGCTCAAAAGTTTAAGAAAAAACCTCTGCTGAATATAGTGATAAAATACTGAAGCATCAGGCTGCTTCAAAAATCCTGTCCTAGTCAGAGCAAAGCATTCAAAACATCAGCCAGGTCTTTTTTATTCTAAATATCAATTTACAGACAGATAATGGTTCTTAAAAAGTAGTTATTCCAGGGAAGGGCAAACTACGGCTCACGGGCTGGATCTGTCCTATCAGGGCTTTCAATCTGGCCCGCAGGATTGCCAGCCCCGTGGTGCAGTGGGGCTAAGGCAGGCTCCCTGCTTGCCCTGGCCCCTTGCCACTCCCAGAAGCAGCCGGCACCACGTCCCTGTGGCCCCTGGGGATGGAGGGGGCAGAGGGCTCCATGAGCTGCCCTCGCCTGCAGGCACCGCCCCCTGCAGCTCCCATTAGCCAGGAATGGGGAACCATGGCCAATGGGAGCTTCAGGGGTGGTATCCACAGGCAAGGGCAATGCGCAGCAGAGCCGCCTGCCCCACCCCACCCCCAGGAGCCACTGCCGGACATGCTGGCCGCTTCTGGGAGTGGCGCGGTGCACTAATGGGGAGCCTGCTTTAGCCCTGCTGCGCGCTGCTGCCACCCCGGAGCCCCTCAAAGTAAGCAGTGCTGGGGCTGGAGCCTGCATCCCCGAACCTCTCCTGCACCCCGCATCCCAACCCCCTGCCTTGAGCCTCCTGCCGCACCCCTTCTGCACCCAACCTCCCTCCCCTGAGCCCCCAAACCCCCTGCCCTGAGCCTCCTGCTGCACCCCTTCTGCACCTAACCCCCCTGCCCTGAGCCCCCAACCTCCTGCTGCACCCCTTCTGCACCCAAACCCCCTGCCCTGAGTCCCCTGCTGCACACCTCCTGCACTCCAACCCCTTGTCCTGAGCCCCTTCCTGCACACTGCACCCCCTCCCACACCCCGCTCTCCCTCCCGCACCCCAACCCCCATCCCAGCCCTACATTCATGGCCCTGCATACAATTTTCCCACCCAGATGTGGCCCTCAGGCCAAAAAGTTTGCCCACTCTTGAGTTAGCCCTTTCCCCCCAGATCTTTCCAAGTTGCATCCTTCAATCAGGTTATCACTTTATAAGCAAACAAAAACAAAACACAGATTAAGGAATGATTGTTTCGCAGCACAACATATTGTCTCTACATTATTCTTCAACATTAGGTATTCATTCTGCTCTTGACAAAGGTGCACTGGGAAGTTATATCACAGGGGTATACCATAGATTTTTCATCCAAAACATTTCTGATCTGAAAAGCAACTCTAAAAATTACATTGATGTACAAACCAAAACACCATCCAACACTCTCTCAAAGCTGTGTTGGTTCTGTCATTTTTCAAATGAGAACTGCATTTTAAGAACATCTGTAGAGTCACCAGTTTCCAGCCAAACTATGGGGAATTTTTTTTAGACTTGTGTGTGTACAGAGGTCAGTAATGTTAAAGGAAGTTATTCATGCCCCATCAATATGTCCCAACAGAAATTCTGACAATTTTCAAGGCATGACTTTGCCCAGTAAATCTAGCAGCCATTAATTTCAGCTGGATCAATCTCTAAATGTGTATATTGAGGAGTGAAATGAAACGTGCTGATATCTTTCCAAACAATCAATTGTCCAAATTCTAAATATACATTAAAAGAAAATGCAGAACTTTCACATCATGAGGTGGACTTTATTACTTAACAAGATATACTTTAAAAGTGAACTAAATTTTGTGCATGTTATTCTAAGAAATCAAAGTGTTGAATATTAAAATATTTATATTTGTTGTGACTGATTAGATGTAAGATGTGTGTATAAGAAGTCAGGACACTAAAAATGCTAGCCAAAAAAGAATGTGTACTTTTTTCTTTAGACTTGAAGAAGAGTTCTGTAAACTTGAAAGCTTGTCTCTCTCTCACCAACAGAACTCGAGCTAATAAAATATGTTACCTCACCCACCTTTTCTAATATCCTGGGACCAACATGGCTGCAACAACATGGCATACAAAAAAAAAAAAAAGCACTTGTCAGATAAGCTGTAGTGAATGAGTAAATCATTCTCTCTTTCAAATAAAAGATATAAAAGGTAGATAGCTCTTCAACCTCCCTAACTTTGGAAACTTATTCACTGACATTCCCATTGTGCATGTAATGTTTATCTTTTTTGACATGCCTGTTAGATCAGGTCACTATCAGAGGTACCTTTGCAACAAATAATATTAGTGATGAAAATACAATATGATTGTTCAAGGCAAGCTTCAGATGGCAATAAAACATAACCCTGTCCAAAAAAAAATGCCACAACAGTAAGCTATGCCCAAGATTTAATTTCAAGAATTACTCATTGCTGTATCATCACTTTGCTTGCATAGCTCCCAGTCAAAATATGTCTTGCTTTACAAATATAGACAGACAACTGTATTGGATTATGTTTCTTACCTATAACAAGTAGTTCCATATGGACATTCAGGCCTGTCATCGTCATCTTGACTTACAACCTCCACATCATGATAATCGCAGTCACCAGGGTGACTGAACTGCTGAAAATGAAGTGGATTCTTCCTGTGATGTTAAGGAACATATGTAAGTAAAAGTAAACAATATGACCTTCACCACTCATGTGCACACAGGCATGGGGAATGCTGTGCAGCTAATACAAGCAAGTTTATATTCAACAATGCATAGTTATTCATTTGTTTGTGGCTATGTATGTAGTGGCAAGCTTCAATTCTGTAATGTTAGTCATTTAAGACATATTTTCACAGCAAATCATATAAAAGTTTTCAGTTTCTTTGTCTTAGCTCACGGGACTTGATTGTGCTCCGATAAAAGTTAAATAGGAGTTTTCCCCATTGACTTCAAATTGAAATAGTATATAGTAACTAATGGCCTGATACAAACTTCACGTGCTTTTTTCAGTACTTCTGTACAAGATGGAACATGCGGAAAAAAGTCTTTCTATAGCAGGTAAAACCCTATTACAAAATACCTGCAATACTTTGACCAAAGTCATGATAACCCAGTTGTAGAGACAAGTCCTTACTTAGGAATAGCTGGGTTTTATTTTCCTGACACCCAACCCTTCAGATCAGTTCCTACAACTTTAAACTACCCTACTACAGTACAGAATCTCCCCTTAGTGATCATCTTGCAAAGCGAGTTTCTATTAACTATTTCCATACAATATACACATTAATGATTGCTGTTTTTCTTGCCCTACTTAAATAGTTAAACTGCAGCCTCTTTTGTATTTGCAACTTTTATCTTTTAAAACCCATAAATAAATACAAACACCTATAGGCATATTCACACGATTCTTTGTCTTTCTGTCTCTCGCTGACAGGAGTACAAAATGCCAAAATGCATCTTCCTCAGTCTACTTGAACAGACCACGAAAATAGTCTCTTTTCTCTGACAAAAAAAGAAGTGCCCGAATCTCAAACTCCAAGATATAATTATTGGACCATGACATGTAAGGTGCGATCATTACATCCATAAATTACAATCCCATTCCAGACACTAGTTCAGACAGTAGGATTGCTATACATGAAGCCAGAAACCAAGTGGGACAACTCCATGATTGTCATAGTGGCCATGAACTCCTAAGAAGAATTTCTATACGACCACTAAAGCCACTGAGTACTATCAGCCTCAGCACATCAGTGCCACCACAGTGAGAAGTCTGGGGATTTCAGCTATAGCTTCTGCAAAGTGCTCTATACAATCATATTAAGCTCATCTTACTCCAATCCTGGGACTCATGCATTAGCAGAAACTCAAAATTTTGAAGCAGGTAAGCTCCTGCTACATCTGAGACCAGATACTAAAACTATTAACAGCATATTACTTTTATGTAGTACAAGGATTTCAAAGCACTATACAAATATACCAATTTATAGATGTGTTAACTGGTGATAAGGTAAGTGATTTGTCAAAAGTCACATAGCAAGTTATTGTCAACTATACCACTGGAATCCAGACTGATCAACCTACTAGGCAACACTGCCACACTTGAAGTTGTGTGCACTAACTGAAGAAAGACACTCTAAGGTTGCTTTTAACATTTTATCTTTTTAAACTATCACCGAACCCTTTAGAGATCATCATCACTTCCTTCCGTCAGATTAAGAGCAACAAAATTAATGATATCTTGGGGAATTAACTGACCTTTTTTGTTTAAGAATAGTCATCAAGATGAAACCAAACCTTTCTAGAGTCAGTTGGTTCAATTAGTTTTCTAGAGGTAATGCTAATATATTACCTAGATAAGCAAGGAGAACAGACCACCAAGATTAACTAACACAGCTTCCATAACGCTCCAAAAGAAAATAACGCTCTTGAATTTATTTTTATGTTAATTTCCACTCCAAGATTCAGACAGCAGTAGGTTTCTATCTAATGCCTCAAGTCCAACAGCAAACATTTCTAGAAGTTACAGTATTTTATATGTCAGTTTTCTTTTTAGGGATACTTTATACAAAACATGAAGATTACTGAATAATGTGCCTTTCACCAGAGGAGGTCTTTCTAATAATTTTTTGTTCAATCAAGCATATAGATTTCTTAGGGACACTGACTGAATTAGTTAACTGTCAAATTGCATACTGTGTGTGAAGTAGCTTAAATGGTCATCGGGGCAAATAAAAAATTATACTCTACCCTGTCCTGTCTGATGAAGTCCTAGCTGTTCTGCTTTCATTTCATGCTCTGCTCAATGTTACCCAGCATGCATAGTAAAAGCATCAAATTATATGCCATAGATAAGCCAATGTTTCCCTTCTTGACAGCAGAAGAACAACCTACTCATTATTCCCATTGCTTTACTTACAGTTAGCTGTCTACTTTTCTAAGGCACAAAAAAATTCAGACAAAAGTAAAGGAACACCCATCCATTACACTAGGGAATGACCCGTAGGCGACACTGTCGAAATGGCTGAATTATATAATAAACTCTTGGACAGTAGGGAACTCTAATGTTCAGTTGACCAGAACAACATGTTTTTTCTTGTGTAAGTACCGTAAGTTCAATACATTACTTACAAGAGTATTTTATATGCCTATAAAGATTCACAAGCTATGCGGCTTTGTAAAATAAAAGCTTTAAATTATACTTGATATATCTGAGTTACTTAATACCTGCAGCTTCACAGTAATTTATAGAAAATTTTAGTTATTATATACCCAACTTGCTGCTAAATAAAACATTTGAACAAAAAATAACAGTTACTTCCTGCTGTGACAACAAGCTATTTACTACCGTTTTTTAAGATTCCTGACTAGCTAAAGGATCTTTAATCAAACCAGTTACAAAGTCAGTCTAGTTGATTCGAATCAATAGATTGGATTTTAATTCTCATTTATTTCCTAGAAGGCTTTTCATGGGTATACAAGCAACAAACTCATTTGGAACATCAATTTTTTTTTTAAAGACGACTTTGCTGCTACAGTATCACCACCACTGGAGTCCCATTAACAAAAATGCAGTCACAAGCCATAGCTATTATAGTATTGATTGTAAACCTGAAGAGTTTTAATCTAAAGTTCTGACATGCTAGGATGTGTCTATAGTAACATCCTCCATCATTAAGTTTACTGGAAGAGAGAATTCAGAGAGGCTTATCAAATGCTGGGCTAAGTTTAATATTAACGAAAACTAAAGATATTCCATTTTCAGAAGGGAATAAAATGTAAAACATTTAGAAAAAGATGTATATGTGAAGCCAAGAGTTCCTATGGGTCCTGTCCTGCCAGATCAGACAATAGGTTCTATATCTGTCCCTTCTATGAAGAGCAGACATGAAACACCAGGGCTTTGGTGAGTTCGCTGTCCCTCTATAAAGGGTGCAACGGCTTCCAGACTCCCACTGAGTAAATTAACAGATGAGACTACTTGAGATAAAGGTTGGTATTGTGGTTAAAGCACTGGCTTGGGACTCTGGAGATCAGAGTTCAGTTCTTGGCTGTACCACACACTACCTTTAAAACCCTGGACAAATCTTTCTGGGCCTCGTTCCCCATCTGGAAAATGGGGATATACAGTCCTTCCACCACCTTTTGTCTATTTACACTGTAAGTACCATGAAACAGGGACAGTTTCGTACTATGTATATACAGCACCTTGTACAGAGGGAGCCTGATCTTGGTTGCCACCTCTAGGCATTAATGCAGTGCAAACAACCAACCTTCTACTGACAGGGAGAACTATTTGGGCTGGAACAAAAACACATGAAAAACAAACCAGCATGTAAGAATTTAGCCTTTACTATTGTCATGAGCGAGCCTAGACAATGGGGTTGGTTTACAACTGGTTGGTTGGTTAACAACTGAATTGAACATTGACCCAATTTATTTCATTCTCAAGCAAAACTGTGGTTGTTGTGATTTGGGATAATGGAAACGGTCAAGTAGCAAATAGTGACACCATCTTATCCTTGGAGCAAAGGTGATGCGGTATCACTGAATTTGAATCTCCAGACATTCTCTCAAAGCCTGGTGATAGGATCATGGTATGAGAGCTGATCACCAGGCTTTCTCCTCTAGCTGAAGTGCCTCCAGCTCTGTATGGGAAGAAGCTGCCTGTTTGTGATTTATAAAAAGGAATGCCTGAAGGTACAGGGAGAATAAGTATGTTGCAGAGATCAATTTTTCTTTAGTTCTTATTGTCAGCTACAATTTTAAAAGACTTGACTGAGGGGGTTCCTCGGATAGACACACACAATAGGGAAGAATCATTATGTTTGCAAAAAGTTCACCTGTGGCCCAGGATCTCTCTTAGAAGGATCTGCTGGTTACTGTAAACTTAGTACATATGGAGTAGAAGGTTGAATGCTATTTTAATTGGCTTTGTGTTAATATTCCAAGGTCACATCCAACAAACAGGCCCTTCTGGCAGGAGTTTGCCAGATTAAAAGTGAAGCTCTCAAGGCCATTCAACTATTGCTGAAGTGGAGAACAGTGAATGAAGAGAAACAATTAGGGAATCTTTCTGAAGGGTTTAGTCCTAACCAGACAGAAGGCTAGGGCTCTCTTGACATTAAGGGTGTGCAACAGTACCTCTCGTTTATCTAGGTGAGGTTTAGGGAGGAAGACTAGCAGGTGAATGGGTTGGTTAATATGGAACTTAGAGATTTTAGATAAAAATGTGGGGCATGATCACAACGTGACCTTGTCCCTTAAAAATACTGTGAAAGGGGGGGCTTGCCGACACGATGGCTGTCAGGAATGCAGTTTTCATTGATAAATGTAGGAGTGAACAGGTAGCCATCGGTTCAAATGGTGGTCTTGTAAGGCATTTAAGAACCAGACTGAGGTCCCAAACCAGAGCAGGATGCTTGACTGGTGGAAAGAGATTTCTGAACCCCCTGAGGGACTTAACTGTTGTTGGGTGGGCAAAAACGGAATAACCCTCTATTTGAGAATGAAAAGTAATGATGGCTGCCAGATGGACTCTAATGGAGCTCAGCAATAGCCCCAAACTTTTTAGTGTTAGGATATAGTCCAGTATAGCTGGCAGCAATGAGGTCGTCAATGGAATATGTTTGAGGTCACACCCACAGACAAATCTTGTCCATTTTTAAAACTATGTGTAGCGAGTAGACTGTTTTCTGCTAGGTAATAGTACTTTTTTACCTCCTCTGATCAGGTTGTCTCTAATCCCGAGAGCCATCGACCAACCATGTTTTGAGACGAAGCACTCAAGGAGATTGGGGCAAAGGATCTTCCCAGTAGAGGAGATGAGGAGCAGCCTGGAGAGTGATTGGTGAGCAAATGGTCAGTTGTAACAAGTAAAGAAACTATGTTTGTCTGGGACAGGTCAGGACTATCAGGATGACTCTGGCTCTATTCTTTTTTATTTTGGAGTAGAACTTTGGCTATTTGAGGAGTCGGTGGGAATGCATACAGTAGATCCGACAACCAATGAAGGTGAAAGGCATATCCTCGGGATCGGTGACCCAGACTGCCTCTGGAGCAGGGCACAGCTCTTGTTTATCAAATATAGAATATGTGGTGGGTATCCAATGGCCATTATTTTTGTTACCAGAATGAACCTGGAACATATCCCCTTTCCTCTGTGCTGCATGGGAACTGTTTTGTAGCACCCAAGTGTAGGAGAAAGTCTATTTCTTGACCAAGCAAGTTCTTGTGAGAGGGGTCCCTGAAGAGGGATGGAAAAGAGGTGTTGCTCGATGGAAGAGTAAAAATGTGGCTGATGTATCCTGTGGAGATGACCTCCAAAACCCACTTATCTGTAGTGATAGACTCCAAGCCTGTCTGAAGTGGTAAAGGCAGGCGCCAAAGAGAGGAAGGCAGGTGAATTGGTACAGCTGGTAAGGATGAGGATGGTAATTCAGACCCTGGACCAGTCAATCAAAATTACTGTTTGGAGATGAAAGGGTGAGAGGTCAAAGCTGAGAGGTGGATGGTTTCCTTCTCTGGAATTTCTCTCTTTTCTGATGTGGTTCATACCACCTCTGGGAGTTTGGGAACTGGGCAGTATGGGATCTCTCAGCTGTCGGGGACTTGCTAAACAGTCTTTTGTAGGCAGGTGTGGAAATCTCAAGAGAATGCAAAGTAGCCCTGGAATTCTTTTACATGCACAGAGAATCATCTGTGCTATCTGCAGAAAGTTTAGACCCATCAAAAGGGAGGTCTTCCACTGTATTAAGGACCTCTTTTGGAAATCTGGAGAGCTGGAGCCAGGAAGCCCTTCTCAGAACTGCCACTGTAGAAATCAAACAGGTGGCAGTATCAACAGCATCAAGAGAGTTGCTTGTGGTGATGTTCTGTCAAGCAGCTGGCCTTACCCAATAACTGCCAGGAATGGCTCTCCATGCGCCGCCAGTAGGTGGTCAACAAAAGAGTTCAGTTTGGTGTAATTTATATGATTATATTTCACCATTAATGCCTTGTAGTTCACGATTCTAAAATGTCAGGAGGCTGACAAATAAGATTTTCTACCAAGTAGGTCTAGACGCTTATGATCTTTGTCATGGGGCATGGATTTAGCATGATGCTGCCTTCCACATTTGTTAACTACATTAACCATCAAAGAATTAGAAAAGTGATGAGAAAATAAAAACTCAGTCCTTTGCTGGAATGTAGTATTTCTTATCCACTCTTTTGTGTGTAGGTGGAATTGAAGCTCAGATGTGTTGAACGATCTTTACAGGGTCCAGAAGGGCCTCATTGACAGTTAAGGCTATGCAGGCAGATGAAGCTTTATGAAGGATGTCAAGCAGCTTATGAGGAGTTTCTTTAACTTCCTCGAGAGGTATCTGCAGGGAGAGTCAGCAATTCTCCTGACCAGATCCTGAAACTGCTTAAAATCATCTACCAAGGATGGAGGAGGAGGCAAAACTGCTTCATCCAGTGATCTTGGCTGGAAGAGAGATCTCTTCATGGGCTCTAACTTACAGCTTCTCAGAGGTTTCTGCTTGAGGATCAGGACTCCTAGAGAGGGCAGGCAATGAAGGCTGCCTCTCTCTCCGATTGGTGGTGCTTGAAGTCCTAGAGAACTGCTGGCAATAGGCCACCCAAGGATCCCTGTATAGCCAAGCAGGTGGTATAGGAGGGGGCACCCATGCGTGTTCAAACGAGCGAGATGGCGGCTGCAACCTTGGGCCACGAGTGGTCATAGGCTCAGAGACTTCTGGAAAGGGGCCTCTATAAGGGTGAGGAAGAGAGCCCTGGACCAATATTTGGGAAACTGGGGCAAGCTCTTCATCAGAATCTTCCTTAAACTAGCTATAGAATGATGGAGCACCCAGAGAAATGAGGTGAAACTATCGGTATTAGGTGAATTTCCGGTGATCTTGGTACTGAAAATATGCTGGAGCCGAAAAGCAGAGATTCGAGCATCTCAGATACAGCCAGGTCCCGGGGAAAACAAAAATTCCTGCTGTACCGAGTCTGTGGTCTGCACTGAGGTAATAGTGGCCAAGGGAACTGAAAGTACAGTGAGTCTCGGTCGCTCCAATGGAAGTGCAGTAAGAGCCCGAGCAGGCTTCTTCAGTACCGAGGCAGCAGAGGAAGAGCTCTTCTTGCCACCTCGGTCTGCTGACAGTACTGATGATCTTTCCCAGTCTGCTAACAGTACTGATGATCTTTCCAAGCCTGAGGTTTTGCTGGTTTTTGGTCTAGCAGTGCCCTCGATACCTGAGGAACCACCAGCCTCATGGGTACTGGAATGGAGAGCAGATGGTGTCTTCAGCTACTTCAGTACGAATGACAATGGGTTTTTTGAGGTAGATTCCTGACCTGGAGAACTCTGAACATGTTCTTTGGAAGATTTATGAGAGGAGCCTTGGGTCTTCCTCTTAGATGCCCTCGAAGAGTGTGGTTCAGAGATAGCGGAGGCAGCAGACTTGCTCGGAGACCAATGTACCCGAAGGGATGGGGAGAGAGGACCCTTGGCCTGGGTCAAAAGCCGGGCACAGAGAGCTCTCCATCATGTGGAGAGGAAGTTTGATCTCCCTGTTATTTCTGGCTCTAGATTTTAATGCCAGGCAGAACAACGTGCAATTCCCCAAGACAACAGATGCACCAGGAGTGCCTGTTGGTTACCAGAACTGCTTCTTGGCATGACAGATCAACGTTTGAATCTGGGAGTACTGGGCATATGATAACCTCCCAGTGAACAAGAACTATCTACTATGTAATATCTATATAATATATATGAAAATAAATACAGTAACTCCTCACTTAAAGTCATCTCAGTTAATGTTGTTTCGTTGTTACGTTGCTGACCAATCAGAGAACATGCTCATTTAAAGTTGCTCTATGCTCCCTTATAACGTTGTTTGGCAGCCGCCTGCTTTATCCACTGCTTGCAGGAAGAGCAGCCCATTGCAGCTAGCTGGTGGGGGCTTGGAACCAGGGTGGACCGGCAGCCCCCCTATCAGCTCCCCATTCCCCTAAGTTCCCTGTGTGGCAGCCGCCCAGCAGTCTATCAATTGCCAGCAGTTCAGCTGTCTCTCCCCCACTGCCATGTGCTGCTCTTGCCCTCTGCCTTGGAACTGCTCTCCGGAGCTTCCTGCTTGCTGTGCAGGGGAGGGAAGAGAGGAGCTAATGTCCTGGTGGTCCCCTCCCCCCTGCTGCTGCACCACGCTTACCCCCATCTTCCAAAGAGCAGGGGGGACACACGACAGGGCTCAGGACGGAGGGAGCTTCCTGGCAGCAGCTGCCATCTCAGCTTGCTGATCTACTTAACAAGGCAGTGTACTTAGAGTGGGGTCAGTGTACTTAAAGGGGCAATGCGCACACACACAGGTTGTGTCTCTATCTGCCATGCTGTCTCCACTCCCTCCATTCATGCTGCCTTGTAGAGTGTGAGGCTACATTAACAACGAGTTAACCCTGGAGGGCTCAGCCAATTGCTGGTTCATCATTTAGCAATAAGGCATTCCCTGGGAAATATCACACCCTCTGACTCCACCACCTCAACCAAGCTTCACAATCATCATTGCTGGGTACCAGTATTAAACTGTTTATTTAAAACTTATACAGTATGTGTATATATATAATATAGACTTTTGTCTGGTGAAAAAAAATTCCCTGGAACCTAACCCCCCCATTTACATTAATTCTTAAGGGGAAACTCGATTCGCTTAACATCATCTTACTTAAAGTCGTATTTTTCAGGAACATAACTACAACGTTAAAAACTAGGAAGCCAAAGCTACTACTACTTACTAACCAATTACACTGATACTACGAATTGGAATAAAAACTGGGACACAGTTGAGGTAACCTCAATGGGAACAACTGCCAGAGATCCATCTCCGGCTGAGGCAGTTGGAAAGCAACTGAGGGCAGTTCACCTGCGCAGGGCTATATAACAATGGCGCGTGCACTAAGCTGACTACCACACATGCGCAGGCCGAATAGACAGGGCTATGAGAAATCTCTGGCAGGGTGCATAAGTGCGCCTAGAGTGGAGTACCCAGAGGGACATTACTTGAAGAAGAATTAACTGTTGGGAGAAGATAGAACATGCAATTGCTTCAATAAATGCACTTACATAAAATCACATTTTCTAATCAAATCTTTGTCTGTTAATAAAATACACACACGCTGGCCATTCTCTCCAATTCAATTTCTTTTCTCTACTGTACTTGTAACTGCCTGGTGCAAGCTGTTCTATTGCTTATTGAACTGTGGTTTCTAATTTGCTGAACTATTTCACCCCCTGCTGAGGTTATATTGATTGGTCAGTAACATTTCCAGACTATCCCTTTTTATGTTTCTAAAAAGATTGCTACTCTATCTGATCTTTTCTAATCCTTTGCTTACAATATTTTGAAAAAGGAGACTAATGATTCTACCATTATCTCCCATTTGGGGTAAGTAGTGACTTGCTAGCAGTAATTTGAATCTAGCTTATTTACAATTCCACTTTACCTGTAGCAACTTGACCCATACATGCAGGGTGCCCTGTTCTGCTTGGTTTCTTTAGAACTCTGTAGAGCATTTGTGCTTCTGGCTGAGTTAAAATCTTCAGCTTCAGGATCCTGATTTAAATCAAGCTCTTGAGTCTCAGCTAGGGGAACATGAGAGTGGGATGGCTTGTCCTGGTGCATCTGTTGGCTTGCAGAATGGATAACCTCATCGTTGTTTTCCCTTTTATTCATTTTATTTGTGTCAGTGGAGAGCTGGCTTTTTGCATCTAGCCTGTGTTCAGACCTCTTGCTGTGGAGCTGATAATCACTTTTCTCCACAGAACTTTCAATCTTTTGTGACACAGTCTTGTTATCATTCTCTTCCACTTTCCTCATAGCCCTGGCAAGAGGTATTCCCGATGCATCCTGTGAAATAGAAAATAAAAGATCACAACAATCTTTAGAGTGCCTTACTGTGCAAATTATGGATCACTCATAGAGTAATGCACTTCTGAATGTAAGTGGGTTTCAGATTCTGTCATCATAAGCATTCAGGACATATGTTCCTACAGAGGAGATGATACAATCAAATACGATTTAAAAAAAAAATCTTTTCTGTGTTTATAATAAAATTTAAATCAGAAGCTTGAGTTCAGGACTCTACTTTTATCAAGAAACAGATTAGATTTTGTCAAAAGCTATTGTGGTCAGAGCTGGAAGCTTTGGCTAACAAATTCTTCCTTTTAATTTTGTGAGGTCTCTCTCAGATATAAATACACACATACGTATACACATAGTATAGCTTCTATCTCAATAACTTGTGTAAGATGCTTTCTATAAGGCATGTGCTCCCTTATTTACTATCTGAGACCAGAGCTGGGCAAAATTTTTGGGCTGAAACTTCCTTCAGTCCAAAATGCAGATTCAGGTCAAATCAAAACAATCTGCAAATTCATGTGGATTTTGGCAATTTGTTTCAGGTGGGAAAAAATTAGAAATGCTGAAACTATTTTTTTCAACATTTCCAAAATTAAACTTTTGTATTTCTTGGGCTAGATTCAGGAGGGGATTTAGGCACCAGTCACAAAACCAATAGCCCTGTGATTAGAGCCCTCACATAGAATGCAGAAAACCCAGGTCTGAATCCCTGTTCTGGGGAAGGGACTTTAACCCAAATCGCCCCCCTCCCATGTTCACTGGATGAGAGAGACACAAACACAGAGAGAGACAGACACTAAAGCCTGGTAGTTAGGGCACTAACCTAAAAGGGGGACACCTGCATTCAGTTCCTGCTTTAGAGTATGGATTCAAATCTGGGTCTCCCACATCCCAGGAGAGTGCTCTAGCAATTTGACTGTTAAGTATAAATGGGGGAGACAGGCACTTCCTCAGTTTTGTGAACGACACCTAAATCCCCTTCTCATTCTAGCTCATTTCCAAAATTTCCTTTGCATTAATTAGAAACGGTTAAAAATGCCTGAAGCAAACAAAAGGTTTCAAATAAAAGGTTTCACTCAACACAAAACTATTTTTTTCAGACTTTTCGATTTAAGAAAAATTCAAGAAAATTTCAGTTTTGGGTTCACCCAATATGAAGTTTTCCACAATTTTTTGGAACTGCCAGCGAACGAAAAATCAGTTATTCATGCAGCTCTAATCTAGAAACACAAATGCTACAGACTGCATATACAGATTACATAATGCTTTAATATACTACAAAACTGTAATGAGATCTACACTTTCCAGTGTTAACTGTAGAAAGGCTTCCCTCCAATACATTTATTTCAGTTCATATTAATATGAATTTTGAGAAGTTTGTGGTATTTCTCTGATTTAGTGGGTTGGCCTCTTTTTTTGTGTGCGTGCACTTTCTTTTAAAATTCTGGAACTAACCAAATGAATGTCAAAAATAAAGAATAATATGAGTAGTGGGATAAAATTTATTCAATATCAAGTAAGTCTTCCTGACAATTAGATATACTGTATAGTAGGGGTGTGCAGTAGTTTTTGCAGGGAGACCACCCCACAAATTTTAGTAAGTCGTCATGGGCTGCACATTTCTACTATATTAATGACATATTTTAATTCTACCCCTCCACTGCAGTGCCACCTAATAAAATAATTCACGCAAAAATTGAGGGTGCAGGAGAAGGTGCGGGTTCTGGGAGGGAGTTTGGGTGCAGGAGGGTTCTGACCTGGAGCAGGGGGTTAGGGTGCGAGAGTGGGTGCGAGGTGCAGGCTCTGGCCAGGAGGCGTTTTCCACAGGCAGCTCCCAGCCGGCGTCGCAGTAGGGCTCAACAGGTTGCCTGCATGCCGTGGCCCCATACCGCTCCCGGATGCAGCTGGCTGCTGGCACGTCTCTGTGCGCCCCTTGGAGGGGGAGGGGGGCAGTGGGTCTCTATGTGCTGCCCGGGCCCGCAAGCACTGCCCCTACGGCTCCCATTGGCTGGTTTCCAGCCAATGGGGGCTGTGAGGACGGTGCTGGGGGAGGGGGCAGCACGCGGATCTGCCTCCCCTTCCCCTACCAGGGGCACGCAGAGACATGCCAGCAGCAGCCGGCTGCTTACAGGAGCAGCGTGGGGCCACAGCAGGCAGGCAGCCTGCCTGAGTGCCCTGCTGCGCTGCAGGACTTTTAGCAGCCCAGAGATTGTGAGGACAAAAATGTTAGTCATGGCGGGCTGGACAGAAATGTTAGACGGGCCGTATTTTGCCCACCCCTGCTGTATAGTCTCACTAGAGGAGCAGTTAAAACAGGGGTAATTAATTATTTTTTGTCAAAGTCCAAATTTCTTGGTCAAGGTATAGTCAGGGTCCAGACTCCAGAGAAAATACAAAACCAACAATGATAATAATAAGTAAATAAAAAGATTTTGCTGTCTGTTCAGAAGCAGTCTGAATTTGGCCCACGGTCCACCTATTGACCACCCTCATTGTCTGAGACTTAAAACTAGACTGCACAAAACACAAAAAGTGCACTAGGTAATAATCCTGCATTTGCAGGGAGATTGACTGAATGGCCCAACTAACCTCCCCCTCTATTTTGTATGATTTCTTCCCCCACAGCAACCCTTCATCCATTCCTTTGTCTATATTATGTCTAATTAAGCTACAAACACTTACTTCCAAGCACAGTATTCTCACCGAAGAAAAGAGCAATTAAGTAAAGTTATGGACAACAGTTTTTTACTTGTAATGGTCATGGCAATCGGGTCAAATGTGCGCTATCTGTTGGCTGGCTGCAGCTTAGAGTGAATCAGAAGTACGCCTATATTTCAACTCTATACGAGATTTTTTTCCCTTAGCTAAGTATGGTAATAGAGGAATAATGCTCTGAGACTGAAGCACCAGGGTTTTATGGCTCATCTAGTAATTAGTGTTTCCTTGTTTGAAGCAATGAATTAACTGCAGAATGGCATTCAACCAGCTAATTTTTTTCTGCAAAGTCTGAAGAAAACTGGTCATGCTGTGTCTGAGTTAAAGATAATTAAAAGACACTTTGAATATTGAACCACTTAGTACAGCTTCATATGAGCTGCAACCAGAGTTCCATTATCAACCCTATAACTCACTCACTATATAATTTGTCATGAGGAAAGTGTACTTTTTAGGGTACACTACTCAGTAGGGAAGCTTACCATGTTAAGCACTATGCTCTGCAGTAAACATTTATAGGAGCAGGCCCTTACATTATAAGCTCCTTGGGGTCTTTGTCTCATGCCTGTGAAGCCCCATGCATGCTTTAAGTAGGGTTGTCAACCCTCCAGGATTGTCCGGGAGTCTCCAGGAATTAAAGATTAATCTTTAATTGAAGATTATGTCATATGATGAAACCTCCACGAATTCGTCCAACCAAAGCTGGCAGCCCTAGCTTTAAGGTGTTGTAAAATGTAATATTTTAAGTTAATATTGATAGGGTTACATGAATATTTTAAATTAATATTGAAAGGCCTTTTTAAATTGTTACATAAATACAGAGCTCAAGGTATACACATAATTTCCAAACTTACTGTAGCAGAGTGAAATTTCACTTCCAAGGATTGGTTCTGTCTGGATAATAGGCTTCATTCTCCAACTAGTAGGTGCATGGTTAATTTTTCAAGTCCTGGGAGGGTATAAGCCTGTCTTCTCTGCCTAATGCAGGGGTTGTACTTTGACAGTACATTCTCCACCATTTATTCTCTATTTAAAGAGAAGGGACTTTCTGTTCTAATTCTCCAACAGCACTAGGAACTAACTTTTCCACTAGGCCTGGTGGTCCTTATAAGGAATGCTCCATGCGATCTTTCTCCTCACCAGAGGGTGTTGTTAACACTTCTAAGTCCACATTTAAAATACTAAGACTGGCAAACTGAATATTTTTACGTCAAGAGACAAGAAACAATCCATAAGGTTTAAGCTCTTCATGATGTGCTCATTCCAAGGTAAACACATTAAAGGTAAAATAATGTGGGCAGTCTTCGCAGTGTAAACTGTTCACAGTGTAGTTTAATGGCTGAAAATGCATAATTAAAAAAAAATCTTTGACAGGCCCACGATGATAAAATCACATGTTAATTTTGATGTTAGAAAGATCTTTAAACCATTAAAATAAAATAAAGAGACTGGTAGAAGACTTTCTTTTTAAGATTTTTTTTTAAATAGAAGTTCAAAGGCAAACATTTTTCAGGGAAAGCCTCATTATCTCATCACAAAATGTGGCTTTTTCGTAATTAGTTGCCAGTAATTATGTTTACAATACTAGCAGGAAGAAAATAAAATAATGGTGACAACGTATTGCAGAAGTTGCAATGTGAATTCTTGTTTCCTCTGTGTAGCAAAACAAAACTAATGCACATACTGTATGTCACGCTCTGTGTTTATGAAAACTCAAACAGCCACTATTTTGACAATAAAATGATGACTTCCGCTGCCAGAAAACAAAAGTTCTTTCACCAGCGTTTGTTAACTCATTATCATTTTACTTCTCAGCTTGTCATCCAAGTAGTATTTAAAAAAAAAAAAAAAAAAAAAAAAGCTTACACACGAGCTAGTTTTTGTCTAGAACACGGATACAGATAAGGTAGGAAAAGCTTATTGACCAACAGGTACCTGCTTTGGACTGAGATTAGAAAGTTCCCCATGCCCAAACAACAAGAAGCTACTAAAATGGCCTATTCACAAAAGGTCATGATTTAGTCTAATCTCAGAACACCTTTTTAGGAAATTCCATCCCACAAAAAAAGACATGAAATAAATGACACTATGACCACTCATTAAACATAAAAAGAACAGGAGTACTTGTGGCACCTTAGAGACTAACAAATTTATTAGAGCATAAGCTTTCGTGGGCTACAGCCCACTTCTTCGGATGCATATAGAGTGGAACATATATTGAGGAGATATATATATACACACACACACACACACACACACAGAGAGAGCATGAACAGGTAAGTAAATTTGTTAGTCTCTAAGGTGCCACAAGTACTCCTGTTCTTTTTGCGGATACAGACTAACACGGCTGCTACTCTGAAACCTGTCATTAAACATAGCCACTGAGGCTAAAACAGAGGTGTCCATTCCTCTCATCTCCCAGATCACCCTGTTCGGTTTTCTTCACTAGATTCCTGTTGAACACTAAGTTAAATTCAATATTTTTGTCTTAATTTTTAAAGCACTCCTATTAAATTTGCCCAGGTTACCTTGGGGGCCAGTCATTGATCATGACATCCCACAACAGATAAATTCCATTGAAACAATGGAACTGGCAACCCAAAGATTGAGATCCGTAGACAGGAGACAGCTTTCTTGGCAACTAGTCAACAACTGTGGAACTCACTTCAGGAAGAGATCAGAATGACCACAAATCTGTGTGCCTTCCAAAGAAAACGTAAAGCCCAGTTTCCTGACCTAGCTTTCCCACACTACCGGCACCTCCACCAAAATCACTTATTAAAATCTAAAAACCAAGATACCCTACAACAAAAACTTAACACAATATAGAGGAAGGGAAAAAATACAGAGATCTTCTTGTGCTCACTAATATATTAAGTTACTCAGATTGCACAGCAATGGATTCAGCATGCGAAGCAATGGAGAAATTAGATAACGGAGACCACATCCTGCCTCCTCTATGAGCTAGAGAAAATTTATGGAATTTTTATGATAGTGGAGCGGAAGCCATAAAGAAGTCTTAGAACTACAGACTGAGGTAAATAACATTTCAGCAGGTGATCATACAACCCACAAAAACATACATGAGGACAAGAAAACTATCTTACAATAAATCACTGCTATTAAAAATAAATCCCCTTCCACTCTTCCCTGAACTAATCTTGTAAATGGTGCTACCGACCAAAAAAACAAAATAAAACAAACAAACAAAAAACCCACAAAAACCTGAGCAAATTCACAGAAGGTAAAAGTATCAGAAAAACTGTAACTATCAATAAGAGGAAAAATTACAGAAAATAAAGACATGGAGGTTTTTTCTTCTTTTCTAAAACTACACCATCAAGCCAAAATCTGTTAACTTCCAACATACGTTGGAAAACAGCCATTAGTAAATGTGATTAAAACATAAAATACTACAAAATTATCACCACTAATTTTTAAAAGCCTTCAGATTGTCCTATGGTATATTTTAGTTTTTGAACCCCAAAACACATACGGGTAGCACAGTTAGCACTAAGGGTGGTAGCTTATTGATAGAAGAACCTTAACAGTACTTTATATCCTAGGTTCCTTGTTTTACGTTAAACATAGTAATTCCTGTTTTTAGTTTGTACAACACTGGGAAGGCAAGTTTTATCTGGAATAAACATTTTATCATGAGATAAAAAGCTGAAGATAGTTATAATGCAAGAGATGAACCAATTTTAAAGCTCTAACATTGCTAACTGCACTTCAATAATATTTGAAATAATGGGGCTCAGCAACATACAAAAAACATTACCCGTGATGGGGGGACAGTCGCTTCCTCTTCAGTAGTTTTGCTCTTTTTTCCCTGATCCTGTTCCACCTCTTTGAAATCCCCTAAATGCTCTTCAGAAGCTAACCGTTTTCTCCCCTGCACATTTGCTCTTGACTTTGATGGTTCCATATCGCTTTTTCCTCTCCCTCTGCCTCTTGTTACTCCACCACCTTAAAGAAAAAGAAAAAGAGGACATTTATGGGATCCAACCTTGAATGCAACCTTCAAGACCTCAGGAAACATCCCAGAAGACTGGAGAAAGGCTAACGTAAAAAGGGGGGAAAAGGAGCTGGGAAACTATAGACCAGTCAGCCTGACTTCGATATCTGGGAAGCTACTAGACCAATGTATAAAACATTCAATTTGAAAATACCTGGATGATGAAGGGGTAATTACTAGCGGCCGCCATGGATTTACTAAGAACAAATCATACCAAACCAGCTTGATTTCCTTCTTTGATACAACAACTGTTTTGGTGGATAGGGGGAAATGCAGTGGACATAATATACCTGGACTTCAGCAAGGTTTTGACACAGTCCCACATGACATTCTGATAAGTCAGCTGGAGAAATGCAGGCTCAGCAGTACCACCATTAAGTGGATACATAATTGATTAAACAACCACGAACAAAGAGTAACTATTAATGGAACGAAGTCAGATTGGAGGGAGGTCGCAAGTGGGGTTCTACAGGGATCTGTTCAGGGTTTGGTGTTGTTTAACATCTTTATTAATTACCTGGATGTAGGAACAGAGAGCAAACTGATCTGATTTGCAGATGACACAAACCTGGGGCTTGCAAAAACTCTGAAGGATAGAGCTAAAATTCAAAGGTATCTTAATAAATTGGAGAACTGGGCTATAGAAAAAATGAAATTCAACAAAGACAAATGTAAGATGCTACACTTAGGGAAGAAAAACCAAATGCACAAATACAGATTGGGGGGAAACTGGCTTAGCAGCAGGACAGCTGAGAAGAATCTGGGAGCTGTGGTGGATCACAACCTCAACATAAGTCACCAATCCGACGCTGTTCAAAAAAAAAGGCAAATGAAATGTTTGGTTGCATTAACAGAAGTATAGCATGCAAGTCATAGGGGATGATAGTGCCACTCTGCGCTGGTTATGCCTCAGCTGGAGTACTGTGTCCAGTTTTGGTCACCAACATATAGAAAGGATGTAGAGAAACTGGAAAGGAGTGAGCGACAAAGATGATCAAAGTGATGGAATGCAAGCCATACGAACAAGGGCTGAAGGAACTGGGTATGTTTAGTTTGGAAAAGAGGAGAATAAGGGGGTGGGGGGAGATATGATAGCGGTCTTCAGATACTTGAAAGGCTGCCATAAAAAGGATGGAGAAAAGTTGTTCTCTCTTGCCACAGAGGGCAGGACAAGAGGCAACAGGTTCAAACTACAGCACAGCAGATTTAGATTAAATCTCAGGAAAACCTTCCTAACTGTAATAAGTAGGACAATGGAACAGACAGCCTTGGGTGGTCATGGAGGCTCCTTCACTAGAGGTTTTCAAAAGGAGGCTTGGTAGCCATCGGCCTTGGATGGTTTAGACACAACAAATCCTGCATCTTGGCAGTGGGGTAGACTAAATGGCCTTTATGGTCCCTTCTAAATCTACGGTTCTCTGATTCTAAGACGACAAATTGTCCAAATTAAGAATCAACAGTTTTCCTAAGATAAGAGGTGTTGAGCTGAGTTATGTTGGCCAAGTCAGGTAGTTACATACTGACTATCTATACTTCCACTGCAGTTTCAATTGATTACAGTAGTCTTTACTTGCTGTCCTCTCTGTTAAATTTGAATATACAAAATTAACCGCTATGAATAGATGATTTGAGAAGGGGGCTTCATAAGAATGATTAAGGGAGAGAGATTCAGTGCATGGCAGAGGACATACTGGACTCTCTTATTTGGCTGATATTGTAGCTTATTAACTATGTAATGTTAGTCAGGTAAATGGCTTGTACAATATGTCTTTTATGTAGTATCTTTCACACAAGAGTATCATGAAACGTTGCAGACCATTAAAGTTTACACAAGAAAGTTACTATAGTAAACCTGATTCTGCTAAATGTACTGCTTTATAGTTAGGGCCCTACCAAATTCACTGTCCATTTTGGTCAATTTCACAGTCATAGGATAATAAAAATTGTAAATGTAATGATTTCAGCTATTTAGATCTGAAATTTCAGTGTTGTAATTGTAGGGGTCCTGACCCAAAAAGGAGTTGTGGGGGGTCACAAGGTTATTGTAGGGGAATGCGGTACTGCTACCCTTACTTCTGCACTGCTGCTCATGGCAGCACTGCCCTCAGAGCTGGGCAGATGGAGAGCAGTGGTTGCTGGCAGGGAGCCCAGCTCCGAAGGCAGAGCTGCCGTCAGCAGCAGTTCAGAAATAAGGATGACATGGTATGGTACTGCCACCCTTACTTCTGTGATGTTGCCTGCAAAGCTGGGCCCTCCGTCAGCAGTCGCTACCCTCCGGCTTCTGAAGGCCGCAGTGCAGAAGTAAGGGTGACATAGTATGGTATTGTCACTTACTTCTGTGCTGCTGCTGGCAGGGCGCTGCCTTCAGAACTGGGCACCTGGCCAGCCGCTGCCACTCTCCGGCTGCCCAACTCTGAAGGCAGCGCAGAAGTAAGGGTGGCAATACCATGACCCCCTAAAATAGCCTTGTGACCCCCCCCATAACTCCCTTTTGGGTCAGGACCCCCAATTTGAGAAACACTGGTCTCCCCCATGAAATCTGTATAGTATAGGGGAAAAGCACACAAAAGACCAGATTTCACAGTCCATAATGCGTTTTTCATGGCTGTGAATTTGGTAGGCCTATTTATAGGAGTTATTTGAGAGACACTTTCTGCTTAGCCATTACACCAGCCAGCAGTGAATGGGAAAGTGAATAGAGAATCCCCTGCTCCTCTTGCAGCCTGCACAAACCAGGCAAAATCTACAGTCCCACCCACTGCGTATCTACTTCTTCTGGGGTATACAGTGCCGAAGAGGAAGAGAGGAAGCCAGGGCTATAGTCCCACTCCTGATGCACCAGCGCACAATGTGGGAACAGTGCAGCAAGTGGAGCAAGCTAGGAAAAACAGGGGGAGGAAGTAAATGAGAGAAAGAGAAAGGTGGGTTTTTTGGAGAATGGAAGATAAATGAAAAAATTCAAATTCATTTTATATTGAATCATTGAAAAAAAATCTAAATATTTTTGAAAAAAATGAACAAAAAAAGTTTTATTTAAACTCTTCATGGAAATAAAAAGGGAATTTTTTCAACTGGCTCTAGGTCACAATCTTAAAGTCTAATATCTGGTTCTATAGCACCTAGGTCCAGAAGATAGTTTGTTTCCTGACGTAAAAGGTGCTCATGGGCAGGGTCCCCAAAGAGGAACAGGCGGGGGTGGGCAGGGGAGAGGGAGGTAAAAGTGGACTGAATATCCCAGGGAGATGATCTCCAATACCCACTTGTCTGTGATTATGTGCTCCCAGTTTTGATGAAAGAATAAGATGGTCACCAAATGAATGCAGATGTTGATTGTTGCAGCAAATAAAAGTGGCAGTGGTAACTCGGGGCCTCGACCAACCAATCAACATTGGTGTTCAGATGTTGATGGCTGTGATGTTGATGATTGTAGAGCAGCTAGTTTCCGTTTTTGTAGTCTTTGTCATTTCCGTTGGGGTTCATAATGCCACTGGGGAGGAGGAAATTGAGCTGGCCGGGATCTCTGTGCCATCTGGGACTTACTGTATCTCCTTTTTTGTGAAGGTGTGTAAATTACCAGGGAATGCAACGTTGCTCTAGAGTATTAGAGGGATTTGCCTGTTCTTTCTGCAAATAATTTGGATCCCTCGAATGGGAGGGCTTCCACTGTGGATTGTACCTCCTTTGGAAAGAGAGAAAGGTGAAGCCATGGAGCTCTCCACATAACCACTGTTGCTGAGATGGAGCAAGCAGCTATATCAATAGCATCCAGAGAGGCCTGCAACAATGTCCTCACGAGGAGCTGACCCTCAGCAATAAGTGCCGGAAAGTGTTCTCTTTGATCAGTTGGGAGATGTCTGATGAAGGCATTTAACTTAGAGTGGTCGGTATGATTGTACTTTGCCATAAGGCAGTGGTGGGTAACCAGCGGCCCGTCAGGGTAATCCGCTGGTGGGCCACGAGACAGTTTGTTACATTGACTGTCCACAGGCACGGCCGCTCGCAGCTCCCAGTGGCCGCAGCTCACTGTTCCTTGCCAATGTGAACTGCGGGAAGCAGCAGCCAGCACATCCCTGTGGCCTATGCCGCTTCCCGCAGCTCCCATTGGCCGGGAACGGCGAACCACGGCCACTAGGAGCTGCGAGCGGCCGTGCCTGCGGACGGTCAATGTAAACAAACTGTCTTGTGGCCCACCAGAGCAGGAGATGGAGAGAGCACATGTGTGGACCGAGCAGACACAGATACCTAAAAATCTCGGAACTGAGGTGCAGGGTCGTGAATAAACCTAGAGTGGCGCACCCACAGGAACACTACTCAAAGAACACCACTCAGTTTATGCATACAAATCACTAAAGAGGAAAATTCTCAGCCATCAGCACCCAAACAACCTCTTTCCCTGGATTGTTGTTAGCATTTTAAAGTCAGATTCGTTTATTATTTGTATTACCATATCACCTAGGAGCCCCAGTCACGCACCAAGACCCCACTGTGCTAGCACTGTACAAACAGAACAAAAAGACAGCCCCTGCCCCAAAGAGCTTACAATCTAAGTAGAAGACAGAGGACAGATCAATACAGAGAGGGAGCACAAAGAAACAGTGAGACCATATTGGTCAGTTTGATAGGCAGTGGTCCCAGTACACCAGAAGCCTATGTGTTAAATTTTTTTAACGCTGAAGTCAATGACAGCTTCATCCTTTTCCTTGTCAAATATCAATAGACTGAATCTGTACCCTGTGTCATATTGAATTAAACTAACAGACCACATTTTAATATGCTTCCCCCTCAGAGATACTAAATGATATTAATACTCATATCTGAATCATAAATAGGACAATACATGACAAATATGGAATGGTTTTGTTACTATCCATTTATAGGAAAGTGACAGTATTTAACATTACCTGTGAAGAATTCTAGAGGCTTTTATATGATCGGATGGGGTGGATGACTGAACAATTTTAAATGAGGTAATCAGCACCAAAGTGTCATTCACCATCATAGTTGTGAATCTCTCCAGTAACTTCTATTTACAAACATCAAAACAATGGTAAGTTACCATGACTAACTGTAAAATAATGATAGTCTTCACAAAAAAAAGAATTTACAATATTTTCATTTTCCAAAGAAGTTTGTACTTCAAAAATTGGAACTAATATATTGGCAAAAGTACTACTCTGAACTCCTGTCTCTGATGAACAGCCTTCCTTGCTCCTTCAAGCAAATCCCAGATTCTTGTGAGGGTAGCAAGTAGTAACAACTCTAGGAAGAAGCTACCCTAGTAGTCTCATCCACCTTACAGATGGACTTGCATTGCTACCTCTCACCCAGTATGGCTAAAAATTGATGATTTTTTTGAAAAAAAAAAAAAAAAAAAAGTGGTCTTTTTTTAAACTGAAATCTGATTTGTTTAAATTTTATTTAAATTTTAAGTTTTTCATTTTAAAAATAAAGCTGTTTAAAATGAAATCTGAATGTAATACAAAATATGGTAAGACCCAACTTATTATAATCTCCTAAAACTTTTAAATAAAAAACAAATATGCTGAAGCCTATATCAATATGCAACATGCATGAACCTCTATCAAAAACTTTGAGTTAAAAACTGCTTTTCTATATAAAGAAAGAATAAGGGGGAAAGCATCTAACTTTTGACTTCAAAGTTCATAAATATGGCACAATAAGTCATGTACTTGGGCTTGAACTTGTGGGGGATGCACGGGCTGGCAAACTTATCCCAGGCATTGGGACCTGGCTTCTGATGCCAGGAGACGTTATCATGCATCTCATCAGGATCATCCACTGAGCCCATCTGCAAGGTCTCATACTCTTCTCCCAATCTGAGCTCTGCTTGGCTCAGTTCTCAAATTCTGAATACTTATGACTCCACCAACCATGAAAACTTATCTCTAGTTCGTGGAAAAACATTGATCTGCCCACTAACCACCAGCCCTTGCTTCAAGGCACTTCAAATTAATGACCTTCCTGTAGCTCCTTGCATGCGTACACAGACGGAGATACAAACAAACAGGGGAGTTATGTAACAAGAGAGAAGGAGCAATGTGTGCAACCAGAAAGAAGCAACACTGGTGTCAGAGTGAAGGACACTGTGGGAAGAAGGGACAACATTCTTCAGAGTGCAGCCTGTGTTGATTTCAACATCTGGGAACTGGCGGGGGAAAAACCAGCACTGGCTGCAAGTCATTAAAAAAAAGACCCCATTCGGGAATCTCTTCAACAAATCCCTGTACCTCAGGGTTTAAAAAAAAGGAACATGTGCCAAATATAAACAGTGCAGCAAAGAGATGCAAGGTCTGGTTCTCAGAATGAAATATTATGAAACATGCTTCTTAGAAGGCAATGACTTTGAAGATGATGCTGCAGACATGTCTGAACAATCTGGATGAACTGGATAGTGAACTCATTTTTGCACCATTCTTATGGGCTGCCTACCATGTCTTCCTATACTGGTAAATTGCAGAGTTGTTGTAACTGTGTTGGTCCGAGGATATTAGGGAGACAAGGTGTGTAGCTCAGAAGTTGGTTCAATAAAAGATATTACCTTGCCCACCTTGCCCATTCTGTATACTAGAGAATGATAAAAGTAGACAACAACAAACTAAAGAGAAATGTAGAAGATGTGCTAAATACACTGAAACCTGTTTCCATAGCCTTGGACAAATTGCAGAAAGATTGCTACAGTATTGCTGATGCTGCTGAAATTTGGGAAAAAAACTTCAAGACAC
This sequence comes from Malaclemys terrapin pileata, assembly GCF_027887155.1. Classification (NCBI taxonomy): domain Eukaryota; kingdom Metazoa; phylum Chordata; order Testudines; family Emydidae; genus Malaclemys; species Malaclemys terrapin. Next base: position 19,291,595 of record NC_071507.1, on the reverse strand, counting down.
GTTTTTTTGGAACTACAGGCACTATAAAACTAATCAGTATTGTTACACAGGTAAACTTGTCATCAAGGTGTAATCTATCAAGAAAAAACATTAACAAAACCAAACATGTAAAAGAAAGAAATTGTCAACAAGCTTTTAGGAAGGCAAATGTGCCCTCTGTGTCAGGCTTACAGGTCAGAATAAAAGTGCTAAAACATCAGGTTATTGTTAGCTCACCCTCTCTTTGGATGCATGCTGCAAACACCAGAGACCATAACATGTGAGACAAGGGAAGCAATAGAAGCGAATATGTTCAGTCATCTGTCAAACTATAAAGAGGAATGTAAAGAGGATTCCATGGAGGAAAAATAATTAGTTTATACCCCCACTTTACCATATTGATGGTCAGATGAGATCAAAGCAGAGAATATGCATATTGTCATAAGGGAAGTACTTTGTATTCATTACTAACCTACCTCTTTTAGGGACTGGAGTTGAAAGACTTTGAACCATGAGGTCTCCTTGCAACATCCAAGATGGAAGCATTCTTTTCCTCCAGACAGGCTTTAGCTCCTCACTTTCATTACAACTAGCAGAAAACAACTGAAATAATGTTTGTTGATTAGTACCATAGTACTTTTTTTTTCTAGTTTTAGGATACAGAAACTATGAAAAAAAGACTTGGTTCAAAAGACATTTGTAAGCAGCTTTGTCTTCATAAAGAGCCTGAATGGATCTGGTTTTCTTGTAGGTACAGCTTAACAGAAGCAAAACCCAGTCATAATGCTGAACATTTTGGCACCACCTACTCTCTCAGTATTTAAAGAAGCCTCTCTTTACTCCTTAACCCTTGGAAGAAAGCCTATGTTCATTTACAGACCAAAAGGTTCATAAAAGATCTCACTGATACCTTGTCACTGATGCCACATGGCTTGTACCCACTGAAGCATCAGAAAGCCTGGAGACAGTGAGAGTAAGGAACACTGAATTCCTATGCAGAATGGGAGATGCAAAAAAGTTCAGCATTTTTCAAGTGGCTATTTCACTCCCTGCTAAGTTATGCTCAGAAACAAAGACTCCAGAACTGGGCTAGAGAAACAAGAAAAATATACAGACTCTGCTTTTAAGAAGGGATAAAATATATTTTGGAAGTCTTGTAAGTGTGATGAAGGCTGGCATTTCAATTGTACTTAGAAAGAAAAATACCAGCTATAGTATGTTATCAAAGAGCAATTGTCCTGCGTGTCTGTCTTTGCATGACATTGCTTTCTCCATTAGAAAAGCAACAGTAGTAAAAATAAAATAAAATTGGCATCTCAATAATTACACTATCTGAAAGCCATTTTACTCAGCCACAGTAAGATAAGACAGTTTTGAAAATTCTGTTGTTTGCAAATTCTGGCTCTAAGCCTCTTTACCACAAACATAAGGAAACATTAACACTACAAAGGCAGGGTAATATGAACCTTTTTTCTGTATTCTGTCTGACCCTGAACACACAACTCCACAGCTGTAACCAAGTGGAAGAAGCTGTGTGAACAGGACATGTGGATCTTATTCCCTGACCTAGCCCCAGAACTGTGTGTCCACGGTTCTAGATGCAGAGCACGTGACGAGTGTGAACTTCAGAGGCTTTTCAGCAGGGTACAAGCACTGTGTTGTGTTGTACATTCCCCTAAGCAATGGCTTTTGGGGCATTTCCCTGTTCATAGTCAGAGCCCTGACCTTACCTGACCTTTTTTCCAGTATATCACACTGCTTTGGAACACAACAGGTTTTGTAAGGACATAATCAGAACTCAACACTTGTTTCTCCCACAAAATACAAATTTTATTTCTGATATCACTCACTAACAAAGCCATTCTTTGTTCAGAAGAAATCTTTTACTGCTTTGCACCTGTTTATAGTGCTGCAAGTATAAGAAAAAGCTCAGGAATGTCAGCTTAAGGCTTTTGTAACAGCCACAATTTTTTTGGAAATTCTATTATAGTAAATAAAATCAAAATAATGTATTCTCAAACAGCCTCGATTTGTCAAAGAACCTACTCCCCCATGAAGGGCTTAAAAAGGTACAGAGACAAGAACAAAAACAATTTTCATTTTACCCGATTTTCAGCCCACCCTTCCAAAAATACAGACATGTTGCAATATTTAATCAGATATTAACACCCACCGAACTCTTGGAAGAAGTCTCATTTTTTGGAATTTCTGCTGTCCTTTCCAATAGAGAATGTGCTTTCACTTGTATGTTGTTATTGGAACATGAAGTTAATTCTACTAAAGATGGATCACAAGACATCTTGATAGGATGACCACTTGAAGAGGATTTATTTGCTGTTTCATCTGCAGCAATCTTGCTATTTTTCCTATAGTATATTAAAATGCATCTTTTAGTGGGGAAAAAAAAAATCTCAAAAACTTCCTTTATCTATTTGAACTGAACACAAGTTTATCTCTGCTCTAAATGTCTATTTTCACTCAAATGTCATAATGTAGAAGCAAACCTCAGTTTCAGATATTAAGAGACCAACAAAAAACCTCTACTGTATTGCATCTACCATACATATTAATTGTGCTAGAATAACTCTCTCTTAAGTCTGTTGGCAATTTTTTACTATGATGTATCTAGGGAACAAATTACATGGTTGCCTAAAAGCAACCAAATCATCAGTCAGCACCGCTTAAGATCCAAGGTTAAGGGTAAGACCATACAAAACCCCAATATAACAAGGTGAAACCAGATTTGCATTATTGACCATAAAATAAGACGGTTACTCACTGTTGTAACTGTTGTTCTTCGAGATGTGTTGCTCATATCCATTCCAATTAGGTGTGCGCGCGCCGCGTGCACGATCGTCGGAGAATTTTCTACCCTAGCAACACCCGTCGGGTCGGCTGTGGAGCCCCCTAGAGTGGCGCCTTCATGGCGCTGGATATATACCCCAGCCGACCCGGCGCCCCCTCAGTTCCTTCTTGCCAGCTACTCCGACACTGGGGAAGGGGGGCGGGTTTGGAATGGATATGAGCAACACATCTCGAAGAACAACAGTTACAACGGTGAGTAACCGTCTTTTCTTCTTCGAGTGCTTGCTCATATCGATTCCAATTAGGTGACTCCCAAGCCTTACCTAGGTGGAGGGGTCGGAGTGAGACATTGCTGTGTGCAAAACTGCTGATCCGAATGCAGCATCGTCCCTGGACTGCTGTACCAGTGCGTAGTGAGCTGCAAACGTGTGGACTGATGACCAAACTGCGGCTCTACAAATGTCCTGGATCGGAACCTGAGCCAGAAAGGCAGTCGAGGAAGCTTGGGCCCTCGTGGAGTGAGCAGTGAGGTGCGGTGTTGAGACACCTGCCAGTTCATAGCAAGTCCGGATGCAAGACATGATCCAGGAGGATAGGCGTTGTGAGGAGACCGGTAAGCCTTTCATCCGGTCGGCCACTGCAACGAAGAGTTGCGTCGTCTTTCTAAAGTGCTTTGTGCGGTCCATATAGAAAGCCAGGGCCCTGCGTACGTCCAAAGAATGCAAACGCTGGTCTTGGCAAGTAGCATGTGGTTTAGGATGGAAGACTGGGAGAAATATATCCTGATTCAAGTGAAACGGGGAGACCACCTTAGGAAGAAAGGCAGGATGTGGACGAAGCTGCACTTTATCCTTATGGAAAACCGTGTAAGGGGGCTCGGATGTAAGCGCCCTGATTTCAGAAACGCGCCTTGCTGAGGTGATGGCTACGAGGAAGGCTGTCTTCCAGGATAGGTACAGAAGTGAACAGGTGGTCATTGGCTCGAATGGAGGCCCTGTGAGCTTAGAAAGAACCAGGTTGAGATCCCACGTCGGAACGGGTTGACGCTGTTGTGGGTACATCCGGTCTAAGCCCTTGAGGAATCTAACGACCATCGGGTTAGAGAATACCGAGGACGCGAGTTTCCCTGGGTGAAAGGCCGATATAGCGGCCAGGTGAACTCTAATTGAAGATATCGCCAAACCCTGCTGTTTTAGGGAGAGGAGATATTCCAATATGAGAGGAATAGGTGCCTGTAACGGGGACATGGCTCGTTGTTCGCACCAACAGGAGAACCGCTTCCACTTGGCCAAGTACGTGGTCCGTGTTGACGGCTTCCTACTGCTTAGCAGAATCTGTTGGACAGAGTGCGAGCATTGCCGCTCTGCCTGGGTGAACCATGGAGCAGCCATGCCGTGAGGTGGAGTGATTGTAGGTCGGGGTGACGTAGTCGGCCGTGGTCCTGAGAGATGAGATCTGGACACAACGGAAGCGGGATCGGTGCCTGAACCGAGAGCTCCAACAGTGTGGTGTACCAATGTTGCCTCGGCCACGCTGGGGCGACTAGAATTACCTGTGCCTGGTCTCTGCGCAGTTTGAGCAGTACCTTGTGGACCAGTGGAAAGGGAGGGAAGGCATAAAACAGGTGGTCTTTCCAGGGGAGGAGAAACGCATCCGATAGAGAGCCCGGAGCTCGCCCTTGTAGGGAGCAGAACTTGTGGCACTTCCTGTTGACTCGAGATGCAAACAGGTCTACCTGGGGAAACCCCCACCTCTGGAAAACGGAATAGATGATGTCCGGACGAATAGACCACTCGTGCGTCTGAAAGGACCTGCTGAGTCGGTCCGCTAAAGTGTTCTGGACTCCAGGGAGGAACGATGCCGTGAGATGGATTGAGTGGGCGATGCAGAAGTCCCATAGGCGAATGGCCTCTTGGCATAGAGTCGACGAACGTGCTCCTCCTTGCCTGTTGATGTAAAACATGGCCGTGGTGTTGTCGATGAGAACTAACACACAGCGGCCACGTAGGAGATTGAGAAATGCCTGGCACGCCAGGCGCACCGCCATCAGTTCCTGAACATTGATGTGCAGGGCTAGCTGGGGTGCAGTCCACGGGCCCTGGGTATGGTGTTCGTTGAGAAGGGCACCCCAACCCAGAGATGAAGCGTCTGTGACCAGGTGCAGAGAGGGTTGTGGTGCGTGAAACGGCATCCCCTCGCAAACCACACTGTGGTCTAGCCACCAGGTGAGGGAGGTCAGGACCGAGTTCGGAACCGTGATCACCATGTTCAGGCTGTCCCGATATGGGCGGTATACCGATGACACCCAGGTCTGGAGTGGGCGAAGCCGAAGTCTGGCATGCCTGGTTACGTACGTGCAAGAAGCCATGTGACCCAGCAGGGTGAGGCACGACCTCACCATGGTAGTTGGGAAGGCCCTGAGTCCTTGAATGAGGCTTGTGATGGTATGAAAGCGATTGTCTGGCAGGATAGCTTGTGCACGTCCGGAGTCTAGAACTGCCCCAATAAATTCTATTCTCTGGGTAGGCTCTAGAGTGGATTTCTCCTCGTTGAGTAGGATGCCCAACTCGTTGAATGTGTGCACTATTATGTGGACGTGAGCTCGAACTTGCTCTCTGGTGCGACCGCGTACCAGCCAGTCGTCTAAATACGGAAACACCTGTATCCCTTGCCGATGAAGGTATGCCGCCACGACGGCCATACATTTTGTGAACATCCTTGGGGTCGAGGATAGGCCGAAGGGAAGGACTGCAAATTGGTAATGTACCTTGTTTACAACAAAGCGTAGGAAGCGCCTGTGAGGCGGGTAGATTGCTATATGGAAGTATGCGTCCTTCATGTCGAGGGCGGCGAACCAGTCTCCAGGATCGAGGGAAGGGATAATGGCCCCCAAAGAGACCATGCGGAATTTCAACTTTACTACAAATTTGTTGAGTCCGCGTAAGTCTAAGATGGGTCGCAGACCCCCTTTGGACTTGGGGATCAGGAAGTAGCGGGAATAAAATCCCCTGCCCCTTAACTCTAATGGAACCTCCTCTATGGCCCCCCTAGATAGGAGCGTAGAAACCTCCTGTATAAGAAGTTGCTCGTGAGAAGGGTCCCTGAAGAGGGACAGGGAGGGGGGGTGGGAGGGGGGGGATAAAGAAAACTGGAGAGCGTATCCCCTCTCCACCGTGCGAAGGACCCAACGGTCCGAGGTTATAAGGGACCAAGCACGGTGGAAATGGGAGAGGCGATCCCGAAAGGAGGGGGCTGGATCCTGGGGGATGACTGGGGCGCCGTCCTTGACCGCACCTTCAAAAGTTCTGCCTGGGGCCTGAAGGTGGCCTTGGTGGCCCCTGGTTCTGACCGGGTTGAGGGCCGGTCAACCTTCTCCCACCACCTCGCCCCCGCCTTATGGCAGAGTCCTGTCTCTGACGAGGTGGGGGGGGTAGAATCGCTGAGGCTGGGGCCTAAATGGCCTGCGCTGGGGACCCGCAACATGCATCCCCAGGGAGCGCATGATTGTTCTCGAGTCCTTGAGGCTCTGCAGACGAGAGTCCGTCTTATCTGAAAACAATCCGTGTCCCTCAAAGGGTAAATCCTGCAGGGTTTGCTGCAGTTCCGGAGGCAAACCCGAGACCTGGAGCCAGGAGATTCTCTGCATGGCGATACCTGAAGCCAGGGTTCTCGCAGCCGAGTCCGCTATGTCCAAGGAGGCCTGTAAGGAGGTCCGTGCCACCTTCTTACCCTCCCCCACTAAGGCCCCAAACTCTTCCCTGGAGTCTTGGGGGACCAATTCCTTGAACTTCCCCATAGAGTTCCAGGAATTAAAGTTATAGCGGCTCAGGAGCGCCTGCTGGTTAGCCGCTCTAAGTTGTAGCCCCCCGGCTGAATAAACCTTGCGCCCAAACAAATCGAGGCGCTTAGCTTCCTTCGATTTGGGCGCTGCGGCCTGTTGACCGTGGCGCTCCCTTGCATTCACTGATGACACCACCAGTGAACACGGCTGGGGATGAGTATACAAGTACTCATATTCCTTTGAGGGGACAAAGTATTTTCTTTCCACCCCTCTGGCAGTGGGTGGAATAAAGGCAGGAGTTTGCCATATCGTATTGGCGTTAGCCTGGATCGTACGGATCAGGGGCAACGCCACTCTGGATGGGGCATCCGCAGAGAGGATGTTTACAATGGAGTCCTGCACCTCCAATATCTCCTCTGCTTGTAGGTCCATATTACGCGCCACCCTACGTAATAGGTCCTGGTGTGCCCGGAGATCTATTGGGGGTGGACCTGTGCTCATTGTGCCCGCCACCGCCTCATCTGGGGAAGATGAGGAAGATGCCTCAGGTGGCAAGGGGTCCACGGGCGGGTCCTGGTCCAATGAGCTCTGGAGCGGAGCATCACCTGCCCCTGGATCCGGGACATCAGGTGGTGCGGGCACGGAAGCCTCCATGCCCCCTGGAGGAGGGCGAGAGATGGTGGACTCTGGGGCCCTTCGCTCCGAGTGCACCGAGCGAGAGGCTGATGGTGGTGGAGCCCCTTGTGCCTGGTGGTACGCCCACGGGGTCCAGAACGACCAGTGCGAAGGACCTTGAGCGGGATCCTCCGCTATCTCCTGCCAGTGGCCCATGTCCGGTTCATCGGCCTGCCCCTGAGGGGGGTATGCCGATCTCGATGCCCCATCGGAGGAGCGAGACGCCGATCTCGAAGGCCATGGCGGTGCCGACCGCGCCGAGATGAGCTCTGGGAGATACGGTGCCGTACGGTGCCGGTCTGGAGACGATCTGTCTCTATGCGGTGCCGGTGAGCGGTGCCGGGATCGGGATCGGTGCCGATGACCGCGTCGGTGCCGAGAGTCTGACCTGGACGGCGATCTCGAGTAGGCCCGGTGCCGGGAGCGGCCCCTCGACGTCGAGCGTCGCTCGTATCGGTGCCGGGACGTAGAACGGTGCCGCGACGATGATCTTAGCCGCGAGTACGACCGGTGCCGAGGTGATATTCGGCGCCGGGACTGCGAGCGGCGTCGGGACCTGCTTCGGGACCTGGATCGGTGCCGTGGTTCCAGTCCTTGAGATGGTGGGCGCATCAAGGCAGGTTTCCCCCTGGATTGCACCGGACAAGGGGCCACCGGTGCTGGTGGTTGGGGCGGTGCCGGCTCCGTGAGAGCAATCAAGTCTCTCGCCGTCGCAAAGGTCTCTGGGGTCGACGGGAGGCACGGTTCCACCACTGATCGAGGTGGTGATCCCGTCTGCACCGGACTCAACGGCCTCGGAGCCGGAGTCGACGGTGCCGGAGGCACCTGCTTTTGGTGCTCCGCCGGTGGACGCGGCTCTACCCCCGGCTCCGGGGGGGCCGGCGTCTTCAGGACGGCAGTCTCCTGCGCCTTACGGGATTTCTTATGTCCCGGTGATAACGATCGGTGCCGAGGCACTTGCGGTGCCGGTGCGGTGCCGAAGGGGTCCGGTGCCGCGGAGGCTTGTCTGACTCCACTCGCGGTGCCGGGGCAGTCGGTGCCGCCGGGGCACTGCGCACCGAGGCGCTTGGCGCTGGGGCTTGACGCGCCGATGGAGCGTCCGGGCTAAGTGCCGCCTCCATGAGGAGTTGCCGAAGTCGAAAGTCCCGCTCCTTTTTGGTTCTCGGTCTGAAGGCCTTACAGATCTTACACTTATCTGTTTGATGGGACTCTCCCAGGCACTTCAGACACGAGTCGTGCGGGTCACTTGTGGGCATAGGCTTAGCGCAGGACGCGCACTGCTTAAAGCCGGGAGCCTTGGGCATGAGCCCGGCTACGCGCCGAGGGAAAAAGGGGGAAAGAACAACCCCCTTAATCCCCTTTAACTATATAACAACTGTTAATAGAGTAAACTGAACAACTATCTAACTATATACAACTACAACTATAACTATAACTATCTATAAACGGAATAAGCTAGGGAGAGTGGAGAACAGCTATGCCGCGCTCCACAGTTCCAACGACCGTCAGGGGCGGTAAGAAGGAACTGAGGGGGCGCCGGGTCGGCTGGGGTATATATCCAGCGCCATGAAGGCGCCACTCTAGGGGGCTCCACAGCCGACCCGACGGGTATTGCTAGGGTAGAAAATTCTCCGACGATCGTGCATGCGGCGCGCACACACCTAATTGGAATCGATATGAGCAAGCACTCGAAGAAGAAAAACTGGTTTCTGCCTTCATTTAACTGTAGGAGCAGTTAACTTATAATACTACTACTGCGTTATTGAAAATGATCATTTTTACCATTAAATATGCAGTTTTTGAAGTGTGTTATTCAAATTCTAAAAGATACAAATATTACAGTAGTAATCAGCAGCATAAAATTCTTTAAAATAGAACAGAAAAGCAAACTTTCATTCCCAGCTTTCATATCTCAAACAAACATTCATTTTCCATTCTCTGTAGCAGTAGCTCATTTTTCATTCTGTTATACTAGCTTATTTCCAAGTAGAGAGTACAAATTGTTGTTGCTTTACAAATTAGAAATAGTAAACAAAACTATATATAATAGATTAAATGCACTTCTTCATTTGGGGCCTAATTCAGCACGGTACTTGCGCATAGGTCTAACTTCTACTTACATACTTGTATAATTCAACATACATTGTTTTGTCATAAAATAGCAGGTAATTGATAAACATTTGCACTAGGCTGAAATTTGACACTCATCTATTTATGTTTTTCAATCTTTACATAGGTTTTTGCTTTTTAACAAAAATAGAAATCTTCTTGGCTGTTCCACTGAGGCTTGTGGACAACCATAATGCCCTCGGGAAAACTAGAAGTCAGTGCATTTTAAAAAAAATTCTAAAGTTTAAAAATTTCTAACAGTTTAAAATATGATTCAGGATCTTCAACTGTACTTTAACATTTGCCCGTCTACTAGCTCTCTCCTCTTCACAACTTGGAAAGTATGTAGTATCAAAGAAAACACACGGTGAATTGAAAATTTAAGGTATGCAGTAGTTTTTGGTTACTATAGGAACTATCTGAAGTACAGTGTCTATCAGCAATGTAATTGTTTCAATCTTTCAAATCAGTTGTCCCCTGAGAGTGGTGTTCGTGGTCATTTTTCTGCTCTTCCAGCAATAAATATTTTGGTAACTCACTTACCAGAAAAAAAGTTAGATCTAAAGGGCTGCATCTAAAATGTTTTAAAAACAAGATTCCTACTTATGAGATCAGGATGTATGGAAGTAGAATCCTTTTATTGGTTGCTAACCCAAAGCTTATTTTTTAAATTAAAATTACATTAAACATTATACTACCTATTTAAGTTCCGTTCCCCCCACAATTTCTAAAACACAGGTTTTCAATGGGAGTTGGGTGCCATGCCTTTGAAAATCTCACCCGTGAGATACAAAAGCACTTTTGAATCTATTTATTAAAACATTGACAGGTAAGAATGATAAAGCAGATACATGTTTCTCATTCCCCACAACCTCCCCGCCAGATACTACAATAAACCACTCACTGGGGCTCCAGGATTGGGACTGCAGTGTATATTGGATATGGATTGATCTAGTTACTTTATGCTTTCCCTCTATGTTCTTAAGGAAGAGATACAATAATTTAAACTTGACTTTAAGCAGATGTTTATTTGGATTTATTTTTTATTCATTCAAGGTCTGTTGTGCCTTAGAAAACTATAATTAACAAGTTTATATTACAAATAGTATTACTATAGGTTTTTCCACATCGGATAGCGTTACCTTAGTGTGCTTTCCACATCTGAGTGTGTAGAGAGGACCTCGAAAATGTATTTGTCTATTAACAGGGAAAAGCTGTCACCTGGGCTCAAAGAGTGCCATTCATCTGTTTCCAATGGTAATAGATGGCTATTCTCGGATGATTGATAAAAACAAGGATTTACATGGACCTGTCAATTTAAAAAAAGAACATTGGTATACCATATGCTATGCTGTAGGAATTCTAGTAGCTTACATTACACAGTGAAGCATTGACTCAGTTACTAACACAATTCCACATATTTCAGCAACCTTTGAATAGTTGTTAGCATGTTAAACAGAAATAAGTACAGTATTAGAAAAAACAACTGATTCCCACTTATAAACTTTTTTATATCGATATTATGTATGTACTGGTAGCTGCTCAATAGAAGGTATAGGGCTGAGTTTATATTTCCATTTCTATTTAAATTTTGTTTGGTTTCTATGAAGATGAAATAATTCCTGTACCAATTTTACACCAGAGGTCTAGGTAAGATTTAATTCTGGGGAAAATGTTGAAAAAAATTAAATATTTTCAGTGTTCTAAACCATTTAAATGACGCATTTGATAAATTAGACCTTGTAGATAGGACCAGAGCAACTCATTGGCAAACTAGGCATGTTCCTAGTAGGACTCCAATTTTGAGGGCAGGGGGAGAACGACCAACATTTTGTTTTGGCCAATGCAGATTTCTGCGTCAATTGAAAGAACTTCACTTGAGGGGTATTGTGACCCCATGTGCTAGGTAATGCCACCACTCACTCAAGTGAGTGAATTTTTTTCAGTTCACCCACACATCTGCACCAGTGGATGAATGGGAAGAGATAGTCCTCACCCTTCCACCATGCAACGGAGACTCACTTTTCCATTCCCAACATAGTAAAGGAGAGGAGGGTGGCACTGGGTAAAGAAGCCACTTCCTTCTCCAACAGTAGTAAGTGTACAGTCTGGGATGGGAATTTACTGCAGTGGCATGTATGGGAGGGAACATCACTGAGGTGTATTTTGCCCTTCCTTCCATCTCTCCTCCTCTGTGTCCGCCCCCCATTTATGCTTGCATTTCCCATCATTTTGTGACTATTATAGCAAACAATGCCTCTTTTGGGACCAGCAAAGAATAAAAAACGGAACCGGAGGTGGTGGTTGTTATTCAGATTAGAAGGCAGGATCCCAGAAGTGTATGTTTCTCTAGGGCCTACGGATTGTAGACTAACTTTTTATTGATCTCTCTAGTCTCAACAGTCAGACTTCAAAACTACCCACCTTTGTGAATATCTAAGATTTTAGATACATTAGATGAAGTATATGAATTAATGCAGTTAATTCTATTAGCTATCAAAACTACTTTGATTTTCATGGAGAAAGCTTATAGAAACTGATGTCTGCTATGGGCTTGCTTACATAAGAACTACTGTCCAATGGGCTAGGAGCGTCTGCAGCTAGGAAGAGCTAGGCCTGTATCCTGCAAAAAACTTACTATGTACTGTGCATCACACGCTAACAATCCAACTGGAATCAATGGAACTGTTCCCAGTGCATAAAATTAAGCACATGGGTACTACTAATCGGTGAAACAAGCAATTTTAGGTGACCTCGGCATTATAATTGTTCCCTATAGAATAAAGTCACCTAGGTCAACTTCTCAGCTTCTCCGTTCAATTCTGCAAACTGTATTTGCAAAGATTGCAATCACTATTTATTTGCACTTCTAACTGGTTGACAGATGACATTTATTCACATTCACAGAGAATAATTAAAATTAATAATTCAGTGATGGGGAGTAAGATAACAGTATGAACTTTGTTTAATTTATTTAGACAAGAAAATAAGTGAAGATCTCTGAAAACTTCCCTGTTCTTACAGCATATACACATCACAATAAGATTCTATTCCTGCAATATAAAAAGCATAGGGTTAAATTTCAGAAGCATGACACATTTATCTTATCTTCTGATCTGTTCCATAATCCTCTAACTGTAAACATTTTTTTAAAAATACCTATTAACTCTGTCAAGAGAAAAGGTAGCGTGCTCTTCAGGATAAATGTAAAAGCTAAAGTAATTATTTGTCTTTGATGTGTCTAGGTAATTGAAAAAAAAAATAGTTGTACTCTATCCTTCTTCAACTATTATTGGCCCTCCACGATTATCCTGCTTGAAGACAACTCCTGAAACTTCTGACCATTTTTAAAATAAAGTTATTTAACACCTCTGGTTCTTCCTATTTTACTGCAGTGTAAACAAACCCTGAGTGACATCAAGCACAGCAGCACTGAGCTACCAATCAGAGGAAAGAAGAGGCTGAAGGAAGAGTGGCAGACAAGAACAGTAGTAATTAACTGCCAGTCCGAGATGGGAAAATATGGGCCTACTGTGTGTCAGCCACACAACTAATGCTTAGGGAGAAGAAGACAGCATAGAAGGTCTGAGGCAGAACTTGTTCAAATGTGCAGTCTGATCGGAGGTCTGTGATGACTCGGAAGCCATGAAATTGGATCTAAGTTTTTCAGTTACAGTCGAGTTGTTAGCCGTGCAAGAAAGGCAAACAGTAGTTTAATTTTCCAGACAAGCCAGAATAGGCTATGTAACAACTTTCAGAAGCTTGCAAATTCTACTTCTGGGGGGATTCTGCACCACTGCACATGCGCAGAATTTATGTCCCTGCAGATTTCTTTGCTTCCCTGCAGAGGAATGACTTTCTGATGGGGAAGCCACAAGAGTGGTCATATGACTCTCCACAGCACGCACTATGTTCAGGTGCCCAGGCAGCCGGCAGAGAGGTAAATTACTGTGGGGCAGGGGGCGGCACTAAGGAAGACCTGGCCAGTGGCTCCTACCCTGTGACAGGATAAGCTGATAGTCCCAGTTTGGCTGGGGAGCACGGGACTTCCTCTTTCCCTGCATGGCATCCGGGGTTAGGTCAGACCCACTCCCAGATTTCTTCCCCGGCTGCAGGAAGCTCTGCAAATTCCCCACACACACTTGTTTCCTGAGTCCATCGCTCCTCAGCTGCAGGGGGAGGGATCCTTGTATAGGGAGCTGCTCCCCCATCCACCCAACCCCTGTGCATCTAGACCCCCTTATACCTCATGAAGCCTCCCCCCCTGCAATCAGAGCTCCCCCCCCCGATAAGCCTCACTCCCCTGCACCTGGACCACCCTGACGAGCCACACCCAGATCCCCACCCCATCAAGCGCCAACCAGATGCACCTGGTTCCCCACCCAACTGGGCACCACTCCACCAGCATCTGGAACCCCCACTGACCCCCCCACACCCAGACCCCCCTGCCGAGCTCTATCCCCCCCAGACCAAGACCCCCCCCCACGCTGAGCCCAAACCACCTTCACCTGGACCCCCCTGCAGAGTCCCATTACCGTTGCACCCAGAACCCACCCAACAAGCCCCTGTTCACCCAGACCCCCCCTCCACCTGGATCCCCAACTGAGCTGCCCACACCCAGATTGCCCCACACGGAACACTCTCAACCCACATGTGGATCCCCCCACACCGAGCCCCTCCACACTTGGATCCTGTCTTGCTGAGCCTGTCTGGCCCACCTGGGGTTCAACTGGCATGGAAGGGCAGGGGCCTGAGGTGTTTCTGGGGCAGGCCTGGTCCCTGAGCTGTGTCAGGGATAGATGCAGCCTCACCACTGAGTCCGTGCCCGAGGTGAGTTGGGGGGGCTGTATAGTGACCTCCCACCTCTGTGCAGCCAGTGGCCTGTGCTCCCCAATGCCATGCTGGAACGTCCACATTTATTTGACAAATAAAATTGGCAGAAATTTGCAGAATTTTAAAATATTGTGTGCAGAATTTGTTTTTTGTTTTGTTTTGTTTTTGCGCAGAATGCTCTCAGGAGTAAAATTCAGTAGAATCCTTCCCCGGGGTCACAAAGAAGCACCAGAGCCACTCAGCACTTATAATTCCAGTGTCCCTAATCCACAAGGACAACTGCTGCGGGGTCCAGAGAGCAGCAGGTCTATCCACGTACTCAAAGGCCACTCTCACGATAGGCAAGCTAGGCAGCTGCCTAGGGTGGCAGACTTGGCCCAGCCACCCCTCCATCATGATAGAGGGGCAGCCAGACCAAATTTGAGTGGCATGGCGGAGGCAGCACATTGTAGTGTTGTCTAGGGTGGCAGATTGCCTGGAGCAGCCTCTGGACATCCTAGTCTTTCATCTTATTTGCTCCTACTCTGTACTCAAACAGTACATACAAGGCTCACAGAAGTGTGCTTCATGACAAACAGTGGTGCCCATTCCCTGCACGTGTTCCCTAATCCTTCCCACCCCTACACTGAAGAACCACATTACTTTTGCTGCATCTCAGAACAATGGAAAGAGCAGGGTCTGGTGATACCTCTTAGAACCTATGCCCACTATTAATTATTCAGTAATCATGAAATACTGTTAGAAGATGAAACGTGTGGGTATTACACCAGGATTTTTTTTCTGAATGAATTCTTGGTTTTGTTTTCTCTCCATAGTTACGCTGACCCTAGATATGAAAGCAGCAAGAAAGAAGAAGGACTGTTAATAAAATTCTTACATCTTCATGCAAATATAATCAATCCCACACTTTAATTTGTTTTCCATATCTTTACACATGACTAAGACCACTGTGGTAAGACCTCTTCATTAAAATGATTTGAGACCTACATGTATGTTTTCTACCGATTTCCAAAGAGCTTTTCTTGAAAGTTAAAGCATGTGGTGATGTCACAGTCTGTTTCCACAGGAATTATCTTCTCCTCTACACTTCAGAAGTGAAAAATAATTTACAAGATACATTTTCAGCTTATTCACACAATGGTTACTTGTGTTTGTTAAAAAGTGAACTATTTACTTTATTGCAAATTAAGTTGAGTTACATTATATAATTAGTTTGTAATGTGTGTTATTTCTACAAAACAAAGTCGTTTTGTGCTTGCTGCAGGTCTAATAAACCCTGTTTCTCATCCTCAGTAACAACAGCTGACATATGTACTGTCTGAGCCCAGAGGCCATTATTTTGTACATCCTGCTTGTCCATAAATTATGCTGCTTTATCTAAACTCATATTTATGTTAGGATTCTTTTGTAAGCATCATGATTACTTAAAAAAAACCTGACAGTTCATGTGTGATCTTTTGCTGTCCATGCCATTTATTTTTCAAGTGGTTAAAATAAGTTACATCTAAAAATAAAAAGACACCATCACAATTTGTGCTTTGTTCAACAATAATCTAATAAACTAAACTCCTTCCTTGCCACTAAACTCCAAATCAATACAGCCATTGGGGAGACTCCTTCCCACTTAGTCCTACATGGATTTGAAGAATCCCATTCCGTACTGGCTGATCTCCTATTGGCCACTTTTTTTTAAGTCATGGAAAAGGATACTTCTATCCCTCTGCAATCTTGTTCCACCTCATGACTCTCATCTGATCTCATATTCTCTACAGTCCTACCACGTCGTATGCATTTGGTGTGACACCAACACATTTGGCAGCACTGTCATTCCTGCCCATATCTCAGGCAAAATGTCATATTTGTGGAGGAGAACCTTCCCCACTAACCACCCTTTAGCTCAGGGGAACGTACACTGGATGGAGAGACAGGAGAGCCTGGTGTGACACTGCACCCCATATTCTTCATGGTGATATTACTCTGATATATTATGGCATAATTCTAATGTATTTTATAAAAGATATGTCATGTGAGATATCACTGGAAAGGTTATGATTTATGAATATGATTATCCTATTTGTATGCATGTATCATTTTTGTAACTGAAGTTAGGAATATTGACTATGTGTCTGTATCAGAAATGTGTTTACACCTAGGGAACACCCACTAGGCAAAAGATCGTCAGTCTAAATGGCTGGCTGGGAACAGGGGCAGCAGGTTTGTATAATTTTTGGTGGTGCCTAGAATGGGTCTAAGTCCCGCCCCCCACACCTGCCTAAGGCTCTGGGAGGGAGTTTGGGTGTGGGAGGGGGTTTGGGGTGTAGGCTCTGGGAGAACATTTGGGTTCAGGAGGGATGCAGGTTCTGGGATGCAGTTTGGGTGCTCTGAGCTGGGGCAGGGGGGTGGGGTGCAGGAGGGGGTATGGGGTGCAGGCTCTGGGAGAGAGTTTGGTTGTGGGAGGGGTGTGGGCTCTGGGAGGGAGTTTGGGTGCTGGGTGCAGGCTCTGAGCTGGGACAGGGGGGTTGGGTGCTGGGTGCGAGATCTGGGTGGAGCAGAGGGTTAGGGTGCAGAACGGGGTGCAGGGCTCTGGGGGAGGGGGCCCTCCAGAGGGCCCCCCCCCGGCTGCTGCTCAGGAGGTCTAGCCAGGATAAGCCCCTTCAGAGTCGCCTGCTGGGGGGGGCTGCCATGCGCCTCCTCCACTCCTTAGGCACAGGAGCTGCCTCAGCCTGCCCCCGGCGCCGCTCCCTTGTAGCCAGCAGCGGCCAACAAGGGAGTGCAGCACAGAGCTGCAGGGGGCAGCCGCCTGCTGCCCAGGGCAGGCAGGGACACTCGAGGGAGGCGTGCAGAAGCAGCAGGCAGAGCCGGGGGACGCTCTGGAGGAGGCATGAAGGGGCAGCAGGCGGGGCTGGGGGATGCGTGCAGGGGCAGCAGGTGGGGCTCAGGGAGAGACCCAGCCCCGAACACTGGTGGAGCTGGGCCCACCGGGCCCTGAATTTGCTGGAGCCCGGGCACCACGAGCCCATACAAGTCACAGCCCCTGGCTGGGAAGGGTCCATTTACATTAATGAACCATTAGGGAGAACAATTGGCCTTAGAAGGAGCTTATTTCCCACCTGGGGATCTTCCTGAGGATGATACAAATGGCCTCCAAGCAATGGCTACTGTGGCACTACAGGGACATTAACCAGCTCACCTGGTACTGGACTCCATCTTGGAATACCGGTGTTTTTCCACTGACTGGTGTGGGAACAAAAGTTTTGAGACAAAGGGTTCCCACCATATGCAAAAGCTATTTAAGTCAGAGGAGTGACATCATTGTTGTTCTTCACTGACTCCTCGAAACACCTAAGGAACAAAGACTGAGCTGGGGGAAGTGCTGGACCCAAGCTAAAGGGATTTTTTAGCATGTGAAAGGAATGCCTGGGGTTTTTAAGCTGTAAACAAGTACAACTGGCCCCTTAAGAATCTCTGCAGCCTGCTTGAATCATTATTTAGGGTGGGAATTTGCTACCCATATCCAGTATCTTAATATATTAAGCTTAGTTTGCGTGTTTTGTTTATTTGCTAGGTAATCTCCTTTGATCTGTTTGCTATTCCTTATCTCTTAAAATCTATCTTTTCTAGTTAAACTTATTTTGCTTTGTCTAAAATCAGTGTGTGGGAGTTATAACTTGGGGAAGAAAGCTGTTGCATATCCTTCTCCACATTGAGGGAGGGGGCGAATTTCGTGAGCTTACGCTGTACAGATCAGCACAAGATGGTATAATTTTGAGTTTACACTCCAGAGGGGGGTGTGCACTTGAGCAGCTGGACAGTTCCTTAGCTGTAGCCTTCCCATGCAGAGTTGATCACAGCGTCTGTATGTAGTGCAGCTGGGTGTGTCCCTACCTGTGTGTGTGTGCTGGAGCCTGGGAGAGGGCTTGGCAGGTTGGTCACAGAAGTACAGTGTAAAGGAAGCCCAGGCTAGTGGGTCTGGGGAGCTCAGTGGTACCCAGGGGGAACCCGTCACACATGGGTTCTTGTCTCATTTCTTCAGCTGAGTGCTGTTAGTATTGCTGCACAGTTCACAATCCTAATTACTGATCAAAGCCTCACTCACACCTCTAAGGGTATGTCTACACTGGCAAGTTTCTGCACCACAAGTTATACCACTTTTATTAAAACGCTGGAATTAAACTGCTGTTGCATGTTCACACTGTGCTCCTTGTGACGCTGGAGCGCATCCACATTAGCAGCTCTTGCAACGGCAAAGACAGCAGTGCATTGTGGTAGCTATCCCTCTGTGCAACTGGCAGCAGGGTGCTTTGGGAAGGGTTTGCAATGCCTCATGAGGAAGGCACAGTGTCACATGATGCAGGTTTCCCAATCCCATTGTTCCATAGGCATCCTACTACATTGCCAGCTGCTTTTCAACTGAAGGGGGGAGAGAGACTGTGTTTTGGGGGACAGAGTGTGTCAGCATGCTGTCTTGTAAGTTCAGACAGCAGCAGGAAGCAACCAGTCCTGGGGCAAGGGGAAGGGGAAACCCCAACTTCAGCCCCCGCCTCCCTCCCTGGGCTCTCTGCACAGCAATCTCTCTCTCTTTCTCTCACACACACACACATACCCCTCTGTGTTCAACAGCACGAGCATTCCATATCAATGGTTTGCTTTGTGTCCCGGAGCAGATCAGCACAGCAAGCAACGGCTGTCAGAAACGGTGATTTGAAAGGGGAGGGGCGCATGTCTCCAGGGCAGCTGAGTTCAAAACAATGAGCAGAGCGGTCACTTGAGGCATTATGGGACAGCCCCAGAGGCCAATTACAGCGCAGAAAGCAATCACGTGTCTACACTGGCAATAGAGCGCTGGAGCCTCTGCGCAAATAGCCTTACGACTCTCGTCGAGATGGTTTTTTTGCAGGGCTGCAACTGAGGAGTTTCTGTGCACAAAGTGGCTTGGCAGAGTGTGCACGTCTGCAGTTTGAGCACAAAAAGCTGCTTTACTGTGCTGAAACTTGCCAGTGTAGACAAGACCTATAATCAGAGGCAAACAACTAGCATTCCCCCAAACAGCCTTTTACAAAGTGAGAAATTGTACAAGTTCCACAAAGTCAGTTCTGACAGTGCTGGGAATAGAAGCTAGGTCTCTACCATGAAAGTGCCAAATGCTATCTCATTGGCCACACTGTCTTTCAGAATGACTGTCCCAGCTCTATGAGCTTGGTTACTCCATCTGTAATCACTGCTCTAACCACTAAACACTCAGCTCCCAAAAGTAGGACGATAACACAGTAATCCTGATACAGCAGTTGCATGCTGGTTATCACAAATAGTTGTGGAGCACACCAGCAAACTGTGCCATTTTCTCTACTCTCCATTAGCCTACTTTGCTTTCTAGTTGCTTCTTCAGCTCAAGTGGAAGAAGTGTGTGCATCTGAAGTTCCTGGGTCCAAATCTTGCTGACCAACCACACAGGAGAAAAAAATAGTATGCAATCATGTAAGTATATACTGTATCATAATGCTCAGACAAACTTAATTCTGGCATTTCCAAGTGTGAGTGCTTGATTTGGCAAACTTCAATGTTCTTTTAGTGTAGCATTTTGTATGTAGTATAAACAAGTTATACATATATGAGTACACACACATTATTTCTGTGAAGAATGTGAAGTCCCTGGAGTAACTGCAATAATTTTATAATGCAAAACAAATGAATTGGGATGTTATGTTACAAATACAATGAAAAATAGTGTGTAGCTCAGTTAATAGGAGCTGCCCCTTTAAGAACAGGATGGGTATTTCATTGTAGCATATGTTTGCAGACCACTGAAAACACACAACAAGAAAATAGCAACAGAGGGTCCTGTGGCACCTTTGAGACTAACAGAAGTACTGGGAGCATAAGCTTTCGTGGGTAAGAACCTCACTTCTTCAGATGCAAGTCAGAAGTGAGGTTCTTACCCACGAAAGCTTATGCTCCCAGTACTTCTGTTAGTCTCAAAGGTGCCACAGGACCCTCTGTTGCTTTTTACAGATTCAGACTAACACGGCTACCCCTCTGATACTTAACAAGAAAATAGGTTGAGAACCACTGGTCTAGGGCAGTGGTTCTCAGACTATGGGGGGAGGGGCTCCCAAAGGATGCACAGGAATGTGTCAAGGGAGGTGCAGGCTCTGTGCTCCCCCGCCCCACCTTGTTTTATTTGTAAAGCTCTGGCTGTTGGCCCCAGGTGGCAGAAGGGCCATGCACACTCAGGAGGCAGGGATAAAGGAGAAAGCCAGAGCCCTGTTAACCCGGGGCTCTCTTCCCTCCTGCCCAATCAATCCCTCATCAGGTTGGTTCTTCCCCCACTCCCTCACTGTGAGGCAGCTCAGCCTCTCTTCTCCCTCACCTCTCACCTGGAGGTGGCAGAGCTCCAGCTGGCAGCCCCAGCGTGGCAGTAGCAGCACAGAAATAAGGGTGGCAATGGGGCGCTATGTCTGCTATGAAAAGTGATATTGACGAATGTCACTTTTTACATTGCCACCTTACTTCTGCGCTGCTGCTGGTGTGCGCTGCCTTCAGAGCTGGGCACCCAGCCAGCAGCCACTACTCTCCTCTCTCCCTACGAGCTGCGTGGTGGTATATGTACTTGGGGGAGGGGCGGAAATGACTACAGACACACATAATGGGGGCCCAATCAAATAAGTTTGAGAACTACTGCTCTAGAGAATATGCCCTGCCCCACACAAGCCTTAAGGGATGCTGACAGAGCAGTGGAAAACTTGTCCAAATACATATAGAATTTCATACATCAGGGCTGTCACACCATTGCCTTCACTAGCTTTGAATTGATATTTTTTTTAAATGGAAGTTTATAGTTATTTTCAAATATGCAAATCAACCTATTAAAATTGCATGAAATGGCTGACAGTCTATACTCCTATGTTCACCACTTTTACATGACTATGATAAATTTCATACAAAGTATACCTTGTGTATCGCTTGAAAACTCTTGGTAAAATATGTGGCAACACTATGTAAAGTTATAGGATTCTACTGCAAGATATTACTAATGATATGTTCTGAGTCTGGGGAAGAGTCACAAACCACCCAGAGACAAAAGGTTATCCAACACCTCAGCCAGGTGTCAACAAATCAAATGGACTATCACCTGGTTAACTGGCCATTCTTTGGTAGGAAAGAGGATGTGAGTAGAAATCTACATTTTGACAAAAACAGCTGGGGGTTTGGGTTCAGACAGACTTTATGTCTCCTGAATCTCAGCTGGAGATGATTCTCAAAGAAGAGAAAGGACTATAAAAGGAAAGAGGGGCGATGCTCCAAATTATTCCTCCTTTAGCTTTACCCACAGCATCCACAACACCTGAAGAACAAAGGGAACAGCTTTGGACTAGGGGAGGTATCCTGACTGAAAGATTTAGCCCGTAAGACTGCTAAAACAAGTGGTGAAGGAGACCTTTGCTTCGAATTCCCTCTAGCTTGTTAAGTTAGGCATTAGTTGAGATTTACTTTTATTTTCTTGTAACAAATTTGACTTTAATGCTTCATTACTTGTAATCACTTAAAATCTCTCTTTTGTAGTTAATTAAACTTGTTTTATCTAAACAAGTGTGTTTAGATTGAAGTGTTTCGGAAACTCCATTTCGGATAACAGGATTTGTGCATATTATTTTCTATTAATAAAGTGACAGACCTTATGAGCTTGTATTGTCCAGGAGTGAGCTGGGCAGTACAAGATGTACATTTCTGAGGAAAAGACTGGGAATTTGCTGGTGTTGCTATGCAGTGTAATTCAAGAGTGGCTGATGGTAGCACTCTTGGAGTATAACTGGGAGTAATTTACATGCTGGAGGTTGAGAGAGAGCAGACTAAGAATGGTAGCTCTCAGCAAAGCAGTGTAAAAGGCACCCCAGGTGAGAGAACTGAGGGGACATAGCTGTTCATCAGTCCAGATTGTACGCTGGGTAATGTCACAGTCATACAGAGCTGCACAAAATTGGACAGTTATGTCTCTAGTCAGTGGTTCCTAAACTTTTTTTACTGGTGACCCCTTTCACACAGCAAGCCTCTGAGTTCGGCCTTATAAATTAAAAACACTTGTTTATGTATTTAACACCATTATAAATGTTGGAAGCAAAGCAGGGTTTGGGGTGGAGGATGACCGCTCATGACCCCCCCCCATGTAATAGCCCTGTGACCCCTTGAGGGGTCCCGAGCCCCAGTTTAAGAACCCCTGCTCTAGGTTATGACCTCAGATGTATGGGAGCGAGTTAGAGATTTCAATGCTCCCGCAGAACAGCAACCCATCAACAAATAGCCTTGTTAGAAGACATCCACAGTTTGATTCTTTCATTTTAACAAATGTTAAAAGCTGTCCTAGTTCATATGGCTATTACCCTGGGAATAATTGGGAAAGATATTTATACATCCTGCTCTTTGAATTTTATTTCCCAAATCGCCCATTTTCAATAAAGCCATTAATCATAATATCCTGATGTTACAGTAATTTGTTTACTGCTAGCAAGTCAGCACACCAAAATTCAGTCACTTATCTTACTTTGAGAAATATTTTGCCTCTACTCAACAGCCAAACAGACTTGAAATAAAACACTGTCCCACAATACCACACTGCTTTAGAAACAAAAAGTCAGTCCTGAAATTATATACTACCTAAACGGTATAATATGCAGTTTAGGAACCAACACCATTCCCTCAGTTCAAAAGCTATTTTATATTATTGAATGCAAAGCTGTGGAGAGTCGGTCACTTAAAACTGAGTGGAATCTCTGCTGTGCCAATACACAAGAAATTTTTCTTTGGATACATCCCAACTGTTTGGCCAGCATTCAGTGTACAAACATATATTTAATCCTATGTGCAGTAACACCAACCACAGTATGTTGTGCCTCTTGAAAAGGCTTTCATTCAGTCATGTTTACAATAATGCACTGGTAAATGGTAAAGCACTTGCCCTACAAATCTCTGCACTGCTGGACAAGCCTTTGCTACATCATTCAGATGGTACATTTAAATAGAATATCTTCAGCTGAAAAGAAACTATTCGATTCTATCTGGTTTCTCTCACTCCCTAGATTTGTAGTTTAAAATCGGATTCAGAATCTACCTTTAATTTTTAGCATTCGATTTCAGTTTTAATAGTAGGTTTAAAGTTGATTATCTTAGTGAAAATAAGGGTGAGCATTAACTGCAACAGCAGCTGTTCCCACTTTGCAAAAGTGTATTAGCATCAACATTTTACCAGCTATATGAACGGATTTGACCTTAAAAGTAAAACAACATTAGCTAAAGAGTACCTCCTGTTATGCATAAGAATAAAAAAATGCTACATGCAAACACGCAGATGACTTGCGGGAAAACTGTCAGACCTATTGATATATTTTTTTTTCCTTTCCCTATTTATTGATATAATGAAGACACTATGCTGAAAGGTATGGTAGAAATAATTTATAAAATATAGTATATTCTAATATCTAGACTAGACAGTAATATCCTAGAAATATTCTGGCTAGAAATCTGGCCTGGACTTTTGGAACAGAAGGAAAAGACTGCCCCTTGAACTCCATTTGAGAGTCTACTCCAAGGACATTGATTGCTAGATCAGGACATTTGGAGTTCAGTCAGTGATGCGTAGATATTCATATAATACACATTAGAGGCTCATAGCTGTTTGTCAATACTGAGTTTGTGATTTGGTTGAAGAAGCTTTCACGTAATTTGGAACAGTAGTTACTAGTAACTTCTGCTTAGAACTTCATCTGCTCCCTCTTATTCCTCACACAAAGTCTTAGAGAACGTAGGCATACCAGACATGATGGCGTGTCCTATAATCATTCCCATGGCTACATTATATATATGCTTCTATAGTATTTGGAACAGGTGAGAGCTGATGCCAGTCTTATCAATAGGGCAGTTTTAAACAGTGTTATGCATGTCAGAAACATGTATGATGGAATCAAGAAAGTATTGGGGCCAACTTCAAAGAAGACAGCCCCACTGAAATCAACAACAGTGGAAACAATCAGCGACCACACCAAGCAGATGAATCGCTGGGTAGAACACTACTTGGAGCTTTACTCTTGTGAAAATATTGTTAGGGACACAGCCATCAACACCATTGAAAGCCTGCCTATTATGAACCAACTCAATGATGAAGCAACTGTTGAAGAGCTTAGCCTTGTCATAGATGGCTCCCCAATGGAAATGCCTCTGGAAAAGACTGCAGACCATCAGAGATTACAAAATGCAGAACACCTATTCTACAGCAAAATCTTCACAAATTGCTCAGCCTGTGCTGGAAAGAAGGCTAAGTGCCTCAAGAAATGAGAGATGCCATCATCATCACTCTCTATAAAAACAAGTTTCAGAGTAGCAGCCGTGTTAGTCTGTATCCGCAAAAAGAACAGGAGTACTTGTGGCACCTTAGAGACTAAAAAATTTATTTGAGCATAAGCTTTCGTGGGCTACAGCCCACTTCTTCAGATGCAAAGAAGTGGACTGTAGCCCACGAAAGCTTATGCTCAAATAAATTTGTAAATCTCTAAGATGCCACAAGTACTCCTGTTCTTTTTATAAAAACAATGGTGACATGAGTGACTAACAACTATCGTGACATGTCCCTTCTTAGCCTTATGGGAAAACCCTTTGCCTGAGTTGCCCTAAACAGTGTTCAGACCCTTGCAGACAGAATCTATCCTGAATCACAGTGTAGCTTCAGAGCTGAAAGGTCTATTATCAACACAATCTTCTCAAATATCAGAGGGGTAGCTGTGTTAGTCTGTATCCACAAAAACATGAGGACTCCAGTGGCACCTTAAAGACTAACAGATTTACTTGGGCATAAGTTTTCTTGGGTAAAAAATCCACTTCTTCAGATGCACGGAGTGAAAATTACAGATACAGGAATAAATATATATTGGCAAATGAAGAGAAGGGAGTTACTTTACATGTTGAAGGCCAATACAGTCAGGGTGTATGTGGTCCACTCCCAATAACTGATGAGGAAGTGTCAATACCAAGAGAAGGGAAATTGCTTTTGTAGTGAGCCAGTCACTCCAAGTCCCTATTCACGCCCAAATTGATGGTGTTAAGTTTGCAAATGAATTGTAGCTCTGCAGTTTCTCTTTGAAGTTTCTGACTTAGAACAACGCTTCCTCAGCTCTCATCCCCTAGTGCCCCTCCTCTACTTATGCTATATTAATGACATCTTCATCATATGGACCCATGGGAAGGAGGCCCTTGAAGAATTCCACCTGGATTTCAACAATTTCCATCCCACCATCAACCGCAGCCTGGACCAGTCCACACAAGAGATCCACTTCCTGGACACTACAGTGCAAACAAGTGATGGTCACATAAACACCACCCTATACCGGAAACCTACTGACCGCTAGATTTACCTACATGCCTCCAGCTTCCATCCTGGACACATCACACGATCCATTGTTTACAGCCAAGCCCTAAAATAGAACCGCATTTGCTCTAATCCCTCAGACAGACACAAACACCTACATGATCTCTATCAAGCATTCTTAAAACTACAATACCTACCTGGGGAAGTGAGGAATCAGATTGACAGAGCGAGACGGGAACCCACAAGTCACCTACTAGAGAACAAGCCCAACAAGGAAAATAACAGAACACCACTGGCCATCACGTACAGCCCTCAGCTAAAACCTCTCCGGTGCATTGTCAACGATCTACAATCTATCCTGGAAAATGATCCCCCACTCTCACAGGCCTTGGGAGGCAGGCCAATCCTTGCTTACAGACAGCCCCCCCAACCTGAAGCAAATATTCACCAGCAACTACACACCACACAACAGAAACACTAACCCAGGAACCAATCCTTGTAACAAATCCCGTTGCCTTCTCTGTCCCCATATCTACTCTAGCAACACCATCATAGGACCCAACCACTCATTCACCTGCACATTTACTAATATAATATATGCCATCATGTGCCAGCAATGTCCTTCTGCCATGTACATTGGCCAAACCGGACAGTCTCTATGTAAAAGGATAAATGGACACAAATCGGACATCAGGAATGGTAACATACAAAAGCCAGTAGGAGAATACTTCAATCTCCCTGGACATTCTATAACAGATTTAAAAGTAGCGATTCTTCAACAACAAAACTTCAAAAACAGACTTCAAAGAGAAACTGCAGAGCTACAATTCATTTGCAAACTTAACACCATTAATTTAGGCTTGAATAGGGACTGGGAGTGGCTAGCTCACTACAAAAGCAATTTCCCCTCTCGTGGTATTGACACCTCCTCATCAATTATTGGGAGTGGACCACATCCACCCTGACTGAATTGGCCTTCAACATTGGTTCTCCACTTGTAAGGTAACTCCCTTCTCTTCATGTGACAATCCTCTCACTGAGACAACTACAAGAGAAATGCAGAGAACAAAAAAAAAAAAAAGCCCCTTTACATAGTCTTTGATGATCTCACAAAGGCTTTTGACCTTGTCAGTAAAAGTGGACTATTTGCACTTCTAGAAAAGATTGGATGTCTCCCCAAGCTTATAAGCATGATTCAATTCTTCCTTAATAACATGGATGGCATAGTTCAATACAACAGCTCAGTCTCTGAGGCCTTCCACATTCGTAGCAGAATTAAGCCAGGCTGTGTACTTGCCACAACTCTGTTTGTGATCTTCTCCTTACTATTAAAATAGCTTTTGGTTCCTCAACTGAGGGAATCTACTTGCACACAAGATCTGATGGAAAGCTGTTCAATCTTGCAAGACTCAGATCTAAACCCAAGACTCAGGAGGCCCTTATCCAACCTCCTATTTGCTCATGACACAGCAGAGACAACCCACAGAGCTCATCTCCAAACCTTATGGACAGTTTTTCCAAAGCTTGCCAAGACATTGGGCTTACCCCTAAGCCTAAAAAAGAGGAGCATAATGTTCCAAGGAGTTGAGGAAGCAAGATCAACAACTATGAACTTGAAGTGATGCACATACCTGGGGTCCACTATCGCAGACAACCTTTCACTTGAAACGGAATTCAACATCCGCATTGGAAAACCTCCCACAACGTCTACACTGGCAAAACAACAAACTGACAAAACACACAAAGAGATCTGTGTGCATATGTTATCTCAGCACACTTTTGTATGGGAGTGAGACACGAACCTTATATTCTCATCAGGAAAAGAGGCTCAACAACTTTCACATGCATTGCCTTCGTCAAAATTTTGGAATCTCCTGGAGGGACAGAGTCACCAACACTGAGGTGCTCAAGCAAGCCAGTATTCCCAGCATGCAAACAGTCCTCAAACAGAGATGCACTCCGGTGGCTTGGGCACGTGTGCCAAATGAATGATGGACAAATGCCAAAGGACATCCTCTACAGCAAACTGGCATCTGGAAAAAGACCCAAAGGACGCCCAAAATTGCATTTCAAGGATGTATGCAAGCAAGACCTCAAAGAAATGGACATTGATGTGGACAACTGGAAAGATCACACTCAAGACCACAGCCTTTGGAAACAAGAGCTTAAAAAAGGTCTCCAGAGTTACAAGAGGAAGTAGTCAAGCTTTGCTGAGGAGAAAAGAGCTTGCAGGAGGCAGAGCCCAAAGGGTTGAAACATCACCTTTAAATGTGATAGATGTGGCAGAGATGCTCTCTCTTGAGTGGGTCTCTTCAGCCACAGCTACAGCTACCATAAAACCAACTGAGTAAATTATTTACCTCTCAGGGATGATATCCATGGTCTCTCGAGACTGAAGGATGTCTACTACTACTACTACGCAGCTACTACCAAGGAGAAGAAGAGTGACACTTGAGACTGCAACCATGGAGGCTGAAGACTTTGTCACAGACGTCTGGCGCGTCTGTGGGCTAATGGCCATAAAGGCTGATTCCACTGGAGGATCCTAAAGGTCCCCATTCTGCTATCATTTGGGTTAACAAGATCTACTTTATCCAGCAATACGTTTATGAATCTGAAAGAACTGAAGCTTGCAGCTTTCCCTGGAATATAAATTATGTTTGAGTGTAGGAAATTTAAGAACTTTCTTGAAAATAAAGTGGCTGGAGCACTTTATTATATAATACTTATTGTAGCAATCAATAAGTAATTTATTAGCAACCATCCAGGCAGAAAAATATTCACTAGAACTTGGCCAGCCATTTTCTTTTCCTGATAAATAGATGCTCTTAAGAAACACTATGACCATGGTAATTCATTTTTCCCCTTTTGACTAGTTACCACACTAAGCAACAAAAGATTTGCTAGTTTATCTATTTGCCAATAAATCCAATGGAACTCCCATATTAAGATAGCTAAAATAATTGTTTTGTAATTATAGTTAATTTATTGTAATTCAGCAAGAATTCTATACAGAATTCTTTTCATATGTTATATGAACCTAACTGAAAAACACAAACCTGGTGTCATTTTTAAAGGGGACTTAATAAAATTGTCATTCCAAAAATAAGTAAAAGTAGCCAGAGCATGGTTCAACAGTACAACAGACAAAAATTAAACTGTATAAATAAAACCAGTGAGCTAGAGGATAATGACAATGAAAAGTAATTACATCTTATTTTAAGAAATGGGACGAATTAGTTGGTATCATTTATTTTCCCAAACAAAAAATTAGTATCAATAATTTAAAGGTAGAAAACATTACAAGGATGTTGTAATTATCCCAAAGCCAAGCATTATAAACCCAGAATCAAAGTTACCTTAATATGCTTGGATTATTTTAAGAAATACACAATTAAGGCACTCAAACAACCTTAACTCTGCCCTGTAGCAACATCATGTAATAATCATATGATTATGGTGACACCATTTTAGTGTTTGTGGTCACAGATAAGAATAAAGACATGAAAAAAATCTAAATTCCCCCTCCCCTCCCTTGTGGTAGGGCAGTGTTACAGTTCTTACTTTAATATATTCAGATTTCTTTTAAATTTAACCTTACCTCCCAATTTCCTGCACTTATAATGCTTGGAATTGGGGATAATTACAACATCCTTTTTTTGCTTTTGCTTTTTTACCCTTAAATTACTGATACATACATTCAACCTTAACTGCATATTTATTTAGGGTTTTTTATCTGGGAGTTTCCTTAATTTAAATTGCTAACACTTCACACACTAACACTGAACAAGAAATCCAAAGAGAATGCTACCAAACAACGCTTCTAATGATTTGATATCTAGTATTAA
Organism: Malaclemys terrapin pileata; assembly: GCF_027887155.1. Lineage (NCBI taxonomy): Eukaryota > Metazoa > Chordata > Testudines > Emydidae > Malaclemys > Malaclemys terrapin. The sequence continues at coordinate 19,262,215 of NC_071507.1, read as the reverse complement.
CTTTTGTTATTAACTTTTAAGAGCAGAATCACCAGTACATCAAATTTCAGAGTAACAGCCGTGTTAGTCTGTATCCGCAAAAAGAAGAACAGGAGTACTTGTGAGAGTAACAGCCGTGTTACCGGACAGTCTCTACGCAAAAGAATTAATGGACACAAATCTGACATCAGGAATCAAAATACTCAAAAACCAGTGGGAGAACACTTTAACCTGTCTGGTCATTCAGTGACAGACCTGTGGGTGGCTATATTACAACAGAAAAACTTCAAAAACAGACTCCAAAGAGAGACTGCAGAGCTAGAATTGATATGCAAACTAGACACAATTAACTCCGGTTTGAATAAGGACTGGGAATGGCTGAGCCATTACAAACGTTGACTATCTCCCCTTGTAAGTATTCTCACACTTCTTATCACACTGTCTGTACTCGGCTAGCTTGATTATCACTTCAAAAGTTTTTTTTTTTTTTTTTTTTTTCTCTTAATTAATTGGCCTCTCAGAGTTGGTAAGACAACTCCCACCTGTTTATGCTCTCTGTATGTGTGTATATATATCTCCTCAATATATGTTCCATTCTATATGCATCCGAAGAAGTGGGCTGTAGTCCACGAAAGCTTATGCTCTAATAAATTTGTTAGTCTCTAAGGTGCCACAAGTACTCCTGTTCTTCTTTTTGCAGTACATCAAAGCAAAAGCAGCCACAGTTACATTATGTTTACAGCAGCCTAGCAATGCAAGAGCAGCACAAAGCAGATGACACATATTAGTGAATCTGTTCCTTAATTGCAATTGACTTCTTAATTTAGAGTGCTCCATTAGTGAAACTGGCACTATGTGAAGCATGGACAGAGACAGCCCAAGAACCACTGTCTCTGTGCTTTGAGGTTTCCTCCATGTTCCAGTCTCAGTAGCTCCAGCAGCACTGCCTAATGAGGCCATGAGGAGCCTTTTAAGCACTCATGTCCAAGCTAGTATATAGCCACAGAATCTTCAAAGAGCACAGGGCCAAGTAATCATCTACTGAACTCTTGAAACATGCCCTGTCTCCCTCATACCACGGAGTCATTACAACCAATAGAACAGTTGTATGCAAATTGCATAAAGGAAAATGGTGATTGGCTGAGTTACCTCTGTCACAATGGCCCCACTTAAAAGTTACCAACACTGTTGCCCTGAGCCCATCACTAGTCTATATTTACAGCAATTACGTATAATTGTTAATAACTTAGATTAATCACAACCCGTTTCTTCAAATAAAGTCTATGCTATATTTCAATTAAATTTAGCCATCTGGAAAGTTTAAAGGGGATACTCTATATCAGGGATCGGCAACCTTTGGCAAGCGGCCCGCCAGGGAAATCTGCTGGCGGGCCAGGATGGTTTGTTTACCTGCAGCATCTGCAGGTTCGGTCAATCGCAGCTCCCACTGGCCGCGGTTCGCCATCCCAGGCCAATGGTGGCTGCGGGAAGCGGCACAGGCCGAGGGATGTGCTGGCTGCCCTTCCCGCAGCCCCCATTGACCAGGGACGGTGAACCGTGGCCAGTGGGAGCTGCAATCGGCCGAACCTGCAGACGCTGCAGGTAAACAAACCGTCCCGGCCCGCCAGCGGCTTTCCCTGGCAGGCCACAGGGCAAAGGCTGCCAATCCCCGCTCTATATCCTAGTAAAGAAAAGAGGATAGAAGTTGATAAAAAGTACAGGAAGGAACCAAAACAGTCACATTTAAAAAAAAAAAAAAAAAAAAAGTTAGATCACCTGAAGGCAAACAAATAAATATTGACACCTGGTTGTATACAAATGCAAGAAGTCTAAATATTAAGATGGGTGAACTTGAGAGCCTAGCATTAAATGAGGATATTGATAAAATAAACATCACAGAAACTTGGTGGAATGACGATAATCAATGGAACACAGTAATACCAGAGTACACAATATATAGGAATGACCGAGTAGGTTGCGCTGGTAGGGGAGTGACACTATACATGAAAGAAAACAGAAGTAAAATGTAGTAAAAATTTTACATGAATCAAAATTACATGCTTGATAAAAAGAGTATAGCAGTAGGATTACCGACTCCCTGCCCAGGATGGGGACAGTGATAGTGAAATACTCAGGGAGATTAGAGAGGCTACAGAAACAGAAAACCCAACAATAATGAGGGATTTCACCTATCCCCATGTTGACTGGGAACATGTCACCTCAGGAAAGGAGGCAGAAGTAAAATTTCTCAGCACCATTAATGACTGCTTGTTGGAGCAGCAAGTCCTGAAGGAGGCTTAAATCAGACTCTGTACCAGATGACTCCAGACGCGATCCTGGTAATTACAAGCCAGTAAGCCTAACTTCCATACCAGGCAAATCGTTTGAAATTATAATAAAGAACAGAATTATCAGAAACACAGATTAATACGATATGTTTGGGAAGAGTCAACATGGCTTTTGTAAAGGGAAATCACACCGCACCAATCTATTAGAATTATTTGTGGGAGTCAAACATGTGGACAAGGGCGATCCAGTGAATATAATGTACTTGAACTTCCAGAAAGCCTTTGACAAGGTCCCTCACCAAAGACTCCTATGCAAACTAAGCAGTCATAGGATAAGAGGGAAGACCCTTGTGACAGTGTACCCCATAAGGCTTTATGGGGAGGGGGTGCTTATAAATGTATGTATGACATAACTGAAATATGTTTTGTGCTGCCTGTGCCATGTAACATATCTCTGTAAAGGTTACAGACTACTATATCTATTCATCCTATTTGTACATATATATATATCATTTTCTACTTAAGGTTAAGAATATGGGCTGTATGCTTGCTTGGTTTCTAAGTAAGCTTTGTGAGGCATTTGGTCAGCTTCTTTAGGAAGGAATTCGCCAGGTTAAGTACCTGATCAGGAAACACTTGGGGAACAATGCATCTTGGAATGCTCCAATCCACATGAGAAGTCTTCCTGGAGAAATGCAAGATACCATGTGGACAATGGCGTCAGCCTGTAAAGACTGAGTCATGCAGGGGCATGTGACTTGCCCAGGTGACTCCAGAACTCCATCTTGGAGCTGGACTTTGCATAGGAGGGAGGTCTCCACCCACAAGACCCCTTGGGAGACCCCTCCATTTGGTCTTCAGCTGGCTAAAGAAGGAGCCTCTCCACCCCCACCCCCCCCCCCACTCCCCAGGATACTTGAAGGAGACTGAAACAAAGGATAGTAACTACAGGGGGTGTGAGTGATTGCTGGACCCAGGCTAAAAGGAGATTAGCCTGTAAAAGGGAGTGCTCTGGAACTGGTGAGGAAATTATCTGTATTTAGTTTGATTAGACATAGATTTGCGCATTTTATTTTATTTTGCTTGGTGACTTACTTTGTTCTGTCTGTTACTACTTTGAACCACTTAAATCCTACTGTCTGTATTTAATAAAATCACTTTTTATTTAGTAATTTACTCAGAGTATGTATTAATACCTGAGGGAGCAAACAACTGTGCATATCTCTCTATCAGTGTTATAGAGGGTGAACAATTTATGAGTTTTCCCTGCATAAGCTTTATGCAGGGTAAAACGGATTTATCTGGGTTTAGACCCCATTGGGAGTTGGACATCTGAGTGCTAAAGACAAGCACACTACTGTGAGCTGTTTTCAGGTAAACTTGCAGCTTTGGGACAAGTGATTCAGACCCTGGGTCTGTGTCTGGCTCAGCAAGACAGGGTGCTGGAGTCCTGAGCTGGCAGGGAAAACAGAAGCAGGGGTAGTCTTTGCACATCGGGTGGCAGCTCCCAAGGGGGTTTCTGTGATCCAACCCGTCACAGCCCTCTCCATGGATCAGTAACTGGTTAAAAGATAGGAAACAAAGGATAGCAATAAATGATCCATTTTCACAGTTGAGAGAGGTAAAGAACAGGGTCCTCCAAGGGTCTGTACTGGAACCAGCGCTGTTCAACATATTCATAAATGATCTGGAAAAGGGCAAAAGTGAGGTGGCAAAGTTTGCAGACAATCCAAAACTACTCAAAATAGTTAAGACCAAAGCTGACTGTGAAGCGTTACAAAGGGATCTCACAAAACTGCATGACTGGATAACAAAATGACAGATGAAATTCAGTTTTGATAAATGTAAAGTAATGCACATTGGAAAACACAAAACCAACTGTACACACAAAATGATAAGGCCTAAATTAGCTGTTACCACTCAAGAAAGATCTTGGAGTCATCATGTATAGTTCTCTGAAAACATCCGCTCAATAAGCAGCGACAGTCAAAAAAGCTAACAGAATTTTAGAAACTAGTAGGAAAGGGATAAATAACAAGACAGAATATATCATAATGCCACTATATAAATCCATGGTATGCCCACACCTTGAATACTGCATGCAGTTCTGTTCGCCCCAGCTCAAAAAGATCTACTAGAATTGGAAAAAGTACAGAAAAGAGAACAAAAGGTGTATGAGTAAAGAGTGAAAGTTTATTTTGTAGGTTAAAAAAAAGCTCAAAAAGATCTACTAGAATTGGAAAAAGTACAGAAAAGAGAAACAAAAATGATAAGGGTATGAAATAGCTTCCATATGAGAAGAGATTAAAAAGATTGGGATTGTTCGTCTTGGAAAAGAGATGACTGAGGGAGGGTCTGACAGGACTATAAAATCATTAATGGCATGGAGAAAGTGAATAAGGAAGTGTTATTGACCCTTTCACATAACGTACGATCCAGGGGTCACCCAATAAAATTAACAGGCAACAGGTTCAAAACACATAAAAGGAAATACTTCTTCAGACAACAGAGTCAGCCTGTGTAACTTGTTGCTGGGGATACTGTGAAGGACAGAAGTATAACTGGGTTCAATAAGAGTTAGATAACTTTACAGAGGATATTTTCATCAATGGCTATTAGCCAAGATGGTCAAGGACTCAACCCCATGCTCTGGGTGTCCCTAAACCTCTGACTGCCAGACACTGGGACGGGATGGATCACTCAATGAACTACCCTGTTCTGTTCATACCCTCTAAAGCAGGGGTAGGCAACCTATGGCACACGTGCCAAAGGCAGCACACGAGCTGATTTTCAATGGCACTCACACTGCCCGGGTCCTGGCCATAAATGAGAGTGAATAAATGAAGACTCGGCACACCACTTCCGAAAGGTTGCCGACCCCTACTCTAAAGTATCTGGCACCAGCCAATGTGAGAAGACAGGATATTGAACTAGATGGACCACATGTCTGATCCAGTATGGCCATTCTTAACTTTATGTTCTTAAGAATCTGCATTATTCCATTTCAGAGTAGCAGCCGTGTTAGTCTGTATCCGCAAAAAGAAGAACAGGAGTGCTTGTGGCACCTTAGAGACTAACAAATTTATTAGAGCATAAGCTTTCATGGACTACAGCCCACTTCTTCGGATGCATATGCATCCGAAGAAGTGGGCTGTAGTCCACGAAAGCTTATGCGCTAATAAATTTGTTAGTCTCTAAGGTGCCACAAGTACTCCTGTTCTTCATTATTCCATTAAGATCATTCGGGTCAAAAGAAAAGACTGATAAAAGTGAATTTTCTGAAAGGACTCAATTTATTTTAACTTCAACAAATTATCAGATTTTCTTACAAATTTTCAGAAAATTCATTCTGTACACAGTAAGTGCTGTAAACTTAGTGAGGATACACTATTTTTCATACAAAGGAGGATTTATCCCTGCTTTAAGTGAAAAACTGAACTAACTATGGAGTCACAATCAGCATTTCCATAATTATGTTCTATATTTCTTAGGTATATCCAGTGCTACACTGTTGTAACAGAGAAAAATAAAAGCAAATTATTGGAAATCATCTGATGGCAGAATACAGATATGCCAATGAAAAAATGGGTGGTCTGTACATAATGGGGAGTGGGGGTGAGGTGTCAGGTGAACTGGCTCTTGTTCATTACTCTACCATCCCTTTATTTTTCCTCTGTGAACTGAGGCAACTCACAGTCTCGAAAAAATTGGGATATAACCGGACAGGAATAATGAGTATACTGATGTTTGTAAAGCATGTTCCCATCCTTGGAGAATGCCAGTTGCACTCCACGATCACCTTTTAGAAAAAGCAGTGTTGATTCTATGGGTCACCACTTTAATTCAGTAGCTTTATTTTCAGACATTCCGGATCAATTTCTACTTCTAACATAGCTTTTCATTAAGAATTACTTAGATCCATTTGTATCTAATATCAAAGTAGCTTTTTTCTGGTGTAGTTTGACTGTTACAGAATCAACAAAAAAGTCAAGTTACCGGTTTGATGCGAAGCTGGTCACCCACCACTTCCAATATGGCATGTTTTCGGGATACTCTCTTATCCGTAATCTGAAAAAAAGACAGGCAGTTGAGATAAAATCAAATTATGGCACTCAAATCTCGAATCATTATAGCAAACAACCAAACAAAAATCAAATCAAGATAAACCAATAAGCAGATTACAAGGTCTCATTGAGTACAGTTCATGCAGGCTGTAGGTTTCTGATGCCCTGTAAGTAGTTCCACATAACACAATTAGTTTAAAAAAATAAAGAAAAATTCTGTATTAGAACTAGATTAAAACATTAAGATCAAGATTTTCAGAACTGGGTGCCTGAAGTTATACTATTTTAAATACAGAAATTAACTTTCTAGCCTCAGTGTAGAGAAAAGCTTGAGAATATGAGCCCTGCCGGCTCAAATATCCAAAGGCAAGCAAAAAAAACCCAGAATTTACCATTTGTCAAAATCTCATGATTTTTCAAGGTCTGACAGTGCTACTTAGAAGAGACAGTAATGTGTCTTGAAATGTTATAGAGTGCTGTGCTTGTCTCAAAGCTACTAGCATACAGAGAGCAGGAATTCATGTTTTCTATAAAGAAAGTTTCAGGGTAACTCCAGTAAATTCCACCACCACAGCAGACAAACAGTTAATCCTAGAAACACTGACACAAAAACTGAAGTAGAGACAGTACCCGGGGCTTACAAAACTCAGGAAAAAAGTTATTATTTCCTAAGAACTAGTATTACAAGAACATATTGTGAAGAACACGCTGTTTTAAAAAATTGAGATAATTTTTAATCCAGCGTAACAGATGCTAATTCTCCTGTTTTTTCATTTGGAGAAGTTTGGAGCTCTAATGAAATTTTGCCAGAGTCATTTGTTTTAATATTATTTATTACAGTGAGAGAGCTCTCTCTTCTGTATATGCAGCAAAACTAATACTGATGGGTTAACTAGAAACCTGCTGCTATTTGCAAGGAAAGTTTTTCCTGTTCACACATTTCCTTTAAGTGTGACATTCAAGACAGCAAAAAGATCCAATTACGTCTTTGTAGGAAACTATAATTCATTTCTCTCAATGTTTATTAGGTTTAAAGATGTGTATTCAAACTGGCAGAAAACTGCTACCAGAATTACAAGTGTATGTTGTGACCTCTAGTGAGGAACTATGTTACTTCACTTAACCAAATAAGTTCATAAGAGAAAACACAGTCGCTCTATATGAGATTATTAGACAAGAAAATACATCTGAAAGATTACTGAAGGTAAAACGTGTTAAATTTGACCAGTAAAAATTCAATTGAAAAAATTCGATTTTTTCTCTCATTGTAGGCACTTACTACAAACAAACATTGCATGCAAAATATTAAACAAGTGCTGCAAGGGCAAAGCTAGGGAAAGAAACAAAGCTTGCACAGGATAAGCATAAACGTGCTACTTCAGGACAGATAATGTATTATCTTAAGAAGGAAGAAGAAACAGTTTAGAGCCCACTGAATCTGGACATAAAGGGAGTGTCACAGATGGGAGAAGGGGAATAGGTACTAGTCCAGGAGAAATTCACACCCTTAATGGCAAAAGCAGCATAAATTAAGAGGTGGCATGTTGTGTGAAATGTTCCAAGCCAGAGAGGGAATACAGTAAGCATGTGTATGGTGTATATATAGCAGTGTTGTAAGAAACAAAGTGCTGTATGATTACTGAGAACACCCTATTAGGTCCAAGTCACTAGAAACCCCATGACAATAAGAATGAGTACTGTTGTTGGCCAGGAACAACAAAATTTACTATCCTTATTAGGAATCAAAGTCCAATTTTAGAACAAGATAATTAACTGGTAAAATAATCCATCAAGCTGCTATTGTGGCAAGAACAAGCCCATGATACCACAGGATCCTAATTAATGGCTAATGGCCATAAACCCTTGTACACACAATAACCTCAAGGTCAGTGCTTGGAAGGTGTGCAGTAGCACATAAGCGTCCATGATTCTGCCAGACTGCCAAGCATTCTACATGCCAATCTGAGGTAAGCAAATAAGAACCAACACACTCCATGAACAAAGATGGTAGCAGACTACATCACCATCATAACAGTGTGTGTGGGGTAGGAGGGAGGTCCCAGTGTATGTCTGCTACATGTCAGTGAGGAAGCCAAGCACATGTGATCATGGGACTTGCATTGATATTTGGGATAGTCATTGTGGGGCACTTCCCCTTTCCACTTCTGTTTATAGTGGCTATTATCTGAGCTGGGGTCTGCAGCTTCCATGGTTTTCGCCAACACTGATACAATGTTCATAGATAGAGATAAAGGAACTACACTGAGTTAGAAGATACTGTTCTCATATCTCTGCTGCTCTTAGTTTTGCCAGATGACAGAGAGAAATCAAAAGGACTCAGAGTGATTTCACTCCTGCTATTAAGAACGTGTGGTCAATTAAACGGATAACAGTGACAAGGTGGATGAGGAAATATCTTTTATTGGACAAATTTCTGTTGGTAAGAGAAACCAGGTATAATGAGTATAGCTACACAGAGCTCTTCATCTGCAAACAACTGATGGATCAGTTACATTCTGCTGTTTTAGAAAGCTATGAACACCAGCAGATGGAAGCATTAGAATAAAACAAAACACAGAAGCTTGGGGTGAGTAACAGAAATCCACCTCAATCTATAGAACCTTCCCAGCACCACTTTGATTGCTGCCAGGAGACTGAAGGCGGGGTAAAGCAACAAAGGGTATGTCTTCACTTACCGGAGGGTCCGGCGGCAGGCAATCAATGTTCTGGGATCGATTTATCGCGTCTGGTTAAGACGCGATAAATCGATCCCGGAAGTGCTCGCCGTCGACGCCGGTACTCCAGCTTGGCGAGAGGAGTACGCGGTATCGACGGGGGAGCCTCCATGCCGCGTCTGGACCCGCGGTAAGTTCGGACTAAGGTACTTCGAATTCAGCTACGTTATTAACGTAGCTGAATTTGCGTACCTTAGTCAGAAGTGGGGACTTAGTGGGGACCAGGCCAAAGGCACCCAAGCCAGCATGGCTCTGCAGCAATCAGGAGGTTCTGAGAGAGCAAGCTGAGAGAGAGTTCTTTCTTTTTATCAGCCAGAGGCTGCTGGTATGGCTTTCGATTTTCAAACACCCACTAGGCAGAAACCAATACGAAAACTGGAGCATGATCTGAGCCAAGTCCACTGATAAGAATCCTAGCACCAGCCCCTCTACCAACAGTTGGGTGTGAGGGCTGGAGTTCTCAGTGTGTTGCCTTTGGATCTCTCAAACTTCCCCGCCACTGCTCATCTTTCCTACTGGTCTCTTGCTAGTAGGTGTCTTACATTTTTTCAGCCCTACTCCAGTTCTACAAATGAGGTTTTGACATAGTGGACATGATTTCATCTCTTTCCACAGAAGGACAAGGTAGTTAATATGGGAAGAAGTGTTCCCACTGCCAATGGCCTGCTCATATCCACTGACATTTCCAGTGCCAGAGAAAGTGATCCAAACAAATCTTTCACACATCCCCACATTAAACAGGGGAAGCGTTGCCTGCAAAGATCTTATCAGCAGCCTCCCCCAAGTAAAGCCTTCCTCAACTGACATCCTCAGCGCTTCAGAAATCCGAAGATCGTAGAGCAGTCAAGTCTAACATATTACAACAGCAGGTCTGGGAGCCTCATGAAGCGGTCCTCCTCCATTCTTTAGCTACCAGCTTAGCCTTTGAAAATCAATTAAGCATGCAGACAAGCAACTAAAGCAGTTCTCATTAAAGCAATGCTACCTCGATATAACGCTGTCCTCAGGAGCCAAAAAATCTTACTGCGTTATAGGTGAAACCGCGTTATATTGAACTTGCTTGGATCCACTGGACTGCGCAGCCCTGCCCCACCCGGAGCACTGCTTTACCGCGTTATATCCAAATTCATGTTATATCGGGTCGCGTTATATCAAGGTAGCAGTGTATATTAGAAGTCAGCTAGCAGGTATTCTATGTATTAGTAAGGAATACATTCAAGCCATAAAACATTACAAAATGAAAAAATGCCTCAGTTAAACTAAAGTCAAATATAATTCAACAGCACAGATCAGAAACAGCCTAGTGGTCCAATTCTGAAATACAGCCCATGAAGAAGCAACATTTCCCTGTGCACAACTCTTTGAACCAACCACAAACTCATCTTAAAACTACATTATATATGTTCTTAAAATACAAATACAAAAGTGAACCCAGATATACATGAGAAACAACAAATGGCCATCTAATAGCAGAAAGTAACTTAAATGACAATAATCCAGGGTGGATAAAAATTAATGATTTAAAAAAAAAAAAAAAACAATAAAAAATAGAATTTTATTTAAATCAGATTTTTTTGATAAAATGCTTTTTGAGGAAAAAACCTATCTAAAGATAGTTTTAATTAAGATACATTATAGCTCAAAAATATCTCATCATGGAATAGGGATTATAAATTCTAATTCTAGAGTATGAGACAATATATTCATGTAATATGTTTAAGAAAAGTTTTGTAAATGAGTTACAATAATTCATGGATTAGGGATCCAATCTTATGCGGTTCCAGGGGCTTCTGTATAGATTATTCAGGTTAATCTTTCTATCTACCCAATGGGACTCAGTGCTCAGTCTAGAAGATACCATCAGAGATGCTTAGTTTTGCAGTTCTCAAACTGTGGATTTGTATCTTCAGAGATAATATGCTTATTAACAGCAAAAAATGTTTTTAAAATAAATAAATAATGCACCTCTACCCCGATATAACGCGACCCGATATAACACAAATTCGGATATAACGCGGTAAAGCAGCGCTCCGGGGGGGCGGTGCTGCGCACTCCAGCAGATCAAAGCAAATTCGATATAACGCGGTTTCACCTAAAACACGGTAAGATTTTTTGGCTCCTAAGGACAGCGTTATATCGGAGTAGAGGTGTATATAGAAGTCAGAAATAACAGACCTCAACCCTATTGTCCCTCTGCAAATGTGTGTATACAGAGTCAATCCCTTACCTCTCTCTAAAAGTGCAAAGTTTCAAAAAGTTCAATGAATAGAAGATTGTTGGGGGCGGAATAGATCTCAAGGAGAAGAAGTCTGGAGATAAATGTGAGAAGGGAGGGACAGGCAGTAGAAACAAAAGAGAAACTGTTTGAGCAGCATACTCCAGAAGTCTTGAAGTCTTTCTGAGTGTAGCCTTCACTGGTTTGAGATCTACCATACCATTCTCGGTTTGGGAATAAGAACCATTTAAGAAATATGTTTGCTGATATGTTTTAAAGAAAGTTACACCAGTGAACTGGTGGAAGTCACTTAAGCTCTTGGATTCAGAGACTGTTGAAGTGATAATCTCACTTTTAATAGCAGTAGCTTCTTCTGCTGGTGTAGAAAGAATATTTTCTTCCTTTGGACTAATTCATTTCAAACTGAGAAATCGTTTGGGACCTGAAAAAGCAGGAAAGCTTGTTTTTCATTTCCAGATTATGAACAAACAGGAAAATGAAGGTGAAGATGACTGAGTTAGCTGCAGAAGCCAATATTTTAAGTTTCTCATGTTGACCTGGCTGACAGAGTCAATTTAATTGTTGGTTTTTTGTTTTTGAATATTTAACTATTTTAGTTAAAAACAATTTTAACAAAAACAAACCTGATTTTAAAAAACCTGAATGTTTAACTAAATTAAAAAAATCATATGCTTGTTTTGTTAAAATATTATATGTTTGCTGTTGAAGAAAAAAATCCAGAATACATAACATTGTTGTTTTAGTTAAATAAAACAATTTCAATGTCTGTCTGGTGATGTTCTCCTCCTAATACAGCATGGCAAGAAAATCCTCCAAATATTAATGATTAACCCATTGAATTGGAGATAGTTCACCTCCCAATGACTTCATAAATATCTGCTTCAATTACCTTTGGTAAATGAAATAACCAATCATTCATTTTCTGATATAGCTGTAAAACTCATCTGAAAAGTTTTCCAAATAAATCACTTAAAAAATGTATAGTGTGTACCTTCCAAAAATGAAACCTACATCTATCTCTGAGTTGTGAAGAATATATATTAAGGTTATAACAACCAACAAGAATGCCCTTTTATGTAGAAATCCATGATTAACTCGAGTTTTCCTGACTAGTGATTTAAATCAAATCCACCCTGGAATAATCTGACTAGCTGAAAAGGCTTCCAGTCTATGCATATAAAGACTATGTAGCTTTTAAACCAGTCAGATTGCTTATGCCCCTCACACACACACACTTTCATAACTATTTGACCCCTGTGCTGATCTGTCTACCTGTTCCACTCACAGCATTTCATTTACTATGCATTAATATTGTTACAAGTGCTTGATTTTCTCCAGGAAAACTTTGAAGCTTGGGCCGCAGAGTCGGACAATCTGAATACGTACTTCAGGAAGTTCCCATTTATTTATTATATAGCTATATTACTAGAGAGAAGCCTAGAACAGGACAGCTGCTTGTTTTTAATGTAATGCTAATTATGCTGACTGTGAATGAGCCATCATGCCAATTGGAAAAATGTACCTGCCCTCTTCAGAGGAAGACCAGTCAAAGGGACAAACACAAAATAATGGTTTAGTGCAAAAACCCTAGGCAATAAAGGATACCTAAATGTGAAAAGGGCCCAATTTGAATGCAACCAGAAGAATTTATTTTAAAAAGACTGGCTCCCTCCCCTCACTACACCTTTCCTATCACTACAAACTACAGCAGACGGATTCTTTAACAGCATAAATGGGATATATTAATCTGGGTATTTAATATGGTGCTTAGCCCTCTGGGCTGGGATTATGCAGACATGTGTCTACCTCAGAGCTGGAAAAAAAGATGGAATGTTAAGTAATTTAGTGTATTAGAATGTGTAGAACACTGAAAGTTGTATTTATTTTCCACTACTTATACAAGTATCAGGGGGTAGCTGTGTTAGTCTGTATCCACAAAAACAACAAGGAGTCAAGTGGCACCTTAAAGACTAACAGATTTATTTGGGCATAAGCTTTCGTGGGTAAAAAACCCCCACTTCTTCAGATGCATGGAGTGAAAATTACCAACTTATTACAACTAATTACTACATATACAGTTTCATTTTTGCATTCCACATCTAGCATAATGAATCCACACTGATCAGTTTCACAAGCTTTTCTAGTCAATCTCACTTTTCTCATGCACACTATTCTGACTCTGGGCACTAGCATTACAGAAAAGTAAATTAAACACAGAAAACAGCTGATCAAATTCTGCCCCTAGTTAAATCCACTGGTTTGTACAGGGTGTAACTAAGGGCAAAAATGTATCATTTTTAAATGAGTTTAAAAATACTAACACCCATTTGTATTAGGTTATCTTGAACTCTCTCCCCCAAATCTAAAACTACTTAACAGACTCGTATATAAGCTTTTGGTGAATGCAGCCACATTTGCCAACTAGAGAAAGATACCATAGCAATTAGGTACTAAGCGTTGATATGGCTGAGTGAAGTGAGTGCAAGCCCTGGTCTACACTGAACATTTAGACTGACATAACTACATCGCTCAGGGGTGTAAGAAATTCACACCCTTGAGTGCCATAGTTAAGCCAACCTTAAGAATTCCAAGTTAAGAATTCTTCTGCTGGCCCAGCTACTGCCGCTCAGGGATGTGGAATATCTACACCAATGGAAAAATCCCTTTCCTAGATATAGGAAGGGTCTATGCTATGGTGCTAAAGCTGTACAGCAGTCACTGTAGCACCGATAGCGTAGACATACCTTGAAACTATCTGCAAAAAAAGTTTTGTTGGAAGAGACACTGCCAACTTAAGTCGCATCTTTCTGAAATGTTATTACCAACCTACTGTTACAAGTATACCTGAAGTTACTATTGAGAAAATTGTTTCACTTTAAAATTGTACACAGTACTTCAGGAGAAGAGGTGATTTTTCTGGAGGATGCCATCTTGTGCTCTAAAGCAGTGTTTCCTGAACGGTGGGTTGCAGGCCCAGCGCAGAGAGGAAGCCACAGGAAGGAGTGGCAGGCTTGAAAAGTGAGCCTGTCCTGCTCTCACTAGCAGTAGCAGCTCCTGCCCCACAGGGGTGAGCCTGCCTCCCCACTCCGGACATTGTGACCTAGCACACAGGTCACATCCCCACTCAGGTTTCACCCAGCCATCAGGACAAACCTGAGTGGTACTGAGACCCAGTGCGCCAGGTCACAACACCCAGAGCAGCGAGCCAGGCCCTGCCCTGTAGGACTGGAACCACTGCTGCTAGGTGAGTGTGAGGCAGGTTTGCTCTCCAACTTCCTCCCAGGGCAGGGCCTCCCCTCTGCATTGGGCTGGGATTAAGGTTGAAGTGTCAGGGCAGAAGGTACTGCTGCAGGTGGTCAATGCCCCCTCAGTGGAGCAAAGAGGCAGTGGAGAACACCACCAGCCTATGAAGTGGGCCCCACAAACATGCACATTTGGACCCTGGGTGGCTCGCGCACACACACAAAGAAGGAGAGAAAATGCAATTGGTGAGTCACCTTCATAAAAAATTTGGGAACCGCTGCTCTAAATCTTAAGATTTCACTCAAAAAATAAATAAATAAAATAAAAAAAGGAGGGGACTTTTGCCCATATGGTTGAAAAGATTACACTTCTCACATTATTAAATGTAATGGATGCAGTGAAATTAGCACAAGGAAGTCTGAAAAAAGAGCTCTGAGAAAAATGTGCATTGTCCCTATACATTTCAATGGGTTGGGAACTCTGAAGGCTACTGTTAAGGATATGTTAACATTATTAGTTATTTCACAGTTGATGAAAGCACACAAGAGCACAAGACAATATTGTGTTATTATTCAAGTTTCCTGTAAGTGAAGTCTTGCTTTGATGTCTCAGAGCAGAACTTAGTTTGTGTTGGCAGAAAGTTTGGAAGACTGATGCTATTCCTTCTCCCCTGTTCAACCCCTAATTTCCTCTAATTTGGGAGAGAATCGGGAAAGCGATGTTTATGCAAACAGGAAAATAAGTCAGTGTCACCAACCCATACGATTTGTTAGTCTCATAATGTTTAGAATTTCTCTTAAAGCCCCAGCTCCTAGAGTCATAACAAAAACAGAGATTCTCCTTTAATAACACAAGTTTCCTATCTCTCCAGATTATGGCGAAACGCTTGAAAGGAGCTGGAGGGCTCTGATTCCACCTTCCTCTGTATGGGGGGCCAGCCTCTATTCCACCCTGGCCCCATGGCCTGACGGGGATATTGATTAGTAGCTCATCTGTGGAGCCGTGAGCACGGGCATGTACCTGGTACAGTTCACCCCCGTCCCTGACACCAGCCCCTTTTGTGGTATGAGGGAGAACCTGGTGCATGCTTATCTTGAATGTGTCAGGTTGCAGCCCCTACAGAACCTCCTGCTGAAATCCTGGCTGCACTTTTCCCCACACCCGTTTATATTTGCACACCCTGTCCATGGTCCCACCAAGTCACGAGATCACCTCATCAACCTCCTCCTCGCTCTGGCCAAAGTAGCCTCTACAACACCAGGAGGAGGATGTTAGATGAGGGACTGCTCCGCGACTGGGGGGGGGGGGGGGCTATTTCTGCTCCTCCCTGGTCTCACACATCCGGACAGAGTTCCTTTGGGCAGCACCCGCTGGCACCCTAAACAGGTCTGAGGCACAGTGGGCACTGTCCGGGGTTCTCTGCTTGGTGTCCCCCTCTAGAGCCCTAGTTCTGAACCTGTGATCATCACTCCTGACCCTGTCATTCCTTAGTTGCCCCCATCTTCATTTGGTTCCCGGGGCCAGAGGTTCCCCCCGCAAGGCTGTGGATGACGTCTGAGAGCCTTAGCTCTGCCGGAGGCCCATGGTCCCTTCCAGCCCCAAGTGGAACTTGCGGGGTGTGCAGCGCCCGGCCCGGCCTGAGGCTATGGGCAGGCCCGCGCCAGGCCTCCCCCGAGGCGGCTCCTGGGCTCGCTGGCACTGGGCTGGGGGCTGCAGCGGCCGCGCTGGGCAGCGGGGTCAGGGAGCCCCCCACCCCCCTGCCGAGGAGCCAGACTTACTCCCAGCAGGGGGCCTCTTCCCAGCACTGTCTGGCCGGGCTGCAGCGCCACCGGGCAGCCCCCGTCCGCGGGCGCTAGCTCGAACCCCGGCATGGGCGTCGCTGGGGGGCTCTCCGCCTGCGGACAGGGAGCAGGCCCCGCTGTCCCCTCCGGAAACTCGCGCCACGCAGGGAGGTTCCTCTCCCTTCCGTTTCCCCCCGTGCTAGGAGGCGGGGCAGGCGACCGCTGTTTGTGTTTAAATCCCCGCACCACCGCCCACCGCTTGGCCGGCCATCCCGGAAACGGTAGTTTCCAACTCACACCCTCCCTGCTCGGCCGCGCTTGAGCCTTGCCGCGGGGAAACTACAAATCCCGGCGTGCCCCGCCCCAACAGCCCCCGCCGCATGCGCATTGCCTCGGGAAGCCAGTGGGCGGCGGTGTAAACAAACACGTTCGAATGGGGGGAGACGTTTAAACCGTCACCTGGGGGCAGCAGTGCGGGGCCAGGTAGGGGGCGGCCTGCGGGGCTGGAATTTCCCTCCACCCGCCTTCGCCGCGGGCGGCTGGGGGAGGAGAGCGGGCTCCAGCCACGGCTTGGCCAGGCGAGCTCCGAGGCGGGGCCGGGCTCGGCAGCGGGCAAAGGGCGCCTGATGGTTGAGCAGAGGCAGGGCACCGTCTG
Organism: Malaclemys terrapin pileata; assembly: GCF_027887155.1. NCBI lineage: Eukaryota > Metazoa > Chordata > Testudines > Emydidae > Malaclemys > Malaclemys terrapin. The sequence goes on along the minus strand of NC_071507.1, from coordinate 19,245,234 downwards.
TCTCTTGCCTGGGCACAGGGCACCGTCTGTCTCTTGCCTGGGCACTGGGCACAGGGCACCGTCTGTCTCTTGCCTAACGCCTGGAGGCTGGGCTAGCTTAGCCTTAGCACTTTGCACAGCCAGCGCGCGAGGCATAGCACGCTGTTTAATACATGAGGCACTTTAACATAACCTTCAAAATTAGAGTTAACTTGGTGAAAGTTAACTCCATGTATTCTGTAATTGAGATCAGTGACCAGGGCATGCCACCAGCTACATGTGAGGCTGTTTAGTGACCACTGTACTTCCTCACCCCCAGGGTTACTCATGGTGGATGTACTGAGGCATTAAATTATGCAGAAAGCCTCAAAGAAGAACAAACAGGCACTTGCTTCGTATAAAGATCTGACCGTCCTTCCTCCAGCCAAGAAAAAAGAGGAAAATCGGGAGGACTTTGTAGAGCTGCTGCCTCCAGAAGTCAGTTTTAAAATTTTCAGTGAACTGGATATTCAGAGCTTATGCAAAGCTGCAGTGACATGCAAGAGCTGGAATCGTGCAATTGAGAACAGTGACCATTTGTGGAAACATCACTGTTTAACTGTAAGAGCTGTCTGTCAGCGAGAGATAGACTGTGATCGAGGAAATGGATATTCGTGGAAGGTAAATTTAAGAACATGGACTGTCTAGCTTTGGGAAACTGGGTAGCTTTCAGGATGAGCATTAAGATATGTGAGGTTCTCTCCTGATCAGTATTTCTGATCCATCCAAGGTCAAGAGCAATTCAAAGTTGTTACCATCTAATAGCTACAGCCTGTGAGATCTCAGGGCTTGTTTACACTACAAAATTAAGTTGACTTAAGTCGAAGTACAGCCTCCACAGTAATTAAAAGCAGTAGTTCACAGCCACACTTACTCCTTCAGTCGGCAGTGCGCGTCCTCACCAGGAGTGCTTCCACCAACTGAAGTGGGGCATTATAGGACACAGATCTGGAGCCTAGCAGCCCAAGCTGTCAGTGGGGGGCAGGGCTCACCCAGCTGTCAGCACCAGGGCATGGGGGCCCCAGCTGCGAGCAAGCACCCACAACTGACAGCTCAGGCTATCCCCACCAGAGAGTAGAAGGAGTCCAGCTGACAGCCCCCACTTGGGGCTGACAGTCAACAGGCTATGTCAGTTAGAGTATGTCTACACTTACCGGAAAGTCCGGCGGCAGGCAATCGATGTTCTGGGATCGATTTATCGCGTCTGGTTAAGATCCCGGATCGATCCCGGAAGTGCTCGCCGTCGACGCCGGTACTCCAGCTCGGCGAGAGGAGTACGCGGCATCGACGGGGGAGCCTCCCTGCCGCGTCTGGACCCCGCGGTAAGTTCGGACTAAGGTACTTCGAATTCAGCTACGTTATTAACGTAGCTGAATTTGCGTACCTTAGTCCGAAGTGGGGGCTTAGTGGGGACCAGGCCTTAATCACTGTCTAACTGCATCAACATAAGTGCTACACCTCTCATGGAGATGGAGTTATGTCAGCGTAGCACGTGACTTCCTTCATCAGAAGCAGCATTCTAATGTAGACACTGACATAATTAGGTCATAATACGCCATCTTGCATCAACCTAACTCTGTAGTGTAGACCAGGCCATAGTGAAATAGTATCACGAACACCATCACAACTGGCAGTCTGTGCAGAGATGCCAAAAAATAAGAGTACCATAGAGACAGTGAACTACCTGGTCCCTGAGAAATGATCAGTCCAGCTCTGGAATGGAACACATTGCGAAAGGGACACAGTTTTACATACATGTTCCCCATAATTTTACTACAGTGGAATACTCCTGCTGGAGAGAAGGGGTTCCTGGAATCTGCTGATCTAGAGAAGTTTTTGTCCCTACACACCTCTTAAACCAGATACAGCTAGGGGTCAAAGAACCAGCTGCTTTAAAACCCCCTTACCCAGCACTATTGCAGCTGCTACCCAAAACAGTGAGGAGGAGTTGAACATGTTGAGTGAAATCCTATTGAGGAATGGAGAAAGCATGAACTCTGGCAACTTAAGTGTTAAAATATAATTAGGAAGGCCAAAAAAAAATTTGAAGAACAGCCAGCGAAAGACTCAGAGTAATAACAAAAACATTTTTAAGTACAGCAGAAGCAGGAAGCCTGCTAAACAACCAGTGGGGCCAGATTCCCAAACCTGAGCCATTCTTTTTAGGTGACAAATCTGAGGAATGTCCCAGACTGAGGTGTCATTAGAGGAGGTTTTGGAACAAATTAATAAACAGTAATAAGTCACCAGGACCAGATGGTATTCACCCAAGAGTTCAGAAGGAACTAAAATATGAAGTTACAGAACTACTAAACTTATCATTTAAATCAGCTTCTGTACCAGATGACTGGAGGACAGCTAATGTGATCCTAATTTTTAAAAAAGGGCTCCAGAGGCGATCCTGGTAATTAAGGGTCAGTAAACCTAACTTCAGTACAAGGCAAATTGGTTGAAACTATCATAAAAAAAAGAATGATCAGACACATGATTTGTGGAGGAAGGGTCTACAAAAAGTGTTAAGGGAAATCATGCCTCAGCAATCTACTAGAATTCTTTGAGGCCATCAACAAGCATGTGGACAAAGGTGATCCAGTGGATATAGTGTATTGAGATACCAAACTGGGAGGGATTGCAACTACTTTGGAGGACAGGGTCATAATTCAAAATGATCTGGACAAATTGGAGAAATGGTCTGAGTTAAACAGGATGAAGTTTAACAAAGACAAATGCAAAGTGTTCCACTTAGGAGGGAAAGATCAATTTCACACATACAGAATGGGAAAAGACTGTCTAGGAAGGAGTACGGCAGAAAGGGATCTAGGGGTTATAGTGGACCACAAGCTAAATATGAGTCAACAGTGTGATGCTGTTGCAAAAAAAGCAAACATGATTCTGGGATGTATTAACAGGTGTGTTGTGAGCAAGATACGAGAAGTCATTCTTCCGCTCTACTCTGCTCTGGTTAGGCCTCAGCTGGAGTATTGTGTCCAGTTCTGGGCGCCGCATTTTAAAAAAGATGTGGAGAAATTGGAAAGGGTCCAAAGAAGAGCAACAAGAATGATTAAAGGTCTTGAGAACATGACCTATGAAGGAAGGCTGAAAGAATTGGGTTTGTTTAGTTTGGAAAAGAGAAGACTGAGAGGGGACATGATAGCAGTTTTCAGGTATCTAAAAGGGTGTCATAAGGAGGAGGGAGAGAACTTGTTCACCTTAGCCTCTAAGGATAGAACCAGAAACAATGGGTTTAAACTGCAGCAAGGGAGGTCTAGGTTGGACATTAGGAAAAAGTTCCTAACTGTCAGGGTGGTTAAACACTGGAACAAATTGCCTAGGGAGGTTGTGGAATCTCCGTCTCTGGAGATATTTAAGAATAGGTTAGATAAATGTCTATCAGGGATGGTCTAGACAGTATTTGGTCCTGCCATGCGGGCAGGGGACTGGACTCGATGACCTCTCGAGGTCCCTTCCAGTCCTAGAATCTATGAATCTATTAGATCTCCTGAAAGTCTTTGACAAGGTTCCTCATCAAAGGCTCTTGAGCAAAGTAAGTTCTCATGGGTAGGGTCCTACCAAATTCACTGTCCATTTTGGTCAATTTCACGCTGATAGGATTTTTTAAATCGTAAAATTCCATGATTTCAGCTATTTAAATCTGAAATTTCACAGTGTTGTAATTGATGGGGTCCTGACCCAAAAAGAAGTTGTAGGGGGTTGCAAGTTTATTGTAGGGTGGTTGCTGTACTGCTACCCTTACTTCTGTACTGGTGCTGGCAGCGGCTCTGCCTTCAGAGCTGAGCAGCTGGAGAGTGGTGGCTGCTGGTCAGGAGCCCAGCTCTGAAGGCAGAGCTGCTGTCTGCAGCAGCACAGAAGTAAGGATGACATGGTATGGTATTGCCACCCTTACTTCTGTGCTGCTGCCTGCAGAGCTAGGCCATCAGTCAGTAACTGCCTCTCTCCAGCCATCCAGCTCTGAAGGAAGCAATGCAGAAGTAAGGGTGGCATGGTATGGTATTGCCACCCTTACTTCTGCACTGCTGCTGGCAGGGCGCTGTCTTCAGAGCTGGGCACCTGGCCAACAGCTACCACTCTCCAGCCGCCCAGCTCTGAAGGCAGCGCAGAAGTAAGGGTGGCAATACCACAGACTCCTTAAAATAACCTTGTGACCCCCCCCAATTTGAGAAATGTTGGTCTCCCCCATGAAATCTGTATAGTATAGGGTACAAGCACACAAAAGACCAGATTTCACAGGGGAGACTAGCTTTCACGGTCTGTGATGCGTTTTTCATGGCCGTGAATTTGGTAGGGCCCTACTCATGGGATAAGAAGGTCCTCTCATGGACTGATAACTGGTTACAAGATAGGAAACAAAGAGTAGGACTAAATGGTCAGTTTTCAGAATGGAGAGAGGTAAATAGTGGTGTCCCCCAAGGGTCTGTACTGGAACCAGTGCTGTTTAACATATTCATAAATGAGCTGGAAAAAGGGGTAAACAGTGAGGTGGCAAAATGTGTAGATGATACAAAACTACGCAAGATAGTTAAGTCCCAGGCAGACTGCAAAGAGCTACAAAAGGATCTCACAAAACTAGGTGACTTGGCAATAAAATGGCAGATGAAATTCAATGTAGATAAATGCAAAGTAATGCACATTGGAAAACAATCCCAACTATACATGTAAAATGATGGGATCTAAATTAGCTGTTACCACTCAAGAAAGGGGATAGATAGTAAGACAGAAAATATCATATTGCCTCTGTATAAATCCATGGTATGCCCACATTTTGAATACTGCGTGCAGATATGTCATCCCATCTCAAAAAAGATATATTGGAATTGGGAAAAGTACAGAAAAGAGCATCAAACATGATTAGAAGTATGGAACAGCTTCCATATGAGAAGAGATTAATAAAATGGATTTTTCAGCTTGGAAAAGAGATTACTAAGGCTATGATAGAGGTCTAGAAAATCAAGACTGATGTGGAGAAAGTAAATAAAATAGGAGAAGGTGTTATTTACTCTAACACAAGAACTCAGGGTCACCAAATGAAATTAATAGGCAGCAAATTTAAAACAAACAAAAGGAAGTATTTCTTCACACGACATACAGTCAACCTGTGGAACTGTTTACCAGAGGATATTGTGAAGGCCAAGACTATAACAGCATTCAAAAAGAACTGGCTATGTTCATGGAGGATAGCCATTGATGGACCTATTAGCCAGGATGGGCAGGGATTCAAAGCCATGCTCTGAAGTTTCCCTAGCCTCTGTTTGCCAGAAACCTGGAATGGGTGACAGGGGATGGATCACTTGATGATTACCTGTTCTGTTCATTCCCTCTGAAGCACCTGGCATTGGCCACTATCAGAAGACAGGGTACTGGGCTAGATGGACCACTGGTCTAACCCAGTATGGCCGTTCTTATGACAGCTATAGCATCATACTTATAGAATCCAGCCTGCAGGACTTAGCAGCTCAGAGAGGGAATGGATTCAGACATTGCAACCACCACCCTCAACCAGCACTAGTTTGAAAGAAAATACAGCCACCTCTTTTGGGGCTTTAAGTCTATCTCTGCATAGATCACTGGTCAGTGGAACTCAGAGTTACACAGTTTTAGACTCATTTCCTCTCTGAGGAAGTGTTTTAGTAGTTCAGTATGAGGCAAGAGCTCACAAGGAGGCAAGGCTGTGAGCAGATGGAGTACTCTGCTCTAAAGATAGTAGACACACTGAAATCCAAACTCAACACCTTCCTGGCAGCTGACTTCATTAACAAAGCAAACATCACAAATCCTAGTCCAGACTTTCTCCAGTTATATGGCCATTTCCATGTCTCCTCCCATAGGCCTTCTCTGCCCTAGATCTTTCTCCCAGACAGCTACTTCTACCTCCTAATGTCCAGGGTTGAGGTAACAAGCTACATGTGTCAAAAAGTCAGTAAGTTAGTACCTCCCTGCATGAGCAGGGAACATCCCAACAGAGGAACCCAACCACCCTGTTGCTAGAGCACACAAGAGAGTTTGTATTATTTTGGGGCCTGCAGAATAGGGAAGAGAAATAGAAAGATTTAAAAAAAAAATTATTTAGGGTAGGGATTTAGCTTGAAAGGGTGGGGGTGAGAGACAGATGATTTGAGAAGTGAAAATGATCCTCATGTTACTCTGAAAAATGTGAAGTTAGCCCTGGTCCACTAGAGGGCATTTGTGCACTTATGTATTGCATTGAGGGCCCAGACACCCAAATGTGTTATAATGTAGATGCTTCTTCTAGTGTAAAACTTTAGTTCTTCTAACTTCCAATGTTTACATTGGCTTCTGCTTAGTTTATTCAAGTTTTTCAAGGCTTTTTAACTGTTTACTCTGTATCAGGTCACTCTACTGAGAAACTACTGGAAGAGCAAAGTGAAGCATGAATGGCTAAGTGGAAAATATAGCAACATTCACTCACGCTGTGGCTTACCAGAAAAAAGCATGTATCCCATGGATGCTGATACATGGGGAGAAATACTGGAAGCAGAACTGGAGAGATAAGAAACCACATGGATCTTAAATAGCAAGAAATGGCACAGAACTGACTGTTTTTACTGTAAATATTTAGCCATTCACACCAGTGACATTTGCAAATATGTAGTAGAAACTTCACTGGAAAAAATGTATAAATACAGAGTTTATTTTTATTTTGCACTTTATCAGAACAGCTTGTTGTAAAAACCCTGAATGAGATATAAACTATACACTGTAATTATTTTTAAAGATCTGCTGTACTGTTACACAGATGTTAAGTCTTGGACTGACTTTTCATTAGGCACTTTTTGAAAAAATAGAAAACAAATTAGTTTTTTTTTTTCCACTTGAAATTCGTATGAAACAGAAACATGAGAAGACCATAGGCATGGGAAATGGAGGGGATTGACTACCGTATTAGCATCAAAGCCACTGGGTATGAACTCCTTCAGGCTGGCCCTCTTTACTATCAGGTTCTACTTGAAGTACAGTTATGGTCAGAAGAGTGACTGTAGTAGTGCCTCCTTCTTAGTCCACTGACCTGCTCCTAGTGTGTATTCAATCACAGCAACAAAAATCAGCAGTTAAGTTTTATCTTTTACTACTGCAGAAACTACTATGGGTAACTGAGCTGGATATACTTTGACTTAATTCAGGTTACATTAAGATTTATAGTAGAGTTCTCCTTGAAATGGAATAAGGGTTACGTTTCTCCAGTAAACCTCTTTAAATCTAGAGTTGAAACCTCACGTACAATAGGAAGGGAATTCAGTCATTCTTGTACCCTCACCCAACCTCCAGCTAGTTGACACTTCCTCCTCTTTGCTTCTGGGGCAAAGAGATTTCTACATATCACTTCACTTTTGACGGCTTGAGTCCAGCCTTTGTAATAAGGGGATGTGTTAGAGAACTCTTCAGGGGAAGAGCAAATCAGGAAGGTCAGAGGACATTGTACAGGTGGGTTCAGGAAAAGGGTAGATGAATTCATGGAAGGGAAGCAGTAGTGGGAGAATGGAAAACAAAAGGGATTGCACAGCAGAGCAGTGAGAAAACAGCAGCCTGGTACAATAAACCACCTCCTCTTACATTCATTTTGTAGGCCTGGTCTATACACAGTTTTTGTAGTGATATAAAATTTGATTTTTTTTTTTAACCTCTATTGTGGACACAGTTATAAAGGTGCTTATAATTACATCCACACTGGGGGGAAAAGACGGTTACTCACCGTTGTAACTGTTGTTCTTCGAGATGTGTTGCTCATATCCATTCCATTAGGTGTGTGCGCGCCGCGTGCACGATCGTCGGAAGATTTTCTACCCTAGCAACACCGGCGGGTCGGCTGTGGAGCCCCCTAGAGTGGCGCCTTCATGGCGCTGAATATATACCCCAGCCGACCCGGCGCCCCCTCAGTTCCTTCTTGCCGGCTACTCCGACAGTGGGGACGGGGGGCGGGTTTGGAATGGATATGAGCAACACATCTCGAAGAACAACAGTTACAACGGTGAGTAACCGTCTTTTCTTCTTCGAGTGCTTGCTCATATCCATTCCATTAGGTGACTCCCAAGCCCAACTTAGGTGGTGGGGTCGGAGTGAGACATTGCTGTGTGCAAAACCGCTGACCCGAATGCAGCATCGTCTCTGGACTGCTGCACTAGTGCATAGTGAGCTGTAAACGTGTGGACTGATGACCAAACCGCCGCTCTACAAATGTCCTGGATCGGAACATGTGCCAGGAAAGCAGTCGAGGAGGCTTGGGCCCTCGTGGAGTGAGCGGTGAGGTGCGGTGCTGAGACGCCTGCCAGGTCATAGCAAGTCCGGATGCAAGACGTAATCCAGGAGGATAGGCGTTGTGAGGAGACCGGTGAGCCTTTCATTCGGTCGGCCACTGCAACGAAGAGTTGCGTCGTCTTTCTAAAGTGCTTTGTGCGGTCAATATAGAAGGCCAGGGCCCTTCGTACGTCCAGGGAATGCAAACGTTGATCCTGGCGAGTGGCATGTGGTTTAGGATAAAAGACCGGGAGAAATATGTCCTGGTTGATATGAAATGGAGAAACCACCTTAGGGAGAAAGGCAGGATGTGGACGAAGCTGCACTTTATCCTTATGGAAAACTGTATAAGGGGGCTCGGATGTAAGCGCCCTGAGTTCAGAAACGCGCCTGCTGAGGTAATGGCTACGAGGAAGGCTGTCTTCCAGGATAGATACAAAAGTGAACAGGTGGCTAGTGGTTCAAATGGAGGACATGTCAGTCTGGAGAGAACCAGATTAAGGTCCCACGTCGGGACGGGCTGACGCTGTTGTGGGTACGTCCGGTCTAAGCCCTTGAGGAATCTAACGACCATCGGGTTAGAGAATACCGAGGACGTGAATTCCCCTGGGTGAAAGGCTGATATAGCAGCCAGGTGAACTCTAATTGAAGATATCGCCAACCCTTGCTGTTTTAGGGAGAGGAGATATTCCAATATGAGAGGAATAGGTGCCTGCAACGGGGGCGTGGCTCGTTGTTCGCACCAACATGAGAACCGTTTCCACTTGGCCAGGTACGTAGTCCGTGTTGAGGGCTTCCTACTGCTCAGCAGAATCTGTTGGACAGAGTGCGAGCATTGCCGCTCTGCCTGGGTGAACCATGGAGCGGCCACGCTGTGAGGTGGAGTGATTGCAGGTCGGGGTGACGCAGCCGACCGTGGTCCTGAGAAATGAGATCCGGACATAATGGAAGCGGGATCGGTGTTTGAACCGAGAGTTCCAACAGTGTGGTGTACCAATGTTGTCTCGGCCACGCTGGAGCGATCAGAATTACCTGTACCTGGTCTCTGCGCAATTTGAGCAGTACCTTGTGGACCAGAGGAAACGGAGGGAAGGCATAAAACAGGTGGTCTTTCCAGGGAAGGAGAAACGCATCCGAGAGGGAGCCCGGAGCTCGACCTTGTAGGGAGCAGAACACGTGGCACTTCCTGTTGTCTCGAGATGCAAACAGGTCTATCTGGGGAAACCCCCACCTCCGGAAGATGGAATGTATGATGTCCGGACGGATAGACCACTCGTGCGTCTGGAAGGACCTGCTGAGTCGGTCCGCTAGAGTGTTCTGGACTCCAGGGAGGAACGATGCCGTGAGATGGATTGAGTGGGCGATGCAGAAGTCCCATAGGCGAATGGCCTCTTGGCATAGAACTGACGAACGTGCTCCTCCTTGCTTGTTGATGTAAAACATGGCCGTGGTGTTGTTGATGAGAACTAACACACAACGGCCACGTAGTTGATTGAGAAATGCCTGGCACGCCAGGCGCACCGCCATCAGCTCCCGAACATTGATGTGTAGGGCTAACTGGGGTGCAGTCCACAGGCCCTGGGTATGGTGTTCGTTGAGATGGGCGCCCCAACCCAGAGATGAAGCGTCTGTGACCAGATGCAGAGAGGGTTGTGGGGCGTGAAATGGCATCCCTTCGCAGACCACATTGTGATCTAGCCACCAGGTGAGGGAGGTCAGGACCGAGTTCGGGACCGTGACCACCATGTTCAGGCTGTCCCGATGTGGACGGTATATTGATGACACCCAGGTCTGGAGTGGGCGAAGCCGAAGTCTGGCATGCCTGGTTACGTACGTGCAGGAAGCCATGTGACCCAGCAGGGTAAGGCACGACCTCACTGTGGTAGTTGGGAAGGCCTGTAGCCCTTGAATGAGGCTCGTGATGGTGCCAAAGCGGTTGTCTGGCAGGATGGCTTGTGCACGTCTGGAGTCTAGAACTGCGCCGATGAAATCTATTCTCTGGGTAGGTTCTAGAGTGGATTTGTCCTTGCTGAGTAGGATGCCCAACTCGTTGAATGTGTGCACTATTCTGTGGACGTGAGCTTGAACTTGCTCTTTGGTGCGACCGCGTACCAGCCAGTCGTCTAGGTACGGGAACACCTGTATCTCCTGCCGACGAAGGTACGCTGCCACGACAGCCATACATTTCGTGAACACTCTTGGGGCCGAGGATAGGCCGAAAGGAAGGACTGCAAATTGGTAGTGCGCCGTGTTTACCACGAATCGCAGGAAGCGTCTGTGAGGTGGGTAAATTGAGATGTGAAAGTATGCGTCTTTCATGTCGAGGGCGGCGAACCAGTCTCCAGGATCGAGGGAAGGGATAATGGCCCCCAAAGAGATCATGCGGAACTTCAACTTTACTACGAATTTGTTGAGTCCGCGCAAGTCCAAGATGGGCCGCAGACCTCCTTTGGACTTGGGGATCAGGAAGTAACGGGAATAAAATCCCCTGCCCCTTAACTCTATCGGAACCTCCTCTATGGCCCCCATGGCCAGGAGCGTAGAAACCTCCTGTATAAGAAGTTGCTCGTGAGAAGGGTCCCTGAAGAGGGACGGGGAAGGGGGGTGGGAGGGGGGGATAGAAGAAAACTGGATAGCGTATCCCTTCTCCACCGTGCGGAGGACCCAGCGGTCCGAAGTTATAAGGGACCAAGCACGGTGGAAGTGGGAGAGGTGATCCCGGAAGGAGGGGGCTGGATCCTGGGGGATGACTGGGGCGCCGTCCTCGACCGCACCTTCAAAAGTTCTGCCTGGGGCCTGAAGGTGGTCTAGGTGGCCCTTGGTTTTGGCCGGGTTGAGGGCCGGTCCACCTTCTTCTACCACCTCGCCCTCGCCTCCGGGTCGAGTCCTGTCTCTGACGAGGCGGGGGGGGTAGAAGCGCTGAGGCTGCGGCCTAAATGGTCTGCGCTGAGGGCCCACAACATGCATCCCCAGGGAGCGCATGATTGTTCTCGAGTCCTTGAGGCTCTGCAGGCGAGAGTCCGTCTTGTCCGAGAACAATCCATGTCCCTCAAAGGGCAGATCCTGTAGGGTTTGCTGCAGCTCCGGAGGCAAACCCGAAACCTGAAGCCAGGAGATCCTGCGCATAGCGATACCCGAAGCCAGGGTCCTCGCAGCTGAGTCTGCTATGTCCAAGGAGGCCTGCAAGGAGGTCCGAGCCACCTTCTTGCCCTCCTCTACCATGGCTCCAAACTCTTCCCTGGACTCCTGGGGAATCAACTCCTTAAACTTCCCCATAGAGTTCCAGGAGTTAAAATTGTAGCGGCTCAGTAGCGCCTGTTGGTTCGCCGCTCTAAGTTGCAGCCCTCCGGCTGAGTAAACCTTACGGCCAAACAAATCGAGCCGCTTAGCCTCTTTTGATTTAGGCGCTGCAGCCTGCTGGCCGTGGCGCTCTCTTGCGTTCACTGATTCCACCACCAGTGAACACGGTTGGGGGTGGGTATACAAGTACCCGTAGTCCTTAGACGGGACAAAGTATTTCCTTTCCACCCCTCTCGCTGTGGGTGGGATAGAGGCAGGAGTTTGCCATATCGTATCCGCATTCGTTTGAATCGTGCGGATCAGGGGTAACGCCACCCTCGATGGGGCATCCGCTCCAAGGATATTCACGATCGGGTCGTGCACCTCCACTATCTCCTCCGCCTGCAGGTCCATATTACGGGCCATCCTGCGCAGAAGATCCTGGTGAGCCCGAAGATCTATTGGAGGTGGGCCTGTGCACGATGTGCCCGCCACTGCCTCATCCGGAGAAGAAGAGGAAGATGCCTCCGGTGGAACAGGATCCAAGGGCTGGTCCTGGTCTCCCTGTTCCTGGGCTGGAGCATCACCTGTGCCTGGGTCCAGGGCGTCAGGTGGTGCGGACCCAGAAGCCTCCATGCCCCCTGGCGGAGGCCGAGAAATGGTGGACTCCGGGGCCCCTCTGATGGAGTGACCGGAGCGAGAGGTCGAAGCAATTGGAGCCCCTTGCGCCTGATGGTACGCCCACGGGGTCCAAAACGACCAGTGAGATGGGCCATGAGAATGGTCCCCTGTCGTGTCCTGCCAATGTCCCAAGTCCTGTTCCTCGGCTTGCCCCTGAGGGGGGTATGCCGATCTCGAGAGGTCCTCCGAGGAGTGGGACACCGATCTCGATGGCCACGGCGGTGCCGAGAGCGTCGAGACGATTCCCATTGGCTGCGGTGCCGCACGGTGCCGGTCCGGAGATGATCTATCTCTACGCGGTGCCGGCGATCGGTGCCGGGACCGCGACCGGTGCCGATGACCTCGTCGGTGCCGGGAGTCGGATCTGGACCTCGACGAGGACCTGGAGTATGCCCGGTGCCGGGAGCGGCCTCTCGACGTCGAGCGTCGACCGTAGCGGTGCCGAGAACTACGTCTCGACGTTGATCGGTGCCGACGATCATAGCGGTGCCGAGACGTAGAGCGGTGCCGCGAAGAAGATCTTGGCCGCGAGTACGACCGGTGCCGAGGCGATATTCGGTGCCGGGACTGCGAGCGGCGTGGGGACCTGCTTCGGGACCTGGATCGGTGCCGAGGTTCCAGCCCTTGCGATGGAGGGCGCATCAAGGCAGGTTTCCCCCTCGACTGGACCGGGCGAGTCAACGGTGCAGTCGGTGCCGGTGGTTGAGGCGGTGCCGGCTCCGTGAGAGCTATTAAGTCTCTCGCCGCCGCGAAGGTCTCTGGAGTCGACGGGAGGCACTGTATCACCGCCGGTCTCGGTGGAGACGCTATCTGCACCGGACTCAACGGCCTCGGCGCCGGAGTCGACGGTGCTGGAGGCACCTGTTTCCGGTGCTCCACCGGCGGACGCGGCTCTACCCCCGGCACTGGGGGAGCCGGCGTCTTCGGCACGGATGTCCCCGTCTTATGGGCTTTTTTATGCCCTGGGGATAATGACTGGCGCCGAGGCACTGCTTGCGGTGCCGACGAGGTCCGGTGCCGGGGAGGCTTGTCTGACGCCACTCGCGTGGTCGTCATAGCCGGTGCCGCCGGGGCACTGCGCACCGAGGTGCTAGGTGCCGGGGCCTGACTTGTAGATGGAGCGTCCGGACTAAGTGCCGCCTCCATCAGGAGTTGCCGGAGCCGAAAGTCCCGCTCCTTCTTGGTCCTTGGTCTGAAGGCCTTACAGATCTTGCACTTATCTGTTTGATGGGACTCTCCCAGGCACTTCAGACAGGAGTCGTGCGGGTCGCTCGTGGGCATAGGCTTAGCGCAGGAGGCGCACTGCTTGAAGCCGGGAGCGTTGGGCATGAGCCCGGCCCCGCGGCCGGGGGAGAAAGGGGGAGACGACCCCCTTAATCCCCTGAACTACTTAGAACAACTAGAACAACTTTTAAACTATTTAACTATTTAACTATAAACACTAGAACTATAACTATAACTATAACTGTGATACAACAAACTAAGCTAGGGAGAGTGGAGAACAGCTAAGCAGCGCTCCACAGTTCCAACGACCGTCAGGGGCGGTAAGAAGGAACTGAGGGGGCGCCGGGTCGGCTGGGGTATATATTCAGCGCCATGAAGGCGCCACTCTAGGGGGCTCCACAGCCGACCCGCCGGTGTTGCTAGGGTAGAAAATCTTCCGACGATCGTGCACGCGGCGCGCACACACCTAATGGAATGGATATGAGCAAGCACTCGAAGAAGAAGAGGGGTCATACTAATTTACATAGGTTTTAAACAGATAGAATGATGTTTAGACAAGCCCTGTCAGAGCATCTTCCATACAATGTATTGTAATATGTATTACAATGAGAACCAAGCAAACTGATGAGTGAGGTTTAAGAGAAGTTGTCTCAGAAGGAAGAGAAGAGAGCTGGACAGAGAACGTAATATAGAGAGGAGGCAATAGAGGGTTAGGATGGAGGTGAAGGTTAGTGATTAGAGTAAGGGTTAGGGTTAGAGTTTGAGCATTAGGGTTTGTGTTGGGGTTAGGGTGAGGGTTAGAGGTTAAGGTTAGGGTGAGCGTTAGGGTTTGGGTTATGGTTAGCGTTAAGGTTTAGGGTTTTTAGCTAGGGTTAGAGTGAGGGTTAGGGTTAATGTAAGGTTTAGGGTGAAGGTTTGGGTTAGGATTAGGGTGAGGGTTTGGGAGAGTTTGTGTTAGGGGTTAGGGTTTGTGGAAGGGTTAGGGTTACAGTTAAGGTTAGTGTTTGTGTTAGGTTTAGGGGTTAGGGTTAAGTTTAGGGTTAAGGTTATAGTGAGGGTTGGGGTAGAGTTAGGGTGAGGGTTGGGGTTAGGATTAGAGTTAGGGGTTGGGTTTGGGTTAGAGTTAAGGTTATGGGTTAGAGTTTAGGGTTAGTGTGAGGGTTAGGCTGAGGTTAATGGTGAGGGTTAGGTTGAGGTTGAATGTTAGCAGTTAGGGTTTGGGTAAGGTTAAAGTTAGGGTTAGGGGTTAGGGTTAGAATTAGGGTGAGGGTGAAGGTTAGGGTAAGGTTGAGAGTTAGTGTTTAGGGTTAGGATTTGGAGATAGGGTGAGGGTTAGAGGTTAGGGTTAGTGTTACCTTTAGGGTTTGGGTTAGTGGTTATGGTAAGGCTGAGGGTTAGGTTGAGGGTAGGATTAGAGTTAGGGATTGGGTTAGGGTTAGAGATAGCATTAGGGTTAGCATTAGAGCGAGGTTGAGGGTTAGGATGAGTTTGCGGGTGAGAGAATCTAGGGTGAGGTTTTGGATTAAGGTTAGTGTTAGAGTTAAAGTTAGGGGTGAGGGTGAGGCTTAGGATGAGGGTTATGGTTAGAATAAGGGTTAGGGTGAAGGTTAGGGTGAGGTTGAGAGTTGGGTTAGGGTTAGAATTTAGGGTGAGGGTTAGGAAGAGGTTGCAGGTGAGTGTTAGAGGTTAGGGTCAGGGTGAGGGTGAAGTTTAGGGTTAAGGTTAGGATTAGAGTTAGGGATTGGGGTAGGGTTAGGGTTAGAGTTAAGGTTGGGGGTTAGCGTTAGGATGACGTAGGTGAGGTTTAGACGTTAGGTTGAGGTTTAGGGTTATGGTTAGAATAAGGTTTAGGGTTAGGGTGAGGTTAAGAGTTAGGGTTAGCGTTACAGTTAGGGTTAGAGTAAGGGTGAGGATTAGGTTGAGGTGGAGGGTTAGGTTTTAGGATTCACTCTCTTGCGAAGTTTCTGATCTTTATTCCCAGCGTCAATGCGGAGTCATCCCCTGTGTGCAATGGGGTCAGGGCTCAATTCTGCTCCCACCCCCCTGGGTTCAATCTACACTGACCTTCCCTCTGCATTTCCCCACTGCCTGGGGTCTGTTCTTGGCTCACGTGACTCCTGGGGCTCCCCTCAGAGATGGATCCAGCTGTCAGCTGAGCTGAGCATCCCTGAGTCTCCTTCCCCTTCCAGTGTTGTTATATGGATCCCGACTTGGAAGTTGGGTTTGGGGTGGGGGCAGCTCCTCCCACTGAGAGGCCCAAAGATGCTGGGTGGGGCAGGGAGTTAGGTGGAAAGCTGAGACACTGAGAGCCGCACAGCCCCGTGCCTGGCGCAACTCTCCCTGCAATGCTCAACCCAGTATTTCCCCAAGGATGGGAATGGAACCCAGGAGTTCTGGTCCCAACTCCACTGCTCTAACCACTAGATGCCACTCCTCTCCCAGAGACAGGGATAGAACCCAGAAGTCCTGAATCCCAGCCCCTCTAACCACACTGCCCTGGTGTCCCAGTGAATCTACCCCCTTAATGGGTGCCCTGGGTACCCCATAATCACAACCCCCTGCCCCAGCCAGTCCCTGCTCAAGTTTCCTGCCCAGGTCCCTGGATATCATGAGGGGCAGCGACCCAGCCAGGGGAGGGGCAGGCCTGGCTTCTGGAGATGCCCATGTGCAACCAAGTCAGTGGGAGCTGAGTCCTTCCCCTCCAGCCCCCAGCAACACCTGAGTCTGGGGGAAAGGCAAGGGCTGGAGAGGATGTGAGGCGCAGTCGTCTCTCTTGGGTGTGTGTCCTGCCCCTGCTCTCTGTGTGTGTGTGTGTGTGTGTGAGAAAGAAAGAGTCAGAGTGTGTGTGGGAGTGTGTGTGTGCAGTGTGTACCAGTGTGTGTGTGTGCTCATTGTGTATGAGCAATGTGTGTATGTGCAAAGTGCAAGGGTATGCATTTGGTAGGGAGTGTGTTTGGGTGTGCGCTCTGTCAACATGTGCGTGTCACTGTGCTAATGGGGGAATTTGTCCGTGTGTGTGTCTGATCTGGGGCTTTCTCACCAGCTGATCTTGTCACAGTCTGATCCCCAGGTGTGTCCTGTTGGAGTAGGGATGGCCTGGGCCCAGGGGGAGACGGGGCAGGCCGGGTTGGCCTAGCCAAGAGGGATCTGCGGCAGGATGGCAGGCCCAGGGGGATTCCATTCACCCTGCAGTGTCCCCTGGTGCTCACGGGCTCAGTGTTTGACACCACCACAGTTCTGGGGCAGGTCCAGATCTGGCCCTAACCGGGCTGCCCACAACCCCGTTAGCCTGGACTGGCCCCAGCCCATCCCAGGCAGGGAGCGAGGCCCCAGGGCCCATCCAACTCTGCCCAGCCCCGCTGGCTCCCCCAGTGTCAGTTGGGCCGTTGCTGGATCCCTCCCTGTGGTCTGGGGCAGGCTGCTCTCCCCAAGACATGCAGGGGTGGGGGAACCCTACACGCCCAGGGGCAGTTTCACAACCCCAGGGCCCATGGGCTGAGGCTGGAGAAACTGGCAGAGGGACGGGGCTGGGAGAGTGTGACTGTAGATGGGAAATTTTTCCACCCAAGGTGCTTCAGAGCTCAGGGATGTGATGGGAAATGTCCCAGCAGAATGTGTCTGGCTGTAGAGCTGTGTGTCCTGGCAAGATAAGGGCACCTGCCAGTGGTACCTCGCATCTCCCCGTTCTCCCTCCAAGCTCCATGTGTGTCCCCCCTTCTACTTCAGAGTCACCTTGAGAGTCCTAAAATTCCCCCAGCCCCGTAAACACACTGACTCATTCTGCATTGGCAGGAAAGTGTTTTATTGCAGGAAGCAACAAGGAAACAAAACGCAGTGACAGCTTCCAAGCCCCGCCTCTGGGACAATCTTCTCCCAACAACATGTCCCCAATACAATGGATGTGGAGGGGGAAGGAGGCGACAGAACTGTATGATGGGCACCCAGTGAGGCGGCCACTGGGCTCAGGCTGAGGGTGTCAGTGCCAGCTGGGGGGCTGGGCATCCAGATTTTCACTCATGTGGATGGGAACTGAGCACCCAGCATGGGAAATCCCCCCACAAGCCCCAAGCTGCCAGCCTCTGGGATGAGGGGAGACACTGAATGTCTCTGTGGAGAGTCATGGCGGGCACTGCCCCGGAGGGGCATGGATGGGGTAGGAGAGCCTCAAGCAACAGGGGGCTGCCCAGGAGCAAAATTGGGAGCAGGGGAACCCCTGCTCCCAGACCATGGCCAGTGCGTGGGCTCTACAGGACTCTGTCAAAACGCACAGGCCTTCCTTGGCCACAGGTCACATGTATCCTGCGGGTCTGGGCTCTGCCTCGGTACATACAACACCCCGGGCAGGAGCCAGGCACCATCCAGCAGGTTGTCATGGGGTAGGCTGCGTTACTGTCACAGTGGTGGCATCTATCACACTGTGGCCGCAGATGGCTCGGAACGGGCTGGTGGGGGCAAGGATGAAGGTGTGGGTGGTTTTGCAAAAAGGGCTAGTCAGATTCCAGTATGGCATTAGGAGGTTGTAGCACCGATGGTCATTAGTGGCACTGGTGTTGGGGAAATCAACATATTCTCTCAGGAATTGCTCATAGGTGTCATGTGGTCCAAACTGGGCCAGGCTGGCGGCCAGCAGGATGAGGGTCAGGAAGAGCAAGGGGCATGGTCTGCTTGGGGCCATAGGCGTGTCTGTCACTGGATAAATCTGCAGTGGGGAGAGGGAGGAGATGGATGCAGACAGCGCAGGGTGGGGATCTGCCTCCTTCATGAAATCTCCTGAACCCAAACGCCTCCCCCTGTCAGCCCATTCTACCCTAAAGCCTCATTATCCCGACCAAGATTAGGGCCCTCATTGTGCCAGGTGCTGCCCAGACCCCGACCGAGATCAGGCCCTATTGCGCCAGGCACTGCACAGACCCCGACCAAGATCAGGGCACTGTTGTGCAGTGCTCCACAGACCCCAACTGCAATTCGGGCCCTATTGTGCCAGGCACTGCACAGATCCCGACCGAGTTCAGGACTCCTGTTGTGAAAGGCGCTGCCCAGACCTTGACTGATATTAGGGCCCCCGTTGTGCCAGGCGCTGCACTGACCCCGACCAAGATCAGGGCCCCATTGTGCCAGGTGCTGCACAGACTCCGAGAGAGATCAGGGACCCCACTATGCCAGGTGCTGCAGGAACCCCAAGCAAGATCAGGTCCCCGTTGTGCTGAGAGCTGTACAGACCCTGACTGAGATCATGGCCCCTTTGTTTTGAAAGCAAAACACATTCTAAACTGATCTTAACACTTTCGGTGCCTTACAAACTTAGATGCTTCTCACCCCAGACTGGCTGGTTGCCCTTAAGCCAGGCTCTTCCCTTTGATCAGCATTTCAGTCGCTTGGTGGTGGTATCTGTAGACGGAGGGGGAAGAGAGAGAGAGAGCATGGCTAATGTCTCTCCCTTTTATCATGTTCTTTCTTCCCTCTTGGCTTTGCCCACCCCCTCCCCATGCTTGCCCTTTTCTGTACCTTTTCCAATTCCAATATATCTTTTTCAGATGTGGAGACTAGCTCCAGTATTCAAGATGTGGGCATACCATGGATTTATAGAGAGGCAATATTACATTTCTGTCTTATTATCTATCCCTTTCCTAATGATTTCCCAATATTTTGTTCGCTTTTTGACTGCCGATGCACATTGAGTGGATGTTTTCAGAGAACTATCCACAATGACTCCAAGATCTCTTTCTTATGTTGTAAGAGCTAATTTAGACCCCATCATTTTAGATGTAGAGTTGGGATCATGATTTTCAATTTGCATTACTTTGCATTTATCAACATTGAATTTCATCTGCCATTTTGTTGCTCAGTCAGCTAATTTGGTGAGATCCCTTTGTCACAGTTTGCAGTCTTTTTTGGACTTAACTAACTTGAGTTGGTTTGTATCGTCTGCCTCACTGTTTACCCTTTTTTCCAGATTATTTAGGAGTATGATGAACAGTACTGGTCCCAGTACTGACCCCCGGGCGACACCACTATTTACCTCTCTCCATTCTGAAAACTGACCATCTGGTCAGACCCTTTCTTTCTTGCCTTTTAACCTGTTACCTATCCCAGAGAGGACCTTCCATCTTATCCCATTTTGCTTCTGAGCATTTAGTGAGGGACCTTGTCATAAACATACAGCTAAGGGTAGCATAAAATCCCTCTTAACCCTTTACAGGGTTAATTCCTCTTTTACCTGTAAAGGGTTAAGAAGTTCAGATAACCTGGGTGGCAGCTGACCAAAAGGACCAATAAGGGGAGAAGATACTTTCAAATCTGTGGGGGAAGGTTTTTTGTCTGTCTCTGGGAGTCAAAGAAACCAGGGCAGGGAAATTACATCTCCTTAAGCATATTTGAACTCAGCATCTAGTATTGCAGAAATAGTAAGCAATAATAAAGAAATGTGTTAGATTATCTTTTGTTTTAGCTTGTGAATTTTCCCCTGTGCTAAGAGGGAGGTTTATCCCCGTTTTTGTAACTTTAAAGTTTTACCTAGAAGGGAAATCCTCTGTGTTTGAGTCTTTTGTTACTCAGTAAAGTACTTACCATCCTAATTTTACAGAAGTGATTCTTTTACCTTTTCTTTAATTAAAATTCTTCTTTTAAGAACCTGATTGATTTTTTTCATTGTTCTTAAGATCCAAGGGTTTGGGTCTGTGTTCACCTGTACCAATTGGTGAGGATATTATTCTCAAGCCTTCTGCAGGAAAGGGGGTGCAGGGCTTGGGGGAATATTTTGGGGGAATAGGACTCCAAGTGGTCCTTTCCCTGATGCTTTGTCTAAATCACTTGGTGATGGCAGCATATTGTTCAAGGTGGAATTTGTTCCTTGGGAAAGTTTTAACCTAAGCTGGTAAAAATAAGCTGGGGGGGTCTTTCATGCTGGTCCACACATCTATACCCCAGAGTTCAGAGTGGGGAAGGAACCCTGACATGGCGGTAGCAGTGGGATCATTTTGACCAAGATCCCAGTAGGATTTTAAAAGGACATTTTTTTCTCCTTTTTGGCTGCTTGGAAAGCAGAGAAGAATTTTTTTTTAAAGCTGAGAGCACCTGCAGTTTTTTTCCTCTGCCTGAGGGCGGGGTAGTTAACTTCCTGCAAGAGAATTCACAAGTGGTTTTTCCTTCCTTCTAGCTCTCGGGTTTAGCTAGGTTAAGCACAGAAAGGGTAGGATAACAGAAAGTGATGTCCAGAAAAAACTGGAATTAGCCAGATTTAAAACTGAAGAAAGATTAAGGCTAGGTCAACACTGGGGGAGGGAGGGGAATCGATTTAAGATACGCAAATTCAGCTACGAATTCGACATGTCCTATTTGACTTGCCACCGTCCTCACGGCAGGGTAAATCAGCCACCGCACCTCCCCTGTCAACAGCGTTACTCCTCCTCAAGAGGTGGGAGTACACGCAACGATTCAGAGATCGATTTATCTGTATAGATGAGACGCGATAAATCGATCCCAGAGAGATTGATTTCTACCCGCCGATCTGGGCGGGTAGTGTAGACTAGCTCCAAAAGAACATGATAGACAGATGGACAAGGAAAAACTAATTAACCTTGCTAAAGAGCCGCGTTGGAGCTGCTCCGGGGATGAGCTGGTTCCCTCCTGTTCATGGAGGTGAATTCATCTCCCTTCCCAGTAGCACCTGCTCTCGCTCTCATTCCCCTCCAGGCTCCTTGCTGCTAGGCCAGCGAATGGGAGCATGGTTCCTTTAAAAGCCCAGTCACCACATAACTAGGACAAGAAGAACTTGACTCCAGCCAAGCTCATTCTCTGCTCTGCCTCTGCCTCTCCAAGAGGAACACTCCAAACCCACAGCCCCTGCAGCAGCAGATCCTACGCACAGTTGGAGCCAGCCCGCCTCACCACTGCTGGTGGTGGGAGAGGAACAGGAGAAAGGACAAAAGAACTAAGATGAAGAGAAAGGAAAGAGGGATGGAGGAAAAGGTAAAACAAAAAGGACAAACCCTAATGTCCCCAGTGATTCTACGTGAAAAAATCCCAGGTGGAGAATAAAATTCTGCAACCTTAAATTAGTGTTTTCCAGGCCTAGAATTCACCTGGCACCAGGTGGATCAGACTGAGCAGGTTCCAAACCTCTTGGAGGCTCTTACCTTCTAAACAGGGACATCTGTTTTCTAGTAAAATCAGTAAAAGGAAAGGAGAAAACTCAAAAAAGGCTCCTCCTCACACTCACGTAAGTGAACCCTAATACTCTCTCAGTCCTCAAAGAGAGACCTCAAGAAGGAGACTTGCTGAAGCAAAGCCACAGGGGTCTCTGAGGTTTCCCTGCCCTGCGCCCCTGTCCTGCCTGGCTGATGTCAGCATCTCTCTGTGAGGTCACCACCTCCCCACCATCTTTGACCAATAGGCTGAGGTCCTGCAAAAGGCCTTTGTGATGTCACTGCCACACATACACCCGTCCCCTGCAGTTCTAATGTCCTGCTGCTGGCCAGACATGTTGGAGATTTGAGCTACTCTCTGTGGATCACCCCACTCAATGAGTGTTCATACTAGGAAGCAAGCCAGCTAGACAGTAAAACATCAGAGGCTGCTCCCAATGCTACTCTCAGTTTTTCTGAAATTAGTAGACTTTATGGCCAGAAGAGACCTTTAGATCACCTAATCTTATCCCCTGCATATCACAGGCCTCCTGCATACTACAATAGCTACTTTTGGGCAAACACATTCCAGAAAGGCATCTAGCCTTCATTAAATGACATCAAGAGATGGAGAATCCACCACTTTCCTTGGTAGCTTGTTCCTGTGGTGAATCATCCTTGCTGTTGAATAGTTGTGCCTTATTTGTAATAGGAATTTGTCTCTTTTCACCTTCCAGCCATTGGATCTTTGTTATGACTTTCTGTGCTAGATTAAAGTGCCCTTTAATACCCAATATTTTCTCTCCATTATGGCACTTCAACATTTCAATGAAGTCAACTTTCAATCTTCCTTTGATAAGCTAAACAGGTTGAGATCTTTCAATAGGGCTCTAGAAGGCATTTTTCTCCAGCCCTCAGAACATTTGGTGGCTCTTTGCTGCCCCAGCTCCAATTTCTCAACATCTTTTCCAAATGAGGACACCAAAACCGGATGCCGTATTCCAGTATCAGCCTCCCTGATGCTGTATCACCTCCCTATATTACTCACGACTCTGCTCATATGTCTAATGATGGCTCTAGCCCTGTTCACCACAGCATCACACTGGGAGCTCATGTTGAGTGGCTTCTCCACTATGGCTTCTAAATCCTTTTCAGAGTCACTGCTTTCCTGGATACACTTCCCCATTCTGTAGGTGTGCCCAGCATGCCTTGTTGCTTGGTATAGGACCTTGCATTTGGCTGGTCAAACTTGTTTTCTTTGAATGGGTCCAACTTGCTGAATGACCCAGATTGATCTGTATCACTGCCCTTTCCTCATCAGTAATTACCACTCTGCCAGTATTTTTTCACCCACCAGTCTTATCAGCAGTGATTGTATGTTTTCTCCCAATTCATTGATAAAAAATATTTTAAAAAATTAGTCCTTGAGAGCTTCTTCAGACCCTTAGTACCCAGGACCTGCTCCCCACAGCACAGTGAGAAAAGGTCATCCAGCCCTGCTGGTACATAGGGGATAAGCACAGAAGAAACACACCTTTAGGAGCCGTCTTGTCCATAGGCCCTGATCAACATGTGGGGTCAGCAGCTTACAAAAGCACTACAGATCTGTAGTGTAGCCAGGTCCCAACTGTGTCTCAGTTTCCCACCCTGTAAAATGGGAAGAACAAACAAATCCTTGATTAGCTCTGGTTGATAGTTGGGGAAACCGAGGCACCGAGCGGTGAAGAGATTCGTTCATGGTCCCAAAGCCAGGAATAGAAAATGGCAGGTCTTGTGATAGCCAGTCCTGGGACCTAGTCCCAGTTAGCCTGGCCTCGCTGCCCTAAATTTAATCGCAGCCTCCATGTCTTTTCCTCCATGTCCCTTAATCCCACGTCACTGCAGAAGAAAGATTTTCTGTTAGCCAGCTGCCTCTAATGCATGTGGACGTCGTTCCAAAAGACATGCTCTGGCTCAGTCCCATGCTATGGTTGGCTGAAGGAACCACTTGGTGACATTCGAGGGCCTGTGTTATACAGGAGGTGCGACTAGATGCACATATTGGTCCTTTCTGACCGTAACGTCTATCAAGCTCCACATTTTCTGCTGCTAGGAAGATAACTCTGGATCTATTTTCTCTCATTCACTTTCAGTTGGAATAATTTAAATCCAGGCCAAAGGATTTCCTCTTCCATTGTGTCTTCAGCACCTTTGGGAGCAAACAGTTACTGTTAGCCCACAGGTTTCCAGTTTCAATCTGTCCCTGGGTGAGATGGCCAGGAAAGGGGTTGGTGCTCAACTGCACCTAGCCCAGGTTATGCAGCTCCCTAGGGTGAAGGGAATAAGTGTGGGGATCATGTGACAAGAATCAGCATGTAACTGGGACCCAGGCCTGTCGAGAGATATAAGGGCAGCCTGTGCTCAGCCAGGAGAGAGACCCCAAGGGGAGCAGGTATGGGGTGGGCTTGGATAGTCCTTTAAAGGTCAGGGACAAGCCAGGAAGGGGTCAGGCTAAGCATTTAGGACAAGGCCCTAGGAGGAAAATACAGGGCAGTTTAGGTGATGGGGCAGATAGTCCAGTTGGTTTAGGCTCCCTGGGCCAGACACCCACAGGCGAAGGTGATTGTCAGGGCTTCTGTCCTTATTCCCCAGGGTAGATTTGATAGGGCAGAAGACTTATGGCGTAAGGGGAAAGTGAGTTAACCCCAAGGTCACCCAGTGAGTTTATATCACGAATGCATACTCGGAAGGATCCAATAGAAACATGGATTTTCCAGTCTCTTCTTTCTAGGAGTCCCCAGCGCTAAGGTAAAACCCCTTCTTACCCCTCCCCATTCTGCTCACCTCCAAGATGTGCTGGAGTTTGTCTGTGCTGGGGGCTGCTGTCACCAGGATCTAGAACTCGTCATCCATGTCTCTGGGCAGGCCTTGCTCAGAGCCTGCCAGCGGAGGGAGACCATGGGTCAGGGTTATGGAACCTGGGGTTACACCTGCCAGGCTGACAGCTGGCTCTGCAGTCCTTGCCCAGGTCAGCTCTTTGCAGAGGGCCTGATGCACAGCAGGGTAGGGAACAGCCAAGCTGCTAGGGATGGGAGCTGGGCCTCTGGGCAGAGTCCAGGAACCAAAGCACAGCCTGCGGAAAGAAAGGACTGCCCATGGAGAGACAACAGGCTCTCCCTGCCATTTTTTAACCTCATGGACTGTTCTCATGCTCTTCCAACCCCACTTCTCAGTAGCTCCAGCTGTCCGAGGGAGCAGGGACCAGAGGCCATCCTGCTGCTGGGACGGAGGTGGAGGTTGATGTTCTACCTGCATATGGGTATTGTCCTTTCTCATGCCCCAGGTGACTCCACCATGCAAGGGAAGCTCTCAGGACATGCGATTCCAGCACCAGAGCCAGGGGCAGCTTCAGCTTGCTGGAAGGAGACCGTGTAGGAGACCTTGCAGTTGGGGGATGAGACAGGCACTAGCATTGATATGGAAGTTTGGGGAAATGGGGAAGAGGCCGGTGTTGGGCCAGGAGGGCAGGGATTTGGGAAGCAAGATCTGAGGATCAAACACTGTCTAATTGTTGGTTAGGATTATCCCCACTTCAGAGAGGAGTGAGGCACCACATGGAAGCAGGATCTGGCCGATTGGGCTGTGTCTGAATAATCGCTAGAGCAAAAATATAAAAGCCATTAAGTGTCAGAAGAACATTCATCAGGGAATTGGAGAGTTCAAGGCTAGCCAGAAAATCTGTAGTATATGGCATAAACCAGTAGGCGCTCTGCCACCTCACTGGTTTTGGAGACAAGGGTACGTCTCTTGGAGAGAGGGGTTAGAGGATCTTTCTCTGAGACACACAACTGTCAATAGTTGGGAACCGAAACCCCATCTGTAATTTTGCTCACTAGCTCTGCCACAAACTCCACCCTCTAACCATTCTGAGCCAGGACCAGGAACACCATTCCACTGTCATAGTTACATGTACCTGCAGACATAGCAGCTGGCATATGCACTGGATGAACCACCCTGCTGACCCCCATATCCTGCATTCTCTCTCTGAGTAATCAGTCCTGCTCCCTGCTCTTCCTCTCTTCCTGGACCGTGTCCCTTTCCTCCTTGGAACTTTTGAAAGCAATGTGCTCCTTGTTCCTCCTTGCCCCTATCTGCAAAAGCTCCTGCATGGTCCTCCTCCTTCTGGCCCTCTGCTGGCCACTTGTAGCACCCGCAGTCCCAGGCAGCAGGCTTGACCCAGTGGGTGTGGAAGTGTCTTCCAATGAACAAACCCTCTGTTTCATTCCATTGTATTGCCATGGCGGGAGGAAGAAAGAATCCCCCACTTTGCTTTCTGTCTGTCCACAAGGCCATGATTTCCAACATTGTGGAATGCTTCGATATCACTCAAAGTCTCATGTACACTCCATCTCACTTCTGCCCTTGGAGGATTCACACACGCACATCCTATGCAGGTGTGTGAGTAACTTTAAATCAATACCAAAGAAATTAAGAGGCTGGATCTGGGTGATGCAGGGTAGGCTGAAGTCGTGTTTTGGGGACATTTACCAATACTGACTCGGACTTTGTTTCATGCTCCATGAAAAACTTCCAAACATCACCTTCCAGGAACAGAAGGAAACCAGGACCCAAAGTAACATATTTTTGGTTAGAATGCAGCGTTCTGCAGGCAGCAGAGTGGATTCTCACCAGCCCTCCTCCTGAATCCAGCAACAGAATAGCCCGGACAACACAGGGCAAGAATGCCTGCTGCACAAAACAGCATCTAAAGTTGCCTTCCAAGGAGTTAAAGAGAAGTCAGGATAAATAAAAGTATTCAAAATTCACATTGTCACTGCTGGATGATATAATAATTTGCTACCCAAAATATGCATCTGCAGCATTAGATCGGTACCCAAGATAACAAAAAGCTCTCCTTGGAAAAATATGCCCTCAGGCCTGCTAGGCCTGTTAGCTATTAAGAGTATGGAAAGCTATATCTTCAAGGTTTTTTCCCCTCTCTTTGGACTTGTGATTGGGAATACAAACCCCACACTGGGGAACAAGGCGTTAAGGAGCTGCTCTGGCCTCAGCCAGCCTAGCTCCATCACACCTGCAGAGGGTGCACAGACTGGACGAGGACTTGTGGGCAGACCAGGCAAGAGGAAGAACTTCTACGTTGCAGGCCCTGAAGGAAGGCAGGATCATTCCCTCAGCAACTGCCTGAAGGTCCCTCTCCCTGAGGGAAGGGAGGACCTGTTCCTGTTGCACCAGGGTGTGGTGTTCTGTCCCATCCAATGGCACTGAGACCACTTAGAGAGAGCGTTAAATGAGTCTGCTCTATAACCTTAACTAATAGCTAGATGGCTTTTAGCATATGCTATAGAGGCTCATGCACTAAGCTCTAGAGATCCCAAGTTTGATCTTGCCCGCTGATGACTGGGGTCTGTCAGTGTTACAAGTGGGGGGTTGTGACGTTATTGACATGAACTGTTACCGTATAGATCATTGTTGAAACCAAGATCCTATAGTTGCACCAAATCTTGTACAAGGGAGGTCAAACAAGGTATCTATGAAAAGGTTGTAATTTGCTGGTTATGATTATGATGTCTGTATGTGTGTATCATTTTGTATTTGAAGTTAAGAGTATTGGTTATGTATTTGTATCTCACTGTGTTTGATTCTAAGTAGCATTAGTGAAGCATTTGGTCAGCTTTTTGAGAAAGGAATTTTCAGGTTAAGTGCCCAATCAAGAAACAATTAACTGACAATGGACCTTGAGAGACTCCAATCCACGTATGAGAAGCCTTCCTGGGAACATTCAAGGTAGCATGTGAGCAATGGTTGTTCTACCTGTAAAGAACTGAGTCCTGCATGGACACGTGACTTGCCCATGTGACTCCAAAATCCACCTCGCTGCTGTGATTTTCCACAGTAAGAACAAAGGGGTCCTTCCACATGGCAGAGGATAGAAAAGGCCCGGGAAACACCTCCATTTTGTCTTCAATCCTGCTTCTTACCTCTGGAGGAACTTTGCTACAAACTGAAGCTCTGAACAATGGACTGAATGACCCATCCAAATCTATGGATGTACTCCAGAGACGTGATTTGTGCCTGCAGTTTATTCCATCACTGCTACAAGCAGTGATGGAACCAAGAACTTTGCCATTGCTGTATGTAATTGATTCCTTTAACAATGTTAACTCTCATCTATATTTCTTTCTTTTTATGAATAAACCTTTAGATTTTAGATTCAAAAGGATTGGCAACAGCGTGATTTGTGGGTAAGATCTGACTCGTCTATTGACCTGGGTCTGGGGCTTGGTCCTTAGGGATCGGGAGAACCTTTTTCTTTTATTGGGGTATTAGAATCATAGAATATCAGGGTTGGGAGAGACCTCACCAAGTCATCTAGTCCAACCCTCTGCTCAAAGCAGGACCAATCCCCAACTAAATCATCCCAGCCATGGCTTTGCCAAGCCTGACCTTAAAAATCTCTAAGGAAGGAGATTCCACCACCTCCCTAGGTAACCCATTCCAGTGCTTCACCACCCTCCCAGTGAAAAAGTTTTTCCTAATATCCAACCTAAACCTCCCCACTGCAACTTGAGACCATTACTCCTTGTTCTGTCATCTGCTCCCACTTAGAACAGTCTAGAGCCATCCTCTTTGGAACCCCCTTTCAGGTAGTTGAAAGCAGCTATCAAATCCCCCCTCATTCTTCTCTTCTTCAGACTAAACAATCCTAGTTCCCTCACCCTCTCCTCATAAGTCATATGCTCCAGCCCCCTAATCATTTTTGTTGCCCTCCGCTGGACTCTCTCCAATTTTTCCACATCCTTCTCGTAGCGTGAGGCCCAAAACTGGACACAGTACTCCAGATGAGGCTTCACCAATGTCGAATAGAGGGGTGATCACATCCCTCGATCTGCTGGCAATGCCCCTACTTATACAGCCCAAAATGCCGTTAGCCTTCTTGGCAACAAGGGCACACTTTGAGTCATATCCAGCTTCTCGTCCATTGTAACCCCTAGGTCCTTTTCTGCATTGGTATTGGTTTTCATAACCATTCATCCCCATAAGGAGTGGTGCTGGTGGTGATACAAGGGAACTGGGGTATCTGAGGGAATTGCTTGTATGACTTCTGGTTAGCCAGTGGGGTAAAACCAAAGTCCTTTCTGTTTGGCTGGTTTGGCGTGCCTTAATAGTAAAGGACACCCAGCCTTGGGCTGTGACTGTCCTGCTCCAAGCAATTTGTCCTGAATTGATACTCTCAGTAGTGTCCCACCAGAGGCCGCATCGTTACAGGGGTCATCTGGGATTTCAACTGGGAAGTCTCTGAAGCTCAGGACGCGCTTCCTCAGCTAGGGAAAGTACGTAACCCACACACCTTCTGGGTGTGGTGGTGTGTCCCATCTAGTGGCACCGAGACCACTTAGAGAGAAAGATAAAATGAGTCTGCTCTACAGTCTTAGCCAACAGCCAGTTGGCTTTTAGCTCATGCTGCAGAGGCTCATGCACTAAGCTCCAGAGGTCCCAACAACCAGGGTCTGTCAGCATTACAGAGGCAGCTGCCACCCCAAGAGGGAGAGAGCTGCCATGCCACGCCCAGCTGAGAAGAGGTGCCAAGCAGTGAGCTGACACCCTTCAGAGCCTCCTGTGATAATCTGAGAACTTTGGACACTAACTGGCTGGTAGGAAGTGTCACACCCATGTATTGCCCTCAGAGTGGCCTGGGTGAGACCCTGTGGGAGGCCTGTGCTCCCCCACCATCTGCCGCGCCCTTCCCCTCCGCATGTCGAAGGGCTGAAACCCTGACCACTAGGCAACATCCCCACGAGCGAAGGCCATCACGAGGCATCCGTCTTTGAAAGTTTGCTGAGGATGCAGGGGCAGAAAGGGGAGAGAGGATGAGGGTGGCTGTTGAGGGGTGGGGGGAGAGACATTGAGAGAGAGAGAGAGGGAGGGTGGGAGCTGTATGGAATCTCTTGTTTACCGCCATCAACCCAATGATCAGACCATTGATGCCTAAAATGTTCCCTGACATGTTGTAATTGATTGGATCTAGATTTAAAAACGGTTGCCACATTTACAGACAGAGAAATGTCAGCGAGTTGAGTGGAAGGCCATTGCAAGCTCAGCTAACTATGTAATGGGGGTTATGCCTCATGTAACAAGCTCCTTAAACAATAGCTCCCAATTTTCATTCACATTGTTCTGTTTAATTCTTTTGCTCCAAAACACTTTCACTAATCATTTTGGTCAGCTTTGGAAAGTTAACTCTTTCAGTGCACCAAATATACATATTGCTGGTTGGGTCTGCCCTCTGTTGGTCATAAGAACAGCCATACTGGATGAGACCAATGGTCCATCCAGCCCAGAATCCTATTCTTCCACAGTGGCCAATGCCAGGTGCCCCAGAGGGAATCGACATAACAGGTAATCATCAAGCGATCCATCCCCTGTTGCCCAGTCCCAGCTTCTGGTAAACAGAGGCTAGGGACACCTCAAGAGCATGGTTTTGTATCCCTGCCCATCCTGGCTAATAGCCAATGATGGACCTATCCTCCATGAACTTATTTAGTTCTTTGTTGAACTCTGTTATAGTCTTGGCCTTCACAACATCCTCTAGCAAAGAGTTTCCCCAGGTTGACTGTGTGTTCTGTGATGAAATACTCCCTTTTTTTGTTTTAAACCTGCTGCCTATTCATTTCATTTAGTGACCCCTAGTTCTTGTGTTATGAGATGGAGTAAATAACACTTCCTTATTGACTTTCTCCATATCAGTCACCATTTTATAGACCTCTATCATATCCCCGCTTAGTCACCTCTTTTCCAAGCTGAAAACTCCACCCAGTCTTATTAATTTCATCTCATATGGAAGCTGTTCCATATCCCTAATAATTTTGGTTGCCCTTTTCTGTACCTTTTCCAGTTCCAGGACATCTTTTTCAGACCAGCTCCAGTATTCAAGATGTGGGCATACCATGGATTTATTGAGAGGCAATATTACATTTCTGTCTTCTTACCTATCCTGTAAGGTGATTTTGGTACATGGTCATATTCTGTTATGAATGTTGCTGCAATTCAAAATGGAGTTTAGAAATTCAAGATGGCGCATATGATAGGAAGGGTTTGAACGCCATTATGGTACCCTTTCTTCATAGCATTTTCCTGCCAAAACTCTGTTTTCCTCACGGAACCTGAGGGACAGAAAACTGGCGGGAACTGGTTGGGAGCGGTGCCTGTCAGAGTGTGCCTCAGGAATGCGCGCCTCAGAGAGCGTATATGGGACTGTTAGTGGTGACGCAGGCGCTGTCCACCATCGAGGCAGCCACGTCCAGCTTCTTTTTGCGGCATTAGATCAAGACTTCGCTTACTAACATCTGTCAAGGACTCTGATACTTACCTGACTCCTGTAATCCACCAAAGGATCCAGTGAAGGCTGTGCTGTCCGCTCAGATCTGTTGATCTCTTGCTTGGGCAGTAGAGAGCCAGATCCTCCGATGTTCCAGAGATCCTGAGACGGACCATCCGTTGCCGGTGTCCTCCTGCAGCTAGAAGAGAGATAGTAATTATTTTTTGGACATTTATTAGTTTAGCCAAGGGACAGTTTAAGGGCCTGGGCTTTATGCCCCCTTGCTGGAATCTATTCATGGGTATTTGTAGTGTTCCCCATAGTGCATCTTCCCCGAGTTGTATCTATCCCTTAATAAATCTGCTTTCTGTTTAAGGTTATTCTTTCTATCCTTTATTTCAATGCAACATGGGCGGGAGGCACGCAGATTTCTAATTCTCCCAGCTGATAGATGCTGGTAGGAGTCGAATCTGTTGTATATGTCACCTCCTTATTATTCCACACAGAGATTTTGGGGTAACAATCCCTTTCCCTTTCCTAATGATTTCCCAACATTTTGTTCGCTTTGACTGCCAATGCACACTGAGTGGATGTTTTCAGAGAACTATCCACAATGACTCCAAGATCTCTTTCTTAAGTTGTAAGAGCTAATTTAGACCCCATCATTTTAGATGTAGAGCTGGGATCATGTTTCTCTATGTGCATTACTTTGTATTTATCAACATTGAATTTCATCTGCCATTTTGTTGCCCATTCACCTAGTTTGGTGAGATTCCTTTGCCACACTTTGCAGTCTCTTTTGGCATTAACTAACTTGAGTTGGTTTACTTGTGGCACCTTAGAGATTAACACATTTATTTGGGCATAAGTTTTCATGAGCTAAAACCCACATCCGATGAAGTGGGTTTCAGCCCATGAAAGCTTATGCCCAAATAAATTCGTTGGTCTCTAAGGTGCCACATTTTTTTTGCTGATACAGCTTAACACGGCTACCACTCTGTAACTTGAGTTGGTTTGTATCATTTGCAAATGTTGCCACCTCACTGTTTACCCCTTTTTCTAGATCACATAGTAGTATGATGAACAGTACTGGTCCCAGTACAGACCCCTGAGGGACACCACTATTTACCTCTCTCCATTCTGAAAACTGACCATTTAGTCAGACCCTTTCATTCTTGCCTTTTAACCAGTTACCTATCCCAGAGAGGACCTTCCATCGTAACCCATTTTGCTTCAGAGCTTTTGGTGAGGGACCTTGGCAAAGACTTTCTGAAAATCTAAGTATACTATATGCACTGGATCACCTTTATCCACATGCTTGTTGACTCCCTGAAAGAATTCTAGTAGATTCGTGAGGCATGATTTCCCTTTACAAAAACCATGTTCAAATCTTCCCCAACAAATAGTGTTTATCTATGTGTCTAATAATTCTGCTCTTTACTATCATTTCACCGAATTTGCCCTGTACTGAAGTTAGCCTTAGTGGCCTGTAATTGCCGGGAGCATCGCTGGAGCCTTTCTAAAACATTGGTGTCAAATTAGCTATACTCCAGTCATCTGGTACAGAAGCTGATCTAAAGGATAGGTTACATACCACAGTTAGTAGTACTGCAATTTCACATTTGAGTTTCTTCCCAACTCTTGGGTGAATATCATCTGGTTCTGGTGACTTATTGCTGTTTAATCTATCAATTTTTTCCAAAACCTCCCTACTGAATACAGTCAAGTCATGATCAGTGCCCCAGAGCAACCACGAACATCCAGTCCAGTGATCAGTTCATCTTTATCTACCACAAGGAGGCCCACAATAGAGTCACCCCTAGTTGGGTACAAAACTTTGCATTAGAAAAGTATTTATAATTTTTCAAAATCTCCAAGGATGATTTACTCCTGGCTTCGGGAGACCTCCCCGTCTGTCTCCCAGTAGAAAGTCCCCCGTGCTAACCTAATTGCTTCCCACAAATCACAGACAGGTGCAAAAGGAGAAACATTTCCTGCTCTCTGGTTTGGATTCAGTGAACTGTGCCAGCCCCACACCGGTTCACCTGCTGGGCTGTGTGAATTAGCAGATTGATCCCTATCCATTCGAGGTCCTGGGGTTCTCAATAACCAAGAACATAAAACAGGTAATGATGTGTCTAACGTGGGGATTCTCAAACTTCACTGCACTCCCACTCCCTTCTGACAACAAAAATTACTAAACGACGCCAGGAGGTGAGACTGAACCCTGAGCCCTCCCGAGCCCCACCGCTCCAGGTATGGGGGGAAGGGCAAAGCCCGAGCCCCATCACCCTGCGTGGGGAGGCCAAAATCGAAGCCCAAGGGCTTCAGCCCCAGACGTGGGGCCTGCAACCTGAGCCTGACTGTCCAGGGCTGAAGCCCTCAGGCTTTGGATTCAACCTCAGGCAATGGAGCTTGGGCTTCAGCTTTGGCCCAGGCCCCAGAAAATCTATGCCAGCCCTGGTGACCCCATTAAAATGGGGTTGCAACCCACTTTGGGGTCCTGACCCACAGTTTGAGAACCTCTGGTCTAATGTAAAGTGCCACCCTGCCCACTACTTTTATCCTCTCTTCCCTACCTCAATGGGCTGTAACCAGTGACATTAACATTCCAGTCATACACATCGTCCCACCGGGTTTCCCCATTTCCCCACCCTAGGGAGAATTTCCAGCTCCTCTTCCTTATTGCCCAGGTTCCAGTGCCAAGAGCAGTGTTGCTTCCCTTCACGGGAGATGTCTTGCAGGGCACATAGAGGAATGCTGTGGTGCAGTGTGAGTCCACACTTGGTTTACTGCAGGTTGGGTTATCTATAAGCCAGGGAGAGACTCCATCTTACATGTTCCTTTCTTCCCTCCATTGGAAGGTGCCGGGGGAGAAAGAGAACATGTCCTTAGGGCTGAGGCAGAATGGGATTGCTGGCATTGCAGCATGGGATTGCTGGCGTTGCAGCATGCCCTCCAGGAACCCTCAAGCCTTCCTTATCTGCTCTGCAGCATCAGAACAGCAGAGCCTGGATTGGAGCAAGGGAACGGCCTCTTTTCCCACAGAATCCTTGCCTCAGGCCCGGAGTATTTAGAGCAGAAATCCCTGTGGGAGTTAATGTTGCTCTAAAAAGAATGGTGCAGCTTCTTGACTACACAATGCAAAGTGATCTGTTTGTAGAGATGCATAACACCCTGCAGTGATTTCTCTGAGAAGATTCCCCTGAGCAGTTGCGGGAGGCAGGACCTTATTCCTTACCTCTCATGATAGGGCTGCGTGAGAGCTTGTAGAGAGCCAGAGGCAGCTTTCTAGAGGGTTCATTCAGAAATTCCCTATGGGACCTAACGGCTGCGGCCTACAACAGGAAGGAGCCAGGTGGTCGTTGGAATGACTTTAGGTGGAATGGTATGGTATGGCTTTCTGATCACCGCTTCACTCTGCTTCTTCCCAACCCACCTTTGGGGTAAGTCCATCACCTCCTCCTTAGTGTAGATGGGCTGGAAACCAGATATGGCATTAGGGAGGTTGCCCACTCAGTCCATGCACAGGAGGATCCATTGCAGCTCAAATCCTCCCGCTTGTCGCAGCCCAGAGGAATGCATGACACTGAGCGTGAACTCTGTGACTGCATTAGTCACCAACAGGTGAGTGTGGCAGGAGAGGACACATAACATAAGCTCTGGGATCTGAAGAGAGGTCTCTGGAGCCTCGGGATGTGCAGGTTTGGAGGCATGTGGCTCCTACCTAGTCCAAAGTAACCTGCCGTGCTCCCTGACAAGAGCCATATTAACAGGCAACACTGCGACTGATCCCCATGCCTCTCTATTTCCTTGGCCACATGTATTGTGTCCTTTTATTGGTGGCTAGTCCAGAAAAAGAGAAGAGCTCACTACTGCTACCACCTCAGGGATTTGTTGGCTTGAGATCATGTTGATAGAAGCATGCAGTAGTGACAAAAACTGGGATGTCAAGCCCCTAGAATGACCTCTTACCTTTATAGATCTGCCCTTTCATCGTACAAGGCTATTTTAAAGTTGAGTGTGATAGTAAAGAGACCCATTTTCAACCCTTCACCACACAAGACAAAGCCCACAGTATTCATCATTAACTATTTATTTCTACGCTCCTGGCTCCCAAACTGCTTTTCCTCCTTACTGCCACCAGCCACCTTCACGTTCTCTCTCTTCTCTCCCCAGCTCTGCTCACTTGATTGCAGCAGCTCAGCGGATGCTCCAGTTTAACTCTTTCACTTCCATTCTTCTTCACTTCTGTGGATGGCTGTATTTGCCATTGAGCAGCATGATGGAAATACCTGAGTCCTCTGTCTAGGCACGCAGGCCCAGCAGCTAAAGCCAAAGCCCCATTGAGAGCAGTGGGAAATTAGCTTGGTGTGTCAGGAATGGAGGCTTGGCCTATGGTGACCCCAGGCACTGCAGCTGCTGCCACCTACATGGTGAATCCTCCAACCCATCGCCAAACAGCTCTTCCACATTCTGAAAACTGGCCTCACTGGCTGACTCTCTAGGAGCATAGAAACCCTTTGTTAGAGCAGGAGAGTCTCTTCAATGCAGCTCTCTTTCCACGGATCCCAGAGGGTCACAATGAAACACCTGCAGGTCTCTAGGAGTCTCTCAAGAGTTCCCTGCTCAATCATTTGGCACCCACTAGCAATGGTCTCTGACAGTGGCATTGCAAAGGGGAGCTCAGTAGATGGTCCCTTTCTATGGCGTGCTGAGTGGGAGGGAGGTTGGTCTCGTCATTTAAGGCCTAGCTATCAGAGTCAGGGCTCCTGGGGTTCTCTGGCTTTAGAGGTGGGAGGAGTTTAGTGGTTGGAGCTGGACTGGAATCAGTACCATGCTTCCTTCCTGCCTCTGGCAGTGATGTTGTGTGTGACCTTCCAGCAAGTTGCTTTCCATCCCTGTGCGCCAGCTAACAGAGATAATACTGACCCCCTCAGAGGGGCTGCTAGGGGTCACTACCGTAATGACTCAAATTGGAGTGAGTTGTGCTCTTGGCAGCGAAGGGCCCAGATTCAGTCCCCACGGATGCCTAAGATATATATATGTGGCCATGGTTTGACTCACCTACCATTACAGACTGTTTAGTCGGGTCCTGGCCATGCGTGGTGCATCTTCTCCTGGCCCTCTCTGGCACACAGCTCCATCACACACAAGAACATGGCCCACCAAGGACAATCTATCAGCTCCCATCTGGTGTTCAGCTCCAAGATAGATTGTGAGCCCTAGTCAGACCATAGAAAGACAAGGTGGTGTTCTTTGGTGGAAACTGCTGGAGCTTCAGCCTCTGCTCCCACCTCCACGCACATGCTAAGGGCTTCAAAAGTGGTCCCTGATCCCAGGTCAACAAAGTAGCTGAGCTGAGGCCAGGGTGGGTGGAATTACTGTTTGGACTGATCCTAGGAAAAGAGGAGATTTCTCTTATGCTCTAGGGAGATTCCCATAGGAAAAGCAGCTGGGGTGGGGGCAATACAAGCACTACCCCTCAGCCCTTGAATAGGAGGCAAACAGGACTTTGGGAGCCAAGATACTGGTGTATCTTGCTCGACAGCAAAAAAGAGCATTGGAGAAATTGTACAATGTCACGGCTGGGTCAAGGGCAGCCAGAATACTGGTCAGAGCCTGAGTCCACACTCACATAACCTGAGTTGAGACTCAGCTGGGTCAGGATTCTGGAAGATCAGAAGCACAAGAGAAACTTGCGATCACAACCACAAATCAGATGGCAGGAAATCAAGCCAGGGGAGCAGCAGCAGAAACAGGCAGCACACGGTCCAGAACAGGGAGCAGCCCTGGTGTTCTGTCAGTTTCCTTTTCCTGCTGCTGCCTTAAGCAGGGCCAGAGAGCCAATTAGCTTCTCTGGGACTCCTCCAATAGGACCTCAGGAGTGGCGCCTCAAACTGGGGCTGAACTTCCTGGGTCCTTGGTAAGCAATTTTCAGCAGGCTTCCAGGTGGAGGGTTGGAGTGTGGCTGCTTCCATGAACCCTACAGCCCCGGGTTGAAGACCTCTGGGTCGTGACAGTGAGTGATCTCTCCCTGTTCAAACCTCATGCAGAAAACATTATCCAGGATCCTGGACACATCCTCTGAGAATAAAATGAGGATATCATGATGAGAAATAGGTCTCTGTACCAGGGCTGGGATCCAGGGATAGGGAAAGCTTCCAACCAGGGTATGTAGCAGTTGCCCCGTTTATTGCAAGAACCCCAAGTGACAGGAAGAGTCAACGGTTCTTACCTCCACGAGATGCATGGGATCTTCCATCTGAGCCTCAGTGAGACCCATGTTGCTTGGGTTGACAGGATGAGATCACCTGTCTCCACTGCTCCCTGAGCTGGGTTGGCTACAGGATACGTCTCTGTCAGAGGCTGGAGCAGAGCCTAAAAGACAGATGTGACAATCAGGGTTCTGTCACCCCAGGGCGAGAACAGAGGGTCTCTGCACGCCAAAGAATAAGCAATTGAATCAACTGATTCAGTTCAGAATTATTGTACCATACAGGTACCTAATAAGGTCCTCTCGTGGATTGGTAACTGGTTAAAAGATAGGAAACAAAGGGTAGGAATAAATGGTCAGTTTTCAGAATGGAGAGAGGTAAATGGTGGTGTCCCCCTGGGGTCTGAACTGAGACCAGTGCTGTTCAACATATTCATAAATAATCTGGAAAAAGGGATAAACAGTGAGGTGGCAAAATTTGCAGATGACAAAAAAACTACTCAAGATAGTTAAATCTCAAGCAGACTGCAAAGAGCTACAAAAGGATCTCACCAAAGTGGGTGACTGGGCAAGAAACTGGCAATGTTCAGTGTTCAGAATTCTATGTTGATAAATGCAAAGAAATGCACATTGGAAAATACAATCCCAACTCTATATATAAAATGATGGGATCTAAATTAGCTGTTACTACTCAAAAAAGGGATCTGGAGGGGTATGGAACAGCTGCCAAATGAGGAGAGATTAAGAAGACTGGGATTTTTCATTTTAGAAAACAGACGACTAAGGGGGGGATATGATAGAGGGCTTTGAAATCATGACTGGTGTGGAGAAAGTAAATAAGGAAATGTTATTTACTCCTTCTCATCGTTCAAGAACTAGGGGTCACCAAATGAAATTAATAGGCAGCAGGTTGAAAACTAAAAATAGGAAGTATTTTTACACACAACACACAGTCAACCTGTCGAACTCCTTGCCAGAGGATGCTGTGAAGACCAAGACTATAACAGGGTTCAACAAAGAACTAGGTAAGCTCATAGAGGATAGGTCCATCAATGGCTATTAGCCAGGATGGGTAAGGATGCTGTCCCTAGCCTCTCTTTGCCAGAAGCTGGGAATGGGCGACAGGGGATGGACCACTTGATCATTTCCTGTTCTGTTCATTTCTTCTGGGGCACCTGGCATTAGCCACTGTTGGAAGACAAGATATGGGGCTAGATGGACCTTGGGCCTGACCCAGTATGGCCGCTCTTTTGTTTGGAAAGCTGACAACACTCTGGTGATGAATATCCTTGTGTGATGTAGGTCTGAGTGGGGTATAATGAGTTCTATACATGTACTGGAAATACGCCCCCTGAAATATATTGAGGGGTCAGACTTAGAGATAGAGAAGAAGTTCCTGTTTGTTTCATGTTCATAGAGCCATAGCCTAATAGCCAAGGCAGGAGGGGAGAAGAAAGTGTACCAGGGCAAGTGCAGGGGTAGGATCTGGTCAAGTGCCCAGCTCTCTCCCAGGTTTGTGGGTGAGAGCTAGGACAGGTCTCTGTTGGATAAAGGACAACGCCCTGCTCCTTACAATCCTCTGTGTCCATGGGAGAGAAGGGATGAATCCCTCCTTGAGAATCTCAGCAGCTTCCTAGGAAGGAGCCAGTGCTCTTCTCAGGGGACCTTCTCCTGGACCTCACAGGGGTCTGATGCTCTCACTCCACAAGCCTGTCTGGGGCCTTGGAGTTAGTGCTCAACAGACCCAGGCAGAGCCCTGTTGTCGAGCACCAGCGCCTTCCCTCTATCCCTGAAGGTGGAAGAGCCCCAACACTGCCCTGCACTCACTGCTCTGACCACGGATGTCTCTCAGGTAGCAGGATACAATGGAAATGTGGATCATCCAGATGTGCTGGTGATTGTCTGTGCTGGGGGTTGCTGTCAGCAAGCTCTTCAGTATGGCATCCATGTCTCTGGGCAGGCCTTCTTCAGAGCCTGCCAGTGGAGGGAGAACATGGGTCAGGGTTATGGAACCTGGGGCTACACCTGCCAGGATGACAGCTGGCTCTGCAGTCCTTGCCCAGAGCAGCTCTCTGCAGAGGGCCTGGTGCACAGCAGGTAGGGAACAGCCAAGCTGCTAGGGATGGGAGCTGGGCTTCCTGGGAGAATCCAGCATCTGCAAGGAAGGGATTCCCCACAGAGGGGCAACATAATCTCCCGCAGAGGGGGAGTCTCCCCCTGACACTTGATTAAATCCTATAGCCTCTTCCCACCTCTGCCCCCAACCCCACCCCCAAATCAGAGCAGCTCCAGCTACCGAAGAGAGCAAAAACCAGAGGCCTTCCTGGCCCTTGGTACAGAGGAGTAGGTTGATGATCTACCTGGATGTGAGTTTTGGCCTTCCCCAGGCCCATGCTCTATACTCCCTTCAGGGCAGTGCACAGGAACCCATCATGGACTGCTCCACCCTTGTGTTTGTCCCTACTTCAATCAGCTTCATCTCTGTGCCAACTGTTTCCTCCTTCACCTCCCTGCAGCACCCGACAGGGTGTGTGTGTGGAGGGTCAGCATGGTCCCCTTAAAAGCCCAGTCACCACTTAACTAGGACAAGAAGAACTTGACTCCAGCCAAGCTCATTCTCTGCTCTGCCTCTGCCTCCCCAAGAGGAACACTCCTAACCCACAGCCCCTGCAGCAGCAGATCCTACAGCCAGTTGGAGTCAGTACGCCACACCCCTGCTGATGGTGGGAGGGGAACAGGAGAAAGGACAAAAGAAGTAAGAGATGAAGAGAAAGGAAGCAAAGATGCAGGAAAATGTAAAACAAAAAGCACAAACCCTAATGTCCCCAGTGATTCCACGGAACAAAATCCCAGGTGGGGAATAAAATTCTGCCACCTTAAACTAGTGTTTTCCATGCCTAGAATTCAGCTGGCACCAGGTGAATCAGACTGAACAGGTTCCAAGCCTCTCGGAGGCTCTTACCTTGTAAACAGGGATGTCTATTTTCTAGTAAAATCAGTAAAAGAAAAGGAAAAACTCGAAAGAGGCTCCTCCTCGCACTCACGTACGTGAACCCTAATACTCTCTCAGTCCTCAAAGAGAGACCTCGAGAAGGAGACTTGCTGAAGCAAAGCCACAGGGGTCTCTGAGGTTTCTCTGGCCCTGGCAGGATGACAGCTGTCTCTTCAATCAACGACTTTAGCATGATCTACCTGGACATGGGTGGTGTCCTTCTCGGTGCCTAGGGTGAAGACGGCATGCAGGGCAGCTCGAAGGAGATTGGTCTCTAGCTCTGGCTCAAGGGCAGGTGTCACGGTGCTGGAAAGAGAGAGGAGCCGGTATTAGATGGTGCAGTGTGGGGGTGGGACTGGCACCAACATGGCCGTGAAACAGCAGGGAAACTGATGCACCGAGCCAGGGAATGACAAAGCCAAGGTTTCCCAGACAGACAGTGGCAAGGCAGGAATAGCGCCTGTTCCGTGGACCCTGCTGCCCCTCCTGTATCTGATCCTGGGAGTGAGCCTCTCCCCAAAGCCATTGCAATGTTACTGGAGTGAAAAGAATAGCCCAGCCAGGAGAGAGTGAACCTTCTCACCACCTCTGCCACAGGAGCCACCCTCGGCTGCCCCTGCAGCACCAGGCATCCCCCATCCATTGGCCCGGGGAGACCTCTGCCCCTCCCATGACTCTGTGCTCCCTCCAGCAGCTGGGCGCCATGTCTCACTCACCACAATCATCTCCACCAAAGCCCCCTTGCAGCAGTGCAGCTCCAATGTGTCCTGCCCTCTCTGCTCTGCAGCAAAACACGCAGGGTGGATGGAGGGCCCTGAGCTTCATCCTGCACCCACCAGGAGTGGGGTTAGGGGAGAGAGAGT
Organism: Malaclemys terrapin pileata; assembly: GCF_027887155.1. Classification (NCBI taxonomy): domain Eukaryota; kingdom Metazoa; phylum Chordata; order Testudines; family Emydidae; genus Malaclemys; species Malaclemys terrapin. The sequence continues at coordinate 19,204,253 of NC_071507.1, read as the reverse complement.
GTCTGTTAGCCAGGGACCTCCCTGCACCACTCACAGCCGCTGCAGGACTCAGGCCTGAATGGGGGATAGTGGGGACCCGCCCACTGTCCAAATCACCCACAACTCCTACACAAGCAGGGTCAGGAACTGGCACAGTGCCTGTGGGGGTGGAGACCCCAGCTGGTGGGTGAAAAATACCCCCATCTTGGGGGTCCCAGATCATGGTGGAGAAAGGTCCCCATTAGGGTTGGGTGGATCATCAGAGACAAGACCCTCTGAAGGGGGTCAGGGTGCTGGGAAGGGGCAGGACAATCTCAGTTCCAGCACAGCTGGGGAATCTTTGTGCCTTTTCTCGGCCCTGGAGCTGCTCTCGGATGTTTCTGAGAGCAGCCTCCTCTGTGGCCAGGTCTACCTATTCCTCCTCTGCATCCTCTGAGTCCCTGGGGGTCCCTGCACCAGGGAGAGAAGGGGACAGGGTGATGCCTGCTGCCACTCAGGGGAAAGACGGGGGAAAGGTGGGGCAATGTGCCCCCTTCCCACCTCCAGGACCTAGGGCAGCTTGGGCCCCACACTCCCCCCTCTCAGTGATGCCTTCAACCCCCAACTCGTTCAGGAGCCCATAGCAAAGAGACCCCCCACACACTATTCTGGACTGCCTAGGAGATGCCATCCCCACCCCTCACCCAACTGGAGCATCAACAACCACAGTGGCAGAATCTACTGTAAGTGGGGTACAAGCACTTTTTGAACCCCACATTTTTGGATGGACCTCCCACAAAGAGAGATGAAGAGCACCCCCAGCAAAACACACACACATGGACACACACCCCTCCTGGTGGTGGGAGGGGAGACCTAGAGAAGGAGGCTTGCTCATAGACTCATAGACTTTAAGGTCAGAAGGGACCATTATGATCATCTAGTCTGACCTCCCGCATGATGCAGGCCACAAAGCCGTCCCAACCCTTTCCCTTGACTCTGCTGTTGAAGTCCCCAAATCCTGTGGTTTAGAGACTTCAAGTAGCAGAGAATCCTCCAGCAAAGCCACAGGGGTCTCCCAGGTTTCCCTGGCCCTGTGCCCCTATCCTGCCCGGCTGATGTCAGCATCTCTCTGTGAGGTCACCACCACCCCACCAGCTTTGACCAATAGGCTGAGGTCCTGCAAAAGGCCTTTGTGATGTCACTGCCACAACCACCCAGCCCCTGAAGTGCTATTGTCCTTCCGCTGGCCAGACATTTTGGAGGTTTGAGCTACGCCCTGTGGATCACCCCACTCAATGAGTGTTCATTCTAGGAAGCAAGCCAGCTACACAGGAAAGCATCAGAGGCTGCTCCCAATGCTACACTCAGTTTTTCGGAAATTAGTAGACTTTATGGCCAGAAGAGACCTTTAGAGCATCTAATCTAACCCCCTGCATATCACAGGCTTCCTATGTAGAACAATAGTTACTTTTTAGGCAAACACATTCTAGAAAGGCATCTAATCTTCATAAAATGACATCAATGAAATTAAGTAATGGAGAATCCACCAATTTAACATTTAGTGAGTGCCAGTGGGCTCCATTTCCCCTTCCACTAGCTCCCCATTTACAGTGAGCCAGAGCAGTACCTGCAGCAGGGAGCGGGAGTTGCTGGTGGCCTCAGAAGCACAGCCCCTGCAGTGCCACGGGCACCTGGTGCAAGTGCCAGATGAGGCGAAGCTGGTGCATCACTTTGTCCGTGACGTCCTCCTGCTGCAAGGGAACGAGAACCTGTCAGAGACTCAAACGCCCTGAGGAATCAGGGGGAATTAAGGGCATCTGGAACCAGAAGCATTTCCAACAAGGTCCTGCCCACCTCTGAGGGATGGATTCACCTCCTGACCCCCAGAATGGAGTCTTGTTCCACCTCCAAACCACAGCTTGAGTCTTCAGAACCCTCTCCTCCCACCCCCACCCAGGTTGGGCAGAGAGGGGGCTCTAGCAGGGGGGGCAGGAGGCATTCTGGCAGCAGTGAAGTGGGTTGCGGGGAGGTTGAGATCTTGCCCCAAGTCATCCCAGACACTAATGCTAAGCCACAGGATCGCAGCATCTAGTGTCAGTAGGTTCCAAGCACTATTTCAACCCCACATTTTTGGATGGACATCCCACAATGGGAGATGAAGAGTACCCCCAGCAACACACACACACACACCCCTCCTGGTGGCGGGAGGGGAACAGGAGAAAGGACAAAAGAAGTAAGAGATGAAGAGAAAGGAAGGAGGGATGGAGGAAAAGATAAAACAAAAAGGATAGGTTTCAAAGCTCTCGGAGGCTCTTACCTTCTAAACAGGGACGTATGTTTTCTAGTAAAACCAGTAAAAAAAGGAGAAAACTCAAAAGAGGTTCTTTTCGTGCTCTGGAGATGCTCTCAGATGTTTTTGAGAGCAGCCTCCTCTGTGGCCACATCCACCCATTCCTCCTCCTCGCCCTCTGAATCCCTGGGGGTCCCTGCACCAGGGAGAGAAAGGGACAAGGTGACGCCTGCTGCCACTCGGGGGAAGGACAGGGGCATGGTGGGGCAATGTGACCCCTTCCCACCTCCGGGACCCAGGGCAGATTTTGCCCCACACCCCCCATCTCAGTGATGCCTTCAGCCGCCAACTTCTTCAGGAGCCCATAGGAAAGAGACTCCCCACACTGTCCTGGACTCCCTGGGATGCCTTCCCCTCCCGCCACCCAACTGGAGCTTCAACCACCAAAGTGACAGGATCTAGTGTCAGTGGGGTTCACGTGGCTCAGGCCAGACACCTGGGCAGGGGACCCGCACCCATAGCACTGGTCGAGTGCGTGGCCCAGGGTGTTCACAGCATCCTCCTCACACTTCCCTGAGCCCAGCCTGGCTCCTCACCTGGAACAAAGCAGCGGCGTCCATCATCCTCGCTACTGCCTGAGTCCCAGGCGCTGCTGCTGTCCCATGGGGAGCGGGCCGAGCTGCTGGTGCTGCAACAGGGATCTTCCACCTCCTGCCGTGGGGAGGCTGGAAGGTCCTCAGGGACCAGGCAGGGCAATGACTCCTGCTGGGAACCAGGGCTGGGCTCTTGGGGCTGGTGCTTTCCACATAACAAGCCCCAGAGCCACCCTGCCCGGCTCCCCTTCTGGGCTGGGTCCTGCCTGCCCAGCCACATCCTGGGCCAGCTCCATTTCGGCCTGGCCCGTGGCTCTCTCACCTCAGCGCCTACGCCGGGAACAGGTTTCCTTTGCCAGAAGGCTGGGCACTTCCACCTCCTCGCTCGGCCGGGAGCTCCTTCCCCACCGGCAGGGATGGAGAGGCCGCTCTGCTCCTGGGGAAGATGGCAGCTGCTTCCCTCAGGCTCTGGGGCCACCTGCAGAGCCTTCTTCCTGAACCTCCTCAGGAGTCTGGACAGCCTGGAACCGAGCGGGGAGCAGGCGTGAGTCTGGAGTCAAGGCAGCCTCTCACTAACCAGCCTTTTTGGTCCCTCCCCATCCCTGCCCCAGACAGAGCAGCTCCTTCTCCCCGCACAGGGGTGCAGGGAATGCAATCCAAACACACTGGCAGGAGTTCATTGCATGATCTGCTTCCATGGATTGCAAATCCAATCTCCTTTGGGAGAGATTCTCTCCCCTTCTTTCTGCCTGTCCCCTGACAGACAGGGGACGCCACAGAGGAACCCTAATGCCACTCACTTGCTCTAGGTGATGGAGCGATGGATGGTGGATGTACAGGGTTGCCAGCTGTCCCTCGCCCTCCTGCTCACTCTCCAAGCCCAAGGCAGGCGGGAGAGGATGGTGACCTGAGGAGTTACCCTGCCCAGCCAGCAGGCAGGGTGATGACACTAGGCGATCGACTGGCTGTGAAAACAAGCGTCTGTCTTATTGCCAAGGGACAGAGAAATTCATCAAGCAGCAGGGGGTGCAGAACACTGCCTTAGTGTGGGGGTGACAGCGCCTCCCAGCTCCTGACATCCCACCACTTTACACACCTTCCTGGAGCCTGCTGCACTTAACAATTTCAAAATAATAAAATACAAAAAAAATAAAATATTTCAGCAATTCTATTCTGTCATAATCTGATCTGAATAAACAGGATAGGACACCTCATATTATGCAGTGCTCCTAGTGACACTCTCCAATGAATCCCCGTCCTCCGCCCACCATGAGGTAGATAGAAGTGGATTGTTATCCCTACTTGAAAGGGGGAGAAGCTAAGGCTGAGAAAGGAGAATTGACTTGTCTTAGGTCACACAGCCAGTCAGTGGCAGAGTTGGGAATAGGACTCAAGAGCCCTCACTTTCAATCTAACCATCGGATCTTGAATTTCATACATTGAATAACCTGACTAATGTGCTCTCAAATGAGCTCCAGACCAACAACAGTTCATGAACTGCGCAGAGACAATTAATGCAGAGAAGCAGCAAAATTCGTCAAACAGATGACTGGTTATGACTTATTTACTTGTTCTTAAAAGAGAACAAAAGGGACCTGAATCTCCTCCCTGTCAATAACCCCGTGCTCAGCCAATCAGGGTAGAGACTGAGGGGCGGGAGGCTGACAGTTTTCACCAGAGAGCCCAAAGGAAGGCCCAGGTCACCGGTGGGGATCACTGTCCGAGGACTATTTTAGCCCCACATTTTTGGATGCACCTCCCAAAATGGGAGATGCAGAGCACCCCACTCAACATGCAACACACACACACACACTCACACCTCCTGGTAGTGGGCAGGGTACAGGAAAAAGGACAAAAGAAGTAAGAGATGAAGAGAAAGGAAGGAGGGATGGAGGAAAAGGTAAAACGAAAAGGACAAACCCTAATGTCCCCAGTGATTACATGGGACAAAATCCCAGGTGGGGAATAAAATTCTGCCACCTTAAACTAGTGTTTTCCATGCCTAGAATTCAGCTGGCACCAGGTGGATCAGACTGAACAGGTTCCAAACCTCTCCGAGACTCTTACCTTCTCAACAGGGACATCTGTTTTCTAGAAAAATCACTAAAAGGAAAAGAGAAAACCCGAAAGAGGCTCCTCCTCACATTCACCTACGTGAACCCTAATACTCTCTCAGTCCTCAAAGAGAGACCTCGACAGGGAGAATGCTGAAGCAAAGCCACAGGGGTTTCTGAGGTTTCCCTGGCCCTGCGCCCCGTCCTCCCTGGCTGATGTCAGCATCTCTCTATGAGGTCACCACCTCCCCATCACCTTTGACCAATAGGCAGAGGTCATGCAAAAGACCTTTGTGATGTCACTGCCACACCCAACCATCCTCTGAAGTGCTAATGTCCTGCTGCTGGCCTGACACTTTGAAGGTTTAAGCTACTCTCCGTGGATCACCCCACTCAATGCGTGTTCATTCTAGGAAGCAAGCCGGATAGACAGGAAAACATCAGAGGCTGCTCCCAATGCTACACTCAGATTTTCCAAAACTAGTAGACTTTATGGCCAGAAGAGACCTTTAGAGCATCTAATCTAACCCCCTGCATGGTCACGGGCTTCCTCAATAGTACAATAGTTACTTTTCAGGCACACACATTCCAGAAAGGCATCTAGTCTTCATTCAATGACATCAAGAGATACAGAATCCACCACTTTCCCTTTCAGTGAGTGCCAGGGTGCTCCATTTCCCCTTCCACTAGCTAACCATTTACAGTGAGCCAGAGCAGTACCTGCAGCAGGGAGCAGGAGTTGCTGGTGGCCTCAGAGGCACGGCCCCTGCAGTGCCTCAGGCACCTGGCGCAAGTGCCGGATGATGCGGAGCTGGTGCATCACTTTGGCCGTGACGTCCTCCTGCTGCAAGGGAACAAGAACCTGTCAGAGACTCAAACGCCCCGAGGAATCGGGGGGAATTAAGGGCACCTGGAACCAGCAGCATTTCCACCCAGCACCTGCCCACCACTGAGGGATGGATTCACCTCCTGACCCCCAGAATGGAGTCTTGTTGTCCTTTCTAGTAACCTCCAGTGCCAACCCCCTGATACAAGACACCTCTGTGTTCTTGGGGAACCAGGGTGCAGTATCCAGCCTGACTCATGAAAGACACTGCCGTCCCCACCTCTGCTTAAACTAAAACCCATCAGAGAAAAAAGTTGCAGAGAGCAATGAAGGGCATTGGGTGACACACCTAGACCCCTCCTGACAAGGGTGACAAGATTAAGACATCTCTATTAGCATACAGAATGGAGAGCAGAGACAACTCCCCTAGCCTCATCTGCATGAAAGATGAGACAGGAAGACATCTCAATTTACGTACAGAATGGAGAACAGAGAACCACACTGAACTCTGGGACCAGAAAAAGCAGAGAAGCATTGCATCATGGGAATCTCTGCTCCAGATGCTAATGAACCTATGCCTGCACACACCCGGCTCAGCAATTATCAGACCAATTCTAGTAATGAATCCTTAATTGATATCCAAATACTGAAGCAGCCTAGTTGCATTGTGAGCTCCCTGGAAGAAAACACCACCCATAGCCAAGAGTCATCAGCTCCTATGGTCTATTCCAGAGGTTCCCAAAGTGGGCGATACCGCCCCCTGGGGGGAGCTGGAATGATTCAGGGGGGCAGTAGTAGCCTCGGGTGCAATTGGGGGGCGCTGAATAAAAATAAGGGGCAATGGAAGCATAAAGAAAGAAGAGAATATAAGAAAATTTTGAAAAACCGTTCGTATGTTTCATCTGTTGTGTAACATAGAGTTAAAGTTGTAGTGATTACTTTATTTTTCAAATAAATTCACAAATTATAACCAATCAGGTGTCAAGTCCGCCAACAGCTCTTAACAAGCAAGTGTTGGCAGGCGAGCGTGTCGCGCATTGTCGGGAAGTCCAGCATGCATCGGCAGGAATATGTGCGTGTAATTGTTTACAATACGATACTATAAATAGGTGACATGTATGATGAAATCTAATTTAGATTGTTTCTGAATTGTGTAAAAAGCAGTTAACAATAGTGCAATAAGAATTTAAAAATTTGTATTCATATTCGATACCTTCGATCTTTACGGATTACGGATCACATACAAAGCAAATTGTATTATTGTTGTTTCAATAAAACAGCAATTTACATGTGAGTATTTTTATACATTTTCTTACATATCTACCGTACATTTCTGTGTCTCTAGTGCTTACTAATAATAAAATCGTAGCAGGCTTGTGTCGGTACAGTACTATTTGAAGTGTACAGTCAATATATTTGTCATATTTTTATTACAATATTAATGAAAACAGGGGAATGAAATCATAAAAAAACTGTTAACTATTAACATTTATTTATCTCTATCGAATCATCTGTGTTAATTGGGTTAATTGGTAAATAAGGCGTGTGTTAATAAGGAACAATTATTTAAATAAGGGCAAACTAAATTAAAACTATTAACTGATTTTTAGTTGCATATTGATTATTTTTTAAATTAATTATTTCTTGATAAATTTAGTTTGATATTTGACAATTTAATATCAAATACATATATCTAATGCTGAGCAAAGAACAAAACCCAGTTTATTAGTTTCATTAGTATTTTAGTTTGGTTGTCTTTTGCCGTCTTACGCAAAAAACACTGTATACCTGATGTCGTGGGCGATATTCTAATAACACATCTTTCTTTACTATATTGTAGGACGTAGGTAGAAATATAGATACATAAAAGAACACAAATTTGTCACTGCATCTTTCTGTTTGTTCGCTTAAAGAAGGTTGATTTCCAGGGGGGCGCTGAGTAATTTTTTTTTCTGAAAAGGGGGCAGTAGGCCAAATAAGTTTAGGAACCTCTGGTCTAGTCTAAAGAAAACCCTTGAGTCATCAGTTTACCTATAAACAAATCTAGTGTTCTCCCTTGAACAATTGTAATTTCTCTACAAAAATCCCTACTCACCCTCTAGTCAGGGTTCTGATGCTTAGTTCCAAACTATGCTTCAGTTCCACTGGAACTCCATCTTCTCCTGACTGACCGTGCTGGGGGCTCTGCCTGTCTCCAGCATTCAGGACCCTCCGCTACCACCATGACCTGGAAAGCGCGACCAGTTCAAGCCTCATGGAGTGGGTGAGATCCCCCTTTTTTCTCTCTCTCTCTTTTCCTTTCTACCTTAGGTATTAACCTTTAATAAGTATCAGAGGGGTAGCCGTGTTAGTATGGATATGTAAAAAGCAACAGAGAGACCTGTGGCACCTTTAAGACTAACAGATGTATTGGAGCATAAGCTTTCGTGGGTGAATGCCCACTTCGTCGGATTCATCCAACGAAGTGGGCATTCACCCACGAAAGCTTATGCTCCAATACATCTGTTAGTCTTAAAGGTGCCACAGGACTAACCTTTAATAATGTATGTTATGTTGGTTTAGTCCTCCTTGTGTAGTTATTACGATTATTCAATAAATAACTTTTATGGTTAACTTGGTTCCTTCTCTCTCTCTTGCTGAACTTGACTCTTTTGTGTTTTTAGCTTCCCCCATTCACTCTACAGCAACGCTTCTTTTCCTAAGCTAAAGATCCCTGCAGCGCCCAAAATACTGTGGGATTTGCTCATCAAGTAGGTTACTGCCAGTACAATTGTGTTGGGGGAGTGGGGACAGGGACGTGCTGAATCTGGGACGCATAAGGGTAACAGCGTGAAAGTGCTGCTTGACCCAGTCCATGGAGCCCAGGGGCATATAAGGAGAGGTAGCTTGAAAGTGCTGCTTCATCCAGCCCAGTGAGTCCAGAGACATATAAGAGGTCAGCTTGACAGTGCTGATTGACCCGGTCCGCTCACACTTGCTCTGTTAATGTATGTGTGGGTGTGTGGGTGTTCATCTGGTTCTGGGGCTGGAGTAACCCAGCCCTAGGGAGCCTAGGTCCTGCGGGATAGCTCCACTGGGAGGGGACTTGCAGAAGGGAGAAGTAGAGCGCCATATGAAAAGACAAGTGACACAAGCAGTACATTGATAGAATTACAGAACCCCCTTCCCCAGAAAAGTAACCCGAATAAATGTGCCAGCAATGCCCCTCTGCCATGTACATTGGCCAAACCGGACAGTCTCTACGCAAAAGAATTAATGGACACAAATCTGACATCAGGAATCATAATACTCAAAAACCAGTGGGAGAACACTTTAACCTGTCTGGTCATTCAATGACAGAACGGCGGGTGGCTATCTTACAACAGAAAAACTTCAAAAACAGACTCCAACGAGAGTCTGCTGAGCTGGAATTGATATGCAAACTAGATACAATCAATTTAGGATTGAATAAGGACTGGGAATGGCTGAGCCATTACAAACATTGAATCTATCTCCCCTTGTAAGTATTCTCACACTTCTTATCAAACTGTCTGTACTGGGTTAGTTGATTCTCACTTCAAAAGTTTTTTTTCACTTACTTAATTGGCCTCTCAGAGTTGGTAAGACAACTCCCAAATGTTCATGCTCTCTGTATGTGTGTATATAAATCTCCTCAATATATGTTCCATTCTATGCATCCGAAGAAGTGGGTTCTAGCCCAAGAAAACTTATGCTCTAATAAATTTGTTAGTCTCTAAGGTGCCACAAGTACTCCTGTTCTTTTTGCGGATACAGACTAACATGGCTGCTACTCTGAAACTGAATAAATGAGCACACCACAAAGTAATGGGCACAACTGGTAACACTCCCTCCTTGTAGGGTGAGCTCCTGCCACCTCCCCTTCAGTGCCCTTGACAGCTGATCCACCTCCAAACCACACCTCAAGTTCTCAGAACCCTCTCCTCCAGCCCCACCCAGGTAGGGCAGGGAGGGGGCTCTTGCAGGGGGGGCAGGAGGGATTCTGGCAGCAGGGAAGTGGGTTGCAGGGAGGTTGAGATCTTGCCCCAAGTCATCCCAGACACTAATGCTAAGCCACAGGATCGCAGCATCTAGTGTCAGTGGGGTTCACGTGGCTCAGGCCAGACACCTGGGCTGGGGACCCGCACCCATAGCACTGGTCGAGTGCGTGGCCCAGGGTGTTCACAGCCTCCTCCTCACACCTCCCTGAGCCCAGCCTGGCTCCTCACCTGGAACAAAGCAGCGGCGTCCATCGGCCTCACTACTGCCTGAGTCCCAGGCGCTGCTGCTGTCCCCTGGGGAGCGGGACGAGCTGCTGGTGCTGCAACAGGGATCTTCCACCTCCTGCCGTGGGGAGGCTGGAAGGTCCTCAGGGACCGGGAAGGGCGATGCCTTCTGCTGGGAATCAGGGCTGGGATCTTGGGGCCAGTGCTTCCCACACAACAAGCCCCAGAGCCACCCTGCCCGGCTCCCCTTCTGGGCTGGGTCCTGCCTGCCCAGACGCATCCTGGGCCAGCTCCATTTCGGCCTGGCTGGTGGCTCTCTCACCTCAGCGCCTGCGCCGGGAGCGGGTTTCCTCTGCCAGAAGGCTGGACACTTCCACCTCCTCGCTCGGCCTGGAGCTCCTTCCCCACCGGCAGGGATGGAGAGGCCGCTCTGCTCCTGGGGAAGATGGCAGCTGCTTCCCTCAGGCTCTGGGGCCACCTGCAGAGCCTTCTTCCTGAACCTCCTCAGGAGTCTGGACAGCCTGGAACCGAGCGGGGAGCAGGCGTGAGTCTGGGGTCAAGGCAGCCTCTCATTAACCAGCCTTTTTGGTCCCTCCCCATCCCTGCCCCAGACAGAGCAGCTCCTTCTCCCCCCAAAGGGGTGCAGGGAGTGCAATCTACACACACTGGCAGGAGTTCATTGCATGATCTGCTCCCAAGGATTGCAAATCCAATCTCCTTTGGGAGAGATTCTCTCCCCCTCTTTCTGCATCTACCCAGACAGACACGGGACGCCACAGAGGAACCCTAATGCCACTCACTTGCTCTGGGTGATGGAGCGATGGATGGTGGATGTTCAGGGTCGCCAGCTGTCCCTCGCCCTCCTCCTCACTCTCCAAGCCCAAGGCAGGCTGGAGAGGGTGGTGACCTGAGGAGTTACCCTGCCCAGCCAGCAGGCAGGGTGATGACACTGGGCGATTGACTGGCTGTGAAAACAAGCATCTGTCTTATTGCCAAGGGACAGAGAAATTCAGCCAGCAGCAGGGGGTGCAGAACACTGCCCTAGTGTGGGGGTGACAGCGCCTCCCAGCTCCTGACATCCCACCACTTTACACACCTTCCTGTAGCCTGCTGCACTTAACAATTTCAAAATAATACAATACAAATAAAATAGAATATTTCAGCTATTCTATTCCGTCATAATCTGATCTGAAAAAATGTGATAGGACACCTCATATTATGCAGTGCTCCTAGTGACACTCTCCAATGAATACCCGTCCTCCACCTACGCTGAGGTAGATACAAGCGGATTGTTATCCCTACTTGAATGGGGGAGAAGCTAAGGCTGAGAAAGGAGAATTGACTTGTCTTAGGTCACACAGCCAGTCAGTGGCAGAGTTGGGAATAGGACTCAAGAGCCCTGACTTTCAATCTAAGCATCAGATTTGGAATTTCATACATTGAATAACCTGAATAAAGTGCTCTCAAATGAGCTCCAGACCAACAACAATTCATGAACTGCTCAGAGACAATTAACGCAGAGAAGCAGCAAAATTAATCAAACAGATGACTGGTTATGACTTATTTACTTGTTCTTAAAAGAGAACAACAAGGACCTGAGTATCCTCCAGGTCAATAACCCCCTGCTCAGCCAATCAGGGTAGCGACTGAGGGTTCTCACCAGAGAGCCCAAACGATGGCCCAGGTCACTGGTGGGGATCACTGTCGGAGCACTATTTCAGCCCCACATTTTTGGATGGACCTCCCAAAATGGGAGATGCAGAGCACCCCACTCAACACGCAACACACACACACACTCACCTCCACATGGTGGGAGGGGAACAGGAGAAAGGACAAAAGAAGTAAGAGATGAAGAGAAAGGAAGGAGGGATGGAGGAAAACGAAAAGGACAAACCCTAATGTCCCCAGTGATTCTAAAGGACAAAATCCCAGGGGGGCGGATAAAATTCTGCCACCTTAGACTAGTGTTTTCCATGCATAGAATTCAGCTGGCACCAAATGGATCAGACTGAACAGGTTCCAAACCTCTCGGAGGCTTTTACCTTCTCAACAGAGACGTCTGTTTCTAGTAAAATCAGTAAAAGGAAAGGAGAAAAATCAAAGTGGTTCCTCCTCACACTCACATACATAAACCCTAATACTCTCTCAGTCCTCAAAAAGAGACCTCGAGAAGGAGACTTGCTGAAGCAAAGCCACAGGGATCTCTGAGGTTTCCCTGGCCCTGCACCCCTATCCTGCCTGGCTGATGTCAGCATCTCTCTGTGAGGTCACCACCTCCCCACCACCTTTGACCAATAGGCTGAGGTCCTGCAAAAGGCCTTTGTGATGGCACTACCACACCCACGCATCCCCTGAAGTGCTAATGACCTGCCGCTGGCCAGACACTTTTTAGGTTTGAGCTACTCCCTGTGGATCACCCCACTCAATGAGTGTTCATTCTTGGAAGCAAGCCGGCTAGACAGGAAAACATCAGAGGCTGCTCCCATTGCTACACTCAGTTTTTCCAAAACTAGTAGACTTTATGCGCAGAAGAGACCTTTAGAGCATCTAATCTAACCCCCCTGCATATCACAGGCTTCCTGTATAGCACATCAGTTACTTTACCAGAAAGGCATCTAGTCTTCATTAAATGACATCAAGAGATGGAGAATCCACCACTTTCCCTTTTAGTGAGTGCCAGGGGGCTCCATTTCCCCTTCCACTAGCTCCCCATTTAAAGGGAGCCAGAGCAGTACCTGCAGCAGGGAGCGGGAGTTGCTGGTGGCCTCAGAGGCACTGTCCCTGCAGTGCCTCAGGCACCTGACGGAAGTGCCAGATGATGCGGAGCTGGTGCATCACTTTGGCCGTGACGTCCTCCTGCTGCAAGGGAACGAGAACCTGTCAGAGACTCAAACGCCCCAAAGAATCAGGGGGAGTAAAGGGCACCTGGAACCATCAGCATTTTCACCCAGCACCTGCCCACCACAGAGGGATGGATTCACCTCCTGACCCCCAGAATGGAGTCTTGTATCCTTTCTAGTAACCTCCAGTGCCAACACCCCTCTTTGTACGGTGAGCTCCTGCTACCTCCTCCTCAGTGCCCTTGACAGCTGTTCCATCTCCAAACCACAGCTCAAGTTCTCAGAACCTTCTTCTCCACCCCCACCCAGGTTAGGCAGGGAGGGGGCTATAGCAGGGTGGGCAGGAGGGATTCTGGCAGCAGTGAAGTGGGTTGCGGGGAGGTCGAGATCTTGCCCCAAGTCATCCCAGACACTAATGCTGAAGCCACAGGATGGCAGCCCTGGTTAATGGAGCAGATTAGCAGTCCCTGCTGACTGAATTTTGCTGTTCTCCATAGGTGGTGGCTTGGTTGAAATAGACACTAGGCCACTGGGAACTGGGTGAGGCCCTCTGGGACAGGAGAGGCTCACAGAGGGCACTTAGGGGACTCCTCTGCTCTTCCCGAGAGTGAAAGCACCATGACCTAAGAACATAAGTCCGTGATGAGGTAACGCTTGTCATTAATTAGCCTTGCTAAAGAGCTGTGTTAGAGCTGCACCAGGGACAAGCTGGTTCCTCCTGCTCATGGAGGTGAATTCATCTCCCTTCCCAGTAGCACCTGCTCTCGCTCTCATTCCTCACCAGGCTCCTTGCTGCCAGGCCAGCGAATGGCGATAAGATGGGAATGAGGCCTGGGCCTCGCCCCAATCTCCTGGGACTAATGCAGCTGCTTACCTTGTCTCCCATCAGCTGCTGGGCTTCCCCCAGGAGGGAGCAGGCCAGGACCAGACCAGCCTGGCTGACACGCAGCAGGGGGTCGTGGATGGCCAGCACTGCCGTCCGGAGGAAGAATCTTCTCTGCCCTTCCGAGAAGAACTTTCCAAGACCTAAAACCAACAGGATGTGAGGCATTAGCAGATTGCCCAGAGCCAGGAGTGGGGTTAGGTGAGAGAGAGTTTGTCAGTTAGTCAGGGACCTCCCTGCCCCACTCACAGCAGCTGCAGAACTCAGGCCTGAATGGGGGATAGTGAGGACCTGCCCACTGTCCAAATCACCCACAACTCCTACAAGAGCAGGGTCAGAAACTGAGACAGTGCCTGTGGGGGGAGGAGACCCCGGCTGGTGGGTGAAAAATACTCCCATCTTGGGGGTCCCAGATCATGGTGGAGAAAGGTCCCCCTTAGGGCTGGTGGATCATCAGAGACAAGACCCTCTGCAGGGGGTCAGGGTGCTGGGAAGGGGCAGGACAATCTCGGTTCCAGCACAGCTGGGGAACCTTTGTACCTTTTCTCGGCCCTGGAGCTGCTCTCGGATGTTTTTGAGAGCAACCTCCTGTGTGGCCAGGTCTACATATTCCTCCTTCGTGTCCTCTGAGTCCATGGGGGTCCCTGCACCAGGGAGAGAAGGGGACAGGGTGACGCCTGCTGCCACTCAGGGGAAAGATGGAGGCATTGTGGGGCAATGTGCTTCCTTCCCACCTTCAGGACCCAGGGCAGCTTGGGCCCCACACTCCCCCCTCTCAGTAATGCCTTCAGCCCCCAACTCCATCAGGAGCCCATAGGAAAGAGACCCCTACACACTATCCTAGACTCCCTAGGAGGTGTCTTCCCCACCCCTCACCCAATTGCAGCATTAACAACCAAAGTAGCAACACCTAGTGTCAGTGGGGTCCAAGCATTATTTGAACCCCACATTTTTGGATGGACCTCCCACAATGGGAGATGCAGAGCACCCCCAGCAACACACACACACACACGCACACACACCCCTCCTGGTGGTGGGAGCGGAACAGGAGAAAGGACAAAATAAGTAAGAGATGAAGAGAAAGAAAGGAGGAATGGAGGAAAAGGTAAAACAAAAAGCACAAACCCTAATGTCCCCAGTGATTCTACACGACAAAATCCTAGGTGGGGAATAAAATTCTGACAAGTTAAACTAATGTTTTCCATGCATAGAATTCAGCCAGCACCAGACGGATCAGACTGAACAGGTTCCAAACCTCTCGGAGGCTCTTACCTTCTAAACAGGGATGTCTGTTTTCTAGCAAAATCAGTAAAGGGAAAGGAGAAAACTCGAAAGAGGCCCCTCTTGCACTCACGTACGTGAGTCCTAATACTCGCTTAGTCCTCAAAGAGAGACCTCGAGAAGGAGACTTGCTGAAGCAAAGCCACAGTGGTCTCTGAGGTTTCCCTGGCCCTGCGCCCCGTCCTGCCTGGCTGATGTCAGCATCTCTCTGTGAGGGCACCACCACCCCACCAACTTTGACCAATAGGCTGAGGTCCTGGAAAAGGCCTTTGTGATGTCACTGCCACACACACACCCCTCCCCTGCAGTTCTAATGTCCTGCCACTGGCCAGAGACATTGGAGGTTTGAGCTACTCCCTGTGGATCACCCCACTCAATGAGTGTTCATACTAGGAAGCAAGCCGGCTAGACAGGAAAACATCAGAGGCTGCTCCCAATGCTACTCTCAGTTTTTCTGAAATTAGTAGACTTTATGGCCAGAAGAAACCTTTAGAGCATCTAATCTTACCGCCTGCATATCACAGGCCTCCTGCATACCACAATAGCTACTTTTGGGCAAACACCTTCCAGAAAGGCATCTAGCCTTCATTAAATGACATCAAGAGATGGAGAATCCACCACTTTCCTTGGTAGCTTGTTCCTGTGGTGAATCATCCTCGCTGTTGAATAGTTGTGCCTTATTTGTAATAGGAATTTGTCTCTTTTCACCTTCCAGCCATTGGGTCTTGTTATGACTTTCTGTGCTAGATTAAAGTTCCCTTTAATACCCAATATTTTCTCTCCATTAAGGCACTTCAACATTTCAATGAAGTCAACTTTCAATCTTCCTTTGATAAGCTAAACAGGTTGAGATCTTTCAATAGGGCTCTAGAAGGCATTTTTCTCCAGCCCTCAGAGCATTTGGTGTCTCTTTGCTGCTCCAGCTCCAATTACTCAACATCTTTTCCAAATGAGGACACCAAATCCGGATGCCGTATTCCAGTATCAGCCTCCCTGATGCTGTATCACCTCCCTATAGTACTCATGGCTCTGCTCGTACGTCTAATGATGGCTCTAGCCCTGTTCACCACAGCATAACACTGGGAGCTCATGTTGAATGACTTCTCCACTATGGCTTCTAAATCCTTTTGAGAGTCACTGTTTTCCTGGATACACTTCGCCATTCTGTAGGTGTGCCCGGCATGCCTTCTTGCTTGGTATAGGACCTTGCATTTGGCTCTGGTCAAACTTGTTTTCTTTGAATGGGTCCAACTTGCTGAATGACCCAGATTGATCTGTATCACTGCCCTTTCCTCATCAGTAATTACCACTCTGCCAGTATTTTTTCACCCACCAGTCTTATCAGCAGTGATTGTATGTTTTCTCCCAATTCATTGATAAAAAATATTTTAAAAAATTAGTCCTTGAGAGCTTCTTCAGACCCTTAGTACCCAGGACCTGCTCCCCACAGCACAGTGAGAAAAGGTCATCCAGCCCTGCTGGTACATAGGGGATAAGCACAGAAGAAACACACCTTTAGGAGCCGTCTTGTCCATAGGCCCTGATCAACATGTGGGGTCAGCAGCTTACAAAAGCACTACAGATCTGTAGTGTAGCCAGGTCCCAACTGTGTCTCAGTTTCCCACCCTGTAAAATGGGAAGAACAAACAAAACCTTGACTAGCTCTGGTTGATAGTTGGGGAAACCGAGGCACCGAGCAGTGAAGAGATTCGTTCATGGTCCCAAACCCAGGAATAGAAAATGGCAGGTCTTGTGATAGCCAGTCCTGGGACCTAGTCCCAGTTAGCCTGGCCTCGCTGCCCTAAATTTAATCGCAGCCTCCATGTCTTTTCCTCCATGTCCCTTAATCCCACGTCACTGCAGAAGAAAGATTTTCTGTTAGCCAGCTGCCTCTAATGCATGTGGACGTCGTTCCAAAAGACATGCTCTGGCTCAGTCCCATGCTATGGTTGGCTGAAGGAACCACTTGGTGACATTCTAGGGCCTGAGTTATACGGAGGTGCGACTAGATGCACATAATGGTCCTTTCTGACCTTAACGTCTATCAATCTCCACATTTTCTGCTGCTAGGAAGATAACTCTGGATCTATTTTCTCTCATTCACTTTCAGTTGGAATAATTTAAATCCAGGCCAAAGTTTTTCCTCTTCCATTGTGTCTTCAGCACCTTTGGGAGCAAACAATTACTGTTAGCCCACAGGTTTCCAGTTTCAACCTGTCCCTGGGTGAGATGGCCAGGAAAGGGGTTGGTGCTCAACTGCACCTAGCCCAGGTTATGCAGCTCCTTAGGGTGAAGGGAATAAGTGTGGGGGTCACGTGACAAGAATCAGCATGTGACTGGGACCCAGGCCTGCTGAGAGATATAAGGGCAGCCTGTGCTCAGCCAGGAGAGAGACCCCAAGGGGACCAGGTATGTGGGGGGGGGAGAGCTTGGATAGTCCTTTAAAGGTCAGGGACAAGCCGGGAAGGGATCAGGCTGCGCATTTAGGACAAGGCCCTAGGAGGAAAATACAGGGCAGTTTAGGTGATGGGGCAGATAGTCCAGTTGGTTTAGGCTCCCTGGGCCAAACACCCACAGGTGAAGGTGATTGTCGGGGCTTCTGTCCTTATTCCCCAGGGTAGATTTGATAGGGCAGAAGACTAATGCCGTAAGGGGGAAGTGAGTTAACCCCAAGGTCACCCAGTGAGTTTATATCACGAATGCATACTCGGAAGGATCCAATAGAAACATGGATTTTCCAGTCTCTTCTTTCTAGGAGTCCCCAGCGCTAAGGTAAAACCCCTGCTGCCCCTCCCCATTCTGCTCACCTCCAAGATGTGCTGGAGTTTGTCTGTGCTGGGGGCTGCTGTCAGCAGGATCTAGAACTCGTCATCCATGTTCTCTGGGCAGGCCTTGCTCAGAGCCTGTCAGCGGAGGGAGACCATGGGTCAGGGTTATGGAACCTGGGGCTACACCTGCCAGGATGACAGCTGGCTCTGCAGTCCTTGCCCAGAGCAGCTCTCTGCAGAGGGCCTGGTGCACAGCAGGGTAGGGAACAGCCAAGCTGCTAGGGATGGGAGCTGGGCTTCCTGGCAGAGTCCACGAACCAAAGCACAGCCTGCGGAAAGAAAGGACTGCCCACGGAGGGACAACGTAATGTCCCATGGAGGGAAGAGGCTCTCCCTGCCATTTTTTAACCTCATGGGCTGTTCTCATGCTCTTCCAACCCCACTTCTCAGTAGCTCCAGCTGTCTGAGGGAGCAAGGACCAGAGGCCAACCTGCTGCTGGGACGGAGGTGGAGGTTGATGTTCTACCTGCATATGGGTATTGTCCTTTCTCATGCCCCAGGTGAATCCACCATGCAAGGGAAGCTCTCAGGACATGCGATTCCAGCACCAGAGCCAGGGGCACCTTCAGCTTGCTGGAAGGAGACCGTGTATGAGACCTTGCAGTTGGGGGATGAGACAGGCACTAGCATAGATATGGAAGCTTCAAAATCTCCAAGGATGATTTACTCCTGGCTACGGGAGACCTCCCTGTCTGTCTCCCAGTAGGAAGTCCCCCGTGCTGACCTAATTTCTTCCCACAAGTCACAGACAGGTGGAAAATGAGAAACATTTCCTGCTCTCTGGTTTGGGTTCAGTGAACTGTGCCAGCCCCACACCGGTTCACCTGCTGGGCTGTGTTAGTTACCAGATTGATCCCCATCCATTTGAGGTCCTGGGGTTCTCAATAACCAAGAACATAAAACAGGTAATGATGTGTCTAATGTGGGGATTCTCAAACTTCACTGCACTCCCACTCCCTTCTGACAACAAAAATTACTAAACGACGCTAGGAGGGGAGACCGAAGCCTGAGCTCTCCCGAGCCCCACCGCTCCAGGTGTGGGGGGAAGGGCAAAGCCCGAGCCCCATCACCCTGCGTGGGGAGGCCAAAATCGAAGCCCAAGGGCTTCAGCCCCAGACGTGGGGCCTGCAACCTGAGCCTGACTGCCCACGGCTGAAGCCCTCAGGCTTTGGATTCAACCTCAGGCAGTGGAGCTTGGGCTTCAGCTTTGGCCCCAGGCCCCAGAAAATCTATGCCAGCCCTGGTGACCCCATTAAAATGGGGTTGCAGCCCACTTTGGGGTCCTGACCCACAGTTTGAGAACCACTGGTCTAATGTAAAGTGCCTCCCTGCCCACCACTTTTATCCTGTCTCCCCTACCTCAATGGGTTGTAACCAGTGACATTAACATTCCAGTCATACACATAGTCCCACCGGGTTTCTCCATTTCCCCACCCCAGGGAGAATTTTCAGCTCCTCTTCCTTATTGCCCAGGTTCCAGTGCCAAGAGCAGTGTTGCTTCCCTTCACGGGAGATGTCTTGCAGGGCACATACACTGCACCACAGCATTCCTCTGAGTCCACACTTGGGTTACTGCAGGTTGGGTTATCTATAAGCCAGGGAGAGACTCCATCTTACGTGTTCCTTTCTTCCCTCCATTGGAAGGTGCCGGGGGAGAAAGAGAACGTGTCCTTAGGGCTGAGGCAGAATGGGATTGCTGGCATTGCAGCATGGGATTGCTGGCGTTGCAGCATGATTTCCAGGAACCCTCAAGCCTTCCCTATCTGCTCTGCAGCATCAGAACAGCAGAGCCTGGATTGGAGCAAGGGAACGGCCTCTTTTCCCACAGAATCCTTCCCTCAGGCCCGGAGTATTTAGAGCAGATATACCTGTGGATGTTAATGTTTCTCTAAAAAGAGTGGTGCAGCTTCTTGACTACACAATGCAAAGTGATCTGTTTGTAGAAATGCATAACGCCCTGTAGCGATTTCTCTGAGAAGATTCCCCTGGGCACTTGTGGGAGGCAGGACCTTATTCCTTACCTCTCACGATAGGGCTGCGTGAGAGCTTGTAGAGAGCCAGAGGCAGCTTTCTAGAGGGTTCATTCAGAAATTCCCTATGGAACTTAGGGGCTGCGGCCTACAGCAGGAAGGAGCCAGGTGGTTGTTGGAATGACTCTAGGTGGAATGCTATGGGATGGCTTTCTGATCACCGCTTCACTCTGCTTCTTCCCAACCCACCTTTGGGGTAAGTCCATCACCTCCTCCTTAGCGTAGACGGGCTGGAAACCAGATATGGCATTAGGGAGGTTGCCCACTCAGTCCATGCACAGGAGGATCCATTGCAGTTCAAGTCCTCCGACTTGTCGCAGCCCAGAGAAATGCATGACACTGACCCTGAACTCTGTGACTGCATTAGTCACCAACAGGTGAGTGTGGCAGGAGAGGACACATGACAGAAGCTCTGGGATCTTAAGAGAGGTCTCCGGAGCCTTGGGATGTGCAGGTTTGGAGACATGTGGCTCCTACCTAGTCCAAAGTAACCTGCCGTGGTCCCTGACAAGAGCCATATTAACAGGCAACACTGCGACTGACCCCCATGCCTCTCTATTTCCTTGGCCACATGTATCATGTCCTTTTATTGGTGGCTAGTCCAGAAAAAGAGAAAAAGAGCTCACTACTGCTACCACCTCAGGGATTTGTTGGCTTGAGATCATGTTGATAGAAGCATGCAGTAGTGACAGAAACTGGGACATCAAGCCCCTAGAGTGACTTCTTACCTTTATAGACCTGCCCTTTCATCGTACAAGGCTATTTTAAAGTTGAATGTGATAGTAAAGAGACCCATTTTCAACCCTTCACCACACAAGACAAAGCCCACAATATTCATCATTAACTATTTATTTCTACGCTCCTGGCTCCCAAACTGCTTTTCCTCCTTACTGCCACCAGCCACCTTCGCGTTCTCCCTCTTCTCTCCCCAGCTCTGCTCACTTGATTGCAGCAGCTCAGCCGATGCTCCAGTTTTACTCTTTCACTTCCATTCTTCTTCACTTCTGTGGATGGCTGTATTTGCCATTGAGCAGCATGATGGAAATACCTGAGTCCTCTGTCTAGGCACGCAGGCCCAGCAGCTAAAGCCAAAGCCCCACTGAGAGCAGTGGGAAATGAGCTTGGCGTGTCAGGAATGGAGGCTTGGCCTATGGGGACCCCAGGCACTTCAGCTGCTGCCACCTACATGGTGAATCCTCCAACCCATCGCCAAACAGCTCTTCCACATCCTGAAAACTGGCCTCACTGGCTGACTCTCTAGGAGCATAGAAACCCTTTGTTAGAGCAGGAGAGTCTCTTCAATGCAGCTCTCTTTCCACGGCTCCCAGAGGGTCACAGTGAAACACCTGCAAGTCTCTAGGAGTCTCTCAAGGAGTTCCCTGCTCAGTCACGTGGGCTCCTGGGGTTCTCTGGCTTGGAAGTGGGTGGGGTCTAGTGGTTGGAGCTGGACTGGTATCAGTACCATGCTTCCTTCCTGTCTCTGGCAGTGATGTTGTGTGTGACCTTCCAGCCAGTTGCTTTCCATCCCTGTGTGCCAGCTAACAGAGATAATACTGACCCCCTCACAGTGGCTGGTAGGGGTCACTACCTTAATGACTCAAATTGGAGTGAGTTGTGCTCTTGGCAGCGAAGGGCACAGATTCAGTCCCCACGGATGCCTAAGGTATCTATATGTGGCCATGGTTTGACTCACCTCCCATTACAAACTGTTTAGCCCGGTCCTGGCCATGCGTGGTGCATCTTCTCCTGGCCCTCTCTGGCACACAGCTCCATCACACACAAGAACATGGCCCACCAAGGACAATCTATCAGCTCCCATCTGGTGTTCAGCTCCAAGATGGATTGTGAGCCCTAGTCAGACCATAGAAAGATAAGGTGGTGTTCTTTGGTGGAAACTGCTGGAGTTTCAGCCTCTGCTCCCACCTCCACCCACACGCTAAGGGCTTCAAAAGTGGTCCCTGATCCCAGGTCAACAAAGTAGCTGAGCTGAGGCCAGGGTGGGTGGAATTACTGTTGGGACTGATCCTAAGAAAAGAGCAGATTTCTCCTCTGCTCTAGGGAGATTCCCATAGGAAAAGCAGCTGGGGTGGGGGTGGAGGCAGTACAAGCACTACCCCTCAGCCCTTGAATAGCAGGCAACCAGGACTTTCGGAGCCAAGGTACTGGTGTATCTTTCTGGAGAGCAAAAAAGAGCATTGGAGAAATTGTACCAAAGTCAATGTCACGGCTGGGTCAAGGGCAGCCAGACCTACTGGTCAGAGCCAGAGTCCACACTCACATGACAGGAGTTCAGACTCAGCTGGTTCAGGATACTGGAAGATCAGAAGCAAAAGACAAACTTGCGATCACAGCCACAAATCAGATGGGGACACGCTGAGAGAGTCAGTTAGCCCGGGACCTCCCTGCCCCACCCACACCAGCTGCAGAACTCAGGCCTGAATGGGGGATAGTGGGGACCCGCCCATTATCCAAATCACCCACAATTCCTACACAAGCAGGGTCAGGACCTTGGACAGTACCTGTGGGGGAGGAGACCCAGCTGATATGTGACAAATACCCCCAACTTGGGGGTCCCAGATCATGGTAGAGAAAGGTCCCCATTAGGACTGGGTGGATCATCAGAGACAAGACCCTCCGCAGGGGGTCAGGGTGCTGGGAATCGCTAGGACAATCTCGGTTCCAGCACAGCTGGGGAACCTTTGTACCTTTTCTCGGCCCTGGAGCTGCTCTCGGATGTTTTTGAGAGCAGCCTCCTCTGTGGCCACATCCACCCATTCCTCCTCCTCTGAGTCTCTGGGGGTCCCTGAACCAGGGAGAGAAGGGAACAGGGTGACGCCTAATGCCACTTGGGGAAAGGACAGGGGCATGCTGGCACAATGTGCCCCCTTCCCACCTCCGGGACCCAGGGCAGATTGGGCCGACTCTCCCCCCTCTCAGTGATTCCTTCAGCCCCCAACTCCTTCAGCAGCTCATAGCAAAGAGACCCACACACACTGTCCTGGACTCCCTAGGAGGTGTCTTCCCCACAAGCCACCCAACTGCAGCATCAACAACCAAAGTGGCAGCATCTAGTGTCAGTGGGGTCCAAGCACTATTTCAACCAAAATTTTTGGATAGACCTCCCACAATGGGAGATGCAGAGCACCCACAGCAACACACACACACACACACACACACACACACACACACACACACACACACACACACCACACACAGATACACACACACACCTACCTCCTGTTGGTGGGAAGGGAACAAGAGAAAGGACAAAAGAAGGAAGAGATGAAGAGAAAGGAAGGAGGGATGGAGGAAAAGGTAAAACGAAAAGAGACAAACCCTAATGTCCCCAGTGATTCTACGGGAGAAAATCCCAGGTGGGGAATAAAATTCTGCCACCTTAAACTAGTGTTTTCTTATGCCTAGAATTCAGCTAGCACCAGGTGGATCAGACTGAACAGGTTCCAAACCTCTCGGAGACTCTTACCTTCTAAACAGGGACGTCTGTTTTCCAGTAAAATCATTAAAAGGAAAGGAGAAAAGTCAAAAGAGGCTCCTCCTCGCACTCACGTACGTGAACCCTAATACTCTCTCAGTCCTCAAAGAGAGACCTCAACAAGGAGATTTGCTGAAGCAAAACCACAGGGTCACTGAGGTTTCCCTGGCCTTGCGCCCCTATCCTGCCTGGCTGATGTCAGCATCTCTCTGTGAGGTCAGCACCTCCCCACCACCTTTGACCAATAGGCTGAGGTCCTGCAAAAGGCCTTTGTGATGTCACTGCCACACCCAACCATCCCCTGAAGTGCTAATGTCTGTCGCTGGCCTGACACTTTGAAGGTTTAAGCTACTCTCCATGGATTACCCCACTCAATACGTGTTCATTCTAGGAAGCAAGCCGGCTAGACAAGAAAACATCAGAGGCTGCTCCCAATGCTACACTCAGGTTTTTGAAAATTAGTAGACTTTATGGCCAGAAGAGACCTTTAGAGCATCTAATCTAACCCCCTGCATGTTAGAGGCTTCCTGTATAGCACATCAGTTACTTTTTGGGCACACACATTCCAGAAAGGCATCTAGTCTTCATTCAATGACATCAAGAGATGGAGAATCCACCAATTTAACATTTAGTGAGTGCCAGGGGGCTCCATTTCCCCTTCCACTAGCTCCCCATTTACAGTGAGCCAGAGCAGTACCTACAGCAGGGAGCGGGAGTTGCTGGGTGGCCTCAGAGGTACATCCCCTGCAGTGCCTCAGGCACCTGGCGCAAGTGCCGGATGATGCGGAGCTGGTGCATCACTTTGGCCGTGACGTCCTCCTGATGCAAGGGAACGAGAACCTGTCAGAGACTCAAACACCCCGAGGAATCGGGGGGAATTAAGGGCACCTGGAACCAGCAGCTTTTCCACCCAGCACCAACCCACCACTGAGGGATGGATTCACCTCCTGACCCCCAGAATGGAGTCTTCTTGTCCTTTCTAGTAACCTCCAGTGCCAAACCCCCTCTGTGTAGGGTGAGCTCCTGCCACCTCCCCCTGAGTGCCCTTGACAGCTGTTCCACTCCAAACCAGAGCTCAAGTTCTCAGAACCCTCTCCTCCCACCCACACCCAGGTTGGGCAGGGAGGGGGCTCTGGCAAGGGGGTCAGGAGGGATTCTGGCAGCACGGGAGTGGGTTGTGGGGAGGTCGAGATCTTATCCCAAGTCATCCCAGGCACTAACGCTTAAGCCACAGGATGGCAGCCCTGGTGAATGGGGCAGATCAGCAGCCCCTGCTGACTGAATCCTCCCATTCTCTCTAGGTGGTGGCTCGGGTGACACGGACACTAGGCCACTGGGAACTGGGTGAGGCCCTCTGGGGCAGGAGAGGCTCACAGATGGCTCTTAGGGGATTCGTCTGCTCTTCCCGAGAGTGAAAGCACTGTTCCCTAGGAACAGAAGTCCATGATGAGGTAGTGCTTCTCATTAATTAGCCTTGCTAAAGAGCTGTGTTGGAGCTGCTCCAGGGACAAGCTGGTTTCCTCCTGCTCATGGAGGTGAATTCAACTCCTTTCCCAGTATCACCTGCTCTCATTCTCATTCCCACCAGGTTCCTCGCTGCCAGGGCAGCAAATGGCGATAGGATGGGAATGAGGCATGGTCCCGCCCCAATCTTCTGAATCTAACACAGCTACTTACCTTGTCCCCAATCAGCTGCTGGGCTTCCCCCAGGAGGGAGTAGGCCAGGACCAGCCCAGCCTGGTTGACATGTAGCAGGGGGTTGTGGATGGCCAGCACTGCCGTAGGAAGGAAGAATCTTCTCTGCCCTTCCACGAATAACTTTCCAAGACCTAAAACCATCAGGATGTGAGGCATTAGGAGATTGCCCAGAACCAGGCTTCAACTCCTGGGGCTAGAACGGCATCTCCATCCAGTGGCCTCAGGAGGCAGCCACTGCAGGGGACCCAGCCATCCCCACTCCCGGAGCTGTCTCATGCCCTGGCAGAGTGTCCTTACCTCCCCCACCCTGGCTGTGTTCCTGTAGGCCAGGAGCCTGCTGTCTTGGTGCCAGTCCCAGCACCACAGGTCGTAGGCCTCATGGATGCTCAGCCCTGCGAAAGAGAGACACACACACATTTGTCATTCTGGTTGCAGTGCTTGTGTCCTTCCAATCCCATTGGTGGCTGCACAGTGGGCAGAGTCCTCGCTGCGTAACTGTCCCAACAGAATTGCAGTGGAGGGGTGTAGAACAGAGAAAGAGACAGACAGAGACTTATCCTCCAGCCGGGGTCAGTCTGAGAGAAATTGGCTGGGGTCCCAGTCTCACTCTTCTATCAGGTGCCATTTCCCAGCTAGGTTCCTTACCCCTCTGGTGCAGCAGCAGCTGGTAGAGCTGGTAAACCCCCTCCCTGGCCTGCCGGCTGATGTTCTTGGCTGGGTCACCGATCAACAGAGCCAGCTGTGCCACGTGGTGACCCATCCTGGGGAATTCTGCTCAGTTCTAATGGAAGAGAGAGGGAGAGGGGACCCCATCCACATTTTCCTGTCAGCTCCCAGTCCCCCGTGGGCCAGGACTCTCTTTTTCCCCTCAGCCCCTCTGCAGGAGACGCTAGAGGATAGAACCTAGAATTAGACCCTTAATTTCCTCTGCCGCCAAGGGAGAGTGGAGAACAGGGATATGGGCAGGGCCCTCCATGAGGACTTGCTTTCCCAGCTGCTCCAGGATGACAGGAAGGCATGAACCTGGAGCATGGTCCCCTTAAAAGCCCAGTCACCACTTAACCAGGACAAGAAGAACTTGACTCAAGCCAAGCTCATTCTCTGCTCTTCCTCTGCCTTCCAAAGAGGAACACTCCTAACCCACAGCCCCTTTAGCAGCAGATCCTACAGCCAGTTGGAGCCAGCCCGCCTACGCCTGGAGTCAGGAAGCTGGGGTCAGAGGTAACGTACGTTCAACTCAGGGAGGGTGAATCTGAGCAGGGTCGTGCTGCTCCTAATGGTCTTGGCTCTCTTCTGCAACACCCTGGACACCATCCAGTAGTTATGGGCTGTGGGGAAAGGAGGCAGCTCAGGATCAATGGGCAGGTGCACGTGTTGTGCAAATGAAACCCCCCTCTCCCCAGTCTCCAAGGGGCTGAGACATTGTTCACAGGGTGCCATATCTGATTCATTGATTGCAGAGCTTTAGAAGGGGATTGTTGACCCCAGGACGATGCTTGTATCCTGCAGGTCACAACTGCATTGCACTGACTGCCCTGACCGAGGACGGGCTACTGGGGACCCAGCTAGGAGGACAGACTGGAAAATGGATCTAAGAGTGAAGGAAAAATTGCCCCCACCCCTCTCATCGGGCTCACCTCCAAGATTCTGGGGAACCTTTGTACCTTTTCTCGGCCCTGGAGCTGCTCTCGGATGTTTTTGAGAGCAGCCTCCTCTGTGGCCACGTCCACACATTCCTGCTCATCGTCCTCTGAGTCCCTGGGGGTTCCAGCACCAGGGAAAGAAGGGGACAGGGTGACGCCTGCTGCCACTTGCGGAAAGGACAGGGGCATGATTGGGCAATGTGCCCCCTTCCCACCTCCGGGACCCAGGGCAGATTGGGCCCCACGCTCCCCAT
Organism: Malaclemys terrapin pileata; assembly: GCF_027887155.1. NCBI lineage: Eukaryota > Metazoa > Chordata > Testudines > Emydidae > Malaclemys > Malaclemys terrapin. The sequence continues at coordinate 19,177,359 of NC_071507.1, read as the reverse complement.
TCTCAGTGATGCCTTCAGCCCCCAACTCCCTCAGCAGCTCATAGCAAAGAGACCCACACTGTCCTGGACTCCCTAGGAGGTGCCTTCCCCACCCCCCACCCAACTGGAGCATCAACGACCAAAGTGGCAACATCTAATGTCAGTGGGGTCCAAGCAACATTTCAGCCCCACATTTTTGGATGGACCTTCCATAATGGGAGATGCAGAGCACCCCCAGCAACACACACAGCACACACACACCAACACACATACACACCTACCTCCTGGTGTTGGGAAGGAAACAGGAGAAAGGATAAAAGAAGTAAGAGATGAAGAGAAAGGAAGGAGGAATGGAGGAAAAGGTAAAACAAAAAAGACAAACCCTAATGTCTCTAGTGATTCTACGGGACAAAATCCCAGGTGGGGAATAAAATTCTGCCACCTTAAACTAGTGTTTTCCATGCCTAGAATTCAGCTGGCACCAGATGGATCAGACTGAACAGGTTCCAAAACCTCTCGGAGGCTCTTACCATATAAACAGGGACATCTGTTTTCTAGTAAAATCAGTAAAAGGAAAGGAGAAAACTCGAAAGAGACTCCTCCTCGCACTCACATATGTGAACCCTAATACTCTCTCCGTCCTCAAAGAGAGACCTTGAGAAGGAGACTTGCTAAAGCAAAGCCACAGGGGTCTCTGAGGTTTCCCTGACCCTGCGCCCCTATCCTGCCTGGCTTATGTCAGCATCTCTCTGTGAGTTCACCACCTCCCCACCACCTTTGACCAAGAGGCTGAGGTCCTGCAAAAGGCCTTTGTGATGTCACTGCCACACACACCCCTCCCCTGAAGTGCTATTGTCCTGCCGCTGACCAGATACTTTGAAGAGCTGAGCTACTCTCTGTGGATCACCCCACGCGATGTGTGTTCATTCTAGGAAGCAAGCCGGCTAGACAGTAAAACATCAGAGGCTGCTCCCATTGCTACACTCAGTTTATCCAAAATTGGTAGACTTTATGGCCAGAAGAGACCTTTAGAGCATCTAATCTAACTCCCTGCATATCATGGGCTTCCTGTATAGCACAACAGTTACTTTTTTGGAAAACACATTCCAGAAAGGCATCTAGTCTTCATTCAATGACATCAAGAGATGGAGAATCCACCACTTTCAGTTTTAGTGAGTGCCAGGGGGCTCCATTTCCCCTTCCACTGGCTTCCCATTTACAGTGAGCCAGAGCAGTACCTGCAGCAGGGAGCGGGAGTTGCTGATGGCCTCAGAGGCACAGCCCCTGCAGTGCCTCAGGCACCTGGCGCAAGTGCCGGATGATGCGGAGCTGGTGCATCACTTTGGCCATGACGTCCTCCTGCTGCAAGGGAACGAGAACCTGTCAGAGACTCAAACGCCCCGAGGAATCAGGGTGAATTAAGGGCACCTGGAACCAGCAGCATTTCCACCCAGCACCTGCCCACCATTGAGGGATGGATTCACCTCCTGACCCCCAGAATGGAGTCTTCTTGTCCTTCCTAGTAACCTCCAGTGCCAACCCCCCTCCTTGTAGGGTGAGCTCCTGCCACCTCCCCCTTAGTGCCCTAGACAGCTGTTCCGCCTCCAAACCACAGCTCAAGTTCTCAGAACCCTCTTCTCCACCCCCACCCAGGTTGGGTAGGGAGGTGGCTGTAGCGGGGGGGGGCAGGAGGGATTCTGGCAGCAGTGAAGTGGGTGGCGGGGAGGGTGAGATCTTGCCCCAAGTCATCCCAGGCACTAATGCTAAGTCACAGAATGGCAGCATGTAGTGTCAGTGGAGTCCAAGCACTATTTCAACCACACAGTTTTGGATGAATTTCCCACAAGGGAAGGTGAAGAGCACCCCCAGCAACACACACACACACACCACTCCTGGTGGTGGGAGGGGAACAGTAGAAAGGACAAAAGAAGTAAGAGATGAAGAGAAAGGGAGGAGGGATGGAGGAAAAGGTAAAACGAAAAGGACAAACCCTAATTTCCCCAGTGATTCCATGGGACAAATCCCAGGTGGGGAATAAAATTCTGCCACCTTAAACTAGTGTTTTCCATGCCTAGAATTCAGCTGGCACCAGATGGATCAGACTGAGCAGGTTCCAAAACCTCTCGGAGGCTCTTAACTTCTCAACTGGGACGTCTGTTTTCTAGTAAAATCAGTAAAAGGAAAGGAGAAAACTCAAAAAAGGCTCCTCCTCACGCTCACGTACGTGAACCCTAATACTCTCTCAGTCCTCAAAGAGAGACCTCGAGAAGGACACTTGCTGAAGCAAAGCCACAGGGGTCTCCGAGGTTTCCCTGGCCCTGTGCTCCTATCCTTCCTGGCTCATGTCCGCATCTCTCTGTGAGGTCACCACCTCCCTACCATCTTTGACCAATAGCCTGAGGTCCTGCAAAAGGCTGAGGTCCTGCCTTTATGATGTCACTGCCACATCCACCCCTCCCCTGAAGAGCTAATGCCCTGCCACTGGCCAGACACTTTGGAGGTTTGAGCTACTTTCTGTGGATCACCCCACTCAATGCATGTTCATTCTAGGAAGCAAGCCAGCTAGACAGTAAAACATCGGAGGTGGGGCGTGTAAAGTTGTGCAATGCTCCACTCTTAAGTTGTTTGGCTGCCTGCTTTCTCCACAGCTGGCAGCCTCCCTATGCCCCGCCCCCATCCCTACAGTGCCTCCTGCCGCGGATCAGCGCCTTCCCCCTTCTCCCCACCCTCCTGCCTGGGGCAATCAGCTGGCTTGTGGTGTTTAGGGGGCAGGAGGGACGGGAAGGAGTGAGGACTGGGCACGCAGGCTTCCCCTCCCTCCCACCCCGCCTCCTGCCCGCAGCAATCAGCTGGCTTGCAGCGTTCGGGAGGCAGGGGAGGGACGGGGAGCCTGCGCGCCCAGTCCTCCCTCCTCCCTCTTGCCCCCTAAACACCGCAAGCCAGCTGATTGCCCCAGGCAGGATGGTGGGGAGGAGAGGGAAAGCGCTGATCCTCGGGGCCTGCCGGCGAGCGGGAGGCACTGTGGGGAGGGTCGGGCATAGGGAGGCTGCCAGCTGTGGAGAAAGCAGCATAAGAGTGGAGCATTGCACAACTTTAAATGAGTATGTTCTCTAATTGATCAGCAACATAACAACGAAACAACGTTATCCGGGACGACTTAAAGTGAGGAGTTACTATAATTAAAATGACGCCAAATAAATGAATAAAGTACATTTTGTCAGGCACTAGTCATGCTTGTTTATTATGATTATTCTGTTGGTTCACTTACTCGCTAATTTGCTAAACGGAGTCATTCAGTGATCTGTCCCACACAGTGTCTGTTACCAACGCTGCTTCTGCTGCCTGTTGCACTCCTATGAATAAACTGCTATATGGCTAAAGTGCCATGTTATTTATTATGAGGATTATTTATTAGGGTTTTTGCATTGTTTTTTTCATAACACTCATCAATGATAGATTGCTCAATTGCTGACTATCGGCCAGGTACCATTTGGTGTAATTAAATGACACCCGGTATATATTTTTAAAATATACCTTTGTATTTTACCTTCTCAAGAGACGCATTCGAAATGTGCTTTGGAAAGGTTAGGACAGCATGTGCTCAGTTCCAATAGGACCTGGATTGCGTTGCTCAGTCACTTCAATGATACATTTGACCTGCTTGCTTTATGGCTTAAGCCTTACATTTCTCTTTTCATTTTAGTTTTTGTTACACTAAAGTGCAGGGAACAAACAATAACTGTTTGCTGAGGATTTCTGGAACAGTGTAAGCCAGAAGATATTTTTGCAGCAGTACAGACAAAGAATTCAATTTACTAGGCCAATTTTACCCCTGGTGTAATTTCACTGGAATCAATGGAATCACAACAGATTAGTTATACCCCTAGCATTCAAAGTGCAACAATATGCCCTACCTTTCAATACCTCACTGTATACAATACAGTATAGCAAACCTTCCAATATCCCACTGTACACAAATATGCCATATCTTCCAATCCACCACTGTATACCATACAGCACACCTTCTAATATCCCACTTTGTATACAGTATTTTCAGAGCTTGTAATTTATAAGCCCCTGTGAGGTATCCACGTATTGTAAAGAAATAATATTGTAGTATCCATGTAACATTCAGCCACTGCAGGGATGGGTGCAGTAAAGTGACACTCAGGATCGCTGCACACCTGTTGTGTACTTTGCAGCTGGTTGGAGAGAGCAGCTAACAACACTTTGTCCTTATCCTTTCGTGGCAAACTCTATGCAGTGAAAACATTGCCATCAATGCTATTTTCTGTATTTCCAATGTGAGCTGGAAGTAGCACTCTTGTTACATAGCAAGACCACCAAAATGCTACTCTGGGAATAGGGCACATATGCTGTAGTCCTACAGCAAACCAATCTAATGAGGGGTCACCTCGGAGTGTGCTGCTAAGGGCATAGTGTGAAAGGAGGCCATCAGCTAACCATGCCGTACAGCTCTTCCAGCATTAGATACAATTCACACTCCCAGCAAAAACAGGAGAGGGCTTTGTGGCTCTCTGAGGAGCCTAGGGTCATCAACTGCTTCTGTCTCAAGGCTATGAGAGAGGGTGAAAAGACACATTGCTGGAAAACACCCACAGCCCTGCTCACTATACAATAGTGCAATTTCCCCTGTTTAAAGCCCACCTGAGGGAAGAATGGAATTGGGGATATGACATTGACCCACCCTGTCTAGACTAGGAAATAGGTTGTATTGAAAAACATGATACAGGAACTCCTTACTTTAAGTCGTCCTGGTTAACGTTGTTTTGTTGTTATGTTGCTGATCAATTAGGGAACATGCTCATTTAAAGTTGTGCATTGCTCCACTCTTACCTTGTCTGGCTGCCTGCTTTCTCCACAGCTGGCAGCCTCCCTACGCCCCCCCTCCCCACAGCACCTCCCACTCACCGGCAGACCCCGCAGATCAGCGCCTTCCCCCTCCTCCTGCCCGCGACAATCAGCTGGCTTGCAGCGTTTCGAGGGCAGGAGGGAGCGGGGAGGAGCGAGGACTCGGCGCACAGGCTCCCCGTCCCTCTCCTGCCTCCCGAACGGCGCAAGCCAGCTGATTGCCGCGGGCAAGAGGCAGGGGAGGGAGGGGAAGCCTGCGCGCTCAGTCCTCGCTCCTCCCCCCTCCCTCCTGCCCCCTAAACACCACAAGCCAACTGATTGCCCCAGGCAGGAGGGAGGAGCGAGGACTCGGCGTGCAGGCTCCCCCTCCCTCCCCTGCCTCCTGCCTGCTGCAATCAGCTGGCTTGCAGCATTTAGAAGGGAGGGGAGGGAGCAGGGAGGAGCGAGGACGCAGCATGGAAAGTAAAGGGAGAGGAGGTGGTGGGGAGAAGAGGCAGGTCAAGGATGGGGGCTTGTGGGAAGGGGTTAGGGTGACCAGATGTCCCGATTTTATAGGGACAGTCCCGATTTTGGGGTCTTTTTCTTATATAGGCTCCTATTACCCCCCACCCCCGTCCTGATTTTTCACACTTGCTGTCTGGTCACCCTAGAAGGGGTGAGTGGGCGGGCTGAGGGTTGAACCCCACCCCGCCCCTGGTGCTTGCAGAGTAGGGGAAGCTGCCGCTGCTGCACAACCTGCTTCTCCTAGCCTACAGCACCTTCAGCCTGTGTGGGGTAAGGCAGGGGCACCTCCCAACTATAGTACTGTACTGTACGTACAGTATGTTTGTAAACACACAGCACGTGCACACTACTCCCCCCCAGCGTAGTATTAAATTGCTTGTTTAAAATTGTTTAAAATGTATATAATGCCTTTTGTCTGGCAAAAAAAAAAATCCCTGGAATCTAACCCCCGCATTTACATTAATTCTTATGAGGAAATTGGTTTCACTTAACATGGTTTCACTTAAAGTCACATTTTTCAGGAACATAACTACAACGTTAAATGAGGAGTTACTGTATAATCATAGTTCCTAGTATGGTAGTAAGTGTTTTGTAGTGTGAATAGTAAAATGCTTTAAAGCAGTGAGATGAGAGCATGCAACAGTGAGATGTCTGCTAAAAGCGGGGAGAAAATTGTTTTTTTTCAATGGCAGTGAGTGAAGTGTGGATTGTACTGTAGTTTAACAAAAGCGGGGCTGGTAAGGGGAAGCTGGTGTCTGGTGGAGAGATGCAATAGATCTGCTCTGCTCTCAAAACCAAACGGAAAGTAGCAAGTCAGTGGTGATAGAAGAAGTAAACCTGGTCGAAGATGATCTCACCATTATCCGTCCCTTGTATTACAGACCCAAAGGGACAGCTCTCTGCTTATGCTGCACAGAGTGAACCTGAAACAGCCAAAGGAATCTCCCCAGTGGCAGTGATGGTTCTGCTTCCTTCTGCATCAGCCATCTACTGTGCTGGAACCCACCGCATGGTGTTACCCCAAATCTCTGTGTGGAATAATAAGGAGGTGACATATACCGCAGATTTGACTCCTACCAGCATCTATCAGCTGGGAGAATTAGAAATCTGTGTGACTCCCGCCCATGTTGCATTGAAATAAAGGATAGAAAGAATATAACCTTAAACAGAAAGCAGATTTATTAAGGGATAGATACAACTGGGGGAAGAGTCACTATGGGGAACATTACAAATACCCACAAATAGATTCCAGCAAGGGGGTATAAAGCCCAGGCCCTTAAACTGTCCCTTGGCTAAACTAATAAATGCCCAAAAATAATTACTGTCTCTCTTCTAGCTGCAGGTGGAGGACACCGGCAACGGATGGTCCGTCTCGGGATCTCTGGAACATCGGAGGATCTGGCTCTGTACTGCCCAAGCCGGAGAGCAACAGATCTGAGCGGACAGCACAGCCTTCACTGGATCCTTTGGTGGATTACAGGAGTCAGGTAAGTATCAGAGTCCTTGACAGATGTTAGTAGCCGAAGTCTTGATCGGATGCCGTGCAAAGAACCTGGACGTGGCTGCCTCGATGCTGCACAGCCCCTGCGTCACCACTAACAGTCCCTTATACGCTCTCTGAGGTGCGCCTTTCTGAGGCACCCTCTGACAGGCCCACACTGACAGGCCCTGCCCCCAACCAGTTCCAGCCAGTTCTCAGTCCCTCAAGTTCTGCCTGGAAACAGAGTTTTGGCGGGAAAATGCCATGAAGAAGGGCACCAAGATGGAGTTCAAACCCTCCCTAACATATGCACCATCTTGAATTGCTAATCTCCATTTTGAATTGCAGCAACATTCCTAACAGAATATAACCATGAACCAAAACCACCTTACAAAGGCATAAGGGAAAGCAAAGCCTTCTCGGAGGCAAGGAGAAGACAGAGCATGTGAAGGAAGGGGAGGAGGCAAAGCTAGGCTCTGATATACTCAGTTCTCAGCTGGCTTAAGGTCCTTGGGGGAGCTTTCCACTTGGGCACAGTGGAGAATTAAGCCCAAATCTCTGAAATAGACCAGAGTAATGGATCACTGAAATAAGGGTCTTAGCCTGGTATCCCCATTTATATAGCTGCTTTTACAGGAAAACAGTCTTTTACATTTTTAGCCCATGGCTGGTCTTTTTAAATAAGTAATACAGAAGTAAAGGTGGATTAGCTGTCTCATTGGTTTGATGGGCATATAGCAACTCAAGGGCATACAATTCTCATTCACTTTAGCAGGGGTTCAAAGCCAGCTAGATAGCAAATCAATGACACATTTTTGCGCACTGTCTGAGCAAGACCTTGCTAATCTGCTTCTAAGGGCCGGTCTTCACTACGGGGGGGGGGGGGGTCGATTTAAGATACGCAAACGTGAATAGCGTAGCTGAATTCGATGTATCGGAGCCGACTTACCCTGCTGTGAGACTGGCGGCAAAATCGACCTCCGCGGCTCCCCGTCGACGGCGCTTACTCCTACCTCCGCTGGTGGAGTAAGCGCGTCAATTCAGGGATCGATTGTCACGTCCCGATGAGACGCGATAATTCGATCCCCGAGAGATCGATTTCTACCCGCTGATTCAGGCGGGTAGTGTAGACCTAGCCTTAGTCCCCATTCTGTTGCCCAATTTGCTGGGCGCTCTCCCCAGACAAATTCTGCATAGCAGTGTACTTCGCTGCCTGCTTGCGCGCTGTGAGACAGTGTATGTCTCTTGGCAGCCATCTTCCATTGAATTTCTCTAAACCACAAAGTGCAGAACGACCATATCTCTGAGCAGTTGCAGGAATTTTTCTGGGAAATATAAACTCGTTGGAGGGCTAAGCTGCTACTATTATTCAGAGCTTTCATCCCCATGGCAATGCTTGTATTCTGCGCTGTTTAACGATCAGCTTGCATCTTTGCCACGAGAATCAGGAAAATTCCTTGACTCTGCCTATGAAATTAATATGCATCTAGTGCGCTAATATAAATCATTTGTTATCTTAGTGCTTGGGAACGTGAACGAGGGATAGGACTATTATTTTTCTATCAAAACCTCATTTGGTTTGGTTGTAATTATAAAGCCGTATTGCAGTTGTGTTGGCGTTGTGTTGGGGATATATTATTCACAAGACTGATTCTGGCACTTTATTCTAAGGTAGCAGTGAGCACACCAAAGAAACAAATGACAGAATGCATAAGAATTTCTGTGAGTGCTCTTTTTTAAAGAATCTCAAGTGTCAGAGCCAGCAACGTACAAATCTGCCTAAATGCTAGCCATATATTAGGACAACTTTCTTTAAGATTTTGAATGCATGTACAAACATATAATCAGTTTTCTTCATGTGTAGCTCTCTTTCAGAACAGTCTCCATCTGCTTTTACATAGTATTGTAAAACATGACATCAAAAAGAGAAATGGTCTGAAGTAAATAGGATGAAATTCAATAAGGACAAATGCGAAGTGCTCCACTTAGGAAGGAACAATCAGTTGCACACATACAAAATGGGAAATGACTGCCTAGGAAGGAGTACTGCAGAAAGGGATCTGGGGGTCATAGTGGATCAGAAGCTAAATATGAGTCAACAGTGTAATGCTGTGCCCAAAAAAGCAAACATCATTCTGAGACGTATTAGCAGTAAGCAAGACACGAGAAGTAATTCTTCTGCTCTACTCCGTGCTGATTAGGCCTCAACTGGAGTATTGTGTCCAGTTCTGGGTGCCACATTTCAGGAAAGATGTGGACAAATTGGAGAAAGTCCAGAGAAGAGCAACAAAAATGATCAAAGGTCTAGAAAACATGACCTGTGAGGGAAGATTGAAAAAACTGGGTTTGTTTAGTCTGGAGAAGAGAAGACTGAGAGGGGACATAACAGTTTTCAAGTACATAAAAGGTTGTTACAAGGAGGAGGGAGAAAAATTGTTCTTCTTAACCTCTGAGGATAGGACAAGAAGCAATGGGCTTAAATTGCAGCAAGGGCGGTTTAGGTTGAACATTAGGAAAAACTTCCTAACTGTCAGAGTGGTTAAGCACTGGAATAAATTGCCTAGGGAGGTTGTGGAATCTCCATCACTGGGGATTTTTAAGAGCAGGTTGGACAAACACTTGTCAGGGATAGTCTAGATAATACTTAGCCCTGCCTTGAGTGCAGGGCACTGGACTAGATGACCTCTCGAGGTCCCTTCCACTATGATTCTATGAAAAGTAGCGCTAGAAACCAGAACTCCTTTGTCTCATGAGTACCTGCCTTGAATCCTTGAAACCACCATAAACTTTAAATTTATGTTTAAACCCCTTACTATCGGCAGTTACCAGTCTCCTATGGTTTCCAGCTATCTTACTCCACAAAGGGGGTTAATTATGCCTTCCATTAAAAAATAAGTGTATTTAGCACACCCATGGACATTACCCTCATCTGTGATCGATGGCAGTCACTAACACCTTCCAGCATAACAGTGTAAAGTCAGCATGCAGAAACTCTGCCCTTCAGTGGTTGCAGTGCAAATGGCAACTTTGCTGGTTTGACTACAGCATGCATTAACTCGGGACATGGCCATGGAGGCGGTAATGTCATCTGGTTCCCTCTTTGCATCTTTTCGAGACAGAGCATCTTTTAGGACTGGGATCAAGTCCCTGCAGTATGATAAGCAATCACTGGATCCCAGCAGTAAAGGGGAGGGAGATGGTGAGGAATCACCAGACCCCACCCTAAGCACGTGGGTGACTCTGACGGGGAGGCTCTGCCAATGACAGAGCTGAGAATGTTGTGGTTCTGCATCTGTACTGAAAGAGCTTGTTGGTATGTTTGTAGCATATGGTTTGTAGCACGGGTCAGAGTTAAGAATAATTCCCCACCTTCTCCCCAATTTCCTCTCTCCAGTTCCCACTACTTAGCACCATCCCTGCCCCACACAGCCAGCATGATTATTGCTCACTTCCTGGGCCTGGGGCCTCTGCAGGCCCCACAGAGATAGAGAGAAGCAGCAGAGACATGGGCTGTTCCCTGCTTTCTGTGGCTGTGGGGCCAGTGGAGAGCCCCAGTGCCACAGCGAATGCTGGAGACAGAGCTGTGGCTCCAATGGAACAAGTTACACCTCCCCCCCCCCCCCCATCTGATCTCCAAGTGTCTCAGCTGGTTAGTGTGAGGTGGGAACAGACCCAGAAAAAGGGGAATATTTTCTCCCCATTGAAAGAAGCTGTGAGATTGGCGATCAGATCACCATTATCTGGGTTGAAAAATGCCACTTGCCCCTTTTTATAGTGTACATAGATCCATACCTTCTTGGGTGTCTCACACAGTAGCAGGGGGACCTCAGGGGTGGCGAGATCTGAGTAGTGACCCCTGGACTGTTCTATCCCCCAGATCCCCTCCTCGGGGGTAAATTTGATTTGTCCCTTCCTCCTCACAGACTCTCTGACGACCCCTATGGCCCAGATTCTCCCCATCTCCTCCACTTCCCAGTAAATTTTCCCTGAAGTGAATCCCTCAGAACCCAGCACACAGAAAACTTCATCAAATCTCTCGGGATTGTCAGGCAGATCCTGATGTTTGGATTCCCATGTCACAGTCTTCTGGTCCTCAGACAGCTTGAGCCCAGGATGAGCTGTGCATGGATCCAGAGTTATCTTCACTTCTGAGAGAGAGAATCAAAGCATCAGAGGCAGAGCTCAGCTCTGGGGGAGGACTTAGCAGCCCTGCTCTGGCCAGGACAGCCCCTAATTTTCTGTCTTGCTGCCAGGAGCGGACACTGCTAGAGCTGGGTAAGGATTAATTGCAGCTCCCTCCACCCAGGTACCTGGAGCTGCTGCTGTGCTGTTTGCAGGTCTGGGATGGGCGGGTCTAGGCCCACCCAGGACTAAGGCCCATCCACTCAACTAACCGAGAGGAACCACTAAACCCAGGCCACAGTTGAGTACCTGGGACAACAAAGGAGACACCAGGAGCAGGAGTGAGGCAAAAAATGAGGGATCCGGAGGGGGACACAGAGCAGAGAACCCCTGCCAGCACCCCCGCCCCCACACACCTCACAGGCATCTCAGGACTCAGTGGCCAGTGGCGTGATCAGACAAGGGAGTGTAAATAGGCCTCACAGTTACAGAGCACCGTCCCCGTCCAGCTTCCACCTCCTGACGTGATGGATGCTGTCTTGGCCAGCGCCAGGACAAGGCTGATGAACAGGTCCTGTGACTTAGCTGCTTCTGCCTCCCTCCTCCCTTGCTGTATCTTCTCCTTTGGTACTCGGCTGACACTGATCCAGGCATTTGCTCACGGGCAGCAAAAGAGGAGTGGGGGTATCACTACACTCCTGCCAGGACCCTTTGGCCTGTGCAGAGGTAAAGGCATCCCTGCCTGGCTTGAGGGGAAGAATGGGGCTTCTCTGGCACTGAAACCCCATTCAAAAAAAGTGCTTGAATGTCACTCTGGAGTGTTCTGGCACCATTCCAGAGCTGCCTTCTGCTGCCATTTCTTGTACTGACCAGGTGCACATTATTTGTAAATATGCAAATTAGCACAAGAAATAATTTGTATAAATTTCACACATGAAGCTTCACAAAACATTGCAGCTATGGTTGTGCCTTCTTCATGGGCATACACACACAGATTTGCATCAGAATAACTAACGGTGTGATATAGAACTGACTGAGTGATTTTGGTTCCAGTTACCATGTAGGCAAACTCCAAAATCTACTAGGCCAAGAGAATGAAGTTAAGATCCCAGGGGTTTTCAAAATGCTTAAGTGATTTAGTCAAAACACTTAGTACCTCAGGGCTCAGTTCTGCTTGGGGGCAGAAAATGATGCATTGCGGGGGGGGGAGGGGGGGAACTCATTTAATATAATTTAGCATCCAATGAGGTTGTAGAGGGAACAACACAGCACTGCCTTATCTATGTCTCCTAGCAGACATATCCATTCTCCAAGGTAATGGGCGCTGAGTACCTATTTGCATACTGTGTGTAAGGGCTTAGTACCACTGCAATAGAAGCATCCAGTGTGTATGTGGGTCCCCTTACATGCCTCCTTTTGGGTGTTGCAGACCCTTATGAACAGGTAGTGGGTGCAGATGCTGGCACATCCTCCCCAGCACAGTGCAGCTGCACTGTGCAGCTGTTGTCAGCACGTCTGATGTGAATGTATGCACATTCCGGCAGATGTGCCTCTCCCCTCCATAAGGTTCTGCGCATTGCAGGATTGTGTTTGCAGCTCTCTGTACAGCTCCTCTCATGAAAGCAATCTGTTTTTTATGCAAAGGCCTGTCAGTGTGGACTATCTACATGGAGTCCCAGTGAAGTTAACAGGACTCTGCACATGTATAAAGGTCAGCACATGCGATTCAGGTCCCAAAGCAGGAAAAGAACAGATATTAGGGTAGTGACGAAGTCTAGTATCCGAGTACACCCAAAACCTGTGATCATTTTGATCTATGTATACACCTGTCTATTAGACCCTGAACTCTCACCAAGCCAGCAGCTCATGGCACAGAGACCCCCAAATCAGCCCTCAGATGCTGGGGTTTAGACAAGAAATCTACAACTGAAGGGCTCCAAATCCCATCATCACCATTCCCCAGGTCCTGCTACTCCTCACCTTACCATGTAATTTTGAAAATATGATAATCTGATAAAAAGAGATGATGACATTGCCTGAAACTTGTTAATATCCACCAGAATTCAGCTCCCCATCCATATGGAGGGGAGGGAAAAGCAGTTTTAATTTCTTCATATTTCCCTGAACAGAAACTGGCATTTAAAACACTATAGTTAGGGCCGTACCAAATTCACGGTTCATTTTGGTCAATTTCACGGTCAGAGGATTTTAAAAATAATAAATTTCATGATCTCGGCTATTTAAATCTGAAATTTCACAGTGTTGTAATTGTAGGGGTCCTGACCCAAAAAGGAGTTGTGAGAGGGTCTCAAGGTTATTGGGGAGGTGCAGTATTGGCACCCTTAATTCTGCTGGTGGCAGTGTTGTCTTCAGAGCTGGGCAGCTGGAGAGCAGTGGCTGCTGACCGGGAGCCCAGCTCTGAAGGCAGAGTCACCGGCAGTAGCAGTGCAGAGGTAAGGGTGGCATGGTATGGTATTGCCACTCTTACTTCTGTGCTGCTGTCTGCAGAGCTGGACCCTCAGTTAGCAGCTGCCACTCCCAACTCTGAAGGCAGAAGTGCAGAAGTAAGGGTGGCAATACCGCGATCCCCCTAGAATAACCTTGCGACCCCCTGCAACTCCCTTTTTGGTCAGGACCCCCAATTTGAGAAACACTGGTCTCCACCATGAAATCTGTTTAGTATAGGGTAAAAGCACACAAAAGACCAGATTTCACAGGGGAAGACTAGATTTCATGGTCTGTGACGTGTTTTTCATGGCCATGAATTTGGTAGGGCCTTAATTATAGTTATAGAAATCTTGCTACTAGGAAGAGAATATTCAGCAACTTAATGATTAGATAATATCAATACAGGGTCAATATTAGGCATAAAACAAGGACTAACCTGAAAATACATGGCCAAATTCAGTGGAGAATTGGGCCCATAATGCCTAGGGAAAAATATCCTCTCGCTACTCACCACTTTACCAAAGGGGCACATCCCTAGTCTATAAAAAACCTAGGGAACCTCTGTCTCTTCCCATCCACACTGAAATTACTACGTATTTCTAATCCTTTACTTTTCACGTGAGACTCATTCATTTTAAAAGAGGGGAAAGCAGAGAACTATTGGGGTCAGGTCAGATTTTGACATTGGTAAAACATCAGCTTTATTTACCTCCATATACTTGAGTTTTTCTCCATCCTAAAAACAAGCAAAAGCATAGAGATGAGAACTCCCCTGAACACAGATAGTCTGAGTATGACAACACAGAGTTTATACTAAAGATAAAAGGAACTTACTAAGCTCAGCCTCGAGCGTTCCTAAAAAGCAAATAAAAAGAAATTAATATCTAATAAATTACTAAAGAGCTCTTGTTCAAGTAAGTCCATATTTTGATAATGGTTTTGCTCATAAAGAATTCCTTTACTTAGATACTGAAACTGAAAATTTAGTTAACTTTAAGTTAAGGTTAATATTATCAAAACAAACTGTATAGTCGAGTATAGTGATAGATAGATAGATAGATAGATAGATAGATAGAACTCTTCCAATAGCTGTTTCACTGGAGGAATAGAGATGAGAACTCTACTGAACACAGACAGTCTGAGTATGACAACTTTTCTTGAAGTTTATGCTAAAGATGAAAGGAACTTACCAAGCTTATCCTGGAGGTTTTCTAAAAGACAAATAAAAACAAATTAATATATAACAAATTTACAAAAGAGCTCTTGTTCAGTGAATACACATTTACCTAGCTACTGAAACTGAAAATGTAGTTACTTTAAGTTAAGGTTAATATTTTCAAAACAAACTATAGAAGTATATCTCTATATCTATATAGATATATATTACAGGAGGATGTGTAGAACTCATCGAATAGCTATTCCATGGGAGGAATAGCAGCTTACACCTGCTGTCCTCTAATGTAGGTAGTCCTTTAGCTCAAATGGTAGCAGGAGATACTACAGCATTAAAGGGCTGGGATGCAAAATTTAATGATGTGGGGTGAAGACATTTTAATTACAGATTTTTTAAAAACTAAAAACCTATGAAATTATATTAACAAACTATGTCTGAAATGTTATTTAGGTTGCCAGGTCAAGCACTCAAAATTAGAAAATGCCAGAATTAAGTTTCCTTGTACAACTTTAATTCAGGTCCCTTTTGCATATGCATACAATCTTTAATTATATGATCACATAGTAGTTTTTTCACAGTAGTCTCATTCCATAGACAGGCCTATTCAGTCCCCATGTAAACCAAAAGGACTTCCAGGACCAGAAAAAAGCACATGGATCAATTCATTCCGGGGAACAATAATCGAAAAAACAGGAATGGAAGTGCGGGTCATAGATTTACAATCAGGGTTCCAGAGGGAAGACAGAGCAGAGAACATTGGAAAGTGCACACTGGTCCTCAAAACAGTCCAGGGAGCTAGTTGATACCATGCAGAGGAACTCTGCCTGGAGATGTGAATGGACAAGTGCACAAAATTGAGCCCCACAGTCTTGGTCGCAGGGAACTCCTTCATCCAACCCCTCCTCCCTGATTGATATATGGCCAACAAGAGGTCGAGAAGGAGGTATTCATGTGCCAAGGCCTCCATCTCACCACAATAAAAAACATCAGGGGAGTCTGAAAACCGCATCAGCGGTACGTCCATGAACTGGGATTCAGCAAGGAGACCTACGCACTCGGTGACTGCAATGGACTTGGCTGCAGAGATCAACTTCCAGGTCCTGAGGAGGTCCTTGTGAAAGGCCATCAGCTTTGAGAGATCTTGAGGGAGACCTCTTGGATGGAGATAAAACAGCTGCCGGTCATATCAGATTCCTTGGAGGTAGCTGAGGAAGGTGTGCTCCATGTCAGACCATGTTCAGTATAAGAGAGACTCTACAGGGCCTCAAGATGGAAAGTTTGGACCTGGTTGAGAACGCATGCCATGCCCTGTCCTCTATCTTCCAGAAGGAGGCTCAGGATACCTGCAGAGACCTAGTGCTTCCCCAGCCAGAAGAACTCCAGGACTTTCCTCTGGAGGTTGACCAGAGTATCCAGGGGTGGGTTCAGGCTGATGAACTGGTGGCCAAATAACTGGAGGATAGCTAATGTGACGCCAATTTTTGAAAAGGGGTCCAGAGGTGACCCCAGCAATCACAGGCTGGTAAGTCTGACTTCAGTACAGGGCAAACTGTGTGAAACTATAGTAAAGAACAAAATTGTCAGACACATAGATGAACATAATTTGTTGGGGAAGAGTCAACACGGTTTTTGTAAAGGGAAATCATGCCTCACCAATCTACTAGAAATCTTTGATGGGGTCAACAAGCATGTGGACAAGGGGGATCCAGTGGATAAGTGTATTTAGATTTTCAGAAAGCCTTTGACAAGGTCCCTCACCAAAGACTCTTAAGCAAAGTAAGTAGTCATGGGATAAGAGGTAAGATCTTCTCATGGATCGGTAACTGGTTAAAAGATAGGAAACAAAGGGTAGGAACACATGGCCAGTTTTCAGAATGGAGAGAGGTAAATAGTGCTGTCCCCCAGGGGTCTGTACTGGGACCAGTACTATTTAATATATTCATAAATTATCTGCAAAAAGGGGTAAACGGTGGGTTATCTGTAGCACAAGAACAGGAGGCAAAAGCATGTTATAGATGGTACTGCAGACTTGAAGTATCCTTTCTTTCACATATAGTGTCACTCCCCCACCAGCATGACCTGTTCTGTCCTTCCGATATATTTTGTACCCTGGTACTACTGTCCCCCATTGATTATCCTCATTTCACCAAGTTTCTGTGATGCCTATTATATCAACATATTCATTTAATATGAGGCACTCTAGTTCACCCATCTTATTATTTAGACTTCTAGCATTGGTATATAAGAACTTTAAAAACTTGTCACTTTTTAGCTGTCTCCCATTACATGATGTAATTGAATGGGACTTTTTTTCATTTGACTGTTTCTCATCAGATCCTACCTGTATTTTATCATCTTCCATCCTCTCCTCCTTACTAGGACATAGAGAATCTCCATTAGAAGATCCTCTCCTAAGGGATGTCGCTGTCCAATCGACGTGCTCCTCCGTACCAGTTGGCTTTCCCCCAGCCCTTAGTTTAAAACTGCTCAACAATCTGGTTCCATTTTGGTTGAGATAAGTTCATGGAGGACAGGTCCATCAATGTCTATTAGCCAAGATGGTCAGGCACACAACCCCATGCTCTGGGTGTCCCTTAATCTCTGACTGCTAGAAGCTGGGACTGGACGACAGGGGCTGGATCACTCAATAAATTACCCTGTTTTCTTCACTCCCTCTGAAGCATCTGGAACTAGCTACAGTTGAAAGACAGGATACTGGGCTAGACGGATCATTGGTCTGACCCAGTATAGGCCGTTCTTATGTTCTTATTAGGAGCATCAAAATATTTTGGTTCAACAATATAGACACATTTTGTTTCATAGTGTTAAAATGTTTGATTTCAACTTTATTGTGTTCAGGTATTTCATTTATACGTATATTATATTAAAATATTAAATATGGAGCATAGATATAATACTATACATATTATATAAATACAATGTAATTTAAAAATAATATTTTAATATAATATAAAAATCAAAACAAAACGAATCAAAACAATGATGTCAAAATAAAACATTTTGATGATGTTTAAATGTCACGTTTCATCCCTTTCCTATTGAACATTTCATCAAAACATTTAAATGAAATGGCATCTTTCATTTGCAAATGTTTTTGCAAATTTTTTGACCAGCCCTAATTGTTGCAGGACTATGTGTCCATAATCTCTTTCATTGTCCTAAACTCAAGGTTTAACTCAGGAAATAGCTATGTCCAGGAATCACTGGGCTACTGTCTGTCGACAGACTCCAGGAGGAAAGGGTTTGGCCCAGACCATTCATGGTGCCTTTGCTGACAGAGTCAGAGAGGAGTATGACTTGACCTCAACCGTGGAGAAGGGCATCACTAAGCTAGCCCAGCCCCTCTCCTCCCAATGAGGTTGGCAGCCTTCCTGGGTGTGTTTAGAAAATCCTCCACCTCATCTTCCAAGCCAGTTTGGCCAGGTTGGGCCTCAAACACCCAAGAGACCCCCCTCAGTGGTCTTCAAATTTCCACCAGGACAGATCTGTGAACTGCCACAGGAGACCTTCTCTCCACTGGCGAGTCCTTTCTTGCTTGGCCAGTTGCACCTCTGGCTGCCAGCCCATGAACTGCTCCTGCTGCTGACAGAGCTGGGCTTGCAGCAGCTGCAGCCGGGCAGTGAGGTCTGCTGCTATAGCTTCTAGGCAGGATCATGAGGTTGTTGCATCAGTAGAAGGGATCTTTAATGATCCCTCATCCCATTAACCACATCATCCAGACAGAAAGAGAAACTCCCATTCCCCCCCGTCCTTTGGAGATATTTACATACAATTGCTAACACATTGCCACTGGCCCAAAACATTTACCTCTCTCGCTCTCCATTTCTGATTTAAAGAAAGAAAAGGGCAAAAGATGCGATCTCATGCTGCCAGGTACCTGGGGATAATTAATGTAACTGCGCTGTGATTATTAAAGAGATTGACTGACAGTGTGATACAGATAGACCTCTCTATGGAGGTCAGAATACAATCAGTCAGAAGCTAGAATATCTTAATGTAGAGGTATTTGTTGCTTTATTTTATGTTTTTGTAAGTAGATGAATTTTGATGTGTTCTTTGAAAATTATTAGGAGACCATCAGCTTATGAGCTTGTTTTACTCCAATTTGTCAAAAAATGCAAATATGCCCTTCCTTGTATCTTGCATACCATTCTGTAGGGCACATTTCAAAGAACATTACAACAAACACAAAACTTCCCCAAACTCTTTGTAAGCCTGAACTCCAGGTTGAGAAGGTGTGCCACCAGCCTCCCCCCCCAAAAAAAAAGCCTAAAAAGAAAGTATTTTAAACTCTCAAACTTTTAAAATTGTGGAAATTAAAACTTATGGTTCCACTTATAAAAATATTAAAAAAGAAAACTACTGAAAGCCATACTTAAGTCACCCAAACAAATTGAACTCTAGCAAGAAGTCAATATAGGAGTAAAGTTTGTGACTAGAGAACTGAAATCTTGGCATTGGTTCTACAACATACTTGTCTCTGATACTAAATGTGATCCTTCAACATGACCGTGATCTCATTCTGTGTCAGTGCCAGAATGTTATGATCTCAGCCTTTGAATTTATATAGAAATGCTCAAGCTTAATTGGAAACAAATGGTTTTGTGTTGGAATGTCCTTGTTTTGTGTAAGTGTAGGGGATGTGGATGTGCATGGAGTTGGCAAGGGTCAATGTTGGTGTGGCGCTGGGAAATGATTGTGGGGGTCATGGCAATGTGGAGAGGCAAATAAGAGTCATGGGCCAGGATGCGATTCATGAGCAAGAGTGTAGAGGCAGGCAGCTGGTGGTGACCATCTGAAAGTTGAAGGGCAGAGGGAGATGTGGGTGAGGGAGACAGAGGGAGTTGGGGGATGTGTAGTGTCAGGTCAGGAGGGTTCAGGGATCAGGGAAGTTCCATCCCCTAGTGGAACAAGGAACAAGGTTTATAACAGGAAGAGGGTTATGACACTTACCAAGGTCAGCAACGAGTTTCCCTAAAAACAAGAACAGAATGTAATGTAAGTTTCTTAATAGCACATCACATAAATAATTCCATAAGCATTCGGGCTCAGGCCCTGCTTCAGTCCCATAAAAATTAACGGAAAGATAATTATCCCAAATGAAAAACGCTGTTAACTTTAAGAACTTGAGGCTGTGGTTAAAACAAACCATAAAATAATGTTCTAGTGATGAAATTTACCAAAACACAAGCTTAGGATGTCAGAAAGGCTGGAAATTCACAGTTCTGCTTCTGAGACTGACCTTTTCCCAGCCACTGCCCCAGCCACCATCTACATCAAGGTTATGTTATAAACTTAGGAGGAAGTGAAAAACACCTTCACCTCATTGACATCCCAGTGAGTGACAGAGTGAAGGGTCACTATAACGTACACTTGCCTACACCCTATGCCTGTCCATGTGGGGCAAATTCCTGCCATCCTTGGGGCTCTCAGGGGTGCTTTGCAGAGACTTGCCGGGTAGGAGGGGGATGGGCAGCGCTCTGCTTTGCATGTAATAACTACCAAGATGAGGATTCGTTCATCAGATCCCCTAACAGCTGCCTGGGAGGCACCAGCAACTTGTTCCAAAGCTCTAGATGCTCCTTCTCACCCCCCAATGCAGTTCCCATAGAAGAGCCTTACCTCTCTCTGCAACATGCACCGCTACGAGAGAAGAGGAAAGACTTGTTAGAAAGGGGGAGAGTCCAGTACAAATGCTGCACGTTCTACAGAGCACTGGTTGGCTGGTAATTAACTATATCAACAGACTTCCACTAGAACCGTTCCCATTGACCCCCTTGTATTGTGTATCACAGGGGCCTGCACTTGCCTGTCGTAGCGATTCTCCCACCTGTGGTTAAAGTTCTCCTGTTCAATTAGAACCCAAACCCTGGAACATATTTGTGCAGCCTCCTCAACTGACTTGGGAATAAAGATCAGCTTGGCTGGATTGGACTGGTACTGAGCTAGGCCCAACAGCATGAAAACAACCAAATCTCCTCAGCTACCCAGGCTTCGGTCACAGCCCATTTCAATACTCCTGTGGAGAACAGCCTCCTGTGCCTGACTGGGAGCCAGGCCCTGAGAATGGCTATCCACACGGAACTTGGTAGTACAGAAAAATACAGAATTGCTGGAAAGGAGATCGTGACAGAGAGAGACTGGCATGTTGTCTGGCAGGTCAGGAAGGGACCGTCTGCAGCCCCATAGGATTGGGCACCATTGCTTCACCCCTGTGCAGGATAAAAGATTCTTTGAAAAACCGGGCTACAGGAGAGGAAATGGGACTGACACTACCAGAGCTAGCAGGCAATTTGTGAGGCTCAGACACTGCAGTGATGAGCATCACTGGAAAGCCCATGAGGAAATGAATAGCTCCATATTCAGAGCAGAGTTTGGGTGGTGACAGTCAATAATGCCAGGCAGCAGGAAGGGAAATAATAATTGCCGGTGTTATTTTTAAAGTGGTCTCTAGCTAAACATTGGTTCTCTGCCTTAGATCTTGATGAGCTAAGGACAGGAGTGGCTACCTTCATAGACAGGGCCCTGAGAGGCAGGGGTTAGAACCCTCACCTGGGACTCGCACCATGGCTCAATTCCTGGCTCTACCATAGACTCTCCGTGTGAGTTAGGGCAAGTCACCAAGGGCTTGTCTCCACGTAAAAGTTGGGCTGCTTTAACCCTGCTGCTGTGCAATCCCTGGCTGTGCTCTCTGCTAAGGGTTGTGAAGTGCACAAAACCAATCACTGGCATATTTGAGCCCAGAACTCTCATTTCCAAGCCCAGTGCAGCGTTCTTAGGCTAAGGGCATTTTGACGGCTGAGTGTCTCTCTTGCTGCACTACGCAGGTGTTCTGTTAGCACTCCGTATTTCCAAAGGGAAGGGCTCATCATTTCATATTGTAAATCATGGGCATTGGTTTTGGCATTTGGTTTCATCCTTTAGACATTAGCTATGGGAATCCAGTGATATGTTTCATGTGGCTCCTAAGCCCTTCATTTATTTCCCAAGATATGGGCAAAAAAGTAATGGAAGACTTCAGATTTCCCTCACAAATTCCACCCCAGGGCCTGTCCTGAACTCCCAGTTTAGGGTAATCTGACTTTTCTTGAGAAATTTAGAGAGGAAGCAAAATATGGCTTCAAATAAAAATGTAGCTGCATCTTTAACTATGGAGAAACCACCTCCACTCTCAACTAATTTATAGTTGAAAGGAAATCTCTGAGTACATTGTAGTGTCCCCTTATAACTTTACCTTTTGCCTTGTGTTGCTTCCGGAAGAAGTAGCTTGCTGTGAAAGTGAGCAAACCCACAACAACCAGGAATATGTACATAGCCACCTTAAAGGGGTAGCCCCTCAGGAAGAATGGATCTGTAAGACAAAGCCTCATTAACTTGGAAACATTGATAGAACAGATGTGTCACTAGCAGGACCTTTGTGGTGATCATGGCATTGTGCCACTGGTTGGAAGTAGAGGTGGTCAGGAATTTTTCAACTAAATTGTTTTGTTTTTTTGGTCAGAAAATGACAATTCATCATAACCAAATATTTTTTACAGGAAAGGATTCTTGGATCCAGGATGGGATTTCTGGTCAAAACCAGAGAAGGAGTGAAACCCCTGAATATCCACTAGCCCAGTGGCTAGGACACTCACAGAGGATATCCAGGATCAAATTCCTGCTCTCCCTGATTTGGAGCAGGGATTTGACCCCCAATCCCAGGTGAGAACCTGACCAGCAGACTATTGCGAGGTGGGGGTCTCTCTCTTCTCTCTCTTGTTTTTAATTAAAACTTTTGAAAAGTGTCAGTTATGTCCCCATGGGGAAAAGGAATTTTTTTGAAGATTTGAAAATCTTCATTGGACAGGGAACCATTTCCCTCCCAGCTCAACTTTGAGAGCCCATTCTGGCTGCACAAAGGGGCTTTTTCTATACTACAGAAACTTTGCAAGAGTCCGTCTCCATTGCGTATTCCAATTCAACTCCAGGCATGTTAACGGTGTTAACAATAATAAGACACACTTAAACACCCCTCCCCCGAAAATTAGCCACGTTTCATTATACTCCCTCTGCAGCTTGGAAGGCCGGTTCGTGAAGTCTAACCTCCCCTAAATTCACCACATGCGGTGTTTAACGAATAGCCTCTGCGCAGCTCTATGCACATGCACGTTGTAAATCCAATATTTAAATTAGCCCTAAACATGCCCCCTTTTTGGTGAATGGCTGAACTGTGTGGCTTTGATGAACACCAACCTGCAATGTAGACCACAGACTCTTTCCCTGGGTTGAGGTGGGAGTTCCTGACAGAGCAGGACAGATCCTGGCTGGAAGTTTTTGTTACAATAATGGAAATTTGTGCTGCATACAGGCCGTTATCATGTTGAGTTATTTTTTCTGTCAGGGATGGTAAGTGCTTCCCGCTGAGGTCTTTCCACTGCACCTGGGGCTCTGGGTACCATCCAGCAGATTCACACACCATGTGGATCCCTCCGCTCTGGTAGCTGTCGATAGAGATGCGAGGAGTAGAGCCCAGACCTAGAGGAAAATGGAGTGAACCTGTGTGAACCCTACACAAGCATTATGGATCTCTTCAGCCTGGAAGGTGAGCGTTTAAGCCTTTAGTAGAAGGAAAAAGTGGATCGTTGTCCCTCCTGTAGAAGGGCAAGAGCCTTTCGCTGCGTCACTGCTGGGCTCTGGCTGTGAGAAGCGTTTCATTATTCCTGAGCCCTAAAGCTGGAAGCCTATCTCAACGTGAACAGCAAATTTCAGCTCCAGGATAAAATGATAGGCCGCATCATTGAACAGAGCGAGCAGCCCAACTAAACTGGCTGTGAGCTCCAGGAAATAACAATTCCAGTGGCAGGAAATTGAAGCCAGACAAAATATGGTGCAAATTTTTCACAATGTGTGTACTTAAATCAGTGGAACAAGGGACATGGTGGATTCTCCATCTCCTGTAGTCCTTCAATCAGAATTGTAAGTCTCTTCCTTAAAAATAAATAAATTAATAAATAATTGCTCTAGCTCACCCATAAGTTACTGGGCTGCATGCAGGAATCAGAGAGAAATTCTCTGGCCTGTGTCATACAGAGGGTCAGATTAGATGATCATAAAAGTGCCTTCTGGCCTTAACATCTATGACTCTATGGAATGTATGAGGGGCTGAGGATTAGAAACCTTAAGTGCCAAGTTGCAGTAGCAGGTGAGCAGTTACTTCACAGCCTTAGTAAGGAAGGGGAGGACATGTGGCCTATTGCCTCCCTCCCCCCCCCCCCGCGCTCTCTCTCTCACACACGCATTTGCGACCAGGACTCGTAAGACAATTGTCTACAGAGATGACATAAATAAATAAAAATAAAATAAATTAATGGAGATATCCTATCTTCTAGAACTGGAAGGGACCTTAAAAGGTCATTGAGTCCAGCTCCCTGCCTTCACTAGCAGGACCAAGTACTGATTTTGCCCCAGATCCTTAAGTGGCCCCCTCAAGGATTAAACTCATAATGCTGGGTTTAGCAAGCCAATGCTCAAACCATTGAGCTATCCCTCTCCCCATACATAGATGACAGATTGCGCCAGTGGTAAAAATAAGTGCCAGCAGGTTAAGCGTTAACAGTCTCAGACGTACGCAGGTGAAGATTTAACAGCAATCAGTGCTGTAATTCTCTACTCATGCCTCTGGCCTGTTTGTTTGAGAAGTTCAGTTATTTATTGGGACAAGTTTAAAGAATGAAGAAAGGGTGATGCAGCAGTATAGTGTATTTATAGTCTCTTTAAAATTAGTTGTTTAATCACCAGAAGGCCTCCCATTATCAGGGGTCTCTCACATGAATCAGATACATGCAGAGGCTGTATGCTGAAAGTTTGTAGGTGCCATCTTGTCATGTTATAACGAGAGTTCTGGTTTAAACTTTATATCCCTGGTCCTGCTCTGTTTCCTGAATTCTGTAGCACACTCATAAGGAAGATACTCTCAGTTGCCTGACAATGCTAGAAAGCAAGATACCCCTAGTGTAGATACGGTTATACTGGCAAAGCTATGACCATTCCCCATAAAACTTGATTTGCTCAGGGTGGGTGAAATAAGGTGGTACAAAGTCACTTTGCTGGTATAAACCACCAGGACCGTTTTGCTGGTATAGTTTATGTAGTAGGAAGAGGACCTGAAACATAAGCCCTTGTATCAGAGGCCTGGTGTGAGGCCTGAACTAGGGTGACCAGATGTCCCGATTTTATAGGGACAGTCCCAATTTTTGGTTCTTTTTCTTATGTAGGCTCCTATTACACCCCACCCCCGTCCCGATTTTTCACTGTCTGGTCACCCCAGCCTGAACTAAAGTAGTCTTGTTGATATAAAGCAAAGAAGCAAAGTCAGGTTTTGCCTGCTTGCAAGCAGACAGAATCTGGCAAGAATAGGGCTGATATTGCAGAAACACACATTCCTAAGTAGTGTTAGGCACAAATATATGCAAACACATTCCAGAAAGGTGGCACCAGAACACCTCGATAGCAAACACGTTCCCCAAAGAGAACAGGAACACGCTGACCCATCTTAAGGAAAAAGTCATGATGACAGCATGATGGATAGAGATTTTTTGATCGAACCAATATATACAAGATAACGGGTGGCACCCTAATACGTCAGAGGGTGGCACCCTGGTACATCAGGAGTAATGAGTAACTTGTTTGTATCTGTGTATAAAGATGTATCTCAGAGGGGGTGTCTTTGTCTGGCCGAGGGGAAAATGGAAAGTCGGGGCCATTCACTGAGCTGGTCCATTGTCACAGGCATACATGTGTTAGTGTACCTGTAACCATTGAGCCAGGGCATTAGTAACATGCCTCGTCAGCAATAAACCTGACCAAGTACCTTTGCTGAAAACCGAGTCTGTGAATTTATTGGGTGGTTCAATCACAGCCTGCTGTTTCTGCTATCTGCGCAGAGCTGGAAAGCACGCTGAAAGTACACACACACAGCCAAATATCTATCAACATCTGACGACAGTGTACTCTGGCATAGCTACTAGGAACAAACTCCTAGGGTAGACCTGGGCTGTGGCACCATGGGTTGCTGCAGGTTTTCGTGACTAAGTTGCTAAACAAAGACCTTGTGAAGCTGCAGTGATTTAACACAAGGTGTAAGTTGAAAACCATCTAGTTAAACTGGTGCAAAAAGCCACATGAAACTGATTTTTGTTTATTGTTTATTTAACTCAGTTTGGAACAGGTTTAACTAAACCAGTGATAGCTGCCTTTAAACCAGGGGTCTCAAAGTCCCGGCCTGCGGGCCATCTGTGGCCCAAGAACCTCCCCACTGCGGCCTGCGGAGGAGAAACGCATGCAGACACGCTGCCAGCAATGTTTGCTGCAGGCGCGGCCCCTGCAACTTCCATTGGCTGGGGGAGAGGGACAGAGATACCATCACTTATGGCTGAGCAGAGTCAGCCATGGAGGCAGCATCACTTTTTTCCACAATGAATATAAACAAGTCAAAATACCGAACACAACTATCTGATGCACACCTTGCTGCGATCCTGAAGGTTTCAACTGCACAGTTACTGAGGCCAAACATCAACAAACTGACAGAACTGAAGCATTGCCAGGTGTCTGGCAAACACTAAAAACTCTCTGGCAGGCGAAGAATTGTATAAAGTTGTGTAACAGTTTTATTATTTCTAAGAAATTCAAAATAAAAAAATACAATATAAACGTTTTCTTTTCTGAACACCATCTTCAGTGACACTAGTGGCCCGCTGGGAGGATTTGAGGACTGGCACTGGCCCTACGGTAAATTGAGTTTGAGACCCCTGCTTTAAATGGATGTAGGAGCGTCCACTTAGGAGTTCGCACTCATCTAAATAAACCGGATTAAAAACCAGTTTAATTTAAACTGATACAGCTTTCCCATGCAGAGAAGGCCAGAGGCTCTAAGGCCTGGTCTACACTTCAAATGTAGATTGACACAGCTATGTCACTCAGGGGTGTGAAGAATTACAATAGAGTGCTTCTATTGAGCTAGCTCCTGTTGCTTGGGAAGGTGGATTACCTACAGCAATGGGAAAACCCTGCCATCGCTTTAGTCTGCATCTGCACTATGGGGTTGCAGCGGCATAGCTAGAGTGCCACTGTAGTCCCCCTAGTGTAGGAAAGCCCTAAGTCACATTCTGGCAGCCTCGTTGTGAAAAGGCACCAGGAGCTGCTTGGCAGCTCTGCCTGGGGAGATCATGGTGTATTTATTACCTAACTGAATATTATCTCATTCTTTGCTGAGCAGTGGAAGCTGAGACCAAAAGGGTGAAATCCAACAAGGTTTATTACGACAACAATGAAGCAACACCCACATTTACACTTCCTGTTTCCTGTTGGCTTCTAAACAAAGACTACAGCTCTCAGCAATCACTGCTGGATCTAGCAACACCACATTTCCCTCGTCTTAGAACAAACTCAATCTTACGGCAGTAATACTAATCCAATAACCTGCTACTATAATAAACATAAATTATGTAATTAGCAAATAAACAATAACTAAGAAGTAGTTATGTAACTGTAATTAGAATTTTAGTTATAATAGAAGACTGTTCCTTTAATAATCACAGAACACAGTCTCTAGCCAATACAGTTGGCTGTCAGACTCTGACAGCATATTCGTCAGGCCCAATATCCTGTCAGTTATCCTGTATTGTCAGCAGCAAAGGGCTAGTTAGATAGTCTGAAACATTGCACTATGTCTTAGTAAGCAGGGGCAAGATGAATAGTGCTCCAGACTGACCATCTGACAGCTTGTAAGTGTGAGGTTCTTGTGACTGGGTCCCTGGGGTGCAACATGGACTGTGGGACCACTGAGCGCTCTCTCCCTCCAACATGGGGTGCCCCTCACACTGTGATGCTGTGGGTCAAGCCACATACCCCTGGCAGGCACTACCCTTACATAGCCATCCATAGACAGCAACACACCCAGCTGAGTTACATGAATGCTTCTCCCAGTCATTCATGAACCAACAATAGGGAGGCTCCAGCCAATTCCCCCCCAGCTCCCCAGCCAATTCCCCCCAGCTCCCCAGCCTTGCACCCCAGAGCTATACCATCTTGCCCTCGTCAGAAGCCTAACCAGAATAAGTTCATTACCCAGACTGCCCCTGCTTCGATGTAAACTGAGCTGAGATTTCCCAAGCACTTCAACCAAACCACACTGTTTTAGGTAAAATATAAACTACAGAAAGATAGATTTTAAGTGATTATAGGTAGCGAATGTACAAATCAAAGTTGGTTACCTAAGAAATAAAAGTAAATTCACAATCTGAGTTCTATAAACTAAACAGGATAGTATAGTTCCTCAATACACAGGCTGGGACTCTTTTCCAGCCTGAAACCGCCCTCCCACATACAAAGTCTTTGTCCTCCAAACATGTTTCCAGGTGTTGAGTTGTGGGGGGGAGTGAGGCCAAGTGATGATGTCACTTCCCCTCTTTTATAGTTTCTTCCAGCTTGTTGGAAAAATCCTTTGCTGTGGTGTGGGGATCAGGTAGTCTCCATTGGTCAAGCAGTCTCCATTGTCTATGTGTTCTCTCTGAGAAGTTTCCATTGTATACAGTTTCTGAGATCCTTTCCTTGATGGGTGTTGATGAGCCATTAACCACTGACTGCCTCCTCCATTGTTGCACCTGAAAGGTTGGTTGTGGGTGTTCCCAACCTCACAACATATTTCAGTAACACATACTTAGCAAAACTTCATAACTTCCTATACCATGATAGCACATACAATCCAACAGGATATTAATGTTCAACAGATCAAGACTTTTAAAATGATACCTCTCAAGGCAAACTTTGTACAAAACATATCATAATTCTATGACAGTGATGAATATGGGAGTTCCAGGGTGCTACTCTGAGGTACAGAGTGTCACAGTCCTTTTTAGAAACAATTTTCAGTGAAGAACTGAACCTGGGTTCTCCTTTTCCTAACATTCCAGATTTTCATACTTCTATAAACAAGCCACATTTGAATTTCAGTTCCCTGACCCCACAGCATTTATCTGCATCTTATATTTTTGTGGTTTTCATTGAACTGTTTGTCTGATATCCGGCAGCAATGATATATCAGATATAGGCCCGTGCAATCCAGCAATGTTTAATTTAGTATGCATCTCTGTACTGTGCAATAATTCAGCAGGTGACTTTTGTGTTGTGGCATGGCGTGTAGCCCTGTAGATTTATAAGTAATCGTAGTGAAGATTGTCCACACTTTTCTTTCCAGCATAGCTGTCTCCACACTGTCTTTCAAACTTCTATGGAATTGTTCAATTTCTCAATCAATTTGATTGTAATACATGATTATTTTCTACATGTAATGTTAAAGTGTCATAGAATCGTAGAAGATTAGGGTTGGAAGAGACTTCAGAAGGTCATCTAGTCCAACCCCCTGCTCAAAGCAGGACCAATCCCCAACTAAATCATCCCAGCCAGGGCTTTGTCAAGCTGGGCCTTACAAACCTCTATGGGTGGAGATTCTACCACCTCCCTAGGTAACGCATTCCAGTGCTTCACCACCCTCCTAGTGAAATAGTTTTTCCTAATATCCAACCTAGACCTCCCCACTGCAACATGAGATGATTGCTCCTTGTTCTGTCATCTGCCACCACTGAGAACAGCCAAGCTCCATCTTCTTTGGAACCCCCCTTCAGGTAGTTGAAAGCAGCTATCAAATCCCCCCTCACTCTTCTCTTCTGCAGACTAAATAACCCCAGTTCCCTCAGCCTCTCCTTGTAAGTCATGTGCCCTATCCCTCTAATCGTTTTTGTTGCCCTCCGCTGGACTCTCTCCAATTTGTCCACATCCTTTCTGTAGTGGGGGTGCCCAAAAGTGGACCGACCCCTGGGGCACTCCGCTTGTTGCTGGGTGCCAACTAGACATCAAGCCGTTGATCACTACCCATTGAGCCCGACGATCTAGCCGGCTTTCTATCCACCTTATAGTCTATTCATCCAATCCATACTTCTTTAACTTGCTGGCAAGAATGTGTGAGATTGCTTTGCTAAAGTCAAGCTATATCACATCCACGACTTTCCCCATATCCACAGAGCCACTTATGTTCCCTTCTGCCAGAAAGGTTTCAAATTCCAGTGAGGAAAATTGTGTTCCATTGTCCAACACAAATTTTTCAGGTTCCCTTCCCTGCTAAAGACAATCAACACGAACTTGATGAGTGTAGCAGAGATGACATATAAATATAATAATGGACATATAATATCAATGGCAAGCTTTTCCCATGTGGCATCTGGAAGAAGAACAGGCTGTAATAGTGGCACATGATCACCACCATTTTGTCATGTAACTGGCTAGTAATGCACGTTTTTACAGCTGCTTCAACCTAAGCATGAATTCTTAGCCCCAATACAGGTCACATAGACACGGTTTCATTCTGTCAGCCCCTTGATGTGTATCATGTGCCAGATGTATGAATTTTGTCTGCAGTGTGTCGGGTACAACCAACCAGTCAGTACCTCATAATACCCATCTATCTAGTACAGAATTGTTTTGAGTACGCTACAGTAAAGGGGCAAAGCTGGATCAAGCATTTGGGGTTGTGTGGCCATTTTGTTATCAGCTGTTCCTGCAATCTTTGTTGAATGGGACATGCTAAGCAAGTAGCTTTGAATTATTCTTGTGTAATGGATGTGGGGGTGCCTGCTATAAGTGCAACTACATTGCCACCATCTGTCGGCAAGGGCAGGCAGGACAAGCATCACAATTTAAATTCCCAGCCTTTATTCTGTGACATACATGAAAGACGGTAGTCTTGCTGACCATCTAGCAAGCTGGCCTCCCACTCATCCAAGTCCTTTCGAAGTTAACAGCATCGTCAAAGAGCTATGATCTGTATGCGACTTGAAAGTCTGGCCCCAGAGCTAAGTTCTCCATTTTTCCATAGTCCATAGCAAGCAAGTGCTTTCTTTTCAACAGATGAATACTTCCTCTCAGCTTCTGTAAGTGTTCTTCAAGCAAATGCAACAGTGTCCTCCATGTTGTCATCCTGGATTTGAGTAAGTGTTGCTCCCAGTCTGTAGTCTGAGGCAGGGTCAAACAATGCAAGTGCTGGACTATTTTCAATCAAATCTTTCACTGTTTCAAAACAACTTGTGCAACAGTCAGCCAGGCCAAGCTCGAGATTCCCTGGAGTATGTTTGTAACGGTGACTGAAGTGTTGTTCAGAATAAACTTGGCATACCATGACATAAAAACTAAGCAAGCATGTAAGGTTTATGTGTCTCTTGGAGGTGGTGGTTTTTAACCACCATGATGTGGTCCTGGTCAGGTTTCAATCCAGTCTCCAAAATTATGTGCCCCAGAAATAACAACTCTGTTTGTCAGAATTGGCATTTGGCGCAATTCAGTTTCAGTCCTGCAGTTTTGATGTGGTTTAGTACTAGGGTCACCAGATGTCCCGATTTTATAGGGACCGTCCCAATTTTTGGGTCTTTTTCTTATATAGGCTCCTGTCATAACTATAAAGGGAAGGGTAACAGCCCTCCTGTGTACAGTACTATAAAATCCCTTCTGGCCAGAGACTCCAAAATCCTTTTACTTGTAAAGGGTTAAGAAGCTCAGGTAACCTGGCGGACACCTGATCCAAAGGACCAATAAGGGGACAAGATACTTTCAAATCTTGGTGGGGGGAAGGCTTTTGTTTGTGCTCTTTGTTTTGGTGGGAGTTCTTTCTTGGGACTAAGAGGGACCAGACATCAATCCAGGCTCTCCGAATCTTTCTGAACAAGTCTCTCATATTTCAACTTGTAAGTAAACAGCCAGGCAAGGCATGTTAGTTTTATCTTTGTTTTCTCAACTTGTAAATGTACCTTTTACTAGGGTGTTTACCTCTGTTTGCTGTAACTTTGAACCTAAGGCTAGAGGGGGGTCCTCTGGGTTCTTTAAGTTTGATTACCCTGTAAAGTTATTTCCCATCCTGATTTTACAGAGATGATTTTTACCTTTTTCTTTAATTAAAAGCCTTCTTTTTAAGAACCTGATTGATTTTTCCTTGTTTTTAGATCCAAGGGGGTTGGATCTTGATCCACCAGGAGTCGGTGGGAGAAAGGAGGGGGGACGTTAATTTCTCCCTGTTTTAAGATCCAAGGGGTTTGGATCTGTAATCACCAGGGAATTGGTGAAGAGTCTCTCAAGGCTACCCAGGGAAGGGAATTAGCACATTGGGAGTGGTGGCAGCGGACCAGATCTAAGCTGGTAGTTAAGCTTAGAAGTTTTCATGCAGGCCACCACATCTGTACCCTAAAGTTCAGAGTGGGGAAGCAGCCTTTACAGCTCCTATTAACCCCCACCCCTTGTCCTGATTTTTCACACTTGCTGTCTGGTCACCCTATTTATTACTGCATGGAAATGTTTTTCATGTTCCTCGCAAATCTTCCCAAACACAATAATTTCATCCAAATAATACTGGACTCCAGGCTGATTCTTCAGAATCACTGACATTATTCTTTGGAAAATGCTGGGTGCCAATACAATCCGTATGGTGCACGTTTCAAGTGGAATAGATCCTCAGGTGTAATAATGCTGTGAGATCTCTCTGTCCTCCTGTAGTATAACTTGGTGATATGCATTCTGTAGATCGAGAGTAGAAAATGTCTTTCTGTCACAAAGATCCACCAATGCTTCTTCTATTTGTGAGTAGATAGCTGTCAATCACAATGGCTTTATTAGGCTCCCTTAAATCTATGCTAAGACAAATACCTCCAGTCTTTCTCTTTATCACTACTATTGGTGAGACTCATTCAGATGATGCAATCTCTTCAATAACACCATTTTGTACTAATTTTTTAACCTCTTGTGCTACAGCATCCCTGACAGAAAATGGTAGAGAGGGAAATTCTGTCATACAGCTGTCACTTGAGGTCAACATTTAATTTTGTGAGCAAATCCAAATGCACAGCCACTGGGGCTCCTCTGTACCATCCTCGTTAAGAGCAGAGAATAGAGTTTGTGCTGTAGTGGTGCCAGGTGCGGTAAATGCAATGTGCCCATTGCCTGCCTACATGTTTAGTGAGGGAAACAAATCGCTGTTTAGGATAGCAGTACCCCTAGGCATAGGACAGAATTCTGCCAGTACATGTTATGTATCAAATGTCAGGGTTGCAGGTAGTCAACCAAGCACAGGGATGTGGTTCATCAAGTAGCACACTGGGTGTAAGCTCAGTTCAGGAACTGATACATGTCCAACGTATTGCAGGGAAATTAATTCAGGTAGTCTAGAAACTGCTGAGCCAGTGTTCAACATTCATTCCACCACCTGGGGCTTCACTCCTGCTGCAGCAGAGACATGAACAGCACACGTTATTTTATCCACAGTGTCTGTGGAGCTGCTTCCATCCACACCCAATGCAGTAACCTCTGGCATGGTAACCGCATGTACTTGTTGATTAGGCTGGGTTGCTTTAGCATACCTTAGAGAAATGTCCACTCTTTTTGCAGGCCACTGAGCTCCCTCTGCAAGACTTCCTGTTTAGTCCAGGGATCGGCAACCTTTGGCACACAGCCTGCCAGGGTAAGCCCCTGGTGGGTCTGGCTGGGCTGGTTTGTTTACCTGCCGCGTCCACAGGTCCGGCTGATCGCGGCTCCCACTGGCTGCGGTTCACTGTCCCAGGCCAATGGGGGCTGCTGGAAGCGACGCAGCCTGAGGGATATGCTGGCCACCCTTCCCGCAGCCCCCATTGGCCTTGGATGGTGAACCGCGGCCAGTGGGAGCTGCGATCGGCCAAAGCTGCAGACGCGGCAGGTAAACAAACTGGCCCGGTCTGCTAGGGGCTTTCCCTGGCAGGCCACGTGCCAAAAGTTGCCGATCTCTGTGTAGTCTGCAGTGGGGTGTTACATTCAGTGGTGACATTCTTTTCCTTGTGTGTTTTGAAATCACTGGGCACGTTACTTCTCATTTACATTGCCCTTGTAATTTCTCAGCTGCCTTGTTGTAGTCCAGATGTAGTGGTTGAACGGCTTACATCGCACCTGCTGTTCCTGAGCTCACTATATTCACCTCCACCATTGCTGACTCGATGTGATTAGCAATGGTTACAGCTTTTTGCCATTTCAATTCTGGTTCAAGCAGTAAATGTTCTCTAATACAAGGCACAGCTCTTTTCTCCATGAGCCGATCTCAAATAATTTCATCTGCCATGTTGCCAAAAATCACATGTGACAATCAGTTCCCTTAAAGCAGCAATATACTGATCTGTCAATTCCCCTGGTTTCCACGCTGGTGGAATTTATAACATGCAGCTACCACATTCACTTTAGACACACACAAAAATTAATGCAGAGAGTGCTGTATCATATTTATTATTCAGAAGGGAAGAGTGTAACATATACGCTGCCCTTCTGCTCCAAGGCACTTAAATAAGCAAAGCACATTTTCTTACTTCAGAGAGTTCTCGGTTATTAACTGCAAGAACATCGTACTCAGATACTCTTATCCAAGCATTAAAAGCAATTGGAAGCTCTCCTAGGCTTTGAAGAAGGGTGCAGGTGGATTCAGGGGCAGGAGAGCCATCCTAGTCACCACTTGGTTGAGCAGTGGAGGCCGAGACCAAAAAAGTGAAATCCAACATCAAACAGCTCCAGAAGCAGCTGCTGCAGCAGCCCCTGGCCTCAGCACATACAGATGTGCTTACCCTTCCTGCTAGTTCTCTAACCTCAAAGACGACAGCTCCCAGAAATCAATCCTGTATCTAGCAATATCACACGGGGCTCTGCTAGGCCTTGTTTGCACACTGCGGGGAGTTGGGTCGGGGACTCTCAAGTATTCATAGACTGTCCCCACAAAGCATGGCAGGGAGGCAACTGGCAATTCATTCTCTAATCAAAGAATCTGCATTGCCTTTGTTGTAATAACCTGGAGCTACCCCCTCTCTGAGCCCTGAGTATTTTTCCAGGGGAAACCCCTCACGTCACACGAGTCCCAAAGTGGATTTGGATCTCAGTCAGCGTAGGTCAAAGACAAAGAAACATAATCAAAAGAAGAAATAAAAGATCTGGTCCTGCTGCTGTAGATGCTGCTCTCTCTGTAGTTTCCAGCCCTTTCTAGGATGGACACTTCAAGTCATCAGAAAAGGATGTTTCTCTTTCTCCTGCACACACCCTTAGAAGTTGTGTGGCAAGAAACAAGAGCTGATTTTCAAGCATTTTTCTTCACCTTTTTATCTCCTCTTCTGTTTTCTCCAAAATTAAAGGTCTAATAGTCTTTAAAAGTCTTTCAAAGATTCATTCACAGATTCATAGATTCCAAGGCCAGAAGGGACCATTATGATTCTGACAGCAGATCTTTTAGAAAAACAGCCAATCTTGATTTTAAAATTGCCAGTGAAGGAGACCTCACCACAACCCTTGGTAAGTTGTTCCAATAGTTCAGTGGTTCTCAAACTTTTTTGTTTGGGGACCACTTGAAAATTGCTGAGGGTCTCAGCGGACCACTTAATGATCTTTCCAAAAGTTGTTGTACCATTAACTAACTATTGTAAAGCGCCTTGGATAAAAAAAACACCTTAATAATAATTAATGGTTTTTTTGTTCTACAAATAAAAGCACACAACTCATATTTTAATATCAGTATTCTTACCTTTCTAATGCGATGGATGTGCCTCTCTTCCCCACCACAGCCAATACAGAGCTGAGGCTAGGAAGGAGTGGGGTTTCTCCCTCACCACAGCAACCACAGAGCTGGGACTGGGAAGGAGGGGGGTCTCTCCCCCACCCCAGCAGCCAGAGAGCTGAGACTGGGAAGGAGGGCCTTCCCTCCCCAGCAGCCGCAGCCCTGGAGCTGGGGAAAGTCGCCTTTCTCTGGCCGCTGCAGCCGTGTACGTCCCAAATTCCCCACACCTCCTCTTCTCACCCCACTGCCCCCTCCCACTTATCCCCTATTCCCCCCAAGGCCACAACTTCACCTTACATGTGTGTCTTCTCCAGGGTCCAGGCACCTAATTAGTGGAGTCACGCCTGGGTGGGTGGCCCTTCATTCTCTCATGTGCGACCTTAGAGGGAACTATCTGCGGACAACCTGAATGGAGCTCGCGGACCACAATTTGAGAACCACTGCAATAGTTAATTACTCTCACTATTAAAAAATTATGCCTTATTTCCAGTCTGAATTTCTCTAGCTTCGACTTCCTGTCATTAGCTTGTGTTACACCTTTCTCTGTTAGACTGAAGAGCCATATCAAATATATGTTCCCATGTAGGTACTTATAGATTTTCTCACAGTTCTTGCACAACAAAGATGTGAAAAGAACACCCAGAGTGTGGAGAGACACACATTGAAATCTGTTAGCTTACGCTCAGGGCATAGGCTCCTGAACAACTGATGGGAAATAACTGTCAGATAGAAGGGAATTCTGGATACTCTCATGAATATGAGACACATCAAGTTCCACATCAAAATAAATTATTATTCTGCTGGGAATTCAAATTAGCAGCCCAAGTTACTGACCTGTCACCTTCAGTTCCAGAGTGGCTTCCTCATAAAAGCTGTGTGATCGGAAGAAACAGATAAACTGCCCATGGTCAGAGGGGGTGATGTTGCGTATACGCAGGACAACGCTTCCATCCACAATACCATCCTTCAGCAGCTCTGTTCTGCCCTGATAATTTGGTATTTGCTGCTCAGCCTGATCTTTTTCATTCTGATACAGATGGACAGGTTCAGAGAACTTGGATCGGTACCAGCGCACCTCCATCTCCTGAGCACTTGTGTTAGGGAAGAGGTGACAGGGTAACAGGGCATCTTGACCTGCAGAGACCATGATGGGATGATCAGGTCCAATCACCTTGAAATTCACTGTTAAAGGAACCAAGACACACAGAAAATTAGACCAGAGGGGAGCTGGATTGCTTTCATAAGAAATGATTGGTGATCTCTCACAACTGCCTAGGTTGCAACTTGACCAGCTAAAACTGAGCTAATGGGGTCTCACTGTATCTGCACTGGAAAACAGGTCAAGTTAGGACAGGCTTAGCTAGCACATGTTAACTAACCCTTGAGCTAAACTCAGCCACTTTTCCTAGTCAATACCAATCCAGAGAGAATTAAAAAATGGGTGATCTCTGTCTCTAAATGTTGTGAGCTGGTTAATGGCTGAAACCAGAACAATTAACCTGTGGAAGACTGTTTGCTAGACTGGAACCGAGGCAGATGGCCTGTACAGAGAAAGATGATACAGAACACCTGAAAGGAGAGGCTGTGTCTGTGACATGCTGTGGAGCTTAAGGCCTTGTCTACATGGGAAAGTTTTACTGGTTATGCAGGTGTAATTATACTGGTATAACTCCTATGTGGACCCCCTTATTCTGGTATAATAGTGACCTTTTTCAGTTTGCCTTAAACCCCTTCCCCAGTGACATAAGCTAAACTGAAAAAAAAAACTACTTTGTTTTATATTTGTAACTTGCTATGTATCCTTTCAAATATAGATATTTGAAAAACAATAAAATATAGTACAAAATCCTTCTTTGCCCCTTCCACTTATGACATTCTCTGCTTGGTAGCACATCACACAAAATGAATTTACAGCATGTGTCAGTCACATTCAGTTCAAATCACTCTGTTTCATATATTTGACTTATTTGTGTAATGTGCAATTCGAACTTTTGCATCATAGATTCATAGATTCCAAGGCCAGAAGTGATCATCTAGTCTGATCTCCTGTGTAACACAGGTCACAGAACTTCCTTGTATTTCACACTGGTGACGCCCCTACTGGAATTTTGTGTCCAGTCCTGGTTCTCACAATTCAAGAAGGATGTTGATAAATTGGAGCGGGTTCAGAGAAGAGCTATGAGAAGATTAAGGAATGACTTGATAATGAGCTCAATTTAGCAGAGAAAGCTATAACACAATCCAATGGCTGGTACAGAAGCCAGCAAAAATAAGTAAATAAATAAATAAGAGGTGAAAACAGGGGAGTTTGAGTGGGAGTTCAGTGGGAGGAGAAGGAAGGAGGCAAGCACCTATTCCATAGGGGACAGTGAGTGAGTTTTTGTAGTTTTGTGTGGGTTTCTTTCTTTTTTTTTTTTTTTTTCTTCTTTTTTCTTCAGTTTGCAGAGACTGGTAGGGCACAGTTTTTTGTGAGAGAAGCAGAGTTCAGATTAGGGGGCAGGGCTTCCCTGATTAGGCAGTGGGGCTTCTCTGATTGGGGGTCTATAAAGGCAGCCAAGCAGCCACCCAGTGGCACAGGAACCAGCAAACAGAGCTGAAAACAGGGGCGTTTGAGTGGGAGATTGGGGAAGGGAGTGTGTAGTGGTTTGTTTTTGCTTTGGTGTTCATTGGGGGAGGGGGATTTTGTTTGGGGATTTGTTATTTTCTCCTTGACAGGAGCTTAGGCGGGAAGGCTGTGACAGATACAGAGGCAGCAGTGGTAGTGAGACAAGGAATGGGTGAGACAATTAAGACAATCAGATGTGGAAGCTGCAGGATGTAAATTATCTGGGAGCAGGTACCCAAAAAGAGCTTGGTTTGTATGAAGTGCCGCCTGTTAGACAAGATGGAAGAGAAGATCAGAGACTTGGAGATGCAAGTGGAAACTATGGTTGTTGAGTTTTGACGGGGATTCAAGGGTGGATGGAGGGATGGATGGATGGGAAGGATGGAGGGAAGACAAGAGAAGGCTGAAGGGAAAGGTCAAGACTGGCAGATGCAAGCTACGCTGATGAACTCTGAGGGGAGACTGCTGGATGAGGAATGCGGCCACTGGAAGCATGTGACTATGAGAACCAGGCAGAGGAAAAGACCAGCTAATGAAGGAGAAACAGAGCTCAGGAATAGGTTTGCTGAGTTGGAAAATGAAGAAGGGGCACAGCAGGTAGTCACAGAAGGTGGGAGGTCAAGGAAGAAGAGAAGAACGGCTAGTCCTATAAGAAGAGGGGAAGGATACAGGATGACTCACAAAAGATTGCAAGGGTGAACAAAAGACAAGAGGACTTGCAATCAGAAGGAACCGGAGGAAGCAGGGCCGGCTCCAGGCACCAGCGCAGCAAGCTGGTGCTTGGGGCGGCCCATGGAAGGAGGTGGCACGTCCGGCTCTTCAGCGGCAATTCGGCGGCAGGTCCCTCAGTCCCTCTCGGAGGGAAGGATCTGCCGCCGAATTGCCGCCGAAGAATGAAGCGGCGCGGTGGGGCTGCCGCCGAAGTGCCGCCGATCGCGATCGCGGCTTTTTTTTTTTTTTTTTTTCCGCCGCTTCGGGTGGCAAAAACCCTGGAGCTGGCCCTGGGAGGAAGGCCAGAAAATCACAACAAAACCAAGAAAAGGAAGGTCTACATGATTGGGGACTCCCTACTAAGAAGAACAGACAGGCCTGTCACCAGAGCTGATCCGGAGAACAGACGAGTGTGCTGTCTGCCAGGAGTTAAGATACAGAATGTGGACCTGAGGCTGAAAAGAATTCTAATGGGAGCAGTAAAGAATTAACTGATTGTCCTTCACATGAGGAACAAATGATACTGCTAGATTCTCACTGAAATGCACCAAAGAAGACTATGCCAAGCTGGGGAAGACACTTAAAGAAATGGAGGCTCAGGTGATCTTCAGTGGGATTCTGCCTGGCCCTAGAGGAGGAGAGTGAAGGCAAGACAAGATTATGATGATCAACAGATGGCTCAGGCAGTGGTGCTACAAGGAGGGTTTTGGGATATTTCATGACTGGGATGCATTTACGGACAGAAGACTGTTCTCATGGGATGGACTCCACCTGAATAGGGAAGGAAATAGATTGCTGGGGTGGAGGATGGCACAACTGATTAAAAGAGATTTAAACTAGGAACTTGGGGGGAGATTGCTGGGAGATGCTCATGTAATCCTCATGCCTTATTCTAATATTGACCGGCAGGAAAGTCAAGAGAGAATACTCCAATGGAGCAAGGAAGAGCAGTATGTAGGAGAATGGACAATAAGAGGAAAGATAGTGCCAATACCAATGACGCTAAAGTCAAGTAGGCAATACTGTAAGTAGAATAACTGTACTCAATCGGGTGAGGAATCTGAGTGAAGCCAAGCAGCAACAGTTGAGATGTTTGTACACCAATGCAAGGAGCCTGGGTAACAAAATAGAGGAACTAGAACTACCAGTGCAGGAAGTGAAACCAGATATTATAGGGTTAACAGAAACATGATGGAATAGTAGTCATGAGTGGAGTACAGGAACTGAAGGGTATGTGCCGTTCAGAAAAGACAGAAATAAAGTCAAAGGTGGTGGAGTAGAATCGTATATTAATAAGGAGTTAAATTGTAAAGAAATCAGAAGTGATGGAATGGACAAAACAGAGTCTGTTTGGGTCAAAATCACTTTGGAGAAGAAAGCTACCAGAGGCTCCCCTGGATAGTGCTTGGGGTATGCTAGA
This sequence comes from Malaclemys terrapin pileata, assembly GCF_027887155.1. NCBI lineage: Eukaryota > Metazoa > Chordata > Testudines > Emydidae > Malaclemys > Malaclemys terrapin. The sequence continues at coordinate 19,137,394 of NC_071507.1, read as the reverse complement.
GAACCCCTCCCCCCACACATCTGATTTGGATATGGATAGAGACCTTTTTATGATTATGGGAGACTTTAACTTCCCAGATATAGATTGGAGGACAAGTGCTACTAATAATAGTAGGGCCCAGATTTTCCTGGATGTGATAGCTGACAGATTTCTTCCCCAAATAGCCACCAAACCAAAAGAGCTGATGCTATTTTAGATTTGGCATTCATGAGTAGTGAGGACCTCTTAGAACAGCTAGTTGTAGGAGACAACCTTGGTTCAAGTGATCATGAGCTAATTCAGTTTAAACTAAATGGAAAGATAAAAAATAGATCTGCAGTTAGGGTTCTTAATTTCAAAAGAGCAAATTAAAAAAAGTAAGGTTTCAGAGTAGCAGCCGTGTTAGTCTGTATCCGCAAAAAGAACAGGAGTACTTGCGGCACCTTAGAGACTAACAATTGGAAAGGAAGATGATGTCTGTCTGTATCTGTACGATTTTTTTCATGAAGTTGATGGATTTCCACTCCATACGGCTAAATTCAGTGCTTTGCATAATGACAGGTTTCAGAGTAGCAGCCGTGTTAGTATGTATTTGTTAGTCTCTAAGGTGCCACAAGTACTCCTGTTCTTTTTTTAAAAAAAGTAAGGGAATTAGGGAACTGGACTAGACTGAGGAACTCAAGGATCTGACTGTGGAGGAGGCTTGGAATTACTTTAAGTCAAAGTTGCAGAGACTATCTGAAGCCTGAATCTCAAGCAAGGGGAAACATTTGTAGGGAAGGGTTACAGACCAAGTTGGATGAGCAAGCATCTCAAACTATTAAGAGAAAGCAAAAAACCAACAAGGAATGGAAGATGGGATGAATCAGTGTGACACTTTACCTCAAATTAGCACCCTGGACCCCTCATATTCACTATTATCATGTGATTATGGTTTGTTTTGTACAAAGTATGCCTCGTGAAGTATCATTTTAAAAGTGTGGATCTGTTGGATCTTAATATGCTGTGGATTTTATGTACTATCATTGTATGTGAAGTTATGAAGTATTGCTATACATGTTACTGAAATATGTTATGAGGTTGAGAGATGCCCACAGCTGGACTTTCAGTAGGGACAAAGAAGTCGCCATCGCTGGCCAGACAGGTGTTAATGGCTCATCAACACCCAGCCCTCTATCTCAGAGACTTCTTGGAGAAGGCACATATGCAATGGGGCAGCCTAACTCATGTCACAGCAAGGATCTTTCTAGCTTCTAGAAGGAAGCATAAAAGAGAGACAGTGACATCATCTCTTGGCCTCTCTCCCCGCCACCTCCATCTCAACACCTGGAAGATCGTCTGGAAGAGAAAGATTTTAAACTATGGAGATTGGTCCCAGGCTGGAAGGGTGTCCATCCGTGTATTAAGGAACTGTAAGCTACCTGTAAGATCTGCTAGGGTGAGAGACAACTTAATTCAAATCTTACTTAGTCTTTTAAAGTTAAAATTTAGACTGCATTTCTATATTTATTACTTAGGTAACCAACTTTGATTTCTATGCCTGCTACTTATAATCACTTAAAATCTTAGTTAGCCTTTTTTGCGTCTCCATCACATTGTTGACTCATAGTTAAGGCTAAGATTTTGGTATGGGTATTTTTAATAAAAGTCACAGGCAGGCTGTGGGCAATAAACAATAAATCATGGAAGCCCAAGCCCCGCTATATGGGGCTGGAGCCTGAACTCCATCTCCCAGGGCTGAAGCCTTAGCTCTGCCGCCCGGAGCTGAATCATAATTTTCAGGAAGTCACGGAGGTCCCGTAAAATCATGGAATCCATGACCTCCATGACTGACTCGTAGCCTTATTCATATTCAATCGGTGATCCACAGTAAGCCCCGGATCCTTTTCAGCAGTGTTACCATCTAGTCATTTATTCGACATTTTGTAGCTGTGCGTTTGATTTTTCCTTCCTTGGTGAAGTGCTTTGAACTTGTCTTTATTGAAATCCATCCTGTTGATTTCGGACCAATTCTCCAATTTGTTCAGGTCATTTGGAATTCTTATCCTGTCTTCCAGAGTTGTAGCAACCTCTCCCAGCTTGGTGTCATCTGCAAATTTTATCAGCATACTCTCCAGTTCATTATCCAAGTCATTAATGAAAATATTCAATAGTGATAGGTAGAATCGCAAAAGTTTAAGATGAGACAGGAGGAAAGTTTAAGGTGAAATATGATGTAAAAGTCCACTGAGTACAGGTTACACTGAGACCGAGGGGAGTAAAAAGGGAGAAAAATCAATATCTTCCCCTGCCCCCTCCCAAAACGATTTTCTTTCTCAAATTTACATAAAATGCTCTTATTATGAATTGTTTCAAAATAACAAAAGATCAATGGTATTAAAACTGTTGAGAGAAAGAAGACGACACTCTGTGACAAGAGGCTTCCTACCTGATTCCAATGTAGAAACATGGACCGTAAAAAAGAAAAGGAGGTAACTGGACAGAGAGGGGTTGCCCATGGCACAGTGCGAGTGGAAGGAAATCCTCATCTTCATTGTAACTTGATTCACACACCAGAAAGGAAAAGAAAAAACAAATTCCAAGTGAGCAACGTGCTGTAATTTGGGATACAAATTCATTGAGCACAATATGAACCCTAGGACATGTGCTAATTAATACTTGCATCAAAATGTGCGTGTTTGCTACTGTTTTTGTCAAAAGACATGTTACAAGACATGCAAATCTCGGCTTCACTGTTCACCATCTCAAATTACAGTCCAATATTCTGGACAAAGGCCTTAATACTAGCATTTGCAAAATTCATTGAAAAAATATCACAAAAATCACTAACTTTTTGGTTGTAAAATTACAAAGAGAAAGTAGCCAAGAAGAAAAAATGTATTTTGTATCTGTTTTTAAAATGCAGTGTGAGAAAAGGCATTGCAATTTCTGGGTCTGGGTCACGTGGATAAATACAGAGCATCTAAAGTCATTAGTGAACCTTTCAAGTAGAAAAAGGAGCATTTTAAAAGCAAATTAAAGGATGAGAACTTCCTGCCGTGTACCCAGGAGAAACTTCCCAGCAGTTACAGGATCACTGGGACATTTCCAGCTTCTCACAGTCAGTGAAATGGACCCTTAGTCCGGGAGGTGCCTTACAATGAAAGAATTCAAGTTACAGTACAAAGCAAAAATAATTTAGGAAAAGAGAATCAGTTCAGTATCGTCTGTCCTTGTGCACTTTTATGATGATGTTTTTTAAACAGCAGCAGAATTTACTCTTTTCTCCTGCATGTAGCAAGGCTGAAGATGCAAGTGAAATTGTAAAGCAGAAAGCCACCATTATCCTTTAGATGGTGATATGAAATTAAAGAGTCCTTATGGAAATCTGCACACAGCAATGTGCTTATCCTCTCAGACCCAGATGGCTTAGCCTCACACACATCCCGGTTGGAGCAGAGTCATTCCACTGTGGAAGAGGCTGCTTCAGCCCAGTATGATAGAGTGATGATAGTCACTCCATAGTTTAAGATTCTAATAGTTTTCTTTATAACCCTGATTTTTGACCCTACATCTATAAACTACAGGAAGATCCTATCAGCCTCAAAATTGGAACGTTAAATTTGGGGCTGAAGTAAACTATTTCTACCAAATTTGATGTGAATTGGACAAGTGGTTGCTGAATTATAACACCCTGGAAAGGAGGGTTCACTAAAGTTAAAAATCTTTTTTGCTGCTTTATAGCATAAAAAACAAACACAACCACCCATTTTCTTATGGCTCCCCGGTCCCTCTGCTCCCTGCACCCTCTACAGCAGAGGTTCAGGGGCTGCCCCGCATATGCGATCCCTGGCACAGCGCCCTAACCCTCTGAACATTCTGCTTTCATGAGACTTGCTCAATGCTCGGCTCTTCCTGCAGCCTCTTGCCTCGTTCACGTGGCAGGGCAGGGGTAGCTCCATTGCACAGACAGCATAGCTAAGCACATAGATTTGGCACACTCATTCCAAAAGGCAGTGGCTAAGTGGAGGTGACTTGGGTCTGCCCCAGGAGAGACTGACTTTCTGTTCCTAACTCTGCTAGAAGTGAGCTTGAGCAGTGTCTCCGGTCCTCAGTTACCGCCTCTGTTAGAAGGGGGAGAACGGTACTTGTTGGCCTCCTAGGATAGGGACATGGGGTGGTATTCACAAAGGTGCTTCGGTGCCTGAGTCCCATTTTTAGGCATTGCTGAGACCCATGAAACTGCTGCTTGGCTGCTGCCGAACCCTGTAGGTGCCTTAACTCACTTGGCTGCTTAGTGCCAAAGTTTCTGCAGCACAAATTCCCTATGTGCCTAAGTCTCTGCCTCCATGCATGTCCTCTGCTGCCTCCCTCTGGGTTTCCAGATGCCTATCCCCCGCCTAACCCCCAAAACAAACCACTCCACTGGGAGACATCAGCGCCATGTTCAATCCTTTCTTTTCCCCCAGCAGAGAGCGGGAAGTAAACCAGGGGTTCCCATATCCCAGGTGAGTCTCCCTAGCCCCTGAGCTAATGATTATTTTGTGTGGCGCTAGGGAGCCTCTGAGCCCAGATTGGGCCTCACATCCAAGTTGGGCAGAGGAGCACTTATCCTCCCTCAGTTCAGGAATCACTAGCAGACGTAAGCACATTCCTGCAGTCTGTCTCCAAGGGAGGGGCAGAGCTTAGCACACACCCCTCTTGCTTTGCTCCCTCTGGTTATTCACGTAGCTGGAGTAGTGTAACTTAGGTCAACTTACCCTGGTAGTGAAGACAAGCCCTAAGACTGTGATGTGCAGAGGAACATTAACACTAGAGGTGAGACTAAACCACATGATCTCCTGGCTCTCAGCCCAGCACTCCTCCCTCGAGCCTCGGGGAGTTAAACTCATTCTGTGCAGGGGGCCAAATTCCATTTTTATTATGATCTCTGGCCCATTTGGGGCTCACCACTCTCCTCATTCCAAAGTGGAGCCCTCACCAACCCCAATGGGAGATTGAGAGCAGAATGCAGCCTTTATAGAGTAAATTCACTGTTCATTATCATCACTGTGTGTTACTTCTTCAAGGCCATGTTATTGCGCTCACCATCACCCAGTTGAGAAAATGCTCACCACTGTGACCACCATTCTCTCTGTTCTTTGTTCATCTTCCTTCGCCATCCTCCTTTATCTTTTTCTCTTTCTCTTCCCTTACTTTATGGGTCTCCTCCTGGCTTCCCTCAGCATTCCTTCCCTTCCGCTACAACCAATTTACCTTCAGGGCTTCCCACCCACCCCCTTCCCATCCCTATCCCTATCCCAGCGGCTAAAATGGACAGTGGTGAAATAGTTAATGCTAAGGTACTGACAGAAAACACCCCCATGTTCACACCCGACACACCACTGCAATAATGTTTGTACAAGGCATGCCTTCTGAGGTGTCATTTAAAAACTCATCACTTGCTGATCAATCATATCATATCATGGCAAAATGCATGTAGGAGTGTTATATGTGAAATTATCAACATAAACTAAAATCATAACTAAAAGTATGTTTTCCAGGTAAGTCTGGGGAGTGGCCAAACTAGTTCCTCAGAGACAAAGGGCAAGCTGACACCACAGCCAGGTGAAAACAAGGCTGATGGACCAGTACCTGCTAAGTGGCCGTTCTTTGGCAGGAAACGGGGAGGGACAAAAATCTCCATCCTGGCAAAGAAAAAGCATGGAGTTTCCATCCACACCGACTACCTATCACTTTGCTCCCAGCTGGAAATGCGTCTCAAAGGGGGGACAGGATTATAAAAAGGAGGAGTAGACACCTCTAGGGTCCCTCCTCTCTCTCTCTCCCTGCCCATCACATTTTCTACACCTGAAAAGACAGAGAAAGCAACTGTTGGACTATAGGTGAGGGGTCCTGACTTAAAGAGTTTGGTCTGTAAGACTGCTGAAAGCATAGGTGAAAAACTTGGCTTGAATCTAATATAGTTTGTTAAATTAGACGTTAGTAAGCTTTCTGTCTTTATTTTTCTTGTAACCATTTCTGACTTTTATGCCTCATTACTTGTACTCACTTAAAATCTATTTCATTGTAGTTAATAAACTTGTTTTAATGTTTTACCTAATCCAGTGTATCTGGAGTGACATTTCCCTCCGTGCTTTACATAACATTTTATTGTAAACAGGGTCATGTTCAGGGTCTCAAAAGTGTGTGTGTGTGGGGGGGGGCAATGGCAGAAACCCATCTCAGTGTCTCCTTGGGAGACAGAGGAGCCAAAGGAGCCAGCGGGCCCTGGCAGAGAGCTCAGGGCTTGGGTTACATGGACAGACCCTTCAGATCACCTCCTGTTGCAGCAAGCAGGGGTCCAGACGGGGACACCGCATGCAAAGAGCTCAGAGCCCCTTGGTCCTAGCTTGAGTCACTGAGCCCCTACCACAGGAGGAATAAGGGGCTGTCCCTCCCTTGGAGATCAGGGGAGTCACAGGAGGGGACTACTTTTTTTCCTATGAGGTGAGTAAAAAAGCATTTGAAGACTTATGGGTATTGAAATCAGCTCATTTGTCAGGTGCCCCAGCTCTGCAATGCCTTCCCAAATAATTTCCCCACAAACACAATCTCACCCCAACCTTCAGGCAGAGCTGACTTATCTTTTGGAATTTAGAGAAGATGCAAAAGTTGGCTTTAAACAAAAACTTAGTTGCAGACTTAACTCTGGAGAGGCTGCTGCCTATGTCTCCAGCTCTCCTCCAGGGCCCACGCTGATTTTTGCCAGTTGATACCCTGGTAAGGGTTTCCAGGGGCAGAGCGTTTACCAGGAATCCAGTTTACGGTGGCACTTGTTGTGTTCACAGCATACACATACAGAGAAATTAAATAACAATACAACTTTTCTTCTATGAATTCAGAACACACAAGAACCAACACTAAGAAGAGAGACAAAGCCGGCTGTTCCCTAAAACAGAGTGGCACAGTTCTCCCCACTTTAAGCTGGCTGTCTGCAAAGTGACTGCTGGCACAGTCACACACTCAGCTACTGAGCCCTCTAGCCTGCCAGCGGGACCAGGGAATTCCTCACCTCTCCGCCCCCCCTCCCCCTGCGTTTAAAGTGATAGCTGGCAATTCCAACACAGTCAGAGCTCAGTACACCCCAGCACTGAGGACCTCTAATCTCTCCTACGCTCAAGCAGCCATTGAGGGTCAGTGCAGCTCAAGGAAGTGGGTATGACCAGGACTGCCAAGGAATGCACTGGCTCAGCCCCTCCCCTCAGTGATGCCTGCTGATGGGGCTCTAGCAAGTGCTAAAGCTGGCCCCCTCCTGCGAGAACCCTTAGAACAGCAGCAGAAGTAACATCATCAGCCCTGTGTCTGGGTAACTCCCCCCTCTCCCTGGCATAGAAGGGTCCTCATGGCCCAACCAGTACCGGGTTTACCATGGTGCCGGGCCTAGAGTCAGAAGGAGCCCCGGCCAGCCTGATCCCCCGGCCGGCTGAGCCAACCAGAAAAGCTGCCCCCACCGCTGCTCTGCCCCAGCCCCGCCACCACTCCACCCTTTCCCCTGAGGACTGCAGCAGGGGTCGGGCATGCCCTGCACTCACCGGGCGGCGGGAAATGCAGCGACCCAGACCCACCCTGCTCCACTGGCTTGTGCTGGGGGGCCGTTGCCCCCTGCCCCACAAGCCTGGGGAGGAGATGGAGCAGTGGGGAGGGGCATGGGATGGGGAAAAGAAGGGAATAGGGGAAGTGGGGGGAGGAGGCAGGAGGCAGTGGGTGGGATGGGGAGGAGATGTAGGGGTGAGGAAGGGGCATGGGATGGGGAAGAGAAGGTGATAGAGGAAGCGGGGGCCCAGCATGCGGATCCCCTTGGCAGCAGCTGGGGCTCCCCTGTTAAGCAGGCCCATCAAACCCTCACCCGGACAAGCCCCACCTCCCCTGCATCTGTACCACCCAACTGAGCCCCAACCACCTACACCTGGACCCCCACCCAAATGAACCCCACCTCCCCTGCACCCAGACTCCCCCCCACTGAGCTCCAACCACTTTCACTTCCCCCCGCCCAGACTCCCATTGCTCCTGCACCTGAACCTCCCTGTGCATCCAGATCCCCCACTGAGCTGCCCTGCACCAGACTGCCCCACACAGAACCCTCTTACCCCCATCTGGATCCCCCCACACTAAGTCCCTCTGCACTTGGATCCTGCTGCCAGGCTGAGCCTCCCTGCCCACATCTGGTGTGCCTGGCGCAAAAGGGGCAGGGCCCCTGGCAGGGGGGAAAGGGAGGAGGTGTTGCCTGATATATTAATAATGTACACACTTGGACTGAGGTGGAGATGGACATAGGAGACGGAAGTGTTGAGAGTCTCTGGGTTAGGCTAAAAGGGGTAAAAAACAAGGGTGATGTCATGCTAGGAGTCTACTACAGGCCACCTAACCAGGTGAAAGAGATGGATGAGGCTTTTTTTAAACAACTAACAAAATCATCCAAAGCCCAAGATTTGGTGGTGATAGGGGACTTCAACTATCCAGATATATGTTGGGAAAATAACACAGCGGGGCACAGACTATCCAATAAGTTCTTGGATTGCATTGCAGACACCTTTTTATTTCAGAAGGTTGAAAAAGCTACTGGGGGGAAGCTGTTCTAGATTTGATTTTAACAAATAGGGAGGAACTCGTTGAGAATTTGAAAGTGGAAGGCAGGTTGGGTGAAAGTGATCATGAAATCAGAGTTCACAATTCTAAGGAAGGGTAGAAGGGAGTACAGCAAAATAGAGACAATGGATTTCAGGAAGGCGGATTTTGGTAAGCTCAGAGAGCTGATAGGTAAGGTCCCATGGGAATCAAGACTGAGGGGGAAAACAACTGAGGAGAGTTGGCAATATTTCAAAAGGGACACTATTAAGAGCCCAAAAGCAAGCTATTCCGCTGGGTAGGAAAGATAGAAAATGTGGCCAGCTTAGCTTAACCACGAGATCTTGCATGATCTAAAAAATAAAAAGGAGTCATATAAAAAATGGAAACTAGGACAAACTACAAAGGATGAATATAGGCAAACAACAAAGGGGCAAGATTAGAAAGGCAAAGGCACAAAATGAGTTCCAACTAGCTACAGGAATAAAGGGAAACAAGAAGACTTTTTACCAATACATTGGAAGCAAGAGGAAGGCCAAGGACAGGGTAGGCCCACTGCTCAGTGAGGAGGGAGAAACAGTAACGGGAAACTTGGAAATGGCAGAGATGCTCAATGACTTCTTTGTTTCAGTCTTCACTGAGAAGTCTGAAGGAATGCCTAACATCGTGAATGCCAATGGGGAGGGGGTAGGTTTGGAAGATAAAATGAAAAAAGAACAAGTTAAAAATCTCTTAGAAAAGTTAGATGCCTGTAAGTCACCAGGGCCTGATGAAATGCATCCTAGAATACTCAAGGGGCTAACAGAGGAGGTATCTGAGCCTCTAGCTATTATCTTTGGAAAATCATGGGAGACAGGAGAGATTCCAGAAGACTGGAAAAGGGAAACATAGTGCCCATCTACAGAAAGGGAAATAAAACCAACCCAGGAAACTACAGACCAGTTAGTTTAACTTCTGTGCCAGCAAAGATAATGGAGCAAGTAATTAAGGAAATCATCTGCAAACACTTGGAAGGTGGTAAGGTGATAGGGAATAGCCAGCATGGATTTGTAAAGAACAAATCATGTCAAACCAATCTGATAGCTTTCTTTGATAGGATAACGAGTCTTGTGGATAAGGGAGAAGCGGTGAATGTGCTATACCTAGACGTTAGTAAGGCATTTGATACGGTCTCGCATGATATTCTTATCAATAAACTAGGCAAATACAACTTAGATGGGGCTACTAAAAGGTGGGTGCATAACTGGCTGGATAACCATACTCAGAGAGTAGTTATTACTGGTTCCCAATCCTGCTGGAAAGGTATAACAAGTAGGGTTCCGCAGGGGTCTGTTTTGGGACCGGCTCTGTTCAATATCTTCATCAACGACTTAGATATTGGCATAGAAAGTACGCTTATTAAGTTTGCGGATGATACCAAACTGGGAGGGATTGCAACTGCTTTCAGGGATAGGGTCATAATTCAAAATGATCTGGACACATTGGAGAAATGGTCTGAGGCAAACAGGATGAAGTTTAATAAAGACAAATGCAAAGTGCTCCACTTAGGAAGGAACAATCAGTTTCACACATACAGAATGGGAAGTGACTGTCTAGGAAGGAGTACGGAGAAAGGGATCTAGGGGTTATAGTGGACCACAAGCTAAATATGAGTCAACAGTGTGATGCTGTTGCAAAAAAAAGCAAACATGATTCTGGGATGCATTAACAGGTGTGTTGTGAACAAGACACGAGAAATCATTCTTCCGCTCTACTCTGCGCCTCAACTAGAGTATTGTGTCCAGTTCTGGGCACCGCATTTCAAGAAAGGTATGGAGAAATTGGAAAGGGTCCAGAGAAGAACAACAAAAATGATTAAAGGTCTAGAGAACATGACCTATGAAGGAAGGCTGAAAGAATTGGGTTTGTTTAGTTTGGAAAAGAGAAGACTGAGAGGGGACATGATAGCAGTTTTCAGGTATCTCAAAGGGTGTCATAAGGAGGAGGGAGAAAACTTGTTCATCTTAGCCTCTAAGGACAGAACAAGAAGCAATGGGCTTAAACTGTAGCAAGGGAGGTTTAGGTTGGATATTAGGGAAAAGTTCCTAACTGTCAGGGTGGTTAAACACTGGAATAAACTGCCTAGGGAGGTTGTGGAATCCCCATCTCTGGAGATATTTAAGAATAGGTTAGATAAATGTCTATCAGGGATGGTCTAGACAGTATTTGGTCCTGCCATGAGTGCAGGGGACTGGACTTGATGACCTCTCGAGGTCCCTTCCAGCCCTAGAATCTATGAATCTATGAACCTATGGCCCTTGTGCTGTGTCAGGGTCTGATTCAGCCTCACTGCCAAGTCCCTGTCCCAGGGGGGCACGGGAGGCTGCAGGGTATTCTCCCACCTCCATTCAGCCTGTCATGGTGGAGCTTCCACATTTATTTATTGTAAAAAAAAATAGCAAAATTTTAAAATATTATGCACAGAATTTGATGGAGAGTTCCCTCAGGAATAGGGGGCGCTGTACAGCTGTGATGGTGGGACTGTGAAGGGGTGCTGGACAGTAGGGGACCTGTGGGTGGGGGAGCTGGGCAGGGGGTATGGTTTGCAGGGTGCTGTGCAGCTGTGGTGGGAGGTCAGCGAGAGGGGTCTCTGGGCAGGGGGTGCTGGGCATAGCAGGTCCGGGGGCATTGGGCATAGGGATCTGTGGGGGAGATCTCTGGGCAAGGGGGCGCCGGGCATACGGATCTGTGGGGGCAGTCTCTGGGTAAGGGGGCGCTGGCATAAGGGCAGGGCACTGAGCAGGGGGCAATGTGGAAGGGGCACGGCAGCGCAGGGCTGGGCAGGCCAGTGCGCGTCTAGCAGTTTTGGATTTGTAAACAGTGCCCTTGTGCTGGGCTGAGTGGGGCCACTCCTGCTGCGCTGTGCCTCATTGCCCCCAACCGGCCCCTCGCTCTGCAGACCGCCCCCCATCACATGCCCTATTTCCCCAATGGGGGCTCACAAATATGTTTGGCGCCAGGCCCACAAAAAGTTAATCCGGCCCTGGGCCCAACATGCTGGAATTGACCCCGCCCTGCACCAGCAGTAGCGTAGCTAGGGGGGAGCAGGGGGAGCATCTGCTCCCCCGAGCCCAGAATTCCCCAAGTGGCGCCTTTTCCAGAGCCGCTCCGTCTTTCAGCGGCCCTGCGCATGCGCCACTCCATCTTTCGGCCGCATTTCAGCGCATGCGCAGGGCTGCTGAAGGACATGCACCTTTTTTCTCCGCCGCTCCTCCTCGGCAGCAACCCTGGCTACGCCACTGTGCACCAGCCTTATTGAATCTGGCCTACGGCATTTCCCTTCTTCTAGTCTCTTCGAGCAGAACTTCAGTGGAGTGAGCTGATGGCAAATACAGACAGTGAACGGAGAAGGAGAAGGAGAGAGCACACATTCCTCTGCCGAGAGCTTGCAGGAAAGTCACCAGAGCAGAAGGGCTGGAATGTAAATCTAATGCCAGGAAATCATGCAGAAGAGCGAGTAAACAGACACTATTTCAGTCTGTGTTACAGGGTAATGGGAAAGGGCCGCAAAGATGTCTGAGCATTTTAGACATTTCTGCAGCAATATTTAAAGTAGGAAACCGAGAGCCCCGGATGGACTTCCGCCCATAGGAACAGCTCCCAGGAAGAATAACAGAGCCATCACCCAGAGCAATTGAGGGCTGACACTCACCTGCCTGCTGGATCCTACAGGGAAGGGCAGAGGCTGGTGGCAGAAGAAGGGCTCCCAGCTACAACTGCATTGCCCCCGGGCACGTCTGACTCCAGTCTGTTCAGACAACTATTGCATAAAGTACAGCAATTTTATAGGAACTGAAACCATCTCCATGCACCCAGCAGCTTCCAACGGAAAGTGAAACCATTGCTGGTAAATTACAGGAATCTCATTTATGATACACAGACTAAAAGAAATACACACACAGTCCTAGGGCGGTGACAGTTTTAGTGTTTAAGGCTTTTCCCCTGCTTGCTCAGAGTCACTATCACAGCAATCAATTGTATTTCTGTCGTACACACACACCAAGGCTTTCTGCCCCCATGAGCACAACACTCTTCTGACTGAAGGAGTGTGCCAGAGGGGTGCAGAACTAATCAGACCTCAGCAGGAGACCTTGGCCAAGGCAGGAAAGGCCTCCCTGCAGTTCCAGGTAATTCACAATTTTTCTGGTGCAAAATAACACAAACTCTCTGAGACACATGTCACATTCTCCTTCCACAGTGGGGAATAAACAACAAGAGCCATACTCTGCCTGGCCTTCACGCGGGTGGGTCGTGTGAGCTCAGAGAGGCTTTCCCTCACTACTTGCATGGCCTAGATAAAGTCCCCCCGACCCTGTGCCAGCAGGACTAGAGCAGGGCAGGCAGCCCTATGAAGTGGTGCAGCAGCTGACATACTCCCACTGCATGTGCTCTAACCCAACCAATATCCGCCGTCCTCCAGAGCTCTCTGCCCTGGCTTCTAATCAGAAAGGCCCTGTCTGGCTCCCCGGTACAGGAGAAGGAACCAGCCCCTTCCCCAGAGCCTAACAGGTCCTTCTTTATTTGATAGAGTTACAGGGGAGGGTTGAGGGTTGCTCCTGGGCAGCTAGCGGGGCTGTTTTGCAGCTTTGATTTATTGCCTGGCTGGGTTCATTCATTCTGTGTGTGGGATGATGTTTTCCTGCTGGGAGGGCGCCATTAGCTGTTGTGACCCTAACGAATTGGTCAGGCACCCAGAGTTCTTTGCAGGGTATTTTGGTTGGTATTTCACTCTAAGAAAGGCTAATAGTAAATAACAGAACTGGTTTTGCATGTTTTCCGCCAGGGGAGGTGTCAAAATGCAGCAATGTCCCACGACTCAGCCAGCCAGGGCTACCCAGAGGATTCAGAGGGCCTGGGGCAAAGCGGGGGAGCTGCGGTGCTTGTACTTACCCAGCAGCAGTCCGGGTCTTCAGCGGCATTTCGGCAGCAAGGGACCCTTCAGTCGCGCCACATTTTTGGCAGCACTGAAGGGCCCCCCCCCGCCACCAAAATGCCGCCGAAGACCCGGACCACCACGGGCCAGGGCTCACGGGGTCCCGGGACCTGGGGCAAATTGCCCCACTTGCCCCCCCCCCCGCCACGGAGACTCCCCTGCTCATGTTCACACCGGTGCTGTCTGCCTCTGATCCAAACATTCCAAGCAAACTGCTGCTAGAGTGCACAGGGAGAACTGGTAGCTGCAGGGCGGTGAGCTCCGAGCTCCATACAACCTGCCGCTGCCCCGCCCACCTTCTTTGGCATGTGAGTACGCAAATAAAGGATGCTGTACAAAGCAAACAAGGTGTGGCCAGTCCCCAGAGCACCCAGGGGCAGCATTTGCACAGAAAGAGCCTGATTGGCTCAGTGCCAAGTGGGCTAACTGGTCTTGGCTCATCTCTCACATCAGAAGAAGCTGGGCCAATAAAAGATACTGTTTTACAAGGTGGGTGAGGCAATAACTGGAAATCCAGGCTCAGGGTCCTTCCAGCCTCTCTCTGCCCTTCCCCATCCCACCCAATACACAAGGGACCCCAGGCTTCCAGCCCTACCTGCAGGAAAAGCCCCTCCAACCCCACAAAGCAGTGTCTTCTTAAGAAAGCTGTTAAACCAAGTAGTTTTAATGAATAACCTTTCAAAAGTTGAACATGAAAAAGATGGAGCACTGAAGCAGTTTTGTAACTGACACACACACTTGTTTATGTAAAATAACCAAAATTCATGACAGTTGTAATTTGTGGAGAAGTCAAACTTTTTGCTAAAGAACTCAGTAACTGTAACCATTTTTTAAAAAGCAGGAAGGAATGTGGGGAAACATACTGCTTCATTACCATATAATTTCTCTCCTTCACACAGTTACTCAATCCTTCGTGCTGACACATGGCTTTTGTCTTTTTAAACCAGGGTAGGCTCTAGGTTATTTGCCGCCCCAAGCAAAAAAATTTTTGGCTGCCCACCGTCCCAGCCCTGGGCTCCTCACTGCACCCCCCTGCCACCCCAGCCCTGGGCTCTCACCCCTTGACCCGCACCACTCTGCCGCCCCAGCCCTGGGCTCTCCCACACACACACCTCCTGCTGCCCCAGCCCTGGGCTCACCCCCACCCCGCCCACCTGCACCATCCTTCCGCCGCAGCCCTGGGTCACTGGTAACTCGCTCCCATGGCAGGTCATTCAGCAGGAATTTTAGATGTGCACAGAACACAGACAGGATCGGTTCCCACATGGTTACAGAACTGCAGTAAAATAGAACAATTTTCAGCTTGTGTGATTGGAGGATATCTGGATGCATATTATAAGACTGTTCTACATAAATGAGGAAAAGTTAAGGTGCCTTTATTATTCTTTTGTTCCACTCTTTCTTTCTATGGGAAATTTGCCAATGCAATATCACTGTCTTCCTTTTAAACAAACAAACAAACAAACAAAAGGCAATGGCTGTTGAAAATAGCAATTCCAGTCCTAATAACCACTGAGAAGCATTTCTTGCTCAGTTTTATCCTACTTTTTCTACAGCAAGTTACAGTGGATCAGTATATTTGATTTGGGAGAAATGAAGTAACAGCTGCCCAAACGGAGCTTGAGCACTCCTGAATTTTTAGGTGTTCAAATCTGGAATGCAGGTGCTGGGGGAGCGAGGGGAGCCTCTGGCTCCGCAGGGGAGTATGGTAGCATGTATGCAGTAGCGTGTCTGGCGCTGCACGAAGCCAGACACGCTGGTCTGAGTGGCATGGTAAGGGGGTTGGGGGGTTGGAGAAGGGGTAGGAGGTTCCGGGGGGGGCAGTAAAGGGACAGGGAGCAGGGGGGGTTGGATGGGGCGGAGGTTGGAGGGGGCAGTCAGGGGCAGGGAGAAGGGGGGGTTAGATGGGTCAGGGGTTTGGGGGGGGGCAGTTAGGGGACAAGCAGCAGTTGGATAGGCATGGGAGTCCCAGGGGGTTGTCAGGGGACAGGTAGAGGGTGGGGTCCTAGAGGGGAAGTTGGAGGGGGTCTCAGGAAGGGGGAAGTTGGGTACAAGGACCAGTGGGGCTTAGACAGGGGGTGGGGTCCTGGGGGGCAGTTGGGGCAGTTGTCCCGGGAGGGGGTGATCAGGGGCAGGGAGCGGGGGAGTTGGATGGGCTGGGATTTCTGTGGGGGGCAGTCGGATGGGGGCAGGGTGGGGCTACCCTCCCTCCCCGTGGAGTGTCCTATTTTTTGAATGTTAAAATATGGAATCCCTACTCACAGCACAGCTCTCCATTCACAGCAGGCTACAGCATGAGGTCTCCGCTTCCTCACTCCCTCCCCCTCTTTCCTGTTGGTAGTGGCCAAGGGAATGCTGGGAAATGTAGTTCTTTCCCTGCTCCAGGGCTGGCTCTATAGGCAGGGAGCTAACCAACGAACAACAGCTCCCAGGGGCCCCTGTTGTTTCTCAGCTCCCATGCTGGATCCCTGCCGCCCCTGCAAATGGGCTGCCCCAAGCACGTGCTTGCTTTGCTGATGCCTAGAGCTGCCCCTGTTTTAAACATTATTTTTTATTGAAACACACATGTAAATACAGCGTATCTGGAGTGACATTTCCCTCCGTGCTTTATATAAAATTTTATTGTAAACCCTCAGATGAAGAGGGTCATGTTCAGGGTCTCAAAAGTAGGGGAAGGCAATGGCAGAAACCCATCTCAGTGTTTCCTTGGGAGGAAGAGGAGCCAAAGGGGCCAGCTAGGCCATGGCAGAGAGCCCAGGTCTGGGGTTACCTGGATAGACCCCTCAGATCACCTCCTGTTGCAGCAAGCAGGGTCACTGCACAGATGTGCCCCTATGTCACCTCACCTACTGCCATGGATCCATACGATTGGTGCTACACTCTGGCTTTGGAACAGTCTCTCAGGAAGCCCTTTGATGTGCCAGACCCCCTAGAGGTCTCACTCTTCCTGCAGGGTAAAACACACGGCTTCACTGCCTCCTGTGACTGGACCTCTGGGCCTTCAGCACTCCTGCTTCACACCAGGAGCAGTGTTCAGCGAATCCAGCTGAGCTAGACTCCTGATGGAGACTTGTGTACACTTCAGGGATTAAGGCACCTCACCAAGCATTTGCAGTGCCATTCAGAGCATTGACTAATTAACCAGGGTGACGGCCTGTCCCAAATTGGGCGGGACAGTCCCAAAATGCAGAGTTCAAGTGCTGGTCCTGGGCTGAATGACTCCAGGACAGCAGCTCCCTCTGGGTCATTTGTTGCTAGGTTTCAATGCCCAGGCAATTGGGTTTGCCATCTTCTTCTCTACTGCTCCATTGGTATGGGGATTAAGGCCCAGAAAGCTAGGTGACATCCACACTTGTGTCTCTTAGCCTGCCCTGAGAGCAAAAAGTCATTTTTCATGCCATTGGGTAACAATGCAGCATATGGGGTAAATTGAGGCACACATAGAATTCATCAAATTATTACCAAAAACTCCCCACTTCATCACAGCTCTCCCCTCTTTGAGACCGAACTGAGCAGAGTCACATTAACCAAGGACCTGGGGAAGTTTGAATCCCAAATTTTATCCATAGATGTCACAGCATCTTTCCAGTCTCCTTGGTAGGTGTCCTACCAGGAACTTCCAAGATTCTTATAGCTCAGTTGCTAATCAATCAAGCTCACAGTTTCCAAGACACAGTTCAGCACAGTGTCATGTCCTCCCTTAGGTCTGGTCTGGTCGATGACACTAACAGGGTGCACATGGGGAGTTTTCATTCTGCCCCATGCCCTTTTGCCACCCCAAACAACCCTCAGGTGGAGAGCCCATCCCAAAGGAACCCTAACCCTAACTCCAACTGGCTTTCCCCTAGGAATCCTAACCCTAACTCCAGGTGAGCTACCCATAGATACCCTACCTCTAGGGTGGGGAACTGTACCCATAGGAACCCTAATCACAACTCCAAGTGGCTTAGCCATTGGAACCCTATCTCTAGGTGGCCTACCCACCTGAACCCTAACCCTAGGGCGGGGAGCCCTACCCAATAAAAAACGAACTCCAAGTGGTCTACCCATTGCAACCCTCACCCTAGTGCAGGGAGTTCTACCCATTGCAACCCTAACCCTAGTGCAGGGAGCTCTACCCATAGGAACTCTAACGCTAGGACGAGGAGCCCTACCCATAGGAAGCATAACCCTCACTCCAAGTAGTCTACACATAGATACCCTAACTTTAGGTTGGGGAGCCATACCCATAGGAACACTAACCCTAACTCCAAGTGTCCTATCCATGGGAACCCTAAATCCAGGTGGACTACCCACATGAACCCTAAACATAGGGCGGTGAACCCTACCCAATAGAACCCTAATTCCAAGTGCACTACCCATAGGAACTCTAACCCTAATTCCAAGTGTCCTACCCATTGCAACCCTAACCCTACTGCGGGGAGCCGTGCTCATAGGAACCCTAAACCTAGGCGGGAAGCCCTACCCTCAGGAATCCTAAGCCTAGGGTGGGGAGCCCTACCACATGAACCCTAATTCTAGGGCAGGGAGACCTACCCATAGGAACCCTAATCCAAGGGAGGGGAGCCCAACCCATAGGAACCCTAACCCTAACTCCAGGTGGCCTACCCATAGATACCCTAACCCTAGGGCAGGGAGCCATACTCATAGGAATCCCCATTGCATCTGGGCCCAAAACAGCCACTCCACAAAGGAAACAATAGTCTCCTTCCTTCCTCTGGTCTTAATCCCACAGAGCCCCGTGCCCAGTGAGCAGGCCCTGCTGTGCTGAACATTGCTCACTCACCCTCACCATGTAATCCCTTAAGCTCCTGGTCTCCAGGCTCCAAGATAGCTGAGCGTGTTTTCTCATCCAGCGCCTGACTAGCCCTCTGTCCTGAGAATGATGCTTCCAGCTTGTGGTGTACAGGGCAGACAAATGCTCCTAACACCACAGTTTTGACATGATGATTGTTAACAAGGCTCTCATGCCAGTCCTTCCCTTTTGCAGACTGGGTATGGGATGGGGGAAAGAGGAAGTCTTTAACCAGCAACCCGAACCCATTCCTTACCTGGGCCTGTGGCAGAGCCAAGGTGACATGAGAGGTATCCATGGAAACAGCAGAGCCCTCCCTTTTAAAACTGATGGGGCCATGACCCCCCCATTGCTGCACCCCTGGGCCCCACAAGCATTGCCCCTGCCTGCTGGCCAGTCAGGGTAATGCATAGAGTGGGTTTCCCATAGAAGAGCAGTGACACTTAGTGGCCAGCAGGGGCAGTGCCAGCCTCTTCCTACTGGGGGAGGGGGGCTGAAGTGGGCTAGAGGAAAGTTGTGGGGGCTGTGTCCCCCCTCACCACACCTGTCTCCATGGCCCTGGTTCCTGCACCTCAGTTTAGTGCCAGCCCTGCATCCTTCTCCCTACCCCCTGTCCAGGTCGGAGGCCAGAAGCTGGAGCTGGGCAATGCGGGGTGGCTGCTGTGCTGGCTGGTACTCGTACTACCTTCCCCACGGCACTCGCACTCCCAGGACCCAGCACGATTCCCTTCCACCCCTCTCCATCCTCCCATATTGCAAGCTCCCAAGACCAAGCAAAATTTGCAGATGATACAAAACTACTCAAGATAGTTAAGTCCCAGGCAGACTGCGAAAAGCTACAAAAAGATCTCACAAAACTAGGTGACTGGGCAACAAAATGGCAGAGGAAATTCAAAGTTGATAAATGCAAAGTAATGCACATTGGAAAACATAATCCCAAGTATACATATAAAATGATGGGGTCTAAATTAGCTGTTACCACTCAAGAAAGAGATCTTGGAGTCATTGTGGATAGTTCTCTGAAAACGTCCATTCAGTGTGCAATGGCAGTCAAAAAAGTGAACAGAATGTTGGGCATCATTGAGAAAGGGCTAAATAATAAGACAGAAAAAATCGTGTTGCCTCTATATAAATCCATGGTACACCCACATGTTGAATACTGTGTGCAGATGTGGTCACCCCATCTCAAAAAAGATATATTGGAATTGGAAAAGGTTCAGAAAAGGGCAACAAAAATTATTAGGGGTATGGAACGGCTTCTGTATGAGGAGAAATTAATAAGACTGGGACTTTTCAGCTTGGAAAAGAGACAACTAAGGGGGGATATGATTGAGATCTATAAAATCATGATGGGTGTGGAGAAAGTAAATAAGAATGGTTATTTACTCCTTCTCGTAACACAAGAAGTGGGGGTCACCAAATAAAATTAATAGGCAGCAGGTTTAAAACAAAAAGGAAGTATTTCTTCATACAATGCACAGTCAACCTGCGGAACTCTTTGCCAGAGGATGTCATGAAGGCCAAGACTATAACACGATTCAAAAAAGAACTAGATAAATTCACGGAGGATAGGTTGATCAATGGCTATTAGCCAGGATGGGCAGGGATGGTGAGGGGGCCACTTAGGGATCTGGGGCAAAAATCTGTCTGGGGATTGGTCCTGCTTTGAGCAGGGGGTTGGACTAGATGATCTCCTGAGGTCCCTTCCAACCCAGATATTCTATGAAAGGACCTCAAGAGGTCATCTAGTCCAGTCCCCTGCACTCAAGGCAGGACTAAGTATTATCTAGACCAGTGGTCCCCAACCTTTTTGTGGCCAGTAGCACATTCATGTTTTCAGAAGAGTGTGGCGGGCGCCAACAATTTTTCAAGGCTTATTTTGTATTTGTACATTAAATTTTACATATAAAAGGTATTAATTAAATTATTCGGCAATGATTCTTTCACCTTACCATGTGAATTTGCTCTTTTTTATCTACCTGTAAGAAAAATTAAGGAGTTTTTACAAAATAAATATCATAAACAGTTTTCATCTTATTTATTTTTAAACAGTAAAACATTGTTGAACTACTGGTCCAAATATATTTATTATTCTTACTTTAACATAGATAACCTGTTATGGTTAATTAAAAATATTCTTTGTATTGTTACTTGTATCTGTATTTCAATAAACAAACAAACAAGTATGAAAAAAGTTAAACACAAGTTAATCATACACGCTCATCAACACTTAATGGAAAATAGGTATCATTAATTCACGTGGTTTTTCTAATAAAGTCAGTGTGATTTTTGGCACTGCATTTCTTCAGCCAATTTTTCGTAGTTGGGAGAGTAGGATGATATTCCCGTTCGTAAGCAATCGTCAAGATGGGCATCTGTAAGCCGAGATCTGTATTTTGATTTTATGATGTTCATTGTTGAAAACAGAACTTCGCATAGATAAGTGGAACCAAAATAAGATTTTATTTTGTATGCTACATTTTTTAAGGCAGGAAACTTTTTTGGTCAACCAGATTCCAAAAGTTTTCATCTGTTGCGCAGGATTTTAGAACAATATCATTTTGAAGGTCCAAAATCTCCAGTTCCACGTCTTCTGTTCTTACTTGAATGAGACTCGCAATTGATGTAGCCATTTCTGTTACTTCTATTTGGCAAGTAAAAGGATTCACCAGAAAGACAACTACAGGCTCAATGATGGTGAACTGTTGAAATCTCTTTTCAAATTGTTCCAGAAGTGTTTGAATGTAGATAACAAATGGTGATGGATTAAAATCACTGTCACATCCAATTTTCTTCATATTTGGGAAATGTTCGAGAGACTTCGTCTTGTGACATCAACAAGATCAGTTTTGCTTTGAATGATTTTACAGAACCTATCATTTGATCCACATGTTTGTCTTTTCCCTGGAGCTCAAGATTTAAAATGTTCAATTTGTCAGTGATGTCGGCAAGAAAAGCCAAGTCCATTAACCAGCTGGAGTCTTCTAGTTGCTCGAAGTTCTAATTTGTGGACTTCAGAAATTCCTTGATCTCTTCAATTAGGCTTAAAAAACATGCAAGAACTTTATCTTTGCTCAGCCATCGTACTTCTGTGTGCAAGATAAGATCAGACTGTTTATCATCAACATCTTGCAACTGGGCCTTAAAAAGTCGGTATTGCAAAGGTTTCACTCGAATAGAGTTAATTATTTTAATAACGACATTCATGACGTGTTGAAAAGAAAGAACTTTGACGCACAAAGCTTCTTGGTGGATAATACAATGATAAGACATAAAGTTTGGAAAGGATTAACTCTTCTGACAGAGTGCAATGAATCCATTGGTGCTGCCCATCATTGCTGGTGCCCCATCAGTGGTGATCGCAGACAGCTTGTGTAGTGGCATACTAATTGATGTTGCATATGATTTGAATAAATTATAGATATCCTCACCCTTTGTTCGCTCTTTCATAGGCAATACTTTTAGTAACTCTTCTTTTACAGTGAAGTCACTAAATACCATCCTCACCATAACTGCCAACTGCGCTGTATCCGATATATCTGTCGACTCATCGAATTGCAGTGAAAAACAGTCACATATTTCCAAGTCATCCGTTAGCTGAGTTTGCATGTCGCTTGAAATTGCATGCATCCTCCTTGTAACTGTGTTGTCTGATAACTGCAAGTCTTGTATTGCCGACAAAATCTCACCCTTGCTAGGAAATCCTTGAAATAGGCAATCGGCACCAGTCAAAAATGCTTCCTTCGACAATTCACCGTCTTGAAAGGGTTTTTTCTTCTTTGCGAGCAGGTGAGCAATTTTAAAGGAAACAATAGTAGCACTTTTAGACTTTACCACTTGTCTAGTGAAAACAGATTGCTGGGCAGATAGAAGAAAATTAATCAACTCAAATCAAACCTTTCTCAACTCAGATTTAAGTGGATGGCTAATGTCAAAAGAGCCATGATTAGTTTGGAAATGGCGTTGGCCAGAATGTTTTTTCGGCACTGCAACAGCACCCCCGCACAATAAGCAAACACATTTCCCTTTATTTTCAATAAAACAATAGGATTCTTCCCACTCTGCGTTGAAATAATATGTACATTGTCTTTTATTTGAACCACTCATTTGGGGGCAAAATGTTAAAAAAATAATAAATTGCAAAGCACAAGAAAACAGCAGTATCAGTGCAGGAAGAATACTCACATACAGGGCCGGCTCCAGGCACCAGTGGAGCAGCACATGGGGCAGCACATGCTACGGGGCAGCATTCGGTCCATTCTGCAAAGGCGGAGTGTTTTTTTTGTTTGTTTGGGGGTTTTTTGGCGGCAGTTCTGGGCAGTGCAGAGAGAAGCCTGAGAGAAGCCGCGAGGACAGAGAACACCGGCGCCCGCAGTCTGCAGCCCCAGAGTTCTCTGTCCCCGGCACGTGCGGGGCCGCGGCTTCTCTCCCCTGCTGGGCACTGGGCGGGTGCACATAAATGCCCTGGCGGGCGCCATGGCACCCACAGGCACCGCGTTGGGGACCACTGATCTAGATAAGCCCTGACAGGTGTTTGTCCAACTTGCTCTTAAAAATCTCCAGTGATGGAGATTCCACAACCTCCCTAAGCAATTTATCCCAGTGCTTAACCACTCTGACAGTTGTTCTTCCTAACGTCCAACCTAAACCGCCTTTGCTGCAATTTAAGCTTCTTGTCCTATCATCAGAGGTTAAGAAGAACAATTTTTCTCCCTCCTCCTTGTAGCAACCTTTTATGTACTTGAAAACTGTTATCATGTGTCCCCTCTCAGTCTTCTCCTCTCCAGACTAAACAAACCCAATTTTTTCAATCTTCCCTCAAAGGTCATGTTTTCTAGACCTTTAATCATTTTTGTTGCTCTTATCTAGACTTTCTCCAATCTGTCCACATCTTTCCTGAAATGTGGCGCCCAGAACTGGACACAATACTCCAGTTGAGGCCTAATCAGCACAGAGTAGAGCGGAAGAATTACTTATTGTGTCTTGCTTACAATACTCCTGCTAATACATCCCAGAATGATGTTTGCTTTTTTTGCAACAGCATTACACTGTTGACTCATATTTACCTTGTGATCCACTATGACCCCCAGATCCCTTTCCACAGTACTCCTTCCTAGGCAGTGATTTCCAATTTTGTATGTGTACAACTGATGGTTCCTTCCTAAGTGGAGTACTTCGCATTTGTCCTTATTGAATTTCATCCTATTTACTTCAGACCATTTCTCCAGTTTGTCCAGATCATTTTGAGTTTTAATCCTATCTTCCAAAGAACTTGCAACTCCCAGCTTGGTATCGTCCACAAACTTTATGAGTGTACTCTCTCTGCCATTATCTAAATCATTGAAAAAGATATTGAACAGAACCAGACCTAGAACCAATCCCTGAGGGATCCCACTCATTATGCCCTTCCAGCATGCCTGTGAACCAGATAACTACTCTCTGGGAATGATTTTCCAGCCAGTTATTTGTTTATATTCATATATCCACCTTATAGTAGCTCCATCTAGGTTGTATTTCCCTAGTTTGTTTATGAGAAGGTCATGCGAGACAGTATCAAAAGCCTTACTAAAGTCAAGATATACCATATCTACCACTTCCCCCCATCCACAAGGCTTGTTATCCTGTCAAAGAAAGTTATCAAGTTGGTTTGACACAATTTGTTCTTGACAAATCCATGCTGACTGTTATTTATCACCTTATTATCTTTTAGGTGTGTAACCCTTCTGCCCATCTAAGTTGGCAGCAACAAGGGCCGGGTTCTGTATCTAGGGGTTCCGTTTCAATAACGCAATGCAAAATCGGCTCGAGCCCCCACCCAGTGACCTGGGACAATTACATACCACCCCCTGGGCACCTCTAAGAGGCAATACTTCCCCTCTCGCAAGCACGGAGTCTGAGTGTAACAGAAAGTGACATGAGGTAAACAACATCAGCATTAAATGGAAAAACACCACAACTAGAGTTTTTAGACCAAACCATGAGCGAAGACCCACCCCAGCAAATTGGGCCGTGTCCTCTCCCGTTGGTTCTTGAAAGCAGCGACCCAAGAATCACCAAGGTCCCAAAAGTCCACCAATCCCAAAGTCTCTTGGGTCCAGCAACCCAAGAATCACAAAAGTCCCAAAAGTCCGACAACCCCCCAAAGTCTCTGTCCATGATCAGTGCAGCCCCAGAGTTCAAAGGGGGGGGGGTGAGCAGGGTGTTAAGGGGCACCTTACGTGATCCGAGGCCAACCGGCTGCTTCTCCGTGGGGTTCCACTGCAGCCTTCACCACGAACTGCTCTGGCAGCTGCTCCGCTCCACTCACCGACCTGTGAGCCGCGCTGCTCCGCTCCGCTCACCGACCTGTGAGCTGCGCCGCTCCGCTCCAGCCGTCCCTTGGGCCGCTCCCACAAGGCTCTGCTCTGCTAGCTGCTCCTCCAGCCGCTCCGCTTCGCTCCGCTCCAGCCGTCCCTTGGGCCGCTCCCACAAGGCTCTGCTCTGCTAGCTGCTCCTCCAGCCGCTCCGCTCACCGACCTGTGAGCCGCTCCGCTCACCCCCCCTAAGCTAAGAGCTTCAGGCTCCCCCACTAGTTAACACAGCCTCAGTGATCTCAGCTCTTAAATAGCTTTAGCTCTTTTGTGATTTCAGCTCTTAGTGATTTCAGCTAGTAGTAGGGGAGCCCCAGTGCTGGTGCACTATTGGCCCAAAGTGAACTCAGCTCAGCAGTCTGTAACTAGACTCCTAAGGGAATCAAAGTTAGCTCTGACATTCAACAGTGGAGAGAGGAGGTAGTGCAATTGGTGTTTTAACCCCCTCGGGGAGGGGGCCACACCATCAGGTACAAATACCTGTCCCCATCCTCTCTCAATTCACTGGGTTTTGTAACCCATGCCCCTTGACAAGCAAATGCTACTTAGGTAATGGTGAATGACTCACTCAGTCCTTCTGTCATACACCAGTTCCACTGGCCTTGATTCACAGAATCAGGGTAACAAAACTTTATTCTTCCTGCCCCAATAACAGAGAAACTGGGGATCCCACACCAGCCAAAGTAACCACTTTGAGTTGCTGTTGTTTCCTGCCAGGCGAGTGGGTGTGCCTATGCAAACAAGATTAGCCCCTGGAGTTCTTTTCCACACTCGCCATAATTCACCACCAGATGTCAGGGTAGAGCTCATCCTGACTCTGCTTACATCCTCCCCCCAGCCGAAAATTTGTCGTCCCGACAAATCACACTCCCTATTATAACAACTCACTGGTTCCCTCCAAAGGGCCTCAGATAGCCCACTTTAGCTTCCACAAGCCTGTGTGCTAAACATATTGGTTCCTCACTAGTTACCCCAGGTGCATCATAAGTCAACCGTTTTACTGGTCTTATTACCCTGTCTCGTCTATTGAGAATCTCTGTTGCCGTGGTGCGCGGGACAGCCTCTTGAACGATGGATGGAGAGGTTTCCTTTGAGGGTCCCTCGGCTACTGGCATAGGCCCCTGCATTTCTAGTTCTAACAGTGGAGGGTCCAAGGTGCCCAGGACATCCTCCACCTGTATGTCTCCACTGTCCAATAACCTGGGTGTGTCATCACATGGGGGTCCCACCAGTCGCTCAGGGGTGTCAGGAATGGGCCTAAATACTTCTGCCATGGGGTTTAGGGCGGAAGAAGAAGAGCTCTCTTTTGATTCAGCCGATCGAGACTGAAATCTTGTCTCCATCCCAGGATACACCATGGTTGTGTCTTCCTCCTCAGACTCACTCTCGGATGTGCTGCATGGGGGTAAGTTAGCTGCAGGGGGCTGGCTGTCCACGTTGGAGGGCGGCTTTGGTCCAGCACCTTCGTTCTGCCCAGTTGCCCTGTTGTGGCCCATCTCATACGGGGTGCCTACCAATTCCCCCACAGGGAGCAAAAGGTTTCTATGCACTGTCTTTGTCTGCCCTGGACCCTCTTCAGGTTTGATCTTGTAGACCGGCAGGTCTCCTAGCTTTTCCATCACCAAGTAAGGTATTGCCTTCCATCTGTCGGCTATCTTGTGTTTGCCAGCAATACCCAAATTGCGCAGCAGAACTCTGTCCCCCGGCTGGAGTTCTTGCAGACGTACCCTAGCATCATATCGATGTTTGTTGCGGTCGGCGTTCTTCCGAGCCGCAGATGTAGCTAAGTGATAAGCATCCCGCAGCTTTTCTCTCAGTCGGGATACATATTGCTGATGAGTTTCATAGCTATCTCCATCCTCTGATACACCAAAGCACAGGTCTATGGGTAATCTTGGTTCTCGTCCAAACATTAAGAGATATGGGGTGACTCCTGTAGCATCATTCTTTGTGGCATTGTAGGCGTGCACCAGATATGCAACATGTTGGCTCCAGGTTGCTTTCTGCTCTGGTCGCAAAGTCCCCAACATATCTAATAGGGTTCGGTTGAACCTCTCTGGCTGAGGATCACCTTGCGGGTGATAAGGCGTTGTTCTAGACTTCTTAATTCCCGCTATCCTCAGCACCTCCTTCAGAAGATGACTCTCAAAGTCCCGCCCCTGATCCGAGTGTATCCGGGCTGGAAATCCATAAACTGAGAAATATTTCTCCCACAGTACTCGAGCAACCGTGGTGGCCCTCTGATCACGCGTGGGATATGCCTGCGCATATCGTGTATAATGGTCAGTCACTACTAGAATGTTCCCAATATTCCTCTTGTCTACTTCTAAAGACAAGAAATCGATGCATACCAGTTCCAAAGGTTTGGTGCTGGTGATGTTCTTGAGATATGCAGCCCTCGTGGGCAGAGTTTTCCTTTGAACACATCGAGCGCAGGTCTCACATTTCCTGCGAACATCTTCAGCCATCTGAGGCCAATAGAATCTACTACGAAGAAGTTCCAGGGTCCTCTCCATCCCTAAATGTCCAAAGTCATCATGCAGGGCCCTCATGGCCAGGGCTCTGTACTCTTTTGGCAGCACTAGCTGTGCTCGTTGCTTTTGTAAAGGGTCTGTGGTCACTCGATGTAGCACTCCCTGAATCAGTTTTAGTTTGGTCCATTCTCTCAATAGTAGTTTACCCTCCGGGTTAGGTGGGACAACCACAGCTGGGCTTCGCCCCTCCCTTTTGGCAAGTAGTGTATCACGAATGCCAATATCTTGCAGCTGGGCTTCCTGCCAGTCAGCCGCATTGAGCATGGGCAAAGGAGATTGGTCCAACGCAATATAGTTCACTGAAGCAGAAGGCACGCATTCAGGGGGCAGGCCCAAAGCTTCTGCAGCACATCCATGAAGACTCTCATGGGACTCTGGCTCCCGGCGACTCACACTGCAAATAGCCCTCACTCCATCTGTGGGTATCACAGCAACTCCTGGTGCCTGTGGACGCCTGGACAATGCATCTGCATCTACATTGCTTCTCCCTGATCGGTATTGAATGCTGAAGTCATAGCTAGCCAAAGCGGCCACCCATCTTTGCCCTGTAGCATCCAGCTTAGCACTTGTTAACACATAGGTCAGTGGGTTGTTGTCTGTCCACACCTGGAACTGAGCACCATATAAGTAGTCTCGAAATTTCTCAGTGATGGCCCATTTCAAGGCCAAGAACTCCAGCTTGTGGGTGGGATAGCGAGTTTCACTATCAGACAGTCCTCGGCTGGCAAAGGCTACAGGTTTACGTCTTCCTTCCACTTCCTGGTACAGTACTGCTCCCAGACCCTCCAAACTGGCATCAGTATGCAGGATAAATGGCTTGCTTGGGTCAGCAAAGACTAGGACTGGAGCATGAGTTAGGCAAGTAATGATTTCTCGAAAAGCCCTTTCACATCTCTCATCCCACCGTGGCCCAAATGGTTCGAAGGGGCCATAGTGTCTCTGCACAGGAGGCTTTGGGGACCTTCCCTTATTCTTGGTCTTAGATTTGTTCCTGCTGGACTGGTATCCCCTGGTAAGATCATTCAGAGGTTTTACAATCGTAGCATAGTTTTTCACAAATCTGCGATAGTAGCCACTAAACCCAAGAAAGGTCTTGAGTTCTCTGTAGTTACTTGGACATGGCCATGTAGTGAGGGCTTCTATTTTATCGGGATCAGTACTCACACCCTCTTGGGACACGATGTGACCCACATACTTCACTGAGGTCCTGCAGAACTGGCATTTGTCAATTGAAAGCTTCAAACCATAATCCTCTAACCTATCAAGCACTTTAAGAAGTCTTTCTTCATGCTCCTCCAAGGTTCTTCCAAACACTATCAGGTCATCCAAATAAACTAACACTTGCAGTAAATTCATGTCTCCCACAACTTTCTCCATAAGACGTTGAAATGTAGCAGGTGCTCCAGAGATCCCTTGGGGCATGCGTTCAAACTGATAAAACCCTAATGGGCAGATGAAGGCTGTCTTCTCCTTATCTGCTTCACCCAGAGGGATCTGGTAGTATCCACTCCGAAGATCCAACACAGAGAACCACTGGCTTCCCAGCAAACAGTCTAAGGCATCTTGGACTCGGGGCATTGTGTACTGGTCAACCACAGTACGGCGGTTTAGGGTGCGGTAGTCAATACACATCCGGATTTTCCCATTCTTTTTACGGACCACCACAATGGGTGAGGCATATGGGCTGCGGGACTCTGTAATGATGCCATTCACAGCCAGCTCCTGAAGATGTTGTCGCACATCTTCCATCTCGGAGAGGGCAATCCTCCTAGATCTCTCCCTGAAAGGTCAAGAGTCATGTAGTCTGATGTTGTGCTCTACTCCTTTTGCACATCCCACATCCCACTCATGCAATGAGAACACCTTGGATCTTTCACAAAGTTTCCTCCTCAGGCGATCTTTCCACTCCTCGGACAATGGTGAATCTCCAAAGTCAAACTTTGCAGGGTCTATTGGCGGAACTTGAGTCTCACACTGGGGTTTTACAATTGATTCAGGTTCAAAGAGATCCGCTATCTTTTGTCCTTGCTTCACAACAACATCTCGACTTGTTTCATTAGCAATCAGTATAGTCACCTTTTCCTGGGCTTCAGCAGGTAGGGTTATGACTCCACTGGGGACCAGCACTCCTTCCGGGAGCTCTCCTTCAACTGGCTGCTCTACCATTGCTAATGCCCCTTTACTGCCTTTCAGCCGAGTACTCATGACAAGCACTTCTTGCTCCGTCCTTGCAGGCACTACTAACGGGGTTGTGCCCATGTACTTCAGCGCCCCAATCGGTAGCTCAGATGTCTCCTTTTTAGCACCCTCAATCTTCCTATAGGCTTCAGCACAAAGCGTATGGATCATCAGGGTATTCAGGTACCGGTCCCCAGCCCGTCGTCTGCAGTAATCCGCGAGCACCTTGAAGAGACTGGAGTTGGTCCCTATTAGCACAGACACATCAGAGGTCCCTTTAGGGTCAGGGCATATTAATGCCGCTGTGTCCACCTCTTCTCTTACCCCAGCAACCTCCTCTGGGAATTCCAGGTGCACTATGACATACCCTTGGTAGGGGTATTCATCCATGCTGAGGCCACACAGACCAACGCCAGTCAGTGGCTGTATAGGCAGGTGCCTAAGCATTTGTTGGTAGAATGACTGAAATATAATAGTCACTTGAGATCCAGTGTCAAGCACGGCTTTACACTCCACCCCTTCAATCTTCACCATGACCTCTGCTCGAGGCCCTATCAGTCCTGCGGGGATCCCAGCTGGACAGTCTTTTCTGGGGGAATCTTCAAATCCTGCAGGCCTGGGTGGTCCCCGTCCCCGGACTCTCTGGCAGCTACCGGATCTCTCCCAACTGATCCTCAGCTTTCCATACACTAAGGAGGGGTTTTCTTCATTATGGCACTTGGCAGCACTGTGTCCATCCTGACCACATCGGTAGCAGAAGAATTGTCCTTTCCCTCTTCGCCCAGATGGGATGGTGGCTCTAAATGCTGACTTCTCCATCGCCACGGTCAGAGGCTCCTTATTCCCGGAAGTCTTAGCTTGGTCAATGGTGCTTTGCAGTTCAGCTATCCGTTCTGTCAGGACCTGCACTTGTTGGGCAAGTTCCTCTGTGGTGCTCACCATCAGTACACTGGCCGTTTGCAGTGGTGTTGTGCCGGCTGGCTCCAATGTTTGGGCTTCCCAAAACTCGCTGGCAGCTTGCCTTTCTTCCTCTTCTCTGACCTCCTTTATCAGCTGGGAATAACTTGGGGGATGTTCCCGTCGTTCTCTTAGCCGAAGATGGAGTAGAATCGAGTTCTGATATTGAGCTCCTCTTACAATTTGAGCCAGTCTGGTCCGATCCATCTGTTCAGCAGTCACTGCACCCCTCATGACAGCTCTCTGAAGCAGTCTTTCCAGCCTCTGTATATAAGCTGAAATCTTCTCGCCAATTTGCTGTCGGGAATTAAGGAACTTACAGTAACTGTCTTCAGGGCCCTCTACACTCCCAAAGGTATGATCAAGGGCCTCTAGGCAGTCCTTCACACTGACCCCAGGGTCAATGAGCTTCAGGGTGCGAATCACATCTAATGCTGGGCCACTAAGGCTCTCTATCAGACATCTTCGCTTTTCTGCATCAGGTACGGCCCACTCCTGCAGCATTTCAGTGGTATGCTCCAACCAGGGTTCGAACTCCTCTGCCCCAGCAAATAACCTTAACTCACGACAAGAGTTTGACCTAGCATGGGACAACACAACCTTTTCCAATATTTGCCCCAGTGCTTTTGTCCAATCATTGGCTGAGGCTGTGGCCCCTGAGCTAGAGGCTGCAGGGCCGGGGCCCAACAAACCCGACATATTAGCCATTATACAAACAGTAATTTCCTCAAAATATAACCACAATTGTTTCCCAATGCAGGGGAACACTCAACAGGTGCTTGCGAGGGGTACTGACCCAGGGGATCCCGGACGAGCCCCCAAAAATGTAACCCTTCTGCCCATCTAAGTTGGCAGCAACAAGGGCCGGGTTCTGTATCTAGGGGTTCCGTTTCAATAACGCAATGCAAAACCGGCTCGAGCCCCCACCCAGTGACCTGGGACAATTACATACCACCCCCTGGGCACCTAAGAGGCAATACTTCCCCTCTCGCAAGCACGGAGTCTGAGTGTAACAGAAAGTGTTTAATAACATGAGGTAAACAACATCAGCATTAAATGGAAAAACACCACAACTAGAGTTTTTAGACCAAACCATGAGCGAAGACCCACCCCAGCAAATTGGGCCGTGTCCTCTCCCGTTGGTTCTTGAAAGCAGCGACCCAAGAATCACCAAGGTCCCAAAAGTCCACCAATCCCAAAGTCTCTTGGGTCCAGCAACCCAAGAATCACAAAAGTCCCAAAAGTCCGACAACCCCCCAAAGTCTCTGTCCATGATCAGTGCAGCCCCAGAGTTCAAAGGGGGGGGGGTGAGCAGGGTGTTAAGGGGCACCTTACGTGATCCGAGGCCAACCGGCTGCTTCTCCGTGGGGTTCCACTGCAGCCTTCACCACGAACTGCTCTGGCAGCTGCTCCGCTCTGCTCACCGACCTGTGAGCTGCGCCGCTCTGCTCCGCTCCAGCCGTCCCTTGGGCCGCTCCCACAAGGCTCTGCTCTGCTAGCTGCTCCTCCAGCCGCTCCGCTTCGCTCCGCTCCAGCCGTCCCTTGGGCCGCTCCCACAAGGCTCTGCTCTGCTAGCTGCTCCTCCAGCCGCTCCGCTCACCGACCTGTGAGCCGCTCCGCTCACCCCCGCTAAGCTAAGAGCTTCAGGCTCCCCCACTAGTTAACACAGCCTCAGTGATCTCAGCTCTTAAATAGCTTTAGCTCTTTTGTGATTTCAGCTCTTAGTGATTTCAGCTAGTAGTAGGGGAGCCCCAGTGCTGGTGCACTATTGGCCCAAAGTGAACTCAGCTCAGCAGTCTGTAACTAGACTCCTAAGGGAATCAAAGTTAGCTCTGACATTCAACAGTGGAGAGAGGAGGTAGTGCAATTGGTGTTTTAACCCCCTCGGGGAGGGGGCTACACCATCAGGTACAAATACCTGTCCCCATCCTCTCTCAATTCACTGGGTTTTGTAACCCATGCCCCTTGACAAGCAAATGCTACTTAGGTAATGGTGAATGACTCACTCAGTCCTTCTGTCATACACCAGTTCCACTGGCCTTGATTCACAGAATCAGGGTAACAAAACTTTATTCTTCCTGCCCCAATAACAGAGAAACTGGGGATCCCACACCAGCCAAAGTAACCACTTTGAGTTGCTGTTGTTTCCTGCCAGGCGAGTGGGTGTGCCTATGCAAACAAGATCAGCCCCTGGAGTTCTTTTCCACACTCGCCATAATTCACCACCAGATGTCAGGGTAGAGCTCATCCTGACTCTGCTTACAGGTGTTTGCAAATTGAATGCTTAATTATTTGCTCCATTATCTTTCCAAGTACAGAAGTTAAGCTGACTGGTCTGTAATTCCCCGGGTTGTCCTTATTTCCCTTTTTATAGATGGGCACTATATTTGCCCTTTTCCAGTCTTCTGGAACTTCTCCCGTCTTCCATGACTTTTCAAAGATAATTGCTAATGGCTCAGCTAACTCCTCAGTCAGCTCCAGAGTATTGTAGGATGCATTTCAGCAGGCCCTGGTGATTTGAAGACATCTAACTTGTCTAAAAAAACCCAACAACAACAAGGAGTCCAGTGACACCTTAAAGACTAACAGATTTATTTGGGCATAAGCTTTCGTGGGTAAAAGATGCATCTGAAGAAGTGAGGTTTTTTACCCACGAAAGCTTATGCCCAAATAAATCTGTTAGTCTTTAAGGTGCCACCGGACTCCTTGTTGTTTTTGTGGATACAGACTAACATGGCTACTCCCTGATACTAATTTGTCTAAGTAATTTTTGACTTGTTCTTTCCCTATTTTAGACTCTGATCCTACTCATTTTCACTGGCATTCAATATGTTAGACTTCCAATCGCCACCAACCTTCTTGGTGAAAACTGAAACAAAGAAGTCATTTAGCACCTCTGCCATTTCCACATTTTCTGTTATTGTCTCTTCCCCCCTCATTGAGTAATGGGCCTACTCTGTCCTTGGTCTTCCTCTTGCTTCTAATGTATTTGTAGAATGTTTTCTTCTTTCCTTTTATGTCCCTAGTTAGTTTGATCTCATTTTGTCCCTTGGTTTTTCTAATTTTGTCCCTACATACTTGTGTTATTTGTTTATATTCATCCTTTGTAATTTGACCGAGTTTCCACTTTTTGTAGGACTCTTTTTTGAGTTTTAAATCATTGAAGATCTCTTGGCTAAGCCAGGGTGATCTCTTGCCATATTTCTTTTCTTTCCTACGCAGTGGGATAGTTTGCTCTTGTGCCCTTAATAATGTCTCTTTGAAAAACTGCTAACAGTCTTCAATTGTTTTTCCCCTTAGACTTGCTTCCCATTGGCTTTTTCCTACCAACTCCCTCAGTTTGCTAAAGTCTGCCTTCTTGAAATCCATTGTCTTTATTGTGCTGTTCTCCCTCCTACCATTCCTTAGAATCATGAACTCTACCATTTCATGATCACTTTCACCCAAGCTGCCTTCCACTTTCAAATTCTCAACCAGTTCCTCCCCATTTATCAAAATCAAATCTAGAACAGTCTTCCCCCTAGTAGCTTTCTCCATCTTCTGAAATAAAAAGATTGTCTCCAATACATTCCAAGAACTTGCTCGATAATCTGTGCCCTGCTGTGTTATTTTCCCAACAGATGTCTGGGTAGTTGAAGTCCCCCATCACCACCAAGTCCTGTGCTTTCGATGATTTTGTTAGTTGTTTTAAAAAAGCCTCATCCACCTCTTCTTCCTGGTTTGGTGGTCTGTAGTAGACCCCTACAATGACATAACCCTTGTTTTTTACCCCTTTTATCTTTACTCAGAGACTTTCAACAAGTCTGTCTCTTATTTCTATCTCAACCTCAGTCCAAGTGTATACATTTTTAATATATAAGGCAACACCTCCTCCCTTTTTTTCCTGCCTGTCCTTCCTGAGCAAGCTGTATCCTTCTATACCAATATTCCAGTCAAGCGTATTATCCCACCAAGTCTCCATGATTACCTTGATGATTACCTGTTCTGTTCATTCCCTCTGGGGCACCTGGCATTGGCCACTGTCGGAAGACAGGATACTGGGCTAGAAGGACCTTTGGTCTGACCCAGTATGGCCATTCTTATGTTCTTAAGCCTGTCGGGATGCACACCTGCCCATGTCCTATGAAGGGAGGCAGGACAAGGGCAGACAAGGAGAGTTTGTGTTGGCCAACACGATAGAGAAGAGACAGTGGGGAGAAGGAGGAAATCAACTCATAGCTGGTGGACACTTTCCTGGATCCAGACTTCTGCTGGGGAAGACACATTACTCTCTGTCTCCGTTGGGAAGTTATCTCCACCTGCACCCCAGCCGATCAGGAACCATTTCCTAGAAACCCAGCCTGTAGCAGGGTTAGTGGCCTCCAAAGCACCCTCTTGTGACCTGGGATAGATCTGCACAGCCCTGCCTCAGTTTCCCTTTCTGCTCAGGGCCCTTTAACAAGTCCTCACAAGTCAGATAAATAATCAAAACATTCCCCTTCTGGGGTACATTTTAATAAATCCTGCAGCTTCTCCACCTCAGTCCCAAATTGAGCACAGACCCTCAACCCTGAGTGCCTGCCTTTCCTGCAGAATTGAAACACACTCCTCTTCCCTTGAGTCAGGAGTCCCCAGCCCTCCTTCCCAGAGCTGGCTTCAGTTCAGTCTCTCTCCTGGTATCTGGAGCCCCCAGCTCTCCTCAGAGAGGGCTTCTCTTCCTTCCCTCCCTGCAAGAGCCAGTCTTGCTCCTTGCAGCACACCCCTGCAGCTACTTCCTCGCTCCAGCGACAGCTTCTCAGGCATCTGTCCTGCCTGAGACCCACTTAGCTGAAGTTAGGCTCCCACCTAAGTTCCCTTCCCCAGGGACTACCCCAGGAACCTGTCCACATGGCCTCCTTGACTCTTACTCACCTGGGGAGGAAAGCTAAACTTGTCTCACATGAACCTTAATTTTTGCAGCTGGGTCTGAGCCTATAAGTGGGTAACAGCACTTCCATATAGAACAATCTGCAAGGATGGGCCTAATAGTAACAATAGTATCAAAGCAATGATGTTGTGCAGGGTCAATGAACAGACAGTGAATGCAGCACTGCCATGATCAGTTTCAGGCATCTTCCTAGATCAAAAGGTTTAACCTTGTCTAAAGAGAAAAATACTTGATACAGTTACACAATTGCTAGACTAGCTTTTTAATTCAAAGATCTATTTTGATCCTCACATTCGAAGCCAGGTAAATATGGGGTAATTAGTGTTTGAAATGGATAAACGTTACAGAGCTTTGGTTATTGCTTGAAAACAAGTTCAATATGAAATGTATTTTATAAACAATTGATTAATATGGAGCTTCCCTGAAAGTTTTATTACTGGGGGCAGGAATAATTAACAATCAAACCCAGTGCCTTCATTTTAATTTCAAGGGTCAGTTTCCATATTATTCTAAATAAGGAGGATTTTTGGTCACATATTTGCAGATTTACTACGAAACAAGCCATTTTCTGTCTTTACAGAGTACCTTTATGCTTTGCCCTAGGGAGAAGGCTAATGAAAAAGAAAAGCAAACAGGGTGAGGCAGTGAAGTTGCTTCCTGCTCTGTAAAGCCTCCATCACACACAGCACATGCTAGTCAAGGGCTGTTAGAAAGAGTTCTCTGTTTGTTTCCCAGTTTGTAATTCGGGGATGACAACACACTCCTGCCTTTGAACCTGTGAAGGAAAAGCCCTGCAGAGGGGCTCAACCGGCCATGCTGATGGTGCCAACACTTGACCCCAACTCCCATGTACACCTTTGATGGCTGCTTGTTTTGGTGCCCTTAGGAGCCTCAACTGCTAATGAACAGCGCCCGGACACTTGTTTGTGCTGCAGACTTTGTGGTGAGTGATTCCCAAGGGCTCTGGGCTCAGAGGGCAGCAGCGTGGCCTGTACATGACTGAACCCATAGAGCAGTGGTTCTCAAACTTTTCTACCGGTGACCCCTTTCACATCGCAAGCCTCTAAGTGCAGCCCCCATTATAAATTAAAAACTTTTGTATACATTTAACACTATTATAAATGCTGGAGGCAAAGCAGAGTTTGGGGTGGAGGCTGACAGCTTCCAACCCCCCATATAATAACCTCCCGACCCCCAGTTTGAGAATCCCGGCCCTAGAGGGTCTGGCTGGGCTGGTGCAAGCCTTGGTGCACTCGAGCAGGGCCCCACACAGGCACTGGGCGTTCCCAGGCCAGGACCTGGCCCAGCCCCTGGGGAACGGGCAGCGCAAGCATTACAGCCAGATGGGCCCCCGGGGTGGCTCCCGGGCACGGCCAGGCCGCAGCTGCGGGGTCTAGGGCGCCGCTGATCCCCCAAGAGCCACAAACAGAGCTCACGGGGGGGAGTAGAGATTATGTTGCTCTGGTGCTCTCTCTATTAGAGTCTAACCTGGAACGGTGACCAGAAGTTATGTTGCCCACGTGAGCTCAATATTAGAGTTCAACTGGGAATAGTGACCGGAAGTGACAGCACTCAGTAACTTCTCTAATGGATTCCTAACGGGAACAGTGGCCAGAGGTTGCTCCTCTTTCATAACTGGGGGATGGGGAGCTAGTGGAGAAGTGGGGGGCTGGCGGCATTGAGACTGGGGGCACCTGGCAG
Organism: Malaclemys terrapin pileata; assembly: GCF_027887155.1. Classification (NCBI taxonomy): domain Eukaryota; kingdom Metazoa; phylum Chordata; order Testudines; family Emydidae; genus Malaclemys; species Malaclemys terrapin. Next base: position 19,100,436 of record NC_071507.1, on the reverse strand, counting down.
GTATTGGAGCGTGGGGGGAATGAGGAGGGGCGGGGTGTGGGGGGTCCCTGGTGCATTGGGGGTATGGCTCCCTGACCTAGGGTTAGGGTTCCTATGGAAAGGCCACTTGGAGTTTGGGTTACGGTTCCTATGGATATGGCTTCCCACACTAGGATTAGGGTTCCTGTGAGTAGGGGTCCCCACTATAGTGTTAGGGTTCCTACGGTTTGGGCTCTCCAGGCTAGGGTTAGGGTTTCTCTGGCTAGGGCTCCCCTCCCTAGTGTTAGGGTTCTTGTGTTTTTGACTCTCTGACCTAGGGTTAGGATTCCTATGGCTAGGGCTCCCTGCCCTAGTTTTAGTATTCCTATCGGTATGGCTCCCTGACCTAGCATTAGGGTTCCTGTAGGTAGGCCAGTTGGAGTTATGATTAGGGTTGCTAAGGGTAAGGCACCCCACCCTGTTATGCTTATAAGAAGCACACGGGATCTGTTTCAGGGGAAAAGGCAATACGCCGCATTTATTAAAGATACAACAATTAGCATATGTATTTAATCACCACACACACATGCACCCCCCTGCCAGGTGATGTTATAGTTACCAGTCCAGGGTCTGGATCAATCTAGTGGCCACCTAGGTTGGTCACGGGTAGGTAGGAGCCAGGTTCTGTTGGTCATGACACGATGCCCCAGGGAAGTCTTGGCAGGACAAACCCAAAGTTTCATGGCAAGACACCCTGTTTATACAGTGATTTTCCTTCATTGGGACCAATGAGTTTTGCAACGTCATGCTGTAATCCAGGGGTCTCAAACACGCGGCCCATGGGCTGGGTATTTTCTGCGGCCCGCAATCTCCTTGTGGCCCCCCCCACCGTCCCCAACGTTTACCTAGAGCGTCTCCGGCCCGACGCGCACCGGGGGAAGGGCAGGCTCCCTGCCTGCCTGCCCTGCCCCCGCGCCACCCTGGGAAGCGTCCAGAACTTGGGGAAGGGGGGGCACAGGGGTTTGTGTGTTGCTCTTGCTTCAGGCAGCGCCCCCTGCAGCTCCCATTGGCTGCAGTTTCCCGTTCCCGGCCAATGGGGCTGCTGGGGAGGTGCCTGAAGCAACAGGAACACACAGACCCTTGTGCCCCGCCTCCCCCACGTTCTGGCCGCTTCCGAAGCGGCGCGGTGCAGTGCGGCAGGGAGCCTGACCTGCCCCCGGTGCGCGCTGGACCAGAGCCCACCCCCTGAAGCACTTTTGCATCCTAATCCCCTGTCCTGAACCCCCTGTCACACCCTGCACCCATCCTGCACCCCGCACCCTTCCTGCACCCGACCCTCTGCCCTGAGTCCCTGCCACACCCTGCACCCCTCCTGGACCCCGACCCCCTGCCCTGAGTCCCTGCCATACCCCGCACCTCTCCTGCACCCGACCCCCTGCCATGAGTCCCTGCCACACTCCGCACCCCGCACCCCAGCCCTGAACCCCGTGCCATACGGCACACCCCTCCTGCACCCCAACCCACTGCCCTGAGCCCCCTGCCGCACCCAACACCCTGACCCCCTGCTGAACTGAAGATGGCAAACCCAATTGCCTGGGCATTGAAACCTAGCAACAAATAACCCAGAGGGAGATGCTGTCCTGGAGTCATTCAGCCCGGGACTTGAACTCTGTATTTTGGGACTGTCCCGCCCAATTTGGGACAGGCCGTCACCCTGGTTAATTAGTCAATGCTCTGAATGTCACTGCAAATGCTTGGTGAGGTGCCTTAATCCCTGAAGTGTACACAAGTCTCCATCAGCAGTCTATCGCAGCTGGATTCGCTGAACACTGCTCCTGGTGTGAAGCAGGAGTCCTGAAGGTCCTGAAGTCACAGGAGGCAGTGAAGCCGTGTGTCTTACCCTGCAGGAAGAGTGAGACCTCTAGGGGGTCTGGCACATCAAAGGGCTTCGTGAGAGACTGTTCCAAAGCCAGAGTGTAGCACCAATCGTATGGATCCATGGCAGTAAGTGAGGTGACATCAGGGCAGATCTGTGCAGTGACCCCTGCTTGCTGCAACAGGAGGCGATCTGAGGGGTCCGTTCATGTAGTCCCAGCCCTGGCCTCTCTGCCGACCCCTTTGGCTCCTCTTCCTCCCAAGGAGCCACCTTGGGATGGGTTTCTGCCATTGCCCCTCCCACCCCTCATTGCATCCCTCCATCCTGGCACCAGGATCTCAATTGGAATTCTCCATTCCCTCATTCCCTCCCTGAATTTCCATCATAGAGCTGGATGTCTGGGTCTGTCTTCTCCGTGGCGTGCCGCTTTGGGAAGACTGGTTGCTCTAGAGTTTTGGTGCCCGACCTCAACCTCATGCACAGGGCTGCCCTACTCTAGCCTGGCTATTTTGTTGCCACAAAGCTAGAAAAAAAATGCATGTTGGACTCCCTGGCTTTGCAGGCTGAATCCTTTTTGTGCCTGTTCCCCCTCAGGCAGAAATGAAAAGAAAAGAAACTTCCCTTTGCAGGCTGCCAAAGGGAAAAATGTGTCCTTTTAAAATCCTGAGGTCTGTGCTTCCGGTTCAAAACGATCCCACCGCTCTGTCACCATGTCAAGGCTGATTCCCCACTCTGGCACTTCAAGTGCAGAAGGTGGGGGCCCGCGAGGATTCTAAAAATTAATACTGGCCACTCCAGGCTTGTATTAAACTCCCAAGGTTACAGCTTCTCTCTCAACTTGGATAGGTAGATGCTGCCAACACCCAAATGCAAAAAAAAACCCTTCTGAGAGCCCAGAAAGGCACACTTGGGAATTCCTTCCTGTGGGGTACCCTCAGGCCCTTTCACTCCCCCTCCCCAGGGAAGAGCTGAGAAAAAAAAAAAAAAGGAAATCAGCTGTTGCCACCAGCTAATTAAACAACATACCTACAAACCTCTTAGAGACACAAACATCCAGTCCTGGTCTTCAAAAAAGGTAAATTTTATTCAAAACGAAAAGAAAGAAAAATACATCTGGAACTTACGCTTTTTGCTAGGTTTTAAATAAACAATTACAAGGATTAAGCATCAAGATAGCGTCTTGAGGTCCAGCTTAAGGGTTACAAGCAAAACAAAAGCACCTGGGGTTAGCACAGAGGAGTCACAAGCCATAAAGAAACAAAAGAGATAAACCTAATAGCGTCTTCCTAAACATTTCCTGATCTACTTACATATCTGGGGTTTCAAAAGAGTAGTTTCTAGGTATGATCTGATGATTTTCATACCTGGCACAAGCTTTTACAGCCTAGTTCCAGCCCTGTCCCTGCTTTCCGGGAGAACAAACATAGACAGACAAAGGGAAAGTTTTTTCCCAATTTTAAAAAGTTCTAGCCTTCCCATGGGCTCTTTTGGTCAGGTGCTCACTCTCTTCCTTTAACCTGGGGACTTTTTAACCCTTTACAGATAAAGCAAGCATAGAACAGCTACAAACAGGGATTTTATAGCTAAGAGGCTGGCTGGGTGTCCATAAAAGGGAGATACCCCCGCCTTCATTTATCACACGTGCCTAGGGGGCAACGCAGTCATAAATACTGATATGTTCACTTGAAAAGCAGACCTGGCCGTTCTTAAGTTGGGAGACCTTCCTCAGCCACCAGCCTCTGCCCTTCCCTGAATATGACCGTGAACATGACACTCTTCAACTGAGGGTTTACAATAAAATTGTATGTAAAGCACGGAGGGAAATGTCTCTCCAGATACTCTGGATTAGATAAAACATTAAAAGAAGGCAATAAATCAAAGCTCCAAAACAGCCCCGCTAGCTGCCCAGGAACAACCCTCAACCCTCCCCTGTAACTCTATCAAATAAAGAAGGACCTGTTAGGCTCTGGTGAAGGGACTGGTCCCCTCTCTTGTACCGGGGAACCAGTCAGGGCCTTTCTGATTAGAAGCCAGGGCAGAGAGCTCTGGAGGACGGCGGATATTGGTTGGGTTAGAGCACATGCAGTGGGAGTATGCCAGCTGCTGCACCACTTCATAGGGCTGCCTGCCCTGCAGGGGCAGCTCCAGGCACCAGCGCAGCAAGCGCAGGCAATCTTCAGTGGCAATTCAGCGGCAGGTATGTCGAAGGCACGGGACCGTCAGATCGCCCGCAGAAACGCCGCCGAATCCACGTGACCAGGTCTGAGTGGGGTATAATGAGTTCTATACATGTACTGGAAATATGCCCCCCTGAAATATGTTGAGGGGTCAGACTTGATAAACCAGTTTGGCTTAGAGATAGAGAAGAAGTTCCTGTTTGTTTCATGTTCATCGAGCCATAGCCTAATAGCCAAGACAGGAGGGGAGAAGAAAGTGTACCAGGGCAAGTGCAGGGGTAGGATCCGGTCAAGTGCCCAGCTCTCTCCCAGGTTTGTGGGTGAGAGCTAGGAAAGGTCTCTGTTGGATAAAGGTCAACGCCCAGATCCTTACAATCCTCTGTGTCCATGGGAGAGAAGGGATGAATCCCTCCTTGAGAATCTCAGCAGCTTCCTAGGAAGGAGCCAGTGCTCTTCTCAAAGGGCCTTCTCCTGGACCTCACAGGGGTCTGATGCTCTCACTCCACAAGCCTGTCTGGGGCCTTGGAATTAGTGTTCAACAGAACCAGGCAGAGCCCTGTTGTTGAGCACCAGCGCCTTCCCTCTATCCCTGAAGGTGGAAGGGCCCCAATTCTGCCCTGCACTGACTGCCCTGACCACGGATGGCTCTCAGGTCGCAGGACACAATGGAAACGTGGATCATCCAGTCTCTCATTTCCAGGCCTCCCCAGGGCTAAGGTAAAATTCCTGCTCCCCCTGACCATTATGCTCACCTCCAAGATATGCTGGAGATTGTCTGTGCTGGGGGTTGCTGTCAGCAAGCTCTTCAGCATGGCATCCATGTCTCTGGGCAGGCCTTCTTCAGAGCCTGCCAGCGGAGGGAGACCATGGGTCAGGGTTATTGAACCTGGGGCTACACCTGCCAGGATGACAGCTGGCTCTGCAGTCCTTGCCCAGAGCAGCTCTCTGCAGAGGGCCTGGTGCACAGCAGGTAGGGAACAGCCAAGCTGCTAGAGATGGGAGCTGGGCTTCCTGGCAGAGTCCAGCATCTGCAAGGAAGGGATTCCCCACAGAGGGGCAACATAATCTCCCACAAAGGGGGAGTCTGCCCCTGACACTTGATTAAATCCTATGGCCTGTTCCCACCTCTGCCCACCCCACCCCCAAATCAGAGCAGCTCCAGCTACCGAAGAGAACAAAAACCAGAGGCCTTCCTGGCCCTTGGGGCAGAGGAGTAGGTTGATGATCTACCTGGATGTAAATTTTGGTCTTCTCCATGCCTATGCTCTATACTCCCTTCAGGACAGTGCACAGGAACCCACCAGGCACTGCTCCACCCTTGTGTTTGTCCCTACTTCAGTCTGCTTCATCTCTGTGCCAACCGTTTCCTCCTTCACCTCCCTGCAGCACCCGACAGGGTGTGTGTGTGGAGGGTCAGCATGGTCCCCTTAAAAGCCCAGTCACCACTTAACCAGGACAAGAAGAACTTGACTCCAGCCAAGCTCATTCTCTGCTCTGCCTCTGCCTCCCCAAGAGGAACACTCCTAACCCACAGCCCCTGCAGCAGCAGATCCTACAGCCAGTTAGAGCCAGCCCGCCTCACCCCTCCTGGTGTTGGGAGGGGAACAGGAGAAAGGACAAAAGAAGGAAGAGATGAAGAGAAAGGAAGTAGTGATGGAGGATAAAGTAAAACGAAAAGGACAATCCCTAATGTCCCCAGTGATTGTATGGGACAAAATCCCAGGTGGGGAATGAAATTCTGCCACCTTAAACTAGTGCTTTCCATGCCTAGAATTCGGCTGGCACCAGATGGATCAGAGGTTCCAAACCTCTCAGAGGCTCTTACCTTGTAAACAGGGACGTCTGTTTTCTAGTAAAATCAGTAAAAGGAAAGGAGAAAACTCGAAAGAGGCTCCTCCTCGCACGCACGTACGTGAACCCTAATACTCTCTCAGTCCTCAAAGAGAGACCTCGAGAAGGAGACTTGCTGAAGCAAAGCCACAGGGGTCTCTGAGGTTTCCCTGGCTCTGTGCCCCTATCCTGCCTGGCTGATGTCAGCATCTCTCTGTGAGGTCACCACCTCCCCACCACCTTTGACTAATAGGCTGAGGTCCTGCAAAAGGCCTTTGTGATGTCACTGCCACACACACCCCTCCCCAGCAGCATTTCCACACAGCACCTGCCCACCACTGAGGGATGGATGCCCCATTAACCAGGGCTGCCATCCTGTGGCTTCAGCATTAGTGTCTGGGATGATTTGGGGCAAGATCTCGACCTCCCCGCAACCCACTTCACTTCTGCCTTAATCCCTCCTGCCCACCCCTGCTAGAGGCCGCTCCCTGCCCAACCAGGGTGGCGGTGGTAGGAGAGGGTTCTGAGAACTTGAGCTGTGGTTTGGAGGTGGATCAGCTGTCAAGGGCGCTGAGTGGGAGGTGGCAGGAGCTCACCCTTCAAGGAGGGGGTTTGGCACTCAACATTACTAGAAAGGACAACAAGACTCCATTCTGGGGGTCAGGAGGTGAATCCATCCCTCAGTGGTGGGCAGGTGCTGTGTGGAAATGCTGCTGGTTCCATGTGCTCTTAATTCCCCCTGATTCCTCGGGGCGTTTGAGTCTCTGACAGGTTCTCGTTCCCTTGCAGCAGGAGGACGTCACGGCCAAAGTGATGCACCAGCTCCGCATCATCCGGCACTTGCGCCAGGTGCCTGAGGCACTGCAGGGGCTGTGCCTCTGAGGCCATCAGCAACTCCCGCTCCCAGCTGCAGGTACTGCTCTGGCTCACTTAAATGGGGAGCTAGTGGAAGGGGAAATGGAGCCCCCTGGCACTCACTAAAAGAGAAAGTGGTGGATTCTCCATCTCTTGATGTCATTGAATGAAGACTAGATGCCTTTCTGGAATGTGTGTTCCCAAAAAGTAACTATTGTACTATACAGGAAGCTTATGATATGCAGGGGGTTAGATTAGATGGTCTAAAGGTCTCTTCTGGCCATAAAGTCTACTAATTTTGTAGCATTGGGAGCAGCCTCTGATGTTTTACTGTCTAGCCGGCTTGTTTCCTAGAATGAACACGCATTGAGTGGGGTGATCCACAGAGAGTAGCTCAAACCTTCAAAGTGTCAGGCCAGCAGCAGGACATTAGCACTTCAGGAGATGGGTGGGTGTGGCAGTGACATCACAAAGGCCTTTTGCAGGACCTCAGCCTATTGGTCAAAGGTGGTGTGGAGGTAGTGACCTCACAGAGAGATGCTGACATCAGCCAGGCAGGACAGGGGCACAGGGCCAGGGAAACCTCAGAGACCCCTGTGACTTTGCTTCAGCAAGTCTCCTTCTCGAGGTCTCTCTTTGAGGACTGAGAGAGTATTAGGGTTCACGTACGTGAGTGCGAGGAGGAGCCTCTTTCGAGTTTTCTCCTTTCCTTTTACTGATTTTACTAGAAAACAGACGTCCCTGTTTACAAGGTAAGAGCCTCTGAGAAGTTTGGAACCTGTGATCCATCTGGTGCCAGCCGAATTCTAGGCATGGAAAGCACTTCCCTACTTCCTTTCTCTTCATCTCTTCCTTCTTTTGTCCTTTCTCCTGTTTCCCTCCCAACACCAGGAGGGGCGAGGCGGGCTGGCTCCAACTGGCTCTGAGAGGTTTGTAATCTGTTCAGTCTGATCCACCTGGTGCCAGCTGAGTTCCAGGCATGGAAAACACTAGTTCAAGGTGGCAGAATTTTATAGCCCACCTGGGATCTTGTCCCGTGGAATCACTGGGGACATTAGGGTTTGTCCTTTTCGTTTTACCTTTTCCTCCATCCCTCCTTCCTTTCGCTTCATCTCTTACTTCTTTTGTCCTTTCTCCTGTTCCCCTCCCACCACCAGGAGGTGTGAGTGTATGAGTGTGTGTGTTGCGTGTTGCGCTCTGCATCTCCCATTGTGGGAGGTCCACCCAAGAAAGTGGGGCTGAAATAGTCCTCGGACAGTGATCCCTACCGGTGACCTGGGCCTTCCTTTGGGCTCTCTGGTGAGAACTCTCAGCCTCCCGCCCCTCAGTCTCTACCCTGATTGGTTGAGCAGGGGGTTATTGACAGGGAGGAGACTCAGGTCCTTTTTGTTCTCTTTTAAGAACAAGTAAATAAGTCATAACCGGTCATCTGTTTGACGAATTTTGCTGCTTCTCTGCATTAATTGTCTCTGCGCAGTTCATGAACTGTTGTTGGTCTGGAGCTCATTTGAGAGCACTTTATTCGGGCTCTGGCTTCGGCAGAGATGGGGAGGGACCAAAAAGGCTGGTTAGTGAGAGGCTGCCTTGACCCCAGACTCACCACTGCTCCCCGCTCAGTTCCAGGCTGTCCAGGCTCCTGAGGAGGTTCAGGAAGAAGGCTCTGCAGGTGGCCCCAGAGCCTGAGGGAAGCAGCTGCCATCTTCCCCAGGAGCAGAGCGGCCTCTCCGTCCCTGCTAGCGGGGAAGGAGCTCCCGGACGAGCGAGGAGGTGGAAGTGCCCAGCCTTCTGGCAGAGGAAAGCCACTCCTGGCGCAGGCGCTGAGGTGAGAGAGCCACCGGCCAGGCCGAAATGGAGCTGGCCCAGGATGCGGCTGCGCAGGCAGGACCCAGCCCAGAAGGGGAGCCGGGCAGGGTGGCTCTGGGGGTTGTTGTGTGGGAAGCACCGGCCCCAAGAGCCCAGCCCTGATTCTCAGCAGGAGGCATCGCCCTGCCCGGTCTCTGAGGACCTTCCAGCCTCCCCACGGCAGGAGGTGGAGAATCCCTGTCGCAGCACCAGCAGCTCGGCCCACTCCCCAGGGGACAGCAGCAGCACCTGGGACTCAGGCAGTAGTGAGGCCGATGGGCGCTGCTGCTTTGTTCCAGGTCAGGAGCCAGGCTGGGCTCAGGGAGGTGTGAGGAGGGGACTGTGAACACCCTGGGCCATGCACTCGACCAGTGCTATGGGGGCGGGTCCCCAGCCCAGGTGTCTGGTCTGAGCCACGTGAACCCCACTGACACTAGAGGCTGCGATCCTGTGGCTTAGCATTAGTGTCTGGGGTGACTTGGGGCAAGATCTCAACCTCCCTGCAACCCACTTCACTGCTGCCAGAATCCCTCCTGCCCCCCTGCAAGAGTCCCCTCCCTGCCCTACCTGGGTGGGGCTGGAGGAGAGGGTTCTGAGAACTTGAGCTATGGTTTGGAGGTGGATCAGCTGTCAAGGGCACTGAGGGGGAGGTGGCAGGAGCTCACCCTACAAGGAGGGGGTGTTACCAGATGTGCCCATTTCTTTGGGGTATGCTCATTTATTTGGGTTACTCTTCTGGGGAAGGGGGTTCTGTAATTCTATCAATGTCACTTGTGTTTTCATATGAAGCTCTACTTCTCCCTTCTGCAAATCCCCTCCCAGTGGAGCTATCCTGCAGGACCTAGGCTCCCTAGGGCTGGGTTACTCCAGCCCCAGAACAGGATGAACACCCACACACCCACACATACATTAACAGAGCAAGTGTGAGCGGACCGGGTCAATCAGCACTGTCAAGCTGACCCCTTATATGTCTCTGGACTCACTGGGCTGGATGAAGCAGCACTTTCAAGCTACCTCTCCTTATATACCCCTCAGCTCCATGGACTGGGTCAAGCAGCACTTTCAAGCTGTTACCCTTATGCGTCCCAGATTCAGCACGTCCCTATCCCCACTCCCCCAACACAATTGTTCTGGCAGTAACCTACTTGATGAGCAAACCCCACAGTATTTTGGGCGCTGCAGGGATCTTTAGCTTAGGTAAAAGAAGCGTTGCTGTAGAGTGAATGGGGGAAGCTAAAAACACAAAAGAGTCAAGTTCAGCAAGAGAGAGAGAAGCAACCAAGTTAACCATAAAAGTTATTTATTGAATAATAGTGATAACTACACAAGGAGAGCTAAACCAACATAACATACATTATTAAAGGTTAATACCTAAGGTAGAAAGGAAAACACAGAGAGAGAAAGAGGGGGGATCTCACCCACTCCATGAGGCTTGAACTGGTCGGGGTTCCCAGGTGATGGTGGTCGCAGAGGGTCCTCAATGTAGGAGACAGGCAGAGCCGCCAGCACGATCAGTCAGGAGAAGATGGAGTTCCAGTGGAACTGATGCATAGTTTGGATCTAAGCATCAGAACCCTGACTACAGGGTGAGTAGGGATTTTTGTAGAGAAATTGCAATTGTTCAAGGGAGAACACTAGATTTGTTTATAGGTAAACTGATGAGTCAAGGGTTTTTTTTAGACTAGACAATAGGAACTGATCACTCTTGGCTATGGGTGGTGTTTTCTTCCAGGGAGCTCACAATGCAACTAGGCTACTTCAATATTTGGATATCAATTAAGGATTCATTACGAGAATTGGTCTGATAATTGCTGAGCCGGGTGTGTGCAGCCATAGGTTCATTAGCATCTGGAGCAGAGATTCCCATGATGCAATGCTTCCCTGCTTTTTCTGGTCCGAGAGTTCAGTGTGGTTCTCTGTTCTCCATTCTGTATGTAAATTGAGATGTCTTCCTGTCTCATCTTTCATGCAGATGAGGCTAGGGGAGTTGTCTCTGCTCTCCATTCTGTGTGCTAATGGAGATGTCTTAATCTTGTCACCCTTGTCAGGAGGGGTCTAGGTGTGTCACCCAATGCCCTTCACTGCTCTCTGCAAGTTTTTTCCTCTGATGGGTTTTAGTTTAAGCAGAGGTCATGGGGGGTGTCTTTCACGAGTCAGGCTGGATTAGGGTTACCATATTGAACAAATAAAAAAAGTGGACCGTCCACGGGGCCCTGGCCCCGCCCAGTTCTCATCCCCAGCCCCGCCCCAACTCCGCCCCTTCCCCACCCCAACTCTGCCCTAACTCCACCCCCTCCTCCCTCCCACTCCCAGCCACGCGAAAAGGGCTGCCTGAGCACTACCGGCTTCACGGTTTGCCGGGCAGCCCCCAGACCCTGCGCCCCCGGCCGGCGCTTCCCCAGTGCAGCTGGAGCCCGGGAGGGGAAGCGCCCAGCCGGGGGCGCAGGGTCTGGAGGCTGCCCGGCAAACCGTGAAGCCGGTAGCGCTTGGTCTTCGGGCAGCCCCTATGCCTCTGGACCCTGCGCCCCCGGCCGGGCACTTCCCCTCCCGGGCTCCGGTGGCGCAGGGTCCGGAGGTATGGGGGCTGTCCAAAGCCCGTAGCACTCGGCTCTTAAACAGAGCTGAAGAGTCAGGGGAGGAGCAGAGCCGCCACGGCCGGAGGCTCTGCTCCTCCCCTGACTCTTCGGCTCTGTTTAAGGGCTGAGCTCCCCGAGCGCTACGGGCTTTGGGCAGCCCCCATGCCTCCGGATCCTGCGCCACCGGAGCCCGGGAGGGGAAGTGCCCGGCCGGCAGCTGGGGTCCGGAGGCAAGGGGGCTGCCTGAAGCCCATAGCGCTCAGGCAGCTCGGCTCTTAAACAGAGCCGAAGAGTCAGGGGAGGAGCAGAGCAGCCGCGGGAGGGAAAGTGCCCGGCTGGCATTTTCCCGGACATGTTCGGCTTTTTGGCAATTCCCCCCGGACGGGGTTTGATTGCCGAAAAGCCGGACATGTCCGGGAAAAACCGGACGTATGGTAACCCTAGGCTGGATACTGCACCCTGGTTCCCAAAGAACACAGAGGTGTCTGGTATCAGGGGGTTGGCACTGGAGGTTACTAGAAAGGACAACAAGACTCCATTCTGGGGGTCAGGAGGTGAATCCATCCCTCAGTGGTGGGGAGGTGCTGGGTGGAAATGCTGCTGGTTCCAGGTGCCCTTAATTCCCCCTGATTCCTCGGGGTGTTTGAGTCTCTGAGAGGTTCTTATTCCCTTGCAGCAGGAGGACGTCATGGCCAAGGTGATGCACCAGCTCCGCATCATCTGGCACTTGCACCAGGTGCCTGAGGCACTGCAGGGGCTGTGCCTCTGAGGCCATCAGCAACTCCTGCTCCCTGATGCAGGTACTGCTCTGGCTCACTGTAAATGGGGAGCTAGTGGAAGGGGAAATGGAGCCCCCTGGCACTCACTGAAAGGGAAAGTGGTGGATTCTCCATCTCTTGATGTCATTGAATGAAGACTAGATGCCTTTCTGGAATGTGTGTGCCTGAAAAGTAACTATTGTACTATACAGGAAGCCCGTGACCATGCAGGGGGTTAGATTAGATGCTCTAAAGGTCTCTTCTGGCCATAAAGTCTACTAATTTTGTTAAAACTGAGTGTAGCATTGGGAGCAGCCTCTGATGTTTTACTGTCTAGCTGGCTTGCTTCCTAGAATGAACACGCATTGAGTGGGTTGATGTGCAGAGAGTAGCTCAAACCTTCAAAGTGTCTGGCCAGCGGCAGGATATTAGTACTTCAGGGGATGGGTGTGTGTGGCAGTGACATCACAAAGGCCTTTTGCAGAACCTCAGCCTATTCATCAAAGGTGGTGTGGATGTGGTGACCTCACAGAGAGATTCTGACATCAGCCAGGCAGGACAGGGGCACAGGGCCAGGGAAACCTCAGAGACCTCTGTGGCTTTGCTTCAGCAAGTCTCCGTCTCGAGGTCTCTCTTTGAGGACTGAGAGAGTATTAGGGTTCACGTACATGAGCGCGAGGAGGAACCTCTTTAGAGTTTTCTCCTTTCCTTTTACTGATTTTACTAGAAAACAGATGTCCCTGTTTAGAAGGTAAGAGTCTCCAAGAGGTTTTGGAACCTGTTCAGTCTGATCCATCTGGTGCCAGCTGAATTCTAGGCATGGAAAACACTAGTTTAAGGTGGCAGAATTTTATTCCCCACCTGGGATTTTGTCCCGTAGAATCACTGGGGACATTAGGGTTTGTCTTTTTGGTTTTACCTTTTCCTCCATCCCTCCTTCCTTTCTCTTTATCTCTTACTTCTTTTATCCTTTCTCCTGTTCCCTTCCCACCACCAGGAGGTAGGTATGTGTGTGTGTGTGTTTGTGTGTGTGTGTGTGTTTGTGTGTGTGTGGTGTGTGCATTGCTGGTGGTGCTCTGCATCTCCGATTGTGGGAGGTCCATCCAAAAATGTGGGGCTGAAATAGTGCTTGCAACCCACTGACATTAGATGCTGCCACTTTGGTCGTTGATGCTCCAGTTGGGTGGGGGGTGGGGAAGGCACCTCCTAGGGAGTCCAGGACAGTGTGTGTGGGTCTCTTTGCTATGAGCTGCTGAAGGACTTGGGGGCTGAAGGCATCACTGAGAGGGGGGAGTGTGGGCCCAATCTGCCCTGGGTCCCGGAGATGGGAAGGGGGCACATTACCCCACCATGCTCCTCTCCTTTCCCCAAGTGGCAGCACGCGTCACCCTGTCCCCTTCTCTCCCTGGTGCAGGGACCCCCAGGGACTCAGAGGACGAGGAGGAGGAATGGGTGGATGTGGCCACAGAGGTGTCTGCTCTCAAAAACATCCAAGAGCAGCTCCAGGGCCGAGAAAAGGTGCAAAGGTTCCCCAGCTGTGCTGGAACCGAGATTGTCCTTCCCCGTCCCAGCACCCTGACCCCCTGAAGAGGGTCTTGTCTCTGATGATCCACCCAGCCCTAATGGGGACCTTTCTCTACCATGATCTGGGACCCCCAAGATGTGGGTATTTGTCACAAACCTGCTGGGTCTCCTCCCCCCACAGGCACTGTCCCAGGTCCTGACCCTGCTTGTGTAGGAATTGTGGGTGATTTGGACAATGGGCGGGTCCCCACTATCCCCCATTCAGGCCTGAGTCCTGCAGCTGGTGTGGGTGGGGCAGGGAGGTCCCTGGCTAATTGACTCTATCTCCCCTAACCCTGCTCCTGGTGGGTGCAGGATGAGGCCTAGCAGCTTATGTTCCTGCACGCCATCCACCCCGCGTGTCTCGCTGCAGAGCAGAGAGGGCAGGACACATTGGAGCCGCACTGCTGCAAGGCGGCTGTGGTGGAGAGGATTGTGGTAAGTAAGACGCGGTGCCCAGCAGCTGGAGGGAGGACAGAGACATGGGAGGGGCAGGGGTCTCCCCGGGCCAATGGATGGGGGATGGCTGGTGCTGGAGGGGCAGCTGAGGGCAGGGATTGCTGGGGCTGATGATTGGGGAGAAGAGACGGGAGAAATTCTGAGATTGGTCACTAGTGGGCAGGAATCGGAGGAGTGGGAGGCAGGTGGGGGGATCCTGCTGGCTGTGTGGGGTGCTGCCTGTGTAATCTCCTCACTGGCAAGTGTCAGTGAGGCCCGAATCTCACACGCTCGTTTGTCTCCTTTAGGTCTCACAGGAGCTCATTGAGGCGCTGCCTGATAACTCTCCACCCAGCGGCGTCCTCGCTAACTCCCTGATTGCTGTGGGCAACCTCAGGTACCGAGACCCTCCCGCCTGGTTCCCCTAACCCCGGTGCTGCTCAGGCCCAGGGCTGGGAGTCACTGCCCCTCCCACTCCCAGCTCACCTCGCAAGGGTGACACCTGTGCCAGAGGTGGTGGGAAGGTTCACTCTCTGCTGGCTGGGCTGTTCTTTTCACTCCAGTAACATTGCAATGGCTTTGGGGAGAGGCTCAGATACAGGAGGGGCAGCAGGGTCCAGGGAACAGGCGCTATTCCTGCCCTGCCACTGTGTGTCTGGGAAACCTTGGCCTTATAATTGGTGCCTCAGTTTCCATTTTCGCCAGCCTCTGCCTAGTTCCCTGCAGCTTCGCGGCCCTGTTGGTGCCAGTCCCACCCCGGCACTGCACAGTCTAATACCGGCTCCTCTCTCTTCCCAGCACCATGACACCTGCCCTTGAGCCAGAGCTAGAGACCCATCTCCTTCGAGCTCCCCTGCATGCCATCTTCACCCTGGGCACGCAGAAGGACACCACACAAGTCCAGGTAGATCATGCTAAACTCATAGACTCATAGACTTTAAGGTCAGAAGGGACCATTATGATCATCTGGTCTGACCCCCTGCATGCTGCAGGCCACAAAGCCGTCCCTACCCCTTCCCTTGACTCTGCTGTTGAAGTCCCCAAATCCTGTGGCTTAGTGACTTCAATTGGCAGAGAACCCCCCTGCTAGTGATCCCTGCCCCATGCTGCGGAGGAAGGCGAAAAACCTCCAGGGCCTCTGCCAATCTACCCTGGAGGAAAATTCCTTCCCGACCCCAAATATGGCGATCAGTAAAACCCCGAGCAAAACCCCGAGCACTTTAGTAAAACCTAAAGTCATGGATTGAAGAGCCAGCTGTCATCCTGCCATGAATCCTGGCTAATTGCCAGCAGTGGGATGTGAATGCCAGAGGCCAGGATATGTTTTTGGGGGTCTCACCAGTGCTTCCCAGGGACCCCTCTTCCCATCCCGTGGCAGGTGTAACCCCACTTTCCCTAACTCTGACCCATGGCTCTCCCTTGCTTTGCAGGATCTGCATAGGGTCTTGCCACACCTTGTGGATTCCATGCTGGGGAACCTGCTGGCAGAGTCCCCAGACACCGACAGGCTCCACTGCATCTTGGAGGTGAGCCCGATGAGAGGGGTGGGGGCAATTTTTCCTTCACTCTTAGATCCATTTTCCAGTCTGTCCTTCTAGCTGGTCCCCAGTGGCCCGTCCTCGGTCAGGGCAGTCAGTGCAATTCAGTGTCAGGCCCTTCCTCCTTGAAGGTCAGGGGAAGGAGCTGGGACTTCAAGCCAGAGCTCTGCCTGGTTCTGTTGAGCATTAACCACAGGGCCCCTGGCTGGCTTCGGGAGTGAGAGTCTGAACCCCTCCTGTGAGATCCAGAAGATGGTCCTCAGAGAAGAGTCACAGGCTCCTTCCTAGAGAAACAGAAGGACCCCAGAGAATCAGCCCCTCTCTCCGACGGGCCCTGAGATTCCTGGGGGGATTGTGCTGACACTCAGTCCCTTCACCTAACCAAGGACTTGAGAGGCAGGGCGGGGTGGGGATCTGTCTCCTTCCTGGTGAGCTGTTCAGGAATCAGGCATTCAGGGAGGATGGGACCAGCCCCGACACCGAACATTGTTCCAATCTACAGAGACAATGACAAGTTGTGACCTGCAGGATACAAGCATCGTCCTGGGGGCAACAATCCCCTTCTAAAGCTCTGCAATCAACGAATCAGATATGCCACCCTGTGCAAAATGTCTCAGCCCCTTGGAGACTGGGGAGAGGGGGGTTTCATTTGCACAACACATGCACCTGCCCATTGATCCTGAGCTGCCTTCTTTCCCCACAGCACATAACTACTGGATGGTGTCCAGGGTGTCACAGAAGAGAGCCAAGGTCATTAGGAGCAGCACGGCCCTGCTCCGACTCACCACCATCCTCCCTGAGTTTGACGTAAGTGACCTCTGACCCCAGCTTCCTGACTCCAGGCGTGGGCGGGCTGGCTCCAACTGGCTGTAGGATCTGCTGCTGAAAGGGCTGTGGGTTAAGAGTGTTCCTCCTGGGGAGGCAGGGGCAGAGCAGAGCTTAGATGGAGTCAAGTTCTTCGTGTCCTGGTTAAGTGGTGACTGGGCTTTTAAGGGGACCATGCTCCAGGTTCATGCCTTCCTGTCATCCTGGAGCAGCTGGGGAAGCAAGTCCTCATGGAGGGTCCTGCCCATATCCCTGTTCTCCAGGCTCCCTTGGGGGCAGAGGAAATTAAGGGTCTAGCTCTAGCTTCTATCCTCTAGCATCTCCTGCAGAGGGGCTGAGGGGAAAAAGAGAGTCCTGGCCCACGGGGGACTGGGAGCTGACAGGAAAATGCTGATGGAGTCCCCTCTCCCTCTCCCTTCCATTAGAACTGAGCAGAATTCCCCAGGATGGGTCACCACGTGGCACAGCTGGCTCTCTTGATCAGTGACCCAGCCAAGGACATCAGACGGCAGCCCAGGGAGGGGGTTTACCGGCTCTACCTGCTGCTGCTGCACCAGAGGGGTAAGGAACCCAGCTGGGAAATGGCACCCGATAGAAGAGTGAGACTGAGACCCCAGCCAATTTCTCTCAGACTGACCCCAGCTGGAGGATGAGTCTCTGTCTCTTTCTCTGTTCTACACCCCTCCCCTGCAATTCTGTTGGGCCAGGCACACAGCGAGGACTCTGCCCACTGTGCAGCCACCAATGGGATTGGAAGGACACAAGCACTGCAACCAGAATGACAAATGTGTGTGTGTCTCTCTTTCCCAGGGCTGAGCATCCATGAGGCCGAAGACCTGTAGTGCTGGGACTGGCACCGGGACAGCAGGCTCCTGGGCTACAGGAACGCAGCCAGGGTGGGGGAGGTAAGGACACTCTGCCAGGGCATGAGACAGCTCAGGAAGTGGGGGTGGCTGGGTCCCCTGCAGTGGCTGCCTCCTGGAGTCATTAGATGGAGATGCCGTTCTAGCCCCAGGAGTTGGAGCCTGGCTCTGGGCAATCTGCTAATGCCTCACATTCTGTTGGTTTTAGGTCTTGGAAAGTTCTTCTCGGAAGGGCAGAGAAGATTCTTCCTCCGGATGGCAGTGCTGGCCATCCACAACCCCCTGCTACATGTCAAGCAGGCTGGGCTTGTCCTGGCCTACTCCCTCCTGGGGGAAGCCCAAGAGCTGATGGAGGACAAGGTAAGCTGCTGCATCAGGAGATTGGGCTGTGCCCAGGCCTCATACCCATCCTATTGCCATTCGCTGGCCTGGCAGCAAGGAGCCTGGTGGGGAATGAGAGTGAGAGCAGGTGCTACTGGGAAGGGAGATGAATTCAACTCCATGAGCAGGAGGGAACCAGCTTGTCCATGGTGCAGCTCCAACACAGCTCTTTAGCAAGGCTAATTAATAACAAGCTGTCAAGGCTGGATCCCCACTTTGAACTTTAGGGTACAAATGTAGGGGCCTGCATGAAAACTTCTAAGCTTAACTACCAGCTTAGCTCTGGTTCCGCTGCCACCATTTCAATTTTTCCCTCCCTGGGAAGCCTTGAAAAAACCTTCACCAATTCCCTGGTGAATACAGATCCAAACCCCTTGGATTTTAAAACAAGGAGAAATTAACCATTCCCCCTCCTTCCTCCCACCAACTCCTGGTGAATACAGTTCCAACCCCCTTGGGATCTACAACAGGGAGAAATTAACCATCCCCCCTCCTTCCTCCCACCAACTCCTAGTGAATCAAGATCCAAACCCCTTGGATCTTAAAACAAGGAAAAATCAATCAGGTTCTAAAAAGAAAGCTTTTAATTAAAGAAAAAGGTAAAAATCATCTCTGTAAAATCAGTATGGAAATTAACCTTACAGGGTAATCAAACTTAAAGAGCTCAGAGGACTCCCCTCTAGTCTTAGGTTCAAAGTACAGCAAACAAAGATAAACACTCTAGTAAAAGGTACATTTACAAGTTGAGAAAAACAAAGGAAAACTAACACGCCTTGCCTGGCTATTTACTTACAAGTTTGAAATACAAGAGACTTGTTTAGAAAGATGTGGAGAATCTGGATTGATGTCTGGTCCCTCTCAGTCCCGAGAATGAACACACTCCCAAACAAAGAACACAAACAAAAGCCTTCCCCCCACCAAGATTTGAAAGTATCTTGTCCCCTTATTGGTCCTTTAGGTCAGATGCCTGCCAGGTTACCTGAGCTTCTTAACCCTTTACAGGGAAAAGGATTTTGGAGTCTCTGGCCAGGAGGGATTTTATAGTACTGTACACAGGACAGCTGTTACCCTTCCCTTTATAGTTATGACACAAGCATTAACTCATTATGGACTTATGTTCTTAAGGAATGGTGCGTTCGCTGTCGGGAAGAGTAGACAAGTCCCCTAAGTGCCCTCTGCGCGCCTCTCCTGTCCAAGAGGGCCTCACGCAGTTCCCAGTGGCCTAGTGTCCATGTCAACCAAGCCACCACCTATGGAGAACAGTAGAATTCAGTCAGCAGGGGCTGCTAATCTGCCCCATTCACCAGGGCCGCCATCCTGTGTCTTTACTATTAGTGTCTGGGATGACTTGGGGCAAGATCTCCACCTCCCCGCAACCCACTTCATTGCTGACAGAATCCCTCCTGACCCTCCTGCTAGAGCCCCCTCCCTGTCCAACCTGGGTGGGGCTGGAGGAGAGGGTTCTGAGAACTCGAGCTGTGGTTTGGAGGTGGATCAGCTGTCAAGGGCACTGAGGGGGAGGTGGCAGGAGCTCACCCTACAAAGAGCGGGGTTGGCACTGGAGGTTACTAGAAAGGACAAGAAGACTCCATTCTGGGGATCAGGAGGTGAATCCATCCCTCTGAGGTGGGCAGGTGGTGGGTGGAAATGCTGTTGGTTCCAGGTGCCCTTAATTCCCCCTGATTCCTCGGGGCGTTTGAGTCTTGACAGGTTCTCGTTCCCTTGCAGCAGGAGGACGTCACGGCCAAAGTGATGTACCAGCTCCGCATCATCCGGCACTTGCGCCAGGTGCCTGAGGCACTGCGGGGTCTGTGCCTCTGAGGCCACCAGCAACTCCTGCTCCCTGCTGCAGGTACTGCTCTGGCTCACTGTAAATGGGGAGCTAGTGGAAGCGAAAATGGAACCCCCTGGCACTCACTAAAAGGGAAAGTGGTGGATTCTCCATCTCTTGATGTCATTTAATGAAGACTAGATGCCTTTCTGGAATGTGTGTGCCCAAAAAGTAACTATTGTACTATAGAGGAAGCCCGTGACCATGCAGGGCGTTAAAATAGATGCTCTAAAGGTCTCTTCTGGCCATAAAGTCTACTAGTTTTGGAAAAACTGAGTGTTGCATTGGGAGCAGCCTCTGATGTTTTACTGTCTAGCCGGCTTGCTTCCTAGAAGGAACACGCATTGAGTGGGGTGATGTGCAGAGAGTAGCTCAAACCTTCAAAGTGTCAGGCCAGCATCAGGACATTAGCACTTCAGGAGATGGGTGGGTGTGGCAGAGACATCACAAAGGCCTTTTGAAGGACCTGAGCCTATTGGTCCAAGGTGGTGGGGAGGTGGTGACCTCACAGAGAGATGCTGACATCAGCCAGGCAGGACAGGGCGCAGGGCCAGGGAAACCTCAGAGACCCCTGTGGCTTTGCTTCAGCAAGTCTCCTTCTCGAGGTCTCTCTTTGAGGACTGAGAGAGTATTATGGTTCACGTACGTGAGCGCGAGGAGGAGTCTCTTTCGAGTTTTCTCCTTTCCTTTTACTGATTTTACTAGAAAAGAGACGTCCCCGTTTAGAAGGTAAGAGTCTCCGAGAGGTTTTGGAACCTGTTCAGTCTGATCCACTTGGTGCCAGCTGAATTCTAGGCATGGAAAACACTAGTTTAAGGTGGCAGAATTTTATTCCCCACCTGGGATTTTGTTCCGTAGAATCACTGGGGACATTAGGGTTTCTCCTTTTCGTTTTACCGTTTCCTCCATCCCTCCTTCCTTTCTCTTCATTTCTTACTTCTTTTATCATTTCTCCTGTTCCCCTCCCACGACCAGGAGGTGTGAGTGTGTGTGTGTGAGTGTGTGTGTTGCGTGTTACTGGGTGTGCTCTGCATCTCCCATTGTGGGAGGTCCACCCAACAAAGTGGGGCTGAAATAGTCCTCGGAAAGTGATCCTTACCGGTGACCTGAGCTTTCCTTTGGGGTCTCTGGTGAGAACTCTCAGCCTCCCGCCCCTCAGTCTCTACCCTCATTGGCTGACCAGGGGGTTATTGACAGGGGGAGACTCAGATCCCTTTTGTTCTCTTTTAAGAACAAGTAAATAAGTCATAACCGGTCATCTGTTTGACGAATTTTGCTGCTTCTCTGCATTAATTGTCTCTGCACAGTTCATGAACTGTTGTTAGTCTGGAGCTCATTTGAGAGCACTTTATTCAGGTTATTCAATGTATGAAATTCAAGATCCTATGGTTAGATTGAAAGTGAGGGCTCTTGGGTCCTATTCCCAACTCTGCCAGTGACTGGCTGTGTGACCTAAGACAAGTCAATTCTCCTTTCTCAGCCTTAGCTTCTCCCCCATTCAAGTAGGGATAACAATCCGCTTCTATCTACCTCAGCGTAGGTGGAGGATGGGGATCCATGGAGAGTGTCACTAGGAGCACTGCATAATATGCGGTGTCCTATCCCGTTTTTTCAGATCAGATTATGACAGAATAGAATAACTGAAATATTTATTTTTTTTTGTATTGTATTATTTTGAAATTGTTAAGTGCAGCAGGCTCCAGGAAGGTGTGTAAAGTGCTGGGATGTCAGGAGCTGGGATGCGCTGTCACCCCCGCACTAGGGCAGTGTTCTGCACCCCCTGCTGCTGGCTGAATTTCTCTGTCCCTTGGCAATAAGACAGACGCTTGTTTTCACAGCCAGTCGATCGCCCAGTGTCATCACCCTGCCTGCTGGCTGGGCAGGGTAACTCCTCAGGTCAGCACCCTCTCTAGCCTGCCTTGGGCTTGGAGAGTGAGGAGGAGGGCAAGGGACAGGTGACGACCCAGAACATACACCATCCGTCGCTCCATCACCCAGAGCAAGTGAGTGGCATTAGGGTTCCTCTGTGGCGTCCCCTGTCTGTCTGGGGAGAGGCAGAAAGAGGGGGAAAGAATCTCTCCCAAAGGAGATTGGATTTGCAATCCATGGGAGCAGATCCTGCAATGAACTCCTGCCAGGTGTTTAGATTGCATTCCCTGCACCCCTGTGCAGGGAGAAGGAGCTGCTCTGGCTGCGGCAGGGATGGGGAGGGACCAAAAAGGCTGGTTAGTGAGAGGCTGCCTTGACCCCAAACTCACGCCTGCTCCCCGCTCGGTTCCAGGCTGTCCAGGCTTCTGAGGAGGTTCAGGAAGAAGGCTCTGCAGGTGGCCCCAGAGCCTGAGGGAAGCAGCTGCCATCTTCCCCAGGAGCAGAGCGGCCTCTCCGTCCCTGCTGGCGGGGAAGGAGCTCCCGTCTGCATGAGGAGGTGGAAGTGCCCAGCCTTCTGGCAGAGGAAACCCGTTCCTGGCGCAGGCGCTGAGGTGAGAGAGCCACGGGCCAGGCCGAAATGGAGCTGGCCCAGGATGCGGCTGCGCAGGCAGGACCCAGCCCAGGAAGGGAGCCGGGCAGGGTGGCTCTGGGGGTTGTTGTGTGGGAAGCACCGGCCTCAAGAGCCCAGCCCTGGTTCCCAGCAGGAGTCATTGCCCTGCCCGGTCCCTGAGGACCTTCCAGCCTCCCCAGGGCAGAAGGTGGAGGATCCCTGTTGCAGCACCAGCAGCTCGGCCCACTCCCCATGGGACAGCAGCAGCGCCTGGGACTCAGGCAGCAGCGAGGCCGATGGGTGCTGCTGCTTTGTTCTAGGTGAGGAGCCAGGCTGGGCTCAGGGAGGGGTGAGGAGGGGGCTGTGAACACCCTGGGCCACGCTCTCGACCAGTGCTATGGGGGCGGGTCCCCAGCCCAGGTGTCTGATGTGAGCCACGTGAACCCCACTGACACTAGATGCTGCCACTTTGTGGTTCATGCTCCAGTTGGGTGGCAGGAGGGGAAGGCATCCCAGGGAGTCCAGGAGAGTGTGGGGGGTCTCTTTCCTATGGGCTCCTGAAGGAGTTGGCGGCTGAAGGCATCACTGAGAGGGGGGAGTGTGGGGCTCAATCTGCCCTGGGTCCCGGAGGTGGGAAAGGGTCACATTGCCCCACCATGCCCCTGTCCTTCCCCCGAGTGGCAGCAGGCGTCACCTTGTCCATTTCTCTCCCTGGTGCAGGGACCCCCAGGGACTCAGAGGACGAGGAGGAAGAATGGGTGGACATGGCCACAGAGGAGTCTGCTCTCAAAAACATCTGAGAGCAGCTCCAGAGCACGAGAAAGAACCTCTTTTGAGTTTTCTCCTTTCTTTTACTGGTTTTACTAGAAAACATACGTCACTGTTTAGAAGGTAAGAGCCTCCGAGAGGTTTGGAACCTGTTCATTCTGATCCATCTGGTGCCAGCTGAATTCTAGGTTCCATAACCCTGAGCCATGGTCTCCCTCCGCTGACAGGCTCTGAAGAAGGCCTGCCCAGAAACCTGGATGCCGTGCTGAAGAGCTTGTTGACAGCAACCCCCAGCACAGACAATCTCCAGCACATCTTGGAGGTGAGCATAATGGTCAGGGGGAGCAGGAATTTTACCTTAGCCCTGGGGAGGCCTGGAAATGAGAGACTGGATGATCCACGTTTCCATTGTGTCCTGCTACCTGAGAGCCATCCGTGGTCAGGGCCGTGAGTGCAGGGCAGTGTTGGGGCCCTTCCACCTTCAGGGTTAGAGGGAAGGTGCTGGTGCTCGACAACAGGGCTCTTCCTGGTTCTGTTGAGCACTAACTCCAAGGCCCCAGACAGGCTTGTGGAGTGAGAGCATCAGACCCCTGTGAGGTCCAGGAGAAGGCCCTCTGAGAAGAGCACTGGCTCCTTCCTAGGAAGCTGCTGAGATTCTCAAGGAGGGATTCATCCCTTCTCTCCCATGGACACAGAGGATTGTAAGGAGCAGGGCGTTGTCCTTTATCCAACAGAGACCTGTCCTAGCTCTCACCCACAAACCTGGGAGAGACCTGGGCACTTGACCAGATCCTACCCCTGCACTTGCCCTGGTACACTTTCTTCTCCCCTCCTGCCTTGGCTATTAGGCTATGGCTCTATGAACATGAAACAAACAGGAACTTCTTCTCTATCTCTAAGCCAAACTGATTTATCAAGTCTGACCCCTCAACATATTTCAGGGGGTGTATTTCCAGTACATGTATAGAACTCATTATACCCCACTCAGACCTACATCACACAAGGATATTCATCATTAGAGTGTTGTCAGCTTTCCAAACATAAGAGCGGCCATACTGGGTCAGACCCAAGGTCCATCTAGCCCCATATCCTGTCTTCCGACAGTGGCCAATGCCAGGTGCCCCAGAAGAAATGAACAGAACAGGTAATGATCAAGTGGTCCATCCCCTGTCGCCCATTCCCAGCTTCTGGCAAACAGAGGCTAGGGACAGCATCCTTACCCATCCTGGCTAATAGCCATTGATGGACCTATCCTCTATGAGCTTACCTAGTTCTTTGTTGAACCCTGTTATAGTCTTGGTCTTCACAACATCCTCTGCCAAGGAGTTCCACAGGTTGACTATGTGTTGTGTGAAAAAATACTTCCTATTTTTAGTTTTCAACCTGCTGCCTATTAATTTCATTTGGTGACCCCTAGTTCTTGAATGATGAGGAGTAAATAACATTTCCTTATTTACTTTCTCCACACCAGTCATGATTTCAAAGACCTCTTATCATATCCCCCCCTTAGTCATCCCTTTTCGAAGATGAAAAATCCCAGTCTTCTTAACCTCTCCTCATTTGGCAGCTGTTCCATACCCCTCCAGATCCCTTTCTTGAGTGGTAACAGTTAATTTAGATCCCATCATTTTATATGTAGAGTTGGGATTGTATTTTCCAATGTGCATTTCTTTGCATTTATCAACATTGAATTCTGAACATTGAACATTGCCATTTTGTTGCCCAGTCACCCAGTTTGGTGAGATCCTTTTGTAGCTCTTTGCAGTCTGCTTGGGATTTAACTATCTTGAGTAGTTTTTTTATCATCTGCAAATTTTGCCACCTCACTGTTTACCCCTTTTTCCAGATCATTTATGAATATGTCGAACAGCACTGGTCTCAGTTCAGACCCCAGGGGGACACCACCATTTACCTCTCTCCATTCTGAAAACTGACCATTTATTCCTACCCTTTGTTTCCTGTCTTTTAACCAGTTACCAATCCATGAGAGGACCTTATTAGGTACCTGTATGGTACAATAATTCTGCATTGAATCAGTTGATTCAATTGCTTATTCTTTGGCGTGCAGAGACCCTCTGTTCTCCCCCTGGGGTGACAGAACCCTGATTGTCACATCTGTCTTTTAGGCTCTGTCCCAGCCTCTCACAGAGACGTATCCTGTAGCCAACCCAGCTCAGGGAGCAGTGGAGACAGGTGATCTCATCCTGTCAACCCAAGCAACATGGGTCTCATTGAGGCTCATATGGAAGATCCCATGCATCTCGTGGAGGTAAGAACCGTTGACTCTTCCTGTCACTTGGGGTTCTTGCAATAAACGGGGCAACTGCTACATACACTGTGTCAGAGAAAAACAGAGTTCTCACTCTTTTGTTTAGGTACAGCAAGTTAGACGCTTTATTAACTCTCACAATTGTGCAGAGGGAGAGAGCTAAGCAGATCTCTCTCAGGTAACTAATTACAGCAAGCATTTATACCTTTCATTACAGAAATAATGAGGAACAGCTGCATTTTGTTTATACATAGGCCATCTTGATATCTTATTTCCTCACTTGTTTTGACTCTAGCCAACATACAATATTTTCTATACCTTATCTACACAAGGTCGCAACAACTTCTCACACAGTTCTTTCCCACCCGCGTCACACAATCCTCGCTTCTACAAATCTCGCGTTATTAGGGTTACAGTTAGCCTGACTCTTGCTAACGAACTGTCATGCATTGCAGTTCCTTCCTGTCAGTTCTTTCTCTGCTTCCACAACCCCCCCCCTTTTGTACTACTAGTACAACAAACATTTTCAAATCTCTATTTGCATTAAATCTTGGAATTCAGATTCTACATCAGATGCTTCAATCTTAGGGGTTTTGACTGGATGTAATGACAATGCATGATTAGCATGAACATGAAAGGTATTACTATTATTACGTCCTTTACTACAACAATAACATAATCCTAAGCTAACTAATAGCAACACAAGCAATAACATTCCCATAGCAATAATATGATGGGGTTGTTGTACAGTCTTAGTCATAAAACACAACATATCATACTTAGTACATAAGGTGGATACTCTATAAGCTGTCTGAAAGGCATACTTTTCAACTGGATATATATTTTGAAGCATGTGAATTTGCCCTTGTACTTCAGAGATTTCCTGAATCTCTGGTAAGAATGAAAACAAATTCTGAAATCTATCAGGTACTAAACTAGTCCAATTAAAGGATATCTGGAACCTAAGGGCTACTTGGAAAACTCTATCTGCAGGCCAGTAAATAATATGATTGCCTGCAGTGGTAGTGAGATTAAAATGTATGTCTTGCAAGGTGGTGGCATTAACATACACACAGCTATCATTAGCTTGAAAAAGTAAGTGTCCTGTCAGGGTAGTTCCTTGTCCCCTACCCTCCCAGCAAACGTAGTCATAAACAGTGACAACTTCTCCTGGCTTCAGTTTACGTATACACTGAAGCTATGGGGGTTCTAATGGCCAAAATGTCCATTGACTTCCTAACCCCATCCAAATGTCAGGTGTAATCCCAGGAGCACTGACTAAAAATCGATTGGGCATACCAGGTGGTCTAATTTCCCAGATGTCTCGGTGAATTACCCAATCCCATATGCATCCTCCCCATGGACCCGGCAGGATACGGTATGTGGGATCCCACACCCCCTGAACCGGTCCATATGCTTGGATGGAGCATTGAGAACGTCCGCACTTCCACCCAGACAGTCTCCAAGTATGTCTCCATGGCCACAGATCAGATGGTACTCCTGATGTGTCTGTAAGGGCAGTGGGCCAAGCCTGGTGCTCTAGATCATTCCAAATGGCCATTAACTGGTCATTCAGGAAATCCTGAATCTCTGAACATGCTAGATCCCGCTGCAATGCCTTCCCAGCCTCAGTGATATTCAATACCATCTCTGTCAGCAACTTCTGGGTCACAGAACTAAGGGTGGAAATAACATGTAACTCACCAACTCCAGCCTGTACCTGGGTTAGTTGTGCTCCAGAAACAAGGCCAATGGCCTTCTCTAGTTGGCCCAATTTCTCATCATGTTCTTGGTTCTTAAAAATATTCCACACTGCTGCTGCACTATTGGCCCCATCCCACAGGGATCCGGTCAAGTCTCTCTTCTTTCTAGAAGAAATAACCTAAGCCCTCTGTTGTGCTAATCTAATGGCAGCCCCCTGTGAACAATTTGGGTATGTAGAGGTAATCTGGAAACTGGATAAGGGTAATGAAAATTTAACAGTCCCTAATGTAGTGTTAATCACAGTCCACCGATATCCTAATACATCTCTCTTTGGTGTAGTACTATACCACATCTGTTGGTTGAACACCTTTATGTACTTCCGGGAGGCATTAATATTAATGGCATAAGAGGGGGTGTATTGCAATAAGGTACAGGTCACATTATTAGTCACTGGAATAATTTCTATGCAGGTAAAATTTCCAGTGGCAGAACAAACTCTTTGGGTATTTGTTTGATTATTCACTAATTGGGTGATCAAATAACAATAAGGGCCTCTCTCATTTAACACAGTACAAATTCCAGGAACAGTCATCATATCTACTTCACCATAGAACCCATCAATTGCAATTATTAATTCTTAGGGTTCGCTGGTAGTGATATCATGTACTTCTATCTCTACTGATCCATTTGTTTTCCATTCAATTGTTTGCTCATATACATTATCCTAAACTTTAAAGAATAATTTCTCTGAACAAAATTTCAGTAAATCACTAAGATGTGAAAGCCTTGGCCAATGGGTTTCATTGGAATATACAGTACTGTTTGTATCTGGGTAAGTTACAGTGGTGGTGGCAGGGGTCAAGGGACTAGTGGTGGGCGTAGTCTTCGTGGTGGCAAGGCGTTTTTGATATTCGCCATCTGAAAGCCAATTAGGGAGGGCAGTGCATCCTGCAGGTACCTGTCCATAAGCCCAAAGCCCACCACTGGACCCCGCATTCCCAGGAACGGTCCCCACAGTTCCCTCCTTGCCAATAAACAATGCTCCGTCTCTTCCACCAGGGCCAGTTCTTAATGTCTCTTGTAGTCAGGAATCCCTGGACTTTGGTGGGCAATAAAAGGGCATCCAGAAGAGCAGATACATACAGACTATTCTTAATAGGAGAACCAGTGGATGTAAGAAAACCTCTATACTTCCAGAGCAAACCAGAATCATGTACCACTCCAAAAGCATAACGAGAGTCTGTATAAATTGTAACTGCTTGATCCTGAGCTAGAATGCGGGCTCGAGTTAAAGCCACAAGTTCGGCCACTTGGGGAGAAAACACAGAAGGAAGAAAAGCACTTTCAATAACAGCATAGGCAGAGCACACAGCATAACCAGCAACCAATTTACCCTTAGAATCTCGCAAGCACGAGCCATCCACAAAGTAAATAAGATCAGGATTTTGCAAAGGCACATCTAGCAAATCATCTCTTGGACGGGAGAGAACCAATGTCACAGACACACAGTCATGTGGTTCTCCGTCCTCTGGCCCAGGCAACAAGGAGGCAGGATTTAGAACAGGGCAACGAGCCAAAGTAATATGAGATGAAGACAACAAGACAAGCTCATATTTTGTGAGACGAGAAGTGGATAGATGCTGTGTCTTAGATTTTAACAAGAGTGCAGCCACAGCGTGAGGAACAGCAACAATCAAAGGAGATCCTAAGACAATAGATTCGGATACTTGAACAGCAAGGGCTGCTGCAGCCACAGCACGAAGGCAAGGGGGAAATCCAGCTGCCACAGTATCTAGGGCAGTACTGTAATAAGCAATGGGACGGTGTTTATCTCCGTGCTTTTGCGTTAATACAGCCAAAGCAAACCCATTACGCTCGTGACAGAAAAGAGTGAATGGTTTAGCATAATCAGGAAGTCCCAGGGCCGGTGCACTGGACAGGCTTTGCTTGATAGCAACAAAAGCTCGTTCAGCCTCTGGAGACCAGGGAAGAGGCTCAGGGGTACCTGACTTAGTCAGATCCTGTAAGGGTTTAATCATTGTTGCATAGACCAAAATCCACTGTCTGCAGTACCCAGTCATGCCAAGAAAAGTACGCATTTGAGAAATAGTACCAGGCCTAGGCACATTTAGAATAGCTGAAATCCGAGAATCTGATAAATGACGAGTGCCAGGGGAAATATCATGACCAAGGTAATGAACCCTGGGCTGACACAGCTGTAGTTTTTCCTGGGATGCCCTATGACCCTTAGCAGCTAAAGCAGTCAAAAGAATCAAAGTATCAGCTTTACAAGATTCAGAAGAAAGGGATGCCAGCAAAAGATCATCCACATACTGTATAAGCACTGATTTACCTGGAAAAACCACATCATCCAGATCCTTCTTCAGGATTTGGGAAAACAAGGATGGGGACCCAGTAAACCCTTGGGGTAACCGAGTCCAGGTGTACTGGCGTCCTTTATAGGTAAAGGCAAACAGATACTGACTCTCAGGGTGAATGGGGATAGAAAAGAAAGCTGAACAAAGGTCCACAACAGTAAAGTGGGTGGCTGAAGGTGGAATACAAGAAAGAATTGTAGCTGGATTTGGAACCACAGGAAAAGAAGGCAAAACAACAGCATTAATCACGCAGAGATCTTGAACAAACCGAGAGGTGTTCTTTCCTGGCTTCTTTACAGGAAAGATAGGAGTATTACAAGAACTGGTGGTGGCAACAATAATACCCTGCTGTAATAAAGACTCCATTACTGGGGCTATACCTTCCTCTGCCTCAGGACGCAGAGGGTATTGTGGAACCCTTGGCAAAGCTTTAGAAGGATCAACAAAAATCTTAACCGGTTCGGCTGTCCGAATCTGTCCCACTTCATTGGCATGCCGAGACCAGAGATGAGGAGGAACTTGTGATAACAAATGCACAAGGTCAGGGCTACGAGTTGTTGGTAATTTAGCGGGCTCCTCTATGTGGAGTGTCGCCAACACTAGATTAGAATTCTCATCAGGAACCTGTAAGAATACACCAGCCATCTGGTGTGCAACAGATAGTACAGCCTAACTTACACAAAAGATCCCTTCCCAGCAAATTCACAGGAGAGGAGGGGCTGAGCAAAAATGCATGCTTGTCAGCAAGGGGCCCTAGTGAAACCGCAAGGGGTTCTGTGACAGGATGCGAAACAGGTTGATTTGAAATGCCACCAGCCTTTACAGACAAAGTTGACAAAGGAACAGAGGGAAACTCCAAGGATCTTAGAGCAGATCTACTAGCTCCAGTATCCACAAGACAAGTAACAGATTGCCCTGCAATTTCACAATTTACATAGGGACCTTCTTGATTAATGGGAATTAAAGGATTCATGATGCAGTTACGTTCCCTCAGGCTGCCCTAGTAAGAGGTAGTTTGTGGGGTAAAAGTAGATGCTTCAGGATTTGGGAAAGGAGGTGGAGGGTTCTGAGATAATCGGGCTGGGCACGCATTTTTCCAGTGTCCCTCTTGGCCACAAATGTAGCATGCAGTGTCCCTGGACTGGGCAGGATACGAGGGACCTTTCCCTCTTCCTCGCACACGACCTCGTTCTCGTCCTCCTCTCATTCCCCCACGGCCCTGGTTTTGATAAGTTTCTAACTGCAAGGTCAACAGTTTTGTTTCAGTATTCTCTTTCTTCTGCTCTATGCAAGCTGTACAATGATTGGCGACTGTCACCAATTCAGAAAGGGGTTTAGTTTGCCAGCCAATACAGATAGTTCTTAACTGCTGCTGAATCTTTGGTAAGAGTCCCTGAACAAAAGCAGCCCCTACGGCTTCTCTGGCATTTTCAGCTGGCCGAGCAATTCCCGAATGTTGTTCAAAAACCTTAGTCAGCCTATCTAGATAATCAGCAGGGGACTCTCCTTTATTCCGTTTACAGTAGGTAATCTTTGTCCAATCTGTCTTCTTAGGGCAGACCTCCGTAATAGAATTTAAGAGACAGTCCCTAGCCTCTCTCAAATCACGGTCAATTCCAGGGTCGGCACCTGGCCAAGCTGCCTGTCTGGTAAGCCGTTGCCAAACTTCGGCTGGCATAACCATCCGCAAGAGTTGATTAATGTCTGCCCAAGATGGATTATAACACTGAACCACCATCTGGAGTTCGTCTCTAAATTTTTCTGGCTCTTCCCTGACATTAGGAAATTCCTTCACCAAGTTTCTCAGATCTCCTGGTGACCACGGGGCATGCACTGTAACCAACTGTCCTGCAGTCCCAGGCAGTTCTCTTAAAGGATCCTGGAGTGTCTGGGCTAGGCTTCTAGTGAAGTAACGGGTACCCTCCTCTGAAGGACCAGAGTCGGGAGAGCTACTGGGAAGATCAGAATCACCCCTTTGTGGTGAAGAGGAGGATTCTCTCATAGGAGAAGAGGGAACAATTTGTTTAGCTGATACATGTGGTGGTGAAGCTGGCACTGCCGGGTGAGGTTCGTTAGCAGACCCAGGCAGCGGAGGGGGAGGAGGCGGCACGGGCTGCTGCTGCTGAATGTTACTGAAAAAATCTACAATGTCCTCAAAAGTTTCCTCCTTACTCTCAGCCCTAACTAATCGGGGATAAAGAGGAGCAGAAGGAATTGCTCGAGCAGGAAGACAGCTGGATGCCTTACATTTAAGTTGTAAATTGTGTACTTGGGCTTTTAATTTTTCCTGGGAGTCCTTTAGACTCCTCACCCGAGACTCGTGGAGTCTCTTTGTTGCTTCCTCCCACCAACAGACAAATTGCTCCCACTGTGTTTCAGAGGCTTTTGGCGAAGCCAGGGTTTCTCTGAGATATTTAAGTTTATCTAAATCGAAGGTACCTTCTAGTGGGCATTGTTTAGATGGATTTGCACGCGTGTAAAGATTCCAATTATCTAAATACCTGCAGGTTGTCGGACCATAATGTACGTACATGAAATAAGCTGGGGTACCCTTAGGGGGTGAAAGGGAATGCTTAGACTGTCCCCCACCCATTTTCCAATCACACACACAGGGAGGAGGATGCCCTGTCCGTGCTAGCGGCTTATAAACTAAGGATCTCTCCCTACAGGGTACTCACACAGGAGAGACTAACGAGGATAGCCATGACCCTCCTACACCTCCCTTCAGCAAAGAGCGTCGGCTAATCTCAGAGAGACGGCGCCGCTTACTCTGTTGCATCCAGTGAGATGATCAGACTGTCAGTGGCTCACACGGAGAGGAAAAGGGGAGGGAAGATGGGTTCACACACTCCTAGACCCAGGTAGCCTCCTCGCCGGACGATGCCAGGCCGAGTCAACCTACCGTGGGTCAGATCCCCTAAAAGATCCTCTAGTTACCGGGCTTGTGTTAGAGTAGTTCTGGTCACGAGCCAAAAGACTTTGCAGAGTACCCTGGGCGTCTTCCGGTAACACTCAATTCACACTGGTGTACACACACACACACACACACACACACACACACACACACAAAGGCCTTATACCAGGTACTATTCCCAAGTACCTCCAGGTACTATTCCCAAGTACCTCGATGCATCACTCGAGGCGGTAACAACCCCTCCTGAGGCGGTAACAACCCCTCAACACCGGTGTAAACCTATGCACCTAGCATATGCATACAGGGGGCGGCAACAATTCCCCTATTACGCCGCTCAGCATCTGACCTTGCTGCACAGTCAATAAGTTCAGATGGCGTGAGCCCAACAGGGACAGACAGCCCCACGGACAGTCCTCCTCCGACACCCCAATAGAGATTTCAAAAGGTCTCTTACCTCTATTGTGGCGCCATGGGGTTCGAAGGGGAACGATACGTAGCAGCTGCCGGTGCTTCTGTGGGCGTTGCCATCCCGGACGAGCCCCCAAATTGTTGGAGAAAAACAGAGTTCTCACTCTTTTGTTTAGGTATAGCAAGTTAGATGCTTTATTAACTCTCACAATTGTGCAGAGGGAGAGAGCTAAGCAGATCTCTCTCAGGTAACTAATTACAGCAAGCATTTATACCTTTCACTACAGAAATAATGAGGAACAGCTGCATTTTGTTTATACATAGGCCATCTTGATATCTTATTTCCTCACTTGTTTTGACTCTAGCCAACATACAATATTTTCTATACCTTATCTACACAAGGTCTTCTACACCTTATCTATACAAGGTCGCAACAACTTCTCACACAGTTCTTTCCCACCCGCCTCACACAATCCTCGCTTCTACAAATCTCGCGTTATTAGGGTTACAGTTAGCCTGACTCTTGCTAACGAACTGTCATGCATTGCAGTTCCTTCCTGTCAGTTCTTTCTCTGCTTCCACACCTGGTTAGACGCTTTCCCTATCCCTGGATCCCAGCCCTGGTACAGAGACCTATTTCTCATCATGATATCCTCATTTTTTTCTCAGAGGATGTGTCCAGGATCCTGGATAATGTTTTCTGCAGGAGGTTTGAATGGGGAGAGATCACTCACTGTCAGGACCCAGAGGTCTTCAACCCGGGGCTGTAGGATTCATGGAAGCAGCCACACTCCAACCCTCCACCTGGAAGCCTGCTGAAAATTGCTTACCTAGGACCCATGAAGTTCAGCCCCAGTTTGAGGCTCCACTCCTGAGGTCCTATTGGAGGAATCCCAGAGAAGCTAATTGGCCCTCTGGCCCTGCTTAAGGCAGCAGCAGGAAAAGGAAGCTGACTGAACACCAGGGCTGTTCCCTGTTCTGGACCATGTGCTGCCTGTTTCTGCTGCTGCTCCCCTGGCTTGATTTCGTGGCATCTGATTTGTGGCTGTGATCGCAAGTTTCTCTTGTGCTTCTGATCTTCCAGAATCCTGACCCAGCTGACTCTCAACTCCTGTCATGTGAGTGTGGACTCTGGCTCTGACCAGTAGGTCTGGCTGCCCTTGACCAAGCCGTGACATTGTACAATTTCTCCAATGCTCTTTTTTGCTCTTCAGAAAGATACACCAGTACCTTGGCTCCCAAAGTCCTGGTTGCCTGCTATTCAAGGGCTGAGGGGTAGTGCTTGTATTGCCCCCACCCCCACCCCAGCTGCTTTTCCCATGGGAATCTCCCTAGAGCAGAGGAGAAATCTCCTCTTTTCTTAGGATCAGTCCCAACAGTAATTCCACCCACCCTGGCCTCAGCTCAGCTACTTTGTTGACCTGGGATCAGGGACCACTTTTGAAGCCCTTAGCATGTGTGTGGAGGTGGGAGCAGAGGCTGAAGTTCCAGCAGTTTCCACCAAAGAACACCACCTTGTCTTTCTATGGTCTGACTAGGGCTCACCATCCATCTTGGAGCTGAACACCAAATGGGAGCTGATAGATTGTCCTTGGTGGGCCATGTTCTTGTGTGTGATGGAGCTGTGTGTCAGAGAGGGCCAGGAGAAGATGCACCACGCATGGCCAGGACCGGGCTAAACAGTCTGTAATGGGAGGTGAGTCAAACCATGGCCACATATATATATCTTAGGCATCCGTGGGGACTGAATCTGGGCCCTTCGCTGCCAAGAGCACAACTCACTCCAATTTAAGTCATTACAGTAGTGACCCCTACCAGCCCCTCTGAGGGGGTCAGTATTATCTCTGTTAGCTGGCGCACAGGGATGGAAAGCAACTGTCTGCAAGGTCACACACAACATCACTGCCAGAGGCAGGAAGGAAGCATGGTACTGATACCAGTCCAGCTCCAACCACTAGACTCCACCCGCCTCTAAAGCCAGAGAACCCCAGGAGCCCTGACTCTGATAGCTAGGCCTTAAATGACAAGACCAACCTCCCTCCCACTCAGGAAGCCATAGAAAGGGACCATCTGCTGAGCTCCCCTTTGCAATGACAGTGTCAGAGACCATTGCTAGTGAGTGCCAAGTGACTGAGCAGGGAACTCCTTGAGAGACTCCTAGAGACTTGCAGATGTTTCACTGTGACCCTCTGGGGTCTGTGGAAAGAGAGCTGCATTGAAGAGACTCTCCTGCTCTAACAAAAGGTTTCTATGCTCCTAGAGAGTCAGCCAGTGAGGCCAGTTTTCAGAATGTGGAAGAGCTGTTTGGCGATGGGTTGGAGGATTCACCATGTAGGTGGCAGCAGCTGCAGTGCCTGGGGTCCCCATGGGCCAAGCCTCCACTCCTGACACACTAAGCTCATTTCCCACTGCTCTCAGTGGGGCTTTGGCATTAGCTGCTGGGCCTGCGTGCCTAGACAGAGGACTCAGGTATTTCCATCATGCTGCTCAATGGCAAATACAGCCATCCACAGAAGTGAAGAAGAATGGAAGTGAAAGAGTAAAGCTGGAGCATCCGCTGAGCTGCTGCAATCAAGTGAGCAGAGCTGGGGAGAGAAGAGGGAGAACGCGAAGGTGGCTGGTGGCAGTAAGGAGGAAAAACAGTTTGGGAGCCAGGAGCGTAGAAATAAATAGTTAATGATGAATACTGTGGGCTTTGTCTTGTGTGGTGAAGGGTTGAAAATGGGTCTCTTTACTATCACACTCAACTTTAAAATAGCCTTGTACGATGAAAGGGCAGGTCTATAAAGGTAAGAGGTCACTCTAGGGGCTTGACATCCCAGTTTCTGTCACTACTGCATGCTTCTATCAACATGATCTCAAGCCAACAAATCCCTGAGGTGGTAGCAGTAGTGAGCTCTTCTTCTCTTTTTCTGGACTAGCCACCAGAAAAAGGACACAATACATGTGGCCAAGGAAATAGAGAGGCATGGGGGTCAGTCGCAGTGTTGCCTGTTAATATGGCTCTTGTCAGGGAGCACGGCAGGTTACTTTGGACTAGGTAGGAGCAGGTCCAGCTTTAGGCCGATTCAGCCGTTTCGGCTGAATTGGGCCCCGCGCCAAGAGGGACCCGCGCTGCAGCTCTCCACCCCGCCCCCAGCTCACTTCCCCCTCCTCCCCTCCCCTGAACGCTCCGCCCCCTCCCCTGCTTCCCGCGAATCTCTGATTCGCGGGAAGTCTGAAAAGAAGCAGGGGCGGGCCGGCAGCACCAGGTAAGCTGGGGTGGTGGGGGCGCGAGAAGGGCTCCGGGGAGGCACGGCCCGTTCCCGCAGGCACCAGCGGCTCTGGCCCGGCTTGGCTCCAGCCCGGCCCCTGCGGCGCGGCGCGGCCCGGCTCCAGCTCGGCTCGGCCCCCGCGGCGCGGCCCGGGTCTGGCCCGGCCCGGCCCGGTTGGCGCGGCTCGGGTCGGCTCCGGCCCGGCCCGGTCGGCACGGCTCGGGTCGGCTCTGGCCCGGTCCCCGCGGCGCGGCTCCGGCCCGGGTCCCCCCCCGGCGCAGCCTCCACGGCGCGGCTCAGGTGCCCCCCCCCCCCCCCGGCGCGGCCCCCACGGCGCAGCTCGGGTCCCCCCTCCCCGGCGCGGCCCCCGCGGCGCGGCTCGATTCCTGGGGGCGGGGATTGCAGCAAGCCCCGCCCGCAAGAATCAGGCCCCGCTCTTGCTAAAGCCGGCCCTGGGTAGGAGCCACATGTCTCCAAACCTGCACATCCCGAGGCTCCAGAGACCTCTCTTCAGATCCCAGAGCTTATGTCATGTGTCCTCTCCTGCCACACTCACCTGTTGGTGACTAATGCAGTCACAGAGTTCAGGCTCAGTGTCATGCATTCCTCTGGGCTGCGACAAGCGGGAGGACTTGAGCTGCAATGGATCCTCCTGTGCATGGGCTGAGTGGGTAACCTCCTTATTGCCATATCTGGTTTCCAGCCCATACACACTAAGGAGGAGGTGATGGACTTACCCCAAAGGTGGGTTGGGAACAAGCAGAGCGAGGCGGTGATCAGAAAGCCATCCCATAGCATTCCACCTAGAGTCATTCCAACAACCACCTGGCTCCTTCCTGCTGTAGGCTGCAGCCCCTAGGTTCCATAGGGAATTTCTGAATGCCTCTGGCTCTCTACAAGCTCTCACACAGCCCTATCATGAGAGGTAAGGAATAAGGTCCTGCCTCCCACAACTGCTCATGGGAATCTTCTCAGAGAAATCACTGCAGGGCGTTATGCATCTCTACAAACAGATCACTTTGCATTGTGTAGTCAAGAAGCTGCACCACTCTTTTTAGAGAAACATTAACACCCACAGGGATTTCTGCTCTAAATACTCTGGGCCTCAGGGAAGGATTCTGTGGGAAAAGAGGCCGTTCCCTTGCTCCAATCCAGGCTCTGCTGTTCTGATGCTGCAGAGCAGATAGGGAAGGCTTGAGGGTTCCTGGAGAGCATGCTGCAACGCCAGCAATCGCATTTTGCAATGCCAGCAATCCCATCCTGCCTCAGCCCTTGGGACACGTTCTCTTTCTCCCCCCGCCACCTTCCAATGGAGGGAAGAAAGGAACACGTAAGATGGAGTCTCTCCCTGGCTTACAGATAACCCAACCTGCAGTAACCCAAGTGTGGACTCAGAGGAATGCTGTGGTGCAGTGTATGTGCCCTTCAAGACATCTCTCGTGAAGGGAAGCAACACTGCTCTTGGCACTGGAACCTGGGCAATAAGGAAGAGGAGCTGGAAATTCTCCCTGGGGTGGGGAAATGGGGAAACCCGGTGGGACGATGTGTATGACTGGAATGTTAATGTCACTGGTTACAACCCATTGAGGTAGGGGAGAGAGGATAAAAGTGGTGGGCAGGGTTACATTAGACCAGCGGTTCTCAAACTGTGGGTCAGGACCCCAAAGTGGGTTGCAACCCCATTTTAATGGGGTCACCATGGCTGGCTTAGATTTTCTGGGGCCTGGGGCCAAAGCTGAAGCCCAAGCTCCACTGTCTGAGGTTGAATCCAAAGCCTGAGGGCTTCAGCCCTGGGCAGTCAGGCTCAGGTTGCAGGCCCCACGTCTGGGGCTGAAGCCCTTGGGCTTCGATTTTGGCCTCCCCACGCAGGGTGATGGGGCTCGGGCTTTGGCTTCCCCCCACACCTGGAGCGGTGGGGTTCGGGAGGGCTCAGGCTTCGGTCTCCCCTCCTGGCGTCGTTTAGTAATTTTTGTTGTCAGAAGGGAGTGGGAGTGCAGTGAAGTTTGAGAATCCCCACGTTAGACACATCATTACCTGTTTTATGTTCTTGGTTATTGAGAACCCCAGGACCTCGAATGGATGGGGATCAATCTGCTAATTCACACAGCCCAGCAGGTTAACCGGTGGGGGCTGGCACAGTTCACTGAATCCAAACCAGAGAGCAGGAAATGTTTCTCCTTTTGCACCTGTCTGTGACTTGTGGGAAGAAATTAGGTCAGCACGGGGGACTTCCTACTGGGAGACAGACGGGGAGGTCTCCCGTAGCCAGGAGTAAATCATCCTTGGAGATTTTGAAAAATTATAAATACTTTTCTAATGCAAAGTTTTGTACCCAACTAGGGGTGACTCTATTGTGGGCCTCCTTGTGGTGGATAAAGATGAACTGATCACTGGACTGGATGTTCGTGGTTGCTCTGGGGCACTGATCATAGATTCATAGATTCATAGATTCATAGATTCTAGGACTGGAAGGGACCTCGAGAGGTCATCGAGTCCAGTCCCCTGCCCGCATGGCAGGACCAAATACTGCCTAGACCATCCCTAGTAGACATTTATCTAACCTACCCTTAAATATCTCCAGAGACGGAGATTCCACAACCTCCCTAGGCAATTTGTTCCAGTGTTTAACCACCCTGACAGTTAGGAACTTTTTCCTAATGTCCAATCTAGACCTCCCTTGCTGCAGTTTAAACCCATTGTTTCTGGTTCTATCCTTAGAGGCTAAGGTGAACAAGTTCTCTCCCTCCTCCTTATGACACCCTTTTATATACCTGAAAACTGCTATCATGTCCCCTCTCAGTCTTCTCTTTTCCAAACTAAACAAACCCAATTCTTTCAGCCTTCCTTCATAGGTCATGTTCTCAAGACCTTTAATCATTCTTGTTGCTCTTCTTTGGACCCTTTCCAGTTTCTCCACATCTTTTTTAAAATGCGGCGCCCAGAACTGGACACAATACTCCAGCTGAGGCCTAACCAGAGCAGAGTAGAGCGGAAGAATGACTTCTCGTGTCTTGCTCACAACACACCTGTTAATGCATCCCAGAATCATGTTTGCTTTGTTTGCAACAGCATCACACTGTTGACTCATATTTAGCTTGTGGTCCACTATAACCCCTAGATCCCTTTCTGCCGTACTCCTTCCTAGACAGTCTTTTCCCATTCTGTATGTGTGAAATTGATTTTTCCTTCCTAAGTGGAGCACTTTGCATTTGTCTTTTTTAAACTTCATCCTGTTTAACTCAGACCATTTCTCCAATTTGTCCAGATCATTTTGAATTATGACCCTGTCCTCCAAAGTAGTTGCAATCCCTCCCAGTTTGGTATCATCCGCAAACTTAATAAGCGTACTTTCTATCTATAAGCGTACTATCATGACTTGACTGTATTCAGTAAGGACCAGTAAGGAGGTTTTGGAACAAATTCATAAATTAAACAGCAATAAGTCACCAGAACCAGATGGTATTCACCCAAGAGTTCTGAAGAAACTCAAATGTGAAATTGCAGTACTACTAACTAACTCTGGTATGTAACCTATCTTTTAAATCAGCTTCCATACCAGATGTCTGGAGTATAGCTAATATGACACCAATGTTTTTAAAAGGCTCCAGCGATGCTCCCGGCAATTACAGGCCACTAAGGCTAACTTCAGTACCAGGCAAATTGGGTGAAATTATAGTAAAGAGCAGAATTATTAGACACATAGATAAACACTATTTGTTGGGGAAGAGTGAACATGGTTTTTGTAAAGGGAAATCATGCCTCACGAATCTACTAGAATTCTTTCAGGGAGTCAACAAGCATGTGGATAAAGGTGATCCAGTGCATATAGTGTACTTAGATTTTCAGAAAGCCTTTGCCAAGGTCCCTCACCAAAAGCTCTGAAGCAAAATGGGTTACGATGGAAGGTCCTCTCTGGGATAGGTAACTGGTTAAAAGGCAAGAATGAAAGGGTCTGACTAAATGGTCAGTTTTCAGAATGGAGAGAGGTAAATAGTGGTGTCCCCCAGGGGTCTGTACTGGGACCAGTACTGTTCATCATACTCCTTTGTGATCTGGAAAAAGGGGTAAACAGTGAGGTGGCAACATTTGCAATTGATACAAACCAACTCAAGTTACAGAGTGGTAGCCGTGTTAAGCTGTATCAGCCAAAAAAATGTGGAGTCCTTGTGGCACCTTAGAGACTAACGAATTTATTTGGGCATAAGCTTTCATGGGCTAAAACCCACATCCGATGAAGTGGGTTTCAGCCCATGAAAGCTTATGCCCAAATAAATGTGTTAATCTCTAAGGTGCCACAAGTAAACCAACTCAAGTTAGTTAATGCCAAAAGAGACTGCAAAGT
The DNA here is from genome assembly GCF_027887155.1 of Malaclemys terrapin pileata. Classification (NCBI taxonomy): domain Eukaryota; kingdom Metazoa; phylum Chordata; order Testudines; family Emydidae; genus Malaclemys; species Malaclemys terrapin. The sequence goes on along the minus strand of NC_071507.1, from coordinate 19,060,609 downwards.
GTGGCAAAGGGATCTCACCAAACTGGGTGACAGGGCAACAAAATGGCAGATGAAATTCAATGTTGATAAATGCAAAGTAATGCACATTGAGAAACATGATCCCAACTCTACATCTAAAATGATGGGGTCTAAATTAGCTCTTACAACTTAAGAAAGAGATCTTGGAGTCATTGTGGATAGTTCTCTGAAAACATCCACTCAATGTGCATCGGCAGTCAAAAAAGCGAACAATATGTTGGGAAATCATTAGGAAAGGGAAAGGGGTTGTTACCCCAAAATCTCTGTGTGGAATAATAAGGAGGTGACATATACAACAGGTTCAACTCCTACCAGCATCTATCAGCTGGGAGAATTAGAAATCTGTGTGCCTCCCGCCCATGTTGCATTGAAATAAAGGATAGAAAGAATATAACCTTAAACAGAAAGCAGATTTATTAAGGGATAGATACAACTGGGGGAAGATTCACTGTGGGGAACACTACAAATACCCATGAATAGATTCCAGCAAGGGGGCATAAAGCCCAGGCCCTTAAACTGTCCCTTGGCTAAACTAATAAATGCCCCAAAATAATTACTGTCTCTCTTCTAGCTGCAGGAGGACACCGGCAACGAATGGTCTGTCTCGGGATCTCTGGAACATCGGAGGATCTGGCTCTCTACTGCCCAAGCAGGAGATCAACAGATCTGAGCGGACAGCACAGCCTTCACTGGATCCTTTGGTGGATTACAGGAGTCAGGTAAGTATCAGAGTCCTTGACAGATGTTAGTAAGCAAAGTCTTGATCTAATGCCGCACAAAGAAGCTGGACGTGGCTGCCTCGATGGTGGACAGCGCCTGCATCACCACTAACAGTCCCTTATACGCTCTCTGAGGCGCGCACTCCTGAGGCACACTCTGACAGGCACCGCTCCCAACCGGTTCCCGCCAGTTCTCTGTCCCTCAGGTTCCGTGAGGAAAACAGAGTTTTGGCAGGAAAATGCCATGAAGAAAGGGTACCATAACGGCGTTCAAACCCTTCCTATCATATGCGCCATCTTGAATTTCTAAACTCCATTTTGAATTACAGCAACCTTCCTAACAGAATATGACCATGTACCAAAATCACATTACAGGATAGGTAAGAAGACAGAAATGTAATATTGCCTCTCAATAAATCCATGGTATGCCCCATCTTGAATACTGGAGCTGGTCTGTAAAAGATATCCTGGAATTGGAAAAGGTACAGAAAAGGACAAGCAAAATTATTAGGGATATGGAACAGCTTCTGTATGAGATGAAATTAGTAAGACTGGGTGGAGTTTTCAGCTTGGAAAAGAGGTGACTAAGGGGGGATATGATAGAGGTCTATAAAATGATCACTGGTATGGAGAAAGTAAATAAGGAAGTGTTATTTACTTCTTCTCGTAACACAAGAACTAGGGGTCACTAAATGAAATGAATAGGCAGCAGGTTTAAAACAAAAAAAGGGAGTATTTCATCACACAACACAGTCAACCTGGGGAAACTCTTTGCTAGAGGATGTTGTGAAGGCCAAGACTATAACAGAGTTCAACAAAGAACTAAATAAGTTCATGGAGGATAGGTCCATCATTGGCTATTAGCCAGGATGGGCAGGGATACAAAACCATGCTCTTGAAGTGTCCCTAGCCTCTGTTTGCCAGAATCTGGGACTGGGCGACAGGGGATGGATCGCTTGATGATTACCTGTTCTGTCGATTCCCTCTAGGGCACCTGGTATTAGCCACTGTGGGAGGATAGGATTCTGGGCTGGATGGACCATTGGTCTCATCCAGTATGGCTGTTCTTATGACCAACAGAGGGCAGACCCAACCAGCAATATGTATATTTGGTGCACTGAAAGGGTTAACTTTCCAAAGCTGACCAAAACGATTAGTGAAAGTGTTTTGGAGCAAAAGAATTAAACAGAACAATGTGAATGAAAATTGGGAGCTATTGTTTAAGGAGCTTGTTAGATGGGGCATAACCCCCATTACATAATTAGCTGAGCTTGCAATGGCCTTCCACTCAACTCGCTGACATTTCTCTGTCTGTAAATGTGGTAACCATTTTTAAATCTAGATCCAATCAATTACAACATGTCAGGGAACAGTTTAGGCATCAATGGTCTGATCATTGGGTTGATGGCGGTAAACAAGAGATTCCCATACGGCTCCCACCCTCCCTCTCTCTCTCTCTCTCTCAATGTCTCCCCTCCCCCCCTCGCCAACAGCCACCCTCATCCTCTCTCCCCTTTCTGCCCCTGCATCCTCTGCAAACTTTCAAAGACGGATGCCTCGTGATGGCATTCGCTCGTGGGGATGTTGCCTAGTGGTCAGGGTTTCAGTCCTTCGACATGCGGAGGGGAAGGGCGCGGCAGGTGGTGGGGGAGCCCAGGGCCTCCCACAGGGTCTCACCAGGCCACTCTGAGGGCAACACAAGGGTGTGACACTTCCTACCAGCCAGTTAGTGTCCAAAGTTCAGAGTTTATCACAGGAGGCTCTGAAGGGTGTCAGCTCACTGCTTGGCACCTCTTCTCAGCTGGGCGTGGCATGGCAGCTCTCTCCCTCTTGGGGTGGCAGCTGCCTCTGTAATGCTGACAGAGCCTGGTTGTTGGGACCTCTGGAGCTTAGTGCATGAGCCTCTACAGCATGAGCTAAAAGCCAACTGGCTGTTGGCTAAGACTGTAGAGCAGACTCATTTTATCTTTCTCTCTAAGTGGTCTCGGTGCCACTAGATGGGACACATCACCACACCCAGAAGGTGTGTGGGTTACATACTTCCCCTAGCTGAGGAAGCGCATCCTGAGCTTCAGAGACTTCCCAGTTGAAATCCCAGATGACCCCTGTAACGATGCGGCCTCTGGTGGGACACTACTGAGAGTATCAATTCAGGATAAATTGCTTGGAGCAGGACAGTTACAGCCCAAGGCTGGGTGTCCTTTACTATTAAGGCACACCAAACCAGCCAAACAGAAAGGACTTTGGTTTTACCCCACTGGCTAACCAGAAGTCATACAAGCAATTCCCTCAGATACCCCAGTTCCCTTGTATTACCACCAGCACCACTCCTTATTGGGATGAATGGTTATGAAAACCAATACCAATACAGAAAAGGACCTAGGGGTTACAGTGGACTAGAAGCTGGATATGAGTCAACAGTGTGCCCTTGTTTCCAAAAAGGCTAACAGCATTTTGGGCTGTATAAGTAGGGGCATTGCCAGCAGATCGAGGGACATGATCATTCCCCTCTATTTGACATTGGTGAGGCCTCATCTGGAGTACTGTGTCCAGTTTTGGGCCCCACACTCCAAGAAGGATGTGGAAAAATTGGAGAGAGTCCAGCGGAGGGCAACAAAAATGATTAGGGGGCTGGAGCACATGACTTATGAGGAGAGGCTGAGGGAACTGGAATTATTTAGTCTGCAGAAGAGAAGAATGAGGGGGGATTTGATAGCTGCTTTCAACTACCTGAAAGGAGGTTCCAAAGAGAATGGATCGAGACTGTTCTCAGTGGTAGCAGATGACAGAACAAGGAGTAATGGTCTCAAGTTGCAGTGTGGGAGGATGGTGGGTGGAGATGGATGGCAGGAGAGAGATCAGTTGATCATTACCTGTTGGGTTCACTCCCTCTGGGGCACTTGGCATTGGCTACTGTCGGTAGACAGGATACTGTGCTGGATGGACCTTTTGTCTGACTCAGTATGGCCATTCTTATGTCTAAGTTGGTGATTAGGAAAAACCTTTTCAGTAGGAGGGCGGTGAAGTTCTGCAATGGGTTACCTAGGGAGGTGGTGGAATCTCCTTCCGTAGACTTTTTAAGGTCAGGCTTGACAAAGCCCTGGCTGGGATGATTTAGTTGGGGATTGGTCCTGCTTAGAGCAGGGGGTTGGACTAGATACCTCCTGAGGTCCCTTCCAATCCTGATAGTCTATGATACTCTCATAACATCTCTCTTTGTAGTTAATAAACTTGTTTTCTATGTTATATAAAACTAGGGTTACCATATGTCCGGTTTTTCCCGGACATGTCCGGCTTTTTGGTAATCAAACCCCCGTCCGGGGGGAACTGCCAAAAAGCCGAACATGTCCAGGAAAATACCGGCCGGGCACTTCCCCTCCCGCGGCTGCTCTGCTCCTCCCCTGACTATTCGGCTCTGTTTAAGAGCCGAGCTGCCCGAGTATAAATTATAAAAGCAGTGATCTTGGACATATAAAATTAGTTTTTATGACATGCTTATTACACACTATTTATTATTAATTATTATATATCATTACAGTATTTTTATTACATTATGAAAACGGCAACACCCTTCCAAGGTCTCACTTTCGTAGCTTGTATCACTTTGAATAAGCCTGTTTATAAGACAAGGCTCCTATGTTTCATCAAGGAGTATCAGATGTGAAACAGCATGAAGGTATTTAAGAAGCCAACTCAAAGAGTTCCTCCTACACAAGCATTCAGGTCTTGAGCAGTCCAGGCAAACAACACACATTACAACAGAGCTTAAACTTGTTCTTCATAATAATTTAAAAACAATACTAGCTGCCTATTTAATTTTAAAAACAGCAAAAAATATCCCCCTCCCTTTCCATTTCTTATAAGGTGTCTTGAAGTTTAAATCTCCTCAGTATGATAGATATGCTTGCTTTGATGTGCTTAGCTCTTGGCAATCCAAGGGCTCCGGGCTGCTGGCCTCGTGATGGTCGGGGTCCCTATGGACAGCTCTGTCCGCCATTACGGAATTTTTTCCCAAGAATCCCCTGTAACATTTTGCGAACCCCCAGGGGTTCACAAATCCCAGTTTGGGAACCACTGATCTAGACCATGCCTGACTAACCTGCTCTTAAAAACCTCCAGTGAGGGAGATTCCACAACCTAGGAAGAATTGGGGGAACAGATAGCTCAATGGTTTGAGCATTGGCCTCCTAAACCCAGGGTTTGTGAGTTCAATCCCTGAGGGGGCCATTTAGAGATCTGGGGCAAAAATTGGGGATTGGTCCTGCTTTGAGCAGGGGGTTGGACTAGATGACCTCCTAAGGTTCATTCCAACCCTGAGATTCTATGATTCTAACCTCTCCAAACAATTTATTCCAGTGTTTAACCACTCTGACAGGATTTTTTTCCTAATGTCCAACCTAAACTTCCCTTGCTGCAATTTAAACCCATTGCTTCTTCTCCTATTCTCAGAGGTTGATGAAAACAATTTTTTCCCTCCTCCTTGTAACAACCTTTTATGTACTTGAAAACTGTTATCACATTTCCCCCTCAGTCTTCTCTTCTGCAGACTACACAAACCCAGTTCTTTCAGTCTTTCCCCATAGGTCATGTTTTCTAGATCTTTAATCATTCTTGTTGCTCTCCCGTGGATTTTCTCCAGTTTGTCCACATCCTTCCTGGACACAATACTCCAGTTGAGGCCTAATCAGCGCAGAGTAGAGTGGAAGAATTACTTCCTGTGTCTTGCTTACGACACTCCAGCTAATACATCCCAGAATTATGTATGTTTGTTTTTTTGCAACAGTGTTACACTGCTGACTCGTATTTACTTTGTGATCCACTATGACCCCTAGATCCCTTTCTGCAGTACTCCTTCCTAGGCAGTCATTTCCCAATTCTTTATGTGTGCAACTGATTGTACCTTCCTAAGTGTGGTAATTTACATTTGTCCTTATTAAATTTCATCCTACTTATTTCAGACCATTTCTCTAGTTTGTCCAGATCATTTTTGTATTCCAAAGCACTTGCAACGCCTCCCACCTTAGTATCATCCAAAAAACTTTATAAGTGTACTCTCTGTGCCATTATCTAAACCATTGATGAAGTCATTGAACAGAACCAGACCCTGAACTGATCCCTGAGGGGCCCCACTTGTTATGCCCTTCTAACATGACTGTGAATTATTGATAACTACTCTTTAGGAACGGTTTTCTAACCAGTTCTGCACCCACCTTATAGTAGCTCCATCTAGGCTGCATTTCCCTAGTTTGTTAATGAGAAGGTCCTGTGAGACAGTATCAAAAACCTTACTGAAGTCAAGATATACCACATCTACCATTCCCCCCACCCCATAAGGCTTGTTCTTCTTCGAGTGATTGTTCACGTCCATTACACATTAGGTGTGTGCGCGTTGCGTGCACGGACGTTGGAAACTTTTTCCCTCAGCGGCTCCCGTTGGGCTGGCAGGGTACCCCCCTCCTGCCAGAGCGGCGCCCCGCTCTAGCGTATATATATCCCTGCGGGCCCGACCCTCCCTCAGTTCCTTCTTACCGTCCATGACGGCGTTGGAACAACTCTGTCTCTCACTTGAGAGTGTCCCTTAGCGTTAATAGTTAGAGTTCTTCTTAGCAGTTATCAGTTCGTTAGTTCCTAGTGTTAATCTTAGCAGTTAACAGTTCTTTTGTAGTTGTTAAGCTCCTTTGTGTTAGGTATTAGGTCAATCCCGACACCGGCCCTGGGCGGCGGGGCATGCCGCACGCCCAAGGCTTCAAGGCTTGTGCCATGTGCCACAAACCTATGCCGATAAGCGATCCCCACGACTTGTGTCTCCGTTGCCTGGGGGAAGCGCACCAAAAAGAGCGCTGCAAGTTCTGTAAGGCCTTCAAGCCCAGGACTAAGAAAGAGAGAGAATTTCGCCTTAAGCAGCTGCTCATGGAGGCTGCATTACAGCCCTCCATTTCGACGCAACAGGCCGCGGCACCGTCAACTTCGGTACGGAGTGCCCCGGCATCGGTTCGTGATCCGGCACCGGCAGGGCCCCATAAGCCGACAGCACCGGCACAGCAAGACCGCCCCCGGCACCGGTCATCTTCGCCAGCAAAATCGAAGGGCCAACCCAAGGCCCGAGGACGCTCCCCGCATAAGAGGGCAGCGCCCGCGAAGACCTCAACTGCGCCTATGGGAGTGGCGACCCCAGCACAGATCCCAGTGCCAGTGGCTCCGGCGCCGAAAGGCCCATCGAGCCCCGGGATAGGCGCATCGAGTGAGGAGGAAGGGCTGGAGGAGCTTTTGGAACAGCCCTCCACCCTGGGCACATTTTAGGCAGCAAAGGACCTCATCAAATTGTCCTCGGAGGGCCCCCTCCAAGCCAAAGATAATCCGCCGAGACTGCCATCCAGAGGCAAGCCGGCAATGGTGCGCCCATCACGGTCACCATCTCGGCACCGTTCACGGCGCCGTTCACGGTCGAGCTCCACCTTGGTGGACTCCCGGCTTCCCTCGGCGCAGAGGGCCGCATGGCCGTTGGGCTCCAACAAGCGCCCGGCACCGACCCAGTAGCCCTACTCGAGTAGGCACCGGGACGTGTCAGCCACACGGTCCCCAAGACCGACCACTCGTAGTCGTTCCCGGTCCCGAGGTCACCGGTACCGGTCCAGGTCCAGGTCGGCAAGACGTTACTCCCGGTCCCGGAGGTACTACTCTCCGACCCTGGACCGGCACCGTCCCACGGCACCACCATGGCCATCCAGGTCACCGTCCGTGTTTTCGGAGGCAGACTTGGGCCAGTCCAGCAGATTTGCCCACAGGGCACCGGCCGGTAGGGAACACGAAGCCGCTTGGCACCCACAGTGGGGCCAGCCAGGACAGTGGCCATTCTGGACCCCTTGGGCCTACCACCAGCAAGGCCCCCCGTCCAGGACCTCGAGATCTGGCCCCTTGAGACACCGGTCCCGCTCCCCGCTGGGGCGCCCCTCCTCGCGCAAGGAGGCCACGGTCTCCAGACCTCCGGAGCAAGAAAGAGCCGACTCAGCACCGAGCCCGGCACCGTCTCACGCCCACACTATAGGATAGACCCCAGAGGAGCGCCCAGTAGGTGAGGAGTTGCAGGAAGAGGAGGACGCACAGAAGGCCCTAACCTCTTCCTCCTCACCAGATGAAGCCGTGGCAGGCACGACAGTGTCCGGCCCTCCCCCGATTGACCATCGGGCACACCAGGATCTGCTCCGTCGAGTAGCCCTCAACCTGGGGTTGCAGGCGGAGGAGACTGTAGAGCAGGAGGACCCCATGGTTGACATCCTAAGCCCAGAAGGCCCCTCCAGGATTGCACTCCCGCTCATAAAAACTGTACAGTCTAACTATAAGACAGTGTGGCAAACACCGGCCTCCAGCGCACCAACTGCGAAAGGCGTAGAGAGGAAGTACTTCGCCCCCTCCAAGGGGTTCGACTTCCTCTTTTCTCACCCAGCACCCTGTTCGCTGGTCATCTCTGCGGTCAACGAATGAGAGCGGCATGGCCAGCAAGCCCCGGCCCCCAAGGCCAAGGAGGCAAAGCACTTGGACTTATTCGGTAGGAAGATCTACTCGTCCAGGGGCCTCCAGTTGAGGATCGCTAACCAACAAGCGATTCTGAGCAGACACAATTTCAATTCTTGGACATCAGTCTCCAAGTTTAAGGACTCCCTGCCCCAGGGTTCACAGCCAGAGTTAGCTGCCTTGGTGGACGAGGGGAAGGCAGTAGCCAAAACCTCTTTGCAGGCTTCCCTTGACTCCGCGGACGCAGCGGCCAGGACAATCGCGTCAGGAGTGGTGATGAGGCGCTCGGCATGGCTACAGGCTTCTGGCCTTCCCCCAGAGGTACAAAACACCTTGCAAGACCTCCCGTTTGAAGGGTCAGGCTTGTTCTCAGACCAGATGGATGCCAGATTGCATAGCCTCAAAGACTCTCGAGCAACCCTCAAGTCGTTGGGAATGCACACCCCAGTGACACAGAGGAAACCCTTTAAGCTCCAACCACCGCAGAGGCAATACCATCCTCGTCCTAGACAGGAACCATACTGCAGAAGGGGCAGGGATAACAGGCGTAGACGTAACAACACACCTAACCAGGGCCAAAGCCACGGCCAAGGCAAGCCACAGCCGGGAAATAAGCAACGGTTTTGAAGCTGCGGTCGAGGACAGCGTACCAACCCTTATACCGGATCCTCCTCTATGTTTCAGGGACCGTCTGTCCCATTTTTACCATGCTTGGTCCCGTATAACTTCGGACCGCTGGGTCCTTCACCCGGTGGAGGCAGGATACACCCTTCAGTTCTCCTCGCCCCCTCCCTCCCACCCACCATCCCCGTCCCTCTTCAGGGACCCCTCTCACGAGCAACTCCTTATGCAGGAGGTGTGGGCCCTCCTTGAAGTAGGAGCAGTGGAAGAGGTCCCTCCAGACCTAAGAGGGAAAGGGTTTTACTCCAGATAGTTCCTCATTCCCAAAGCAAAAGGGGGCCTCTGCCCCATTTTGGACCTACGCAAACTAAACAAATTTTTGATCAAGGCACGTTTTCGTATGGTCTCCCTTGGCGCTATTATCCCATCCCTGGATCCGGGGGATTGGTACGCTGCCCTCGGTATGAAAGATGCGTACTTTCACATGGCCATCCGCCTGCCCTGCCCGGCGGTTCCTGCGCTTCACCATCAGCCAACACCATTTCCAATTTACGGTTTTGCCCTTCAGCCTAGCAACGGCCCCGCGAGTGTTCACAAAATGCATGTCCGTGGTGGCAGCCTTTCTTCGAAAAAGAAAGATGCGGGTATACCCGTATTTGGACGACTGGCTCCTCGTGGGCAGGTCAGAGGACGAGGTCCGCTCCCACGTGGCGCTGGCATTACAGATGTTCCGCAAGCTCGGTCTACTGGTCAATGTACCCAAGTCCTCACTGATCCCCACGCAGAGACTGGATTTCATAGGAGCAGTCCTGGACTTGGTGGCGGCACGGGCAGGTCTTCCAGTGTCACGGTTCCTAGCCATTCCAAGGGTCGTAAGCTCCATCCAACAATTCCCCATGACCACAGCCAGATGCTGTATGCAACTTTTGGGGCACGTGGCGGCTTGCACACATGTAGTCAGACATGCCCGCCTAAGACTCAGACCGTTACAGTTGTGGCTGGCCCAAATGTATCGCCCCAACAGAGACCCCTTAGACCTAGTAGTGACAATCCCAGCTCGGGTGTCGAACTCCCTCCGCTGGTGGCTCGATCAGCAGCAGGTTTGCGAAGGGGTCCCTTTCGCCACCCCGCAACCCACGCTGACGCTAGTAACAGATGCGTCAGACCTGGGCTGGGGGGCGCACCTTGGGGACCTGCGGACCCAGGGCTTATGGTCCAGGGAAGAAAAGTTGCTTCACATCAATCTGAAGGAGTTAAGGGCAGTTCGCCTCGCCTGCTAGACCTTTCACGCTACCATAGAAGGCCACAGCGTGTCAGTTCTGAGGGACAACACTACCGCCATGTTCTACATAAACAAGCAGGGCGGGTCCCGATCCTCTCCCCTCTGTCATGAGGCGCTCCTCCTATGGGACTTCTGTATAGCCCATTCAGTCCACCTGCTGGCAGCATATCTCCCAGGGATCCAAAACGGGTTAGCAGACCGCCTCAGCAGGTCCTACCACATGCACGAATGGACTATGAGAGAGGACGTCCTGCATTCAATCTTCCAGAGGTGGGGGTTTCCCCAGGTGGATCTCTTCGCCACCAAGGACAACAGCCAATGCCCTCAGTTTTATTCATTCCAGAACCTCAGCCCGGGCTCATTGGCAGATGCCTTCGCAATCCCGTGGGGCGGGAGCCTGAGGTATGCACTCCCACCATTCACGCTCATCCACAGGGTCCTGCTCAAGATCCGCAGGGACAAGGCGACAGTCATCCTCATCGCACAGGCGTGGCCACGCCAGAATTGGTTCACGACCCTGCTGGAACTGTCCGTGACCACCCCGAACTCCCTCCCCCTCCATCGCGACCTCATCATGCAAGACCAGGGTCACCTACTCCACCCGAACCTACCATCACTACATCTCACAGTGTGGTATCTCTCTGGCTAAACGATACGGAGCACAAGTGCTCCCACCAGGTCCAGCAAATTCTTCTTGGTAGTATTAAGCCCTCCACAAGAGCGACCTACCTTGCCAAATGGAAGAGGTTCTCCCACTGGTGTGAGCCTCATCACATACAGCCTCTGCAGGCCTCCGTCCCATCAATACTGGACTACTTGCTGCACCTCAAGCATCAAGGGCTCGCCCCCACCTCAATTAAAGTGTATCTGGCCACCATATCAGCGTTCCACCCTGGAGAGTCGGGGGTTTCGGTGTTCTCCAACCCCACAGTAGTCCTATTCCTCAAGGGGCTGGAGAGGGTGTTTCCCTACTCGCGCCTGCCAGTCCCTGCATGGAATCTTAACCTGGTCCTAACTAAACTCATGGGGCCACCCTTTGAACCCCTAGCCTCTTGCTCCCTCATGCACCTCTCATGGAAGGTAGCGTTTCTAGTGGCCATCACATTGGCTAGGAGGGTATCGGAATTGAGAGCCCTCACTTTGGAACCCCCTTATACAGTTTTTTATAAGGATAAGGTACAACTGAGGCCGCACCCCAAATTCCTTCCTAAGGTGGTCACGCAATTTCATATGGGGCAGGACGTTTGTTTACCGGTATTTTTCCCTAAGCTCCATACGGACCCAAGCCACCGCAGCCTGCATACCCTCGATGTCCGTAGAGCCTTGGCATTCTATCTGGAACAGACCAGGCCATTCCGCAAGTCGACGCAACTGTTCATTGCCATTGCGGAGACAATGAAAGGCCAGCCTATCTTGGCGCAACGCTTGTCAGCATGGATTGTGCTTTGCATACGCACATGCTATGAGCTCGCCAACGTACCAGCCCCGGAGATCAGGGCTCACTCGACTAGGGCCCAAGCGTCCTCGGCGGCTTTCTTGGCGCAGGTTCCGCTCCAGGAAATCTGTAAAGCGGCCACCTGGTCGTCGGTGCATACGTTCACAGTCCACTACGCGATCCATCATCAGACCAGAGAGGACGCGGTGGTCGGCAGGGCTGTGCTTCAATCAATTGTTCCTTGACTCCTACCCTCCTCCAATGATAAGCTTGTGAGTCACCTAATGTGTAATGGACGTGAACAATCACTTGAAGAAGAAAAAACGGTTACTTACCTTCTGTTACTGTTGTTCTTCGAGATGTGTTGTTCACGTCCATTACACTTCCCACCCTCCTTCCCCTCTTTCGGAGTCACCGGCAAGGAGGAACCGAGGGAGGGTCGGGCCCACAGGGACATATATACGCTAGAGCGGGGCGCAGCTCTGGCGGGAGGCAGGGACCCTGCCGGCCCGATGGGAGCCGCTGAGGGAAAAAGTTTCCGACGTCCGTGCACGCAACGCACGCACACCTAATGTGTAATGGACGTGAACAACACATCTCGAAGAACAACAGTTACAGAAGGTATGTAACCATTTTTTACCCTGTCAAAGAAAGCCATCAGGTTGGTTTGACACAATTTGTCCTTGACCAATCATGCTGACTGTTACTTATCACCTTATTATGTTCTATGTGTTTTCAAATTGATTGCCTAATTATTTGCCCTATTATCTTTCTGGGTACTGAAGTTAAACTGACTGGTCTGTAATTCCTCAGGTTGTCCCTAATCCCCTTTTTTAGAGATTGGCACTATATTTCCCCTCTTCCAGTCCCTCTCCCCCATCTTCCATGGCTTTCCAGAGATATTGGCTCAGATATCTCCTCTGTCAGTTCCTTGAGTATTCTAGGATGCTTTTCATCAGGCCTTGGTGACTTGAAGACATCTAACTTGTCTAAATAATTTTTAACTTGTTCTTTCCCTATTTTAGCCTCAGATTCTACCTCAATTTCACTGGTATTCACTATGTTAGACGTCCAATCGCTATGAAACGTTTGGGTGAAAACCAAAACAAAAAACATTTAGCCCTTTTCCCATTTTCACATGTTCTGTTATTGGCATTTCTTCCTCATTGGCTAATGGGTCTACCCTGTCCTTGGTCTTCCTCTTGCTTCTAATGTATCTGTAGAATGTTTTCTTGTGACCCTTTATGTCTTTAGCTAGTTTGATCTTGTTTTGCACCTTGGCCTTTCTAACTTTGCCCCTACATACTTGTGTTATTTATTTACAGTTGTCCTTTGTAATTTAACCTAGTTTCCACTTTGTGTAGGACTCTTTTGATTTTTAGATCATTAAAGATCTCCTGGTTAAGCCAGCGTGGTCTCTTGCCATCCTTCATTTCTTTCCTGTGCAGTGGGATAGTTTGCACCTGTGCTCTTGATAATGTCTCCTTGAGAACTTTCCAACTCTCCTGAACTGTTTTTCCCCTTAGACTTGCTTCCCATGGGATCTTACCTACCAACTCCCTGAGTTCGCTAAAGTCTGCCTTCTTGAAATCCATTATTTTATTATGTTGTTTTGCCTCGTACCATTCCTTAGAATCATGAACGCTATCATTTCATTATCACTTTCACCCAAGCTGCCTTCCACTTTCAAATTCTCAACCAGTTCCTCCCTATTTGTCAAAGTCAAATCTAGAACAGCCTCTCCCCCAGTAGCTTTCTCCATCTTCTGAAAGAAAAATTGTCTCCAATACATTCCAAGAACTTGTTGGATAATCTGTACCCTGCTCTGTTATTTTCCCAGCAGAGGTCTTCTTCAGTAGTGTAGAGTGGCTGTAGACACATGTTCTATAACCTTGCTCAGAGGAAGTCTAGATGATGCCATGGTTAAAAACACCTGAACCCCGTCTCCTCAGTTCCTCCACCTTTGCTATCACTGGTGGAATTGCATTGCTTGTGGGGATGGGTCCCAATTTTGCTAGTGCAGACAAGGCGATAGTCAGGAATGTATACGGTGGTGTTGGACTGAGTTATTATCCCCCTAGAGCTGTGCTGTGTGTGGCTGAGTGTGACCCTGAAGGTGTCTGACCTGCTTTTAATGTTATACTGTGCTTTTTTTGACTCATCTGAAAGTTGGGTTTCAACACATGTGAAATCTGGGTCTTTTTCAAAGCCTGTTAAAGCCAATGGGCATCTTTCCATTGACTTCAGATCAGCACCAAGCTGTCACGTGGATGACAAGTTCAAATCCCCTCCTCAGTAGTCTCCATAATTAGCTTTAGGAACAAGACCAAGACTAACAACTATGGGAAATGTTTACATAAATGATGGACTGCATCTGAGGCCATCTAATGCCTGGCACCAAGAGTCAGTATAAAGTGCGCAGATCTGCCGGGCCCTGCTAGGGTGTAGCCGTCCAGCTCTCTCTTTACCCTCTCAGGGGTGCCTCCAGCAGATAACTGAGGGGGTTTGAGAAGTGCCAACACAACCTCCTCAGAGCACCCCCCTTCCTCCTACAGCTGGCCCTCAGTTGTGCCTCCTTCGCTCCTCCTCGTTACTCCAGAACAATGGAAATTCACAAGCAAGAACTTTGTTAATGTGGAGTTAAGGTTGTAGGTGCTCAGCCCTGCCCTGGGTTCCCTATGTCCTTTCAGAATGGGAGTGTTTAATTCCCAGAAGTCAAAGGTTGGCAAACCAGGATATGCAGAGCAATTATGATGAGGGCCCTACTAAATTCACAGCCTTGAAAAATGCGTCACGTACTGTGAAATCTGGTCTTGTGTGCTTTTACCCGATACTATACAGATTCCACAGGGGAGACCAGCGTTTCTCAAACTGGGGTTCCTGACCCATAAGAGGGTTTTTGGGGGGGTTGCAAGGTTATTGTAGGGGATTATAGTATTGCCACCCTTACTTCTGCACTGCCTTCATAGCTGCGTGGTCAGAGAGCAGCCGCTGCTGGCCAGGTTCCCAGCTCTGTAGGCAGGGCCCTGCCAGCAGCAGCGCAGAAGTAAGGGTGGCAATACCACAACCCCCCTACAATAACCTTGCCGTGCTTCCCATCCCCTTTTTGGGTCAGGACCCCTACAGTTACAACCAGTGTTCCCTCTAATTTTTCCCACTCGTGTGCGGAATGAATCTTGTTATGTGACACCAATATGGAGGTGATGTGTGACAGATCACCTCCATATTGGGGCACATAACAAAATTAATGGGATGGGGCTGAGGGGTTTGTTTGGTACGTGGGAGGGAGCTCCAGGCTGGGGCAGAGGGTTGGAGTGTGGGGGTGAGGGCTCTGGCTGGGGGTGAGGGCTCTGGGGCGGGGCTGGGCTGGGCATGAGGATTTCAGGTTGCAGGAGAAGGCTCGGGGCTGGGGCAGAGGGTTGGGGTGTGGGTGGGGACGGCGGGTGATGAGAGTGCTGACTGATGATAAAAATATATAAATACACTAGCCAGATTAGATTTACCAGAAACTAGAAACTGTTCAGTTCCAGTTTCAGAATGTGTGTTAAATTGTCTTGCTTTCAGACCCTATCTGTCTAGAAATTGCATTAAAGCACAAATACATGAATTGAAAATTTATGTTTTATATACGATCAAAGATACTGTTGTATTGGGACCAGTTGGCCTTTACCTTTAACTTTCCCAGCTCTTCTCAATCCCTTGCAATCTGTCTTTCAACTACTCGTTCTGCTCAGTTTGCTTTCAACAAAAGGCAAGAGTGATTTTCTTTTCTTAACTCCGTTGCCTTGAGTGATGTCGCTTTCTCCTTTGCCTTGTGTTTTCAAACAACAGTTCTTGGTTTTCTTTTGGTGTTTCTCCTACCTGCCCACATTTTCATCAGCACCCTTTGGGAACTCCTCTTCTTAGGGTGACTAAAAATCACAACTAAAATGTTTATTTAAATTATGACATTTAAATTTAGGGTTTTTTTGAAAATTGAAATAAAATTTCTTATTTACATATTGCTAGATCTTCTCTTCCATTATATGGTCTTAAATTGCCAAAGTGAATGTTTTCTACTTTTTTGGTTTTTTAGTTTCCCAATTGTTAATAAAATTTCAGATTTTATGTAGATTTTTTTCTACTAAGTTTCATACTTAAAATGCTCATCTGTGCTGAAAAAGACAAGACCAAGGCCTCATTAATATCCCCTATTATGAGAGTACACAGACTGAGAATTGAAAAGCAAATAGCTTGTGCTCTGTGCCTCCTTTGTAAAGAGCTTTGAGATCTACGAGTGAAAAGCGATGTGTAAGAGCTAGATGATTTGCAGCCAGCATCACCTTCCAGTATACTGTACTGCCACAAGTAAAGACCTGAAATCCTTCAACCGTCAGGTTTTGCAGTTCGAAGTCAATGGGACTTGTGCCCTAAGCACTCTTGAAAACCCCTCCCTTAGATGGTTAAAGGCAGGCTGAAGAGCCTAAATTTGGGCTCCACTTTTTGAAAAATTTGGCCTGTATAAAAAAATTGGTATTTAATCAGTTAAATTACTGAGAGTTTAACTAACTCTGACCCAGTATGGCCATTCTTATGTATCCTTAACCCACCATCTCCTACGTTGCTAGCCTTTGAATGTTGAGTGTTCAGTGCTCCCATTCTGAAGAGGCATGAAGAGCACAAGTCAGTGCTGTCCCCCTACAGTGGTAATGTTTTTTGCATGTGAATAATGGAAATCCAGGGCAGCTGCACTGTAGACTGATCTGTGCACCAACCATCTCACCGCTAGGGAAGAGTAAGGTGATGACTGTTCCCTTTGGATAAGAGTCCCCCGAATATACTAACTACACTGATACCCTGCCTTGTGAGAGATGCTAATATACTCTCTTCTCCTCCTCTGCACAGCAAATGACCAAGGATCTAGTGGCTCTGACATATCTGCCAGGGGTAAGTGAGGGGGGCTCTAGCCTAGGGGTTCACTGCTCTCACTGAAGCCTCTGGAGAGAGACACCTAGTCCAAGTCATTGGACCCTGAGTCTCAGTGGCCCGTCCCCTCTAGCAAACCAGCCTCAAGGAGCAGAAAAAGGGAGTTCTGGATCTCTTATTTCCCTTTTATTCACACTGGGGGGTGCAGGAACAGGTTTGCTGCCAAATCCCCCTTGTTTCCTCTGCGATGAATTTAGGTGTGAAAGACTCTAGTGAGAGGGATTTCTTGGTGAACTGCTGATACAGCATTGGCTGAGATTTGTAATAAACCCAGCTGCTTCAGAGACCAGTCTCCAGTGAAACTGCCTGGAGGGAGCAGGAGCGACAGAGCCCAGCACCTCAGGCTCCAGGAACAGACTTGAGCTAAAAGCTTTGTCGGCGGAGTTAGAGATTTTGTCCACTGAACACTGCAGCCACTAGGGTGACCGCCCCACAGCAGTGTGCACTGTCATTGCAAAACATTATGGCAGGTTCCCTTTAATAGACATTGCCTGTGTTTAACTTCTGCAGCTTAACAGAGTCTGTTGGAGTCTGTGCCACAACCTGAGGGGACCCCAAGGAGGAAGATGGATGAGCTCTGCTCTGTCTCCCTACAAGAACCAATGAACACCTGCCAAGCTTTTCTCTAGTACTTGGAGTGTCCCGTGTGGGATTTCTGGCCTCATCTATCTGCTCACTGGACCACTTTTTGCTTTTCAGATGTAATAATTTCTATAAAAATGCTTTATTTGCACAAAATAATTTCCAAAATTTTAATGGATAAACTCATTTAGTAATTGCTAGCATTTAGTGTGTGCACTCAGTGTTCTGCCCTATGCAGTGCTGTTTGCACACCCTGTACGGTATGCTAGATATGTGAGCAGTAACTGCTTGTGTGTATATGGTGGGGGATGTATTTTTTTTTTTTTCTGTAGAATTTCATGATTGTAACATGGTAAATGGCCTGGTCTACTCCAGCTGGTAGCGCTGTTGCCATCATCAGCGGAGGAAGTCTGTTGGACAGAAATAAGTGTCTGCGTTTAGTTTATAAGTTCCTCTAATGGCCTTTTCACCATTCATAGAAATGCTGGGCTAGAAGGGACCTCAAGAGGTCATCAAGTCCAGACCCTGATCACTGGCAAGACCAAGTAAACCAAGACCATCCCTTGTCACACCCCCATAGCCCTTTCCCTCAAGTCCCCTGGGAAGGCAGATCAGTATTGTATGTTGCTAACCCTGGTGCAGGCATTGCAAAGTATTCTGGGAAGGGTTAAAAGTGTGAGTGAGTGGGGAATGGAAGGTTCCTTTACAGGTTTCAAGAGGCCAAAGGAGGGAGAGAGAGAGAGAGAGAGAGGAGGGAACGGGTTAACTCAACACTCCAGCTAGGCCTGAAGATAAGAGGTTGACTCCAGCCCAAGGTCACTGCACACAACAGATTCTCTGCTACCTGCCAAGAAAGAGGGGGGCCGAGCTTCCAACCCTGCCCTGCTGTAAGAAGGGAGAATCACAGAACAGAAACTGCAGGCTCTACGAAAACGAGGGAGACAGTGAAGGTCAGCAAATGGGAAAACAGCCGTCTCCTGTCCCCTGAAGCCGGTGTGTTTTGGGGAAGCTGAGGAGGCCACAGAAAGCCAGTTCAGACTGGGGCAGAGAGCAAAAGCCCCCAGGAACACCCAGGGTAAAAACACACCCAAGAGCAGAAGCAAGTTGGAGATTTACAGCGGAGCCTAGACGACCTATGCATAGGGCAGAACTCCCGTCCTCCCTTCCCCCCGCCTTCTTACACTACACCCAGGCTTGGCCAGCCTTGGGTTTTGCGTGTGAGAATATGAAAGTGGGTCAGGGCTCGGGCACTAATGCTTTCTTCCTTCCTCACAGTGACGTGGGAAACCCCCAGCGCTCTCCGCTGTTATTTTCTTAATAAAGCTTTAAACTTAGTTACTTGGTGTGGTCTCTTCATCTCCGTCCCTAAAGATCCTGCCACCTTAGCCTGATCACCTAAGGTCTCTGGCAGCTTGGTAACATAACTCTGTTACATCCTGACAGGTGTTTATCCAGCCTCTTCTTAAAAACCTCCAATGATGGGGATTCCACATCCTCTCTAGGTAACCTGTGTGACTAAATGGGGTATTTTCCTAATGTTGCGTATGTAGACTGTGTGTGCCCCAGTTTCCCCCATGTGCTGCATGTCTAACCAAGGTGGGAGGCGGGGAGTGTCTGTTGTTGCAGAGGACCAGGTGTGACCCAGTCTAGCAGCCTGGACCCCAGACCATGGCCTGGACATTTTGTAACTTAGCGACTGATGACCTGAAGGCCCATCCGAACTTGGAACTAACCAGTTCTGGCCAGCAGAGAGAAGAACTGAAGAGAGACTCACCTGGACATCTGTTTGCCTTGGAAAGAAGACAAAGGATGGAGGTGGGGCCTTGGAGGTGATATAGGGTGGACCACAGGAAGGAGTCTCCTCTTCTGGACTGGGAACAAAGAGCGGCCTGAGCCCACCTGGGTGGGGACAAGCCCAGCAGGACGGTGCTGAGAGTTTCTTGCTCAAGGCTCCTGAGAACTTCCTGTGTTAGGTTCAGACGTACAATAAACCCTTCTGTTTTGCACGGGCAGGGAATCACTGCAGTCCAGAGATGGGGGGCAGCATTGCTTCTTCTGGGTGTCAAGCCTTCTCCAGGGATCCAGACAAAGTACATTCACTGCGGCGAGGTCACAGAGAGGAAGGCATACTGAAGTTTGAGGTGTGATACTGGGAGGTGGAGGAGCCTATGGCTTAAACCCCAAGCTGCAAGTATGGTCAACACGCTAAAGAGCAGTTCCTCCTACTGGCAGTCGAAGCTGAGAGCGCATTCGCCTGTGGGTCGGTGGCAACCTGTTCCACAGATTAGGAAAAACTTTCTATGAGGATAGCGAATGTCTAACCCAGGGGTGGGCAAACTTTTTGGCCTGAGGGCCACATCGGGGTTGCAAAATTGAATGGAGGGCCAGGTAGGGAAGGCTGTGCCTCCCCAAACAGCCTGGCTGACCCTCTCCCACTTCCTGCCCCTTGACTGCCCCCTTCAGAATCCCCAACCCATCCAACCCCCCACCCCCCACTCCTTGTCTCCTGACCTCCCCCTCCAGAGCCCCTCCCTGCCCCTAACCACCCCCCTGGAACCTCATCCCCTACCCAACCCCCCCGATTCCTGTCCCCTGACTGCCCTGACCCCTATCCACAGCCTCGCCCCCGACAGACTCCTGGGACTCCTATGTCTATCCAACCCCCCCTTTCTCCATCCCCTGACTGCCCCCAGTACCTCCTGCCCCTTATCCTGCCCCAGCCCCCTTACCATGCAGCTCAGAGCAGCAATAACTTGCTTCCCTGCCGGAGCTAGACACACTTTCCCGCAGGAGTGTACAGCCCTGTACCCTTACCATGCCGCTCAGAGCAGCAGCCTGGATGGAGCTAGACATGCTGCCCCCCAGAGCGCTGCCCGGGTGGTGGCATGGCTGTGGAGGAGAGCAGGGGAGGGGCAGGGGGCAGCCTCCCCGGCTGGGAGTTCAGAGGTCAGGCAGGACAGTCCCGCAGGCCGTAGTTTTCCCACTCCTGGTCTAATCTAAATCTCCATCACTGCAAAGCATGCTGATTTCCCCCTTCTATTTTCAGTGCAGCTGGAGAACAGTTGATCACCGTCCTCTCCCTTATATGAAGACTCTTATCAGGTGTGTGTTCCCCTCCCCGCCCCCAGTATTCATTCCTCAAGAATAAAGATGCCCATTTTTTTTAACCTGTCTTGCATACGACATCTTTGTTAATACACTGCAGAATGATCTTTTCCTTCTTCACAATAGCCTCATATTGTTGACGCATATTCAGTTTGTGGTCCACTGGAACCCCAGCTCCTTTTCTGTAATATCGGTACCTAGGCCGTTTAATGCATTTCATTTTGTCCTCCTGGCTGAAATATTTGCACTAATTAAGTTAAATTCAACTAAGATAGTTTCAGACCAATTCTCCAATTTGTCAAGATTGTTTTGAATTCTAATCCTGTCCTCAAAACTGCTAGCACCCCTTTACTCTCCACTACAGCATCTAAATCATTAATGAAAACTGTCAGATCCCGGACCGACCCTTGTAGGACTCCATTTGCAATGTTTTCCCAGTGAGAGACTGAACCATTGATAACTACTGTGAATCTTTACAGTCATTTCATCTAGCCCTGAGCCATAAACAATGTAGGCCAACCTATGTGAGATATAGATGCAGCCATGGATTCCCATTCCTTCTGCTGCTGTCTCTGACCCGGGTATCCAATACAAGAAGGGAGTTTGTACCTTTGGCTAAACAATAACCCTTTCCCTCGTGTAGCATCCCCTGGGTGTGTGTGTGGTCCCTCTGGGGCTGACCCATTCCTCCTTCTTCATCCCGCTCAGTGGAACAGATTTGGTTCTATTTACCCCAACTGAAAAGGAGAGTGGTCCCAGAGTCAGTGCTTTGGACGTGCAAGGTGAGCCAACGCTGGTGTAGAATCTGCACAAAAACAATGCTAGGCACTCCCACTGCTGGCTATAGCTGCAGAGAAACAAGCCTGTCCTCCCAGAGCCAGGTTGGGACTAGAGGCTGTTCTACAAATACTGCACCCCTCACCCCAAATTTATCCCACATGCTCCCCACTCCTTCAGCGACCTTACCCAGTGCAGGGGGATCGGTTGCTAGGTTTTGCCAGGGTAACGCACAAAGAGTTTTAGGAAAGAATTGTTATTGATTAGAACGGGGCTGGGAGCCAGGACTCCTGGATTCTGTTCCCATTTCTGCTGCTTCCACAGAAAATCAGCCATTTCCTTCTCTTTGTGCCTTTATCCCCATCAATAAAATGGAGCCAACAATGCTCTATAAGTTCTAGGGATTATTGTATTGCAGTTGCCTGGGACAGCCCTCACTAAAAATGCCAAGGTTAGGGCAGGCTGCAAAATGGAGAGCAAAACTGGTGTTTAACACTGAGGTTAAACTCACCAACCAGTCATAAACTGTGCTTCTCATCCCCCATACTGGTTATTGAGAAGCTGAAAAAAGAAATCACATTGTTTTTCAGTTTTCTGGCTCCCAATCAGCACCTTGGTCTAGTACAGTGAGAAGTTATTTAAAAACTCTGCTTGCTATACAAAATATTCTGCTAACCCCAAAGGGTCATCCACAGTGCCAGCTCAATATTAAGTTGGATCTTACCCAATATACCACGCTGCTAGGCAATCCTTTAGTGTCTAAAACTAAAGGTTTATTATAAGGAAAAAAGAAAGACAAGAGTGTTAAATGATAAAGCACTCAGATACATACAGAGACTTCAAGGTCCATATATCAAGTTCTTAGCCGTCTTGGTGAGTTCACTGGCTTGAAAGTCCCTCTGGATCACATCCACAGCTTGGATGGGTCATTCAGTCCTTTGTTCAGAGCAGGAATGACGACAAAATGGAGATGATGCAGCTGCCCTATCTATTCCTTTTCCAGGTGGCTTGTAGTTCCTGTGTCTCAACTACAAACTTACAGCACATGGGCATGGAAAAGCCTTAGGGCTTGTCTACACTGTTCACGGGTGCCTGTGAAAGACAAAACTTTTGCCACAGCAAGCAGCAGTGTGAACACCATGTTGTCAGCAGGAGCCCGGTCCTGTCAACAACGTGAACACCGCTCATAGGGGGTGGAAATTTTTTGTCGGAAAAAATGCCAACAAAAAAAGTTCACACTGCCAAAGTTTTAGCGACAGGGCCGTGTCGCTAAAAGCTGGGGAGTATAAACAAAGCCTTAGAGTCCCCTGCCTATAGATATGCCCCTACAAGTCCTGCTGAGTCATAAGGTGTAGTCCCTGGCCTTTCAGTGGGTCCATTGTACAGCTGATGACCCTTGATGGATCATTGAACAGGCCAGGCAGTGCTGATGCCAGTCTGTGTGGGGGTGTCACCCAGAAACACTGCACAAGTCTGGAAACACGGATATACCCTACGTATCTATAACTCACACTACAAAGGTGATACAAACATATAAATATGATTATCATACTTGGCAAATCCTAACATTTTCACAGATACCTCACATGGCATATCTAGCACAATTCATCGCAATTGTATAATACTGGTATCACCAATATGATAAAGTGCCTCCCACGTTCCACAGCATCACAGTGCCCCCCATCCACCAGGTTAGCTCTAAAGGAGGCAGTCATATAGGTTTTGATGGACTGGCCTGGGTTCTTCTAGATCCTGCCTACAGCTCTGCAGGGTGTAATCTACTTATTTTCTTCCCATATGAATGTATTTGGCGGTGCCCTCCACCCCCCGTGTCCCTTCCTGGCAGGATCATCAGGGCAGCTTAGGAGGGAAATTCTAACACCAGTGTAACCCCCACTTACCTGCCAGATATTTTTGGAGGCTCCCAAGAAATCCCACACACACAATTGAACACAATAATTATATTAATCAGGAGGTAAATATAATGCAACCGGTTAAAACACTATTCTCCGGGTCATTGGTGCCCATGCTGATAATACACCTGAATTTCCCCAGGCACATGACCTGATATAGCAATTGTGAAATTAGTGTCCTGTTGGTACTCATACTTTGTAGGGGCCCTTGGTGACCTGTGACCACGAGATCTTCTGTGCAGCTGTTAGCAATGTGGCTGACTGGGCTCAGCGCTGCCTAAGTGACTCACCCCTGGGACAGGGTGGTAGGTCCCTCTGCAGATTTATAGGCAGCAGCAAGTCTCTGCTCGGACCCCAGGGAAGCACCAACAGCCTCTGAGGCTCCGGGAGATCAAAGCCCGGCAGGCTCCGGGCCGCTGCCCAGCAGCAGCTGGCGCCCAGCCGGGAAGTGTGAAAATCGGGGCGGGGGTAACAGGTGCCGATATTAGACAAAGCCCCAACTATCGGGACTGTCCCTATACATCAGGACATCTGGTGCCCCTGGCAGCAGCGCCTGGTAGGGACAGAGCCCCCCCCCCCCTTCCCCCGCGGTCTGACCCCTCTGCCCAACACAGAGCCCACTGCCCCCCCGCCCTTCCCCCGCGGTCTGGCCCCTCTGCCCAACACAGAGCCCACTGCCCCCCCGCCCTTCCCCCGCGGTCTGGCCCCTCTGCCCAACACAGAGCCCACTGCCCCCCCGCCCTTCCCCCGCAGTCTGGCCCCTCTGCCCAACACAGAGCCCACTGCCCCCCCCCGCCCTCTTCCCCCGGGGCATCATGGGAGTTGTAGTCTCTAGCGCTACATCGCAGCACAGGGTCTCCCCAACTGGGACAAGTCCCAATTAAGGCCAGAGGCCCCTCTAGCAAGGTGCGGGCTTCATTAGTTAATTGCTGCTCTGGTCATTACAGCCCCGGGGCCAAATCCCCCCCCATTTCCCCTCCGCTCAGACTTTCGCTTCCCCTTCGCCCCCCCGCCTGCCCAGCGGGTTCTGCCCAGCGACTGGTGACGGAGACGGGTCTGTGCGCCGCTATTGGCGGGATGTTCCCCTCTCAGCCAATCCCTGCCGCGGAGCGGTTCCGGCTCAGTAGCGGGGACTCGGGAGCTGGCAGCGCGCAGCGAAGTTCCCGGGGTCGTGCCCGGGGTCGTGCCCGGCGTGTGAGCGGCCGAGAGCGGGTCCATGGGCCGAGTCCTGCCGCGCTGAGCGGGGCGGCGATGGCCCTGGCGCTCCGCCTGCTGCTGCTGGCGGCTG
Source organism: Malaclemys terrapin pileata (assembly GCF_027887155.1). Classification (NCBI taxonomy): domain Eukaryota; kingdom Metazoa; phylum Chordata; order Testudines; family Emydidae; genus Malaclemys; species Malaclemys terrapin. The sequence continues at coordinate 19,036,392 of NC_071507.1, read as the reverse complement.
TAGCCCTGTCGGGGGGTCACTCCCGTGAGTATCAGGAGCAGGGAGGGGGGAGCTGGGTGTCGGGGGGCAGCCAGGCCGGGGGGTGCAGGAAGAGGGGAGCTGGGTGTCGGGAGGCAGCTGGGATGGGGGAGCTGGGTGTCAGGGGGACAGCCGGGCCAGGAGGAGCAGGGAGGGGGGAGCTGGGTGTCAGGGGGCAGCTGGGCTGGGGGGTGCAGGGAGGTCGGAGCTCGCTGTCAGGGGGGCAGCCGCGGTGGGAGGGCGCAGGGAGGGGGGAGCTGGGTGTCAGGGGGGCAGCCAGGCTGGGTGGGTGCAGGGAGGGGGGAGCTGGGTGTCAGGGGGGCAGCCAGGCTGGGTGGGTGCAGGGAGGGGGGAGCTGGGTGTCAGGGGGGCAGCCGGGCTGCGGCAGTGCAGGGAGGGGGGAGCTGGGTGTCGGGGGGCAGCCGCGGCTGGAGGGCGCAGGGAGGAGGGAGCTGGGGGGCTGAGAGCCACTGAACTGTAACCCTTTAATCTAATGCCAACCTCACTGAGCCAGGGGGTGTGGCTTCGTTGGGGCCTGCACCCGTGGGTGCTGCCAGGGCCGGCTCCAGGCACCAGCTTCTCAAGCAGGTGCTTGGGGCAGCCGCTCTGGAGAGGGCAATTATTCGGCGGCAATTCGGCAGACGGTCCCTCACTCCGCCTGGGAGCGAAGGACTTGCCACCGCAGATCGCGATCGCAGCTTTTTGTTTTTGTTTTGGCTGCTTGGGGCGGCCAAAACCCTGGAGCCGGCTCTGGGTGCTGCACACACTGACAAGCCCGTCACAGCCTCCTGAGTTGCTCAGACTGTGGGGAAATTGCCGGTTACAAGCGCTGCCCAGGCTGTTTCATTCCCAGCATCTCAGGGCAGGATGAGGCTTTCAGACAAGATTTCTGTTTTGCTGATGGTTAGTGAGAGAGAGTAAATTAGCCCCCCCACACACCCCATAGACCAGGCTTAAATGAAGGGAAAAGGCTTCTTGGATCTCTCTAGCCTTTAATGGCTCCCAGAAGGTTCTTCACGCAGAGTCCTGCACTTAGGACGGAAGAATCCCATGCACTGCTACAGACTAGGGACCGAATAGCTAGGCAGCAGTTCTGCAGAGAAGGACCTAGGGGTTACAGTGGACGAAAAGCTGGATATGAGTCAACAGTGTGCACTTGTTGCCAAGAAGGCTAACGGCATTTTGGGTTGTATAAGCAGGGGCATTTCCAGCAGATCAAGGGACGTGATCATTCCCCTCTATTTGGCCCTGGTGAGGCCTCATCTGGAGTACTGTGTCCAGTTTTGGGCCCCACACTACAAGAAGGATGTACATGAATTGGAAAGAGTCCAATGGAGGGCAACAAAAATGATTAGGGGGTTGGAGCACATGACTTATGAGGAGAGGCTGAGGGAACTGGGATTGTTTAGCCTGCAAAAGAGAAGAATGAGGGGAGATTTGATAGCTGCTTTCAACTACCTGAAAGGGGGTTCCAAAGGGGATGTATCTAGACTGTTCTCAGTGGTAATAGATGACAGAATAAGGAGTAATGATCTCAAGTTGCAGTGGGGGAGGTTTAGGTTGGATATTTGGAAAAACTTTTTCACTAGTAGGGTGGTGAAGAACTGGAATGGGTTACCTAGGGAGGTGGTGGAATCACCATGCCTGGAGATTTTTAAGGCCCATCTTGACAAAGCCCTGGCTGGGATGATTTAGTTGGGGTTGGCCCTTCTTTGAGCAGGGCGTTGGACTAGATGACCTCCTGAGGTCTCTTCCAACCCTAATCTTCTATGATCTTACAAAACTGGGTGACTGGGCAACAAAATGGTAGGTGAAATTCAGTGTGGATAAATGCAAAGTAATGCACATTGGAGAACATAATCCCAGCTATACCTATAAAGTGATGGGGTCTAAATTAGCTGTTACCACTCAAGAGAGATCTTGGAGTTGTTATAGGTCTCTGAAAACATGCACTCAATGTGCAGTTTCAGAGTGGTAGCTGTGTTAGTTTGTTTCAGCAAAAACAACAAGGAGTCCTGTAGCACCTTAAAGACTAACAAATTTATTTGGGCACAAGCTTTCATGGGCTGGAACCCCCTTCATCAGATGCATACACGAAAGCTTATGCTCAAATAAATGCATTTGTCTTTAAGGTGCCACAGGACTCCTCGTTCTTTTCAATGTGCAGTGGCAACAAACAAGCTAACAGAATGTTGAGAATCATAAGGAAAGGGATTGATAGTAAGACAGAAAATATCATATTGCCTCTATATAAATCCATGGTATGCCCACATCTTGAATACTGCATGCAGATGTAGTCATTCTATCGGAAAAAAGAAATATTGGAATTGAAAAAAGTACAGAAAAGGGGAACAAAAATGATTAGGGGTATGGAATAGCTGCTACATGAGGAGAGATTAATAAGATTGGAACTTTTCAGCTTGGAAAAGAGATGACTGGGGGGATATGATGAAAGTCTATAAAATTAAGACTAAGGCTTTGGTTTTTTTGCACAGAGGTAGCGGAAGTCATGGGATCTGTGACTTCAAGCAACCTCCATGACTTCAACACGGGGTGGCCGGAAGCTGTGCGGTCTCCCTAGCACCTGTAGGGCGTGGTGTGGTGGGGCGGCCTCCGTGAGCTGTGGGGGAACCAACCGCTCCCAGTTGCTGTGGGCGGCAGGGGGACCCGGAGTTTTGAGTGGCCTGCGGTTGCCTACCCCTCTGGGTGGTGTGTGGGTCACGTAGCTGAGCTCCCCATTTTGCCATGGATATTTTTAGTAAAAGTCACGGATGGGTCACAGGCTTCCGTGAGCTTTTCTTCGTTGCCCAGGACCTGTCCAGGTGTGATACTACAAATATCCATGACAAAATCATAGTCTTAATCAAAACAACAAAGAGTCTGGTGGCACCTTAAAGACTAACCAAGACTAACTTAATCAAGACTGGTATGGAGAAAGTGAATACCGAAGTGTTATTTACCCCTTCACATAACACAAGAACTAGGGGTCACCCAAATAAATTAATAGGCAGCAGGTCTAAAACAAACAAAAGGAAGTATTTCTTCACACAACACACAGTCAACCAGTGGAACTCCTTGCCAGAGGATCTTGTGAAGGTCAAGACTATAACACGATTCAAAAAAGAACTAGATAAATTCATGGAAGATAGGTCCATCAATGGCTATTAGCCAGGATAGGCAGGGATGGTGTCCCTAACCTCTGTTTGCCAGAAGCTGGGAGTGAGCGACAGCGGATGGATCACTTGATGATTCCCTGTTCTGTTCATTCCCTCTGGGGCACCAGCCATTATCCACTGTCGGAAGACAGGAGACTGGGCTAGATGGAGCTTTGGTCTGACCCAGTCTGGCCGTTCTTATATTCTGAATAAATTATAGTAAATTCTGTGCACAGCCGGTGTCCTGGCTCCTACCTGTAGCTTGGACGCATCCCCCTGCCCACCTTGCCTTCCCCAGCTTGAGCTCCTGCATCTCCTGTCCTGCAGTCCTCCTGCCCCACCCTCTCCCATAACACCCCTTTTCTTCACACGGCACTCCAGCCCTGGCCCTCCTCCTGGGCCCCCTCTCCTGCCTCACACTCCCCTGTACCCCCAATACACTGTCCCCATATGCTCCCCTCCTCCCCACATGCTCCAGCCCCCCTGTACCTCCCCACCCCTTCCCCTCCTTACTCCCCCTCCAGTCCTGCCTCCCTTTCTCCTTCTACCCCACCATCTCTTTCTCCCCGTCAGGCCGTTCTGTGAGCCCTTTCCCAGGTCTCTCTCCCACAGGAGTGCTCCTAAGGGATGGCACCACCTCTCGCATATTGCCAGGGGCTCCTGGCAGGGTCCGGTTGGGTCTGACTCCCCCCTCCTCCAATCTACCCCCCCCAGGCCTGCACTCCAGGCGCGTTTTGGACACAGTGGTGTCGGAGCCTGGCCCAGGGCTGCCCTGGTACAGACGTGTTGTGTACGTGGACGATCAGCTCAACTACGTCTACACCAGCGAGACGCAGCGGGCGAAGCCCGGCCTAGTGTGGATGGCGCAGAAAGAGGGTCTGGAGTTCTGGGACGAGATGACCTGGTGGGCACAGCGCTACCAGAAATGGTACAACGCAAGTCTGAACACCTTGAGTCAGCTCTACAACCAGACTGAGGGTGAGTGAAGGACAGGACATGACCTAGGGATGCAGGGACATCGGGGGGGAGGAGGGTCGAGACGTGGTTCATGTAAACAGGTATAAGGGACACCGGGATGTGTGTTGGGGATTGAGGGAGGGGACAGAGCCCAGTGGGGCACTCAAGGGCATTATACCAGTTCCCATACCGGATCCTGCTCCTCTTGTTTTTGGACCATCTCTCCCGCTTCAGCTCAGCAGGTCCCTTATCACCTCAGACCAGTGGTCCCCAACGCGGTGCCCGCAGGCGCCATTGTGCCCGCCGGGGCATTTATAGGTGCCCGTCCACCAACTAGTGCCCAGAAGGGGAGAGAAGCCGCTGTCTGGGCCTGCCGGGGACAGAGAACTCCAGGGCTGCAGGCTGCGGGCGCCGGTGATCTCTGTCCCCGGCTTCCCTCGGCGCTGCCCCACGGCCCTGCGCCTGACGGAGACAGAGAACTCTGGGGCTGCAGGCTGCCGGTGATCTCTGTTCCCGGCAGGCATGGGGCTGCGGCTTCTCTCTCCGCTGCCCAGAACTGCGAACCCCTCCCCACCCCAAAAAAGGGTAAATAAAAAAAGAGCAAATTCACATGGTAAGGTGAAAGAATAATTGCCGAATAATTTAATTAATACCTTTTACATGTAAAATTACCTTTTTTAGCTTATGGATTCATATATTATGTAATATTAAATATGATGGTTTTCGTATTATATAAAGTACAAATACAAAATAAGTCTTGAAAAATTGTTGGCGCCCGCCACACTCTTCTGAAAACATGAATGTGCTCTTCACCACAGAAAGGTTGGGGACCACTGCCTCAGACCATTGGGTGCTGAGTATGGTGGAGGAGGGTTATACGCTTCAGTTCGTTTCCATGCCTCCCTCTTGCCCCCCAACCCCGTCCCTCTTCAGGGACCCTTCTTATGAACAACGTTTAGCCCAGGAGGTGCGAGCCCTTCTCTGTGCAGGAGCCCTGGAGGAAGTGCCTTGGAACTTAAGAGGGAAAGGGTTTTACTCCTGTTATTTCCTAATCCCGAAGGCCAAAGGGCGTCTCCGACCCGTTCTAGACCTGCAATGCCTCAACTGTTACCTCAAAAGGTTGAGCTTCCGCATGGTCTCCCTGGCCTCCATCATTCCTTCCCTGGATGCAGGGGACTGGGACGCTGCCCTCGATTTGAAAGATGCCTATTTCCACACACCTATATTCCAAGACCACAGGTGGTTTCTCGGGATCGTTGTGAACCAGACTCATTGCCAGTTTACCATCCTCCCATTCAGCCTGTCAGCAGCCAAATGGGTCTTTATGAAATGCCTGGTAATAGTTTCAGCCCTTCCTGAGAAGGTGAGGGGTGCATTTGTATCTGTACCTCAGTGACTGGCTGGTCAATGGCCAGTCCAATCCCAGGTGAAAGCCAGCAACCACCTCGTCCAAACAACCTTTCGAGCATTGGGCCTGCTGCTAAACGAACAGAAGCCAACACTCGTCCCGGCTCAGAGGACAGAGTTTATCGGAGCGTTGCTCAGTTCTACCCAGGCCAGGGCCTTCCTCCCAGAAGCCCACTTCCAATCAGTGTCATCACAGGTCAAGGCCCACTTAGGCTGTTGGGTCACATGGTCATGTGCATATATGTGGAGTGGTATGCGAGGTTGCACCTCAGACTCCTTCGGGCTTGGCTGGCCTCAGAGTACTGGCCAAACAGCCATCATTTGGACTCGGTGCTCACAGTGCCTGCCCATCTCAGGCACCTCACGACACAAGGTCAGTAGTCCCAGCAGGAACTCTTGCTACGGATAAATGTCAGAGAGCTCAGGGCGGTCGGCCTAGCATGTCAGGTGTTGTTACCCACCATCGCAAGCAAGGTGGTGCGAGTTCTTACAGACAATGGCAGCCATGTTTTACATCAACAGGCAGAGAGCGGCCTGCTCTTCTCCCCCCTGTGTCAGGAGCCATTTGCTTGTGGGAGTTCTGCATAAAGCACTCGGTCCACCTCAAAGCTTCTTACCGTCCGGGAGCCGAGAACGAGCTGGCAGCTCAGCTCTTCTCACCACGAATGGTCCCTATGTCCCGACATAGCAAGGGCCATTTTCCAGTGGCGGAGTGCTCCCCTCATAGACCTGTTCACAACCAGACAGAACAGGAAATGTCAGCAGTTCTGCTGTCTGCATGTCTGCAACCCGGGCTCACTCACAGATGTCATCTTACTCCCTTGGAGAAATCACCAGTTCTGCACCTCCCCCCCCCGATTCCTTTTGTGCACAAGACTATACCTACAAATCTGGGAACCCATCCACCTGGAGGACTTAAACCCGGTTGTGTCAGAGCTCACAGGGCCTTCCTTCAAACCACTGGCATTGTGCCCTTTCCTGGAAGGTCACCTTTCTGGTAGCAATTACCTCAGTCAGGAGGGTCTTGGAGATTAGTGCTTTTATGTCAAAACCTCTGTATACAGTGTTCTTGAATGACAAGGTACAACATTGCCCCCACCCTGTGTTCCTCCCAAAGGTAGTCTTGGAGTTTCATTGTAATCAGGGTATTTTCCTGCCCATTTTCTTCTCGAAGTTGCACAAGAATAGGGAGGAATGACATCTCCATACCTGGATATTAGGTGCGCCCTGGTGTTCTATATAGAAAGGACTATATATAAAGTCGATCCATAAATCCACACAGCTCTTTGTGGCAGTAGCTGATGGGATGAAAGATTCAGAGAATTTCAGCCTGGATCACATTGTGCATTCACATGTGCTGTGAGGTTTGAGAGAGAGATAAGCAACTAGTATGTTGTGGGGGGAGGGATAGCTCAGTTGTTTGAGCATAGGCCTGCTAAACCCAGGGTTTCAAGTATCAGGGGGTAGCCGTGTTAGTCTGTATCTACAAAAACAACCAGGAGTCTGGTGGCACCTTAAAGACTAACAGATTTATTTGGGCATAAGCTTTCGTGAGTAAAAACCTCACTTCTATCCGAAGAAGTGAGGTTTTTACTCACGAAAGCTTATGCCCAAATAAATCTGTTAGTCTTTAAGGTGCCACCAGACTCCTTGTTGTTTTTGTAAACCCAGGGTTGTGAGTTCAGTCCTTGAGAGGGCCATTTAGGGAGCTGGGGCAAAAATCTGTCAGGGGACAGTACTTGGTCCTGCTAGTGAAGGCAGGGGACTGGACTCGGTAGGAATATCTCCATATATTTATATTTAAAAAACTGGGTACAAATTCTATGAGACCACAAGCTTCCTCAGTGGTGTTCGTAGCCCAAGCTTGATCCAGGACATTTGCAGAGCAGTGACCTGGGCATCAGTACATACTTTTTCTTCCAACTATGCCATCACCCAGCAAGTTAGAGATGACATTGGGTTTGATTGGGCAGTGTTGTAATCCATGTGTCCATGAACTCCAAGCCCACCTCTTACAGTACTGCTTAGGAGTCACCAAATGTGGAAGGGACGTATGCAAGCATTTGAAGAAAAAATGATTACTAACCTTTCTGTAACTGTTGTTCTTTGAGATGTGTTGCACATGTCGATTCCACGAGCCACCGTCCTCCTCCTCCGTTGGAGTTGCCAACAAGAAGGAACTGAGAAAGTGCGGGGTCAACTGGTCCCCTCACACTGTGACATAAGCGCATGGTACCAGAGGGTGGTAGAGCCAGCGCTTTTCCTGAGGGAAAAGTTTCCGGTGATTGTGCGGGGCACGCACACCTAGCGTGGAATGAACGTGTACTCACACCTAGCGTGGAATGAACGTGTGCAACACATCTCTGAGAACAACCATTACAGAAAGGTTAGAAACTGGTTTTTGTCCAAGCCTGTGGCATAGTTCAGGGACACAGCTTAGTGGGCTTGACTGGGACACCAAATTGTATTTTAATCCCTAGACTGCATTTTTCCAAATGTGATTAGGGATTTTTGGGTGTCTGATATTCAGACACCAGATACTCCCACTTTCTGATCAGGTCCCCTTAAAAGGTCTCAGTTGGGCACCCAAAATCATTAGTGATTGCTGAAAATCTAGGCATTTACCTCGCTGTATCAAATGCAGGGTGAGGGAGGGGTGAAAATATTTGGGAGCCTCTGTGGGTTATTTTTGTGCCCCCACATTCTGCCCTGTTTGCCAAGCTAGGGGTCTGATCTGTTCTCTGCACTTTTCAGTCTTCCTCATGATCCCCACAGTGTTCTCTGTTCACCACAACCTCCCTACCTGTCCCCTAAATTTTCCTTCCTGTCCCCATCCCCTTCCCTTCCCGCCTCCTATCAGCCCAGGGGTGGCTGTATTAACTGAGTCTGCTTTTGGTTGTGTGCGAGATGGGGGTCGTTGTGAAGATTAGCCTGGCTGTAGGAAAATGGTGGCCAGCTGAACTAAGGGCCATCAGTGGCCTGATCCTTATAAGGAATCACCTTGAGACAGTGGCCCTGTGAAAAAGAGGCCAAGCATCTGAAGTTGGTTCTTTGCCATTCCTAGATTGTGTTGGGGGTACGGGGAAGATGGGGCAGGGAAACAGATTGACCGTGGGGATTCTGTGAGGTCATTAAACTAGAGCAGAGGTTAGTGTGGGGGTCAGACTGTACCCCCTCCTCACAGGGGCATGGGGGTACTGTGTATGGCGGAGGTGGGGGATCAAGTGACCCTGCAAAATAAATATAACCAGAGCAGGAGAGAGTAGGGTACAGACCCTCTGCACTCACTCTCTTGTCCAGAATGACCCTGACTGCCAGAATTGGGGCAGATCCTCAGAGAGCAGAAGAGAGCTGGAGGAGATAGACCCCTGCAATATCTGGAGTACTCCCTTTTTGGTGTGTCACCCTGCACCCCCTGCAGGGAACATACAAGAACAAGCAGCAGTGAGGTACTCCTTGAAGGTTGTGAGCTCTCTGCAGTGGGGGGTCTTTAGTATACAAGACTCAACATATGGAGAGGGTGCCCCCTGTGGGTTTGGGTTCCCACCTGAAAGGAGCTGGGAGGGTGTAGGACCCAACAGCATAAATGGGAACCCCATATCCCAGGGGAGGGAGGGCCCAGTAGCAAGGGGAGGACCCACTGGGCTACCTGCAGTGGGGTCTTGGTGAGATTTTCAGAGAGAGGCTGCTGCTGAACCTCAGCTGTGTTTCAGGGTTTCACATTATCCAGACGGTATTCGGCTGTGATCTCCGGGAAGACAACACCATTCAGGCGTTTTACCAGGATTCATATGATGGACGAGACTTTCTTACCTTCGATAAGGAGACGATGACTTGGGTAGCAGCAGATATTGGGGCCCAGATCACCAAGAGGAGATGGCATGCTGAAGTAGATGATATCCAGGGATGGAAACACTTCCAGGAGGAGACATGTATTTCCTGGCTAAGGAGTGCTCTAGAGTTCGGGAAGGAGACTCTACAGAGGAAAGGTAAGGCAGGGAGACAAGACCCACCCAGGAGGTCATTACAAGTTACATCTCCATTCTCCAGCCCCAGTTCCAAAATGGAGCGGGGGGCATAGGGGGCCATTCAGCTAACCTTGTACCGGGGATGGGTGGGGAAACAACTCCTCTTCTCTCCCCCCTCCCTCCCCCCCCCCAGCTCTGCTGGAAAAAAAGATAAATTGAAAATGTTAAAAGCAGTTCAGTGTAGAGGAGCTGTCTCTCCAGAGCCACTTGAACAAATGAGCCCAACTTCACACCACAAAATCTACCTCTTCCCTTGGTGTCATGCAGCGTTATCAAGGCAATCTGCATATGGATGTGCATTTTAGAGCACTCTGAAAAATAGATTCTGTAGAGAAAGCTTCCCTGAACTTTGAGTATGGAATTGCCACCACTTCTATGGACACCAGCTTCATTTACCATAAAATTCTTCCTCATTCAGTGTCTCTACCATCATATTTCTTGCGTTACCCCCAGCCCCTGTGTTCCACGAATGACGGTAGTTTTGACCTTGTTGCCTCTTTGTTCAAACTTGTCCCACAGTCATCTATGTGCTTCCATCCATGCCATCCCCTACATGTGGAATTGCCCTCCCCATATTAACCTGGAAGAAGGCTCCCCTTGTCCTTAAAGTTTTCCCCCTCAAGACCTGCCTTTGCTGCAATACTTTCATATTTACTTTTTGATTCTTTTATCAATAAGACATCAGATAATCACACTCAGTCAAATTTATTACCAAAGCTTTTTAGTTAAAGATTAATCAGCACAAACATAGAAGGGAAGAGGTTAAATGCTTTACCACTCTGATTCAGGAGGACAGTTGCAGCAGCAGTCTGCTTCAAAATGTTAACTCACTATTACTCATGTATGTACCTTGTCTGTTACCATGGACGCAAATTTCCCAAACTAGTTAGCATCATTACACACCCTGATCTTTCCCTTCCCAAACAGTTTGCACTCGCTGTTCAAGGTTACTTGAAATTTGTACCCAGTTTTTTGCAACATACTAGTTGCTTATATCTCTCTCAAACCTCAGCAGAACATTATCTTGTCCTTTGCCATCTTTACAAATGCCAAGAAGAAAAAGCCATACACAGCAGTGTAATGTGTATGTCAGTACCATGGGGCCAGGAAATGGATTTTTCAACATGTGTAAATCCTTTTGAAATCTATAATATTGGGGTAAATAGTTTTGGTAACAACCTACAAGTAATTAGCCTATTAATATTAACTTGTTTGAGGGGCAGTTTACAACCATGTGTCATTTTTTTGTTTAATGGTCCTTTCCATCTCTAATTGGTCAGTTTATCTAGTTCATTTTTTGAGCCCTGGCCAGGGCAAGATTCTTTGCTGTTTCTTACCCAGCAACTGATAGGAGATGAGCACAAATGCAGCATGTGATTAAGGACTGACCTCTGTGACACCTGTATCTGGAGCTTAGTGAAGCCTTTTAAGGTACTTGTGTCATTGTGCCTGGGAGCAGAGGCTTCTGGTTTCCACACTCATAGAATCTGGTCAGGGACCTGGATTCGGGGTTCACCATTGCTGATGCTGTGAATTCGGCACAGAAATACTCTAACATGGTGGCTCTCATCAGAGGGATTCTGTCTCATGGACTCTCATCCTCTCCCACTGCTCGGGTCTCCGAATTTCATGCTGCAAAGCTTCAGCAAAGGCTGCCTGGCTTAGAGCTTGAAAACAACTAACTTCAGTTTCTTCTTTTTCCCAGTGTGCCCAACAGCTAGAGTGAGTGACAGGTCATCTCATGATGGCCTCACCACCCTCTCCTGTAAGGTCAGTGGGTTCTATCCCCGGGACATCACTGTGATCTGGCTGAAAAATGGGGAGAGCAAACAGCAAGATACCTACTCTGAAGGCATCCTACCCAGTGGGGATGGGACCTACCAGACCTGGGTGACAATGGAGATTGATCCCAAGATCAAAGCCCATTATTCATGTCACGTGGAGCATGAAAGCCTGTTAGAGCCACTCTCTGTCTCCTGGGGTAAGGAGTTTGTGTTTGTGTCTGTTTTCCTAGTGGGAGAGGGGGATTCCATTAAACTCAAACCCTGAAAAATTCTCATTCCAGCTTCATCCTATAAATCCGAATTTCCTTAGGGTTTGTGAGGCCCTGTCCTCTTTGGCTCTGTCCCTCTGCAGAGAGAGGGGGGGCCACAGTGCCTGGGGCTCATGTCTTGCTCTCCAGTTTGCTGCCTCTGGAGCGGTTTGATACATCTCAGCAATACAGTGTCTCTGAAGGGAGAAGATTAACAATGAGACATTAACGCTGGAAGAGAGCAATCTGAGCCCCTGCATAGCCCAGGGCAGGGAATCACACCAGGGACCAACCTGGTAGCCTGTGGGCAAACTAGAGCTGATCCGTCAGAAAGAGATGCTCATTTCAGTTGTAAATTCTCCAAGGGATGGAGAATTTATCACATCCCAAGGAAAGCTCAAATCTGCCCCTTATTTCCAGTCAGAATTGGTCTTGCTTCAGCTTCCAGCCCATTCTCAACTTCAGCAGGTTCTCAGAAACACAGCTCTCTGGGCCCTTCATTCTTGCCCATGTGGCCAGACGTAGAGGTTTAATTTTGGGAGCAGCTTGTTTTTGTGCGCAGTGATGCTGGAAGAGAGGGTCTGGCCTTGGCATGAAGCGAGGAGGCAGATTAGAGCCCTGCATGACAGGGGAGAGTCCCCTATACCCCTAGCACAAGGAAGAATTTATTACATGTGGAGCTGCCTTCCAGACATCTTTTTGCTTGGTTAATTGGGATGTGGAAAAATGCAACATTTGGAAGTGCAAACAATTTTTGTGTCGTATGCTGGCAGCAATTCACCTGGCGGCTCCTTCTGCTGGTCTCTTTGGGGAATCAGCTCACCAGCCTCTGGAGCGCCCTCTGCAGGCCAGTGTCCCACTTGCCACCAGGCCCCGTGTCCCTTCCGGCCCCCTGGCAGTACCCCCTTAGTCTGGGTCTCCCCTCCCAGGAGGACCCACCCCCACTATCCCCACCGCGCCTCAGCCTATGGGCTACTGCCAGTCATCATCCAGCCCCCGTTCGCTGGGGCAGACTGCAGTCTGTATTAGCCAGTCATTATAGGCAAGGGGGGGTTTGGACCTTCTGCCTCTGCCTACCCGGGGGCTGCCCCCTTCAACCTCAGTACCCTGTATGGCCTTAGACTAGGCCCTGCAGCCTGAGGGTTTCCCCAGGCTGAAGCTCCCAAGCTTCTTTGGCCTTCCCCCAATCCTGCTCCACTCTAGGTACTTTCTGCAGCCAGGTTCTTCCCTCTCTGCATTCAGAAAAAGACTGTCTGCTCCAAGCCCACTGTCCTCTTATAAGGGCCAGCTGGGCCCTGATTAAATTGGCCACAGCTGTGGCTGCTTTGCCAATCAGCCTAACCCCAGCCCTCTCCCAGGGCTGTTTCAAGCCCCCCTGGGCATGAGTGGGGTAGCCACCCCGCTACAGTCATAAACCGCATTTCCTTATTCTCTTAGAAATATTTTTCTTTTTGCTGTATTATTATGTGGATCTTTCAGTTTCACTAATCAGCTTCTCCTGTTGTCTGAAAGTGTATACAGCACTCTGGGTTTAACAGGTGTGACGGGGCAAGCCCAGATGCCCATAGTAAAGTAATGGGAGACAGATATATTTGCCACAGGCTAAACAAATCCCTGTTACCAGGATAAGCAAATGACAGCTGCTCCAGGTTAATTAAGACACCTGGGACCAATTAAAATCTTTCCTTTTGAGTGCCGGGAGGACATCTAGGTTGACTGGGACACCTGAAGCCAATCAGGGGCTGGCTGAAACTAGTTAAAAGCCTCGGAGTTAGTCAGGTGGGTGAATGTGACAGGAGCTGTAGGAGGAAGCCTTGCTGTTGGAGAGACTGAGCAGTACAAACCATATCAGGCACAAGGTAGGTGGCCCTGAGGTAAGGGTGAAGTGGATCTTGAGGAAGTGGCCCAGGGAATTGTATGCATCCTGTTTCTAAAAGGTCAGCTACCATAGCTGATACTATTAGGGTCCCAGCTGGAGCCTGGAGTAGAGGGTGGGCCCGGACTCCCCCCTTTGCCCCCTGATTAATCATGGAGACTGGGAGGCAACAGAGTCTGTGCAAGGGAGGATAGCTTCTCCTCACCTTCCTTGCTGGCTTATGATGAAAATGGCTCAATAGGCTGTGACCCTTGCCTCTAGAGCAGGGGTTGTCAACCTTTCAGAAGTGCTGTGCTGAGTCTTCATTTATTCACTCTGATTTAAGGTTTTGCGTGCCAGTAATACATTTTAACGTTTTTAGAAGCTCTTTCTCTAACTCTATAATATATAACTAAACTATTGTTGTATGTAAAGTAAATGCAGTTTTTAAAATGCTTCAAATTAAACTAAATGAAAATGCAGAGCCAGCCCCCCCCGACTGATGGCCAGGACCCGGGCAGTGTGAGTGCCACTGAAAATTGGCTCGCGTGCCGCAGGTTGCCTACCCCTGCTCTAAAGAGAGAAGGGCTACATAGAGGGTCACAGTGAGGCTCTGAGGCTAGCAAAATTCACCAGGAAACACGGGACCCACAGAGACAAGGACAGAACATTGTCACACAGGTTTATATAAACCAAGAACAGTATTAAAATATCCCTGTCGTCCCCTCTTCACTTCTTGCCCCCTCAAAAAACCTGCATTGTGTCTGTAACTATTCATGGCAGAGAAAGCCAGAGCTTTGAGGTCAGTTTTTAGTTTATTACAAGACTCCTACAATGGGATTGTGTTCCATTAGTCATAAAAGTCAGCGTGGTCGGGGGTGGTTAGGGGCTCCTGGGTTCTGTCCTTGGGTCTAGGAGGTAAGTGGGTTAGAGCAAGGGTGCTGGGAGCCAGAACTCCTGGTTTCTATCCCTGGCTCTAGAAGGGGAGTGGGGTCTCGTAGGTTAGAGCAGGAGGTCTGGGAGCCAGGACTCCTGGGTTCTGTCTCTAGAAAGGGAGTGGGGGCTAGTGGGTTAGAGCGGGAGGGGCTGGAAGTCAGGGTTCCTGGGGTCTATTCCTGACTCTTGAATTGACTCACTGTATGATCTTCAGCAAGTCTTCCTCCTTTCCCGTTTAGGGACGATACTGACACCCATAGTTAGGTTTACGAAGATTTATTAATGTTATAAGTCTTCTATTTCAAGTGCTAAATATTTATTATGAATTGAAGTGGTAGAGGCTGGGTCTAGTGTCCACAACTTTCTATGGTGGGGTGCAATGCATGGTGGCTGCAGTGGAAGGGGTAGGAAGGTTGCAGGACTCAGCCCTTATCTTGGGAGCTGACTGACTGATCCCTGCAGTGGGATGAAAGGAGGGTTTTAGTGTGGGGGTTCCCCATTGATCATTCTCTCCATTCCATTTCAGAACCAAATAACAATCTGATTCCCACTGTGGCTGGAGTTATCACTGCAGTTGTCCTGATTGGTGTTATAATTGGAGTAGTTGTCCGAAAAAAGAAACGCCCAGGTAAAGAGGCTGGGATGGGGGTATTCCCTGGACTTCCTGGGCCCTGCACACCCACCTAAGGACAACAGCAGTACAGGAACCAGTGTCTGTACAGTGTAACTGTCCCACTGTGGAACTGAGCTAATGACCCCCATGGGAGCTGCTGGAGGGCCAGACCCAGAAACTGGGTACGGGTAGTTTTTTTGGGGTTAGGTTTTCCAATGAGCTTAGCACCAAGTGCACTGAGGTCTTTGGAAACTGTCTCGTTGTCTTTGTCTCCTGCCGATTGTGAGCGCCTGGGACCTTGAGTCCATTACTGAGCGCCAGGGGGCTGTGCTGGGCCAGGGGCCCTGTTTCTGAGCCGCGGACACAGATCGGAGTCGGTTCCTACCTTGGGAGTTGAATTCACTGAAATTTGCCTTTCCTCTGCAGGGAGGAAGGGAGACGGCTACACTGTAGCTCAGGGTAAGTGACAAGAGACCCATCGCCTCTTTTCAAGTGACCATCTTTGAACAGCCATCAGTATTTGCTTGTGGATTTTAGCCTAGAGGTACTGACAGGAGATCCTCGCTCCCACTTATAGGCCTTGTCTACAATGAGGATTTTAGGGAAATCTCCAAATATTGCTCTAGTGCAGGGGTCTCAAACACACGGGCTATATGCGGCCCGTGGAGTTGTTTTTCTGCGGCTCGCGAGCACCTCCCGCCCGCCCCCCCTCCCCCCCCCCCCCCCAGTGTTTACGTACAGAGGCTCCGACCCAATGTGCACTGGGGGCAGGGCAGGCTCCTCCCTGGCCGCCCTGCCCCCGCACGGCTCCGGCAAGCTGCTGGAACCTGGGAGAGGAGGGGCACAGGGGTCTGTCACTGTTGCGTCCAGGCACCACCCCTAGCAGCTCCCATTGACTGGGAATGGGGAACCGCGGCCAATGGGAGCTGCTGGGGGTGGTGCCTGGACGCAACAGTGACACAGACCCCTGTGCCCCTCCTCCCCCAGATTCCGGCCTCTTCCCGGAGCACCGCGGGAGCAGGGGGGGCAGGCAGGAAACCTGCCCTCAGTGCATGCCGGGCCAGAGCCTGCACCCTGACCCCCTGCTCTGAGCCCCCTACTGCACCCCTCCTACACCCCTGCCCTGAGCCCCCGCTACAGCCCGCACCCCTCCTGCACCCTGACCCCCTGTCCTGAGCCCCCTGCTGCACCCTGAAACCTCCAGCACCCCGACCCCCTGCCCTGAGCCCCCTGCCGCACCCTGCACCCTGAGCCCCCTGCCGCACCCCTCCTACACCCTGATCCCCTGCCCTGAGACCCTCCTGCATCCCGACCCCCCTGCCCTGAGCCCCCTGCTGCACCATGCACCCCTCTTGCACCCCACACCCCAACTCCCTGCCCTGAGCCCCCACCACACCCCTCCTGCACCCCCTTGGGGCAGGGAGGGGGCAGAATTGGGGTGGGGATTTCGGGGAAGGGGCGGGGCCTCATGGAGGGAGTGGAGTGGGGGTGTGGCTGAGGGTGGCGGGGGGGGGAAGTTTGTGTAATGCGGCTCTTGGGCCAATGTACTAATCCTCATGTGGCCCTCGTGGTCATTTGAGTTTCAGACCCCTGCTCTAGTACCATAGAATTGTAGGACTGGAAGTGATCTCGAGAGGACATCTAGTCCAGTCCCCTGCACTCATGGCAGGACTAGGTATTATCTAGACCAGTGGTTCCAAACTTTAACCTGTGAACCCCTTTCACTAAAATGTCAAGTCTCGCAAACCCCCTCCTAAAAATGAATATTTCCAGGGATTTTCCCCTTTACCGGAGTATAAATTATAAAAGCAGTGACCTTGGAAATATAAAATTTGTTTTTATGACATGCTTATTACACACTATTTATTATTAATTATTATATATCATTACAGTATTTTTATTACATTATGAAAACGGCAACACTCTTCCAAGGTCTCACTTTCGTAGCTTGTATCACTTTGAATAAGCCTGTTTATAAGACAAAGCTCCTATATTTCATGAAGGAGTATCAGATGTGAAACAGCATGAAGGTATTTAAGAAGCCAACTCAAAGAGTTCCTCCTACACAAGCATTCAGGTCTTGAGCAGTCCAGGCAAACAACACACCTTACAACAGAGCTTAAACTTGTTCTTCATAATAATTTAAAAACAATAGTAGCTGCCTATTTAATTTTAAAAACAGCAAAAAATATCCCCCTCCCTTTCCATTTCTTATAAGGAGTCTTGAAGTTTAAATCTCCTCAGTATGATAGATATGCTTGCTTTGATCTGCTTAGCTCTTGGCAGTCCAAGGGCTCCGGGCTGCTGGCCTTGTGATGCTCAGGGTCCCTATGGACAGCTCTGTCCGCCATTAGGGAATTTTTTCCTGAGAACCCCCTGTAACATTTTGCGAACCCCCAGGGGTTCACGAATCCCAGTTTGGGAACCACTGATCTAGACCATTCCTGACTAACCTGCTCTTAAAAACCTCCAGTGAGGGAGATTCCACAACCTGGGAGGGACTGGGGGGACGGATAGCTCACTGGTTTGAGCATTGGCCTACTAAACCCAGGGTGGTGAGTTCAATCCCTGAGGGGGCCATTTAGAGATCTGGAGCAAAAATTGGGGATTGGTCCTGCTTTGAGCAGGGGGTTGGACTAGATGACCTCCTAAGGTCCCTTCCAACCCTGAGTTTCTATAATTCTAGCCTCTCTAGACAATTTATTCCAGTGTTTAACCACCCTGACAGGATTTTTTTCCTAATGTCCAACCTAAACTTCCCTTGCTGCAATTTAAACCCATTGCTTCTTCTCCTATTCTCAGAGGTTGATGAAAACAATTTTTTTCCTCCTCCTTGTAACTACCTTTTATGTACTTGAAAACGGTTATCACATTTCCCCCTCAGTCTTCTCTTCTGCAGACTACACAAACCCAGTTCTTTCAGTCTTTCCCCATAGGTCATGTTTTCTAGATCTTTAATCATTCTTGTTGCTCTCCCGTGGATTTTCTCCAGTTTGTCCACATCCTTCCTGGACACAATACTCCAGTTGAGGCCTAATCAGCGCAGAGTAGAGTGGAAGAATTACTTCCTGTGTCTTGCTTACAACACTCCAGCTAATACATCCCAGAATTATGTATGTTTGTTTTTTTTTGCAACAATGTTACGCTGCTGACTCGTATTTAGTTTGTGATCCACTATGACCACTAGATCCCTTTCTGCAGTACTCCTTCCTAGGCAGTCATTTCCCAATTCTTTATGTGTGCAACTGATTGTACCTTCCTTAGTGTGGTAATTTACATTTGTCCTTATTAAATTTCATCCTACTTACTTCAGACCATTTCTCTAGTTTGTCCAGATCATTTTTGTATTCCAAAGCACTTGCAATGACTCCCACCTTAGTATCGTCCAAAAAACTTTATAAGTGTACTCTCTGTGCCATTATCTAAACCATTGATGAAGACATTGAACAGAACCAGACCCTGAACTGATCCCTGAGGGGCCCCACTTGTTATGCCCTTCCAACATGACTGTGAACTATTGATAACTACTCTCTGGGAACGGTTTTCTAACCAGTTCTGCACCCACCTTATAGTAGCTCCATCTAGGCTGCATTTCCCTAGTTTGTTAATGAGAAGGTCCTGTGAGACAGTATCAAAAACCTTACTGAAGTCAAGATGTACCACATCTACCATTCCCCCCGCCCCCAATAAAGCTTGTTACCCTGTCAAAGAAAGCCATCAGGTTGGTTTGACACAATTTGACCTTGACCAATCCATGCTGACTGTTACTTATCACCTTATTATCTTCTATGTGTTTTCAAATTGCCTAATTATTTGCCCCATTATCTTTCTGGGTACTGAAGTTAAACTGACTGGTCTGTAATTCCTCAGGTTGTCCCTAATCCCCTTTTTTAGAGATTGGCACTATATTTCCCCTCTTCCAGTCCCTCTCCCCCATCTTCCATTACTTTCCAGAGATATTGGCTCAGATATCTCCTCTGTCAGTTCCTTGAGTATTCTAGGATGCTTTTCATCAGGCCTTGGTGACTTGAAGACATCTAACTTGTCTAAATAATTTTTAACTTGTTCTTTCCTTATTTTAGCCTCAGATTCTACCTCAATTTCACTGGTATTCACTATGTTAGACGTCCAATTGCTATGAAACGTTTGGGTGAAAACCGAAACAAAAAACATTTAGCCCTTTTTCCTTTTCCCATGTTCTGTTATTGGCGTCTCTTCTTCATTGGCTAATGGGCCTACCCTGTCCTTGGTCTTCCTCTTGCTTCTAATGTATCTGTAGAATGTTTTCTTGTGACCCTTTATGTCTTTAGCTAGTTTGATCTTGTTTTGCACCTTGGCCTTTCTAACTTTGCCCCTACATACTTGTGTTATTTATTTACAGTTGTCCTTTGTAATTTAACCTAGTTTCCACTTTGTGTAGGACTCTCTTGATTTTTAGATCATTAAAGATCTCCTGGTTAAGCCAGCGTGGTCTCTTGCCATCCTTCATTTCTTTCCTGTACAGTGGGATAGTTTGCACGTGTGCTCTTGATAATGTCTCCTTGAGAACTTTCCACCTCTCTTGAACTGTTTTCCCCTTAGACTTGCTTCCCATGGGCTCTTACCTACCAACTCCCTGAATTCGCTAAAGTCTGCCTTCTTGAAATCCATTATTTTATTATGTTGTTTTGCCTCGTACCATTCCTTAGAATCATGAACGCTATCATTTCATTATCACTTTCACCAAAGCTGCCTTTCAAATTCTCAATCAGTTCCTCCCTATTTGTCAAAGTCAAATCTAGAACAGCCTCTCCCCCAGTAGCTTTCTCCATCTTCTGAAAGAAAAATTGTCTCCAATACATTCCAAAAACTTGTTGGATAATCTGTACCCTGCTCTGTTATTTTCCCAGCAGAGGTCTTCTTCAGTAGTGTAGAGTGGCTGTAGACACATGTTCTATAACCTTGCTCAGAGGAAGTCTAGATGATGCCGTGGTTAAAAACACCTGAACCCCGTCTCCTCAGTTCCTCCACCTTTGCTATCACTGGTGGAATTGCATTGCTTGTGGGGATGGGTCCCAATTTTGCTAGTGCAGACAAGGCGATAGTCAGGAATGTATACGGTGGTGTTGGACTGAGTTATTATCCCCCTAGAGCTGTGCTGTGTGTGGCTGAGTGTGACCCTGAAGGTGTCTGACCTGCTTTTAATGTTATACTGTGCTTTTTTTGACTCATCTGAAAGTTGGGTTTCAACACATGTGAAATCTGGGTCTTTTTCAAAGCCTGTTAAAGCCAATGGGCATCTTTCCATTGACTTCAGATCAGCACCAAGCTGTCACGTGGATGACAAGTTCAAATCCCCTCCTCAGTAGTCTCCATAATTAGCTTTAGGAACAAGACCAAGACTAACAACTATGGGAAATATTTACATAAATGATGGACTGCATCTGAGGCCATCTAATGCCTGGCACCAAGAGTCAGTATAAAGTGCGCAGATCTGCCGGGCCCTGCTAGGGTGTAGCCATCCAGCTCTCTTTACCCTCTCGGGGGTGCCTCCAGCAGATAACTGAGGAGGTTTGAGAAGTGCCAACACAACCTCCTCAGAGCACCCCCCCTTCCTCCTACAGTTGGCCCTCAGTTGTGCCTCCTTCGCTCCTCCTTGTTACTCCAGAACAATGGAAATTCACATGCAAGAACTTTGTTAATATGGAGTTAAGGTTGCAGGTGCTCAGCCCTGCCCTGGGCTCCCTATGTCCTTTCAGAATGGGAGTGTTTAATTCCCAGAAGTCAAAGGTTGGCAAACCAGGATATGCAGAGCAATTATGATTAGGGCCCTACCAAATTCACAGCCTTGAAAAATGCGTCATGTACTGTGAAATCTGGTCTTGTGTGCTTTTACCCGATACTATACAGATTCCACAGGGGAGACCAGCGTTTCTCAAACTGGGGTTCCTGACCCAAAAGAGGGTTTTCGGGGGGGTTGCAAGGTTATTGTAGGGGATTACAGTATTGCCACCCTTACTTCTGCACTGCCTTCATAGTTGCGTGGTCAGAGAGCAGCCGCTGCTGGCCAGGTGCCCAGCTCTGAAGGCAGCGCCCTGCCAGCAGCAGCGCAGAAGTAAGGGTGGCAATACCACAACCCCCCTACAATAACCTTGCCGTGCTTCCCATCCCCTTTTTGGGTCAGGACCCCTACAGTTACAACCAGTGTTCCCTCTAATTTTTCCCACTCGTGTGCAGAATGAATCTTGTTATGTGACACCAATATGGAGGTGATGTGTGACAGATCACCTCCATATTGGGGCACATAACAAAATTAATGGGATGGGGCTGAGGGGTTTGTTTGGTGCGTGGGAGGGAGCTCCAGGCTGGGGCAGAGGGTTGGAGTGTGGGGGTGAGGGCTCTGGGGCGGGGCTGGGCTGGGCATGAGGATTTCAGGTTGCAGGAGAAGGCTGGGGCAGAGGGTTGGGGTGCAGGTGGGGACGGCGGGGGATGAGGGTGCTGACTGATGAAAAAAATATATAAATACACTAGCCAGATTAGATTTACCAGAAACTAGAAACTGTTCAGCTCCAGTTTCAGAATGTGTGTTAAATTGTCTTGCTTTCAGACCCTATCTGTCTAGAAATTGCATTAAAGCACAAATACATGAATTGAAAATGTATGTTTTATATAGGATCAAAGATACTGTTGTATTGGGACCAGTTGGCCTTTACCTTAACTTTCCCAGCTCTTCTCAATCCCTTGCAATCTGTCTTTCAACTACTCGTTCTGCTCAGTTTGCTTTCAACAAAAGGCAAGAGTGATTTTCTTCTCTTAACTCAGTTGCCTTGAGTGATGTCGCTTTCTCCTTTGCCTTGTGTTTTCAAACAACAGTTCTTGGTTTTCTTTTGGTGTTTCTCCTACCTGCCCACATTTTCATCAGCACCCTTTGGGAACTCCTCCTCTTAGGGTGGCTAAAAATCACAACTAAAATGTTTATTTAAATTATGACATTTAAATTTAGGGGTTTTTTTTGTTTTGTTTTTGAAAATTGAAGTCAGATTTCTTATTTACATATTGCTAGATCTTCTCTT
Source organism: Malaclemys terrapin pileata (assembly GCF_027887155.1). Lineage (NCBI taxonomy): Eukaryota > Metazoa > Chordata > Testudines > Emydidae > Malaclemys > Malaclemys terrapin. The sequence continues at coordinate 19,014,339 of NC_071507.1, read as the reverse complement.
CCATTATATGGTCTTAAATTGCCAAAGTGAATGTTTTCTACTTTTTTGGTTTTTTAGTTTCCCAATTGTTAATAAAATTTCAGATTTTATGTAGATTTTTTTCTACTAAGTTTCATACTTAAAATGCTCATCTGTGCTGAAAAAGACAAGACCAAGGCCTCATTAATATCCCCTATTATGAGACTACACAGACTGAGAATTGAAAAGCAAATAGCTTGTGCTCTGTGCCTCCTTTGTAAAGAGCTTTGAGATCTACGAGTGAAAAGGGATGTGTAAGAGCTAGATGATTTGCAGCCCGCATCACCTTCCAGTATACAGTACTGCCACAAGTAAAGAGCTGAAATCCTTCAACCGTCAGGTTTTGCAGTTTGAAGTCAATGGGACTTGTGCCCTAAGCACTCTTGAAAACCCCTCCCTTAGATGGTTAAAGGCAGGCTGAAGAGCCTAAATTTGGGCTCCACTTTTTGAAAAATTTGGCCTGTATAAAAAAATTGGTATTTAATCAGTTAAATTACTGAGAGTTTAACTAACTCTGACCCAGTATGGCCATTCTTATGTATCCTTAACCCACCATCTCCTACTTTGCTAGCCTTTGAATGTTGAGTGTTCAGTGCTCCCATTCTGAAGAGGCATGAAGAGCACAAGTCAGTGCTGTCCCCCTACAGTGGTAATGTTTTTTGCATGTGAATAATGGAAATCCAGGGCAGCTGCACTGTAGACTGATCTGTGCACCAACCATCTCAGCACTAGGGAAGAGTAAGGTGATGACTGTTCCCTTTGGATAAGAGTCCCCTGAATCTACTAACTACATTGAAACCCTGCCTTGTGAGAGATGCTAATATACTCTCTTCTCCTCCTCTGCACAGCAAATGACCAAGGATCTAGTGGCTCTGACATATCTGCCAGGGGTAAGTGAGGGGGGCTCTAGCCTAGGGGTTCACTGCTCTCACTGAAGCCTCTGGAAAGAGACACCTAGTCCAAGTCATTGGACCCTGAGTCTCAGTGGCCCGTCCCCTCTAGCAAACCAGCCCAAGGAGCAGAAAAAGGGAGTTCTGGATCTTTTATTTACACTGGGGGTGCAGGAACAGGTTTGCTGCCAAATCCCCCTTGTTTCCTCTGTGGTGAATTTAGGTGTGAAAGACTCTAGTGAGAGGGATTTCTTGGTGAACTGCTGATACAGCATTGGCTGAGATTTGTAATGATAAACCCAGCTGCTTCAGAGACCAGTCTCCAGTGAAACTGCCGGGAGGGAGCAGGAGCGACAGAGCCCAGCACCTCAGGCTCCAGGAACAGACTTGAGCTAAAAGCTTTGTCGGCGGAGTTAGAGATTTTGTCCACTGAACACTGCAGCCACTAGGGTGACCGCCCCACAGCAGTGTGCACTGTCATTGCAAAACATTATGGCAGGTTCCCTTTAATAGATGTTGCCTGTGTTTAACTTCTGCAGCTTAAAAGAGTCTGTTGGAGTCTGTGCCACAACCTGAGGGGACCCCAAAGAGGAAGATGGATGAGCTCTGCTCTGTCTCCCTACAAGAATCAATGAACACCTGCCAAGCTTTTCTCTAGTACTTGGAGTGTCCCGTGTGGGATTTCTGGCCTCATCTATCTGCTCACTGGACCACTTTTTGCTTTTCAGATGCAATAATTTCTATAAAAATGCTTTATTTGCACAAAATAATTTCCAAAATTTTAATGGATAAACTCATTTAGTAATTGTTAGCATTTAGTGTGTGCACTCAGTGTTCTGCCCTATGCAGTGCTGTTTGCACACCCTGTACAGTATGCTAGATATGTGAGCAGTAACTGCTTGTGTGTATATGGTGGGGGATGTATTTAGCACAGAAAGCTATAACACAATCCAATGGCTGGTACAGAAGCCCGCAAAAATAAGTAAATAAATAACTGGTCAGACGCTGGTCTGAGTGGTACGGTAAGGAGGTTGGGGGGTTGGAGAAGGGGTAGGGAGCTCCAGGGATGGGGACAGGCAAGGGACAGGGAGCAGGAGGGGTTGGATGGGCCAGAGGTTCAGGGGGGCAGTCAGGGGCAGGGAGAAGGGGGGTTAGATTGGTCAGGGGTTGGGGGGGCAGTTAGGAGACAGGCAGCAGTTGGATAGGCATGGGAGTCCCAGGAGGTTGTCAGGGGACAGGTAGTGGGTGGGGTCCTAGAGGGGAAGTTGCGGGGGGGGTTCTCAAGAAGGGGGAAGTTGGGTACAAGGACCCGTGGAGCATTGATAAGTCGTGGGGGGCAGTTGGGGCAGGGGTCCCAGGAGGGGGTGATCAGGGGCCAGAGGGGTTGGATGGGTTGGGGTTTCTGTGGGGGGCAGTTGGAGGGAGTGGATGGGGGCAGGGTGGGGCTACCCTCCCTCCCTGGGGCGTGCCCTATTTTTTTAATGTTAAAATGTGGAATCCCTACTCACAGCGCAGCTCTCCATTTACAGCAGGAGGTCTCAGCTTCCTCACTCCCTCCCCCTCTTTCCTGTTGCTAGTGGCCAAGGGAATGCTGGGAAATGTAGTTCTTTCCCTGCTCGAGGGGTGGCTATATAGGCAGGGAGCTAACCAAGGAACTACAGCCCCCAGGACCCCCTGCGGGTTCTCAGCTCCCATGCTGGATCCCTGCTGCCCCTGCAAATGGGCTGCCCCAAGCACGTGCTTGTTTTGCTGGTGCCTAGTGCCGCCCCTGGACACGCAGCAGGGGGTTGTGGATGGCCAGCAGTGCCGTCCGGAGGAAGAGTCTTCTCTGCCCTTCCGAGAAGAACTTTCCGAAGACCCAAAACCAACAGGATGTGAGGCATTAGCAGATTGCCCAGAGCCAGGCTCCAACTCCTGGGGCTAGAATGGCATCTCCATCTAGTGGCCCCCGGAGGCAGCCACTGCAGGGGACCCAGCCAGCCCCGCTCCCAGAGCTGTCTCATGCCCTGGCAGAGTGTCCTTACCTCCCCCACCCTGGCTGTGTTCCTGTAGCCCAGGAGCCTGCTGTCCTGCTGCCAGTCCCAGCAGCACAGGTCTTCGGCCTCACGGATGCTGAGCCTTGGGAAAGAGAGAGACACACATTTGTCATTCTGGTTGCAGTGCTTGTGTCCTTCCAATCCCATTGGTGACTGCACAGTGGGTAGAGTCCTTGCTGCGTGCCTGGCCCAACAGAATTGCAGGGGAGGGGTGTAGAACGGAGAAAGAGACAGACAGAGACTAATCCTCCAGCTGGGGTCAGTCTGAGAGAAAGTGGCTGGGGTCCCAGTCTCACTCTTCTATCGGGTGCCATTTCCCAGCTGGGTTCCTTACCCCTCTGGTGCAGCAGCAGTTGGTAGAGCCGGTAAACCCCCTCCCTGGCCTGCCGGCTGATGTCCTGGGCTGGGTCACTGATCAACAGAGCCAGCTGTGCAACGTGGTGACCCATCATGGAGAATTCTGCTCAGTTCTAATGGAAGGGAGAGGGGACTCCATCCGCATTTTCCTGTCAGCTCCCAGTCCCCTGTGGGCCAGGACTCTCTTTTTCCCCTCAGCCCCTCTGCAGGAGATGCTAGAGGATAGAAGTTAGAGCTAGACCCTTAATTTCCGCTGCCCCAAAGGGAGCCTGGAGAACAGGGATACGGGGAAGGGCCCTCCATGAGCACTTGCTTCCCCAGCTGCTCCAGGATGACAGGAAGGCATGAACCTGGAGCATAGTCCCCTTAAAAGCCCAGTCACCACTTAACCAGGACAAGAACAACATGACTCCAGCCAAGCTCATTCTCTGCTCTGCCTTTGCCTCCCCAAAAGGAACACTCTTAACCCACAGCCCCTGCAGCAGCAGATCCCACAGCCAGTTAGAGCCAGCCCGCCTCACCCCTCCTGGTGGTGGGAGGGGAACAGGAGAAAGGACAAAAGAACTAAGAGATGAAGAGAAAGGAAGGCGGGATGGAGGAAAAGGTAAAATGAAAAGGACAAACCCTAATGTCCCCAGTGATTGTATGGGACAAAATCCCAGGTGGGGAATAAAATTCTGCCACCTTCAACTAGTGTTTTCCATGCCTAGAATTCGGCTGGCACCAGATGGATCAGACTGAACAGGTTCCAAACCTCTCAGAGGCTCTTACCTTGTAAACAGGGACATCTGTTTTCTAGTAAAATCAGTAAAAGGAAAGGAGAAAACTCAAAAGAGGCTCCTCCTCACATACACATACGTGAACCCTAATACTCTCAGTCCTCAAAGAGAGACCTCGAGAAGGAAACTTGATGAAGCAAAGCCACAGGGGTCCCTGAGGTTTCCCTGACCCTGCGCCCCTATCCTGCCTCGCTGATGTCAGCATCTCTCTGTGAGGTCATCACCTCCCCACCACCTTTGACCAATAGGCTGAGGTCCTGCAAAAGGCCTTTGTGATGTCACTGCCACACACATCCCTCCACTGAAGTGCTAATGTCCTGCTGCTGGCCAGACACTTTGTTTTAAGATCCAAGGGATTTGGATCTGTAATCACCAGGGAATTGGTGAAGAGTCTCTCAAGGCTACCCAGGGAAGGGAATTAGCATCTTGGGAGTGGTGGAAGCGGACCAGATCTAAACTGGTAGTTAAGCTTAGAAGTTTTCATGCAGGCTAAAGGCTAATGTACACTAAAGTTCAGAGTGGGGAAGCAGCCTTGACAGAGCTAGTCTGTGTGGATCACCCCACTCAATGCGTATTCATTCTAGGAAGCAAGTCGGCTAGACAGTAAAACATCAGAGGCTGCTCCCAATGCTACACTCAGTTTTTCCAAAACTAGGAGACTTGATGGCCAGAAGAGACCTTTAGAGCATCTAATCTAACCCCCTGCATGATCACGGGCTTCCTGTATAGTACAATAGTTACTTCTGGGGAACACACATTCCAGAAAGGCATCTAGTCTTCATTCAATGACATCAAGAGATGGAGAATCCACCACTTTCCCTTTTAGTGAGTGCCAGGGGGCTCCATTTCCCCTTCCACTAGCTCCCCATTTACAGTGAGCCAGAGCAGTACCTGCAGCAGGGAGCAGGAGTTGCTGATGGCCTCAGAGGCCCATTAACCAGGGCTGCCATCCTGTAGCTTCAGCATTATTGTCTGGGATGACTTGGGGCAAGATCTCGACTTCCCCGCAACCCACTTCACTGCTGCCAGAATCCCTCCTGCCCGCCCTGCTAGAGGCCCCTCCCTCTCCAACCTGGGTGGGGGTGGAAGGAGAGGGTTCTGACAACTTGAGCTGTGGTTTGGAGGTGGATCAGCTGTCAAGGGCGCTGAGTGGGAGGTGGCAGGAGCTCACCTTTCAAGGAGGGGGTTTGGCACTGGAGGTTACTAGAAAGGACAAGACTCCATTCTGGGGGTCAGGAGGTGAATCCATCCCTCAGTGGTGTGCAGGTGCTGTGTGGAAATGCTGCTGGTTCCAGATGCTCTTAATTCCCCCTGATTCCTCGGGGCGTTTGAGTCTCTGACAGGTTTTCGTTCCCATGCAGCAGGAGAACGTCAGGGCCAAAGTGATGCACTAGCTCCGCATCATCCGGCACTTGCGCCAGGTGCCTGAGGCCCTGGGATTTTGTCCCATACAATCACTGGGGACATTAGGGTTTCTCCTTTTTTTTTTACCTTTTCCTCCATCCTTCCTTCCTTTCTCTTCATCTTTTCTTTTTCTGTCCTTTCTCCTGTTCCCCTCCCAACACCAGGAGGGGTGAGGCGGGCTGGCTCCAACTGACTGTAGGATCTGCTGCTGCAGGGGCTGTGGGTTAGGAGTGTTCCTGTTGCGGAGGCAGAGGCAGAGCAGAGAATGAGCTTGGCTGGAGTCAAGTTCTTCTTGTCCTGGTTAAGTGGTGACTGGGCTTTTAAGGGACCATGCTGACCCTCCACACACACACCCTGTCAGGTGCTGCAGGGAGGTGAAGGAGGAAACAGTTGGCACAGAGATGAAGCAGACTGAAGTAGGGACAAACACAAGGGTGGAGCAGTCCATGGTGGGTTCCTGTGCACTGTCCTGAAGGGAGTATAGAGCATAGGCATGGGGAAGACCAAAATTCACCTCCAGGTAGATCATCAACCTACTCCTCTGTCCCAAGGGCCAGGAAGGCCTCTGGTTTTTGCTCTCTTCGGTAGCTGAGCTGCTCTGATTTGGGGGTGGGGTGGGCAGAGGTGGGAACAGGTCATAGGATTTAATCAAGTGTCAGGGGCAGACTCCCCCTCTACGGGAGATTATGTTGCCCCTCTGTGGGGAATCCCTTCCTTCCAGATGCTGGACTCTGCCAGGAAGCTCAGCTCCCATCCCTAGCAGCTTGGCTGTTCCCAACCTGCTGTGCACCAGGCCCTCTGCAGAGAGCTGTTCTGGGCAAGGACTGCAGAGCCATCTGTCATCCTAGCAGGTGTAACCCCAGGTTCCATAACCCTGACCCATGGTCTCCCTCCGCTGGCAGGCTCTGAAGAAGGCCTGCCCAGAGACATGGATGCTATGCTGAAGAGCTTGCTGACAGCAACCCCCAGCACAGACAATCTGCAGCATATCTTGGAGGTGAGCATAATGGTCAGGGGGAGCAGGAATTTTACCTTAGCCCTGGGGAGGCCTGGAAATGAGAGACTGGATGATCCACGTTTCCATTGTGTCCTCCTACCTGAGAGCCATCCGTGGTCAGAGCAGTGAGTGGAGGGCAGCGTTGGGGCCCTTCCACTTTCAGGGATAGAGGGAAGGCGCTGGTGCTCGACAACAGGGCTCTTCCTGGTTCTGTTGAGCACTAACTCCAAGGCCCAAGGCAGGCTTGTGCAGTGAGAGCATCAGACCCCTGTGAGGTCCAGGAGAAGGCCCTTTGAGAAGAGCACTGGCTCCTTCCTAGGAAGCTGCTGAGATTCTCAAGGAGGGATTCATCCCTTCTCTCCCATGGACACAGAGGATTGTAAGGAGCAGGGCGTTGTCCTTTATCCAACAGAGACCTGCCCCAGCTCCCACAAACCTGGGAGACAGCTGGGCACTTGACCAGATCCTACCCCTGCACTTGCCCTGGTACACTTTCTTCTCCCCTCCTGCCTTGGCTATTAGGCTATGGCTCTATGAACATGAAACAAACAGAAACTTCTTCTCTATCTCTAAGCCAAACTGGTTTATCAAGTCTGACCCCTCAACATATTTCAGGGGGCGTATTTCCAGTACATGTATAGAACTCATTATACCCCACTCATACCTGGTCACGTGAATTCGGCGTCGTTTCTGCGGGCGATCTGACGGTCCCGTGTCTTCGACGTACCTGCCGCTGAATTGCCACTGAAGACTGCCTGCGCTTGCTGTGCTGGTGCCTGGAGCTGCCCCTGCAGGGCAGGCAGCCCTATGAAATGGTGCAGCAGCTGGCATACTCCCACTGCATGTGCTTTAACCCAACCAATATCCACTCCACCACCAGAGCTCTCTGCCCTGGCTTCTAATCAGAAAGGCCCTGACTGGTTCCCCGGTACAAGAGAGGGGACCAGCCCCTTCACCAGAGCCTAACAGGTCCTTCTTTATTTGATAGAGTTACAGGGGAGGGTTGAGGGTTGTTCCTGGGCAGCTAGCGGGGCTATTTTGGAGCTTTGATTTATTGCCTTCTTTTAATGTTTTATCTAATCCAGAGTATCTGGAGAGACATTTCCCTCCGTGCTTTACATACAATTTTATTATAAACCTTCAGTTGAAGAGTGTCATGTTCATGGTCATATTCAGGGAAGGGCAGAGGCTGGTGGCTGAGGAAGGTCTCCCAACTTCAGAACTGCCAGGTCTGCTTTTCAAGTGAACGTATCAGTATTTACGACGGCATTGCCCCATAGGCATGTCTGATAAATGAAGGTGGGGGTATCTCCCTTTTATGGACACCCAGCCAGCCACTTAGCTATAAAATCCCTGTTTGTAGCTGTTCTCTACTTTCTTGATCTGTAAAGGGTTAAAAAGTCCCTAGGTTAAAGGAAGAGAGTGAGCACCTGACCAAAAGAGCCCATCGGGTTAGAATTTTTTAAAATTGGAAAAAACTGTCCCTTTGTCTGTCTGTGTTTGTTCTCCTGGAAAGCAGGGACAGGGCTGGATCTAAGCTGTAAAAGCTTGTGCCAGGTATGAAAATCATCAGATCATACCTAGAAACTACTCTTTTGAAACCCCAGATATGTAAGTAGATCAGGAAATGTCTAGGAAGACGCGATTAGGTTTATCTCTTTTGTTTCTTTATGGCTTGTGACTCTTCTGTACTAACCCCAGGTGCTTTTGTTTTGCTTGTAACCCTTAAGCTGGACCTCAAGAAGCTATCTTGATGCTTAATCCTTGTAATTGTTTATTTAAAACCTAGCAAAAAGCGTAATTTCCAGATGTATTTTTCTTTCTTTTTGTTTTTAATAAAATTTACCTTTTTTTAAGACCAGGATTGGATGTTTGTGTCCCTAAGAGGTTTGTGCATATGTTGTTTAATTAGCTGGTGGCAACAGCTGATTTCCTTTCTTGTTGTTTTTTCTCAGCTCTTCCCTGGGGACGGTGGGTGAAAGGGCCTGAAGGTACCCCACAGGAAGGAATTCCCAAGTGTTCCTTTCTGGGTTTTTTTTTTTTTTTTTTTTTTTTTTGCATTTGGATGGTGGCACCATCTACCTATCCAAGTTGAGAGAGAAGCTGTAACCCTTGGGAGTTTAATACAAGCCTGGAGTGGCCAGTATTAATTTTTAGAATCCTCGCGGGCCCCCACCTTCTGCACTTGAAGTGCCAGAATGGGGAATCAGCCTTGACATGGTGGCAGAGGTTTGAGATCATTTCGAACCAGAAGCACAGACTTCAGGATTTTAAAAGGACTAATTTTTTCTTTTGGCAGCCTGGAAAGCCAGGGAAGGTTTCTTTTCCTTTCTTTTCTTTTCTTTTCTGCCTGAGGGGGAACAGGCACAAAAAGGGTTCAGCCTGCAAAGCCAGGGAGTCCAACATGCCTTTTTTTTTCTAGCTTTGTGGCAACAAAATAGCCAGGCTAGAGTAGGGCAGCCCTGTGCATGAGGTTGAGGTCGGGCACCAAAACTCTAGAGCAACCAGTCTTCCCAAAGCCGCATGCCACGGAGAAGACAGACCCAGACCAAGCCCAGACATCCAGCTCCATGATGGAAATTCAGGGAGGGGATGAGGGAATGGAGAATCCCAACCGAGATCCTGGTGCCAGGATGGAGGGATGCAATGAGGGGGGAGGGGCAATGGCAGAAACCCATCCCAATGGCAGAAACCCATCCCAAGGTGGTTCCTTGGGAGGAAGAGGAGCCAAAGGGGTCGGCAGAGAGCCCAGGGCTGGGAATACATGAACAGACCCCTCAGATCGCCTCCTGTTGCAGCAAGCAGGGGTCACTGCACAGATCTGCCCTGATGTCCCTCACCTACTACCATGGATCCATACGATTGGTGCTACACTCTGGCTTTGGAACAGTCTCTCAGGAAGCCCTTTGATGTGCCAGACCCCCTAGAGGTGTCACTCTTCCTGCAGGGTAAGACACACGGCTTCACTGCCTCCTGTGACTGGACCTCTGGGCCTTCAGCACTGTCTCTGGTCCAGCGCGCAGCGGGGGCAGGTCAGACTCCCTGCTGCACTGCACCGCGCTGCTACGGAAGTGTCCGGAATCTGGGGGAGGTGGGGCACAAGGATCTGTGTATTGCTGTTGCTTCAGGCACCGCCCCCAGCAGCCCCATTGGCCGGGAACTGCGCGTAACCCCTGTGCGCCCCCTTCCCCAGGTTCTGTACACTTCCCGGGGTGGCGCAGGGGCAGGACGGGCAGGCAGGCAGGCAGGGAGCCTGCCCTTCCCCGGTGCGCGTTGGGCCAGAGACGCTCTAGGTAAACGTTGGGGAGGGTGGGGGGGCCACGAGGAGCTTGCAGGCCGCAGAAACTACCTGGCCCATGGGCCGCGTGTTTGAAACCTCTGGATTACAGCATGACGGTGCAAAACTCATTGGTCCCAATGAAGGAAAATCACTGTATAAACAGGTTTCAGAGTAGCAGCCGTGTTAGTCTGTATCCGCAAAAAGAAGAACAGGAGTACTTGTGGCACCTTAGAGACTAACAAATTTATTAGAGCATAAGCTTTCGTGGACTACAGCCCACTATGCATCCGAAGAAGTGGGCTGTAGTCCACGAAAGCTTATGCTCTAATAAATTTGTTAGTCTCTAAGGTGCCACAAGTACTCCTGTTCTTCTTTTTACTGTATAAACAGGGTGTCTTGCCATGAAATTTTTGGGTTTGTCCTGCCAAGACTTCCCTGGGGCATCATGTCGTGACCAACAGAACCTGGCTCCTACCTACCCGTGACCAACCTAGCTGGCCACTAGATTGATCCAGACTCTGGACTGGTAACTATAACATCACCAGGCGGGGGTAGGGGGGTGCGTGTGTGTGTGTGGTGATTAAATACATATACTAATTGTTGTATCTTTAATAAATGCGGCGTATTGCCTTTTCCCCTGAAACATATCCCGTGTGCTTCTTATAAGCATAACAGGGTGGGGTGCCTTACACTTAGCAACCCTAATCATAACTCCAACTGGCCTACCTACAGGAACCCTAATGCTAGGTCAGGGAGCCATAACCAAAGATTTACTAAAACTAGGGCAGGGAGCCCTAGACATGGGAACCCTAACCCTAGGTCAGAGAGCCCGAAACACAGGAACCCTAACACTAGGGAGGGGAGCCCTAGCCAGAGAAACCCTAACCCTAGCCTGGAGAGCCCAAACCGTAGAACCCTAACACTATAGTGGGGACCCCTACTCACAGGAACCCTAATCCTAGTGTGGGAAGTCATATCCATAGGAACCCTAACCCTAGGTCAGGGAGCCATCCCCCAAAGGGTATGGCTCCCCACCCTAGTTTTAGGGTTTTTTTCTGTAGGGATCCCCATCCTTGGGTTAGGGTTCCTATGGGTACGGTTCCCCAGTTTAGGGTTAGGGTATCTATGGATAGGTCACTTGGAGTTAGGATTACAGTTCCTATGAGTAGGAGACTTGGAGTTAGGGGTAGAGTTCCTATGGGTTGAGCTCCCCTCCGTATGATTAGGGTTGGTATGGGTTGGGCTCCCCGCCAAGGATTGAAAGGGCTCTCCACCCCAGGGTTAGGGTTTATATGGGTAGGGCTCCCTGCCCTAGGGTTAGGGTACCTAGGGGTAGGCCACTTGACGTTAGGGTTCGGGTTCATATGTGTAAGCCACCCCAGAGTTAGGGTAGCGCTGGTGGCATTTTACAATGCTGAGAATGAGGCTCCTATCTTTAATTTCATGGCCTCCTTCGCCACAAAGAAGATCTTTCTTTACTTTGCAGTGTGGGGTCCCAGAGACAAGCTGAGGCTGGCTCCCCCAGATCCAGAGTAACCTGCGGCCAGCACTCCGTACACCAGCATGTATTTAGCCCCATCAGGGCCGGCTCTAGGTTTTTTGCCGCCCCAAGCAAAACAAATTTTGGCTGCCCCCGTCCTAGCCCTGGGCTCCTCGCCACACCCCCCTCCTACCCCAGCCCTGGACTCTCCCCCACCACCCGCACCCCCCTGCCTCCCCAGCCCTGGGCTCTCACCCCCCTGACCCACACCCCCCTGCCACCCCAGCCCTGGGCTCTCACCTCCCCCACCCGCACCCCCTTTCTGCCCCAGCCCTCAGCTCTCCCACACACACACCCTGCTGCCCCAGCTCTGGGTTCCCCTTACCCCCCCACCATTGCCCCACCCACCCACACAAACACCTCCTGCTGCCCCAGCCCTGGGATCACCCACTCCACCTGCACCCTCCTTCCGCCGCAGACCTGGGTCACTGGTAACTCGTTCCCACGGCAGGTCAATCAGCAGGAATTTTAGATGTACACAGAACTCAGACAGGATTGGTTCCCACATGGTTACAGAACTTCAGTAAAGTGGATCAATTCTCAGCTTGTGTGATTGGAGGATATCTGGATGCATATTATAACACTGTCCTACATAAATGAGGAAAAGTTGAGGTGCCTTTATTATTCTTTTCTTCCACTCTTTCTTTTTATGGGGAATTTGCCTGTGCAATATCACTGTGTTCCTTTTAAACAAACAAACAAAAGGCAATGGCTGTTGAAAATAGCAATTCCAGTCCTAATAACCACTGAGAAGCATTTCTTGCTCAATTTTATCCTCCTTTTTCTACAGCAAGTTACAGTGGATCAGTATATTTGATTTGGGAGAAATGAAGTAACAGCTGCCCAAACTGAGCTTGAGCACTCCTGAATTTTGAGGTGTTCAAATCTGGAAGGCAGGTGCTGGGCGGGAGGGGGAGCCTGTGGCTCCGCAGGGGAGCACAGCAGCATGTATGCAGCAGCGTGTCTGGCGCTGCACGAAGCCAGACACGCTGGTCAGAGTGGCACGGTAAGGGGGTTGGGGGTTGGAGAAGGGGTAGGGAGTTCCGGGGTGGGGGCAGTAAAGAGACAGGGAGCAGGGGGGGCAGTTACGGGACAGGCAGCAGTTGGATAGGCATGGGAGTCCCAGGGAGTTGTCAGGGGACAGGTAGGGGGTGGGGTCCTATAGGGGAAGTTGGGGGGGGTCTCAGGAAGGGGGAAGTTGGGTACAAGGACCAGTGGGGCTTAGATGGGGGTGGAGTCCTGTGGGGCAGTTGGGGCAGGGGTCCCGGGAGGGGGTGATCAGGGGGTTGGATGGGTTGGGGTTTCTGTGGGGGGCAGTCGGAGGGAGTGGAGGGGGGCAGGGTGGGGCTACCCTCCCTCCCCATGGAGCGTCCTATTTTTTGAATGTTAAAATATGGAATCCCTACTCACAGCGCAGCTCTCCATTCACAGCAGGCTACAGCATGAGGTCTCAGCTTCCTCACTCCCTCCCCCTCTTTCCTGTTGGTAGTGGCCAAGGGAATGCTGGGAAATGTAGTTCTTTCCCTGCTCCAAGGCTGGCTCTATAGGCAGGGAGCTAACCAACGAACTACAGCTCCCAGGGGCCCCTGTTGGTTCTCAGCTCCCATGCTGGATCCCTGCCGCCCCTGCAAATGGGCTGCCCCAAGCACGTGCTTGCTTTGCTGGTGCCTAGAGCCGCCCCTGGACACGCAGCAGAGGGTTGTGGATGGCCAGCAGTGCCGTCCGGAGGAAGAGTCTTCTCTGCCCTTCCGAGAAGAACTTTCCGAAGACCTAAAACCAACAGGATGTGAGGCATTAGCAGATTGCCCAGAGCCAGGCTCCAACTCCTGGGGCTAGAACGGCATCTCCATCTAGTGGCCCCTGGAGGCAGCCACTGCAGGGGACCCAGCCACCCCCACTCCCTGAGCTGTCTCATGCCCTGGCAGAGTGTCCTTACCTCCCCCACCCTGGCTGTGTTCCTATAGCCCAGGAGCCTGCTGTCCTGGTGCCAGTCCCAGCACCACAAGTCTTCGGCCTCATGGATGCTCAACCCTGGGAAAGAGAGAGACACACACACATTTGTCATTGTGGTTGCAGTGCTTGTGTCCTTCCAATCCCATTGGTGGCTGCACAGGGGGCAGAGTCCTCGCTGCGTGCCTGGCCCAACAGAATTGCAGGGGAGGGGTGTAGAACAGAGAAAGAGACAGACAGAGACTCATCCTCCAGCCGGGGTCAGTCTGAGAGAAATTGGCTGGGGTCCCAGTCTCACTCTTCTATCGGGTGCCATTTCCCAGCTGGGTTCCTTACCCCTCTGGTGCAGCAGCAGCTGGTAGAGCTGGTAAACCCCCTCCCTGGCCTGCCGGCTGATGTCCTTGGCTGGATCACTGATCAACAGAGCCCCGACCCCCTGCCCTGAGTCCCTGCCACACCCTGCACCCCTCCTGCACCCCGCACCCTCCTGCACCCGACCCCCTACCCTGAGCCCCCTGCCACACCCTGCACCCCTCCTGCACCTGACCCCCTTCCCTGAACCCCCTGCCACACCCTGCACCCGAGCCCATGCTCTGAGTCCCTGCCACACCCCGCACCCCTCTTGCACCCCACACGCTGAGCCCCCTGCCACACACTGCACCCCGCCCCCTGCCCTGAACCCCCTGCCACACCCCGCACCCCTCCTCTACCCCAACCCACTGCCCTGAGCCCCCTGCCACACCCCACCTGAACACCAACCCCCTGCCACACCCCGCACCCCTCCTCTACACCAACCCTCTGCCCTGAGCCCTTTGCTGCACCCCGCACTCTGACCCCCTGCTGCACATCGCTCCCATATCCGCTGCCGAGCCCCCTGCCGCACCCTGCACCCTGACCCCCTGCTGAACTGAAGATGGCAAACCCAATTGCCTGGGCATTGAAACCTAGCAACAAATGTCCCAGAGGGAGCTGCTGTCCTGGAGTCATTCAGCCCGGGACCAGCACTTGAACTCTGCATTTCGGGACTGTCCGGCCCAATTTGGGACAGGCCGTCACCCTGGTTAATTAATCAATGCTCTGAATGTCACTGCAAATGCTTGGTGAGGTGCCTTAATCCCTGAAGTGTATACAAGTCTCCATCAGGAGTCTAGCTCAGCTGGATTTGCTGAACACTGCTCCTGGTGTGAAGCAGGAGTGCTGAAGGCCCAGAGGTCCAGTCACAGGAGGCAGTGAAGCCGTGTGTCTTACCCTGCAGGAAGAGTGAGACCTCTAGGGGGTCTGGCACATCAAAGGGCTTCCTGAGAGACTGTTCCAAAGCCAGAGTGTAGCACCAATCGTATGGATCCATGGCAGTAGGTGAGGTGACATCAGGGCAGATCTGTGCAGTGACCCCTGCTTGCTGCAACAGGAGGCGATCTGAGGGGTCCGTTCATGTATTCCCAGCCCTGGGCTCTCTGCCGACACCTTTGGCTCCTCTTCCTCCCAAGGAACCACCTTGGGATGGGTTTCTGCCATTGCCCCTCCCCCCTCATTGCATCCCTCCATCCTGGCGCCAGGATCTCAGTTGGGATTCTCCATTCCCTCATCTCCTCCCTGAATTTCCATCATGGAGCTGGATGTCGGGCTTGGTCTGGGTCTGTCTTCTCCGTGGCGTGCGGCTTTGGGAAGACTGGTTGCTCTAGAGTTTTGGTGCCCGACCTCAACCTCATGCACAGGCTTGCCCTACTCTAGCCTGGCTATTTTGTTGCCAAGAAGCTAGAAAAAAAAAGACATGTTGGACTCCCTGGCTTTGCAGATTGAACCCTTTTTGTGCCTGTTCCCCCTCAGGCAGAAAAGAAAAGAAACTTCCCTGGCTTTGCAGGCTGCCAAAAGAAAAAAATGTGTCCTTTTGAAATCCTGAGGTCTGTGCTTCCCACCGCTCTGCCACCATATCAAGGCTGATTCCCGACTCTGGCACTTCAAGTGCAGAAGGTGGGGGCCTGCGAGGATTCTAAAAATTAATACTGGCCACTCCAAGCTTGTATTAAACTCCCAAGGTTACAGCTTCTCTCTGAACTTGAATAGGTAGATGCTGCCACCACCCAAATGCAAAAAAAACCCTTCTGAGAGCCCAGAAAGGCACACTTGGGAATTCCTTCCTGTGAGGTACCCTCAGGCCCTTTCACCCCCGCTCCCCAGGGAAGAGCTGAGAAAAAAAAACAACAAGAAAGGAAATCAGCTGTTGCCACCAGCTAATTAAACAACATACGCTCAAACCTCTTAGGGACACAAACATCCAATCCTGGTCTTAAAAAAAGGTAAATTTTATTAAAAATAAAAAGAAAGAAAAATACATCTTGAACTTACACTTTTTGCTAGGTTTCAAATAAACAATTACAAGGATTAAGCATCAAGATAGCGTCTTGAGGTCTAGCTTAAGGGTTACAAGCAAAACAAAAGCACCTGTGGTTAGCACAGAGGAGTCATAAGCCATAAAGAAATAAAAGAGATAAACCTAATCGTGGCTTCCTAGACATTTCCTGATCTACTTACATATCTGGGGTTTCAAAAGAGTAGTTTCTAGGTATGATCTGATGATTTTCATACCTGGCACAAGCTTTTGCAGCCTAGTTCCAGCCCTGTCCCTGCTTTCCGGGAGAACAAACACAGACAGACAAAGGGAAAGTTTTTTCCCAATTTTAAAAAGTTCTAGCCTTCCCATGGGCACTTTTGGTCAGGTGCTCACTCTCTTCCTTTAACCTAGGGACTTTTTAACCCTTTACAGATCAAGCAAGTAGAGAACAGCTACAAACAGCGATTTTATAGCTAAGTGGCTGGCTGGGTGTCCATAAAAGGGAGATACCCCCACCTTCATTTATCACACGTGCCTATGGGGCAATGCAGTCGTAAATACTGATACGTTCACTTGAAAACAGACTTGGCCGTTCTGAAGTTGGGAGACCTTCCTCAACCACCAGCCTTAGCCCTTCCCTGAGTATGACCGTGAACATGACACTCTTCAACTGAGGGTTTATAATAAAATTGTATGTAAAGCACGGAGGGAAATGTCTCTCCAGATACTCTGGATAAGATAAAACATTAAAAGAAGGCAATAAATCAAAGCTCCAAAACAGCCCCACTAGCCGCCCAGGAACAACCCTCAACCCTCCCCTGTAACTCTATCAAATAAAGAAGGACCTGTTAGGCTCTGGTGAAGGGGCTGATCCCCTCTCTTGTACCGGGGAACCAGTCAGGGCCTTTCTGATTAGAAGCCAGGGCAGAGAGCTCTGGTGGTGGAGTGGATATTGGTTGGGTTAGAGCACATGCAGTGGGAGTATGCCAGCTGCTGCACCACTTCATAGGGCTGCCTGCCCTGCAGGGGCGGCTCCAGGCACCAGCACAGCAAGCGCAGGCAGTCTTCAGTGGCAATTCAGTGGCAGGTACGTCGAAGCCACAGGACCGTCAGATCGCCCGCAGAAACGCCGCCGAATCCACGTGACCAGGTCTGAGTGGGGTATAATGAGTTAGCTATACATGTACTGGAAATACGCCCCCTGAAATATGTTGAGGGGTCATACTTGATAAACCAGTTTGGCTTAGAGATAGAGAAGAAGTTCCTGTTTGTTTCATGTTCATAGAGCCATAGCCTAATAGTCAAGGCAGGAGGGGAGAAGAAAGTGTACCAGGGCAAGTGCAGGGGTAGGATCTGGTCAAGTGCCCAGCTCTCTCCCAGGTTTGTGGGTGAGAGCTAGGACAGATCTCTGTTGGATAAAGGACAACGCCCTGCTCCTTACAATCCTCTGCGTCAATGGGAGAGAAGGGATGAATCCCTCCTTGAAAATCTCAGCAGCTTCCTAGGAAGGAGCCAGTGCTCTTCTCAGAGGGCCTTCTCCTGGACCTCACAGGGGTCTGATGCTCTCACTCCACAAGCCTGCCTGATGCTCTCACTCCACAAGCCTGTTGAGGCGTGCTCAACAGAATTAGGAAAAGCCCTGTTGTCGAGCCTTCCCTCTATCCCTGAAGGTGGAAGGGCCCCAAAACTGCCCTGCACTCATTGCTCTGACCATGGATGGCTCTCAAGTCGCAGGACACAATGGAAACGTGGATCATCCAGTCTCTCATTTCCAGGCCTCCCCAGGGCTAAGGTAAAATTCCTGCTCCCCGTGACCATTATGCTCACCTCCAAGATGTGCTGGTGATTGTCTGTGCTGGGGGTTGCTGTCAGCAAGCTCTTCAGCATGGCATCCCTGTCTCTGGGCAGGCCTTCTTCAGAGCCTGCCAGCGGAGGGAGACCATGGGTCAGGGTTATGGAACCTGGGGCTACACCTGCCAGGATGACAGCTGGCTCTGCAGTCCTTGCCCAGAGCAGCTCTCTGCAGAGGGCCTGGTGCACAGCAGATAGGGAACAGCAAATCTGCTAGGGATGGGACCTGGGCTTCCTGGCAGAGTCCAGCATCTGCAAGGAAGGGATTCCCCACAGAGGGGCAACATAATCTCCCGTAGAGGGGGAGTCTCCCCCTGATACTTGATTAAATCCTATGGCCTCTTCCCACCTCTGCCCACCCCACCCCCAAATCAGAGCAGCTCCAGCTACCGAAGAGAGCAAAAACCAGAGGCCTTCCTGGCCCTTGGGACAGAGGAGTAGGTTGATGATCTACCTGGAGGTGAATTTTGGTCTTCCCCATGCCTATGCTCTATACTCCCTTCAGGACAGTGCACAGGAACCCACCATGGACTGCTCCACCCTTGTGTTTGTCCCTACTTCAGTCTGCTTCATCTCTGTGCCAACTGTTTCCTCCTTCACCTCCCTGCAGCACCCGAAAGGGTGTATGTGTGGAGGGTCAGCATGGTCCCCTTAAAAGCCCAGTCACCACTTAACCAGGACAAGAAGAACTTGACTCCAACCAAGCTCATTCTCTGCTCTGCCTCTGCCTCCACAACAGGAACACTCCTAACCCACAGCCCCTGCAGCAGCAGATCCTACAGCCAGTTGGAGCCAGCTCGCCTCATCCCTCCTGGTGTTGGGAGGGGAACAGGAGAAAGGACGGAAAAAGAAAAGATGAAGAGAAAGGAAGGAGGGATGGAGGAAAAGGTAAAACGAAAAGGAGAAACCCTAATGTCCCCAGTGATTGTATGGGACAAAATCCCAGGTGGGGAATAAAATTCTGCCACCTTCAACTAGTGCTTTCCATGCCTAGAATTCGGCTGGCACCAGATGGATCAGACTGAACAGGTTCCAAACCTCTCAGAGGCTCTTACCTTGTAAACAGGGACGTCTGTTTTCTAGAAAAATCAGTAAAAGGAAAGGAGAAAACTCAAAAGAGGCTCCTCCTCGCACTCACGTACATGAACCCTAATACTCTCCCAGTCCTCAAAGAGAGACCTCGAGAAGGAGACTTGCTGAAGCAAAGCCACAGGGGTCTCTGAGGTTTCCTTGGCCCTGCACCCCTATCCTGCCTGGCTGATGTCAGCATCTCTCTGTGAGGTCACCACCTCCCCACCACCTTTGACCAATAGGCTGAGGTCCTGCAAAAGGCCTTTGTGATGTCACTGCCACACACACCCCTCCCCTGAAGTGCTAATGTCCTGCTGCTGGCCAAACACTTTGAAGGTTTGAGCTTGTCATAACTATAAAGGGAAGGGTAACAGCCCTCCTGTGTACAGTACTATAAAATCCCTCCTGGCCAGAGACTCCAAAATCATTTTACCTGTAAAGGGTTAAGAAGCTCAGGTAACCTGGCTGACACCTGACCCAAAGGACCAATAAGGGGACAAGATACTTTCAAATCTTGGTGGGGGGAAGGCTTTTGTTTGTGCTCTTTGTTTTGGGGGGTTGTTCGCTCTTGGGACTGATAGGGACCAGACATCAATCCAGGTTCTCCAAATCTTTCTGAACAAGGCTCTCATATTTCCAACTTGTAAGTAAACAGCCAGGCAAGGCGTTAGTTTTTATCTTGTTTTCTCAACTTGTAAATGTACCTTTTTGCTAGAGTGTTTATCTCTGTTTGCTGTAACTTTGAACCTAGGGCTAGAGGGGATTCCTCTGGAGTCTTTAAGTTTGATTACCCTGTAAAGTTATTTTCCATCCTGATTTTGCAGAGATGGTTTTTACCTTTTTCTTTAATTAAAAGCCTTCTTTTTAAGAACCTGATTGATTTTTCCTTGTTTTTAGTTCCAAGGGGGTTGGATCTTGATCCACCAGGAGTTGGTGGGAGAAAGGCGGGGGATGGTTAATTTCTCCTTGTTTTAAAATCCAAGGGGTTTGGATCTGTAATCACCAGGGAATTTGTGAAGAGACTCTCAAGGCTACCCTGGGAAGGGAATTAGCATCTTGGGCGTGGTGGCAGCGGACCAGATCTAAGCTGGTAGTTAAGCTTAGAAGTTTTCATGCAGGCCCCCACATTTGTACCCTAAAGTTCAGAGTGGGGAGCAGCCTTGACATGGTGGCAGAGCGGTGGGATCATTTTAAACCAAAAGCCAGTAAGATTTTTTTTTCTTCTTTCTTGCTGCTTAGAAAGCAGAGCTGAAGGTAGATGCATATCTTATCTTTCCTTGCCTGAAGGCAGAGGTGTTAATTTTTTTTAACAAACGTCTTTGTTAAGAGAAGGATTCAAGCAGTGAGCAAACAGCTGGCAAAAGGAATTTACAAGCTAAATTTTTTTTTCTTTCTACCTCTCAGGGATAGCTAGTTAGAAAGTCTCTGTTACCTGAGCTGAGTGCATCCCAGTTTCAGTGAACTGCAGACGGGGTGTGACCCAGCACAAGAAAACAGGAAAATGAGTACCAGGGACGTAGCTAACAAACTAGAACTGGCCAGACTAAAAGCAGAAGAAAATGAAAGGAAACATCAGAGACTGCTCCAATGAAAAGAAAAAGAGATGGAGCTGAAAGAAAAAGAGATGGAGGAGAGAGAAAGAGAAGAGAAAGCCAAAGAGGAGTCCCACAAGAGAGCTATGGAGCTAAAAGAAAAAGAGATGGAGGAGAGAGAAAGAGAGAGGAAGCATGAACTGGAATTAGCACGGGCTAGGCCGGATATACCAGCCAATCCTAGCAGCCCCTCTCCAGGTACCACTTCCCATCCCAGAAAATTCCACACCTACAAGGCAGGCGATGATACTGAGGCCTTCTTAGAAAATTTTGAAAGGGCCTGCCTTGGGTACAGCATCACTACAGACCAGTACATGGTAGAGCTGAGGCCGCAGCTCAGTGGACCCTTAGCAGAGGTGGCGGCTGAAATGCCTAAGGAACACATGAACAGTTATGAACTTTTTAAAAACAAGACCAGAATCAGAATGGGGCTAACACCTGAGCATGCCCGTCGGCGGTTCAGAGCCCTAAAGTGGAAACCCGATGTGTCATTTACCTGACATGCCTACCACATTGGGAAAAATTGGGATGCCTGGATATCAGGAGCAAATGTTAAATCTACAGAAGAGTTGCCTTTCCTAATGCAAATGGAGCAGTTTTTAGAGGGTGTTCCTGAGGAAATAGAAAGGTACATCCTAGATGGGAAGCCCAAAACTGTAACCGAGGCGGGGGAGATTGGAGCCAAATGGGTGGAGGTGGCAGAAAAGAAAAAAAAAAACTAGTAGCAGTTGGAGCGAATATCAGAAGGGGCAACCCGAAACAAAACCTTACCACCGGGGACAAC
The DNA here is from genome assembly GCF_027887155.1 of Malaclemys terrapin pileata. Classification (NCBI taxonomy): domain Eukaryota; kingdom Metazoa; phylum Chordata; order Testudines; family Emydidae; genus Malaclemys; species Malaclemys terrapin. Next base: position 18,993,458 of record NC_071507.1, on the reverse strand, counting down.
CCAAGGCCCCATCCACATCCCAAGGGAAACCCCAGATGCCTTCTCTCCCCACCACACCAGTCTCCACCAACCAACATCACCCCGGTGATACCTTAGCAGGGCGATGTTTTAAATGTAATGAACTGGGACATATAAAGGCCCACTGCCCCAAGAACCCCAACCGATTACAGTTCATTACATCACAATCACACCAAAGATCCCCAGGCCCAGATGCCTCTCTCATACCCTTGGAGCAAAGGGAAACCTTGAGAGTGGGCGGAAAGAAGGTTATCGCGTGGAGGGACACTGGGGCACAAGTGTCGACTATCCACCAATCCCTAGTGGACCCCAAACTCATCAACCCGGAGGCTCCAGTGACAATTCAACCCTTCATGTCACAGTCTGTAACTTTGCCTACAGCCAAGTTGCATGTCCAATACAAGGGCTGGTCAGGAATGTGGACTTTTGCAGTCTATGACAATTATCCCATCCCCATGCTGCTGGGGGAAGACTTGGCCAACCATGTGAAGTTAGCCAAGAGGGTGGGAATAGTCACCCGCAGCCAGGCTAAGCAAGCTTCCACCCCCATCCCTGTTCCTGAGCCGTCCCCCAGGGCCCCGTCTGTGTTACCAGAGACCCAGCCAAAGGTGGTGGAACCGGATCCCCTGCCAACGACTGCAACAGCCGTAGTGGATCCAATCCCAGAGATCCAGCCAAAGCCAGTCCCAGAACCGGAACTGGCAACGCAACCAGCACCAGAACCATTGCCAGCACTGACTCCAGCGCTTGCAAACCCGTCTACAACTCCAACGCCAGAGGGCACTAGCGAGCCTGAACTGGCAGAAGCAGCAGATAACCCTACCCAAGAGGCTCAGCCAGAGCCTGAAATACAACATAGTGCACCAGTGGACAGCGGTTCACAGTCAACGGAAACAGCCCCAGCACCTGCATCGCTTCCAGAGGGACCAAGCCCAAGTCCACAGTCCAAGGAGGAACTGATGTCTCCAGCATCAAGGGAACAGTTCCAGGCCGAGCAGGAAGCAGATGACAGCCTTCAGAAAGCTTGGGCGGCGGCACGGAGCACCCCACCGCCTCTCAGCTTTTCTAACCGATCCCGGTTTGTGGTAGAACAAGGACTTTTATACAAGGAGACTTTCTGGTGGGCACCAGGAAGACTGGCATCCTCAAAGACAGTTGGTAGTTCCCACTAAGTATCGGGTAAAGCTCTTGAGCTTAGCCCATGATCATCTCAGTGGCCATTCTGGGGTGAACAGAACCAAAGACCGGTTGGGGAAGTCCTTCCACTGGGAGGGAATGGGCAAGGACGTTGCTAATTATGTCTGGTCTTGTGAGGTGTGCCAACGAGTGGGAAAGCCCCAAGACCAGGTCAAAGCCCCTCTCCAGCCACAACCCATAACTGAGGTCCCATTTCAGTGAGTAGCTGTGGATATTCTGGGTCCTTTCCCAAAGAAGACACCCAGAGGAAAGCAGTACATACTGACTTTCATGGATTTTGCTACCCGATGGCCGGAAGCAGTACCCTTAAGCAACACCAGGGCTAAAAGTGTGTGTCAGGCATTAGCAGACGTTTTTGCCAGGGTAGGTTGGCCCTCCGACATCCTTACAGATTCGGGAACTAATTTCCTGGCAGGGACCATGAAAAACCTGTGGGAAGCTCATGGGGTGAATCACTCGGTTGCCACCCCTTACCACCATCAAACCAATGGCCTGGTGGAGAGGTTTAATGGAACTTTGGGGACCATGGTACGTAAATTCGTAAATGAACACTCCAATGACTGGGACCTAGTGTTGCAGCAGTTGCTTTTTGCCTACTGGGCTGTACCACATCCCAGTTTAGGATTTTCACCATTTGAACTTGTGTATGGCCGCTAGGTTAAGGGGCCATTACAGTTGGTGAAGCAGCAATGGGAGGGGTTTACGCCTTCTCCAGGAACTAACATTCTAGACTTTGTAAGCAACCTACAAAGCATCTTCCGACACTCTTTAGCCCTTGCTAAAGAAAATCTAAAGGATGCTCAGGAAGAGCAAAAGGCCTGGTATGATAAACATTCCCGAGAACGGTCCTTCAAAGTAGGAGACCAAGTCATGGTCTTAAAGGCGCTCCAGGCCCATAAAATGGAAGCATCGTGGGAAGGACCATTCACGGTCCAGGAGCGCCTAGGAGCTGTTAACTATCTCATAGCATCCCCCACCTCCAACATAAAGCCTAAGGTATACCATGTTAATTCTCTTAAGCCCTTGTATTCCAGAGAATTAAAGGTTTCCCAGTTTACAGCCCAGGAAACAGATGACGCAGAGTGGCCTGAAGGTGTCTTCTACGAAGGAAAAAGTAATGGTGGCGTGGAAGAGGTGAACCTCTCCGCGACCCTTGGACGTCTGCAGCGGCAGCAGATCAAGGAGCTGTGCACTACCTTTGCGCCAATGTTCTCAGCCACCCCAGGACGGACTGAACGGGCATACCACTCCATTGACACAGGTAATGCTCACCCAATTAGAACCCCACCCTACCGGGAGTCACCTCATGCCCAAACTGCTATAAACAGGGAGATCCAGGACATGCTACAGATGGGTATAATACGCCCCTCTAAGAGTGCATGGGCATCTCCAGTGGTTCTAGTTCCCAAATCAGATGGGGAAATACGCTTTTGCGTGGACTACCGTAAGCTAAATGCTGTAACTCGTCCTGACAACTATCCAGTGCCACGCACAGATGAGCTATTGGAGAAATTGGGACATGCCCAATTCATCTCTACCTTAGACTTAACCAAGGGGTACTGGCAAGTACCACTAGATGAACCCGTCAAGGAAAGGTCAGCCTTCGTCACCCAGGCAGGGGTGTATGTATTTAATGTATTCCCTTTCGGGCTGCAAATGCACCCGCCACCTTCCAAAGACTTGTAGATGGTCTCCTAGCGGGATTGGGAGAATCTGCAGTTGCCTACCTCGATGATGTGGCCATTTTTTCTGATTCATGGGCAGAACACCTGGAGCACCTGGGAAAAGTCTTGGAGCGCATCAGGCAGGTAGGACTAACTGTTAAGGCTAAAAAGTGTCAAATAGGCCAAAACAGGGTGACTTACCTGGGGCACCAGGTGGGTCAAGGAACTGTAAATCCCCTACAGGTCAAAGTGGATACTATCCAAAAGTGGCCAGTTCCAAAGTCAAAGAAACAGGTCCAATCCTTCTTAGGCTTGGCTGGATATTATAGGCGATTTGTACCACACTACAGCCAAATCGCCGCCCCGCTGACAGACCTAACCAGAAAGAAACAGCCAAATGCAGTTCAGTGGACTGATGAGTGTCAAAAGAAACAGCCAAATGCAGTTCAGTGGACTGATGAGTGTCTTTAACCAGCTTGAGGCGACACTCATGTCTGACCCTGTGCTAAGGGCCCCAGACTTTGACAAACCATTCCTAATAACCACAGATGCTTCCGAGCGGGGCGTGGGAGCAGTTTTAATGCAGGAAGGACCGGATCAAGAATTCCATCCTGTTGTGTTTCTCAGTGTCTGAGAGGGAAAGCCACTGGTCAATCAGCGAAAAGGAATGCTACGCCATTGTGTACGCGCTGGAAAAGCTACGCCCATATGTTTGGGGACGGCGTTTCCAACTACAAACAGACCATGCTGCGCTACAGTGGCTTCATACCGCCAAGGGAAATAACAAGAAACTTCTTTGGTGGAGTTTAGCTCTCCAAGATTTCGGTTTTGAAATACAACACATTTCAGGAGCTTCTAACAAAGTGGCTGATGCACTCTCCTGGGAAAGTTTCCCAGAATCAACTGGTTAAACATTGTCCTTGGAATGTGAAACATATTGTTAGTTTTTAGATAATGAGTAGTATGTCTAAGGTGCATGTATCTTATTAACTCTGTTTTCTCCTAGAGCTCCAGGAAGAAATCACAGCCAGTGTGGAACCGGCTGTCCAACACTATCTGTGATTTGTGGGGCGTGTCATAACTATAAAGGGAAGGGTAACAGCCCTCCTGTGTACAGTACTATAAAATCGCTCCTGGCCAGAGACTCCAAAATCCTTTTACCTGTAAAGGGTTAAGAAGCTCAGGTAACCTGGATGACACCTGACCCAAAGGACTAATAAGGGGACAAGATACTTTCAAATCTTGGTGGGGGGAAGGCTTTTGTTTGTGCTCTTTGTTTGGGGGTTGTTCGCCCTTGGGACTGAGAGGGACCAGACATCAATCCAGGTTCTCCAAATCTTTTTGAACAAGTCTCTCATATTTCCAACTTGTAAGTAAACAGCCAGGCAAGGCGTGTTAGTTTTTATCTTGTTTTCTCAACTTGTAAATGTACCTTTTTGCTAGAGTTTATCTCTGTTTGCTGTAACTTTGAACCTAAGGCTAGAGGGGATTCCTCTGGACTCTTTCAGTTTGATTACCCCGTAAAGTTATTTTTCATCCTGATTTTACAGAGATGCTTTAACTTTTTCTTTAATTAAAAGCCTTCTTTTTAAGAACCTGATTGATTTTTCCTTGTTTTTAGATCCAAGGGGGTTGGATCTTGATCCACCAGGAGTTGGTGGGAGAAAGGCGGGGGATGGTTAATTTCTCGTTGTTTTAAGATCCAAGGGGTTTGGATCTGTAATCACCAGAGAATTGGTGAAGAGTCTCTCAAGGCTACCCAGGGAAGGGAATTAGCATCTTGGGCGTGGTGGCAGCGGACCAGATCTAAGCTGGTAGTTAAGCTTAGAAGTTTTCATGCAGGCCCCCACATTCATACCCTAAAGTTCAGAGTGGGGAAACAGCTTTGACAGAGCTACTCTCTGTGGATCACCCCGCTCACTGCGTGTTCATTCTAGGAAGCAAGCCGGCTAGACAGTAAAACATAAGAGGCTGCTCCCAATGCTACACTCAGTTTTTCCAAAATTGGTAGACTTGATGGCCAGAAGAGACCTTTAGAGCATCTAATCTAACCCCCTGCATGATCACGGGCTTCCTGTATAGTACAATAGTTACTTTTTGGGCACACACATTCCAGAAAGACATCTAGTCTTCATTCAATGACATCAACAGATGGAGAATCCACCACTTTCCCTTCTAGTGAGTGCCAGGGGGCTCCATTTCCCCTTCCACTAGCTCCCCATTTACAGTGAGACAGAGCAGTACGTGCAGCAGAGAGCGGGAGTTGCTGATGGCCTCAGAGGCACAGCCCCTGCAGTGCCTCAGGCACCTGGTGCAAGTGCCGGATGATGCGGAGCTGGTGCATCACTTTGGCCGTGACGTCCTCCTGCTGCAAGGGAACGAGAACCTGTCAGAAACTCAAACGCCCCGAGGAATGAGGGGGAATTAAGAGCACCTGGAACAAGCAGCATTTCCACCTAGCACCTGCCCACCATTGAGGGATGGATGCCCCATTAACCAGGGCTGCCATCCTGTGGCTTGAGCATTAGTCTCTGGCATGATTTGGGGCAAGATCTCGACCTCCCCGCAACCCAATTCACTGCTGCCAGAATCCCTCCTGCCCACCCCTGCTAGAAGCCCCTCCCTGTCCAACCTGGGTGGGGGTGGGAGGAGAGGGTTCTGAGAACTTGAGCTGTGGTATGGAGGTGGATCAGCTGTCAAAGGCACTGAGGGGGAGGTGGCAGGAGCTCACCCTTCAAGGAGGGGGTTTGGCACTGGAGGTTACTAGAAAGGACAACAAGACTCCATTCTGGGGGTCAGGAGGTAAATCCATCCCTCAGTGGTGGGCAGGTGCTGTGTGGAAATGCTGCTGGTTCCAGGTGCTCTTAATTCCCCCTGATTCCTCGGGGCGTTTGAATCGGTGATCATGCAGGGGGTTAGATTAGATGCTCTAAAGGTCTCTTCTGGCCATCAAGTCTACTAGTTTTGGAAAAACTGAGTGTAGCATTGGGAGCAGCCTCTGATGTTTTACTGTCTAGCCGGCTTCCTTCCTAGAACGAACACGCATTGAGTGGGGTAATCCACAGAGAGTAGCTCAAACCGTCAAAGTGTCTGGCCAGCTGCAGGACATTAGCACTTCAGGGGAGGGGTGTGTGTGGCAGTGACATCACAAAGGCCTTTTGCAGGACCTCAGCCTGTTGGTCAAAGGTGGTGTGGAGGTGGTGACCTCACAGAGAGATGCTGACATCAGCCAGGCAGGATAGGGGCGCAGGGCCAGGGAAACCTCAGAGACCCCTGTGGCTTTGCTTCAGCAAGTCTCCTTCTCGAGGTCTCTCTTTGAGGACTGGGAGAGTATTAGGGTTCATGTATGTGAGTGCGAGGAGGAGCCTCTTTCGAGTTTTCTCCTTTCCTTTTACTGATTTTACTAGAAAACAGATGTTCCTGTTTAGAAGGTAAGAGTCTCCGAGAGGTTTGGAACCTGTTCAGTTTGATCCACCTGGTGCCAGCTGAATTCTAGGCATGGAAAACACTAGTTGAAGGTGGCAGAATTTTATTCCCCACCTGGGATTTTGTCCCATACAATCACTGGGGACCTTAGGGTTTGTCCTTTTCGTTTTAACTTTTCCTCCATCCCTCCTTCCTTTCTATTCATCTCTTCCTTCTTTTGTCCTTTCTCCTGTTTCCCACCGTCCACCAGGAGGGGTGAGGCAGGCTGGCTCCAACTGGCTGTAGGATCTGCTGCTGCAGGGGCTGTGGGTTAGGAGTGTTCCTCTTGGGGAGGCAGAGTAGAGAATGAGTTTGGCTGGAGTCAAGTTCTTCTTGTCCTGGTTAAGTGGTGACTGGGCTTTTAAGGGGACCATGCTCCAGGTTCATGCCTTCCTGTCATCCTGGAGCAGCTGGGGAAGCAAGTCCTCTTTGAGGGCCCTGCCCATATCCCTGTTCTCCAGGCTCCCTTGGGGGCAGAGGAAATTAAGGGTCTAGCTCTACCTTCTATCCTTTAGCATCTCCTGCAGAGCAGAGGAGGGGAAAACAAGAGTCCTGGCCCACGGGGCACTGGGAGCTGGCAGGAAAATGCTGATGGAGTCCCCTCTCCCTCTCCCTTCCATTAGAACTGAGCAGAATTCCCCAGGATGGGTCACCACGTGGCACTGCTGGCTCTGTTGATCAGTGACCCAGCCAAGGACATCAGCCGGCAGGGCAGGGAGGGGGTTTACCGGCTCTACCAGCTGCTGCTGCACCAGAGGGGTAAGGAACCCAGCTGGGAAATGGCACCCGATAGAAGAGTGAGACTGGGACCCCAGCCAATTTCTTTCAGACTGACCCCGGCTGGAGGATGAGTCTCTGTCTGTCTCTTTCTCTGTTCTACACCCCTCCCCTGCAATTCTGTTGGGCCAGGCACGCAGCGAGGACTCTGTCCCCTGTGCAGCCACCAATGGGATTGGAAGGACACAAGCACTGCAACCAGAATGACAAATGTGTGTGTGTGTGTCTCTCTTTCGCAGGGCTGAGCATCCATGAGGCCGAAGACCTGTGGTGCTGGGACTGGCACCAGGACAGCAGGCTCCTGGGCTACAGGAACACAGCCAGGGTGGGGGAGGTAAGGACACTCTGCCAGGGCATGAGACAGCTCAGGGAGTGGAGGTGGCTGGGTCCCCTGCAGTGGCTTCCTCCTGGGGCCACTAGATGGAGATGCCGTTCTAGCCCCAGGAGTTGGAGCCTGGCTCTGGGCAATCTGCTAATGCCTCACATCTTGTTGGTTTTAGGTCTTCGGAAAGTTCTTCTCGGAAGGGCAGAGAAGACTCTTCCTCCGGACGGCAGTGCTGACCATCCACAACCCCCTGCTCCTTGTCATCCAATCAGGACTGGTCCAGGCCTACTCCCTCCTGGGGGAAGCCCAAGAGCTGATGGGGGACAAGGTAAGCAGCTGCATTAGACTCAGGAGATTGGGGCGGGGCCCTGTCACAGAGTCCCAGGGCGATGCTCTGGAACTGCTCCCCACAAAGCCAGTCAGGACTTTGGGGAGCCTCCTCTCCCTTGGAGCAGACTGTCTTCAGGGCAAGAAGCTCACATGGCTTCACCTCCTGGGTCTCTCCTGGGAGCATTCAGCATATGCCCCTCCGTGCGCTTCCCACAGCGAGTCCTCCCAGGCGGGGTCCTGTAGAAGCCAAAGGGTTCTGCACCCCCCACTTCGCAGTCAGATGTGACTCTCAGCCAGCCAGTAAAACAGAGGTTTATTAGATGACAGGAATATGGTCTAAAACAGAGCTTGAAGGTACAGCGGCGAACGGGACCCCTCGGCCGGGTCCATTATGGGGTTCAGAGAGCCAGACACCCACGTCTGCCCTCACTCCTAGTCCCCAGGTAGCTCCAACTCTGAAACCCCCTCTAGCTCCTCCTTCTCTCGGCTTTGTCTCTTTCCTGGGCCAGGAGATCACCTGATCTCTTTGTTCATCTTTAGCTATTTCCTTGCAGGGGGGGAAGGGGCCCTGGCCATTTGTTGCCAGGGAGACGGAGTGTCAGTGATTTTTGCACACTGGCCTTTCCCCACCACCTAGAGACTTAAGAAATGCATAGGGGAAACTGAGGCACCCCCACAGTATTCAGAGGAAACATTAAGAACAATCCCACTTCCTCACATCTCTCCCCTCTTCGAGACTGAACTGAGCGAGGTCACTTTAGCCAGTGACCTTGGGAAGTTCGAACCCACCAACGTTCCCATGGATGCCCCATCATCTCTCCCATTCCTTGGTGGGAGTTACACCAGGACATTCCAGTTTCAGGCCCTCCCGTGGGTATGTTGTGCTTGATGGCGCTTGCAGGCTGCATGTGGGAAGGTTCGTGCGGCCTGTACCCTTTTGCCACCCCAATACCCCTGGGGTCTAAACTGAGATTGGGTCTTTTCCCAGCGCTCCAGTTTGGAGGGCTGCAATTCGAGCTCTCTTGGTTAAGAGCCCCCATCTTGACCTTGGCCACCCTCTGAACAGGTGTCTCTGTCTCCAGCAGCTCGGCATCAGCCCCTTGCATGTGATGCCGCCCAAAACAATACAGCTGCACCTTTCCAAGGGCCTGCACCATGGTCAGGCATTTCTTCTCTGAGGCCGCATAGTTCTGCTCCCAGGGCAGCAGTTTCTTGCTCAGGTACCCGGTGGGGTGTCTCCCGCCCTTAGCATCGGCTTGCCTCAGCACCGTGCCCAGCCCTGCGTCTGAGGCGTTGGTGAACACTGCAAAAGGCTTGGCAAAGTCTGGGTTTACCAGATTTACTGGGCCCTGGACTAGAGCCTCTTTCAGTATACAGAGAGCCCTCTGGCCCTGCTCGGTCCAGACCACCTCGTCTGGCTTACCCCTCTCACGTAGCTCAGGGATGGGGGCAGCTAGGGATCTAACGTGGGGTACAAACCTCTGGTAGCACCCTGCCATCCTGATAAAGGCCTGGACTTGTTTCTTGGTCTGGGGAATGGGTCAATCTCTGATCATCTCCACCTTGCACTTTTCGGCTTTTACCGTCAGTCCTGCCTCGTTGAGGCAGCCCAGCACCCTCTTCACCTGGGACACCTGTTCCTCCCAGGTCTGGCTAAAGACAAACATGTCATCGACGTACACCAGGGCCAAGTTCTCCATCCCCCTCAGCTTGTCTAGAATCTCCTCAGGCCTAGGCATGGAGTAGGCATCGGACACGGTGATGGCTTTAAGCTTCCGATAGTCCCCACAAAACCAGATCACCCTGTCTCCCTTGGGGACCAGCCCCACGGGTGAGGCCCATGGGCTGTTGAACGGCTGGATGACATCTAAAGCCAGCATGTCCTTGACCTCTCTCTCCGGGTTCTGGGCTGCTTTCCCAGTGACTCTGAACGGGGAAAACCTGATGGGGAGATTGGCTCCCACCTCAGGGAAGAGATCCACCCAGGGGTCTTCCCCCTTCTCCTCCCAATCCTCCCTTTTTAGGTCCAGGAGTCCCCTCACTCTCCTCCCATACAGCAGCTCGAAAGGGAAGAACCCTGTGGATTCCTGGGGCACCACCAACTGCCTCCCGATTCCCCTCAGTTCTACTTCCTCTTGGGGAGCGCATTCCTGGTACAGGAACCCCTTCTCCCACAGAACTCTGTCCCTGCAGCCTTCCCCAAGGGGATTTGCAGCGCTGTGGCCAGCAAGTTCCCTCAGCTTCTCCAAGGTGGGATCCTTCCGCAGCTCAGTTTGGAAATCAGCTGCTGGGGAAGGGAGTAGGACCTGCTCCCTCTCGCTGGCTGGGCCTGGGGTCACAGCCCCCCTGAGCCCGGTCCCTGATAGCTCCCTCCCTGCTGTGTAATCACTTCCCAGCAGGACGTCTGGACCAGGCAAACCTGGTTGGCAGCCGACCTGCCCTGCTTGTGTCCCCCCGCTCAGCTGGGGTCTCAGCTACCACCATGCCCAGCACTGTCCTTGTTGTCCCAGTGGGGGCAGGCAGCGAGCTCCCTGCTCTGGACACAGCATCAGAGCCAGCATGAGCCCCCTCTCCGGTGTGCAGGGGGGCGGGGAGCATCTCTCCCTCCCACTCAGCCCCAGGGGTCTGGTTACAGGTAGGCAGGTATCCTGAGCCCAGCAGCCCCTCCCTCCTGCCAGCCAGGTCATTTGCATTTTCACTGACCATTTCCCTCTTAGCCAATTGGTTAGCGGGATTCAAATTCAAATCCTCGGCCGTTACAGGGGCAGGGCCTGGATCTTGTCCCAAAGAGACACAGTCACCCCCCAACAGGACCTCACAGCCGATATCCTGGAGAGCCCCAACCACCAGCCAGCCCGACTCCTCCTGAGTCTGCAGAGGGATCCGGGCCATAGACAGGGCGAGGGCCTTCATCCCGGGGACCTTCACCCAGGTCACAAAGCCCCTCAGCATCTGCAGCTACACCATCTGGAGCCCGACAACAGTTCTCTCTGTCCCAGGGTCTCGCCATCCCAGGCAGGTCTCCCCATTGACCCCCACCTTCTGCTCCCCCTGGGGGTCCGAGGGGCCTGAGCCCAGGAGACTCCACGCAGACCTATAGGCCGGGGCCAGGAGTGGGAGCCTGTCCACCACCCCACTCATCTGGCTGACAGCGTCTATTGTCTTGGGACCCAGCAAGAGGGCTAGATACCGGGGCTTTTCCGCAGGGTCCCCCTGGTTCAAATCTCCAGCCTACTCGAAGGCCGTGTGGTGGGCATCCAAATCCCCCCACACCTTAACCAGGGGCAGCAATTTAGTGTCGAGGCTCCCTGCGGAAGTGGCAGCCCGGGGACTATCCCCACTCACCTCTGGGGAGCCCCCTATGCCTCTCCGCTCCACCATCGCCAGTCCTTGCTGCTGTTGCTTTTCCTGCAGCTTTTCCTCGGGCTCTTGCTCTCTCTCACGGTCCTCTCACTCTCTCGGACTCAGCTCCAGTCCCATCCGTCTCCGATCCCCTGATGGGGAACCGGATCGTGAAGACCCCCATCTGGTTGGGGACCAGACTCTTGGGGATGCCTGGCTACCACTCCACCTGCTCCCAAACCCTCTTGTAGCCCTGTCTGGGTCAGGAACCTGCTCCTTAGAGCGGTCCTCGTCCTCCAGCTGCACGATTAACTGGGCCTTGGTGAACTTCCCAATGCGTAACCCTCTCTTTTTGCACAGCATTACAATGTCCTTCTTAAGGAGATGGTGATAGGCCATCCCTCCGCTGTTCCCAAGTTGCTTTGGACTCACAGGCCCGTGTGCTCTCAGCTCCCGCATGGTTTCCAGGAAGAACCCCTAGTGTGCCAGCCCTTCTCGTGGTCACCACCTCTTTGCCAGGGTCGAGCTGCAGACTCCTCCGCCCCTGGGACCACTCGCTGCAATCCCCAGGGGAAACCTGTTACAGCAAACATCCTTCTCTCTCTCCCAGGGTCGAGCGGCAAGCTCCTCCGCCCCTGAGACTGCTTGCTGCAGTCCTCAGGGGGACCCCGTTACTCCAACAGTCCTTCTCGCTGGTCACACACTCCTAGGGGTTAATCGCCCCCTGAAACAGTCCCCCCTCCATTTTACTGCTCCCCAGTCACTTACTGCAAGAAACGCCATTCACAGGGTGCCTTACATCCCACCTCTGCCACCAGTTGTCACGGAGTCCCAGGACGATGCTCTGGAACTGCTCCCCACAAAGCCAGTCAGGACTTTGGAGCAGACAGTCTTCAGGGCAAGAAGCTCTCACGGCTTCACCACCTGGGTCTCTCCTGGGAGCATTCAGCATATGCCCCTCCATGCGCTTCCCACAGCGAGTCCGCCCAGGCGGGGTCCTGGGAAAGCCAAAGGGTTCTGCACCTCCCGCTTCGCAGTCAGACGTGACTCTCAGCCAGCCAGTAAAACAGAGATTTATTAGATGACAGGAACGTGGTCTAAAACAGAGCTTGTAGGTACAGCGGCGAACGGGACCCCTCAGCCGGGTCCATTATGGGGTTCAGAGAGCCAGACACCCATGTCTGCCCTCACTCCTAGTCCCCAGGTAGCTCCAACTCTGAAACCCCCTCCAGCCCCTCCTTCTCTTGGCTTTGTCTCTTTCCTGGGCCAGGAGGTCACCTGATCTCTTTGTTCACCTTTAGCTATTTCCTTGCAGGGCGGGAAGGGAATCTGGCCATTTGTTGCCAGGGAGACAGAGTGTCAGTGATTTATGCACACTGGCCTTTCCCCACCACCTAGAGCAGGCCTGCACAACATGCGGCCCAGGGGCCGCATGCGGCCCACATGGGCTCATTGTGCGGCCCGCGGGGGTTGAGTAGATGGGCTCACTGTGCGGCCCATGGGCGGAGGGGGGGGTGAGTGGACAAGCGGCGGGTGAGGGAGGGGGGCTGAGTAGGTGAGCGAGCGGGCAGTGGCAGTGAATGAGTAGGCGAGCAGGGAGGGTGGAGGGCTGAGGAGGCGAGTGGGCGGGCAGTGGTGGGGTGTGTGTAGGCGAGCCGGGGCAAGGGGGCTGAGGAGGCGAGTGGTGCTTCGGTGGCTGACCTGTTCTACTGATCTGGTCTTGCTCCCGTCCCCTCTCCCAGGGCCGGCTCCAGGCACCAGCAAAACAAGCAGGTGCTTGGGGCGGCACATTTCTAGGGGTGGCATTCTGGCGCCGGCCATCATAGGTGCCGACTCTGGGGCATGGGTAAAAAGTGCCCTGGCTGCCCCAGCTCACCTCCGCCTGCTCCCCTGAGCGCGCCGCCACCGCTCCGCTTCTTCTCCCTCCCTACCAGGCTTGCTGCGCGCGAAACAGCTGTTTTGCGCAGCAGGGCTTGGAGGGAGGGGAAGCCAAGCGGCGGGGCGCTCAGGGGAGGCGGCGGAGGTGAGCTGGAGCGGGGAGTGGTTCCTCTACCCCCCAGTTACTTCCTGCACCCCCCCACCTTAGCTCACCTCCGCTCCGCCTGCTCCTCTGAATGTGCCACTGCTCCGCTTCTCCCCCCTCCCTCCCAGGCTTGCCACGTGCGAAACCGCTATTTCGCGCAGCAAGGCTGGGAGGGAGGAGAAGCCGAGCGGCGGGCACTCGAGGGAGGCAGTGGTGGTGGAGCGGAGGTGAGCTGGAGTGAGGAGCGATTCCTCTAACCCCCCCATTACTTCCTGCGCCCCCCACCCTAGCTCACCTCTGCTCCGCATGCTCCGCTGAACGCGCTGCTGCTCCGCCCTCCCTCGCCTGAGAGGGACGGGGGAGAAGCGGAGCGGCGGCATGCCCGGGGGAGCAGGTGGAGTGGAGGTGAGCTAGGGCGGGACGTCACAGGGGGCCCGTAGGAAGCAATTGGGGGGAGAAATGCGGCACGCCAGGGGAGGAGGCGGTGCTGGCAATTTGGGGAAGGGGTTCGGAAGGGGTGGAGTTGGGGTGGGGCCGGGGGCACGAAAAAGAAAGGGGAGGCGGCCAAAAATGTTTTTGCTTAGGGCGGCAAAAATCCTAGAGCTGGCCCTGCCCTCTCCAAGCACTGCAGCTGTCCAGAGGCGCCTGCTTTTCACGCCTTCCTCATTCACACCTCATTCGTTCAACAGGGCAATCGATTACAAAGTTGGGGAGAAGATCTTATTCTACTTCTAGCAAAAAGACATTTTTCTTTTCCCTTAATTATACTACCTTAGGGGCTGCTATAACATATTACCGAGGTTCAATACTGCTGTTTCGGTGGGGCGGCGCTGGGGAAGAGGGTTTAATTACGTGGGGCAGATGGCACACGGGGGGGGGTGTTCGGCGGCGCTGGGGAGGTTGTTTCCGTGGGGCGGGCGGCGGGGCTGGGGGGGGGGTGTTGTGTTTAGGGGGGGGCTGGGTGGCGCTGGGGGGGGGGGGTTTGGCGGCGCTTGTGGGTTTCGGCCCTCAGTGGTTTTCTTTGGAGTAATATGGCCCTCGCCGCTTTACGAATTGTGCAGGCCTGACCTAGAGACTTAAGAAATGCATAGGGGAAACTGAGGCACCCACACAGTATTCAGAGGAAACATGAAGAACAGTCCCAATTCGTCACAGGTCCAGGCCTCATTCCCATCCTATCGCCATTCGCTGGCCTGGCGCAAGGAGCCTGGTGGGGAATGAGAGCGAGAGCAGGTGCTACTGGGAAGGGAGATGAATTCACCTCCATGAGCAGGAGGGAACCAGAGCAGCTCCAACACAGCTCTTTAGCAAGGCTAATTAATGACAAGCGTGACCTTATAACTGACTTATGTTCTCAGGGCACGGTACTTTTGCTCTTGACAAGAGCAGAGGAATCCCCTAAGTGCCCTCTGCGAGCCTCTCCTCTCCCAGAGTGCCTCACCCAGTTGCCAATGGCCTAGTGTCCGTGTCACCCGAGCCACCACCTAGAGAGAACGGGAGGATTCAGTCAGCAGGGGCTGCTGATCTGCCCCATTCACCAGGGCTGCCATCCTGTTGCTTCAGCATTAGTGTCTGGGATGACTTGGGGCAAGACCTCGACCTCCCCGCAACCCACTTCACTGCTGCCAGAATCCCTCCTGCCCGCACCAGCAAGAGCCCCTCCCTGCCCAACCTGGGTGGGGGTGGGAGGAGAGGGTTCAGAAAACTTGAGCTGTGGTTTGGAGGTGGATCAGCTGTCAAGGACGCTGAGGGGGAGGTGGCAGGAGCTCACCCTTCAAAGAGGGGGTTTGGCACTGGAGGTTACTAGAAAGGACAACAAGACTCCATTCTGGGAGTCAAGAGGTGAATTCATCCCTCAGTGGTGGGTTGGTGCTGTGTGGAAATGCTGCTGGTTCCAGGTGCTCTTAATTCTCCCTGATTCCTCAGGGTGTTTGAATCTCTGACAGGTTCTCGTTCCCATGCAGCAGGAGGACATCACGGCCAAAGTGATGCACCAGCTCCGCATCATCCGGCACTTGCGCCAAGTGCCTGAGGCACTGCAGGGGCTGTGCATCTGAGGCCATCAGCAACTCCCGCTCCCTGCTGCAGGTACTGCTCTGGCTCACTGTAAATGGGGAGCTAGTGGAAGGGGAAATGAAGCCCCCTGGCACTCACTAAAAGGGAAAGTGGTGGATTCTCCATCTCTTGAGTCATTGAATGAAGACTAGATGCCTTTCTGGAATGTGTGTGCCCAAAAAGTAACTGTTGTGCTATACAGGAAGCCTGTGATAAGCAGGGGGTTAGATTAGATGCTCTAAAGGTCTCTTCTGTCCATAAAGACTACTTTTTTTTGGAAAAACTGAGTGTAGCATTGGGAGCAGCCTCTGATGTTTTACTGTCTAGCCGGCTTGCTTCCTAGAATGAACACGCATTGAGTGGGGTGATCCACAGAGAGTAGCTCAAACCTTCAAAGTGTCTGGCCAGCAGCAGGACATTAGCACTTCAGGGGAGGGGTGTGTGTGGCAGTGACATCACAAAGGCCTTTTGCAGGACTTCAGCCTATTGGTCAAAGGTGATGGGGAGCTGGTGACCTCACAGAGTGATGCTAACATCACCCATGCAGGATAGGGGCGCAGGGCCAGGGAAACCTGAGAGACCCCTGTGGCTTTGCTTCAGCAAGTCTCCTTCTCGAGGTCTCTCTTTGAGGACTGGGATAGTATTAGGGTTCACGTACGTGAGTGAGAGGAGGAGCCTCTTTTGAGCTTTCTCCTTTCCTTTTACTGATTTTACTAGAAAACAGATGTCCCTGTTTACAAGGTAAGAGTCTCTGAGAGGTTTGGAACCTGTTCAGTCTGATCCACCTGGTGTCAGCTGAATTCTAGGCCTGGAAAACACTAGTTTAAGGTGGCAGAATTTTATTCCCAAACTGGGATTTTGTCCCATACAATCACTGGGGACATTAGGGTTTGTCCTTTTCGTTTTACCTTTTCCTCCATCCCTCCTTCCTTTCTATTCATCTCTTCCTTCTTTTGTCCTTTCTCCTGTTCCCCTCCCACCACCAGGAGGGGTGAGGCGGGCTGCCTCCAACTAGCTGTGGGATCTGCTGCTGCAGGGGCTGTGGGTTAGGAGTGTTCCTCTTGAAGAGGCAGAGGCAGAGCAGAGAATGAGCTTGGCTGGAGTCAAGTTCTTCTTGTCCTGGTTAAGTGGTGACTGGGCTTTTAAGGGGACCATGCTCCAGGTTCATGGCTTCCTGTCATCCTGGAGCAGCTGGGGAAGCAAGTCCTCATGAAAGGCCCTGCCCATATTCCTGTTCTCCAGGCTCCCTTGGGGGCAGAGGAAATTAAGGGTCTAGCTCTAGCTTCTATCCTGTAGCATCTTCTGCAGAGGGGCTGAGGGGAAAAAGAGAGTCCTGGCCCATGGGGCACTGGGAGCTGGCAGGAAAATGCTGATGGGAGTCCCCTCTCCCTCTCATTAGAACTGAGCAGAATTCCCCAGGATGGGTCACCACGTGGCACAGCTGGCTCTGTTGATCAGTGACCCAGCCAAGGACATCAGCCGGCAGGCCAGGGAGGGGGTTTACCAGCTCTACCAGTTGCTGCTGCTGCACCAGAGGGAACCCAGCTGGGAAATGGCACCCGATAGAAGAGTGAGACTGGGACCCCAGCCAATTTCTCTCAGACTGACCCCGGCTGGAGGATGAGTCTCTGTCTGTCTTTCTCTGGTCTACACCCCTCCCCTGCAATTCTGTTGGGCCAGGCACGCAGCAAGGTCTCTGCCCACTGTGCAGCCACCAATGGGATTGGAAGGACACAAGCACTGCAACCAGAATGACAAATTTGTGTGTGTGTCTCTCTTTCGCAGGGCTGAGCATCCATGAGGCCGAAGACCTGTGGTGCTGGGACTGGCACCAGGACAGCAGGCTCCTGGGCTACAGGAACACAGCCAGGGTCTGGGAGGTAAGAACACTCTGCCAGGGCATGAGACAGCTCCGGGAGTGGGGGTGGCTGGGTCCCCTACAGTGGCTGCCTCCAGGGACCTCTAGAGGGAGATGCCATTCTAGACCCAGGAGTTGGAGTCTGGCTCTTGGCAATCTGCTAATGCCTCCCATCCTGTTGGTTTTAGATCTTCAGAAAGTTCTTCTCGGAAGGGCAGGGAAGACTCTTCCTCCGGACGGCAGTGCTGGCCATCCACAACCCCCTGCTGTGTGTCCAGGGGCGGCTCTAGGCACCAGCAAAGCAAGCACGTGCTTGGGGCAGCCCATTTGCAGGGGCCGAGGAAGCTGAGACCTCATGCTGTAGCCTGCTGCGAATGGAGAGCTGTGCTGTGAGAAGGGATTCCATATTTTAACATTCAAAAAATAGGACACTCCACGGGGAGGGAGGGTAGCCCCCATCCACTCCCTCCGACTGCCCCCACAGAAACCCCAACCCTTCCAACCCCCCTGCTCCTTGTCCCCTGATCACCCCCTACCGGGACCATTGCCCCAACTGCCCCCCAGAACCCTACCCCCTATCTAAGCCCCACTGATCCTTGTACCCAACTTCCTCCTTCCTGAGACCCCCCCCAACTTCTCCTCTAGGACCCCACCCCTTAGCTGTGCCCTGACAACCCCCTGGGACTCCCATGCCTATCCAACTGCTGCCTGTCCCCTAACTGCCCCCCCAAACTCCTGACCCATCTAACCCCCCCTTCTCCCTGCCCCTGGCTGCCCCCCCGAACCTCCTCCCCATCCAACCCCCCTGCTCCCTGTCTCTTTACTGCCCCCCCCCCCCGGAACTCCCTACCCCTTCTCCAACCCCCAACCCCCTTACCGTGCTCCGCCTCCCGCCCAGCACCTGCCTTCCAGATTTGAAAACCTCAAAATTCAGGAGTGCTCAAGCTCAGTTTGGGCAGCTGTTACTTCATTTCTCCCAAATCAAATATACTGATCCACTGTAACTTGCTGTAGAAAAAGTAGGATAAAATTGAGCAAGAAATGCTTCTCAGTGGTTATTAGGACTGGAATTGCTATTTCAACAGCCACTGCCTTTTGTTTGTTTGTTTAAAAGGAAGACAGTGATATTGCACTGGAAAATTCCCCATAGAAAGAAAGAGTGGAACGAAAGAATAATAAAGGCACCTCAACTTTTCCTCATTTATGTAGCACAGTCTTATAATATGCATCTAGATATCCTCCAATCACACAAGCTGAAAATTGATCCACTTTACTGCAGTTCTGTAACCATGTGGGAACCAATCCTGTCTGTGTTCTGTGCACATCTAAAATTCCTGCTGAATGACCTGCCATGGGAAAGAGTTACCAGTGGCCCAGGTCTGCGGCCGAAGGAGGGTGCAGGTGGAGAGGGTGATCCCAGGTGTGGATGGGGCAATGGTGGGGGGGAGAGGGGGGTAGGGGGAACCCAGAGCTGGGGCAGCAGGGTGTGTGTGTGGGAGAGCTGAGGGCTGGGGCAGCAAGGGGGTGCAGGTGGCGGAGGTGAGAGCCCAGGGCTGGGGTGGCAGGGAGATGTGGGTCAGGGGGGTGAGAACCCAGGGCTGGGGAGGCAGGGGGGTACGGGTGGTGGGGGAGAGTCCAGGGCTGGGGTAGGAGGGGGGTGCGGGTGGTGGGGGAGAGCCCAGGGCTGGGGAGGCAGGGGGGTGCGGGTGGTGGGGCAGAGCCCAGGGCTGGGGTGGGAGGAGGGTGCGGCGAGGAGTCCAGGGCTAGGACGGGGGCAGCCAAAAATTTTTTGCTTGGGGCGGCAAAAAACCTAGAGCCGGCCCTGATGGGGCTAAATACATGCTAGTGTACGGAGTGCTGGCCGCAGGTTACTCTGGATCTGGGGGAGCCAGCCTCAGCTTGTCTCTGGGACCCTACACTGCAAAGTAAAGAAAGATCTTCTTTGTGGCGAAGGAGGCCATGAAATTAAAGATAGGAGCCTCATTCTCAGCATTGTAAAATGCAACCAGCGCTACCCTAACTCTGGGGTGGCTTACACATATGAACCCGAAACCTAACTCCAAGTGGCCTACCCATAGGTACCCTAACCCTAGGGCAGGGAGCCCTACCCATATAAACCCTGACCCTGGGGTGGAGAGCCCTTTCAATCCTAGGCGGGGAGCCCAACCCATACCAACCCTAATCATACGGAGGGGAGCTCAACCCATAGGAACTCTACCCCTAACTCCAAGTAGCCTACTCATAGGAACTGTAATCCTAACTCCAAGTGACCTATCCATAGATACCCTAACCCTAAACTGGGGAACCATACCCATAGGAACCCTAACCCAAGGATGGGGATCCCTACAGAAAAGAACCCTAAAACTAGGGTGGGGAGCCATACCTATTGGGGGTATGGCTCCCTGACCTAGGGTTAGGGTTCCTATGAATAGGTCACTTAGAGTTTGGGTTAGGGTTCCTATGGATATGGCTTCCCACACTAGGATTAGGGTTCCTGTGAGTAGGGGTCCCCACTATAGTGTTAGGGTTCCTACGGTTTGGGCTCTCTAGGCTAGGGTTAGGGTTTCTCTGGCTAGGGCTCCCCTCCCTAGTGTTAGGGTTCTTGTGTTTCAGACTCTCTGACCTAGGATTAGGTCATGGCTACGGCTCCCTGCCCTAGTTTTAGTATTCCTATGGGTATGGCTCCCTGACCTAGCATTAGGGTTCCTGTAGGTAGGCCAGTTGGAGTTATGATTAGGATTGCTAAGGGTAAGGCACCCCACCCTGTTATGCTTATAAGAAGCACACGGGATCTGTTTCAGGGGAAAAGGCAATATGCCACATTTATTAAAGATACAACAATTAGAATATGTATTTAATCACCACACACACATGCACCCCTCCCCCCGCCGCCAGGCAATGTTATAGTTACCAGTCTAGAGTCTGGATCAATCTAGTGGCCAGCTAGGTTGGTCACGGGTAGGTAGGAGCCAGGTTCTGTTGGTCACGACACGATGCCCCAGGGAAGTCTTGGCAGGACAAACCCAAAGTTTCATGGCAAGACACCCTGTTTATACAGTAATTTTCCTTCATTGGGACCAATGAGTTTTGCACCGTCATGCTGTAATCCAGGGGTCTCAATCACGCGGCCCGTGGGCCGGGTATTTTCTGCAGCCTGTAAGCTACTCGTGGCCCCCCCACCCTCCCTAACGTTTACCTAGAGCGTCTGTGGCCCGACGCGCACCGGGGGAAGGGCAGGCTCCCTGCCTGCCTGCCCACCCTGCCCCCACGGGAAGTGTCCAGAACTTGGGGAAGGGGGCGCACAGGGGTCTGTGTGTTGCTCTTGCTTCAGGCAGCGCCCCCTGCAGCTGGCATTGGCCGCAGTTCCCGGCCAATGGGGCTGCTGGGGGCGGTGCCTGAAGCAACAGCAACACACAGACCCTTGTGCCCCGCCTCCCCCAGGTTCCGGACGCTTCCGGAGCGGCGCGGTGCAGTGCAGCAGGGAGCCTGACCTGCCCCCGGTGCGCGCTGGACCAGAGCCCGCCCCCTGAATTCCTTTTGAACCCTAATCCCCTGCCCTGAACCCCCTGCCGCACCCCGCACCCCTCCTGCACCCAACACCCTGCCCTGAGTCCCTGCCACACCCCGCACCCCTCCTGCACCCCGCACCCCTCCTGCACCCCTACCCCCTGCCCTGAGTCCCTGCCGCACCCCACACCCCTTCTGCACCCCACACCCTGAGCCCCCTGTCACACACTGCACCCCGCCCCCCTGCCCTGAACCCCCTGCCACACCCCACACCCCTCCTGCACCCCAACCCTCTGCCCTGAGTCCCCTGCCGCACCCCGCACCCTGACCCCCTGCTGTATGCTGCTCCCATATCCCCTGCCGCGCCCCCTGCCGCACCCTGCACCCCTCTTGCAGCCCAACTCCCTACCGCACCCTGCACCCTGACCCCCTGCTGAACTGAAGATGGCAAACCCAATTGCCTGGGCATTGAAACCTAGCAATAAATGACCCAGAGGGAGCTGCTGTCCTGGAGTCATTCAGCCCGGGACAGGGACTTGAACTCTGCATTTCGGGACTGTCCCGCCCAATTTGGGACAGGCCATCACCCTGGTTAATTAGTCAACGCTCTGAATGTCACTGCTTGGTGAGGTGCCTTAATCCCTGAAGTGTACACAAGTCTCCATCAGGAGTCTAGCTCAGCTGGATTTGCTGAACACTGCTCCTGGTGTGAAGCAGGAGTGCTGAAGGCCCAGAGGTCCAGTCACAGGAGGCAGTGAAGCTGTGTGTCTTACCCTGCAGGAAGAGTGAGACCTCTAGGGGGTCTGGCACATCAAAGGGCTTCCAAAGCCAGAGTGTAGCACCAATCGTATGGATCCATGGCAGTAGGTGAGGTGACGTCAGGGCAGATCTGTGCAGTGACCCCTGCTTGCTGCAACAGGAGGCGATCTGAGGGGTCTGTTCATGTATTCCCAGCCCTGGGCTCTCTGCCAACCCCTTTGGCTCCTCTTCCTCCCAAGGAACCACCTTGGGATGGGTTTCTGCCATTGCCACTCCCCCCCTCATTGCATCCCTCCATCCTGGCACCAGGATCTCAGTTGGGATTCTCCATTCCCTCATCCCCTCCCTGAATTTCCATCATGGAGCTGGATGTCTGGGCTTGGTCTGGGTCTGTCTTCTCCGTGGCGTGCAACTTTGAGAAGACTGGTTGCTCTAGAGTTTTGGTACCCTACCTCAACCTCATGCACAGGGCTGCCCTACTCTAGCCTGGCTATTTTGTTGCCACAAAGCTAGAAAAAAAAAATGGATGTTGGACTCCCTGGCTTTGCAGGCTGAACCCTTTTTGTGCCTGTTCCCCCTCAGGCAGAAAAGAAAAGAAAAGAAAGAAAAAAAACTTCCCTGGCTTTGCAGGCTGCCAAAAGAAAAAATATGTCCTTTTAAAATCCTGAGGTCTGTGCTTCTGGTTCAAAATGATCCCACCACTCTGCCACCATGTCAAGGCTGATTCCCCACTCTGGCACTTCAAGTGCAGAAGGTGGGGGCCCGCGAGGATTCTAAAAATTAATACTGGCCACTCCAGGCTTGTATTAAACTCCCAAGGTTACAGCTTCTCTCTCAACTTGGATAGGTAGATGCTGCCACCACCCAAATGCAAAAAAAAACCTTCTGAGAGCCCAGAAAGGCACACTTGGGAATTCCTTCCTGTGGGGTACCCCCAGGCCCTTTCACCCCCCTTCCCCAGGGAAGATCTGAGAAAAAAACAAACAAAGGAAATCAGCTGTTGCCACCAGCTAATTAAACAATATACGCAGAAATCTCTTAGGGACACAAACATCCAATCCTACTCTTAAAAAAAGGTAAATTTTATTCAAAACAAAAAGAAAGAAAAATACATCTGGAACTTACGCTTTTTGCTAGGTTTTAAATAAACAATTACAAGGATTAAGCATCAAGATAGCTTCTTGAGGTCCAGCTTAAGGGTTACAAGCAAAACAAAAGCATCTGGGGTTAGCACACAGGAGTCATAAGCCATAAAGAAACAAAAGAGATAAACCTAATAGCGTCTTCCTAGACATTTCCTGATCTACGTACATATCTGGGGTTTCAAAAGAGTAGTTTCTAGGTATGATCTGATGATTTTCATACCTGGCACAAGCTTTTACAGCCTAGTTCCAGCCCTGTCCCTGCTTTCCGGGAGAACAAACACAGACAGACAAAGGAAAAGTTTTTTCCAATTTTAAAAATTTCTAGACTTCCCATGGGCTCTTTTGGTCAGGTGCTCACTCTCTTCCTTTAACCTAGGGACTTTTTAACTCTTTACAGATAAAGCAAGCAGAGAACAGCTACAAACAGGGATTTTAGAGCTAAAAGGCTGGCTGGGTGTCCATAAAAGGGAGATACCCCCGCCTTCATTTATCACACGTGCCTAGGGGGCAACGCAGTCGTAAATACTGATACGTTCACTTGAAAAGCAGACCTGGCCGTTCTGAAGTTGGGAGACCTTCCTCAGCCACCAGCCTCTGCCCTTCCCTGAATATGACACTCTTCAACTGAGGGTTTACAATAAAATTGTATGTAAAGCACGGAGAGAAATGTCTCTCCAGATACTCTGGATTAGATAAAACATTAAAAGAAGGCAATAAATCAAAGCTCCAAAACAGCCCCGCTAGCTGCTCAGGAACAACCCTCAACCCTCCCCTGTAACTCTATCAAATAAAGAAGGACCTGTTAGGCTCTGGTGAAGGGGCTGGTCCCCTCTCTTGTACCGGGGAACCAGTCAGGGCCTTTCTGATTAGAAGCCAGGGCAGAGAGCTCTGGAGGACGGCGGATATCGGTTGGGTTAGAGCACATGCAGTGGGAGTATGCCAACTGCTGCACCACTTCATAGGGCTGCCTGCCCTGCAGGGGCAGCTCCAGGCACCAGTGCAGCAAGCGCAGGCAGTCTTCAGTGGCAATTCAGCGGCAGGTACGTCGAAGGCACGGGACCGTCAGATCGCCCGCAGAAACACCGCCGAATCCACGTGAACAGGTCTGATTGGGGTATAATGAGTTCTATACATATACTGGAAATACGCCCCCTGAAATATGTTGAGGGATCAGACTTGATAAACCAGTTTGCTTTGAGATAGAGAAGAAGATCCTGTTTGTTTCATGTTCATAGAGCCATAGCCTAATAGCCAAGGCAGGAGGGGAGAAGAAAGTGTACCAGGGCAAGTGCAGGGGTAGGATCTGGTCAAGTGCCCAGCTCTCTCCCAGGTTTGTGGGTGAGAGCTAGGAAAGGTCTCTGTTGGATAAAGGACAACGCCCAGATCCTTACAATCCTCTGTGTCCATGGGAGAGAAGGGATGAATCCCTCCTTGAGAATCTCAGCAGCTTCCTAGGAAGGAGCCAGTGCTCTTCTCAAAGGGCCTTCTCCTGGACCTCACAGGGGTCTGATGCTCTCACTCCACAAGCCTGCCTGGGGCCTTAGAGTTAGTGTTCAACAGAACCAGGAAGAGCCCTATTGTTGAGGACCAGCGCCTTCCCTCTATCCCTGAAGGTGGAAGGGCCCCAACACTGCCCTGCACTCACTGCTCTGACCACGGATGGCTCTCAGGTCGCAGGACACAATGGAAACGTGGATCATCCAGTCTCTCATTTCCAGGCCTCCCCAGGGCAAAGGTAAAATTCCTGCTCCCCCTGACCATTATGCTCACCTCCAAGATATGCTGGAGATTGTCTGTGCTGGGGGTTGCTGTCAGCAAGCTCTTCAGCATGGCATCCATGTCTCTGGGCAGGCCTTCTTCAGAGCCTGCCAGCGGAGGGAGACCATGGGTCAGGGTTATTGAACCTGGGGCTACACCTGCCAGGATGACAGCTGGCTCTGCAGTCCTCGCCCAGAGCAGCTCTCTGCAGAGGGCCTGGTGCACAGCAGGTAGGGAACAGCCAAGCTGCTAGGGATGGGAGCTGGGCTTCCTGGCAGAGTCCAGCATCTGCAAGGAAGGAAATCGCCACAGAGGGGCAACATAATCTCCCGCAAAGGGGAAGTCTGCCCCTGACACTTGATTAAATCCTATGGCCTCTTCCCACCTCTGCCCACCCCACCCCCAAATCAGAGCAGATCCAGCTACCGAAGAGAGCAAAAACCAGAGGCCTTCCTGGCCCTTGGGAGAGAGGAGTAGGTTGATGATCTACCTGGATGTGAATTTTGATCTTCTCCATGCCTATGCTCTATACTCCCTTCAGGACAGTGCACAGGAACCCACCATGGACTGCTCCACTCTTGTGTTTGTCCCTACTTCAGTCTGCTTCATCTCTGTGCCAACCGTTTCATCCTTCACCTCCCTGCAGCACCCGACAGGGTGTGTGTGTGGAGGGTCAGCACGGTCCCCTTAAAAGCCCAGTCACCACTTAACCAGGACAAGAAGAACTTGACTCCAGCCAAGCTCATTCTCTGCTCTGCCTCCCCAAGAGGAACACCCCTAACCCACAGCCCCTGCAGCAGCAGATCCTACAGCCAGTTGGAGCCAGCCCGTCTCACCCCTCCTGGTGGTGGGAGGGGAACAGGAGAAAGAACAAAAGAAGGAAGAGATGAAGAGAAAGGAAGGAGGGATGGAGGATAAAGTAAAACGAAAAGGACAAACCCTAATGTCCCCAGTGATTGTATGGGACAAAATCCCAGGTGGGGAATGAAATTCTGCCACCTTAAACTAGTGCTTTCCATGCCTAGAATTCGGCTGGCACCAGATGGATCAGAGGTTCCAAATCTCTCAGAGTTTCTTACCTTGTAAACAGGGACGTCTGTTTTCTAGTAAAATCAGTAAAAGGAAAGGAGAAAACTCGAAAGAGGCTCCTCCTCGCATGCACGTACGTGAACCCTAATACTCTCTCAGTCCTCAAAGAGAGACCTTGAGAAGGAGACTTGCTGAAGCAAAGCCACAGGGGTCTCTGAGGTTTCCCTGGCCCTGTGCCCCTATCCTGCCTGGCTGATGTCAGCATCTCTCTGTGAGGTCACCACCTCCCCACCACCTTTGACCAATAGGCTGAGGTCCTGCAAAAGGCCTTTGTGATGTCACTGCCACACACACCCCTCCCCTGAAGTGCTAATGTCCTGCTGCTGGCCAGACACTTTGAAGGTTTGAGCTTGTCATAACTATAAAGGGAAGGGTAACAGCCCTCCTGTGTACAGTACTCTAAAATCCCTCCTGGCCAGAGACTCCAAAATCCTTTTACTTGTAAAGGGTTAAGAAGCTCAGGTAACCTGGCTGACATCTGACCCAAAGGACCAATAAGGGGACAAGATACTTTCAAATCTTGGTGGGGGGAAGGCTTTTGTTTGTGCTCTTTGTTTTTGGGGGTTGTTCGCCCTTGGGACTGAGAGGGACCAGACATCAATCCAGGTTCTCCAAATCTTTCTGAACAAGTCTCTCATATTTCCAACTTGTAAGTAAACAGCCAGGCAAGGCGGGTTAGTTTTTATCTTTGTTTTCTCAACTTGTAAATGTACTTTTTTGCTAGAGTGTTTATCTCTGTTTGCTGTAACTTTGAACCTAAGGCTAGAGGGGATTCCTCTGGAATCTTTAAGTTTGATTACCCTGTAAAGTTATTTTTCATCCTGATTTTACAGAGATGATTTTTACCTTTTTCTTTAATTAAAAGCCTTCTTTTTAAGAACCTGAATGATTTTTCCTTGTTTTTAGATCCAAGGGGGTTTAATCTTGATCTACCAGGAGTTGGTGGGAGAAAGGAGGGGGATGGTTAATTTCTCCTTGTTTTAAGATCCAAGGGGTTTGGATCTGTAATCACCAGGAATTGGTGAAGAGTCTCTCAAGGCTACCCAAGGAAGGGAATTAGCATCTTGGGAGTGGTGGCAGCGGACCAGATCTAAGCTGGTAGTTAAGCTTAGAAGTTTTCATGCAGGCCCCCACATTTGTACCCTAAAGTTCAGAGTGGGGAAGCACCCTTGACAGAGCTAATCTCTGTGGATCATCCCACTCAATGCATGTTCATTCTAGGAAGCAAGCCGGCTAGAGAGTAAAACATAAGAGGCTGCTCCCAATGCTACACTCAGTTTTTCCAAAACTAGTAGACTTTATGGCCAGAAGAGACCTTTAGAGCATCTAATCTAACCTCCTGCATGATCACGGGCTTCCTGTACAGTACAATAGTTACTTTTTGGGAACACACATTCCAGAAAGGCATCTAGTCTTCATTCAATGTCATCAAGAGATGGAGAATCCACCACTTTCCCTTTTAGTGAGTGCCAGGGGGCTCCATATCCCCTTCCACTAGCTCCCCATTTACAGTGAGCCAGAGCAGTACCTGCAGCAGGGAGCGGGAGTTGCTGATGGCCTCAGAGGCACAGCCCCTGCAGTGCCTCAGGCATTTGGCGCAAGTGCCGGATGATGCGGAGCCGGTGCATCACTCTGGCCGTGACGTCCTCCTGCTGCAAGGGAACGAGAACCTGTCAGAGACTCAAATGCCCTGAGGAATCAGGTGGAATTAAGAGCACCTGGAACCAGCAACATTTCCACACAGCAGCTGCCCAGCACTGAGGGATGGATTCACCTCCTGACCCCCAGAATGGAGTCTTCTTGTCCTTTCTAGTAACCTCCAGTGCCAAACCCCCTCCTTGAAGGGTGAGCTCCTTCCACCTCCCCCTCAGCACCCTTTACAGCTGATCCACCTCCAAACCACAGCTCAAGTGCTCAGAACCCTCTCCTCCCACCCCTACCCAGGTTGGGCAGGGAGGGGCCTCTAGCAGGGTGGGCAGGAGGGATTCTGGCAGCAGTGAAATGGGTTGTGGGGAGGTCGAGATCTTGACCCAAATCATTCCAGACAGTAATGCTGAAGCCACAGGTTGGCAGCCCTTGTGAATGGGGCAGATCAGCAGCCCCTGCTGACTGAATCCTCCCATTCTCTCTAGGTTGTGGCTCGGGTGACACGGACACTAGGCCACTGGCAACTGTGCGAGGCCCTCTGGGACAGGAGAGGCTCGTAGAGGGACTCCTCTGCTCTTCCCAAGAGCAAAAGCACCGTACCCTTGGAACATAAGTCCGTGATGAGGTAACGCTTGTCATTAATTAGCCTGGCTAAAGAGCTGTGTTGGAGCTGCTCCGGGGACAAGCTGGTTCCCTCCTGCTCATGCAGGTGAATTCATCTCCCTTCCCAGTAGCACCTGCTCTCGCTCTCATTGCCCAACAGGCTCCTTGCTGTCAGGCCAGCGAATGGCGATAGGATGGGAATGAGGCCTGGGTCCCGCCCCAATCTCCTGAGTCTAATGCAGCTGCTTAGCTTGTCCCCCATCAGCTCTTGGGCTTCCCCAGGAGGGAGTAGGCCAGGACCAGCCCAGCCTGGCAGACACGCACAGGGCCAGCTCCAGGGTTTTTGCCGCCCCAAGCGGCAAAAAATTAAAAAAAAGCTGCGATCCCGATCGCGAACTGCGGTCAGGTCTGGCTCTAGGTTTTTTGCTGCCCCAAGCAAAAAAATGTTTGGCTGCCCCCCGTCCCAGCCCTGGTCTCCTCGCCGCACCCCCCTGCCGCCCCAGTCCTGGGCTCTCCGCCCACCACCCACACCCCCCTGCCGCCCCAGCCCTGGGTTTTCACCTCCCCACCCGCATCCCCCTGCTGCCCCAGCTCTGGGTTCCCCCTACCCCCCCACCATTGCCCCCCCCCCCCCACACACAGCTCCTGCCGCCCCAGCCCTGGTGTCACCCCCTCCAACCTGCACCATCCTTCCGCCGCAGCCCATGTTTACTGGTAACTCGCTCCCACGGCAGATCATTCAGCAGGAATTTTAGATGTGCACAGAACACAGATGGGATTGGTTCCCATATGGTTACAGAACTGCAATAAAGTGGAACAATTTTCAGCTTGTGTGATTGGAGGATATCTGGATGCATATTATAAGACTGTCCTACATAAATGAGGAAAAGTTGAGGTGCCTTTATTATTCTTTTCTTCCACTCTTTCTTTCTATGGGGAATTTGTCAATGCAATATCACTGTCTTCCTTTTAAACAAACAAACAAACAAAAGGCAATGGCTGTTGAAAATAGCAATTCCAGTCCTAATAACCACTGAGAAGCATTTCTTGCTCAATTTTATCCTACTTTTTCTACAGCAAGTTCCAGTGGATCAGTATATTTGATTTGGGAGAAATGAAGTAACAGCCGCCCAAACTGAGCTTGAGCACTCCTGAATTTTGAGGTGTTCAAATCTGAAAGGTAGGTGCTAGGGGAGGGAGGGGAGCCTGTGGCTCCTCAGGGGAGCACGGCAGCATGTATGTAGCACAGTGTGTGGCGCTGTACGAAGCCAGACACGCTGGTCTGAGTGGCATGGTAACGGGGTTGGGGGGTTGGAGAAGGGGTAGGGGGTTCCAGGGTGGAGGCAGTAAAGGGACAGGGAGCGGGGGGGTTGGATGGGGCGGAGATTCGGGGGGGCAGTCAGGGGCAGGGAGAACGGGGGGTTAGATGGGTCAGGGGTTCGGGGGGACAGTTAGGGGACAGGCAGCAGTTGGATAGGTATGGGAGTCCCAGGGGTTTGTCAGGGGACAGGTAGGGGGTGGGGTCCTAAAGGGGAAGTTGGGGGGGTCTCAGGAATGGGGAAGTTGGGTACAAGGACCAGTGGGGCTTAGATGGGGGTGGAGTCCTGCGGGGCAGTTGGGGCAGGAGTCCCGGGAGGGGGTGATCAGGGGACAGGGAGCGCGGGGTTGGATGGGTTGGGGTTTCTGGGGGGGGCAGTCGGACGGAGTGGATGGGGGCAGGGTGGGGCTACCCTCGCTCCCCGTGGAGTGTCCTATTTTTTGAATGTTAAAATATGGAATCCCTACTCACAGCGCAGCTCTCCACTCACAACAGGCTACAGCATTAGGTCTCAGCTTCCTCACTCCCTCCCCCTCTTTCCTGTTGGTAGTGGCCAAGGGAATGCTGGGAAATGTAGTTCTTTCCCTGCTCCAGGGCTGACTCTATAGGCAGGGAGCTAACTAACGAACTACAGCTCCCAGGGGCCCCTGTTGGTTCTCAATTGCCATGCTGGATCCCTGCGGCCCCTGCAAATGGGCTGCCCCAAGCACGTGCTTGCTTTGCTGGTGCCTAGAGCCGCCCCTGTCTGCGGTGGCAATTCGGCAGGAGGTCCTTCGCTCCGAGCGGGAGTGAGGGACCGTCTGCCGAATTGCTGCCGAATAGCTGGACGTGCCGCCCCCCTCCGGAGTGGCCGCCCTAAGCACCTGCTTGGCAAACTGGTGCGTGGAGCCGGCCCTGACTGCCGGGCAATTCATAGCTTGTGGAGCGCGTGCCACACAGGGAACTTAGGGGAGTGGATGGCAGGCTGATGGTCCACCCTGGTTCCAAGTCCCCACCAACTAGCTCCAATGCGCTGCTCTTTCTGCAAGCAGTAAACAAAGCAGTTGGCTGCCAAACAACGTTATAAGGGAGCATTGTGCAACTTTAAACGAGCATGTTCTCTAATTGATCAGCAACGTAACAACGAAACAACGTTAACTGGGATGACTTTAAGTGAGGAGTTACTGTATGAATCTTTATCGCAACTGGTACATAAATATCTCGCAATGCCGGCTATAACAGTGCCATAAGAACGCCTGTTCTCACTTTCAGGTGACATTGTAAACAAGTATCAGGGGGTAGCCGTGTTAGTCTGTATCTACAAAAACAACAAGGAGTCTGGTGGCACCTTAAAGACTAACAGATTTATTTGGGCATAAGCTTTCGTGAGTAAAAACCTCACTTCTTCGGATGCATGATGCATCCGAAGAAGTGAGGTTTTTACTCACGAAAGCTTATGCCCAAATAAATCTGTTAGTCTTTAAGGTGCCACCAGACTCCTTGTTGTTATTGTAAACAAGATGCAGGCAGCATTATCTCCTGCAAATGTAAACAAATGTGTTTGTCTGATCGATTGGCTGAACAAGAAGTAGGACTCAGTGGACATGCAGGCTCTAAACTTTTATATTGTTTTAATTTTGAATGCAGGTTTTTTTTATATAATTCTACATTCATAAGTTCAACTTTCATGGTAAAGAGATTGCACTACAGTACTTGTATTAGGTGAATTGAAAAATACTATTTCTTTTGTTTTTTTATAGTGCAAATATTTGTAATCAAAAATAAAATGTCAGCACTGTACACTTTGTATTCTGTGTTGTAACTGAAATCAATATATTTGAAAATATAGAAAACATCCAAAATATTTAAATAAATGGTATTCTGTTATTGTTTAACAGTGCAATTAATCAAGCGATTAATCATGACTAAAAAAGTTAATTTTACGATTAATCACAATTTTTTAATCGCTTGACAATCCTATTATTTAATGTTACAAACAACAAAAATGTCTGAAAGACTATTTTCCCAGTTTGTGTTATTTTGTAGATTTTTTACAGTACTTTGTATGTTGTCAGTTAGGCCCTGACCAATGGGACTATTCATGTATATAAGTGTTCACAGGATTGGGTCCTTTGTGTGGGTCTTTCTTACAGCAAAACCACAATCAAGATTACACTGTGCTATGTGCTGTACAAATATACAGTTACTGTCCTGAAGAGCTTTCATTCCGACTAGATTTCAAGTCGACAGTATTGTTCTAAATTAAGTGCTGGTAAATCAACACCTTCTGCCTACCCCCTCGATTTTTCATGCCTCACATCCTAAAAAGAGGTCCAAAAATGTTTCAAAATGGTCTAATGTAAACAAATAGACTTCTACTGAGGGTCCCCTTCAGATACGAAAAATATAACTTTACTAATATAAATAGACTTTTACTCATATAAAATTACGCCTTATTCAATGATTTTTTATAAAGTGAGGTACTATCTGATGAGATAAGGGGATGAATCTGGTACAGCCTAAATAGACAACATAGGTACATGACATACAGAATCCTTTGGCAGTCTTTGCCACCTGGATTCAGCATTCATGGGGCGAGAGTTTGTGCTTCGGTTCTAAAAGGGGAAGCAAAGAACTCACAGTCCAAGATGGCAGGAGGGGGCTAAAATGGCTTTAAACTACCTTTATGCCCTCCCAATCCTGAGCTGCTCTCAGGATGGGTGGACACCCCCCCACCCCCACCCACCCTTCCCCCAGGCATAATTTAGCCAGCGCTAGGGACCTAAGTTGCCAGAGCCTCCTTGGGCTGCACAAGAGCTGCAGGGCTGCCCAGAAACCCAGTATCTGACACGCTCCTGCTGCCCCCCAGTATACTCCTATGGCAGGGCTCATAATGGGGTCCATGGAGGACAGCCTGAAGCTGTCTCCACAGTGCCGGCAAAAGAAGAATTCTCCCACCACCAGAACCAGGAACCCGCAGCCTCCAAAGTCCAGAGCAGGAGTGAAGTTCTCACTTATAGAGTCTTATTAGCATACCACCTCATCTTCTCCGTTAAAAAACATACAACCCACACATAGCCCTCTGAAATAACTTCTTTTCTGCTAAGATAAATCATAAGGAGGTTGTTATGGGTTTGGTTTGTTTTTTTCAGGTGAGGGAAGGAAGAAAAAAAAACAGTGAAAAAACTTTCAACTGTTTTATGAAACACAACACACATAAAATGTAAGTATATTTATCCCTCAGACACAGAAAGGCACAGGTTATCCAAAAGGAAAAGCTTGCAATTCTGTAAGTAGAATATAATTTTGTCCTCAAAAATCTGTCGCTTGCAGGACCAATCAGGGTTCTGTTTCACTTCATTAAACCAAGTTTCATGCAATGCACATTTTCCTTGAATAAGCTGAAAAAAAATGATTTCCTGCACTTTGAGATGAGCACACACCCTTTCTATCTTGTCACTCAACAATTCTTGACACAATGTTTACTTTTTTATATTAGATAATAGTATTTGTTCAGTGCCTTTTCCAGTCTTAAGGCACACTTACTTCAATAAAAGATTTCTGTGGCACACCACAGCCCCACGCTAAAATCATCATAACAAAACTTACTTTTCATTATAAATTTGAGCTAGCCTTGATATGCAGAATCGCTTAATCCCAGCAGGAAATGTTGACAGTGCAACTCGGAGCTCTTGCTCCGCTGATCTCATATGCTCTCTTTGCTTGTTTTTTATGGAATTCAGGCTTGAAAAAACTTAACTTGCACAGGTACGTTGTTGAAAATGGCAACAAAATGGAGATTACCGTGTATTCATCTGCCAATGTCAACCAGAATGAGTCCACAGGCATATTGCCAAACTTAATTTTAAAAGAGGGGTCCATCCTTCTTTAATTCAGCAAGTTGCTCTTGAGTCATTATTGTAAGATTCTTAGCACTTTCCATTGCAGAGGAAATTCAAGGATCCCAGACCCGGTCGAAATCTTCTATTTAGGTTGAAGAAAAATATAGGCTGAATTTTTCTTCCAGACTTTTCAAATGCTCAGAGAAGGCATTGACCAAAATACTGCCAATGGGATCTGCTGTGCTTTCCACGGTGAACATTTCTATTGTGCCTTTTGCTACTTTTTTCACATCAGAGGGCTAACTTAGATCTAAACTCATGCAAGTTTATCCATGCAAGAGACAAGATCCTCATTTCTACCTTGCATTTTCCTGTTCAGTTCATTGAGGTGGTGGAATATATCAGCCAAGTAGGCAAGTTTTGCACCCCGTGCCACATCAGCCATTAGGTCCATGTGTGTGGATTCCTCCAAAGCTATCTTTAACTCCTCTCTGAGCTCATACAAACATGAGAAAACTTTTCCATGGAAAAGCCAGCGTATTTCTATGTGAAAAAATAAATTCTGGTGTTCTGCTCGCATTTCCTCACACAACGACAAAAAAAGGCAACATTTTAAGGACTGTGATTTTATTAAGTTCACGATCTTTACTGCTCCATCTAACACAGAGGAAAGTTTTTCTGGAAGTTTTTTGGCCACGACAGCTTCATGGTGCAGGAAACAGTGGGTCACCAGCACATCTGGATTTTGTTCTTTGACCTTGCTTACAAACCTCTTGTCTTTTCAGTCATGGAGGCAGTTCCGTCTGTGCAAACACTAAGACAATTTTTCCAGTGCAATTCTCCCTCCTCAAGGCAGGTCATTGTCACCCTGAAGATTTCCTCTCCAGTCGTGTGACCTGGCAGTTGTCTGCAAAATAAAAAATTTTCTTTTATACTATCTCCATCAACATACCTGACATTAGCCAAGAGTTCAGTGTGATTATTGATATCTGTTGAGTCAGCAAGCCACAATGCAAATTTTCCACTTGATTTGATTTTTCTCAGAGCACAGTCTCAATGTCAGCTGAGATCATCAATGTGGCAACTTATCATATTATCTGAAAGGGGAACTTTTGCGATTTCATTGACTGCATTTTCACCTAACGTTACTGTCATCATTTCTTTGCATGCTGGTAAAATTAGTATTTCTACAACTGTATAACGGCTTTTTCACCTTCGCTACAAGTAGCGAAGTAGCTTGCTTCCAGAAACTTGCTGCCAGAAATTGCTACAGTCTTTCATCATTTGCACTTGTTTTTCAGTTTGAGCCTTCAAACGCTCAAAAAATATTTTCCCTTGTTAACAAGGGACGGATGTTTGCTTGTAAGGTGTCATCACTTGGCACGACTGCATGGCTTGAGAGTTTCTCCCCCCACACACAACACTGTCAAAGACAGCAAGATGGTTCAGCTGTAAATGAAAATCCAAATTGCAAATAACTCTCACCGTAGCGTTGGCTCACCACTTTGACTTTCTTACGTTCATGTTCTTTCTTATGTTTATGTTCTTATTAAGCTTCATGTTGAGGTGCTAGATTCTCTTTTCTTCAAATATTCATCCATTTACAAGTCTTCAAATCAAAATTCAGCACTGTTACTTAACAGTTGATAAGAAAACACAGCTATCATGTGACACCACACAAAGACCAAAGCAAGGTCATTTGAGCGTAGCATATGTAATGTCTGTCTCACATGCATACATCCGAAGAGCAATAGCACAAAATGCAAATTAAAATAAATGAGTTTTTTTTTTCTTCGCACAAGTGACTTTTCCAAAATTCTGTGGCACACCTGTTCGTGCCGTGGCACACTGGTTGGGAAACGCTGATCTATTTTAATTATTGTAGTCCATTCAATCCCTGTTTCCTAGGATTTTCTTCAGCTTCAGGCATGTTGGGTCAGTTCTGTCTCACATTGATATTTGGTAGCCACTAACACAAATCACCTATTTGTAGTATTCACATATACTATAGTTAGAATGAGAGGGGAAAAAACTAAGTTCAATACTGAAGACTGAAAAGTAATATGAAGTAGCCAGCTTTATACAGACCCAAGTTATATGATGCCCTGCCCACCTTCTAGAAGTTTCCACCTAACAATTCACAACTCCACCAACTTCCATCTCTTCATCAATCAATGGCAGTTGCTTCTGCACAAAAATCACATCCTTTCCCCAATCAGCAATAACCTCCCCATTACAGACAGTGCTACAACTTACTTATTTTTTCTTAATAGGCATAATAAGAACCTTGATTGTTTTTCTCACTTCCCTTTGAACTTTCTAGAAAAATTTAAGGTTTCATTCACAGATTGAAACTAGACCCTCGATATGTTACTATTTAAAAAATGTTCAATATATGTTACGTGCACGTGAATACTTCAGTGATCTAGAAGTTCAAAAAATGAAATCCCAAGAAAACCCAGGAAATCAAACAAACACAGAGTTGCTTTCTTCATGCAAAAACCCAAGTTCTTCCACAGCCCTAAATTGTAGAAGTCACATTGCAATCCAAATTAAAGATTTTATGGATTTCATTTACCAGGACTATGAAAAGGTGTTATACATTGCAATGTAAGTATTATAATATGCATGTCTTCTAGAGTCCTGGACTTTCATCCTTTCCCTTAAGAAATCTTACAAGCTCATACTTTGGAACTCTTTTTAAAATGCATATGACACCTGCAGAACTTCATATTTACCCACAAGACCTAGCAGTGAAATTCTGCAGAGCAGGCCCTGTACTTCTTGGGCTTTGGTGCTAATGGGAGCAGACTCCTTGGCATCACTAAATATAGCTTTGGAAAAGAAGAAGACATGAAAACCAAGCATACACACTCCCTGCCCCCAATATTTTGTTGCTAAAAGAGCAGTAGCAGGTTACAGCTTTACAACTTCAAAAAAAAAAAAAACCCTCTGATCAGTACATAGTAACTAACTAAACACTATGAAACATTTTTAATTAACTATCAATTTTTTCAGTTTAGCGAGTTTCTTTACCATTTAATACATTATTATATAAGCAAACAGGTATTAATATTTTAGGATTTTTTTTAAAAAATGTCTTTCCAAATCTAAGCTAGTTATTAATGCTAGAAGACTGATTTAAGATACAAGAAGGTAGAATATATATATTTGAATGCATACTCTAGCAAGACAGTTGTTTTGACTATGATGCAGGTAGTGCAGCTACAGAATAAGATTTTGATCTTTCCCTTTAATGAAAATAATCAAGTATCTTTTCACAGAATTACATGTGCTTGATTCTGCAACATTTACTCATTTGAATAGTCCCACTGATTTCAACTGGGCAACTTGCATAAGTACAGATGACTCGCATTAATTCAGACTACAGACAGCTCCCAGGTTTGTTCTAAAAGTATTATGGACCCGATCATTAGAGCTGTGGGTACTCTATGCCTCGTAGGACTGGGTCCTAAAAATAGTTAAAACTAATGATTAAAAAAAAAAAAAACCACAGATCTTAAATCTGCAGGCCAAATTCTGTACCCATTTTCAGCTAGCACAAATCCATGGTGTGACTGAAAGCAGAAGCTGGCCCCAGCTATTCGTTTTTATTACTAATAATAGCCACATGATAATAAAAAAGTATCTATGTACTTTAAAAAAAAAGAAAAACTATATTTACTTTGGTGATTACCTGATTGGGTCGTCCTCCTACAATATTGAATCCCAAAGTATCATTTTCTCTTTGTAACATGATGGTTAATGGCTTAGATTCTCCTCCCTAAGAAAAAAGGGGTGAAATGCTAATTTAAAAATGTTACATGAAAAGGAATACTTCAAGGGACTGTATCAATGTTCTATAGCTTTTCACTGTGGAAAATGCAACACAAACAAGCTGAATGGAAAACTCTGATTTAAAATAGTGCTACATACTTATAAATGACACAGGAGTTTACACGATGGAAAAAACAAATACCACTGAAATGTAACGGGTACTTTGAAGAGCCCAAGGACCTGATTTTCATAGGTGCTGAGCACACAAAACTTTAAGTTAGTGGATCTGGGAGTGCTCAGCACCTCTTGAAATAAGGCCCCAAATGTTTATGTACCTTTAAAACAAATCCCTGTATATACTAATTACATTAGATATTAATGATATGCAAACTAGATACAATCAACTCAGGATTGAATAAGGACTGGGAATGGCTGAGCCATTACAAACATTGAATCTATCTCCGCTTGTAAGTATTCTCACACTTCTTATCAAACTGTCTGTACTGGGCTATCTTGATTATCACTTCAAAAGTTTTTTTCTCTTACTTAATTGGCCTCTCAGAGTTGGTAAGACAACTCCCACCTGTTCATGCCCTCTGTATGTGTGTATATATATCTCCTCAATATATGTTCCATTCTATATGCATCCGAAGAAGTGGGCTGTAGTCCACGAAAGCTTATGCTCTAATAAATTTGTTAGTCTCTAAGGTGCCACAAGTACTCCTGTTCTTTTTGTGGATACAGACTAACAAGGCTGCTACTCTGAAACCTGTCATTAGATATTAAGCTTATGAGGTGAAATCCTGCCCTAGTGAAGCCAATAGGAGTTTTCTCATTGATTTCAATGGAGCCAGGATTTCACCCAGATCTCTGCCTCTTATCATTTCCAGCTCCACAAGCTGGTTCTATACAGATTCCACAGCAATTCAAAAAGGGGGGGGGGGGCGAGAAACCTTTTTTCTCTTCTTTTTTTCTTCACAGCAAAGTAAAGCAAATAAGCTAGAAAACACACACACACAAATCCTAGATGTGATTTTATAAGTCACACAATAAAAAATAGTGAAGAAACCAAAGTTAAAAAATAATAATATATGAAAAAAACCTACTTCCTTAGGTAAAAATGGTTAAATAATTTTCTAAACCATACAAAGAAAATGAAAAAGATTATCACAGGCCTTTCTTTAGCATAGTAATTTAATTTATTTTGAATGTTCACATATAAGAGCAGTTGTATTTTAGGAGACATAATCCCTACAGAAAATTTTTATTCAGCCTGTACCGAGTAAAGTAAGATTGTGTTTTGTCATTCTCTATACATTGGTAAATGTAAGCAATATTGACAAATAAAGAAAATGTACATTTTAAAATATTCAGAATATAATAATAATGAATGTGGATGCACTCTGATATCCAAACAGATTTTTATTAACTGTGGCGGTGAAGTTTTATATTACAGCATGATACATTTTAAATTAATGAGGAACATTTTTTACTTTATTGATGGGTTTTCTTCCAAATGAGCGTTTTATGAATTTTCCTTGTCTTCTGTAACATATTTCTCTGAGGCAGTACATACAGCAGCACCTACTGGTAGTGACAAGAAATGATAGCTATTGAATCATTAAACAAGAGGACTGCCTTCATGTCAATGTGCCAACTTCCTTTTAAAATGTCCTTTTTAAAACCCTGTTCTTTCTCACCTCCTCCCCACATATTACTATTTTTCTTGCGTACTGGGCACTTCACTGCAATCATTGCTGGCTCTCTTCATTCCCTCTCGTCATATCTTCCCAGAGGTGAAGCAGATATATGAGCATATCTTCTAAAGCCAACACCCCAACCCCATGGATTAGCCACCAGGAGGAAGTAGTAAAAAAAAAAAAAAGGATTAAGTATTCAAGTTTCTAAAACACTAAGTATTTTATTTCCAATAAGCCTTGAATTTATCATCTTAATCCTGGACATAAAAATTCTGAGAACTTGAATCAGTGCCCCAAACGTGAGTCTCTTTTATAGCAGTTTGAAGTTCAGCATATCATACTAGTTCAGAAGCCGGCCAGACTACGCAAATCTTTTCCTCTGGATTTTGCTTCAAAAGAGTCAATAAAGATTTTGGAAGAAAAGTCTCTTGAATGGCGCTTAAGTTCTATGAAATCACTTCTCACCATGGTTGCAACCAACAATGGCAGACTCTGCACAGCAATCCTTCAGACAGGAATTAAAGCTTTACAGAATAAACCCTTTAGCATGTTAAGCCATCTCACCAGTAAAATGTGTCTGTTTATTCAATCAAAAGCAGGCAATTCAACAAGCAATGCCATCTGACTTGGCAAAGGGCTGAAGCAGCAGCGCTGGTCTCTAATGTCAAAACTGCCAATCATTATGCCCTTCTCCAAAACTAAAGACATTTCTGTGTCCCTGCAGAACTGTTCCTAAACTAGAAACTATTCTAATGTTTTTAAACAGCAAACTGTTTCCCAAGCTACTTCTTAATAATGTAATAATAAGAAAAAAATATCTTTTAGCTCCATATCTATCTGAAACTGGAATCCCATCTAAAGAAACACAGTACCAGCATTAATAAGGTCACACCCAGCTGGATGAATTGTGATCTGAGCTGGACACCCTGCCCCGGAAGATTTGCATTCAAATTTGTTTATTGTCAGCTAAGTTGAAGCCCTTTCCTCTCTCTTGTGTTTCCCTCTCACTCCAGACAAACCTGACATGAGATCCTCATCCAAACTGAGTCACTGGGAACTACCAGAGGCTGCTGGTGTGCAGCCATTAGAGCCGCCAGATTCTTAAACTACAAAAGGAGACATGAAACACGTAACCTAAAAAGTCATGTAATTTATGACTGTATTTTAGGCTCTTCCTTTGCACTCTTCAAGAAAATGAGAGAGCCAGAAAGAATCTGCTGAAACTGCTTTTACAGCTCTTGAAAGATGACGAGTTTTCCAGGCTGAATGAATGGGGGGGATGAAATGTAAAAGTTTGATTTACATCACTTTAACTGTTTCCGGACTTTTCAAGCATCGGCACAACAAGAGAGAGATAGGTTTTAGGTTGCTGAGAGTGGCACTAACCTGCCATGTGTTAACTGACTGCCTCTCTGCCTTGGGGGTTTTCTAGGGGACCGCACCAAACTGCAGGGACTGAAAGTGCAATCCCAGGTCCAGGTCCAGTGTGGTGGGCAGAGGCTACAGTGTGTGTCAGCTCGATTTGTATTTGCCAAAAGCGACCACGCAAGTCGGGATGGAATAAATGCCACAAAGGGTCCAGTCTCTGTTCGGGTAGGTCTGCTGACTGCAGCAGAGTTTGGCTTGCAGAGAATCTGGTCGCAAATCGATAGGGTCGTTGGCAGTATCGCCCGTGAGCTGGTAGCATGGGGGCTGGAACTAGGGGTGCTCCCGCACCCCATGGCTTGAAGTGGCTTCCATCACATACAGGGTTGACAGTTTGGTTCGATGGCTCTCAGTACCCCCAGTATGCAAATTGTTCCAGCGTCCCTGTCTGCTAGGCACCCTCCAAGGAGCAGCCTTGGCATAGAAGAGATCCCAGTTTAAAGACAGGCAGCCGGGTCACACCACACCAAACAGCGGGCTGAGGGGAAGGGGGCTGCTCACTTCAGAGCCCGCCAGGCTGGGCTCCTGCGGCCCCCAACCCGCTCACTCCTTCACCCCCCTTGCAGGGGTGGCTGCCGGCCAGGTCCCTGGTGATGCTGCTGATGTGGCTCATGTACTGGTTGAGCTTCACCTGGTACCTGAGCGCCATGAGCTGCACCTCGCTCTGCAGCGCCGCAAGCTGAGCCAGCAGCGACTTCTCCCTCTGGCGCCACTTCAGGGCCTGTCGCTTCAGCTCCTGCTCCAGGCTGGCCCTCGGGCCTTGCAAGCTGCTGGTCTGGCTGCACAGCGCCCGCAGGCAGCAGCGCCCCCCGCCAGGTCCCGTGGCAGGAGCACCAAGCCGCAGCCCTGCTGGCAGATGCCGGCCGGGCAGTGCTCGCAGCTCTCCTGCATGTGCACGGCCACATCCTTCAGGCTGAGCCCCGCTGGGCAGCCCTCATGGCGGCACCGGGCCGGGCTGGAGTCGCACATCTCCACGTGGACGGCCAGCTGGTGGAGCCGCACGGTCCGGCCGCAGCCCCGCGGGCTGGAGTCGCACTTGATCTCCAGCTTCTGGATGAGGCTCCTGAGCGGCAGCACCTGGTGCCGCTCCTCGGCCGAGCTGGGCTGGCCCTGCAGGGGGCACAGGCGCCGCTGCACCGCCCAGGGCAGGAGGCAGCCGGCGCAGAAGACGGGCTCGCCCAGCGTGGACAGCGGCTCCTCCCAGGGGCGGCTCTAGGCACGAGCAAAGCAAGCACATGCTTGGGGCAGCCCATTTGCAGGGGCGGCAGGAATCCAGCATGGCAATTGAGAACCAACAGGGGCCCCTGGGAGCTGTAGTTCATTGGTTAGCTCCCTGCCTATAGAGCCAGCCCTGGAGCAGGGAAAGAACTACATTTCCCAGCATTCCCTTGGCCACTACCAACAGGAAAGAGGGGGAGGGAGTGAGGAAGCTGAGACCTCATGCTGTAGCCTGCTGTGAATGGAGAGCTGCGCTGTGAGTAGGGATTCCATATTTTAACATTCAAAAAATAGGACACTCCACAGGGAGGGAGGGTAGCCCCACCCTGCCCCCATCCACTCCCTCCGACTGCCCCGCACAGAAACCCCAACCCATCCATCCCCCCTGCTCCCTGTCCCCTGATCACCCCCTCCCGGGACCCCTGCCCCAACTGCCCCCCAGGACCCCACCCCCATCTAAGCCCCACTGGTCCTTGTACCCAACTTCCCCCTTCCTGAGACCCCCCCCAACTTCCCCTCTAGGACCCCACCCCCTACCTGTCCCCTGACAAACCCCTGGGACTTCCATGCCTATCCAACTGCTGCCTGTCCCCTAACCCCCCCTGCTCCCTGTCCCTTTACTGCCCCCCTCCCGGAACCCCCTACCCCTTCTCCAACCCCCCAACCCCCTTACTGTGCCACTGAGACCAGCGTGTCTGGCTTCATGTAGCGCCAGACACGCTGCTGCATACATGCTGCCGTGCTCCCGTGCGGAGCCACAGGCTCCCCCTCCCGCCCAGCACCTGCCTTCCAGATTTGAACACCTCAAAATTCAGGAGTGCTCAAGCTCAGTTTGGGCAGCTGTTACTTCATTTCTCCCAAATCAAATATACTGATCCACTGTAACTTGCTGTAGAAAAAGTAGGATAAAATTGAGCAAGAAATGCTTCTCAGTGGTTATTAGGACTGGAATTGCTATTTTCAACAGCCATTGCCTTTTGTTTGTTTGTTTA
Source organism: Malaclemys terrapin pileata (assembly GCF_027887155.1). NCBI lineage: Eukaryota > Metazoa > Chordata > Testudines > Emydidae > Malaclemys > Malaclemys terrapin. Next base: position 18,951,645 of record NC_071507.1, on the reverse strand, counting down.
AAAGGAAGACAGTGATATTGCATTGGCAAATTCCCCATAGAAAGAAAGAGTGGAACAAAAGAATAATAAAGGCACCTCAACTTTTCCTCATTTATGTAGGACAGTCTTATAATATGCATCCAGATATCCTCCAATCACACAAGCTGAAAATTGTTCTACTTTACTGCAGTTCTGTAACTATGTGGGAACCAATCCTGTCTGTGTCTGTGCACATCTAAAATTCCTGCTGAATCACCTGCCTTGGGAGCGAGTTACCAGTGACCCAGGGCTGCGGCGGAAGGACGGTGCAGGCGGGGTGAGCCCAGGGCTGGGGCGGCAGGAGGTGTGTGTCTGTGTGTGTGGCAATGGTGCGGGGGTAGGGGGAACCCAGAGCTGGGGCAGCAGGGTGTGTGTGTGGGAGAGGCCAGGGCTGGGGCGGCAGGGGGATGCGGGTCAAGGGGTGAGAGCCCAGGGCTGGGGCGGGGGGGCAGCCAAAATTTTTTTTGCTTGGGGCGGCAAAAAACCTAGAGCCGACCCTGGCTCCTCCAGCACCTTGCTGCACAGTTTGCACTTGAGATCCGGCTCCACAGGCTCGGCAAAGCGATCCAGGGCAAAGCCCATGGCTGGCGGGGGGAGGGGGGGGCAGAGCGGGCTGGGAGCACAGCGGGGGGAGCAACTTTCCAGGGGTGGCTGCGGCTGCGTCTCCTGCCAGCCCGGCTGCTGATACAGGCAGCTCAGCTCGAACTTCGAAGGAAGGGGGGGGGAGATGAAGAGGGGCAGCGCAGAGTTGGTTTGGTTTGAAGTTTTCAGCTGCTCACCCTGTCCCCTGACCCTCCTGTAATAACTCTAATAGGAGTTACAGCCCAATACCGCCCACCACTACCGCCCTTTCGTTGCATCCTCCTAGAAGGGAAATGCAGCAGGACGAGGAGGGAAGAAGCTGAGATCTGCCAGCCTCAGACTCACGCCTGCAGAGTGAGGGGAAAGCAACCATGCTAGCTCCCTTCCCTGAGCAGGAAGGGAGCCAGGAAAAGAGGTGGAGGGAGATGCATGAAAAGGGCAGAAGGGAGCTGCTGGCATGCCAGGCAGATGATAAGCCCCCACACAAATTTGGAATTGTTTCACACCCAGAGATCTTCTCCTTGGCCCTCTGGGGTGCTTGGCTGCTGGGACATTCCTCCCACCCACCACCACCAGTAGTTTAAAGTATTTTTTATTATGTCTCTTAGAAAAGGGAGTGAAAAACAATCCCCAATGAAGCGGCAGAAAACCACTGGAATTACAGGTTATTTGGGTAGCTAGTGTAGGGAGCACAGAGTAAGGGAAGGGCTAGTTGCCCAGCTGGAGATGTGGCCTCCTGGAGGGCTTTCCCCTGCAGCTATAGTGGCTCAGAAATCATGGGAGGAGGACTCATTATGGTCCCAAACTTATGCACAGCTCTTGGGACTGTTGCCCTCAGTGTATGTTATTTAAGGCTGGATTGTGAAAATGTGAGCAAGGAAGACTGTCTGGTTGCTGAAGAGAGGAAGCATTTTAAACTCCCTGCACTGATTACTTTCTTTCTTGAGTTTTTACTCTGTGCCTCCTTTTTGGGGCTGTTCCCCACCTTTGCAACTGAAAGCAGTGTAGATTGGTTGGATGGTAACACCGTAAATGGCACCAGGCCAAAAAAAATGCCATCAGTGAAGTGGAGAACATTGTTTGTAGATCTCCCTTTAACAACAACACGTATAAAGAATGCTGCCATTTTAAGAACAACTAAATATGTGAAAATCTGGAAATTCATCATTAAGAATCAGTCACCATCTGACTTCTGTCCCTGCATCGCTGCACACACCCAGCAAAATATATTGAAGTCTGAAACCCATAACATGTTCACCACAAGACTTTACTATGGAAAGCATAGGACCAGATTCAGCCTCCCAGGAGGGAGCAGAGAAAGATCTGAGAGGTTTCCTCAGTTAAGTGGATCAGGGTCAGGGTCAGCTCTAAGTTTTTTGCCACCCCAAGGAAAAAAAATTTTGGCTGCCCCCCCATCCCAGCCCTGGGCTCCTTGCCGCACCCCCCTGCCGCCCCAGCCCTGGACTCATCTCCCCCACCCGCATCCCCCTGCCACCCCAGCCCTGGGCTCTCACCCCTTGACCTGCACCCCTGTGCCGCCCCAGCCCTGGGTTCTCCCACACACACACCCTGCTGCTCCAGCTCTGGTTACCCCCTACCCCCTCACCATTGCCACACACACACCTCCTCCCGTCCCAGCCCTGGGCTCACCCCCCCACACCTGCACCATCCTTCCGCCGCAGCCCTGGGTCACTGGTAACTCGCTCCCACGGCAGGTCATTCAGCAGGAATTTTAGATGTGCACAGAACACAGACAGGATTGGTTCCCACATGGTTACAGAACTGCAGTAAAGTGATCAGGGGACAGGGAGCAGGGCGGTTGGATGGGTTGGGATTTCTGTGGGGGGCAGTCGGAGGGAGTGGATGGGGGCAGGGTGGGGCTACGGGGCTACCCTCCCTCCCCATGGAGTGTCCTATTTTTTGAATGTTAAAATATGGAATCCCTACTCACAGCGCAGCTCTCCATTCATAACAGGCTACAGCATGAGGTCTCAGCTTCCTCATTCCCTCCCCCTCTTTCCTGTTGGTAGTGGCCAAGGGAATGCTGGGAAATGTAGTTCTTTCCCTGCTCCAGGGCTGGCTGTATAGGCAGGGAGCTAACCAACGAACTACAGCTCCCAGGGGGCCCTGTTGGTTCTCAGTTGCCATGCTGGATCCCTGCCGCCCCTGCAAATGGGCAGCCCCAAGCACATCCTTGCTTTTCTGGTGCCTAGAGCCGCCCCTGGACACAGAGCAGGGGGTTGTGGATGGCCAGCACTGCCGTCCGGAGGAAGAGTCTTCTCTGCCCTTCCGAGAAGAACTTTCCGAAGACCTAAAACCAACAGGATGGGAGGCATTAGCAGATTGCCCAGAGCCAGGCTCCAACTCCTGGGGCGAGAAAGCATCTCCATCTAGTGGCCCCTGGAGGCAGCCACTTCAGTGGACCCAGCCACACCCACTGCCTGAGCGGTCTCATGCCCTGGCAGAGTGTCCTTACCTCCTCCACCCTGGCTGTGTCCTTATAGCCCAGGAGCCTGCTGTCCTGGTGCCAGTCCCAGCACCACAGGTCTTCGGCCTCATGGATGCTCAGCCCTGCGAAAGAGAGACACACACACACACATTTGTCATTCTGGTTGCAGTGCTTGTGTCCTTCCAATCCCATTGGTGGCTGCACAGTGGGCAGAGTCCTCGCTGCGTGCCTGGCCCAACAGAATTGCAGGGGAGGGATTAGAACAGAGAAAGAGACAGACAGAGACTCATCCTCCAGCCGGGGTCAGTCTGAGAGAAATTGGCTGGGGTCCCAGTCTCACTCTTCTATCGGGTGCCATTTCCCAGCTAGGTTCCTTACCTCTCTGGTGCAGCAGCAGCTGGTAGAGCCCGTAAACCCCCTCCCTGGCCTGCCGGCTGATGTCCTTGGCTGGGTCACTGATCAACAGAGTCAGCTGTGCCACGTGGTGACCCATCCTGGGGAATTCTGCTCAGTTCTAATGGAAGGGAGAGGGAGAGGGGACTCCATCAGCATTTTCCTGCCAATTCCCGGTGCCCCGTGGGCCACGACTCTTTTTCCCCTCAGCGCCTCTGCAGGAGACGCTAGAGAATAGAAGCTAGAGCTAGACCCTTAACTTCCTCTGTCCCCCAGGGAGCCTGGAGAACAGAGATATGAATCATAGAATAATAGAATATCAGAGTTGGAAGGGACCTCAAGAGGTCATCTAGTCCAACCCCCTGCTCAAAGCAGGACCAATTCCCAGCTAAATCATCCCAGCCAGGGCTTTGTCAAGCCGGGCCTTAAAAACCTCCAAGGAAGGAGACTCCACCACCTCCCTAGGTAACGCATTCCAGTGTTTCACCACCCTCCTAGTGAAATAGTTTTTCCTGATATCCAACCTGGACCTCCCCCACTGCAACTTGAGACCATTGCTCCTTGTTTTGTCATCTGCCACCACTGAGAACGGCTGAGCTCTATCCTCTTTGGAACCCCCCTTCAGGTAGTTGAAGGCTGCTATCAAATCCCCCCTCATTCTTCTCTTCTGGAGACTAAACAATCCCAGTTCCCTCAGCCTCTCCTCATAAGTCATGTGCTCCAGACCCCTAATCATTTTTGTTGCCCTCCGCTGGACTCTTTCCAATTTTTCCACATCCTTCTTGTAATGTGGGGCCCAAAACTGGACACAGTATTCCAGATGAGGCCTCACCAATGTCGAATAAAGGGGAACGATCACGTTCCTCGATCTGCTGGCAATGCCCCTACTTATACAGCCCAAAATGCCGTTAGCCTTCTTGGCAACAAGAGCACACTGTTGACTCATATCCAGCTTCTCGTCCACTGAGACCCCTAGGTCCTTTTCTGCAGAACTGCTACCTAGCCATTCGGTCCCTAGTCTGTAGCAGTGCATGGGATTCTTCCGTCCTAAGTGCAGGACTCTGCACTTGTCCTTGTTGAACCTCATCAGGTTTTTTTTGGCCCAATCCTCTAATTTGTCTAGGTCCCTCTGTATCCGATCCCTACCCTCTAGTGTATCTACCACGCCTCCTAGTTTAGTGTCATCTGCAAACTTGCTGAGAGTGCAGTCCACACCATCCTCCAGATCATTAATAGAGATATTAAACAAAACCGGCCCCAGGACCGACCCTTGGGGCACTCCACTTGAAACCGTCTGCCAACTAGACATGGAGCCATTGATCACTACCCGTTGAGCCCGACAATCTAGCCAGCTTTCTATCCACCTTACAGTCCATTCATCCAGCCCATACTTCTTTAACTTGGCGGCAAGAATACTGTGGGAGACCGTATCAAAAGCTTTGCTAAAGTCAAGGAATAACACATCCACTGCTTTCCCCTCATCCACAGAGCCAGTTATCTCATCATAGAAGGCAATTAGGTTAGTCAGGCACGACTTTCCCTTCGTGAATCCATGCTGACTGTTCCTGATCACTTTCCTCTCCTCTAAATGTTTCATAATTGATTCCTTGAGGACTTGCTCCATGATTTTTCCAGGGACTGAGGTGAGGCTGACTGGCCTGTAGTTCCCCGGATCCTCCTTCTTCCCTTTTTTAAAGATGGGCACTACATTAGCCTTTTTCCGGTCATCTGGGACCTCCCCCGATCGCCATGAGTTTTCAAAAATAATGGCTAATGGCTCTGCAATCTCACCCGTCAACTCCTTTAGCACCCTCGGATGCAGCGCATCCGGCCCCATGGACTTGTGCACGTCCAGTTTTTCTAAATAGTCCCGAACCACTTCTTTCTCCACAGAGGGCTGGTCACCTTCTCCCCATGGTGTACTGTCCAGTGCAGCAATCTGGGAGCTGACCTTGTGCGTGAAGACAGAGGCAAAAAAATCATTGAGTACATTAGCTTTTTCCACATCCTCGGTCACTAGGTTGCCTCCCTCATTCAGTAAGGGGCCCACACTTTCCTTGATTTTCTTCTTGTTGCTAACATACCTGAAGAAACCCTTCTTGTTACTCTTAACATCTCTTGCTAACTGCAACTCCAAGTGTGATTTGGCCTTCCTGATTTCACTCCTGCATGCCTGAGCAATATTTTTATTCTCCTCCCTGGTCATTTGTCCAATCTTCCACTTCTTGTAAGCTTCTTTTTTGCGTTTAAGATCAGTAAGGATTTCACTGTTTAGCCAAGCTGGTCGCCTGCCATATTTACTATTCTTTCTACACATCGGGATGGTTTGTTCCTGCAACCTCAATAAGGATTCTTTAAAATACAGCCAGCTCTCCTGGACTCCTTTGCCCTTCATGTTATTCTCCCAGGGGATCCTGCCCATCTGTTCCCTGAGGGAGTCAAAGTCTGCTTTTCTGAAGTCCAGGGTCCGTATTCTTTCTTCCTTGTGTCAGGATCCTCTCCTTTCGTCCTTGTGTCAGGATCCTGAACTCGACCATCTCATGGTCACTGCCTCCCAGGTTCCCATCCACTTTTGCTTCCCCTACTAGTTCTTCCCTGTTTGTGAGTAGCAGGTCAAGAAAAGCTCTGCCCCTAGTTGGTTCCTCCAGCACTTGCACCAGGAAATTGTCCCCTACACTTTCCAAAAATTTCCTGGATTGCCTGTGCACCGCTGTATTGCTCTCCCAGCAGATATCAGGGTGATTAAAGTCTCCCATGAGAACCAGGGCCTGCGATCTAACAACTTCTGCTAGTTGCCAGAAGAAAGCCTCGTCCACCTCATCCCCCTGGTCTGGTGGTCTATAGCAGACTCCAACCACGACATCACCCTTGTTGCTCACACTTCTCAACTTTATCCAGAGACTCTCAGGTTTTTCTGCAGTTTCATACCGGAGCTCTGAGCAGTCATACTCCTCTCTTACATATAACGCAACTCCCCCACCTTTTCTGCCCTGCCTGTCCTTCCTGAACAGTTTATATCCATCCATGACAGTACTCCAGTCATGTGAGTTATCCCACCAAGTCTCTGTTATTCCAATCACATCATAGTTCCCTGACTGTGCCAGGACTTCCAGTTCTCCCTGCTTGTTTCCCAGGCTTCTTGCATTTGTGTATAGGCACTTAAGATAACTCATCGATCGTCCCTCTTTCTCAGCATGAGACAGGAGTCCTCCCCTCTTGCGTGCTCCTGCTTGTGCTTCCTCCCAGGATCCCATTTCCCCACTTACCTCAGGGCTTTGGTCTCCTTCCCCCGGTGAACCTAGTTTAAAGCCCTCCTCACTAGGTTAGCCAGCCTGCTGGCGAAGATGCTCTTCCCTCTCTTCTTTAGGTGGAGCCCGTCTCTGCCTAGCACTCCTCCTTCTTGGAACACCATCCCATGGTCGAAGAATCCAAAGCCTTCTCTCCGACACCACCTGCGTAGCCATTCGTTGACTTCCACGATTTGACGGTCTCTACCCCGGCCTTTTCCTTGCACAGGGAGGATGGACGAGAACACCACTTGCGCCTCAAACTCCTTTATCCTTCTTCCCAGAGCCACGTAGTCTGCAGTGATCCGCTCAAGGTCATTCTTGGCAGTATCATTGGTGCCCACGTGGAGAAGCAGGAAGGGGTAGCGATCCGAGGGCTTGATGAGTCTCGGCAGTCTCTCTGTCACATCGTGTATCCTAGCTCCTGGCAAGCAGCAGACCTCTCGGTTTTCCCGGTCGGGGTGGCATATAGATGACTCAGTCCCCCTGAGGAGGGAGTCTCCGACCACCACCACCCACCTCCTCCTCTTGGGAGTGGTGGTCGTGGAACCCCCATCCCTAGGACAGTGCATCTTTTGCCTTCCAATCGGTGGAGTCTCCTTCTGCTCCCTTCCCTCAGATGGGTCATCTAGTCCACTCTCCGCATTAGTACCTGTAGAGAGAACATGGAAACAATTGCTCACCTGTATTTCCATTGCTGGTGCATGGACGCTCCTCTTTCTCCTTCTGGAGGTCACATGCTGCCAAACCTCCTCACAATCCTTCTGTCCCTGCTGCGCCTGCTCTGAATCTTCAAAACATTGCGGCCGTAGAAGCATCTCCTAACGTCTGTCCAGGAAATCTTCATTTTCCCTTATGCAACGCAGAGTCGATACTCGTTTCTCCAGCCCTCGAACCTTCTCTTCCAATATGGAAACCAGCTTGCACTTTGTACAGACAAAGTCGCTTCTGTCCTGTGGAAGAAAGACAAACATGGCACAACCTGTGCAGGTTACAACAGCTGATCACTCACCTTCCATATCACCGTCCTCTTAAGAACTTCCTCAACTGTTGCAGGAACTACTCGGAGAAACCTGCAGATGAAAGCCTCAGTGTGCTCTCCCTAGGCAAACTCCCGCTGTTAGCCTCTGCTGTTCGCCGCTCAGCTGGTTCGCTGCTGACTGCCCTTATTTACCAGTCAGGCCCACTCAAGGACCACCTGGAACAAAGCACTCCCAATTCACACTTTTCAAACAAACAATCAAGCAATCAAGCACACGGTCAAACTAACCAATTGTCCCAGCAGCAGACACTCAGATACTCACCAACACAGCCCCCCTAATGCAGCACTTAGCGTACCTCCTCTCGGACAGCTCCCAGGCAAACTCCCGCTGTTAGCCTCTGCTGTTCGCCGCTCCATGGCAGGACCCTCCATGAGGACTTGCTTCCCCAGCTGCTCCAGGATGACAGGAAGGCATGAACCTGGAGCATGGTCCCCTTAAAAGCCCAGTCACCACTTAACCAGGACAAGAAGAACTTGACTCCAGCCAAGCTCATTCTCTGCTCTGCCTCTGCCTCCCCAAGAAGAACACTCCTAACCCACAGCCCCTGCAGCAGCAGATCCTACAGCCAGTTAGAGCCAGTCCGCATCACCCCTCCTGGTGGTGGGAGGGAAACAAAAGAAAGGACGAAAGAAGGAAGAGATGAAGAGAAAGGAAGGAGGGATGGAGGAAAAGGTAAAATGAAAAGGACAAACACTAATGTCCCCAGTGATTGTATGGGACAAAATCCCAGGTGGGAAATAAAATTCTGCCACCTTAAACTAGTGTTTTCCATGCCTAGAATTCATCTGGCACCAGGTGGATGAGACTGAACAGGTTCCAAACCTCTCGGAGACTCTTACCTTCTAAACAGAGACATCTGTTTTCTAGTAAAATCAGTAAAAGGAAAGGAGAAAGCTGAAAAGAGGCTCCTCCTCGCACTCACGTACGTGAACCCTAATACTCTCTCAGTCCTCAAAGAGAGACCTCGAGAAGGAGACTTACTGAAGCAAAGCCACAGGGGTCTCTGAGGTTTCCCTGGCCCTGCTCCCGTATCCTGCCTGGCTGATGTCATCATCTCTTTGTGAGGTCACCACCTCCCCACCACCTTTGACCAATAGGCTGAAGTCCTGCAAAAGACCTTTGTGATGTCACTGCCACACACACCCCTCCCCTGAAGTGCAAATGTCCTGCTGCTGGCCAGACACTTTGAAGGTTTGAGCTACTCTCTGTGGATCACCCCACTCAATGCGCGTTCATTCTAGGAAGCAAGCCGGCTAGATAGTAAAACATAAGAGGCTGCTCCCAATGCTACACTCAGTTTTTCCAAAACTAGTAGACTTGATGGCCAGAAGAGACCTTTAGAGCATCTAATCTAACCCCCTGCATGATCACCGATTCAAACGCCCCGAGGAATCAGGGGGAATTAAGAGCACCTGGAACCAGCAGCATTTCCACACAGCACCTGCCCACCACTGAGGGATGGATTCACCTCCTGACCCCCAGAATGGAGTCTTGTTGTCCTTTCTAGTAACATCCAGTGCCAAACCCCCTCCTTGAAGGGTGAGCTCCTGCCACCTCTCCCTCAGTGCCCTTGACAGCTGATCCACCTCCATTCCGCAGCTCAAGTTCTCAGAACCCTCTCCTCCCACCCCCACCCAAGTTGGGCAGGAAGGGGCCTCTAGCAGGGGTGGGCAGGAGGGATTCTGGCAGCAGTGAAGTAGTTGCGGGGAGGTCGAGATCTTGCCCTAAATCATACCAGACACTAATGCTGAAGCCACAGGATGGCAGCCCTGGTTAATGGGGCTCAGGAGGTAAATCCATCCCTCAGTGGTAGGCAGGTGCTGTGTGGAAATGCTGCTGGTTCCAGGTGCTCTTAATTCCCCCTGATTTCTCGGGGCGTTTGAGTCTCTGACAGGTTCTCCTTCCCATGCAGCAGGAGGACGTCACAGCCAAAGTGATACACCAGCTCCGCATCATCCGGCACTTGCGCCAGGTGCCTGAGGCACTGCAGGGACTGTGCCTCTGAAGCCATCAGCAACTCCCGCTCCCTGCTGCAGGTACTGCTCTGGCTCACTGTAAATGGGGAGCTAGTGGAAGGGGAGATGGAGCCCCCTGGCGCTCACTAAAAGGGAAAGTGGTGGATTCTCCATCTCTTGATGTCATTGAATGAAGACTAGATGCCTTTCTGGAATGTGTGTGCCCAAAAAGTAACTATTGTACTATACAGGAAGCCCGTGATCATGCAGAGGGTTAGATTAGATGCTCTAAAGGTCTCTTCTGGCCATCAAGTCTACCAATTTTGGAAAAACTGAGTGTAGTATTGGGAGCGGCCTCTTATGTTTAGAAGGTAAGAGTCTCCGAGAGGTTTGGAACCTGTTCAGTCTGATCCACCTGCTGGCAGCTGAATTCTAGGCATGGAAAACACTAGTTTAAGGTGGCAGAATTTTATTCCCGACCTGGGATTTTGTCCCATACAATCACTGAGGACATTAGTGTTTGTCCTTTTCGTTTTACCTTTTCCTCCATCCCTCCTTCCTTTCTCTTCATCTTTTCCTTGTTTTGTCCTTTCTCCTGTTTCCCTCCCACCACCAGGAGGGGTGAGGCGGGCTGGCTCCAACTAGCTGTGGGATCTGCTGCTGCAGGGGCTGTGGGTTAGGAGTGTTCTTCTTGGGGAGGCAGAGGCAGAGCAGAGAATGAGCTTGGCTGGAGTCAAGTTCTTCTTGTCCTGGTTAAGTGGTGACTGGGCTTTTAAGGGGACCATGCTCCAGGTTCATGCCTTCCTGTCATCCTGGAGCAGCTGGGGAAGCAAGTCCTCATGGAGGGCCCTGCCCATATCCCTGTTCTCCAGGCTCCCTGGGGGACAGAGGAAATTAAGGGTCTAGCTCTAGCTTCTATCCTTTAGCATCTCCTGCAGAGCAGATGAGGGGAAAAAGAGAGTCCTGGCCCACAGGGCACTGGGAGCTGGCAGGAAAATGCTGATGGAGTCCCCTCTCCCTTCCATTAGAACTCAGCAGAATTCCCCAGGATGGGTCACCACGTTGCACAGCTGGCTCTGTTGATCAGTGACCCAGCCAAGGACATCAGCCGGCAGGCCAGGGAGGGGATTTACCGGCTCTACCAGCTGCTGCTGCACCAGAGGGGTAAGGAACCTAGCTGGGAAATGGCACCCGATAGAAGAGTGAGACTGGGACCCCAGCCAATTTCTCTCAGACTGACCCTGGCTGGAGGATGAGTCTGTGTCTGTCTCTTTCTCTGTTCTACACCCCTCCCCTGCAATTCTGTTGGGCCAGGCACGCAGCAAGGACTCTGCCCACTGTGCAGCCACCAATGGGATTGGAAGGACACAAGCACTGAAACCACAATGACAAATGTGTGTGTCTCTCTCTTTCCCAGGGCTGAGCATCCATGAGGCCGAAGACCTGTGGTGCTGGGACTGGCAACAGGACAGCAGGCTCCTGGGCTACAGGAACACAGCCAGGGTGGGAGAGGTAAGGACACTCTGCCAGGGCATGAGACAGCTCAGGGAGTGGGGGTGGCTGGGTCCGCTGCAGTGGCTGCCTCCAGGGGCCACTAGATGGAGATGCCGTTGTAGCCCCAGGAGTTGAAGCCTGGCTCTGGGCAATCTGCTAATGCCTCCCATGCTGTTGGTTTTAGGTCTTCGGAAAGTTCTTCTGGGAAGGGCAGAGAAGACTCTTCCTCCGGACGGCAGTGCTGGCCATCCACAACCCCCTGCTCTGTGTCCAGGGGCGGCTCTAGGCACCAGAAAAGCAAGGATGTGCTTGGGGCTGCCCATTTGCAGGGGCGGCAGGGATCCAGCATGGCAACTGAGAACCAACAGGGGCCCCTGGGAGCTGTAGTTCGTTGGTTAGCTCCCTGCCTATAGAGCCAGCCCTGGAGCAGGGAAAGAACTACATTTCCCAGCATTCCCTTGGCCACTACCAACAGGAAAAAGGGGGAGACAGGGAGGAAGCTGAGACCTCATGCTGTAGCCTGCTGTGAATGGAGAGCTGCGCTGTGAGTAGGGATTCCATATTTTAACATTCAAAAAATAGGACACTCCACGGGGAGGGAAGATAGCCCCACCCTGCCCCCATCCACTCCCTCTGACTGCCCCCACAGAAACCCCAACCCATCCAACCCCCTTGCTCCCTGTCCCCTGATCACCCCCTCCCGGGACCCCTGCCTCAACTGCCCCCCAGGACTCCACCCCCTATCTAAGCCCCACTAGTCCTTGTACCCAACTTCCCCTCTAGGACCCCCCTACCTGTCCCCTGACAAACCCCTGGGACTCCCATGCCTATCTAACCGCTGCCTGTCCCCTAACTGCCCCCCCAACCTCATCTAACCCCCCCTTCTCCCTGCCCCTGACTGCCCCCCCGAACCTCCGCCCCATCCAACCCCCCTGTACCCTGTCCCTTTACTGCCCCCACCCCGAAACCCCCTACCCCTTCTCCAACCCCCCAACCATGCCACTCAGACCATTGTGTCTGGCTTCGTGCAGTGCCAGACACGCTGCTGCATAGATGCTGCCGTGCTCCCCTGCGGAGCCACAGGCTCCCCCTCCCGCCCAGCACCTGCCTTCCAGATTTGAACACCTCAAAATTCAGGAGTGCTCAAGCTCAGTTTGGGCGGCTGTTACTTCATTTCTCCCAAATCAAATATACTGATCCACTGTAACTTGCTGTAGAAAAAGTAGGATAAAATTGAGCAAGAAATGCTTCTCAGTGGTTATTAGGACTGGAATTGCTATTTTCAACAGCCATTGCCTTTTGTTTGTTTGTTTGTTTAATATGAAGACAGTAATATTGCATTGGCAAATTCCCCATAGAAAGAAAGAGTGGAAGAAAAGAATAATAAAGGCACCTCAACTTTTCCTCATTTATGTAGGACAGTGTTATAATATGCATCCAGATATCCTCCAATCACACAAGCTGAAAATTGTTCCACTTTACTGCAGTTCTGTAACCATGTGGGAACCAATCCCATCTGTGTTCTGTGCACATCTAAAATTCCTGCTGAATGACCTGCCTTGGGAGCGAGTTACCAGTGACCCAGGGCTACGGCGGAAGGATGGTGCAGGTGCAGAGGGCGGGGTGAGCCCAGGGCTGGGGCGGCAGGAGGTGTGTGTGTGTGGAAATGGTGGGGGGGTAGGGAGAACCCAGAGCTGGGGCAGCAGGGGGATGCGGGTGGGGGAGGTAAGAGCCCAGGGCTGGGGCAGCAGGGGGGTGCGGCGAGGAGCCCAGGGCTGGCACAGGGAGCAGCCAAAAATTTTTTTGCTTGGGGCGGCAAAAAACCTACAGCTGACCCTGCCCAAGAAGGTACGGATCTATGTACACTAAAAAAAGTGGCATTTTTCAACCCATATAATGGTGATCTGATCGCCAATCTTACAGCTTCTTTCAATGGGGAGAAAATATTCCCCTTTTTCTGGGTCTGTTCCCACCTCACACTAACCAGCTGAGACACTTGGAGATCAGATGGGTGGGTGGGGGCGTGTAACTTGTTCCATTGGAGCCACAGCTCTGTCTCCAGCATTCGCTGTGGCACTGGGGCTCTACACTGGCCCCACAGCCACAGAAAGCAGGGAACAGCCCATGTCTCTGCTGCTTCTCTCTATCTCTGTGGGGCCTGCAGAGGCCCCAGGCCCAGGGAGTGAGCAATAATCATGCTGGCTGTGTGGGGCAGGGATGGTGCTAAGTAGTGGGAACTGGAGAGAGGAAATTGGGGAGAAGGTTGGGAATTATTCTTAACTCTGACCCGTGCTACAAACTATATGCTACAAACATACCAACAAGCTCTTTCAGTACAGATGCAGAACCACAACATTCTCAGCTCTGTCATTGGCAGAGCCTCCCCGTCAGAGTCACCAACGTGCTTAAGGTGGGGTCTGGTGATTCCTCACCATCTCACTCCCCTTTACTGCTGGGATCCAGTGATTGCTTATCATACTGCAGGGACTTGATCCCAATCCTAAAAGATGCTCTGTCTCGAAAAGATGTGAAGAGGGAACCAGATGACATTACCGCCTCCATGGCCATGTCCCGAGTTAATGCATGCTGTAGTCAAACCAGCAAAGTTGCCATTTGCACTGCAACCACTGAAGGACAGCAAAAAGAAGAACAGGAGTACTTGTGGCACCTTAGAGACTAACAAATTTATTAGAGCATAAGCTTTCATAGACTACAGCCCACTTCTTCGGATGCATGAAGGACAGCGTTTCTGCATGCTGACTTTATACTGTTATGCTGGAAGGTGTTAGTGACTGCCATCGATCACAGATGAGGGTAATGTCCATGGGTGTGCTAAATACACTTATTTTTTAATGGAAGGCGTAATTAACCCCCTTTGTGGAGTAAGATAGCTGGAAACCATAGGAGACTAGTAACTGCTGATAGTAAGGGGTTTAAACATAAATTTAAAGTTTATGGTGGTTTCAAGGATTCAAGGCAGGTACTCATGAGACAAAGGAGTTTTGGTTTCTAGCGCTACTTTTCGTAGAATCATAGTGGAAGGGACCTCGAGAGGTCATCTAGTCCAGTGCCCTGCACTCAAGGCAGGGCTAAGTATTATCTAGACTATCCCTGACAGGTGTTTGTCCAACCTGCTCTTAAAAATCCCCAGTGATGGAGATTCCACAACCTCCCTAGGCAATTTATTCCAGTTCTTAACCACTCTGACAGTTAGGAAGTTTTTCCTAATGTTCAACCTAAACCGCCCTTGCTGCAATTTAAGCCCATTGCTTCTTGTCCTATCCTCAGAGGTTAAGAAGAACAATTTTTCTCCCTCCTCCTTGTAACAACCTTTTATGTACTTGAAAACTGTTATCCATGTTCCCTCTCAGTCTTCTCTTCTCCAGACTAAACAAACCCAGTTTTTTCAATCTTCCCTCACAGGTCATGTTTTCTAGACCTTTGATCATTTTTGTTGCTCTTCTCTGGACTTTCTCCAATTTGTCCACATCTTTCCTGAAATGTGGCACCCAGAACTGGACACAATACTCCAGTTGAGGCCTAATCAGCACGGAGTAGAGCCGAAGAATTACTTCTCATGTCTTGCTTACTGCTAAGACATCCCAGAATGATGTTTGCTTTTTTGGGCACAGTGTTACACTGTTCACTCATATTTAGCTTGTGATCCACTATGACCCCCAGATCCCTTTCCACAGTACTCCTTCCTAGGCAGTCATTTCCCATTTTGTAGGGTTACCATATTTCAGCAAGCAAAAAAGAGGACGGGAGGAGCCACGCCCTAGCCACGCCCCTGCCCCTCCCACTCCCCGCCCCCCTCAGAACCTCCAACCCTCCCCCCGTTCCTTGTCCCCTGACTGCCCCCTCCTGTGACCCCTGCCACTGACTGCCCCCTCCTGTGACCCCTGCCCCTAACTGCCCCCCAGGACTCCACCCCCTACCTAAGTCTCCCTGCCTCTTGTCCCCTGACTGCCCCCTCCTGAGACCCTCCCCCCATCCTAACTGGCCCCCTAGAACCCTACCTGTACCCTGATTGCCCCAACCCTTATCCACACCCCCACCCCCAGACAGACCCCTGGGACTCCCACGCCCCATCCAACCACTCCCCACCCCCTGACAGCCCCCCCCCCAGAACTCCCGACCCATCTAAACCCCTCTGCTCCCTGTCCCCTGACTGCTCCGATCCCTCTCCCCACTCCTGCCCCCTGACAGCCCCCCCCAGAACTCCCAACCCCCCCCCCGCGCTCCTTGTCCCCTGACTGCCCCCTCCTGGGACCCCTGCTCCTAACTGCCCTCCAGAACCCCACCCCCTACCTAAGCCTCCCTGTTCCTTGTCCCCTAACTGCCCCCTCCTAAGACCCCCAACCCTAACTGCCCCCCAGGACCCTACCCCCTACCTGTACCCTGAGTGCCCAAAACCTTCTTCACCCTCCCCAAAAAGCCCCCCCTGAACTCCCGACCCCCCCCCGTCTCTTGACTGCCCCCTCCAAAATCTCCTTGTCCCTTCTCCTGCACCCTGGCCCCCTTACCCTGCCGCTCATAACATGGTGTTGGTCTCTGTGCGGAGCCGGACATGTGGCTGCACTCCCCAGCGCAACACACAACCCGGTCCCTGCCGCCGCACAGTGCTGCCGGAGCGGGGCGCTGGGCAGCAGGGGAGGAGGAGCTGCCGAGGCCCGATGCAAAGGGCCCGGCAGGCCGGCCGACTCAGAATGCGGGGGGGGGGGGGGGGGGGGGGGGGGCGGGGAAGAGGAGCTCTACAGCTGCTCCGGAGTCCAGCCCGGCAAGCTGCGGGGGAAGGGCTCTGGCTGCCAGAGCCCCATGCGAGCGGCTGACTTTCCTGTAGCCCTCCCAGCTCTGCATGGGGGGGAAATCCCGGACATTTTTAGTGATTTACAAATTCCCCCCCGGACGCTATTTTTAACACAAAAAGGAGGACGTGTCCGGGTAGATCCGGACGAATGGTAACCCTACCATTTTGTATGTGTGCAACTGATGGTTCCTTCCTAAGTGGAGCACTTTGCATTTGTCCTTATTGAATTTCATCCTATTTACTTCAGACCATTTCTCTTTTTGATGTCATGTTTTACAATACTATGAAATAGCAGATGCAGACTGTTCTGAAAGAGAGCTACACATGAAGAAAACTGATTGTATGTTTTGTACATGCATTCAAAATCTTAAAGAAAGTTGTCCTAATAGATGGCTAGCATTTAGGCCGATTTGTATGTTGCTGGCTCTGACACTTGAGATTCTTTAAAAAAGAGCACTCACAGAAATTCTTATGCATTCTGTCATTTGCTTCTTTGGTGTGCTCACTGCTACCTTAGAATGAAGTGCCAGAATCAGTCTTGTGAATAATATATCCCCAACACAACGCCAACCCAACTGCAATACGGCTTTATAATTACAACCAACCCAAGTGAGGTTTTGATAGAAAAATAATAGTCCTATCCCTCGTTCACGTTCCCAAGCACTAAGATAACAAATGATTTATATTAGCGCACTAGATGCATATTAATTTCATAGGCCGTGTCAAGGAATTTTCCTGATTCTCGTGGCAAAGATGCAAGCAGATCGTTAAACAGCACGGAATACAAGCATTGCCATTGGGATGAAAGCTCTGAATAATAGTAGCAGCTTAGCCCTCCAACGAGTTTATATTTCCCGGAAAAATTCCTGCAGCTGCTCAGAGATATGGTCGTTCTGCACTTTGTGGTTTAGAGAAATTCAATGGAAGATGGCTGCCAAGAGACATACACTGTCTCGCAGCGTGCAAGCAGGCAGCGAAGTACACTGCTATGCAGAATTTGTCTGGGGGAGAGCGCCCAGCAAATTGGGCAATAGAAAGGGGACTTAGAAGCAGATTAGCAAGGTCTTGCTCAGACAGTGCGCAAAAATGTGTCATTGATTTGCTATCTAGCTGGCTTTGAACCCCTGCTAAAGTGAATGAGAATTGTATGCCCTTGAGTTGCTATATCCCCATAAAACCAATGAGACAGCTAATCCACCTTTACTTCTGTATTACTTATTTAAAAAGACCAGCCATGGGCTAAAAATGTAAGAGACTGCTTTCTTGTAAAAGCAGCTATGTAAATGGGGATACCAGGCCAAGACCCTTATTTCAGTGATCCATTACTCTGGTCTGTTTCAGAGATTTGGGCTTAATTCTCCACTGTGCCCAAGTGGAAAGCTCCCCCAAGGACCTTAAGCCAGCTGAGAACTGGGTATATCAGAGCCTAGCTTTGCCTCCTCCCCTTCCTTCACATGCTCGTGTCTTCTCCTTGCCTCTGAGAAGGCTTTGCTTTCCCTTATGCCTTTGTAAGGTGGTTTTGGTTCATGGTTATATTCTGTTAGGAATGTTGCTGCAATTCAAAATGGAGATTAGCAATTCAAGATGGTGCATATGTTAGGGAGGGTTTGAACTCCATCTTGGTGCCCTTCTTCATGGCATTTTCCTGCCAAAACTCTGTTTCCAGGCAGAACTTGAGGGACTGAGAACTGGCTGGAACCGGTTGGGGGCAGGGCCTGTCAGTGTGGGCCTGTCAGAGTGCGCCTCAGAAAGGCGCACCTCAGAGAGCGTATAAGGGACTGTTAGTGGTGACGCAGGGGCTGTGCAGCATCGAGGCAGCCACGTCCAGGTTCTTTGCATGGCATCAGATCAAGACTTCGGCTACTAATATCTGTCAAGGACTCTGATACTTATGTTGTCTGCCCAGAACTGGGCCCGAGATGGCAAACAGGGTTCGTCGCCCGGTGTGCTTGGCACCAATAAAGACACCGAGGGGAGAAAGCAAGCCAAGTTTATTTCAGAGCTCTGAAATGGCACTAGGAGACCAGCATGTCTTAAATCCAGTGCAACAAATACAAACAAATTTTACCTTTTATACTTCAAACTGTTTGCATACATCTCTTTGTCTGGCTGTTCCCCCTTACCCCTCCCTTCCAGACAACTGTTACAATAAGCTCTACATAAGCTTGTGAGAAAACTTTCTCAGTCTTTGCGACCTTGAGTTAGACGCCTGCAAACTAACTACCCCGCTTCTTATCTCTATTATTTCTGCTAGTGTGAATGAAACTGCAGCCATCTGCTAAAAAGCTGACATTACATTTCTGCTTCAGCCTACTTCAGAGCATGTAAGCAGTTAGCATAGAAGTAGGTGAGAGTTCCCAAGATGGAGTCACTGTGGTTCACAGACCCAGAGCAAAAGAGCTTCATCGGCACTTTTGGCCTTCCACTCTCCCGAGTTACCTGGTAGTTATGCCTAGTGGACCCCAACACTTACCTGACTCCTGTAATCCACCAAAGGATCCAGTGAAGGCTGTGCTGTCCGCTCAGATCTGTTGCTCTCCGGCTTGGGCAGTACAGAGCCAGATCCTCCGATGTTCCAGAGATCCTGAGACGGACCAGCCATTGCCGGTGTCCTCCTGCAGCTAGAAGAGAGACAGTAATTATTTTGGGGCATTTATTAGTTTAGCCAAGGGACAGTTTCAGGGCCTGGGCTTTATGCCCCCTTGCTGGAATCTATTTGTGGGTATTTGTAATGTTCCCCATAGTGACTCTTCCCCCAGTTGTATCTATCACTTAATAAATCTGCTTTCTGTTTAAGGTTATATTCTTTCTATCCTTTATTTCAATGCAACATGTGTGGGAGACACACAGATGTCTAATTCTCCCAGTTGATAGATGCTGGTAGGAGTCGAATCTGCGGTATATGTCACCTCCTTATTATTCCACACAGAGATTTGGGGTAACACCATGCAGTGGGTTCCAGCACAGTAGATGGCTGATGCAGAAGGAAGCAGAACCATCACTGCCACTGGGGAGATTCCTTTGGCTGTTTCAGGTTCACTCTGTGCGGCATAAGCAGAGAGCTGTCCCTTTGGGTCTGTAATACAAGGGACGGATAATGGTGAGATCATCTTCGACCAGGTTTACTTCTTCTATCACCACTGACTTGCTACTTTCCGTTTGGTTTTGAGAGCAGAGCAGATCGATTGCATCTCTCCACCAGACACCAGCTTCCCCTTACCAGCCCCACTTTTGGTAATTACAGTGCAATCTCGCTAATCCACACTTCACTCACTGCCATTGAAAAAAAACAATTTTCTCCCCGCTTTTAGCAGACATCTCACTGTTGCATGCTCTCATCTCACTGCTTTAAAGCATTTTACTATTCACACTACAAAACACTTACTACCATACTAGGAACTATGATTATACAGTAACTCCTCATTTAACGTTGTAGTTATGTTCCTGAAAAATGTCACTTTAAGTGAAACCATGTTAAGTGAAACCAATTTCCCCATAAGAATTAATGTAAATGCGGGGGTTAGATTCCAGGGAATTTTTTTTTTTTGCCAGACAAAAGGCATTATATACATTTTAAACAATTTTAAACAAGCAATTTAATACTACGCTGGGGGGGAGGAGTGTGCACGTGCTGTGTGTTTACAAACATACTGTACGTACAGTACAGTACTATAGTTGGGAGGTGCCCCTGCCTTACCCCACACAGGCTGAAGGTGCTGTAGGGTAGGAGAAGCAGGTTGCGCAGCAGCGGCAGCTAGGGTGACCAGATAGCAAATGTGAAAAATCGGGATGGGGGTGGGGGGTAATAGGAGCCTATATAGGAAAAAGCTTCAAATATCAGGACTGTCCCTATAAAATCTGGACATCTGGTCACCCTAGCGGCAGCTTCCCCTACTCTGCAAGCATCAGGGGCGGGGGGGGGAGGGGGTTTCAACCCTCAGCCCGCCCACTCACCCCTTCCCATAAGCCCCCATCCTTGACCTGCCTCTTCTCCCCACCAGCTCCTCCCCCTTTACTTTCCATGCTGCGTCCTCGCTCCTCCCTGCTCCCTCCCCTCCCTTCTAAACGCTGCAAGCCAGCTGATTGCAGCAGGCAGGAGGCAGGAGAGGGAGGGGGAGCCTGCACACCGAGTCCTCACTCCTCCCTCCTGCCTGGGGCAATCAGCTGGCTTGTGGTGTTTAGGGGGCAGGAGGGGGGGGAGGAGCGAGGACTGAGCGCGCAGGCTTCCCCTCCCTCCCCTGCCTCCTGCCCGCGGCAATCAGCTGGTTTGCGCCGTTCGGGAGGCAGGAGAGGGAGGGGGAGCCTGTGCGCCGAGTCCTCGCTCCTCCCCGCTCCTCCCCGCTCCCTCCTGCCCCCGAAACGCTGCAAGCCAGCTGATTGTCGCGGGCAGGAGGAGGGGGAAGGCGCTGATCTGCGGGGTCTGCCGGTGAGTGGGAGGCGCTGTGGGGAGGGGGGGCGTAGGGAGACTGCCAGCTGTGTAGAAAGCAGGCAGCCAAACAAGGTAAGAGTAGAGCAATGCACAACTTTAAATGAGCATGTTCCCTAATTGATCAGCAACATAACAACAAAACAACGTTAACCAGGACGACTTAAAGTAAGGAGTTCCTGTATCATGTTTTTCAATACAACCTATTTCCTAGTCTAGACAGGGTGGGTCAATGTCATATCCCCAATTCCATTCTTCCCTCAGGTGGGCTTTAAACAGGGGAAATTGCACTATTGTATAGTGAGCAGGACTGTGGGTGTTTTCCAGCAATGTGTCTTTTCACCCTCTCTCATAGCCTTGAGACAGAAGCAGTTGATGACCCTAGGCTCCTCAGAGAGCCACAAAGCCCTCTCCTGTTTTTGCTGGGAGTGTGAATTGTATCTAATGCTGGAAGAGCTGTACGGCATGGTTAGCTGATGGCCTCCTTTCACACTATGCCCTTAGCAGCACACTCCGAGGTGACCCCTCATTAGATTGGTTTGCTGTAGGACTACAGCATATGTGCCCTATTCCCAGAGTAGCATTTTGGTGGTCTTGCTATGTAACAAGAGTGCTACTTCCAGCTCACATTGGAAATACAGAAAATAGCATTGATGGCAATGTTTTCACTGCATAGAGTTTCCCACGAAAGGATAAGGACAAAGTGTTGTTAGCTGCTCTCTCCAACCAGCTGCAAAGTACACAACAGGTGTGCAGCGATCCTGAGTGTCACTTTACTGCACCCATCCCTGCAGTGGCTGAATGTTACATGGATACTTCAATAGTATTTCTTTACAATACATGGATACCTCACAGGGGCTTATAAATTACAAGCTCTGAAAATACTGTATACAAAGTGGGATATTAGAAGGTGTGCTGTATGGTATACAGTGGTGGATTGGAAGATATGGCATATTTGTGTACAGTGGGATATTGGAAGGTTTGCTATACTGTATTGTATACAGTGAGGTATTGAAAGGTATGGCATATTGTTGCACTTTGAATGCTAGGGGTATAACTAATCTGTTGTGATTCCACTGATTCCAGTGAAATTACACCAGGGGTAAAATTGGCCTAGTAAATTGAATTCTTTGTCTGTACTGCTGCAAAAATATCTTCTGGCTTACACTGTTCCAGAAATCCTCAGCAAACAGTTATTGTTTGTTCCCTGCACTTTAGTGTAACAAAAACTAAAATGAAAAGAGAAATTTAAGGCTTAAGCCATAAAGCAAGCAGGTCAAATGTATCATTGAAGTGACTGAGCAACGCAATCCAGGTCCTATTGGAACTGAGCACATGCTGTCCTAACCTTTCCAAAGCACATTTCGAATGTGTCTCTTGAGAAGGTAAAATACAAAGGTATATTTTAAAAATATATACCGGGTGTCATTTAATTACACCAAATAGTACCTGGCCGATAGTCAGCAATTGAGCAATCTATCATTGATGAGTGTTATGAAAAAACAATGCAAAAACCCTAATAAATAATCCTCATAATAAATAACATGGCACTTTAGCCATATAGCAGTTTATTCATAGGAGTGCAACAGGCAGCAGAAGCAGCGTTGGTAACAGACACTGAGTGGGACAGATCACTGAATGACTCCGTTTAGCAAATTAGCGAGTAAGTGAACCAACAGAATAATCATAATAAACAAGCATGACCAGTGCCTGACAAAATGTACTTTATTCATTTATTTGGCGTCATTTTAATTATAGTAACTCCTCACTTTAAGTCGTCCCGGATAACGTTGTTTCGTTGCTGATCAATTAGAGAACATACTCATTTAAAGTTGTGCATTGCTCCACTCTTATGCTGTTCGGCTGCCTGCTTTCTCCACAGCTGGCAGCCTCCCTATGCGCCCCCCCTCCCCACAGTGCCTCCCGCTCGCCGGCAGGCCCCGTGCATCAGCGCCTTCCCTCTCCTCCCCACCATCCTGCCTGGGGCAATCAGCTGGCTTGCGGTGTTTAGGGGGCAAGAGGGAGGAGGGAGGACTGGGCGCGCAGGCTCCCCGTCCCTCCCCTGCCTCCTGAACGCTGCAAGCCAGCTAATTGCTGCGGGCAGGAGGCGGGGGGGGGGGGAGGGAGGGGAAGCCTGCGTGCCCAGTCCTCACTCCTCCCCCCTACCTCCTGCCCCCTAAACACTGCAAGCCAGCTGATTGCCCCAGGCAGGAAGGTGGGGAGGAGGGGGAAGGCGCTGATCCGCGGCGGGAGGCACTGTGGGGATGGGGGGGGCATAGAGAGGCTGCCAGCTGTGGAGAAAGCAGGCAGCCAAACAACATAAGAGTAGAGCATTGCACAACTTTACATGCCCCACCTCTGATGTTTTACTGTCTAGCCGGCTTGCTTCCTAGAATGAACATGCATTGAGTGGGGTGATCCACAGAGAGTAGCTCAAATCTTCAAAGTATCTGGTCAGCGGCAGGACAATAGCACTTCAGGGGAGGGGGGTGTGTGGCAGTGACATCACAAAGGCCTTTTGCAGGACCTCAGCCTATTGGTCAAAGGTGTTGGGGAGGTGGTGACCTCATAGAGAGATGCTGACATAAGCCAGGCAGGATAGGGGCGCAGGGTCAGGGAAACCTCAGAGACCCCTGTGGCTTTGCTTTAGCAAATCTCCTTCTCAAGGTCTCTCTTTGAAGACTGAGCGAGTATTAGGGTTCACGTGCGTGCGTGCGAGGAGGAGCCTCTTTCGAGTTTTCTCCTTTCCTTTTACTGATTTTACTAGAAAACAGACGTCCCTGTTGAGAAGGTAAGAGCCTCCGAGAGGTTTTGGAACCTGTTCAGTCTGATCCATCTGGTGCCAGCTGCCTCTTTTCCCCACAGCACATAACTACTGGATGGTGTCCAGGGTGTCGCAGGAGAGAGCCAAGGCCATTAGGAGCAGCCTGACCCTGCTCAGATTCACCATCACCCTCCCTGAGTTTGACATAAGTGACCTCTGACCCCAGCTTCCTGACTCCAGGCGTAGGCGGGCTGGCTCCAACTGGCTGTAGGATCTGATGCTAAAGGGGCTGTGGGTTAGGAGTGTTCCTCTTGGGGAGGCAGAGGCAGAGCAGAGAATGAGCTTGGCTGGAGTCAAGTTCTTCTTGTCCTGGTTAAGTGGTGACTGGGCTTTTAAGGGGACCATGCTCCAGGTTCATGCCTTCCAGGCATCCTGGAGCAGCTGGGGAAGCAAGTCCTCATGGAGGGCCCTGCCCATATCCCTGTTCTCCAGGCTCCCTGGGGTACAGAGGAAATTAAGAGTCTAGCTCTAGCTTCTATCCTTTAGCATTTCCTGCAGAGCAGATGAGGGGAAAGAGAGTCCTGGCCCACGGGGCACTGGGAGCTGGCAGGAAAATGCTGATGGAGTCCCCTCTCCCTCTCCCTTCCATTAGAACTCAGCAGAATTCCCCAGGATGGGTCACCACGTGGCACTGCTGGCTCTGTTGATCAGTGACCCAGCCAAGGACATCAGCCGGCAGGCCAGGGAGGGGGTTTACCGGCTCTACCAGCTGCTGCTGCACCAGAGGGGTAAGGAACCCAGCTGGGAAATGGCACCCAATAGAAGAGTGAGACTGGGACCCCAGCCAATTTCTCTCAGACTGACCCCGGCTAGAGGATGTGTCTCTGTCTGTCTCTTTCTCTGTTCTACACCCCTCCCCTGCAATTCTGTTGGGCCAGGCATGCAGCGAGGACTCTGCCCACTGTGCAGCCACCAATGGGATTGGAAGGACACAAGCACTGCAACCAGAATGACAAATGTGTGTGTGTGTCTCTCTTTCCCAGGGCCGAGCATCCATGAGGCTGACGACCTGTGGTGCTGGGACTGGCACCAAGACAGCAGGCTCCTGGGCTACAGGAACACAGCCAGAGTGGGGGAGGTAAGGACACTCTGCCAGGGCATGAGACAGCTCAGGGAGTGGGGGTGGCTGGGTCCCCTGCAGTGGCTGCCTCCTGGGGCCACTGGATGGAGATGCCGTTCTAGCCCCAGGAGTTGGAGCCTGGCTCTGGGCAATCTCCTTAGGTCTCACATCCTGTTGGTTTTAGGTCTTGGAAAGCCCTTCTCGGAAGGGCAAAGAAGATTCTTCCTTCCTACGGCAGTGCTGACCATCCACAACCCCCTGCTACATGTCAGCCAGGCTGGGCTGCTCCTGGCCTACTCCCTCCTGGGGGAAGCCCAGCAGCTGACGGGGGACAAGGTAAGCAGCTGTGTTAGACTCAGGAGATTGGGGCGGGACCATGCCTCATTCCCATCCTATCGCCATTTGCTGGCCTGGCAGCAAGGAACCTGGTGGGAATGAGAACGAGAGCATGTGATACTAGGAAAGGAGTTGAATTCACCTCCATGAGCAGGAGGAAACCAGCTTGTCCCCGGAGCAGCTCCAACACAGTTCTTTAGCAAGGCTAATTAATGACCAGCATTACCTCATCATGGACTTCTGTTCCTAGGGAACTGTGCTTTCACTCTCGGGAAGAGCAGACGAGTCCCCTAAGAGCCATCTGTGAGCCTCTCCTGTCCCAGAGGGCCTCACCCAGTTGCCAGTGGCCTAGTGTCCATGTCACCCGAGCCACCAGCTAGAGGGAATGGGAGGATTCAGTCAGCAGGGGCTGCTGATCTGCCCCATTCATCAGGGCTGCCATCCTGTGGCTTCAGCATTAGTGTCTGGGATGACTTGGGGTACGATCTCGACCTCCCCACAACCCACTTCACTGCTGCCAGAATCCCCCCCCTGTAAAATCAGCATGGAAAATAACTTTACAGGGTAATCAAATGTAAAGAGTCCAGAGGAATCCCCTCTAGCCTTAGGTTCAAAGTTACAGCAAACAGAGAGAAACACGCTAGCAAAAAGGTACATTTACAAGTTGAGAAAACAAAGATAAAAACTAACACGCCTTGCCTGGCTGTTTACTTACAAGTTGGAAATAAATAAATGCCCATTCACCAGGGCTGCCATCCTGTGGCTTCAGCATTAGTGTCTGGGATGACTTGGGGTAAGATCTTGACCTCCCAACAACCCACTTCAGTGCTGCCAGAATCGCGCTTGACCCCCTTGCTAGAGGCCCCTCCCTGCCCAACCTGGGTGGGGGTGGGAGAAGAGGGTTCTGAGAACTTGAGCTGTGGTTTGGGGATGGAACAGCTGTCAAGGGCACTGACGGGGAGGTGGCAGGAGCTCACCCTACAAGGAGGAGGGTTGGCACTGGAGGTTACTAGAAAGGACAACAAAACTCCATTCTGGGGGTCAGGAGGTGAATCCATACCTCAGAGGTGGGCAGGTGCTGGGTGGAAATGCTTCTGGTTCCAGGTGCCCTTAATTCCCCCCAATTCCTCGGGGCGTTTGAGTCTCTGACAGGTTCTCGTTCCCTTGCAGCAGGAGGACATCACGGCCAAAGTGATGCACCAGCTCCGCGTCATCCGGCACTTGGGCCAGGTGCCTGAGACACTGCAGGGGCTGTGCCTCTGAAGCCATCAGCAACTCCCGCTCCCTGCTGCAGGTACTGCTCTGGCTCATTGTAAATGGGGAGCTAGTGGAAGGGGATATGGAGCCCCCTGGCACTCACTAAAAGGGAAAGTGGTGGATTCTCCATCTCTTGATGTCATTGAATGAAGACTAGATGCCTTTCTGGAATGTGTTTTCCCAAAAAGTAACTGTTGTGCTATACAGGAAGCCCGTGATATGCAGGGGGTTAGATTTGATGCTCTAAAGGTCTCTTCTGGCCATAAAGTCTACTAATTTCGGAAAAACTGAGTGTAGCATTGGGAGCAGCCTCTGATGTTTTACTGTCTAGGTGGCTTGCTTCCTAGAGTGAACACTATTTGAGTGGGGTGATCCACAAGGAGTAGCTCAAACCTTCAAAGTGTCTGGCCAGCAGCAGGACATTAACACTTCAGGGGATGGGTGTGTGTGGCAGTGACATCACAAAGGCCTTTTGCAGGACCTCCGCCTATTGGTCAAAGGTGGTGGGGAGGTGGTGACCTCACAGAGAGATGCTGACATCAGGCAGGCAGGACAGGGGCGCAGGGCCAGGGAAACCTTGGAGACCCCTGTGGCTTTGCTTCAGCAATTCTCCTTCTCGAGGTCTCTCTTTGAGAAAGTATTAGGGTTCACGTAGGTGAGTGCAAGGAGGAATCTCTTTCGAGTTTTCTCCTTTCCTTTTACTTATTTTACTAGAAAACAGACGTCACTGTTGAGAAGGTAAGAGCTTCGGAGAGGTTTTGAACCGGTTCAGTCTGATCCACGTGGTGCCAGCTGAATTCTAGGCATGGAAAACACTAGTTCAAGGTGGCAGAATTTTATAGCCCACCTGGGATTTTGTCCCGGGGAATCACTGGGGACATTAGGGTTTGTCCTTTTCGTTTTACCTTTTCCTCCATCCCTCCTTCCTTTCGCTTCATCTCTTACTTCTTTTGTCCTTTCTCCTGTTCCCCTCCCACCACCAGGAGGTGTGAGTGTGTGTGAGTGTGTGTGTTGCGTGTTGCGGGGGGTGCTCTGCATCTCCCATTGTGGGAGGTCCACCCAAGAAAATGGGGCTGAAATAGTCCTCGGACAGTGATCCCTACCGGTGACCTGGGCCTTCCTTTGGGCTCTCTGGTGAGAACTCTCAGCCTCCCATCCCTCAGTCTCTACCCTGATTGGCTGAGCAGGGGGTTATTGACAGGGAGGAGACTCAGGTCCTTTTTGTTCTCTTTTAAGAACAAGTAAATAAGTCATAACCAGTCATCTGTTTGACGAATTTTGCTGCTTCTCTGCATTAATTGTCTCTGTGCAGTTCATGAACTGTTGTTGGTCTGGAGCTCCTTTGAGAGCACTTTATTCAGGTTATTCAATGTATGAAATTCAAGATCCGATGGTCCTATTCCCAATCTGCCACTGACTGGCTGTGTGACCTAAAACAAGTCAATTCTCCTTTCGCAGCCTTAGCTTCTTCCCCTTTCAAGTAGGGATAACAATCCGCTTCTATCTACCTCAGCGTAGGTGGAGGATGGGGATCCATTGGAGAGTGTCACTAGGGGCACTGCATAATATGAGGTGTCCTATCCTGTTTATTCAGATCAGATTATGACAGAATAGAATAGCTGAAATATTTTATTTTGTTTTGTATTTTATTATTTTGAAATTGTTAAGTGCAGCAGGCTCCAGGAAGGTGTGTAAAGTGGTGGGATGTCAGGAGCTGGGAGGCGCTGTCACCCCCGCACTAGGGCAATGTTCTGCACCCCCTGCTGCTGGCTGAATTTCTCTGTCCCTTGGCAATAAGACAGACGCTTGTTTTCACAGCCAGTCGATCGCCCGGTGTCATCACCCTGCCTGCTGGCTGGGCAGGGTAACTCCTCAGGTCACCACACTCTGCAGCCTGCCTTGGGCTTGGAGAGTGAGGAGGAGGGCGAGGGACAGCTGGTGACCCTGAACATCCACCATCCATCGCTCCATCACCCAGAGCAAGTGAGTGGCATTAGGGTTCCTCTGTGACGTCCCCTGTCTGTCTGGGGAGAGGCAGAAAGAGGGGGAGAGAATCTCTCCCAAAGGAGATTGGATTTGCAATCCATGGAAGCAGATCATGTAATGAACTCCTGCCAGTGTGTGTAGATTGCACTCAATGCACCCCTGTGCGGGGAGAAGGAGCTGCTCTGTCTAGGGCAGGGATGAGGAGGGACCAAAAAGGCTGATTAGTGAGAGGCTGCCTTGACCCCAGCTTCACACCTGCTCCCCGCTCGGTTCCAGGCTGTCCAGGCTCCTGAGGAGGTTTAGGAAGAAGGCTCTGCAGGTGGCCACAGAGCCTGAGGGAAGCAGCTGCCATCTTCCCCAGGAGCAGAGCGGCCTCTCCGTCCCTGCTGGCGGGGAAGGAGCTCCCGGCCGAGCGAGGAGGTGGAAGTGCCCAGCCTTCTGGCAGAGGAAACCCGCTCCCGGCGCAGGCGCTGAGGTGAGAGAGCCACCAGCCAGGCCGAAATGGAGCTGGCCCAGGATGCAGCTGGGCAGGCAGGACCCAGCCCAGAAGGGGAGCTGAGCAGGGTGGCTCTGGGGCTTGTTGTGTGGGAAGCACCGGCCCCAAGAGCCCAGCCCTGATTCTCAGCAGGAGGCATCGTCCTGCCTGGTCCCTGAGGACCTTCCTGCCGTGGGGAGGCTGGAGGTGGAGGATCCCTGTCGCAGCACCAGCAGCTCAACCCGCTCCCCAGGGGACAGCAACAGCAGCTGGGACTCAGGCAGCAGTGAGGCCGATGGGCGCTGCTGCTTTGTTCCAGGTGAGGAGCCAGGCTGGGCTCAGGGAGGGGTGAGGAGGGGGCTGTGAACACCCTGGGCCATGCACTCGACCAGTACTATGGGGGCGGGTCCGCAGGCATGGTGTCTGGCCTTAGCTACGTGAACCCCACTGACACTAGATGCTGCAATCCTGTGGCTTAGCATTAGTGTCTGGGATGACTTGGGGCAAGATCTCAACCTCCCCACAATCCACTTCACTGCTGCCAGAATCCCTCCTGCCCCCCTTGCAAGAGCCCCTTCCCTGTCCAACCTGGGTGGGGGTGGGAGGAGAGGGTTCTGAGAAGTTGAGCTGTGGTTTGGAGGTGGATCAGCTGTCCAGGTTACCGAGGGGGGAGATGGCAGGAGCTCACTCTACAAGGAGGCGGTGTTACCAGATGTGCCCATTTCTTTGGGGTATGCTCATTTATTCAGGTTACTCTTCTGTAGGGTTACCATATTTTAATTTTTAAAAAGGAGGACACTCCATGGGGCCCCGGCCCCGCCCCAACTCCACCCCTTCCCTGCCCCCAGCCCTGCCCCAACTCTGCCCCATCCCCTGAACGCTTCGCCCCCTGCTCCTCCCCCACCCTGCTTCCCGCGAATCAAATGTTCGCGGGAAGCCTGAAACAGGGAGGCAGCAGGTAAGCTGGGGCGGGGTGCGGTGCGGCGCAGTCTGGCCCCCCTGGCCGAGCGGCTCCCTTTGGCGGCCGGCCCGCCCAGGCCAAGAGGCTCTGGCCCCAGCGTCTCCCGCCTGGCTTGGGCCCCGGCCAAGTGCCCGCACCCCCAGCCAAGCACCACGCCAGCCCCCGGCCAAGTGCCCGCTCCCTCAGCCCAGCACCGTGCCGGCCCCGTGCCCCCAGCCCCGGCTGAGCATTGCACCGACCCCGGTCCCGGCCCCGGCCCCAGCCCACGGCCGAGCACCGCGCCGGCCCCCGGCCAAGTGCCCGCGCTCCCGGCCAGGCACCCGGCCCAGCACCACTCCGGTCCCGCCCTGGCCAAGTGCCCGCGCCCCCAGCCCGGCCCTCGGCCAAATGCCCGCGCCCCCAGCCCAGCACCGCGCCGGCCCCGTGCCCCCGACCCCAGCCCCTGCCGAGCACCACGCCGACCCCGGTCCCGGTCCCTGCCCCCGGCCAAGTGCTCACGCCCCCGGCCTGGCCCAGCACCATGCTGGGACCCGCGCCCCTGGCCTCAGCCCCTGCCGAGCACCGCACCGGCCCCTGGTCCCGCATCACCGAGCCCTACCTTCCTATTTTCCCGGACATGTCCGGCTTTTGGGGATTTCCCCCCGGACGGGGATTTGAGGCCCAAAAAGCCGGACATGTCTGGGAAAATCCGGACGTATGGTAACCCTATCTTCTGGGGAAGGGGGTTCTGTAATTCTATCAATGTACTACTTGTGTCACTTGTGTTTTCATATGGAGCTCTACTTCTCCCTTCTGCAAGTCCCCTCCCAGTGGAGCTATCCTGCAGGACCTAGGCTCCCTAGGGCTGGGTTACTGCAGCCCCAGAACCGGATGAACACCCACACATACATTAACAGAGCAAGTCTGAGCGGACACGGTCAATCAGCACTGTCAAGCTGACCCCTTATATGTCTCTGGACTCACTGGGCTGGATGAAGCAGCACTTTCAAGCTACCTCTCCTTATATGCCCCTGGGCTCCATGGACTGGGTCAAGCAGCACTTTCAAGCTGTTACCCTTATGCGTCCCAGATTCAGCACGTCCCTGTCCCCACTCCCCCAACACAATTGTTCTGGCAGTAACCTACTTGATGAGCAAACCCCACAGTATTTTGGGCGCTGCAGGGATCTTTAGCTTAGGTAAAAGAAGCGTTGCTGTACAGTGAATGGGGGAAGCTAAAAACATAAGAGTCAAGTTCAGCAAGAGAGAGAGAAGCAACCAAGTTAACCATAAAAGTTATTTATTGAATAATAGTGATAACTACACAAGGAGAGCTAAACCAACAGAACATACATTATTAAAGGTTAATACCTAAGGTAGAAAGGAAAACACAGAGAGAGGAAGAGGGGGGATCTCACCCACTCCATGAGGCTTGAACTGGTCGGGGTTCCCAGGTGATGGTGGTCGCAGAGGGTCCTGAATGTAGGAGACAGGCAGAGCCGCCAGCACGATCAGTCAGGAGAAGATGGAGTTCCAGTGGAACTGATGCATAGTTTGGATCTAAGCATCAGAACTCTGACTAGAGGGTGAGTAGGGATTTTTGTAGAGAAATTGCAGTTGTTCAAGGGAGAACACTAGATTTGTTTATAGGTAAACTGATGACTCAAGGGTTTTCTTTAGACTAGACAATAGGAGCTGATGACTCTTGGATATGGGTGGTGTTTTCTTCCAGGGAGCTCACAATGCAACTAGGCTACTTCCGTATTTGGATATCAATTAAGGATTCATTACTAGAATTGGTCTGATAATTGCTGAGCCGGGTGTGTGCAGGCATAGGTTCATTAGCATCTGGAGCAGAGATTCCCATGATGCAATGCTTCCCTGCTTTTTCTGGTCCGAGAGTTCAGTGTGGTTCTCTGTTCTCCATTCTGTATGTAAATTGAGATGTCTTCCTGTCTCATTTTTCATGCAGATGAGGCTAGGGGAGTTGTCTCTGCTCTCCATTCTGTATGCTAATGGAGATGTCTTAATCTTGTCACCCTTGTCAGGAGGGGTCTAGGTGTGTCTCCCAATGTTCTTCACTGCTCTCTGCAAGTTTTTTCCTCTGATGGGTTTTAGTTTAAGCAGAGGTGGGGGGTGGGGGAGTGTCTTTCATGAGTCAGGCTGGAGACTGCACCCTGGTTCCCCAAGAACACAGAGGTGTCTGGTATCAGGGGGTTGGCACTGGAGGTTACTAGAAAGGACAACAAAACTCCATTCTGGGGGTCAGGAGGTGAATCCATCCCTCAGTGGTGGGCAGGTTCTGGATGGAAATACTGCTGGTTCCAGGTGCCCTTAATTCGCCCTCATTCCTCGGGGCGTTTGAGTCTCTGACAGGTTCTCATTCCCTTGCAGTAGGAGGACGTCACGGCCAAAGTGATGCACCAGCTCCGCATCATCCTGCCTGAGGCACTGCGGGGGCTGTGCCTCTGAGGCCACCAGCAACTCCCGTTCCCTGCTGCAGGTACTGCTCTGGCTCACTGTAAATGGGGAGCTAGTGGAAGGGGAAATGGAGCCCCCTGGCACTCACTAAAAGGGAAAGTGGTGGATTCTCCATCTCTTGATGTCATTTAATGAAGACTAGATGCCTTTCTGGAATGTGTATGCCCAAAAAGTAATTATTGTTTTACATAGGAAGCCTGTGATATGCAGGGGGTTAGATTAGATGCTCTAAAGGTCTCTTCTGGCCATAAAGTCTACTAATTTTGTTAAAACTGAGTGTAGCATTGGGAGCAGCCTCTGATGTTTTACTGTCTAGCCGGCTTGCTTCCTAGAATGAACACGCATTGAGTGGGGTGATCCACAGAGAGTAGCTCAAACCTTCAAAGTGTCAGGCCAGCAGCAGGACTTTAGCACTTCAGGGGATGGGTGGGTGTGGCAGTGACATCACAAAGGCCTTTTGTAGGACCTCAGCCTATTGGTCAAAGGTGTTAGGGAGGTGGTGACCTCACAGAGCGATGCTGACATCAGGCAGGCAGGACAGGGGCACAGGGCCAGGGAAACCTCAGCGATCCCTGTGGCTTAGCTTCAGCAATTCTCCTTCTCGAGGTCTCTCTTTGAGAGAGTATTAGGGTTCACGTAGGTGAGTGCGAGGAGGAACCTCTTTCGAGTTAAAAAGAACAGGAGTACTTGTGGCACCTTAGAGACTAACAAATTTATTAGAGCATAAGCTTTCGTGGACTACAGCCCACTTCTTCGGATGCATACAGAGTGGAATAAATATTGAGGAGATATATATACACACATACAGAGAGCATGAACAGGTGGGAGTTGTCTTACCAACTCTGAGAGGCCAATTAAGTAAGAGAAAAACACTTTTGAAGTGATAATCAAGATAGCCCAGTACAGACAGTTTGATAAGTGTGAGAATACTTAAAAGGGGAGATAGATTCAATGTTTGTAATGGCTCAGCCATTCCCAGTCCTTATTCAATCCTGAGTTGATTGTGTCTAGTTTGCATATCAATTCCAGCTCAGCAGTCTCTCGTTGGAGTCTGTTTTTGAAGTTTTTCTGTTGTAATATAGCCACCCGCAGGTCTGTCATTGAATGACCAGACAGGTTAAAGTGTTCTCCCACTGGTTTTTGAGTATTATGATTCTTGGTGTCAGATTTGTGTACATTAATTCTTTTGCGGAGAGACTGTCCGGTTTGGCCAATGTACATGGCAGAGGGGCATTGCTGGCACATGATGGCATATATCACATTGGTAGATGTGCAGGTGAACGAGCCCCTGATGGTATGGCTGATGTGATTAGGTCCTATGATGATGTCACTTGAATAGATATGTGGACAGAGTTGGCATCGGGCTTTGTTACAAGGATAGGTTCCTGGGTTAGTGGTTTTGTTCAGTGATGCGTGCTTGCTGGTGAGTATTTGCTTTAGGTTGGGGGGTTGTCTGTAAGCGAGGACAGGTCTGTCTCCCAAGATCTGTGAGAGTAAAGGATCATCTTTCAGGATAGGTTGTAGATCTCTGATGATGCGCTGGAGAGGTTTTAGTTGGGGGCTGAAGGTGACAGCTAGTGGTGTTCTGTTATTTTCTTTGTTGGGCCTGTCTTGTAGGAGGTGACTTCTGGGTACTCGTCTGGCTCTGTCAATCTGTTTTTTCACTTCAGCAGGTGGGTATTGTAGTTTTAAGAATGCTTGATAGAGATCTTGTAGGTGCTTGTCTCTATCTGAGGGATTGGAGCAAATGTGGTTATATCTTAGAGCTTGGCTGTAGAGAATGGATCGTGTGGTGTGTCCTGGATGGAAGCTGGAGGCATGTAGGTAAGTGTAGCGGTCAGTAGGTTTCCGGTATAGGGTGGTATTTATGTGACCATCGCTTATTAGCACAGTAGTGTCCAGGAAATGGACCGCTTGTGTGGATTGATCTAGGCTGAGGTTGATGGTGGGATGGAAATTATTGAAATCATGGTGAAATTCCTCAAGGGCTTCTTTTCCATGGGTCCAGATGATGAAGATGTCATCAATGTAGCGCAAGTAGAGTAGGGGCGTTAGGGGACGAAAGTTTTTTCCTTTCCTTTTACTGATTTTACTAGAAAACAGACATCACTGTTGAGAAGGTAAGAGCTTCGGAGAGGTTTGTAACCTGTTCAGTCTGATCCACCTGGTGCCAGCTGAATTCTAGGCATGGAAAACACTAGTTCAAGGTGGCAGAATTTTATAGCCCACCTGGGATTTTGTCCCATGGAATCACTGGGGACATTAGGGTTTGTCCTTTTCGTTTTACCTTTTCCTCCATCCCTCCTTCCTTTCGCTTCATCTCTTACTTCTTTTGTCCTTTCTCCTGTTCCCCTCCCACCACCAAGAGGTGTGAATGTGTGTGTTGCATGTTGCGGGGGGGTGCTCTGCATCTCCCATTGTGGGAGGTCCACCCAAGAAAGTGGGGCTGAAATAGTCCTCGGACAGTGATCCCTACTGGTGACCTGGGCCTTCCTTTGGGCTCTCTGGTGAGAACTCTCAGCCTCCCTCCCCTCAGTCTCTACCCTGATTGGCTGAGCAGGGGGTTATTGACAGGGAGGAGACTCAGGTCCTTTTTGTTCTCTTTTAAGAACAAGTAAATAAGTCATAACCAGTCATCTGTTTGACGAATTTTGCTGCTTCTCTGCATTAATTGTCTCTGCGCAGTTCATGAACTGTTGTTGGTCTGGAGCTCATTTGAGAGCACTTTATTCAGGCTCTGGCTTTGGCAGGGATGGGGTGGGACCAAAAAGGCTGGTTAGTGAGAGGCTGCCTTAACCCCAGACTCAGGCCTGCTCCCCGCTCGGTTCCAGGCTGTCCAGACTCCTGAGGAGGTTCAGGAAGAAGGCTCTGCAGGTGGCCACAGAGCCTGAGGGAAGCAGCTGCCATCTTCCCCAGGAGCAGAGCGGCCTCTCCATTCCTGCTGGCGGGGAAGGAGCTCCTGGCCGAGCGAGGAGGTGGAAGTGCCCAGCCTTCTGGCAGAGGAAACCCGCTCCCGGCGCAGGCGCTGAGGTGAGAGAGCCACCAGCCAGGTCGAAATGGAGCTGGCCCAGGATGCGGCTGGGCAGGCAGGACCCAGCCCAGAAGGGGAGCCAGCAGGGTGGCTCTGGGGCTTGTTGTGTGGGAAGCACCGGCCCAAGAGCCCAGCCCTGATTCTCAGCAGGAGGCATTGCCCTGCCTAGTCCCTGAAGACCTTCCAGCCTCCCCATGGCAGGAGGTGGAGAATCCCTGTCACAGCACCAGCAGCTCGGCCCGCTCCCCATGGGACAGCAGCAGCGCCTGGGACTCAGGCAGTAGTGAGGCTGATGGGCGCTACTGCTTTGTTCCAGGTGAGGAGCCAGG
Organism: Malaclemys terrapin pileata; assembly: GCF_027887155.1. NCBI lineage: Eukaryota > Metazoa > Chordata > Testudines > Emydidae > Malaclemys > Malaclemys terrapin. The sequence goes on along the minus strand of NC_071507.1, from coordinate 18,916,470 downwards.
CTGGGCTCAGGGAGGGGTGAGGAGGGGGCTGTGAACACCCTGGCCACTCACTCGACCAGTGCTATGGGGGTGGGTCCCCAGGCAAGGTGTCTGGCCTTAGCTACGTGAACCCCACTGACACTAGATGCTGCCACTTTGTGGTTGATGTTCCAGTTGGGTGGCGGGAGGGGAAGGCATCCCAGGGAGTCCAGGAGAGTGTGGGGGACCTCTTTCCTATGGGCTCCTGACGGAGTTGGCGGCTGAAGGCATCACTGAGAGGGGGGAGTGTGGGGCACAATCTGCCCTGGGTCCCGGAGGTGGGAAGGGGTCACATTGCCCCACCATGCCCATGTCCTTCCACCGAGTGGCAGCAGGCGTCACCTTCTCCACTTCTCTCCCTGGTGCAGGGATCCCCAGGGACTCAGAGGACAAGAAGGAAGAATGGGTCGACGTGGCCACAGAGGAGGCTGCTCTCAAAAACATCTGAGAGAGAACCTCTTTTGAGTTTTCTCCTTTCTTTTACTGGTTTTACCAGAAAACATATGTCCCTGTTTAGAAGGTAATGGCCTCCGATAGGTTTGGAACCTATCCTTTTTGTTTTATCTTTCCTCCATCCCTCCTTCCTTTCTCTTCATCTCTTACTTCTTTTGTCCTTTCTCCTGTTCCCCTCCCACCACCAGGATGTGTGTGTGTGTGTGTGTGTGTGTGTGTTTTGCTGGGGGTACTCTTCATCTCCCATTGTGGGAGGTCCATCCAAAAATGTGGGGTTGAAATAATGCTTGGACCCCACTGACACTAGATGCTGCGATCCTGTGGCTTAGCATTAGTGTCTGGGATGACTTGGGACAAGATCTGAACCTCCCCACAACCCACTTCACTGCTGCCAGAATCCCTCCTGCCCCCCCTGCTAGAGCCGCCTCCCTGCCCAACCTGGGTGGGGGTGGGAGGAGAGGGTTCTGAAGACTCAAGCTGTGGTTTGGAGGTGGATCAGCTGTCAAGGGCACTGAGGCGGAGGTGGCAGGAGCTCACCATACAAGGAGAGGGGTTGCCACTGGAGGTTACTAGAAAGGAGAACAATCTCCTTCTGGGGTTCAGGAGCTGAATCCATCCCTCAGTGGTGGGCAGGTGCTGTGTGGAAATGCTGCTGGTTCCAGATGCCCTTAATTCCCCCTGATTCCTCAGGGCGTTTGAGTCTCTGACAGGGCGTTTGAGTCTCGTTCCCTTGCAGCAGGAGGACGTCACGGCCAAAGTGATGCACCAGCTCTGCATCATCCGGCACTTGCGCCAGGTGCCTGAGGCACTGCAGAGGCTGTGCCTCTGAGTTCACCAGCAACTCCCGCTCCCTGCTGCAGGTACTGCTCTGGCTCACTGTAAATGTCTGTACTGGGCTAGCTTGATTATCACTTCAAAAGTTTTTTTTCTCTTACTTAATTGGCCTCTCAGAGTTGGTAAGACAACTCCCACCTGTTCATGCTCTCTGTATGTGTGTATATATATGTCCTCAATATATGTTCCATTCTATATGCATCCGAAGAAGTGGGCTGTAGTCCACGAAAGCTTATGCTCTAATAAATTTGTTAGTCGCTAAGGTGCCACAAGTACTCCTGTTCTTCTTTTTGTAAATGGGGAGCTAGTGGAAGGGGAAATGGAGCCCCCTGGCACTCACTAAAAGGGAAATTGGTGGATTCTCCATCACATAATTTCATTGATGTTGTTTTATGAAGACTAGATGCGTTTCTAGAATGTGTTTGCCCAAAAAGTAACTATTGTTCTACATAGGAAGCCTGTGATATGCAGTGGGTTAGATTAGATGCTCTAAAGGTCTCTTCTGGCCATAAAGTCTACTAATTTCGGAAAACCTGTGTAGCATTGGGAGCAGCCTCTGATGTTTTACTATCTAGCCGGCTTGCTTCCTAGAATGAACACTCATTGAGTAGGGTGATCCACACGGAGTAGCTCAAATCTCCAAAATGTCTGGCCAGCGGCAGGACATTAGCACTTCAGGGGATGGGTGGTTGTGGCAGTGACATCACAAAGGCCTTTTGCAGGACCTGAGACTATTGGTGAAAGGTGGTGGGGTGGTGGTGACCTCACAGAGAGATGCTAACATCAGCCAGGCAGGATAGGGGGGCAGGGCCAGGGAAACCTCAGAGATCCCTGTGGCTTTGCTTCAGCAAGTCTCCTTCTCGAGGTCTTTCTTTGAGGACTGAGAGAGTATTAGGGTTCACGTACGTGAGCGCGAGAAGGAACCTCTTTCGACTTTTCTCCTTTCCTTTTACTGATTTTACTAGAAAACAGATGTCCCTATTGATAAGGTAAGAACTTCCGAGAGGTTTGGAACCTGTTCAGTCTGATCCATCCGGTGCCAGCTGAATTCTAGGCATGGAAAACACTAGTTTAAGGTGGCAGAATTCTATTCACCACCTGGGATTTTGTCCCTTATCACTGGGGACATTACAGTTTGTCCTTTTTGTTTTATGTTTTCCATTATCCCTCCTTCCTTTCTCTTCATCTCTTCCTTCTTTTGTCCTTTCTCCTGTTTCCCTCCCACCATCAGGAGGGGTGAGGCGGGCTGGCTCCAACTAGCTGTAGGATCTGCTGCTGCAGGCGTTTTGGGTTAGGGGTGTTCCTCTTGGGGAGGCAGAGGCAGAGCAGAGAATGAGCTTGGGTAGAGTCAAGTTCTTCTTGTCCTGGTTAAGTGGTGACTGGGCTTTTAAGGGGACCATGCTGACCCTCCACACACACACCCTGTCAGGTGCTGCAGGGAGGTGAAGGAGGAATCGGTTGGCACAGAGATGAAGCAGACTGAAGTAGGGACAAACACAAGGGTGGAGCATTCCTTGGTGGGTTCCTGTGCGCTGCCCTGAAGGGAGTATAGAGCATGCGCCTGGGGAAGGCCAAAACTCACATCCAGGTAGATCATCAACCTACTTCTCTGTCCCCAGGGCCAGGAAGGCCTCTGGTTTTTGCTCTCTTCGGTAGCTGGAGCTGCTCTGATTTGGGGGTGGGGGTGGGGGGCAGAGGTGGGAAGAGGCCATAGGATTTAATCAAGTGTCAGGGGGAGACTCCCTCTCTGCGGGAGATTATGTTGCCCCTCTGTGGGGAATCCCTTCCTTGCAGATGCTGGACTCTGCCAGGAAGCCCAGCTCCCATCCCTAGCAGCTTGGCTGTTCCCTACCTGCTGTGCACCAGGCCCTCTGCAGAGAGCTGCTCTGGGCAAGGACTGCAGAGCCAGCTGTCATCCTGGTAAGTGTAGCCCCAGGTTCCATAACCCTGACCCATGGTCTCCCTCCACTGACAGGCTTGAAGAATGAATGCCCAGAGACATGGATGCCGTGCTGAAGAGCTTGTTGACAGCAACCCCCACCACAGACAATCTGCAGCACATCTTGGAGGTGAGCATAATGGTCGGGGGAGCAGGAATTTTACCTTAGCCCTGGGGAGGCCTGGAAATGAGAGACTGGATGATTCACGTTTCCATTGTGTCCTGCTACCTGAGAGCCATCCGTGGTCAGGGCAGTGAGTGCAGGGCAATGTTGGGGCCCTTCCACCTTCAGGAATAGAGGGAAGGCGCTGGTGCTTGACAACAGGGCTCTGCCTGGTTCTGTTGAGCACTAACTCCAAGGCCCCAGGCAGGCTTGTGGAGTGAGAGCATCAGACCCCTGTGAGGTCCAGGAGAAGGCCCTCCGAGAAGAGCACTGGCTCCTTCCTAGGAAGCTGCTGAGATTCTCAAAGAGGGATTCATCCCTTCTCCCATTAGTAGCAGTATATGTTGCGGGCCTCCTTGCGTCCGTCCCCCCTGTCCTTCCTATGTCCAATCTCATCTCCCCAGCTATTTCTCCTCTCATTTTACTCACCTTTTCCATACTGGAATCTGGCGTGGAGATTAACTGTGCATCTCCCAACCATCTCCCCAAACTTCCTAGTTTAAAGCTCTTTTGATAAGATGAGCCAGCCTCCCTCCCAGAAGTCTATTTCCTTCCCTACTCAGGTGAAGCCCATCCCGCGAGAACAGGTGTCTGTCCCCGAAAGCCTCCCAGTGGCCATACATCCCAAAGCCCTCCTTATAGCACCACTCTCTTAGCCAACTATTTATTCTCACTATCCTATCAGGGTTCATGGAAGCAGCCACACTCCAACCCTCCACCTGGAAGCCTGCTGAAAATTGCTTACCTAGGACCCATGAAGTTCAGCCCCAGTTTGAGGCTCCACTCCTGAGGTCCTATTGGAGGAGTCCCAGAGAAGCTAATTGGCCCTCTGGCCCTGCTTAAGGCAGCAGCAGGAAAAGGAAGCTGACTGAACACCAGGGCTGTTCCCTGTTCTGGACCGTGTGCTGCCTGTTTCTGCCGCCGCTCCCCTGGCTTGATTTCCTGCCATCTGATTTGTGGTTGTGATTGCAAGTTTCTCTTGTGCTTCTGATCTTCCAGAATCCTGACCCAGCTGACTCTCAAGTCCTGTCATGTGAGTGTGGACTCTGGCTCTGACCAGTAGGTCTGGCTGCCCTTGACCCAGCCGTGACATTGTACAATTTCTCCAATGCTCTTTTTTTTTAAGTCCAGCAAGATACACCAGTACCTTGGCTCCCAAAGTCCTGGTTGCCTGCTATTCCAGGACTGAGGGGTAGTGCTTGTATTGCCCCCACCCCCACCCCAGCTGCTTTTCCTATGGGAATCTCCCTAGAGAAGAGGAGAAATCTCCTCTTTTCTTAGGATCAGTCCCAACAGTAATTCCACCCACCCTGGCCTCAGCTCAGCTACTTTGTTGACCTGGGATCAGGGACCACTTTTGAAGCCCTTAGCGTGTGGGTGGAGGTGGGAGCAAAGGCTGAAGCTCCAGCAGTTTCCACCAAAGAACACCACCGTTCTACGGTCTGACTAGGGCTCACCATCCATCTTGGAGCTAAACACCAGATGGGAGCTGAGAGATTGTCTTTGGTGGACCATGTTCTTGTGTGTGATGGAGCTGTGTGCCAGAGAGGGCCAGGAGTAGATGCACCACGCATGGCCAGGACTGGGCTAAATGGTCTGTAATGGTAGGTGAGTCAAACCATAGCCACATATAGATATCTTGGGCATCAATGGGGACTGAATCTTGGCCTTTCGCTGGCAAGAGCACAACTCACTCCAATTTAAGTCATTACGGTAGTGACCCCTACCAGCCCCTCTGAGGGGGTCAGTATTATCTCTGTTAGCTGGCGCACAGGGATGGAAAGCAACTGGCTGCAAGGTCAGGAGAAAGCCCTCTGAGAAGAGCACTGGCTCCTTCCTAGGAAGCTGCTGAGATTCTCAAGGAGGGATTCATCCCTTCTCTCCCATGGACACAGAGGATTGTAAGGAGCAGGGCGTTGTCCTTTACCCAACAGAGACCTGTCCTAGCTCTCACCCACAAACCTGGGAGAGAGCTGGGAACTTCACCGGATTCTACCCATGCATTTGCCCTGGTACACTTTCTTCTCCCCACCTGCCTTGGCTATTAGGCTATGGCTCTATGCACATGAAACAAACAGGAACTTCTTCTCTATCTCTAAGCCAAACTGGTTTATCAAGTCTGACCCCTCAACATATTTCAGGGGGCGTATTTCCAGTAGATGTATAGCTAACTCATTATACCCCACTCAGACCTGGTCACGTGGATTCGGCGGCGTTTCTGCGGGCGATCTGACGGTCCCGTGCCTTCGACGTACCTGCCACTGAATTGCCACTGAAGACTGCCTGCGCTTGCTGCGCTGGTGCCTGGAGCCGCCCCTGCAGGGCAGGCAGCCCTATGAAGTGGTGCACCAGCTGGCATACTCCCACTGCATGTGCTCTAACCCAACCAATATCCGCCGTCCTCCAGAGCTCTCTGCCCTGGCTTCTAATCAGAAAGGCCCTGACTGGTTCCCCGCTACAAGAGAGGGGACCAGCCCCTTCACCAGAGCCTAACAGGTCCTTCTTTATTTGATAGAGTTACAGGGAAGGGTTGAGGGTTGTTCCTGGGCGGCTAGCGGGGCTGTTTTGGAGCTTTGATTTATTGCCTTCTTTTAATGTTTTATCTAATCCAGAGTATCTGCAGAGACATTTCCCTCCGTGCTTTACATACAATTTTATTGTAAACCCTCAGTTGAAGAGTGTCATGTTCACGGTCATATTCAGGGAAGGGCAGAGACTGGTGGCTGAGGAAGGTCTCCCAACTTCAGAACGGCCAGGTCTGCTTTTCAAGTGAACGTATCAGTATTTACGACTGCGTTGCCCCCTAGGCACGTGTAATAAATGAAGGCAGGGGTATCTCCCTTTTATGGACACCCAGCCAGCCACTTAGCTATAAAATCCCTGTTTGTAGCTGTTCTCTACTTGCTTTATCTGTAAAGGGTTAAAAAGTCCCTAGGTTAAGGGAAGAGAGTGAGCACCTGACCAAAAGAGCCCATGGGAAGGCTAGAACTTTTTAAAATTGGGAAAAAATTTTCCCTTTGTCTGTCTGTGTTTCTTCTCCCGGAAAGCAGGGACAGGGCTGGAACTAGGCTGTAAAAGCTTGTGCCAGGAATGAAAATCATCAGATCATACCTAGAAACTGCTCTTTTGAAACCCCAGATAGTAGGGGCCTCTGTTCCTAGCTACAAGCAATGCCAGGTTCATCAGAGGCACTGGAGCTGCCGGCAGCTCCCCAACCCCCCAAAATGCTCTCCCCCCTCAGTCCTGCATGGCCCCGATGCACTAACCTGCTGGCCCTGTTTCTTCAGATGGGAGGGGAATGGTACAAGGGCTGGATGGGGCTAAATACAGGCTGGTGTACGGAGTGCTGGCCGCAGGTTACTCTGGATCTGGGGGAGCCGGCCTCAGCTTGTCTCTGGGACCCTACACTGCAAAGTAAAGAAAGATCTTCTTTGTGGCGAAGGAGGCCATGAAATTAAAGATGGGACCTTCATTCTCAGCATTGTAAAATGCCACCAGCGCTACCCTAACTCTGGGGTGGCTTACACATATGAACCCGAAACCTAACTCCAAGTGGCCTACCCATAGGTACCCTAACCCTAGGGCAGGGAGTCCTACCCACAAGAAACCTAACTATAGGGTGGGGAGTCCTACCCATATAAACCCTAACCCTGGGGTGGAGAGCCCTTTCAACAGGAACCCAAATTCTAGGCGGGGAGCCCAACTCATACCAACCCTAACCATATGGAGGGGAGCTCAACCCATAGGAACTCTACCCCTAACTCCAAGTAGCCTACTCATAGGAACCGTAATCCTAACTCCAAGTGACCTATCCATAGATACCCTAACCCTAAACTGGGGAACCGTACCCATAGGAACTCTAACCCAAGGATGGGGATCCCTACAGAAAAGAACCCTAAAACTAGGGTGGGGAGCCATACCCATTGGGGGTATGGCTCCCTGACCTAGGGTTAGGGTTCCTAGGGATAGGCCACTTGGAGTTTGGGTTAGGGTTCCTATGGGTATGGCTTCCCACACTAGGGTTAGGGTTTCTCTGGCTAGGGCTCCCCTCCCTAGTGTTAGGGTTCTTGTGTTTCAGACTCTCTGACCTAGGGTTAGGGTTCCTATGGCTAGGGCTCCCTGCCCTAGTTTTAGTATTCCTATGGGTATGGCTCCCTGACCTAGCATTAGGGTTCCTGTAGGTAGGCCAGTTGGAGTTATGATTAGGGTTGCTAAGTGTAAGGCACCCCACCCTGTTATGCTTATAAGAAGCACACGGGATCTGTTTCAGGGGAAAAGGCAATACGCCGCGTTTATTAAAGATACAACAATTAGCATATGTATTTAATCAAAACACACACACACACCCGCCAGGTGATGTTATAGTTACCAGTCCAGAGTCTGGATCAGTCTAGTGGCCAGCTAGGTTGGTCACGGGTAGGTAGGAGCCAGGTTCTGTTCGTCACGACATGATGCCCCAGGGAAGTCTTTGCAGGACAAACCGAAAGTTTCTTGGCAAGACACCCTATTTATACAGTGATTTTCCTTCATTGGGACCAGTGAGTTTTGTACCGTCATGCTGTAATCCAGGGGTCTCAAACACGCGAGCGTGGGCTGGGTATTTTCTGCGGCCTGCAAGCTCCTTGTGGCCGGAGGGAAATGTCTCTCCAGATACTCTGGATTAGATAAAACATTAAAAGAACGCAATAAATCAAAGCTCCAAAACAGCCGCCCAGGAACAACCCTCAACCCTCCCCTGTAACTCTATCAAATAAAGAAGGACCTGTTAGGCTCTGGTGAAGGGGCTGGTCCCTTCTCTTGTACTGGGGAACCAGACAGGGCCTTTCTGATTAGAAGCCAGGGCAGAGAGCTCTGGAGGACAGCGGATATTGGTTGGGTTAGAGCACATGAAGTGGGAGTATGCCAGCTGCTGCACCACTTCATAGGGCTGCCTGCCCTGCAGGGGCGGCTCCAGGCACCAGCGCAGCAAGCGCGTGCCTCGGGCGGCAAGCCGCGGGGGGCGCCCTGCCGGTCACTGTGAGGGTGGCAGACAGGCAGTCTTCAGTGGCAATTCGACAGGAGGTACGTCGAAGGTGCGGGCCCGGCAGATAGCCAGCAGAAACGCCGCCGAATCCGCGTGACTAGGGGACTGCCCGCAGTCGTGCCGCCAAAGGTCGCCTGACTGCCGTGTTTGGGGCGGCAAAAAACATAGAGCCGTCCCTGCTGCCCTACCTGCCCTGCTCTAGTCCTGCTGGCACAGGGTGGGGGGGACTTTATCTAGGCCATGCAAGCAGGGAGGGAAAGCCTCTCTGAGCTCGCACGACCCACCTGTGTGAAGGCCAGGCAGAGTATGGCTCTTGTTATTTATTCCCCATTGTGGAAGGAGAATGTGGCCTGTGTCTCAGAGAGTTTGTTTTATTTTGTACCAGAAAACTTGTGAATTACCTGGAACCGCAGAGAGGCCTTTCCTGCCTTGGCCCAGGTCTACTGCTGAGGTCTGATTTGTTCTGCACCCCTCTGGCACACTCCTTCAGTCAGAAAAGTGTAGTGCTCCTGGGGGCAGAAAGCCTTGGTGTGTGTGTACGACAGAAATACAATTGATTTGACAGTGACAGTGACTCTGAGCGAGCAGGGAAAAGCCTTAAACACTAAAACTGTCACTGCCCTAGGACTGTGTGTGTGTTTCTTTAAGTCTTTTCTCTCTGTTTATCATAAATGAGATTCCTGTAATTTACCAGCAATGGTTTCACTTTCAGTTGGAAGCTGCTGGGTGCAGGGAGAATGTTTCAGTTCCTATAAAATTGCTGTACTTTATGCAATAGTTGTCTGAACAGACTGGAGTCAGACGTGTCCGGGGGCAATGCAGCTGTAGCTGGGAGCCCTTCCTCCGCCACCAGCCTCTGCCCTTCCCTGTAGGATCCAGCAGGCCGGTGAGTGTCAGCCCTCAATTGCTCTGGGTGATGGCTCTGTTATTCTTCCTGGGAGCTGTTCCTATGGGCGGGAGTCCATCCAGGGCTCTCAGTTTCCTACTTTAAATATTGCTGCAGAAATGTCTAAAATGCTCAGAGATCTTTGCGGCCCTTTCCCATTACCCTGTAACACAGACTGAAATAGTGTCTGTTTATTCGCTCTTCTGCATGATTTCCTGGAATTAGATTTACATTCCAGCCCTTCTGCTCTGGTGACTTTCCTGCAAGCTCTCGGCAGAGGAATGTGTGCTCTCTCCTTCTCCTTCTCCGTTCACTGTCTGTATTTGCCATCAGCTCACTCCACTGAAGTTCTGCTCTAAGAGACTAGAAGAAGGGAAATGCCGTAGGGAGGGGTCAGTTCCAGCACGCTGGGCCATGAGGACCTTTCTATGCCAGGGAGAGGGGGGAGTTACCCAGACACAGGGCTGATGATGGTACTTCTGCTGCTGTCCTAAGGGTTCTCGCAGGAGAGTGGCCAGCTTTAGCACCTACTAGAGCAGGGGTGGGCAAACTACAGCCTGTGGGCCAGATCCGGCCCCTCAGGGCTTTGGATCCGGCCTGTGCAGGAGATGTACTGAGCATGTTCAGGTGAACTGAGCATGCTCAGTACACCGTAAGTAGCACATTTCTAGCAGAGCAGTATCCTTCGTGTAGGAATGTGCTACCAGTAGCACTTATTGAGATGTATAGATGTTAAGAAACTGCTATTGTATTAAACTGCTTCCTGATGTAGCAAATGCCTACAGATAGCAGTTTCTTGCACTATAGTGTATGTGAAATTGCTACATGTAGAAATGTGCTATTTGTAGCAGTTAGTGATATGTATAGATTGTAAGAAACGGCTTTTGTAAAAAGATGCTACTTTATTTGTACATGCTTGAAAACTGTTGTTATATTTCAGTCTTTCCTCATATGTTTTCGTTAGCCTTTGTCTTCACTGTTAAAACTTAACCTGTCTTGTGTTGTTTTCTTTAGTTTTATTAGCAGTGAGAAAAAGGCCTATGTCTGCTAATGGGGGACACCGGAAATATTAGACACACCTGGATTATTCTTCAGTGGTTGATAATATCAGATCCTTCTTGTTCTCAGTACGCTGAGATGAGCTGAAGTGTCTGTCTTCCCATCATCCAGATTGCTGGGTCAATCATTTCTCACTGTTCCGTCTTTGTAACTCAGGTGTTTCCGGTTGTTCTTGTAGGCTGTCATTGTCCACCTTTTCTTTCTTCCCCCCAGTTTCTGGAAGGCTCTTTTGCTGTGACCTGGGTTAAACAGCACCCACTGTATAGAGGTATCTGATCTTGGTCAAGTAGTCCCCATTGTATAGCACTATTGTTCAGAGGCACAGTTCCTGGGATAATCTTTATGTGATTGTGCATTCCTTCAATAAGCCACTAACATTGTCTGGCTTCATCCAACAGAGCACATTTTAAATACAGAGACATGGTCAATATTTCTAGCCTCAGATACAAATGCTACATGCATACAGGTTGAATAAACACAGTCAATAGGTCTTAAACTTTGCAATGATACCCCACGTCAGCCATCTTGCATAAAGTATATATTAGCTATGTCATATCCATATCATAATCATATTTTCATAAAGAATGTATAGTATAATGTCACACACCACATGTATGCAAATACTAAAGGAGCGTGCACCTTTGGGTGCAAACACTCATGACAACAGTGCAGAGCAATGCAAGCTCCACGATTCTGTGTGAGATGGCAGACAGTGAGGAGGGCCAGGCAGGTTAGTGGGTTTAGAAAAAAAGGTGTAAACATTATGTATACGTTTATGTATGGGATACATATAAAATTAGTGGATGGTTAACAATGCATTATAAGAAGTTTGATCCCATGGCTACAACCACCCGTCTGACTTGTTTGGTACCCAGCATACACTGCCAAACCAAAGCTTCCCAAAATACAATGGGTGGACAGTGGGATATCTATTCATGGTGCACCTCACTCTGAATCTAAACAAGTGCTTCTGGTGAGTCCCCTGACTGCTGAGGCAAGGAGTCCAGGAGGCACGCACACAAGTGACATAGTAACCGTAGTGACTCTATGGTGACATAACCTGAGTTAACCCACACTTAAACTGTAGATATGGCTTTAGGTATATTAAATGTTTGGGGGTATGAGGATAGACTAAGATTCATTCAGGTGTTTAGGCTCAAGGCCTTACTGCACCTACAGGATCAGGAACAAAGAGGCACAAAAAAGATATAATTTATTTATTAAAATTTCTTGACTCGAGGGTGTATAACTGATGATTTTAGAATTCTTGTGGTTGTAAAGGTATCTTGGGGTTGTAGATGTGTGTTCATTATATTTTGAAAGGAAAAACTATGAATGGGTTGAACAAAGAATTAGATCAGTCCCTCAGGATAAGTAGATTGGCTATTAGCCAAGATAATTAGGGATGCAGGCCCATGCACTGCATGTTCCTAAAATGTTCTTTAACTGCCAGATGCTGGGAGTGGACAATGGGATGGTTCAATGAGTCATTGCCTGGTCTGATCATTCTCTTAGAAGCACCTGGCATTGGCCACTGTCACATGACCGGATACTAGATTAGGCAGACTATTGGTCTGACCACCAATATTTACACCATTGGTGGATTGACTCAAAACAAAATTTTGACAATAGGCCAGAAATTCAGTCAGAGTGGATGTCAGATGATCCAACAGAATAAACATCTGCTCTAAAAATGAGAAGAAAAAATTAGAATTAAAAATTCAGGGAATCCCAGCAGCAGATAAGACAACTTGGGAAACTGCTCAGAGACTCTATGCATTTAGATAGAGTGATAAGAGATTCTTTATTTCTGAGGGGATATATGTAAAATGTTTCACTGAATTAAGTCTCAGGGAATATCTACACTGGCAAATTAAAGCGCTCTAATTTGCTGGCTCAGGGGTGTGAAAAATCACTCCCCCCCCATCCCCCCGAGCGCAGCAAGTTTGAGCGCTTTAAAGCCCTAGTGTGGACAGGCTCGGCTCCCAGTGCTGGAAGCTAATCCCCTCGTCGAGGTGGATTACCAGGAGCACTGGCACCCACGACAGCGCTTTGAAAGTTGTAGTGTAGACATAGCCTCAGTAGGTTAAATCAGACAAAGAGGAGATGCATTGACTAGCCATTGGGATGCCTGTGCCTTTAAAAACCCAGCCCTGTGCCTGTGCCTTTAAGGACCCAGCCCTGGGAAGCTGATGCTGAGAGGTGCTGTCAGTGAGAGGGGAAATAAAAAAGCCCCTCTGCCTCCCCGACTGTGCTGGGTTTTGCCCTCTGCCAGCGCCTCACTACCAGCGTAACTCCTGCTCCTCCCCCCCAGCCCTGATATTGCCCTTTAGCCCCTCTCCTAATCCTGCCTCCAGCTGCTTGACCCCCCCGACCAGTCAATTTCCGCACCCTGCTCAGACCCTGGTCACCCCCCTGCTCCGATTTGCCCCTTTGCCCCTTTTTAACCCCTGTAAAAAGCAGCCAGCAAATTGTTATGGCTAATAAGGTCAGGGTGAAGGGCAGTGGCTTCAGCAGATGTTACTGAGCATGCTCAGTTCATGTGACCATATAAAAAAGCCAATTTGCTCAAATAAAAAAGCCTCCCCCCCCTCCCCCAACAAACTATTTTGCAAAGCACTGGTGTCTCAGTGCCACTGGGGTAACTGTTACCCCCTGTGCCCCTGCCTGTGCTGGGTTTTGCCCTCTGTCACCCTCTGCCAGCACCTCACTCCTGGGCTTAACTCCACCTCCTCCCCCCCCATTCCCGATTTTCCCTTTAGCCCCTCTCCTACTGCTGCCTCCAGCTGCTTGACCCCCTCAGACCCTGGCCACCCCCTCCTCCGATTCACCCCCTTTGCCACTTTTTAACCCCTGTCAAAAGCAGTCAGCAGAATCCTACGGGTATAAGGGCAGGGTGAAGGGCAGTGGCTTCAGCAGATGTACTGAGCATGCACAGATGAACTGAGCATTCCCAGTACACAGTAAGTAGCACATTTCTAGCAGAGCACTATCCTTCACTACACCGGCACCACATCCCTGCGGCCCCCGGGTGGGAGGGCAGAGGGCTCTGTGCGTTGCCTCCAGGCACCGCCCACCGCAGCTCCCATTGGCCAGGAACGGGGAACCGTGGCCAATGGGAGCTTTGGGGGAGGTACCTGGAGGCGCGGCGAGGGCAGCACACGCGGATCCCTCCGCCCCCCCCTTCCCTCGGGGCCGCAGCACCACTGGGAGCGGCGCAGGGCTGGGGACAGGGCAGGGAGCCTGCCCCGGCCCGTGCCGCTGCCACCCTGGAGCCCAAAACCCTCCTGTACCATGCCCCCCTGCCTGCACCTCATACCCCTCCTGCACTCCAACTCCCTGCCCTGAGCCCCCTCATACACCCTGCATCCCAACTCCCTCCCCTGAGTCCCCACTGCACCCTGCACCCCTGCTGCACCCCAACCCCCTGCCTTGAGCCCCCTCATACAGCCCACACCCCTCCTCTGCCCAATCCCTTGCCCTGAGCCCCTTCCTGCACACCGCACCCCCTCCCACACCCCGCACTCCCTTATGCACCCCAACCCCCTGCCCCAGCCCTGCATACAATTTCCCCACTCAGATGTGGCCCTCAGCCCAAAAAGTTTGCCCACCTCTGTGCTAGAGCCCCATCAGCAAGCGTCACTGGGGGTAGGGGCTGAGCCAGTGCATTACCTGGCAGCCCTGGACATACCCACTTCCTTGAGCTGCACTGACCCTCAATGGCTGCCTTAGCGTAGGGGAGATTAGAGGTCCTCAGTGCTGGGCTGTAGTGAGCTCTAACTGTGTTGGAATTGCCAGCTATCACTTTAAAGGTGGTGGGGTTGGGCGGAGAGGTGAGGAATTCCCTGCTCCCGCTGGCAGGCTAGAGGGCTCTGTAGCTGAGTGTATGACTGTGCCTAGCAGTCAGTTTGCAGACAGACAGCTTAAAGTAAGGTGGGGAGAATTGTGCCACTCTGTTTTAGGGAGCAGATGGCTTTGTCTCTCTTCTTAGTGTTAGTTCTTGTGTGTTCTGAATTCCTAGAAGAAAAGTCATGTTGTTATTTAACTTCTCTGTGTGTGTGCTGTGAACACAAGTGCCACTGTAACCTGGATTCCCGGTAAACCCTTTGCCAGGGGATCGGCTGGCAGAAATCAGCGTGGGCCCTGGAGGAGAGCTGGAGACATAGGCAGCAGCCTCTCCAGAGATAAGTCTGCAACTAAGTTTTTGTTTAAAGCCAACTTTTGCATCTTCTCTAAATTCCAAAGATAAGTCAGCTCTGCCTGAAGGCCGGGGTAAGATTGTGTTTGTGGGGAAATCTGGAGTTATTTGGACAAGGCATTGTAGAGCTGGGGCACCTGACAAATGAACTGATTTCAATACCCATAAGTCTTCAAATGGTTTTTTCCTCACATCATAGGGAAAAAAGTAGTCCCCTCCTATGACTCCCCTGATCCCCAAGGGAAGGACAACCCATTATTCCTCCAGTGGTAGGGGCTCAGTGACTCAAGCTAGGACCAAGGGGCTTTGAGCTCTTTGCATGCGGTGTCTCTGTCTGGACCCCTGCTTGCTGCAACAGGAGGTGATCTGAAGGGTCTGTCCATGTAACCCGAGCCCTGAGCTCTCTGCCAGGGCCTCGCTGGCTCCTTTGGCTCCTCTTCCTCCCAAGGAGCCACTGAGATGGGTTTCTGCCATTGCCCCCCCCCCCACGCACTTTTGAGACCCTGAACATGACCCTGTTTACAATAAAATGTTATGTAAAGCACGGAGGGAAATGTCACTCCAGATACACTGGATTAGGTAAAACATTAAAACAAGTTTATTAACTACAATGAAATAGATTTTAAGTGAGTACAAGTAATGAGGCATAAAAGTCAGAAATGGTTACAAGAAAAATAAAGACAGAAAGCTTACTAATGTCTAATTTAACAAACTATATTAGATTCAAGCCAAGTTTTTCACCTATGCTTTCAGCAGTCTTACAGACCAAACTCTTTAAGTCAGGACCCCTCACCTATAGTCCAACAGTTGCTTTCTCTGTCTTTTCAGGTGTAGAAAATGTGATGGGCAGGGAGAGAGAGAGAGAGGAGGGACCCTAGGGGTGTCTACCCCTCCTTTTTTATAATCCTGTCCGCCATTTGAGACGCATTTCCAGCTGGGAGCAAGGTGAGTCTTTGTGGATGGAAACTCCATGCTTTTTCTTTGCCAGGATATAGATTTTTGTCCCTCCCCGTTTCCTGCCAAAGAACAGCCACTTAGCAGGTACTGGTCCATCAGCCTTGTTTTCACCTGGCTGCGGCGTCAGCTTGCCATTTGTCTCTGAGGAACTAGTTTGGCCACTCCCCAGACTTACCTGGAAAACATACTTTTAGTTATGATTTTAGTTTATGTTGATAATTTCACATATAACACTCCTACGCGCATTTTGCCATGATATGATTGATCAGCAAATGATGAGTTTTTAAATGACACCTCAGAAGGCATGCCTTGTACAAACATTATTGCAGTGGTGTGTCGGGTGTGAACATGGGGGTGTTTTCTGTCAGTACCTTAGCATTAACTATTTCACCTCTGTCCATTTTAGCCGCTGGGATAGGGATAGGGATGTGTGGGAAGCCCTGGAGGTGAAGTGGTAGTGGCAGAAGGGAAGGAATGCTGAGGGAAGACAGGAGGAGACCCATAAAGTAAGGGAAGAGAGAGAGAGAAAGAAAAAGGAGGATGGGGAAGGAAGATGAACAAAGAACAGAGAGAATGGTGGTCACAGTGATGAGCATTTTCCCCACTGGGTGATGGTGAGCGCAATAACATGGCCTTGAAGAAGTAACACACAGTGATGACAATGAACAGTGAATTTACTCTATAAAGGCTGCATTCTGCTCTCAATCTCCCATTGGGGTTGGTGAGGGCTCCACTTTGGAATGAGGAGAGTGGTGAGCCCCAAATGGCCCAGAGATCATAATAAAAATGGAATTTGGCCCCCTGCACAGAATGAGTTTAACACCCCGAGGCTAGAGGGAGGAGTGCTGGGCTGGGAGCCAGGAGATCATGTGCTTTAGTCTCACCTCTAGTGTTAATGTTCCTCTGCACTTCACAGTCTTAGGGCTTGTCTTCACTACCAGGGTAAGTTGACCTGAGTTACACTACTCCAGCTACGTGAATAACCAGAGGGAGCAAAGCAAGAGGGGTGTGTGCTAAGCTCTGCCCCTCCCTTGGAGACAGACTGCAGGAATGTGCTTACGTCTGCTAGTGATTCCTGAACTGAGGGAGGATAAGTGCTTGTAGCGGGGTGGTCACCCGCTCCTGGCCTAAAAGGGTTAAAAACAGCCCTGGGAGAGGGCTGTGGCAGGGGAAAAGCTGGGCTGATTGGGGGAAGCAGCCTCATCTGGGGGCCATGCCCCCATCAGGGTCCAGCTGGCCCTATAAAGGCCAGTGAAGCCAGGCGCAGACATGGTCTCTCTCTGGCTGTAGAGGGAGATGAGCCTGGCTGCTAGATAAGGTAAGTGTGCTGGAGCAGGGCTGGGGGAAGGCCCAGGGAGCTGGGGAGCTCTGGCCTGGAAACTCCCAGGCTGTGGCCTAGTATAAGGCCAAATAGGTACTGGAGTTACAGGGGACAGCCCAAGGCTAGGCTGAGGCAGCGGGTCCAAACCCCTCCTTCCCTGTGATGAGTGGCTTATACTGCAGTCTGCCCCAGGGAGTGGGGGCTGTTTGGTGACTGACAGTAGCCTATGACTGAGGTGAGGTGGGGATAGGGGGTGGGGGCTCCCCAGAGAGGGGAGACCCAGTGAGACTGTGGGGTACTGCAGGGGCAGCACCCCGGTCTGAAAGGGGCACCAGGGTCCAAGAGGGACTCAGGACCAAGCGGGACACTGGCCTGCAGAGGGCGCTCCTGGGTCAAAGAGCTAATTCCCAGGATGACCGACAGGAGGCGCTGCAGGGGTGAGTCACCGCCCTGTTACAGTGCTCCTCTGCCCAACTTGGATGTGGGGCCCAATCTGGGCTCAGAGGCTCCCTAGCGCCACACAAAATAATCATTAGCTCAGGGACTAGGGAGACTCACCTGGGATATGGGAACCCCAGGTTTATATCTCTGCAGAAAAACCTGAGAGTCTCTGGATAAAGTTGAGCAGTGTGAGCAACAAGGGTGATGTCGTGGTTGGAGTCTGCTATAGACCACCAGACCAGGGGGATGAGGTGGACGAGGCTTTCTTCTGGCAACTAGCAGAAGTTGCTAGATCGCAGGCCCTGGTTCTCATGGGAGACTTTAATCACCCTGATATCTGCTGGGAGAGCAATACAGCGGTGCACAGGCAATCCAGAAAATTTTTGGAAAGTGTAGGGGACAATTTCCTGGTGCAAGTGCTGGAGGAACCAACTAGGGGCAGAGCTCTTCTTGACCTGCTACTCACAAACAGGGAAGAACTAGTAGGGGAAGCAAAAGTGGATGGGAACCTGGGAGGCAGTGACCATGAGATGGTCGAGTTCAGGATCCTGACACAAGGAAGAAAGGAGAGCAGCAGAATACGGACCCTGGACTTCAGAAAAGCAGACTTTGACTCCCTCAGGGAACAGATGGGCAGGATACCCTGGGAGAATAACATGAAGGGCAAAGGGGTCCAGGAGAGCTGGCTGTATTTTAAAGAATCCTTATTGAGGTTGCAGGAACAAACCATCCCGATGTGTAGAAAGAATAGTAAATATGGCAGGCGACCAGCTTGGCTAAACAGTGAAATCCTTGCTGATCTTAAACGCAAAAAAGAAGCTTACAAGAAGTGGAAGATTGGACAAATGACCAGGGAGGAGTATAAAAATATTGCTCAGGCATGCAGGAGTGAAATCAGGAAGGCCAAATCACATTTGGAGTTGCATCTAGCAAGAGATGTTAAGAGTAACAAGAAGGGTTTCTTCAGGTATGTTAGCAACAAGAAGAAAATCAAGGAAAGTGTGGGCCCCTTACTGAATGAGGGAGGCAACCTAGTGACAGAGGATGTGGAAAAAGCTAATGTACTCAATGATTTTTTTGCCTCTGTCTTCATGCACAAGGTCAGCTCCCAGATTGCTGCACTGGGCAGTACGGCATGGGGAGAAGGTGACCAGCCCTCTGTGGAGAAAGAAGTGGTTCGGGACTATTTAGAAAAACTGGACGTGCACAAGTCCATGGGGCCGGATGCGCTGCATCCGAGGGTGCTAAAGGAGTTGGCGGGTGAGATTGCAGAGCCATTAGCCATTATTTTTGAAAACTCATGGCGATCGGGGGAGGTCCCAGATGACTGGAAAAAGGCTAATGTAGTGCCCATCTTTAAAAAAGGGAAGAAGGAGGATCCGGGGAACTACAGGCCAGTCAGCCTCACCTCAGTCCCTGGAAAAATCATGGAGCAGCTCCTCAAGGAATCAATTATGAAACATTTAGAGGAGAGGAAAGTGATCAGGAACAGTCAGCATGGATTCACGAAGGGGAAGTCGTGCCTCACTAACCTAATTGCCTTCTATGATGAGATAACTGGCTCTGTGGATGAGGGGAAAGCAGTGGATGTGTTATTCCTTGACTTTAGCAAAGCTTTTGATATGGTCTCCCACAGTACTCTTGCCGCCAAGTTAAGGAAGTATGGGCTGGATGAATGGACTGTAAGGTGGATAGAAAGCTGGCTAGATCGTCGGGCTCAATGGGTAGTGATCAATGGCTCCATGTCTAGTTGGCAGCCGGTTTCAAGTGGAGTGCCCCAAGGGTCGGTCCTGGGGCCGGTTTTGTTTAATATCTTTATTAATGATCTGGAGGATGTGGACTGCACTCTCAGCAAGTTTGCAGATGACACTAAACTAGGAGGTGTGGTAGATACACTAGAGGGTAGGGATCGGATACAGAGGGACCTAGACAAATTAGAGGATTGGGCCGAAAAAAACCTGATGAGGTTCAACAAGGACAAGTGCAAAGTCCTGCACTTAGGACGGAAGAATCCCATGCACTGCTACAGACTAGGGACCGAATGGCTAGGTAGCAGTTCTGCAGAAAAGGACCTAGGGGTCACAGTGGACGAGAAGCTGGATATGAGTCATCAGTGTGCTCTTGTTGCCAAGAAGGCTAACGGCATTTTGGGCTGTATAAGTAGGGGCATTGCCAGCAGATCAAGGAACGTGATCGTTCCCCTTTATTCGACATTGGTGAGGCCTCATCTGGAATACTGTGTCCAGTTTGGGCCCCACATTACAAGAAGGATGTGGAAAAATTGGAAAGAGTCCAACGGAGGGCAACAAAAATGATTAGGGGTCTGGAGCACATGACTTATGAGGAGAGGCTGAGGGAACTGGGATTGTTTAGTCTCCAGAAGAGAAGAATGAGGGGGGATTTGATAGCAGCCTTCAACTACCTGAAGGGGGGTTCCAAAGAGGATGGAGCTCAGCTGTTCTCAGTGGTGGCAGATGACAGAACAAGGAGCAATGGTCTCAGGTTGCAGTGGGGGAGGTCCAGGTTGTATATCAGGAAAAACTATTTCACTAGGAGGGTGATGAAACACTGGAATGCATTACCTAGGGAGGTGGTGGAGTCTCCTTCCTTGGAGGTTTTTAAGGCCCGGCTTGACAAAGCCCTGGCTGGGATGATTTATCTGGGAATTGGTCCTGCTTTGAGCAGGGGGTTGGACTAGATGACCTCTTGAGGTCCCTTCCAACTCTGATATTCTATGATTCTATGATTCTATGATCTCCCTCTCTGCTGGAGGAGGAGCAGGGATTGAACATGGCGCTGATGTCTCCCAGTGGAGTGGTTTGTTTTGGGGGTTAGGCAGGGGCTAGGCATCTGGAAACCTAGAGGGAGGCAGCAGAGCACATGCATGGAGGCAGAGACTTAGGCACGTAGGGAATTTGTGTTGCAGAAACTTGGGCACTGAGCAACCAAGTAAGCTAAGGCACCTACAGGGTTCGGCAGCAGCCAAGCAGCAGTTTCATGGGTCTCAGCAATGCCTAAAAATGGGACTCAGGCACTGAAGTACCTTTGTGAATGTAACCCTTCTGCCCATCTAAGTTGGCAGCAACAAGGGCCGGGTTCTGTATCTAGGGGTTCCGCTTCAATAACACAGTGCAAAACCGGCTCGAGCCCCCACCCAGTGACCTGGGACAATTACATACCACCCCCTGGGTGCCTCTAAGAGGCAATACTTCCCCTCTCGCAAGCACGGAGTCTGAGTGTAACAGAAAATGTTTAATAACATGAGGTAAACGACATCAGCATTAAATTGGAAAAACACCACAACTAGAGTTCATAGACCAAACCATGAGCGAAGACCCACCCCAGCAAATTGGGCCGTGTCCTCTCCCGTTGGTTCTTGGAACCAGCGACCCAAGAATCACCAAAGTCTCTGTCCCTGATCAGTGCAGCCCCAGAGTTCAAAAGGGGGGGCGTGTGTGAGCAGGGTGTTAAGGAGC
The DNA here is from genome assembly GCF_027887155.1 of Malaclemys terrapin pileata. NCBI lineage: Eukaryota > Metazoa > Chordata > Testudines > Emydidae > Malaclemys > Malaclemys terrapin. Next base: position 18,895,702 of record NC_071507.1, on the reverse strand, counting down.
ACCTTACGTGATCCGAGGCCAACCGGCTGCTTCTCCGTGGGGTTCCACCCAGCCTTCGCCACGAACTGCTCCACTCCACCCGCAGTCCCACTCCTGCCGTCCCACGAACTGCTCTGGCAGCTGCTCCGCTCCGCTCACCGACCTGTGAGCCGTGCCGCTCCGCGCCGCTCCCCAACCTGTGAGCCGTGCCGCACCGCGCTGCTCCGCTCACCGACCTGTGAGCCGCTCCGCTCCGCTAGCTGCTCTGCCAGCCGCTTAGCATTATAGCTTCAGGCTCCCCCACTAGTTAACACCACCTCAGTGATCTCAGCTCTTTTGTGATTTCAGCTCATAGTAGGGGAGCCCCAGTGCTAGTGCACCACTGGCCCAAAGTGAATTCAGTTCAGCAGTCTGTAACTAGACTTCTAATGGAATCAAAAGTTAGCTCTGATATTCAACAATGGAGAGAGGAGGTAGTGCAATTGGTGTTTCAACCCCTCAGAGAGGGCCCATACCATCAGGTACAAATACCTATCCCCATCCTCTCTCAATTCACTGGGTTTTGTAACCCATGCCCCTTGACAAGCACATGCTACTTAGGTAATGGTGAATGACTCACTCAGTCCTTCTGTCATACACAGTTCCACTGGCCTTGATTCACAGAATCAGGGTAACAAAACTTTATTCTTCCTGCCCCAATAACAGAGAAACTGGGGATCCCACACCAGCCAAAGTAACCACTTTGAGTTGCTGTTGTTTCATGCCAGGCGAGTGGGTGTGCCTATGCAAACAAGATCAGCCCCTGGAGTTCTTTTCCACACTCGCCATAATTCACCACCAGATGTCAGGGTAGAGCTCATCCTGACTCTGCTTACATGAATACCACCCCATGTCCCTATCCTAGGAGGCGAACAAGTACCGTTCTCCCCCTTCTAACAGAGGCGGTAACTGAGGACCGGAGACACTGCTCAAGCTCACTTCTAGCGGAGTTAGGAACAGAAAGTCAGTCTCTCCTGGGGCAGACTCAAGTCACTCCCACTTAGCCACTGCCTTTTGGAATGACTGTGCCAAATCTATGTGCTTAGCTATGCTGTCTGTGCAATGGAGCTACCCCTGCCCAGTCACGTGAACGAGGCAAGAGGCTGCAGGAAGAGCCAAGCATTGGGCAAGTCTCGTAAAGCAGAATGTTCAGAGGGTTAGGGTGCTGTGCCAGGGATCACATATGCGGGGCAGCCCCTGAACCTCTGCTGTAGAGGGTGCAGGGAGCAGAGGGGCCGGGGAGCCATAAGAAAATGGGTGGTTGTGTTTGTTTTTTATGCTATAAAGCAGCAAAAAAAAAAAATTTAAACTCTGGTGAACTCTCTTTTCCAGGGTGTTTTAATTCAGCAACCACTTGTCCAATTCACATCAAATTTGGTAGAAATAGTTTACTTCAGCCCCAGATCTAACGTTCCAATTTTGAGGCTGATAGGATCTTCCTGTAGTTTATAGAGAAAAGAGTAAATTCTGCTGCTGTTTAAAAAACATCATCATAAAGTGCACAAGGACAGACGATACTGAACTGATTCTCTTTTCCTAAATTATTTTTGCTTTGTACTGTAACTTGAATTCTTTCATTGTAAGGCACCTCCCGGACTAAGGGTCCATTTCACTGACTGTGAGAAGCTGGAAATGTCCCAGTGATCCTGTAACTGCTGGGAAGTTTCTCCTGGGCTCATGAGGTACGTGGCAGGAAGTTCTCATCCTTTAATTTGTTTTTAAAATGCTCCTTTTTCTACTTGAAAAGGTTCATTAATGACTTTAGATGATCTGTATTTATCCACGTGACCCAGACCCAGAAACTGCAATGCCTTTTCTCACACTGCATTATAAAAACAGATAGAAAATACATTAAGGGTTTTTTCTTCTTGGCGACTTTCACTTTGTAATTTTACAACCAGACTATTACTCTAGAAAAGTTAGTGTTTTTGTGATAATATTTTTCAATGAATTTTGCAAATGCTAGTATTAAGGCCTTTGTCCAGAATATTGGACTGTAATTTGAAATGGTGAACAGTGAAGCCGAGTTTTGCTATGTCTTGTAACATGTCTTTTGACAAAAACAGTAGCAAACACGCACATTTTGATGCAATTATTAACTAGCACATGTCCTAGGGTTCATATTGTGCTCAATTAATTTGTATCCCAAATTACAGCACGTTGCTCACTTGGAATGTGTTTTTTCTTTTCCTTTCTGGTGTGTGGATCAAGTTACAATGAAGATGAGGATTTCCTTCCGCTCGCACTGTGCCATGGGCAACCCCTCTCTGTCCAGTTACCTCATTTTCCTTTTTACGATCCATGTTCCTACATTGGAATCAGGTAGGAAGCCTCTTGTCACAGAGTGTCTTCTACTTTCTCTCAACAGTTTTAATACCATTGATCTTTTGTTATTTTGAAACAATTCATAATAAGAGCATTTTATGTAAATTTGAGAAAGAAAATCTTTTTTTGGGGGGGGGGGCGGGGGGCCAGGGGAAGATATTGATTTTTCTCCCTTTTTACTCCCCTTGGTCTCAGTGTAACCTGTACTCAGTGGACTTTTACATCATGTTGCACCTTAAACTTTCCTCCTGTCTCATCTTAAACTTCTGCCACTCTACCTATCACTATTGAATATTTTCATTAATGACTTGGATAATGAACTGGAGAGTATGCTGATAAAATTTGCAGATGACACCAAGCTGGGAGAGGTTGCTACAACTCTGGAAGATAGGATAAGAATTCCAAATGACCTGGACAAATTGGAGAATTGGTCTGAAATCAACAGGATGGATTTCAATAAAGACAAGTTCAAAGCACTTCACTAAGGAAGGAAAAATCAAATGCACAGCTACAAAATGGCGAATAAATGACTAGGTGGTAACACTGCTGAAAAGGATCCGGGGCTTACAGTGGATCACCGATTGAATATGAATAAGGCTACGAGTCAGTCATGGAGGTCATGGATTCCATGATTTTATGGGACCTCCGTGACTTCCTGAAAATTATGATTCAGCTCCGGGCGGCAGAGCTAAGGCTTCAGCCCTGGGAGGTGGAGCTCAGGCTCCAGCCCCATATAGTGGGGCTTGGGCTTCCATGATTTATTGTTTATTGCCCACAGCCTGCCCGTGACTTTTATTAAAAATACCCATACCAAAATCTTAGCCTTAAATATGAGTCAACAATGTGATGGAGACGCAAAAAAGGCTAACTAAGATTTTAAGTGATTATAAGTAGCAGGCATAGAAATCAAAATTGGTTACCTAAGTAATAAATATAGAAATGCAGTCTAAATTTTAACTTTAAAAGACTAAGTAAGATTTGAATCAAGTCATCTCTCACCCTAACATATGTTACAGGTAGCTTACATTCCTTAATACACAGATGGACACCCTTACAGCCTGGTACCAATCTCCGTAGTTCAAAATCTTTCTCTTCCAGACAATCTTCCAGGTGTTGAGATGGAGGTGGTGGGGAGAGAGGCCAAGAGATGATGTCACCGTCTCTCTTTTATGCTTGCTTCTAACTGCTAGAAAGATCCTTGCTGTGACGTGGGTTAGGCTGCCCCATGGCATACGTGCCTTCTCCAAGAAATCTCTGAGATAGAGGGCTGGGTGTTGATGAGCTATTAACACCTGTCTGGCCAGCGATGGCGGCTTCTTTGTCCCTAATGAAAGGCCAGCTCTGGACATCTCTCAACCTCACAACATATTTCAGTAACATGTATAGCAAAACTTCATAACTTCACATACAATGATGGTACATAAAATCCACAGCATATTAAGGTCCAAGAGATCCAGACTTTTAAAATGATACCTCACAAGACATGTTTTGTACAAAACCAACCCTAATCATGTGACAGTGGTGAATATGAGGGTTTCAGGGCACTAATTTGAGGTACAGAGTGTCACACTGATCCATCCCGTCTTCCATTCCTTGTGGGCTTTCTGCTTTCTCTTAATAGCCTATTGAGATGCTTGGTCTGTAACCCTTCCCTACACATTTTTCCCCTTGCTTGAGATTCAGGCTTCAGATAGTTTCTGCAACTTCGACTTAAAGTAATTCCAAGCCTCCTCCACATTCAGATCCTTGAATTCCTCAGTCCAGCCCAGTTCCCTAATTCCCTTACTTTTTAAAATTTGCTCTTTTGACATTTAGAACCCTAATTGCAGATCTATTTTTTTTCCCATTTAGTTTAAACTGAATAAGCTCATGATCATTTGAACCAAGGTTGTCTCCTACAACTAGCTGTTCTAAGAGGTCCTCACTACTCATGAATGCCAAATCTAAAATAGCATCAGCTCTTTTGGTTTGGTGGCTATTTGGTGAAGAAATCTGTCAGCTATCACATCCAGGAAAATCTGGGCCCTACTATTATTAGTAGCACTTGTCCTCCAATCGATATCTGGGAAGTTAGTCTCCCATAATCATAAAAAGGTCTCTATCCATATCCAAATCAGATGTGTGGGGGGAGGGGGTCTCTAGTATACCCCAAGCACTATCCAGGGGAGCCTCTGGTAGCTTTCTTCTCCAAAGTAATTTTGACCCAAACAGACTCTGTTTTATCCATTTCATCATTTCTGATTTCTTTACTTTCTAACTCCTCATTAATATACGATTCTGCTCCACCACCTTTGCCTTTATTTCTGTCTTTCCTGAACGGCACGTACCCTTCAGTTCCTGACTCATGACTACTATTCCATCTTGTTTCTGTTAACCCTATAATATCCGGTTTCACTTCCTGCACTGGTAGTTCTATTTCCTCTATTTTGTTACCCAGGCTCCTTGCATTGGTGTACAAACATCTTAACAGTTGCTGCTTGGCTTCACTCAGATTCCTCACCCGATTGAGTACAGTTATTCTACTTACAGTATTGCCTACCTGACTGTTAGCTTCATTGGTATTGGCACTCTCTTTCCTCTTACTGTCCATTCTCCGACATATTGCTCTTCCTTTCTCCATTGGTGTATTCTCTCTTGATTTTCCTGCTTGTCAATATTAGAATAAGGAATGGGGATTACATGAGCATCTCCCAACAGTCTGCCCCCAAGTTCCTAGTTTAAAGCTCTTTTAATCAGTTGTCCAATCCTCCAACCCAGAAGTCTATTTCCTTCCCTATTCAGGTGGAGTCCATCCCATGAGAACAGTCCTCTGTCCGTGAATGTATCCCAGTCATGAAATATCCCAAAGCCCTCCTTGTAGCACCACTGTCTGAGCCATCTGTTGATCATCATAATCTTGTCTTGCCTTCACTCTCCTTCTCTAGGGCCAGGCAGAATCCCACTGAAGATCACCTGAGCCTCCATTTCTTTAAGTGTCTTCCCCAGCTTGGCATAGTCTCCTTTGGTGCGTTTCAGTGAGAATCTAGCAGTATCATTTGTTCCCCATGTGAAGGACAATCAGTTAATTCTTTCCTGCTTCCATTAGAATCCTCTTCGGCCTCAGGTCCACATCCTGTATATTAACTCCTGGCAGAGAGCACACCCTTCTGTTCTCTGGATCAGCTCTGCTGACAGACCTGTCTGTTCTTCTTAGTAGAGAGTCCCCAATCACATAGACCTGCCTTTTCTTGGTATGGTGTGATTTTTCTGGCCTTCCTCTTGTTCCTTCTGATTGCAAGTCCTCTTGTCTTTTGTTCACACTTGCAATCTTTTGTGAGTCATCCTGTATCCTTCCCCTCTTCTTATAGGACTAGCCGTTCTTCTCTTCTTCCTTGACCTCCCACCTTCTGTGACTACCTGCTGTGCCCCTTCTTCATTTTCCAGCTCAGTAAACCTATTCCTGAGCTCTATTTCTCCTTCATTAGCCAGTCTTTTCCTCTGCCTGGTTCTCATAGTCACATGCTTTCAGTGGCCACATTCCTCACCCAGCAGTCTCCCCTCAGAGTTCATCAGTGCAGCTTGCATCTGCCAGTCTTGACTTTTCCCTTCAGCCTTCTCTTGTTTTCCCTCCACCATCTGCTTGAATCCCCGTCAAAACTAAACAACCATAGTTTCCACTTGCATCTCCAAGCCTCTGATCTTCTCTTCCATCGAGCCTAACAGGTGGCACTTCATACAAACCAAGCTCCTTTTGGGTACCCGCTCCAGGATAATTTACATCCTGCAGCTTCCACATCTGATTGTCTTCATTGTCTCACCCATTCCTTGTCTTGCTACCACTGCTGCCTCTGTATCTGTCACAGCCTTCCCGCCTAAGCTCCTGTCAAGGAGAAAATAACAAATCCCCAAACGGAATCCACCCCCACCCCCGAAATGAACACCACAGCAAAAATAGACCACCACACATTCCCTTCCCCAATCTCCCACTCAAACGCCCCTGTTTTCAACTCTGTTTCCTGGTTCCTATGCCACTAGATGGCTGCTTGGCTGCCTTTGTAGACCCCCTAATCAGGAAGCCCCACTGCCTAATCAAGGAAGCCCTGCCCCCTAATCTGAACTCTGTGTCTCTCACAAAACACTACACCCTACCAGCCTCTACAAACTAGGGGGGGGGGGAGAGAGAGAGAACCCCACACAGAACCACAAGAACTCACTCACTGCTCCCTATGGAATGGGGGCTTGCCTCCTTCCTTCTCCTCCCACTCAACCCCCCCTGTTTTCACCACTCCGACCCCCCCCCCCCAGCTCCTGTACCAGCCATTGGATTGTGTTATAGCTTTCTCTGCTAAATTGAAGAGCTCATTATCAAGTCATTCCTTAATCTTCTCATGGCTCTTCTCTGAACCAGCTGCAATTTATCAACATCCTTCTTGAATTGTGGGCACCAGGACTGGACACAGGATTCCAGCAGGGGTGTCTCCAGAGTGAAATACAGGGAAGTTCAGTGACCTGTGTTACACAGGAGATCAGACTAGATGATCACAATGGTCCCTTCTGGCCTCGGAATCTATGGATCAGACTAGATGGTCTCTTCTGGCCTTCGAATCTATGATGCAAAAGTTTGAATTGCACATTACACAAATGAGTTAAATATATGAAACCGAGTGATTTGAACTGAATGTGACTGACACATGCTGTAAATTCATTTCGTGTGATGTGTTACCAAGCAGAGAATGTCAAAAGTGGAAGGGGTAAAGAAGGATTTTGTACTAATTTTTATTTTTTCAAATACCTATATTTGAAAGGATACATAGCAAGTTACAAATATAATTTTTTTTTTTCAGTTTAGCTTATGTCACTGGGGAAGGGGCTTAAGGCAAACTGAAAAAGGTCACTATTATACCAGAATAAGAGTGTCCACATAGGAGTTATACCAGTATAATTACACCTGCATACCTAGTAAAACTTTCCCATGTAGACCAGGCCTTAAGCTCCACAGCATGTCACAGACACAGCCTCTCCTCTCAGGTGTTCTGTATCATCCTTCTCTCTAGAGGCCACCTGCCTCGGTTCCAGTTTTCCACAGGTTAATTGTTCTGGTTGCAGACATTAACCAGCTCACAAAATTGAGACCGAGATCACCCATTTTTTAATTCTCTCTGGATTGGTATTGACTAGGAAAAGTGGCTGAGTTTAGCGCAAGGTCAGCTAACACGTGCTAGCTAAGCCTGTCCTAACTTGACCTGTTTTCCAGTGCAGATTGTGACAGGGTTGGGCCAGATGGCTACAGGAGAGTGATTCTATTGGGATCCTAAAGGACCTCCCTCCAGCCTAAGGGGAGGATCCACAGTACTTACCTATGAAAGCAATCCAGCTCCCCTCTGGTCTAATCTTCTGTGTGTCTTTGTTCCTTTAACAGTGAATTTCAAGGTGATTGGACCTGATCATCCCATCATGGTCTCTGCAGGTGAAGATGCCCTGTTACCCTGTCACCTCTCCCCCATCATGAGTGCCCAGGAGATGGAGGTGCGCTGGCATCGATCCAAGTTCTCTGAACCTGTCCATCTGTATCAGAATGGAAAAGATCAGGCTGAGCTGCAAATACCAAATTATCAGGGCAGAACAGAGTTGCTGAAGGATGGTATTGTGGATGGAAGCGTTGTCCTGCGTATACGCAACATCACCCCCTCTGACCATGGGCAGTTTATCTGTTTCTTCCGATCACTCAGCTTTTATGCAGAAGCCACTCTGGAACTGAAGGTGACAGGTCAGTAACTTGGGCTGCTAATTTGAATTCCCAGCAGAATAATAATTTATTTTGAGGTGGAACTTGATGTGTCTCATTTTCATGCCAGTATCCAGAATTCACTTCAATCTGCCAGTTATTTCCCATCAGTTGTTCAGGATCCTATGCCCTGGGTATAAGCTGACAGATTTCAACGTGTGTCACTCCACACCCTGGGTGTTTTTTTCACAACTTTGTTGTGCAAGAACTGTGAGAAAGTTTATAAGTACCTAGACGGGAACAAATATTTGATAATGGCTCTTCAGTCTAGCAGAGAAAGGTGTAACACAAGCTAATGGCAGGAAGTTGCAGCTAGAGAAATTCAGATTGGGAATAAGGCATAATTTTTTAATAGTGAGAGTAATTAACCATTGCAGTCTGTGGACCACCAGTGGTCCGCGAGCTCCATTCAGGTGGAGCTAGTTCCCTCTAAGGTGTGTGCCTGGGCAGCCGCACATGAGAGAATGAAGGGCCACCCACCTAATTAGTGAAGCCGCGCAGGCGTGGCTCCACTAATTAGGTGCTTGGGCCCTGGAGAAGATGCACATGTAACGTAAGATGGTGGCCTTGGGGGAATTAGGGAGTATGGGGGAGGGGGAGTGGGGTGAGAAGAGTGGGGGTGGGGGAAATTGGGGATATGCAGTGATGCGGCAGCCAGAGAAAGAGGCGACTTTCCTCAGCTCCAGGGTTGCGGCTGCTAGGGGGGAAAGGCCCTCCTTCCCAGCCTCAGCTCTGTGGCCTTTTGGTGATTAAACAACTAATTTTAAAGAGACTATAAATACACGATACTGCTGCATCACCCTTGCTTCATTCTTTAAACTTGCCCCAATAAATAACTGAACTTCTCAAACAAACAGGCCTGAGGCATGAATAGAGAATTACAGCACTGATTGCTGTTAAACCTTCACCTGCCTGGGTCTGAGATTGTTGACATTTAACCTGCTGGCACTTAATTTTCACCACTGGCTCAGTCTGCTTCTGCATGTCATCTCTGTCGACAATTGTCATATGAGTCCTGCTCAGAAATGTGTGGGTGTGAGAGAGCGCGGGGGGGGGAGGCAATAGGCCACATGTGCTCCCCTTCCTTACTAAGGCTGTGGAGTAACTGCTCACCTGCTACTGCAACTTGGCACTTAAGGTTTCTAATCCTCAGCCCCTCATACATTCCATAGAGTCATAGATGTTAAGGCCAGAAGGCACTTTTATGATCATCTAATCTGACCCTTTGTATGACACAGGCCAGAGAATTTCTCTCAGTGATTCCTGCATGCAGCCCAGTAACTTATGGGTCAGCTTCAGCAATTATTTATTAATTATTTTATTTTTAAGGCAGAGACTTACAATCAGGGCCGGCTTTAGGCCAATTCAACCAATTCCCCTGAATCGGGCCCCGCCCCTAAGAGGGCCCCGCGCCCAAGCCCCGGTACGGTGTACCGGCAAGAACCGGTGTGCTGTACCCGGGTGGCCCGGCTTCCCCAGGGGGCAATTTAAAGGGCCTAGGGCTCCCAGCAGGGGCTGGAGCCCCAGGCCCTTTAAATTGCCACCAGAGCCCCACTGCTGGAGCCCTGGGGTAGGGCTGCGGGGCTCTGGAGGCTATTTAAAAAGGCCAGGGCTCCCGTTGCTTCTACCGCCCCGGCCCTTTAAATAGCCGCTGGAGCCCCGCCGCTTCCCCAGGGCTCCCGTGGCTATTGAAAGGGCCGGGGCGGTGGAAGCAGGGGAGCCCCGGGCCCTTTAAATAGCCCCCGAGCCCTGGGCTGCTGCTGCTATCCCGGTGGGGGAGGGAGGAAGAGGGGGCACTTACCGTACAGGGCGGGCTGTACCCGCACCCCCTGCCCTGTCTCCAGCCACGCACCCCCTGCCCTGCCCGCACCAGCCCCTGTCTCCAGCCAGCCCCGCACCCCCTGCCCTGCTCGCACCAGCCCCTGTCTCCAGCCAGCCCCGCACCCCCTGCCCTGCCTCCAGCCAGCCCCACACCCCCCGTCCTGCCTCCAGCCAGCCCCACACCCCCCGTCCTGCCTCCAGCCAGCCCCACACCCCCCGCCCTGCCTCCAGCCAGCCCCGCACCCCCCGCCCTGCCTCCAGCCAGCCCCACACCCCCTGTCCTGCTCGCCAGCCAGCCCATCTCCAGCCAGCCCCGCACCCCCTGCCCTGCCCGCAGCCAATCCGTGTCCAGGCAGCCCTGCACCCCCTGCCTGCAGCCAGCCCCTGACGCACCCCCTGTCCTGCCTGCACCAGCCCTACCCCGCCGTCCTGCCTGCACCAGCCCCGCACTCCCTGCCCTGCTGCTGCTGGCAGCCAGCCCCGCACCCCCTGCCCACAGCCAGCTCCTGCCGCACCTCCAGCCCTGTCTCCAGCCAACCCCTGCTGCACCCCTCTGTGGCCCTGCCCAAAGCCAGCCAGTCCCCCACACACCCCTTCCCGCACCAGCCCTGCACCCCCTGCTCTGCCTGTAGCCAGCCCCACACACACCCGTTCCTGCACCTCCTGCCCTGCCCGCCCCAGCCCCACACCCCCTGCCCTGTCTCCAGCCAACCCCTGCCGCAGCCCCCTGCCTGAAGCCAGCCAGTCCTGCACTCCTCTGTCTCCAGCCCTGCCAACCCATGCCGCACCCCCCTGTGGCCCTGCCTGAAGCCAGCCAGCCCACCCCACACACTCCTGTCTCCAGCCAGCCCCGCAGCCCTTGCCCTGCCTGCAGCCAGACCCTACCTCCAGTCAGCCCCTGCCCTGCCTCCAGCCAGCCCCATGTCCACTGGTGCCCTGCAGTTCCCAGGGCAGTAACCCTGCACACCTGCTTCAATGAGGGGGCAGGGAGCAGCTGGGACCCACACATGTGCACATCCTAGGGTGACCAGACAGCAAGTGTGAAAAATCGGGACAGGGGGTGGGGGTAATAGGAGCCTATATAAGAAAAAGACCCCAAAATCAGGACTGTCCCTATAAAATCGGGACATCTGGTCACCCTAGCACACCCCCAGGGAGTGGTGGGGACCCGCACATGTGAAACAGAGTGCATTGCTAGTTCAGGCCCATCTTTTTAAAATAGGACTTTAGGTAGGGTTAACATACATCCGTATTTTCCCGGACATGTCAGGCTTTTTGGTTCTTAAATTGCCATCCGGGAAAATATGGACGTATAGTAACCCTATTGGTACAAAAAATACATACTGTGGCACATCCCTTAAATCAGAACTTTTTATAGGAAACCGGTTGCTAAGAAATGAAAGGCTTTTTTTTTACATTTTTTTTTTTTAAGTCATCCCTGCCGGGGCCCTGCCGAAAATGTTCGAATTGAGCCCCACACTTCCTAAAGCCGGCCCTGCTTACAATTCCGATTGAAGGACTAGAAGAGATGGAGAATCCACCATGTCCCTTGTTCCAGTGATTAAGTAGGCACACTGAAAAATTTGCTCCATATTTTGTCTGGCTTGAAATTCCTGCCACTGGAATTGTTGTTTCCTGGAGCTCACAGCCAGTTTAGTTGGGCTGCTCGCTCTGTTCAATGATACGGCCTATCATTTTATCCTGGAGCTGAAATTTGCTGTTCACGTTGAGATAGGCTTCCAGCTTTAGGGCTCAGGCAATAATGAAACACTTCTCAAAGCCAGAGCCCGGCAGTGACGCAGCGAAAGGCTCTTGCCCTTCTGCAGGAGGGACAACAATCCACTTTTTCCTTCTCCTAAAGCCTTAAACACTCACCTTCCAGGCTGAAGAGATCCATAATGCTTGTGTAGGGTTCACACAGGTTCACTCCATTTTCCTCCAGGTCTGGGCTCTACTCCTCGCATCTCTATCGACAGCTACCAGAGCGGAGGGATCCACATGGTGTGTGAATCTGCTGGATGGTACCCAGAGCCCCAGGTGCAGTGGAGAGACTTCAGGGGGCAGAACTTACCATCCCTGACAGAAAAAATAACTCAACATGATAACGGCCTGTATGCAGCACAAATTTCCATTATTGTAACAGAAACTTCCAGTCAGGATCTGTCCTGCTCTGTCAGGAACCCCCACCTCAACCCAGGGAAAGAGTCTGTGGTCTACATCGCAGGTTGGTGTTCATCAAAGCCACACAGTTCAGCCATTCACCAAAAGGGGGGGGGAATGTTTAGGGCTAATTTAAATATTGGATTTACAACGTGCATGTGCATAATGCTGCACAGAGGCTATTCGTTAAACACCGTGTGTGGTGAATTTAGGGGAGGTTAGACTTCACGAACCGGCCTTCCAAACTGCAGAGGGAGTATAATGAAACGTGGCTAATTTTCGGGGGAGGGGTGTTTAAGTGTGTCTTATTATTGTTAACACCATTAACATGCCTGGAGTTGAATTGGCATTCGCAATGGAGAGGGACTCTTGCAAAATTTCTGTAGTGTAGAAAAGGCCCCTTTGTGCAGCCAGAATGGGCTCTCAGACTCGAGCTAGGAGGGAAATGGTGTCCTGTCCCTTGAAAATTTTTTGAAAATTTGAAAATCTCCTTTTCCCCATGGGGACAAAAGTTTTCAAAATACTTTTCATTTGACCCTTTTCAAAAGTTTTCATTAAAAACAAGAGAGGACAGAGAGACCCCCACCTCACAATAGTCCGCTGATCAGGCTCTCATCTGGGATTGGGGGTCAAATCCCTGCTCCAAATCAGGGAGAGCAGGAATTTGACCCTGGATATCCTCTGTGAGTGTCCTAGCCACTGAGCTAGTGGATATTCAGGGGTTTCACTCCTTCTCTGGTTTTCACCAGAAATCCCATCCTGGACCCAAGAACCCTTTCCTGTAAAAATATTTGGTTCTGATGAATTGACATTTTCTGACAAAAAAAAAAAAAAAAAAAACACAAAACAATTTAGTTGAAAAATTCCTGACCACCTCTACTTCCAACCAGTTGCACAATGCCATGATCACCACAAAAATCCTACTAGTGACACATCTGTTCTATCAATGTTTCCAAGTTAATGAGGCTTTGTCTTACAGATCCATTCTTCCTGAGAGCCTATCCTTGGATGGTGGCTGTGTACATACTCCTGGTTGTTGTGTGTTTGCTCACTTTCACAGCAAGCTATTTCTTCTGGAAGCAACACAAGGCAAAAGGTAAAGTTATAAGGGGACACTACAGTGTACTCAGAGATTTCCTTTAAACTATAAATTAGTTGAGAGTGGAGGTGGTTTCTCCATAGTTAAAGATGCAGCTACATTTTTATTTGAAACCACATTTTGCATCCTCTCTACATTTCTCAAGAAAAGTCAGATTACCCTAAACTGGGAGTTCAGGACAGGCCCTGGGGTGGAATTTGTGAGGGAAATCTGAAGTCTTCCATTACTTTTTTGCCCATATCTTGGGAAATAAATGAAGGGCCTAGGAGCCACATGAAACATATCACTAGATTCCCATAGCTAATGTCTAATGGATGAAACCAAATGCCAAAACCAATGTCCATAATTTACAATATGAAATGATGAGCTCTTCCCTTTGGAAATACGGAGTGCTAATAGAACAGGAGCACTTGTGGCACCTTAGAGACTAACAAATTTATTTGAGCATAAGCTTTCGTGGGCTACAGCCCACTTCTTCAGATACATAGAATGGAACATATAGTAAGATCTATATACATACAGAACATGAAAAGGTGGAAGTAGCCATATCAACTCTAAGAGGCTAATTCATTAAGATGAGCTATAATCAGCAGGAAAAAAAAAACCTTTTGTAGTGATAATCAAGATGGGCCATTGCAGACAGTTGACAAGAGGTCTGAGGATACTTAACAGAACACCTGTGCAGCACAGCGACAGAGACGCTCACCTGTCAAAATGCCTTAGCCTAAGAACGCTGCACTGGGCTTGGAAATGAGAGTTCTGAGCTCAAATATGCCACTGATTGGTTTTGTGCACTTCACAACCCTTAGCAGAGAGCACAGCCAGGGATTGCACAGCAGCAGGGTTAAAGCAGCCCAACTTTTACGTGGAGACAAGCCCTTGGTGACTTGCCCTAACTCACACAGACAGTCTGTGGTAGAGCCAGGAATTGAGCCCTGGTGCGCGTCCCAGGCGAGGGTTCTAACCCCTGCCTCTCAGGGCTCTGTCTATGAAGCTGGCCACACCCTTCCTTAGCTCATCAAGATCTAAGGCAGAGAACCAATGATTAGCTAGAGACCACTTTAAAAATAACACCTGCAATTATTATTTCCCTTCCTGCAGCCTGGCATTATTGACTGTCACCACCCAAACTCTGCTCTGAATATGGAGCTATTCATTTCTTCATGGGCTTTCCAGTGATGCTCATCACTGCAGTGTCTGAGCCTCACAAATTGCCTGGTAGCTCTGGTAGTGTCAGTCCCATTTCCTCTCCTGTAGCCCGTTTTTTCAAAGAATCTTTTATCCTGCACAGGGGTGAAGCAATGGTGCCCAATCCTATGGGGCTGCAGACGGTCCCTTCCTGACCTGCCAGACAACATGCCAGTCTCTCTCTGTCACGATCCCCTTTCCAGCAATTCTGTATTTTTCTGTACTACCAAGTTCCGTGTGGATAGCCATTCTCAGGGCCTGGCTCCCAGTCAGGCACAGGAGGCTGTTCTCCACAGGAGTATTGAAATGGGCTGTGACCGAAGCCTGGGTAGCTGAGGAGATTTGGTTGTTTTCATGCTGTTGGGCCTAGCTCAGTACCAGTCCAATCCAGCCAAGCTGATCTTTATTCCCAAGTCAGTTGAGGAGGCTGCACAAATATGTTACAGGGTTTGGGTTCCAATTGAACAGGAGAACTTTAACCACAGGCGGGAGAATCGCTACGACAGGCTAGTGCAGGCCCCTGTGATACACAATACAAGGGGGTCAATGGGAACGGTTCTAGTGGAAGCCTGTTGATATAGTTCATTACCAGCCAACCAGTGCTCTGTAGAACATGCAGCATTTGTACTGGACTCTCCCCGTTTCTAACAAGTCTTTCCTCTTCTCTCATAGCGACGTATGTTGCAGAGACAGGTAAGGCTCTTCTATGGGAACTGTGGGGGGTGGGGGGGCATCTCGAGCTTTGGATCAAGTTGCTGGTGCCTCCCAGGCAGCTGTTAGGGGATCTGATGAACGAATGCTCAACTTGGTGGTTATTACATGCAAAGCAGAGTGCTGCCCGCCTCCCTCCTATCCTGCAAGTCTCTGCAAAGCACCCCTGAGAGCCCCAAGGATGGCAGGAGTTTGCCCCACATGGACAGGCATAGGGTGTAGGCAAGTGTACG
Organism: Malaclemys terrapin pileata; assembly: GCF_027887155.1. Classification (NCBI taxonomy): domain Eukaryota; kingdom Metazoa; phylum Chordata; order Testudines; family Emydidae; genus Malaclemys; species Malaclemys terrapin. The sequence continues at coordinate 18,880,383 of NC_071507.1, read as the reverse complement.
TTATAGTGACCCTTCACTCTGTCACTCACTGGGATGTCAATGAGGTGAAGGTGTTTTTCACTTCCTCCTAAGTTTATAACATAACCTTGATGTAGATGGTGGCTGGGGCAGTGGCTGGGAAAAGGTCAGTCTTAGAAGCAGAACTGTGAATTTCCAGCCTTTCTGACATCCTAAGCTTGTGTTTTGGTACATTTCCTCACTAGAACACTATTTTATGGTTTGTTTTAACCACAGCCTCAAGTTCTTAAAGTTAAGAGTGTTTTCCATTCAGGATAGTTATCTTTCTATTGCCTTTTATGGGGCTGAAGCAGGCCCTGAGCCCGAACACTTATGGAATTATTTATGTGATGTGCTATTGATAAACCTACATTACATTCTGTTCTTGTCTTTAGGGAAACACGTTGCTGACCGTGGTAAGTGTCATAACCCTCTCCCTGTTATAAACCTTGTTCCTTGTTCCACCAGGGGATGGAATTTCCCTGATCCACACACCGTCCTGACTTGACACTATGTATCCCCCAACTGCCTATGTCTCCCCTCTGCCCTTTAACTTTCAGATGGTCACCACCAGCTGCCTGACTCTGCCTCTACACTCTCGCTCATGAGTTGCATCCTGGCCCATGACTCTTATTTGAACTATCCACAATGACTCTAAGAGCTTTCTTGAGTGGTAACAGCTAATTTAGACCCCATCATTTTATATGTATAGTTGGGATTATGTTTTCCAATGTGCATTGCCTTGTATTTATCAACACTGAATTTCATCTGCCCTTTTGTTGCCCAGTCAAGCAGTTTGGTGAGATCCCTTTGTAGCTCTTCGCAGTCTGCTTTGGACTTAACTATCTTGAGTAATTTTCGCAAAAAGAAGAACAGGAGTACTTGTGGCACCTTAGAGACTAACAAATTTATTAGAGCATAAGCTTTTGTGGACTACAGCCCACTTTAATTTTGTATCATCTGCAGACTTTGTCTCCTCATTGTTTACCCCTTTTTCCAGATAATTTATGAATATGTTGAATAGTACTGGTCCCAGAACAGATCCCTCGGGACGCCATTATTTACCTCTCTCCATTCTGAAAAACTGACCATTTATTTCTACCCTTTGTTTCCTGTCTTTTAACCAGTTACCAATCCATGAAAAGACCTTCTCTCTTATCCCATGACTGCTTACTTTGCTTAAGAGCCTTTGGTGAGGGATCTTGTCAAAGGCTTTCTGAAAATCTAAATACAATTATCCACTGGATCCCCCTTGTCCACATGCTTGTTGACCCCATCAAAGAATTCTAGTAGATTAGTGAGGCATGATTTCCCTTTACAAAAACCATGTTGACTCTTCCCCAACAAATTATATTCGTCTTTGTGTCAGACAATTTTGTTATTTACTATAGTTTCAACCAGTTTGCCCTGTACTGAAGTGAGGCTTACTGGCCTGTAATTGCTGGGGTCACCTCTGGAGCCCTTTTCAAAAGTTGGCATCACATTAGCTATCCTTCAGTCATCTGGACACCAGTTCAACAGCCTGAACCCACCCCCGGAAACTCTGGCCAACCTTCAGAGGAAAGTCCTGGAATTCTTCTGGCAGGGGAAGCACTAGGTCTCTGCGGGCTCTTAAGTGCCTATACACAAATGCAAGAAGCCTGGGAATCAAGCAGGGAGAACCGGAAGTCCTGGCATAGTCAAACAATTATGTGATTGGAATAACAGAGACTTGGTAGGATAACTCACATGACTGGAGTACTGACATGGATGGATGTGACGGGGTCTGCTTACCCCGCACTAGCCCAGACAGGGTTAAGCTCATATTATGGACAGTGGAAGTCCCGCCTCCCTGGTGAGACTGGGCATGCTCCAAGTGCTCTAGCAGTATAAAGGGAGGGAGCCCAGCTCATTTTGGGCTGGAGGCTGCAGGGGAAAGACCTGCCTGGAAAGCTCCTGTGGAGGGCCAGCCACAGTCATTGACTGCACCAGGAATCAAAGCCTTTTGCAGCCTGCCCACACCCCGGTGACTAGAGGAGCTCCTGGAGACGACCGGTCCCGCTGAACACAGAGAACCCATCGCATGGGAAACACCAGCACAGTCTGTGGTAGGAAGTGACCCAGGGAGAGTGATGGAGTGGTACCTCCCGCCCGGGAAACCTCAGCGTGTTTCGGTAGGACCCCCCCCGCTGAGTCAATGGCAACCCGCTACACCACTGTTAGGGCCCTGGGTCGGGGTCCGGTGGAGTCAGGTGGGCCCGGGCCCCCTTACCGGGGTCGTCACACCTCTTAGTGGGTGCCCCAACTTTATAGACTCTGGCCGGTAGGCCACACTGCCCTGCACCGAAGGGCTGCTTTGTAGACAGTGACCGATAGGCCACACTGCCCTGACCTAGGGGCGTGGACCATCACAATGGATATAAACTGTTCAGGAAGGACAGTCAGGGCAGAAAAGGTGGGGGAATTGCATTGTATGTAAGAGAACAGTATGACTGCTCAGAGCTCCAGTATGAAACTGCAGAAAAACCTGAGAGTCTCTGGATTAAGTTTAGAAATGTGAGCAACAAAGGTAATGTCGTGGTAGGAGTCTGCTATAGACCACCAGACCAGTGGGATGAGGTGGACGAGGCTTTCTTCAGGCAACTAACAAGTTACTAGATCACAGGCCCTGGTTTTCATGGGGGACTTCAATCATCCTGATATATGCTGGGAGAGCAATACAGCGGTGCACAGACAATCCAGGAGTTTTTGGAAAATATAGGGGACAATTTCCTGGTGCAAGTGCTGGAAGAACCAACTGGGGCAGAGCTCTTCTTGACCTGCTGCTCACAAACAGGGAAGAATTAGTAGGGGAAGCAAAAGTGGATGGGAACCTGGGAGGCAGTGACCATGAGATGGTCGAGTTCAGGATCCTGACACAAGGAAGAAAGGAGAGCGGCAAAATACGGACCCTGGACTTCAGAAAAGCAGACTTTGACTCCCTCAGGGAACTAATGGGGAGGATCCCCTGGGAGAATAACATGAGGGGGAAAGGAGTCCAAGAGAGCTGGCTGTATTTTAAAGAATCCTTATTGAGGTTGCAGGAACAAACCATCCCAATGTGTAGAAAGAATAGTAAATATGGCAGGCGACCAGCTTGGCTAAACAGTGAAATCCTTGCTGATCTTAAACGCAAAAAAGAAGCTTACAAGAAGTGGAAGATTGGACAAATGACCAGGGAGGAGAATAAAAATATTGCTCAGGCATGCAGGAGTGAAATCAGGAAGGCCAAATCACACTTGGCGTTGCAGCTAGCAAGGTATGTTAAGAGTAACAAGAAGGGTTTCTACAGGTATGTTAGCAACAAGAAGAAGATCAGGGAAAGTGTGGGCCCCTTACTGAATGAGGGAGGCAAACTAGTGACAGAGGATGTGGAAAAAACTAATGTACTTGATGCTTTTTTTGCCTCTGTCTTCACAGACAAGGTCAACTCCCAGACTACTGCACTGGGCAGCACAGCATGGGGAGGAGGTGACCAGCCCTCTGTGGAGAAAGAAGTGGTTCAGGACTATTTAGAAAAGCTGGATGAGCAGAAGTCCATGGGGTCAGATGCACTGCATCCGAGGGTGCTAAAGGAGTTGGCAGATGTGATTGCAGAGCCATTTGCCATTACCTTTGAAAACTCATGGTGATCAGGGGAGGTCCCGGATGACTGGAAAAAGGCTAATGTAGTACCCATCTTTAAAAAGGGGAAGGAGGAGGATCCGGAAAACTACAGGATAGTCAGCCTCACCTCAGTCCCTGGAAAAATCATGGAGCAGCTCCTCAAAGAATCAATTTTGAAGCACTTAGAAGAGAGGAAAGTGATCAGGAACAGTCAGCATAGATTCACCAAGGGCAAGTCGTGCCCGACTAACCTAATTTCCTTCTATGAGGTGATAACTGGCTCTGTGGATGAGGGGAAAGCAGTGGATGTGTTATTCCTTGATTTTAGCAAAGCTTTTGATACAGTCTCCCACAGTATTCTTGCTGGCAAGTTAAAGAAGTATGGGCTGGATGAATGAACTATAAGGTGGATAGAAAGCTGGCTAGAGCGTCGGGCTCAACGGGTAGTAATCAATGGCTCCATGTCTAGTTGGCAGCCGGAGTACCCCAAGGATCGGTCCTGGGGCGAGTTTTGTTCAATATATTCATTAAGGATCTGGAGGATAGTGTGGGTTGGACCCTCAGCAAGTTTGCAGATGACACTAAACTGGGAAGAGTATTGTGTCCAGTTTTGGGCCCCAGACTACAAGAAGGATGTGGAAAAATTGGAAAGAGTCTAGCAGAGGGGACTGGATTAGGGGGCTGGAGCACATGATTTATGAGGAGAGTCTGAGGGAACTGGGATTATTTAGTCTGCAGAAGAGAAGAATGAGGGGAGATTTGATAGCTGCTTTCAACTACCTGAAAGGGGGTTCCAAAGAGGATGGATCTAGACTGTTCTCAGTGATAGCAGATGAAAAACAAGGAGTAATTGTCTCAAGTTGCAGTGCGGAAGGTTTAAGTGGGATATTAGGAAAAACTTTTTCACTAGGAGGTGGTGAAGCACTGGAATGGGTTACCTAGGGAGGTGGCGGAATCTCCTTCCTTAGATGTTTTTAAGGTCTGGCTTGACAAAGCCCTGGCTGGGATGATTTAGTTGGGGATTGGTCCTGCTTTGAGCAGGGAGTTGGACTAGATGACCTCCTGAGGTCCCTTAGAATCATAGAATCATAGAATATCAGGGTCGGAAGGGACCTCAAGAGGTCATCTAGTCCAACCCCCTGCTCAAAGCAGGACCAATTCCCAACTAAATCATCCCAGCCAGAGCTTTGTCAAGCCGGGCCTTAAAAACCTCCAAGGAAGGAGACTCCACCACCTCCCTAGGTAACGCATTCCAGTGCTTCACCACCCTCCTAGTGAAATAGTGTTTCCTAATATCCAACCTGGACCTCTCCCACTGCAACTTGAGACCATTGCTCCTTGTTCTGTCATCTGCCACCACTGAGAACAGCCGAGCTCCATCCTCTTTGGAACCCCCCTTCAGGTAGTTGAAGGCTGCTATCAAATCCCCCCTTATTCTTCTCTTCTGGAGACTAAACAATCCCAGTTCCCTCAGCCTCTCCTCATAAGTCATGTGCTCCAGACCCCTAATCATTTTTGTTGCCCTCTGCTGGACTCTTTCCAATTTTTCCACATCCTTCTTGTAGTGGGGGGCCCAAAACTGGACACAGTATTCAAGATGAGGCCTCACCAATGTCGAATAAAGGGGAACGATCACGTTCCTCGATCTGCTGGCAATGCCCCTACTTATACAGCCCAAAATGCCATTAGCCTTCTTGGCAACAAGAGCACACTGTTGATTCATATACAGCTTCTCGTCCACTGAGACCCCTAGGTCCTTTTCTGCAGAACTGCTACCTAGCCATTCGGTCCCTAGTCTGTAGCAGTGCATGGGATTCTTCCATCCTAAGTGCAGGACTCCGCACTTGTCCTTGTTGAACCTCATCAGGTTTTTTTCGGCCCAATCCTCTAATTTGTCTAGGTCCCTCTGTATCCGATCCCTACCCTCTAATGTATCTACCACGCCTCCTAGTTTAGTGTCATCTGCAAACTTGCTGAGAGTGCAGTCCACACCATCCTCCAGATCATTAATAAAAATATTAAACAAAACCGGCCCCAGGACCGACCCTTGGGGCACTCCGCTTGAAACTGGCTGCCAACTAGACATGGAGCCATTGATCACTACCCGTTGAGCCCGACCATCTAGCCAGCTTTCTATCCACCTTACAGTCCATTCATCCAGCCCATACTTCCTTAACTTGGCGGCAAGAATACTGTGGGAGACCGTATCAAAAGCTTTGCTAAAGTCAAGGAATAACACATCCACTGCTTTCCCCTCATCCACAGAGCCAGTTATCTCCTCATAGAAGGCAATTAGGTTAGTCAGGCACGACTTCCCCATGGTGAATCCATGCTGACTGTTCCTGATCACTTTCCTCTCCTCTAAGTGTTTCATAATTGATTCCTTGAGGAGCTGCTCCATGATTTTTCCAGGGACTGAGGTGAGGCTGACTGGCCTGTAGTTCCCCGGATCCTCCTTCTTCCCTTTTTTAAAGATGGGCACTACATTAGCCTTTTTCCAGCCATCTGGGACCTCCCCCGATCGCCATGAGTTTTCAAAAATAATGGCTAATGGCTCTGCAATCACATCCGCCAACTCCTTTAGCATCCTCGGATGCAGCGCATCCGGCCCCATGGACTTGTGCACGTCCAGTTTTTCTAAATAGTCCCGAACCACTTCTTTCTCCACAGAGGGCTGGTCACCTTCTTCCCCATATTGTGCTGCCCAGTGCAGCAGTCTGGGAGCTGACCTTGTTCGTGAAGACAGAGGCAAAAAAAGCATTGAGTACATGAGCTTTTTCCACATCCTCTGTCACTAGGTTGCCTCCCTCATTCAGTAAGGGGCCCACACTTTCCTTGACTTTCTTTTTGTTGTTAACATACCTGAAGAAACCCTTCTTGTTACTCTTAACATCTCTTGCTAGCTGCAACTCCAAGTGTGATTTGGCCTTCCTGATTTCACTCCTGCATGCCTGAGCAATATTTTTATACTCCTCCCTGGTCATTTGTCCAATCTTCCACTTATTGTAAGCTTCTTTTTTGCGTTTTTAAGATCAGCAAGCATTTCACTGTTTAGCCAAGCTGGTCGCCTGCCATATTTACTATTCTTTCTATACATCAGGATGGTTTGTTCCTGCAGCCGCAATAAGGATTCTTTAAAATACAGCCAGCTCTCCTGGACCCCTTTGCCCTTCATGTTATTCTCCCAGGGGATCCTGCCATCAGTTCTCTGAGGGAATCAAAGTCTGCTTTTCTGAAGTCCAGGGTCCGTATTCTGCTGCTCTCCTTTCTTCCTTGTGTCCAACCCTGATATTCTATGATTCTATCGTGAGCCTTTCTCTGGAAGAGGGAGGGCAGGGCATGGCATGCGTTCACAGCCCGGTCCACGCTTTCCATCTTGTGGCCCTGTAGAGTCTCCTTTATACTGAACATAGTCTGACATGGAGCACAGATTTCTCAGCCACCCCCAAGGACTCTGATATGACCAGTAGCTGTTTTATCTCCATCCAAGAGATCTCCCTCAAGATCTCTCGAGGCTGATGGTCTTTCACAAGGACCTCCTCAGGACCTGGAAGTTGGTCTCTGCAGCCAGGTCCATTGCAGTCACTGAGTGTGTAGGTCGCCTTGCTGAACCCCAGTTCATGGACATGTTGCTGATGCAGTTTTCAGACTCCCCTGATATTTTTTATTGAGGTGAGATGGAGGCCCTGGCACATGAATACCTACAGTTCATCAGGTTGCAATCCTTTTTCTGCCTCCTCCAGAACCTCTTGTTGAGGTTCTGGTTGCACTTTTCCCTGCACCTTTTTATTTATGCATTTCCTATCCATGGCCCCATGAAGTTGTAGGACCTCCTCCTCAACCTCCTGTTGGCCATATATCAATCAGGGAGAAGGGGTTGGATGGAAGAGTTCCCTGTGACCCAGACTGTGGGGCTCAATTTTGTGCACTTGTTCATTCACACCTGCAGGCAGAGTTCCTCTGCATGGTATCAACTAGCTCCCTGGACTGTTTTGAGGACCAGTGTGCACTTTCCAATGTTCTCTGCTCTGTCTTCCCTCTGGAACCCTGATTGTAAATCTATGACCCGCACTTCCATTCCTGTTTTTTCAGTTGTTGTTCCCCGGAATCAACTGATCCATATGGTGTTTTTTTCTGGTCCTGGAAGCCCTTTTGGTTTACATGGGGACTGAATAGGCCTGTGTATGGAATGAGACAGAGGTCCTGTGAAAATACTTCTATGTGATCATATAATTAAAGACTGTATGCATATGCAAAAGGGGCCCGAATTAAAGTTGTACAAAGATACTTAATTCTGGCATTTTCTAATTTTGAGTGCTTGAGCTGGCAACCTAAATTACATGTCAGACATAGTTTGTTCATATAATGTCATAGGTTTTTAGTTTTTAAAAAATCTGTAACTAAAATGTCTTCACCCCACATCATTAAATTTTGCATCCCAGCCCTTTAATGCTGTAGTATCTCCTGCTACCATTTGAGCTAAAGGACTACCTACATTAGAGGACAGCAGGTGTAAGCTGCTATTCCTCCCATGGAATAGCTATTTGACAAGTTCTTCACATCCTCTGTAATATATATCTACTATAGTTTGTTTTGAAAATATTAACCTTAACTTAAAGTTAACTAAGTGTTTTCAGTTTCAGTAGCTAGGTAAATGTGTATTAATTGAACAAGAGCTCTTGTAATTTGTTAGATATTAATTTCTTTTTATTTGTTTTTTAGAAAAGCTCCAGGTTGAGCTTGGTAAGTTCCTTTTATCTTTAGTATAAACTTCAAGAAATGTTGTCATACTCAGACTGTCTGTGTTCGGTAGAGTTCTCATCTTTATCTCATCTTCACCTCCAGTGAAACAGCTATTGGAGGAGTTCTACACTATCTATCTACTAGACTATACAGTTTGTTTTGATAATATTAACCTTAACTTAAAGTTAACTAAGGGGAAAGGTTTCAGAGTAGCAGCCGTGTTAGTCTGTATCCGCAAAAAGAACAGGAGTACTTGTGGCACCTTAGAGACTAACAAATTTATTAGAGCATAAGCTTTCGTGGACTACAGCCGAAGAAGTGGGCTGTAGTCCACGAAAGCTTATGCTCTAATAAATTTGTTAGTCTCTAAGGTGCCACAAGTACTCCTGTTCTTTTTAAGGGGGAAGGGATAGTTCAGTGGTCTGAGCATTGGCCTGCAAAACCCAGGATTGTGAGTTCAATCCTTGAGGGGGCCACTTAGGGATCTGGGGCAAAATCAGTACTTGGTCCTGCTAGTGAAGGCAGGGGGCTGGACTCGATGACCTTGCAAGGTCCCTTCCAGTTGTAGGAGATAGGATATCTCCATTAATTTTATTTTATTTAAGTTTTCAGTTTCAGTATCTAAGTAAAGGAATTCTTTATGAGCAAAACCATTATCAAAATGTGGATTTACTTGAACAAGAGTTCTTTTGTAATTTATTAGATATTAATTTCTTTTTTTGTTTGTTTTTTAGGAAAGCTGCAGGTTGAGCTTGGTAAGTTCCTTTTATCTTTAGTATAAACTTCAAGAAATGTTGTCATACTCAGACTGTCTGTGTTCGGTAGAGTTCTCATCTTTATCTCATCTTCACCTCCAGTGAAACAGCTGTTGGAGAAGTTCTACACATTCTATCTATCTATCTATCTACTCGACTATACAGTTTGTTTTGATAATATTAACCTTAACTTAAAGTTAACTAAGTTTTCAGTTTCAGTAGCTAAGTAAAGGAATTCTTTATGAGCAAAACCATTATCAAAATGTGGACTTACTTGAACAAGAGCTCTTTTGTAATTTATTAGATATTAATTTCTTTTTATTTGTTTTTTAGGAAAGCTCCAGGCTGATCTTAGTAAGTTCCTTTTATCTTTAGTATAATACTTCTTACAGAGTTTGTCCTACTCAGACTATCTGTGTTCAGGGGAGTTCTCATCTCTATGCTTGTGCTTGTTTTCAGAATGGAGAAAAACTCAAGTATATGGAGGTAAATAATGTTTTATTAATGTCAAAATCTGACCTGACCCCAATAGTTCTCTGCTTCCCCCTCTTTTACAATGAATGAGTCTCACGTGAAAAGTAAAGGATTAAAAATAGTAATTTCAGTGTGGATGGGAAGAGACAGATGGTTCCCTAGGTTTTTTATAGACTAGGGATGTGCCCCTTTAGTAAAGTGGTGAGTAACGAGAGGATATTTTTCCCTAGGCATTATGGGCCCAATTCTCCACTGAATTTGGCCATGTATTTTCAGGTTAGTCCTTGATTTATGCCTAATGTTGACCCTGTATTGACATTATGTATCATTAAGTTGCTGAATATTCTCTTCCTAGTAGCAAGATTTCTATAACTATAGTTATGGCCATGAATTTGGTAGGGCCTTGGAAAAACACATCACAGACCATGAAATCTAGTCTTCCCCTGTGAAATCTGTGGGGTTTTTTTGTGTGTGCGCTTTTACCCTACATGTACCATACATGGGGGAGACCAGTGTTTCTCAAATTGGGGGTCCTGAGTGAAAAGGGAGTTGCAGGGGGGTCACAAGGGTATTTTAGGGGGATTGCAGTATTGCCACCCAGACTTCTGCACTTCTGCCTTCAGAGCTGGGCGGCCAGAGAGTGGCAACTGCTAACTGAGGGTTCAGCTCTGCAGACAGCAGCGTAGAAGTAAGGGCGGCAATACTGCACGCCCCCCCCCCCCACCCCCAATAACTTTGCGACCCGCTCACAACTCCTTTTTCGTCAGGACCCCTACAATTACAACACTGTGAAATTTCAGATTTAAATAGCTGAGATCATGACATTTATTATTTTTAAAATCCTCTGACCATTAAATTGACCAAAATGAACCGTGAATTTGGTACGGCCCTAACTATAGTGTTTTAAATGCCAGTTTCCGTTCAGGGAAATATGAAGAAATTAAAACTGCTTTTCCCTCCCCTCCATATGGATGGGGAGCTGAATTCTGGTGGATATTGACAAGTTTCAGGAAATGTCGTCATCTCTTTTTATCAGATTATCATATTTTCAAAATTGCCTGGTAAGGTGAGGAGTAGCGGAACCTGGGGAATGGTGATGATGGGATTTGGAGCCCTTCAGCTGTAGACTTCTTGTCTAAACCCCACCATCTGAGGGCTGATTTAGGGGTCTCTGTGCCATGAGCTGCTGGCTTGGTGAGAGTTCAGGGTCTAATAGACAGGTGTACACATAGATCAAAATGATCACAGGTTTTGGGTGTACTCGGATACTAGACTTCGTCACCACCCTATTATCTGTTCTTTTCCTGCTTTGGGACCTGAATCACATGTGCTGACCTTTATACATGTGCAGAGTCCTGTTAACTTCACTGGGACTCCATGTAGATAGTCCACACTGACAGGCCTTTGCATAAAAACCAGATTGTTTTCATGAGAGGAGCTGTACAGAGAGCTGCAAACACAATCCTGCAACGCACAGAACCTTATGGAGGGGAGAGGCACATCTGCCGGAATGTGCATACATTCACATCAGACGTGCTGACAACAGCTGCACAGAGCAGTTAAAGTTGCACTGTGCTTGGAAGGATGTGCCAGCATCTGCACCCACTACCTGTTCATAAGGGTCTGCAACACCCAAAAGGAGGCATGTAAGGGGACACACATGCACACTGGATGCTTCTATTGCAGTGGTACTAAGCCCTTACACACAGTATGCAAATAGGTACTCAGCGCCCATTACCTTGGAGAATGGATATGTCTGCTAGGAGACATAGATAAGGCAGTGCTGTGTTGTTCCCTCCACAACCTCATTGGATGCTAAATTGTATTAAATGAGCCCCACCTACCCTCTAATGTATCATTTTCTGCCCCTGAGCAGAACTGAGCCCTGAGGTACTAAGTGTTTTGACTAAATCACTTAAGCATTTTGAAAACCCCTGGGATCTTAACTTCATTCTCTTGGCCTAGTAGATTTTGGAGTTTGCCTACATGGTAACTGGAACCAAAATCACTCAGTCAGTTCTATATCACACCGTTAGTTATTCTGATGCAAATCTGTGTGTGTATGCCCATGAAGAAGGCACAACCATAGCTGCAATGTTTTGTGAAGCTTCATGTGTGAAATTTATACAAATTATTTCTTGTGCTAATTTGCATATTTACAAATAATGTGCACCTGGTCAGTACAAGAAATGTCAGCAGAAGGCAGCTCTGGAATGGTGCCAGAACACTCCAGAGTGACATTCAAGCACTTTTTTTGAATGGGGTTTCAGTGCCAGAGAAGCCCCATTCTTCCCCTCAAGCCAGGCAGGGATGCCTTTACCTCTGCACAGGCCAAAGGGTCCTGGCAGGAGTGTAGTGATACCCCCACTCCTCTTTTGCTGCCCGTGAGCAAATGCCTGGACCAGTGTCAGCCGAGTACCAAAGGAGAAGATACAGCAAGGGAGGAGGGAGGCAGAGGCAGCTAAGTCACAGGACCTGTTCATCAGCCTTGTCCTGGCGCTGGCCAAGACAGCATCCATCACGTCAGGAGGTGGAAGCTGGACAGGGACGGTGCTCTGTAACTGTGAGGCCTATTTACACTCCCTTGTCTGATCACGCCTCTGGCCACTGGCCACTGAGTCCTGAGATGCCTGTGAGGTGTGTGTGTGGGGGCGGGGGTGCTGGCAGGGGTTCTCTGCTCTGTGTCCCCCTCCGGATCCCTCATTTTTTGCCTCACTCCTGCTCCTGGTTTCTCCTTTGTTGTCCCAGGTACTCAACTGTGGCCTGGGCTTAGTGGTTCCTCTCGGTTAGTTGAGTGGATGGGCCTTAGTCCTGGGTGGGCCTAGACCCGCCCATCCCAGACCTGCAAACAGCACAGCAGCAGCTCCAGGTACCTGGGCGGAGGGAGCTGCAATTAATCCTTACCCAGCCCTAGCAGTGTCCGCTCCTGGCAGCAAGACAGAAAATTAGGGGCTGTCCTGGCCAGAGCAGGGCTGCTAAGTCCTCCCCCAGAGCTGAGCTCTGCCTCTGATGCTTTGATTCTCTCTCTCAGAAGTGAAGATAACTCTGGATCCACGGACAGCTCATCCTGGGCTCAAGCTGTCTGAGGGCCAGAAGACTGTGACTTGGGAATCCAAACATCAGGATCTGCCTAACAATCCCGAGAGATTTGATGAAGTTTTCTGTGTGCTGGGTTCTGAGGGATTCACTTCAGGGAGAATTTACTGGGAAATGGAGAGGATGGGGGGAATCTGGGCCATAGGGGTCGCCAGAGAGTCTGTGAGGAGGAAGGGACAAATCAAATTTACCCCCGAGGAGGGGATCTGGGGGATAGAACAGTCCAGGGATCACTACTCAGATCTCGCCACCCCTGAGGTCCCCCTGCTACTGTGTGAGACACCCAAGAAGGTACGGATCTATGTACACTATGAAAAGGGGCAAGTGGCATTTTTCAATCCAGATAATGGTGATCTGATCGCCAATCTCACAGCTTCTTTCAATGGGGAGAAAATATTCCCCTTTTTCTGGGTCTGTTCCCACCTCACACTAACCAGCTGAGACACTTGGAGATCAGATGGGTGGGTGGGGGCGTGTAACTTGTTCCATTGGAGCCACAGCTCTGTCTCCAGCATTCGCTGTGGCACTGGGGCTCTCCACTGGCCCCACAGCCACAGAAAGCAGGGAACAGCCCATGTCTCTGCTGCTTCTCTCTATCTCTGTGGGGCCTGCAGAGGCCCCAGGCCCAGGGAGTGAGCAATAATCATGCTGGCTGTGTGGGGCAGGGATGGTGCTAAGTAGTGGGAACTGGAGAGAGGAAATTGCGGAGAAGGTGGGGAATTATTCTTAACTCTGACCCATGCTACAAACTACCAACAAGCTCTTTCAGTACAGATGCAGAACCACAACATTCTCAGCTCTGTCATTGGCAGAGCCTCCCCGTCAGAGTCACCAACGTGCTTAGGGTGGGGTCTGGTGATTCCTCACCATCTCCCTCCCCTTTACTGCTGGGATCCAGTGATTACTTATCATACTGCAGGGACTTGATCCCAGTCCTAAAAGATGCTCTGTCTCAAAAAGATGCAGAGAGGGAACCAGATGACATTACCGCCTCCATGGCCATGTCCCGAGTTAATGCATGCTGTAGTCAAACCAGCAAAGTTGCTATTTGCACTGCAACCACTGAAGGGCAGAGTTTCTGCATGCTGACTTTACACTGTTATGCTGGAAGGTGTTAGTGACTGCCATCGATCACAGATGAGGGTAATGTCCATGGGTGTGCTAAATACACTTATTTTTAAATGGAAGGAGTAATTAACCCCCTTTGAGGAGTGAGAAAGCTGGAAACCATAGGTGACTAGTAACTGCTGACAGTAAGGGGGCACAATTTAAAGTTTATGGTGGTATGTGTGACGGGTTGGATCACAGAATCCCCCTTTGGGCTGCCAACTGATGTGCCAAGACTACTTCTGCCCCTGCTTTCCTGCTCCATCAGCTTAGGACTTCAGTGCCCTGCCTGGTTTGAGCCAGACCTGCTAGCCTGCTGCAAACCCAGACCCAGGGTCTGAACCACGTCCCCTAACAGCTGTAAGCTTAACTGAAAGCAGCTTACAGAAGTGTTCTTGTCTTTAACACTCAGATGCCCAACTCCCAATGGGGTCTAAACCCAAATAAATCCGTTTTACCCTGTATAAAGTTTATACAGGGTAAATACATAAATTGTTCGCCCTCTATAACACTGATGCGGGGGGGGAAACAGCTGTTTGTCCACACCACCCCTAAGTATTAACACATACTCTGAGTTAATAAGTAAAAAGTGATTTTATTAAATACAGAAAGTAGGATTTAAGTGGTTCCAAGTAGTAACAGACAGAACAAAGTGAATTACCAAGTAAAATAAAATAGAACACACAAGTCTATGTCTAAGAAACTGAATACAAATAAAACCTCACCCAGTAAGCTTCCTTTTACAGACTAGTCTCCTTCTAGCCTGGGTCCAGCAATCACTCACACCCCCTGTAGTTACTGTCTTTTGTTCCAGTTCCTTTCGGGTATCCTTGGGGGTGGAGAGTCTTTCTCTTTAGCCACCTGAATACAAAATGGAGGGTTCTCCCACGGGCTTAAATAGACTTTCTCTTGTGGGTGGAGACCCCCTCCTCTCTCCTATGCAAAGTCCAGCTCCAAGATGGAGTTCTGGAGTCACCTGAGCAAGTCACATGTCCATGCATGACTCACAGTTTTTACAGGCAGAAGCCATTGCCCACATGGTATCTTGAATGTCTCCAGGAAGACTTCTTACGTGGATTGGAGCATTCCAAGATGCATTGTTCCTTAAGTGCTTCTTGATTGGACACTTAACTTTGCGAATTACTTTCTCCAGGAACTGACCAAATGCTCTACTGAGGTTATTTAGAAATCCAGCCAATACACGGCCAATATTCATAACTTTGAATACAAAAATGATACATGCATACAAATAGGATTAACAAATTCAGTAGATCATAACCTTTACATAGATATGTTACATGGCCAGTACATGACCAATATTCATAATTTTTAATATAAAAATGATACATGCATACAAATAGGATTAATAGATTCAGTAGATCATAACCTTTACATAGATATGTTACATCGCATATGTCGCACAGAACATATTCCAGTTATGTCATATATATTCATAAGCATATTTCCATAAAGCCTTATGGGGGGCACCGTCACAGTATGCAGCAGGGTTCAAGGCTGGTACTCATGAGACAAAGGAGTTTTGGTGTCTAGCGCTACTTTTCATAGAATCATAGAACTGGAAGGGACCTCGAGAGGTCATCTAATCCAGTCCCCTGCACTCAAGGCAAGACTAAGTATTATCTAGACTATCTCTGACAGGTATTTGTCCAACCTGCTCTTAAAAATCCCCAGTGATGGAGATTCCACAACCTCCCCAGGCAATTTATTCCAGTGCTTAACCACTCTGACAGTTAGGAAGTTTTTCCTAATGTCCAACCTAAACCTCCCTTGCTGCAGTTTAAGCCCATTGCTTCTTGTCCTATCCTCAGAGGTTAAGAAGAACAATTTTTCTCCCTCCTCCTTGTAACAACCTTTTATGTACTTGAAAACTGTTATGTCCCCTCTCAGTCTTCTTGTTTCCAGACTAAACAAACAATTTTTTCAGTCTTCCCTCATAGGTCATATTTTCTAGACCTTTAATCATTTTTGTTGCTCTTATCTGGACTTTCTCCAATTTGTCCACATCTTTCCTGAAATGTGGCACCCAGAACAGGACACAATACTCCAGTTGAGACCTAATCAGCGCAGAGTAGAGCGGAAGAATTACGTCTCGTGTCTTGCTTACAATACTCCTGTTAATACATCCCAGAATGATGTTTGCTTTTTTTGCAACACCGTTACACTGTTGACTCATATTTAGCTTGTGATCCACTATGACCCCCAGATCCCTTTCCGCAGTACTCCTTCCTAGGCAGTGATTTCCAATTTTGTATGTGTGCAACTGATTGTTACTTCCTAAGTGGAGCACTTTGCATTTGTCCTTATTGAATTTCATCCTATTTACTTCAGACCATTTCGCTTTTTGATGTCATGTTTTACAATACTATGTAAAAGCAGATGGTGACTGTTCTAAAAGAGAGCTACCCAGGAAAAAAACTTTGATTGTATGTTTCGTACATGCATTAAAAATCTTAAGAAAGTTGTCCTAATAGATGGCTAGCATTTAGGCCGATTTGTATGTTGCTGGCTCTGACACTTGAGATTCTTTAAAAAAGAGCACTCACAGAAATTCTTATGCATTCTGTCATTTGCTTCTTGGTGTGCTCACTGCTACCTTAGAATAAAGTGCCAGAATCAGTCTTGTGAATAATATATCCCCAACACAACGCCAACCCAACTGCAATACGGCTTTATAATTACAACCAAACCAAATGAGGTTTTGATAGAAAAATAATAGTCCTATCCCTCGTTCACGTTCCCAAGCACTAAGATAACAAATGATTTATATTAGCGCACTAGATGCATATTAATTTCATAGGCAGAGTCAAGGAATTTTCCTGATTCTAGTGGCAAAGATGCAAGCAGACCGTTAAACAGCGCACTACAAAACACTTACCATACTAGGAACTATTATTATAATTAAAATGACACTTGCCAAATAAATGAATAAAGTACATTTTGTCAGGCACTACTCATGCTTGTTTATTATGATTATTCTGTTGGTTCACTTACTCGCTAATTTGCTAAACGGAGTCATTCAGTGATCTGTCCCACTCAGTGTCTGTTACCAACGCTGCTTCTGCTGCCTGTTGCACTCCTATGAATAAACTTCTGTCTGGCTAACGTGCCATGTTATTTATTACGAGGATTATTTATTAAGGTTTTTTGCATAGTTTTTTCATAACACTCATCAATGATAGATTGCTCAATTGCTATTGACCAGGTACCATTTGGTGTAATTAAATGACACCCGGTATATATTTTTAAAATATACCTTTGTATTTTACCTTCTCAAGAGACACATTCAAAATGTGCTTTGGAAAGGTTAGGACAGCATGTGCTCAGTTCCAATAGGACCTGGATTGCGTTGCTCAGTCACTTCAATGATACATTTGACCTGCTTGCTTTATGGCTTAAGCCTTAAATTTCTCTTTTCATTTTAGTTTTTGTTACACTAAAGTGCAGGGAACAAACAATAACTGTTTGCTGAGGATTTCTGGAACAGTGTAAGCCATAAGAAAAGGAAAAAGAATGAAATCTACTAGGCCATCAGTGGAATTAGAACAGATTAGTTATACCCCTAGCTTTCAAAGTGCAACAATATGCCCTACCTTTCAATACCTCACTGAATACAGTATAGTATAGCAAACCTTCCAATATCCCACTGTACACAAATATGCCATATCTTCCAATCCACCACTGTATACCATACAGCACACCTTCTAATATCCCACTTTGTATACAGTATTTTCAGAGCTCATAATTTATAAGCCCCTGTGAGGTATCCACGTATTGTAAAGAAATAATATTGAAGTATCCATGTAACATTCAGCCACTGCAGGGATGGGTGCAGTAAAGTGACACTCAGGATCGCTGCACACCTGTTGTGTACTTTGCAGCTGGTTGGAGAGAGCAGCTAACAACACTTCGTCCTTATCCTTTCGTGGCAAACTCTATGCAGTGAAAACATTGCCATCAATGCTATTTTCTGTATTTCCAATGTGAGCTGGAAGTAGCGCTCTTGTTACATAGCAAGACCACCAAAATGCTACTCTGGGAATAGGGCACATATGCTGTAGTCCTACAGCAAACCAATCTAATGAGGGGTCACCTCGGAGTGTGCTGCTAAGGGCATAGTGTGAAAGGAGGCCATCAGCTAACCATGCCGTAAAGCTCTTCCAGCATTAGATACAATTCACACTCCCAGCAAAAACAGGAGAGGGGTTTGTGGCTCTCTGAGGAGCCTAGGGTCATCAACTGCTTCTGTCTCAAGGCTATGAGAGAGGGTGACTAATGAAAACCAAAAGACACATTGCTGGAAAACACCCACAGTCCTGCTTACTATACAATAGTGCAATTTCCCCTGTTTAAAGCCCACCTGAGGGAAGAATGGAATTGGGGATATGACATTGACCCACCCTGTCTAGACTACGAAATAGGTTGTATTGAAAAACATGATAGTTCAAGCATGTTAGCTAACACATTTTTACACCCTGCCTATTTTCCCAGTTTATACCTGCCCATTCAGAAGAGGGGAAGGAAACAAGGAAGGGGCACTTGCATGTTACAAAGTTCCAGTTCAAACCACTTGAGCATCCAACCAGAGTGCTCAAGGAGATACACCCCAGCCCAGAGAACTCAGTTGGCCTTGAGCTGCTCTTGTCAACCCCAATAGTAGGGACCTTAGCAAGGTGAAGTTCACTTGTCTGCAGACACGATAGCATGAACAGAAAATCCCTGGGAATTGTGGTCCTACCATAATTAATCCCAAGGGATTCATCACGTGAGGGAGGAAATCCAGAACATTTTAATTCTGACCTGGGATTCTGGGTGGGAGGGCAATGTAGTGAGTGGGCAAGCATTCACCCCTGGGCTACCACTACATACACAGACTCTACCCCACTCTTTTCCTACAAGCCAGAGAGGTGCTCGGGGCTTTTCTTTGTTTCAATCTTTTAAGAAAACAGTGAATTCAGTGCAGGCAAGAAGTGCCAGACTGACTGACCTAGAGGCCAAATAGTTTTCAGCACTGCAGAGCTTGGAAATTCTCACCTCCCTGCCCTGATGCTGCCTCCCACAGAAATCCCCCATCCCCCAGGGGTTTATTTCTCCCACAAACACCTTCCCCACCATCACTAGCCCCTGGCCCTTCTGCTCCTGCCACCTCCCCAGATTCCCATCCAGGCCACATGGTTCTTCTCTTTCCTTGCTGCGGCCATCCCCCCGCACCAGACTCCCAGCCCTGGCCTATGCTGCCTCCCTCCCCCTATGAACCCCATGATCATCCAGTGTCCCCAGCGGTCCCCCCTTTCTCCCTGCTCCCTCCCTTCCTCCCTCCCCTGAGCCCACCTATCCCCCATGGGTTTTGCTTCCCCCAAACATCCCCCCCATTGCTAGCCCCTGGCCCTGCTGCTCCCCCTGCCTTCCCAGTGACCATCCAGGCCACATGGCTCTTCTCTTTCCTTGCTGTGGCCACCCCTCACCAGACTCCCAGCCCTGGCCTATGCTGCCTCCATGTCCCCCCTCCATGATCCCCATAATGATCATCCAGTGTCCCCCGGCGCCCCCCCCTTTCTGCCCTCCCCTGAGCCCTCCCATTTTGCCCCATCACTGCAAGAAAGAAGCTCCACTTTTGGCTCACCAGGCAGGCAGTGGCAAACAGAGCAACTCTAGTGAGTGCCTCTCCTTGGTATGTACCTGAGCACAGCTGTAACTAGGTGGGCAGGACAGGGCGAGCTCCTCCCCTCCCGCTCTGGAATGTTTCCCCTCCAGGGTGTCTGGGGAGGGGCAGGGATGGATTAACCTTTTATGGGCCTGGCTCCAAACATATTTGTGGGCCCCCCTGGGGGCAATGGAACATGGAGTGGTGCGGGGGTGTCGGTCCCCAGAGCGAGGGTCCGGCCACGGGCAATGGGGCATGGCATGGAGAGGGCAGCCCCACTCTGCCCATCCCAGTGAGAGGGCACTGTTTACAAACTGGCAGTTGCCAAACGCACGGTGGCCTGCCTGGCCCTGTGCTTCCAACATGCCTCTTCCCCTCAAGGGCAGGCCCATGCCATGCCATGCCACACATCCACCCCACCCAACACCATAACACTCCCCCCCTCCTCCCGATTCCCTATGGCCAGAGCCCCACCCCCAGATTCGCTATGCCCAGCACCCCCCCAGACCCTACCACAAATGCCCAGCACCCTGCACACCACCCCTGCCCAACGGCCCCCTGCACACAGCCCCACCACAACTGCCCAGCACCCCACACAGAACCCCCACTCCCTAGTGCCCCAACACACACAGATCTTCCCCGCCCCCTCACAGCGCAGCACCCCCCCAGGCTCCCCAGAGACCCACTCCCCCATGACCTGCCTCCTGGCACTGCTGAGAGGCAACTGTGTCTGCCAGGCTGAGCCGGCTGCGCACCCAGGGTGGGGAATCGCTCCGGCCCCTTAGAAGTGGCACGATCAGCCAGGCCAGGGCCTGCCCCGGCCAGGCTCCCTCAGGTAAACCCAGATCCTAGCAGGGCTCCCATTCAGGGGCAGGGTGTTCTCAGGGGAGGTGCGAGTCTGAAACTGACCCAACAGCCCAGATCCCCTTCTCAGCAGGGCCGGCTTTAGGCCAATTCCACCAATTCCCCCGAATCGGGCCCCGCGCTTAAGAGGGCCCCGCGCCCAGTGGCAGGGTCGCCCAGAGTGGGGAGCAAGTGGCAGAGAATCCCTTCCCTGGCTAGAGGCACCTTTTTAATTTTTACTCACCCGGCGGCGCTCCAGGTCTTTGGCAGTGGGTCCTTCACTCGCTCCGGGTCTTTGGCGGCACTTTGGCGGCGGGTCCTTCAGTGCCGCCGAAGACCCGGAGTCAGTGAAGGACCCACCGCCAAAGACTAGGAGCGCGGCCCGGTGAGTACAAGCCCCACGTGGTTTTTTTAACGTGGTTTTTTTTTTTTTTTTAGTCATCCCTGTCGGGGCCCCGTTGAAACTGTCTGAATCGGGCCCCGCACTTCCTAAAGCCGGCCCTGCTTCTCAGGATTAAAGCTCAAACTGCTCTTCCTCAGCACGGACTGTCTGGCCATCCCCACAGCCCAGCCCTACCCCCCTGTGGACTCCACCACCCAGTAATGTCTCCCCAAGTTGAATCCCTCTGCACCCAGCACACATGGCTCAAGATCAAATCTGCTGGCCTTCCTGGCCAGGCGTTGGGGGCTGTCTCCCATTCTCACAACCTTCCCATCTGCAGACAGGATGAGCTTGGAGTTTGCTGTGTCCAGGTCCACATTGGATGCAGAGAGAGAGAATCAGAGTGTTAGAAACCCGGGCCCGGCATGATCCGGAATGGACCTGACTCAGAACAAAGATCTGCAAAGTGCCCACCAGGCCCACTCCACAGGCAGGGATGGGCTAGGGACAGGATTGGGTGGGTGAGGCCACTGGAGCTGGGCAATCTGCGTTTGCCACAGCCAGCCTTGTTTGGCTTCCAGAAGCGTTTGCCAAGCAGCCCGGGTACCTGTGTAGTTCCTGTTTGGTGTGTGAAACCACATGGAGAGTAGCTGGTGGGAAAATAGTAAAGACTTTTCATGGGAGATTTTGAAATGGCCTGTGTCCTGCAGGGTTCAAAACGGAATGATTCTACACATATTAAAAGATGTCATGACAAATGTTCAGTTTTTAAAAGGTTTCTTTTTCATTTTCTTCCCTTTTTACCACCGAAAAAGCAAAAAAAAAAAAAAAGAAAAAAGAAAAAGCCCAAGCTCACACTTTCTTCTAGTTACAATAAAACCTGGAAATTTTTGAAAACAATTCTTTTTTCATAAAAATGCCTGTGTTTGAAAAGAGGCTGGTTTCTGGGGGAAAACCCACCCAGCTCTCATTCTGAAGTTGGCACAGCTATCAGTGGGTTATTTGGAAGGAAACCGATGATGGTATTTGGTATTCAACCTTCCAAGCTGAGTGGTCTAGGGCATAGGATGCATGTGTTCCACTGAGACAGGCAGATCGCCAGATCATTACTTCTTATATTATTATTATTACATGTATTATGGTAGCACTTTGAGGTCCCAACCAAGATTTATAGATTCTGAGGCCATAAGGGGCCACCTTTTATTTAACATGTGTTTTTAAAGCCCACATGGGCCTGGTCTAGACAGTTTTTGTACTGATTTCTCTCCTTTGATTCAGAGGTGCAGTTTTCTACTGAAACAGCTAAATCTATACAACGCCTAGTGTGGATGCAGTTATACTATTATAAAGGTGCCCTGTCTAGCTTATTCCTTTCCGGGAATAAGGCCTGGTATCACTACTTTGGTTAAGGGTGTGATTTTTTTACCAATACAGTTACATGGTACAACCCCTAATTTGGACACAGTTATACTGGTATGAAGGTGCCTTATATTGGGACACCTTATCTGGCTTCCAGAACCAAGAAAAACACCTTTATATAGGTACAGGCATAGCCATCTGCACACTAGGAACAGTTATACCACCTTAACTATGTTGGCACAGCTAAAGCAATACAGTTGTCGTGCATAAACAAACACAAAACCTAAACAAAGACAGTGGTGTTTAGACATGTGCTAGTCAGTCTACAGGTGTTCGTTCCCTCTGGGCCTCGGCAGGCTGACAGGCTTAATTAGCAGTATGAGCAGTTAAATGAAAAACTCCTGCCAGGACACAGCTTTGTATGAAAGGCTACATGTGATGTGGGGGGAGGAGAGGAGGACTTCAACTCACCAAATTTTGGGGTATACATCCCTAAAAAAGAAACAGAAATAAATGTATTATGGTTAATAAGAACTTCTTTTTCCAGGAATGTACATCTAAATGATGGTATGAGGCCTGGTCTACACACAGTGCTTGTGTCAGTAGAACTGTGTCAGGAGTGTGATTGTTAACTGATAGAGTTACGCTGCTACAAGTATGGATGCAGTTACACTGGTATAAAGAGGCCTTATACTGGTATAGTTTATTCCTGGTCCCTACCGGAAGAAGGCATACCAGTATAAGCGTATTTATACCAGAATACTACACTAGAGGGGGTTGTGCTGCTTACTTGCAGGTTGGTTGGTTTTAATGACTGTTTTCTCCTAAAAGAGTGGTTTGATTTCCTAACAAAAAGCAATTGATCTAGTCATCAGTTTATAAACAGCTTCTAAATGGAACCTTAGTATAAAGCATGAGTGAAAAACTGTTCCAGCCCTGGTGAGAAGGTGTGTTTTACACCTGGTGAGCTGTTTGGAAAGCAATGTCCACGCTGGGGAGATGGCATTTACTGGAATTAACATTGAAGATTTCCATAGTGTCATCACAACTAATGTTATTTTTAAACAGCAACAGTAAATGCATTTTCAATAAAGGTCCTGTTTGAAGCACAATGTAAAAGCCTATAGAAGGGCTGTTTGGGGGGTCAGCTGGCCTCGTGGTTTGGGCCTCTGCTCCCATCTTTCTGTCAGTTCAGGGAATCCCAGCCCGCTGGATGAGATCCCAGCTGAACTGGCCTCCTTGGCAGGGTGGGTGCAAGGACGTTTTGGGCCCTAGGCGAGACTTCCAACTTGCGCCCTCTCACCCCCCTCCCCCCCCCCAAGCCCTGTGGCAGCTCTCCGCCTCCCCTCTGCTCTAAGGCGCCCCCGCCGTGGCAGCTGTCCCCCCTCCCCCGCGGCAGCTCCCCCCTCTCCGCCCTGAGGCGCCCCCCCCGCTGCAGCTCCCCCCGGCCCGGGGAGCCGTGCGGCAGCTCTCCGTCCCAGCTCACCTCTGCTCCGCCTCCTCCCTGAGCACGCCGTCGCCACTCCACTTCTCCCACCTCCCAGGCTTGTGGCCCCAATCAGCTGTTTGGTGCCGCAAGCCTGGGAGAGAGAGAAGCAGAGCAGGGCGGTGTGCTCAGGGGAGGAGGCGGAGCAGAGGTGAGCTGGGGTGGGGAGTTCCCCTGCGTGCCGCCCCCCCTATGTGCTGCAAACGGCCTTCCCCGCGCCCCCCTGCCCGAGCTCCCTCCACCTAAATGCTGACGATGACCGGGGCAGCCGAAGATCTGGCCGCCGCCGAAGGACCCGAAATGCCGCCCCCCAAATGCTAGTGCCCTAGGCGACTGCCTAGGTCACCTAATGGGTTGCACCGGCCCTGCTCCTTGGGGCCAGAAGTCGTAACTCTTGGGTGGGGAGGGGACCTGGGCCCTCCCTCTCCACTAGGTCCCAGCCCAGGACCTGAGAGTGCAGCAGCATGAGACAGCCTAGGTTTGGCCAGCCCCTTGCTCAGCTTCTCCTGGGCCCCTTCCTCCCACCCTGCCTCTCAGTTTGGGGTGTGCTTGGAGTTGACAAAGTCTTTGCTTCAAAACTCCAGTGCAGGGCAGATGACTGCACCCTCTTGTACCCCTTTGCCCGTGGTTCTCCCTCCCTCTTAGGGGTGTCTCTGGGAGACTCCCAGCTGGATGTTCTCGGGAGAAGTGCCTCTGCTGCTGCTGCAGAGCCATGCTCCTCCAGGTAATGGCCTCTCTCTTTGCCTCCTCGCCTGGGGTTGCTGAAGCTCCCATTGTGCTGGGCATCTCCCCAGAAGCATGCTCAGCGGTGCCTGGGCTGCCCGGGCCACTACTGCTGCAGCCCATCCCCGCTTCAGAGCTTGGGCAGGGTTTGTAAACCCCATCAGAAGGCCACAGCCAGGCAGCTGACACCCCCAGAGGTCAGGAAAGATGAGCTGCTTGGACTGTGGGCGCTTGTCATGGGGGGGCTGGAAGTTTGGGATCTGGTGCCAAGTCCCCGTTCAAACTAGGGTGCAAAGTTCATTCAGCTACCAGGTGAAAACTGCTCAGTTCCTCATTCTGGCCAGACTTCCCAACAGGACTGGAGGCTGCACACAGCAAGGGGTTGATCTCTCCAACGCCGACCCCATACAGCACTTACGCAGGGCCGGCGCTTCCACTAGGCGACCCTAGGCGGTTGCCTCGGGCGGCAGGATGCGGGGGGCAGCATTTCGCCGCCCTCGGCGGAATTTTGGCGGCGATTCCTCTGGGCAGGAAGAAAAGCGGCTGCAGAAACGCCGCTGGGAACCAGGGCCGCCCAGAGGGGTTTCTTCCGCTCCGGGTCTTCGGCGGAAATTTGGTAGCGGGTCCTTCACTTGCTCCGCGACCCGCCGCCGAAGTGCCTCGAAGACCCGGAGCGGAAGGACCCCCACTGCCGAGAACGCAGTTTCAGAGGAGGAGCTGCCGCCGATTACTGAGGAGGAGCGGTGCCGCCTAGGGTGGCAAAAACCCTGGCGCTGCTCCTGCACTTGCACACAGGCTTTGGGTTCAGTATTTAAATTCACTGTAAATACACACTGCTGAGATGCTTTGCAGGAGCGCAGAATGAGCAATCAGTGTATTGTAGGACTGAGTTCCAGGCAAGCCCCTGGAGCAGGTCATTTGCATACAAATGTAGTGCACATGCAAATCAGGTAATTATATGTGCAAATGAATCTAATGATCCATTTACATGTACAGTTACCTGGTCTGTATTTGTGCAACAAGGAAACTGCATATACAAATTAAGAGCATTAGTGCACACCTAACATATGAAAATCTAGCCTTTAAAGTTTATCCTCACTTTACCTTTCTGCTGTGTCTCTGATTCAGTCTATTTCTCTAGCCTTCTCCTCCCACCTACCTGTTCCTATCTCACCATCCGTCTACCACTGTGTTATTTCTGGAAGAAAATCTCTCCCGAGTGACACTTTTTATACTAATGTGGACCTCATTCCCACAGGATGTCACTGAGGCCAAGAACTTTACAAGATTCGAAGAAGGATTAGACATTTCAATGGCTAACAAGACTATCCCATTATAATAGTTAATACTAACATGGTTTAAAGGGGATATAAAATCTTGGGCATCATGGTGCAAGCCAATCTCTCCTGATTGGAGGTTAGGATGACATCTTCGGGGGGGGGGGGGGGGGATTAATCCACATCTACCACTGTGGGGTTCTTGCATCTTGTCTCTGGTGCTGGCCGCTGTCAGAGAAAGGACACAGGGCTAGATGGACCTTGGCCCTGATTCAGGCTGGGGAGTCCTATGCTGAATCACACTCTTCACATTTTCTCCATTAGTGGTTTTTACCTTGTATTTTGAACAGACAAACCACCAGGGCAAGGCATATTTATCCCTCATCCAAGGAGGGACTCGCAGGGAAAAGGAACCTGAAACACACAACCCAGGACTCACATTAGTTGGGAATCAAGGATTATATTCCAGATAAGTTTATCCCTGGCAGGGTTCGTGTGAGCCAAGAGGAAATCTGCTATGAAGAGGCATGAGGTGGGATTTTGCGAAGCACCTCAGTAATGCAGGAACACAGATGCCATTGGAAGTCAGAAACCCATTGTTCTGATCTTAAAACATATGAATCCGTGAACCTTTCTGGAGGGAAAGATTGAATAGGGCTTGTCAAAAATATTTTCTCCACTCACTTTTATCTTAGAGATAAATCAGGGATATTGAACCCAGAGTTCCCAGGTTTTGCTGGATGACTTCCTGGGGGGCAGGGTACTCAATCTTTAACCAATTGACTTCCAGCATCTATGCTGTAGCCGCAGTGACCTTGACCATGCTGGAGTCTGCAATGACCAGGGTCAGCTCTAGGTTTTTTGCTGCCCCGAGCAAAAAACTTTTTGGCTGCCCCCCGTCCCAGCCCTGGGCTCCTTTCCGCACCCCCTTGCCGCCCCAGCCCTGGGCTCTCCCACACACACACCCTGCTGCCCCAGCTCTGGGTTCCCCTTACCCCCTCACCATTGCCACACACACACACACAAACAAACCTCCTGCCGCCCCAGCCCTGGGCACCCCCCCCACACACACTTGCACCATCCTTCCGCCGCAGACCTGGGTCACTGGTAACTCGCTCCCACGGCAGGTCATTCAGCAGGAATTTTAGATGTGCACAGAACACAGACAGGATTGGTTCTCATATGGTTACAGAACTGCAGTAAAGTGGATCAATTTTCAGCTTGTGTGATTGGAGGATATCTGGATGCATATTATAACACTGTCCTACATAAATGAGAAAAAGTTGAGGTGCCTTTATTATTCTTTTGTTCCACTCTTTCTTTCTATGGGGAATTTGCCAATGCAATATCACTGTCTTCCTTTTAAACAAACAAACAAAAGGCAATGGCTGTTGAAAATAGCAATTCCAGTCCTAATAACCACTGAGAAGCATTTCTTGCTCAATTTTATCCTACTTTTTCTACAGCAAGTTACAGTGGATCAGTATATTTGATTTGGGAGAAATGAAGTAACAGCTGCCCAAACTGAGCTTGAGCACTCCTGAATTTTGAGGTGTTCAAATCTGGAAGGCAGGTGCTGGGCGGGGGGGAGGGGGGGAGCCTGTGGCTCCGCAGGGGAGCACGGCAGCATGTATGCAGCAGCGTGTCTGGCGCTGCACGAAGCCAGACACGCTGGTCTGAGTGGCACGGTAAGGGGGTTGGGGGGTTGGAGAAGGGGTAGGAGGTTCTGGGGTGGGGGCAGTAAAGGGACTGGGAGCAGGGGGGGGGTTGATGGGGCGGAGGTTTGGGGGGACAGTCAGGGGCAGGGAGAAAGGGGGGTTAGATGGGTCAGGGGGTTGGGGGGGCAGTTAGGGGACAGGCAACAGTTGGATAGGCATGGGAGTCCCAGGGGTTTGTCAGGGGACAGGTAGGGGGTGGGGTCCTAGAGGGGAAGTTGGGGGGGGTCTCAGGAGGGGGGAAGTTGGGTACAAGGACCAGTGGGGCTTAGATAGGGGGTGGGGTCCTGCGGGGCAGTTGGGGCTGGGGTCCCGGGAGGGGGTGATCAGGGGACAGGGAGTTGGATGGGTTGGGGTTTCTGTGGGGGGCAGTCGGAGGGAGCGGATGGGGGCAGGGTGGGGCTACACTCCCTCCCCATGGAGTGTCCTATTTTTTGAATGTTAAAATATGGAATCCCTACTCACAGCGCAGCTCTCCATTCACAGCAGGCTACAGCATGAGGTCTCAGCTTCCTCACTCCCTCCCCCTCTTTCCTGTTGGTAGTGGCCAAGGGAATGCTGGGAAATGTAGTTCTTTCCCTGCTCCAGGGCTGGCTCTATAGGCAGGGAGCTAACCAACAAACTACAGCTCCCAGGGGCCCCTGTTGGTTCTCAATTGCCATGCTGGATCCCTGCTGCCCCTGCAAATGGGCTGCCCCAAGCAGGTGCTTGCTTTGCTGGTGCCTAGAGTCGCCCCTGCTTGCACCAGGGGCCTGAGGCACTGCAGGGGTTGTGCCTCTGAGGCCACCAGCAACTCCCGCTCCCTGCTGCAGGTACTGCTCTGGCTCCCTGTAAATGGGGAGCTAGTGGAACGGGAAATGGAGCCCCCTGGCACTCACTAAAAGTGAAATGGGTGGATTCTCCATCACTTAATTTCATTGATGTCATTTTATGAAGACTAGATGCCTTTCTAGAATGTGTTTGCCCAAAAAGTAACTATTGTTCTACATAGGAAGCCCATGACCATGCAGGGGGTTAGATTAGATGCTCTAAAGGTCTCTTCTGGCCATAAAGTCTACTAGTTTGGGAAACACTGAGTGTAGCATTGGGAGCAGCCTCTGATGTTTTCCTGTCTAGCCGGCTTGCTTCCTAGAATGAACACTCATTGAGTGGGGTGATCCACAGGGACTAGTTCAAACCTCCAAAATGTCTGGCCAGCGGCAGGACATTAGCACTTCAGGGGATGGGTGGTTGTGGCAGTGACATCACAAAGGCCTTTTGCAGGACCTCAGGCTATTGGTCAAAGCTGTTGGGGTGGTGGTGACCTCACAGAGAGATGCTGATATGACCCAGGCAGGACCGGGGCGCAGGGCCAGGGAAACCTGGGAGACCCCTGTGGCTTTGCTTCAGCAAGCCTCCTTCTCGAGGTCTCCCCTCCCACCACCAGGAGGTAGGGGTGTGTGTGTGTGTGTGTGTGTGTGTGTTGCTGGGGGTGCTCTTCATCTCTCTTTGTGGGAGGTCCATCCAAAAATGTGGGGTTCAAATAGTGCTTGGACCCCACTTACAGTAGATTCTGCCACTGTGGTTGTTGATGCTCCAGTTGGGTGGAGGGTGGGGAAGGCACCTCCTAGGGAGTCCAGGATAGTGTGTGGGGGTCTCTTTGCTATGGGCTCCTGAAGGAGTTGGGGGCTGAAGGCATCACTGAGAGGGGGGAGTGTGGGGCCCAAGCTGCCCTAGGTCCCGGAGGTGGGAAGGGGGCACATTGCCCCACCTTGTCCCCGTCTTTCCCCTGAGTGGCGTCACCCTGTCCCCTTCTCTCCCTGGTGCAGGGACCCCCAGGGACTCAGAGGACACGGAGGAGGAATAGGTAGACTTGGCCACAGAGGAGGCTGCTCTCAAAAACATCCGAGAGCAGCTCCAGGGCCGAGAAAAGGTACAAAGGTTCCCCAGCTGTGCTGGAACCGAGATTGTCCTGTCCCTTCCCAGCACCCTGACCCCCTGCAGAGGGTCTTGTCTCTGATGATCCACCAGCTCTAATGGGGACCTTTCTCCATCATGATCTGGGACCCCCAAGATGGGGGTATTTTTCACCCACCAGCTGGGGTCTCCACTCCCACAGGCACTGTCCCAGTTCCTGACCCTGCTTGTGTAGGAGTTGTGGGTGATTTGGACAGTGGGCGGGTCCCCACTATCCCCCATTCAGGCCTGAGTCCTGCAGTGGCTCTGGGTGGGGCAGGGAGGTCCCTGGCTAACAGACACTCTCTCTCCCCTAACCCCACTCCTGGTGGGTGCAGGATGAAGCTCAGGGCCCTCCATCCACCCTGCGTGTCTCGGTGCAGAGCAGAGAGGGCAGGACACATTGGAGCCGCACTGCTGCAAGGCAGCTGCGGTGGAGAGGATTGTGGTGAGTGAGACATGGCGCCCAGCTGCTGGAGGGAGCACAGAGACATGGGAGGGGCAGGGGTCTCCCCGGGCCAATGGATGGGGGATGGCTGGTGCTGCAGGGGCAGCCGAGGGTGGGTCCTGTGGCAGAGGTGGTGGAAAGTTTCACTGTCTCCGGCTGGGCTGTTATTTTCTCTCCAGTAACATTGCAACGGCTTTGGGGAGAGGCTCACTCTCAGGATCCGATACAGGAGGGGCAGCAGGGTCCAGCGAACAGGCGCTATTCCTGCCCTGCCACTGTCTGTCTGGGAAACCTTGGCTTTGTCATTCCCTGGCTCGGTGCCTCAGTTTCCCTGCTGTTTCACGGCCATGTTGATGCCAGTCCCACCCCCACACTGCACAGTCTATTACGGGCTCCTCTCTCTTTCCAGCACCATGACACCTGCCCTTGAGCCAGAGCTAGAGACCCATCTCTTTTGAGTTGCCCTGCATGCCGTCTTCACCCTAGGCACCGAGAATGACACCACCCAAGTCCAGGTAGATCATGCTAAAGTCGTCGATTGAAGAGAAAGCTGTCATCCTGCCACGAATCCTTGCTAATTGCCTGCAGAGGGATGTGAATGAGAGAGGCTGCGATATGTGTTTGGGGGTCTCATCAGTGCTTCCCAGAGACCCCTCTTCCCATCCTCTGACACTGTATCCCACTTTCCCTAACTCTGACCCATGGCTCACATTGAACCTCCTGGTAGAGTCCCAAGACACCAACAGGCTCCACTACATCTTGGAGGTGAGCCCGATGAGAGAGGTGGGGGAAACTTTAACTTAAGTCTTAGATCCATTTTCCACTCTGTCCTCCTAGCTGGGTCCCCAGTGGCCCGTCCTCGGTCAGGGCAGTCAGTGCAATGCAGTGTCAGGCCCTTCCTAGTGAAGGACAGAGGAAGGAGCTGGGACTTCAAGCCAGAGCTCTGCCTGGTTCTGTTGAGCACTAACCACAGGGCCCCTGGCTGGCTTGGGGAGTGAGAGTCTGAACCCCTCCTGTGAGATCCAGAAGATGGTCCTCAGAGAAGAGTCACAGGCTCCTTCCTAGGGAAACAGAAGGACCCCAGAGAATCAGCCCTTCTCTCCGACGGGCCCTGAGATTCCTGGGGGGATTGTGCTGACACTCAGTCCCTTCACCCAACCAAGGACTTGAGAGGCAGAGCAGAGAATGAGCTTGGTTTGAGTCAAGTTCTTCTTCTCTTGGTTAAGTGGTGACTGGGCTTTTAAGGGGACCATGCTCCAGATTCATGTCTTCCTGTCATCCTGGAGCAGCTGGGGAAGCAAGTCCTCATGGAGGGCCCTGCCCATATCCCTGTTCTCCAGGCTCCCTTGGGGGCAGAGGAAATTAAGGGTCTAGCTCTAGCTTCTATCCTCTAGCATCTCCTGCAGAGGGGCTGAGGGGGAAAAGAGAGTCCTGGCCCACGGGGGACTGGGAGCTGACAGGAAAATGCTGATGGAGTCCCCTCTCCCTCTCCCTTCCATTAGAACTGAGCAGAATTCCCCAGGATGGGTCACCACGTGGCACAGCTGGCTCTGTTGATCAGTGACCCAGCCAATTTCTCTCAGACTGACCCCGGCTGGAGGATGAGTCTCTGTCTGTCTCTTTCTCTGTTCTAATCCCTCCCCTGCAATTCTGTTGGGCCAGGCACGCAGCGAGGACTCTGCCCACTGTGCAGCCACCAATGGGATTGGAAGGACACAAGCACTGCAACCAGAATGACAAATGTGTGTGTGTGTCTCTCTTTCCCAGAGTTGAGCATCCATGAGGCCGAAGACCTGTGGTGCTGGGACTGGCACCAGGACAGCAGGCTCCTGGGCTACAGGAATACAGCCAGGGTGGGAGAAGTAAGGACACTCTGCCAGGACATGAGACAGCTCCGGGAGTGGGGGTGGCTGGGTCCCCTGCAGTGGCTGCCTCCAGGGTCCACTAGATTCATAGACTCATAGACTTTAAGGTCAGAAGGGACCATTATGATCATCTGGTCTGAACCCCTGCATGCTGCAGGCCACAAAGCCGTCCCTACCCCTTCCCTTGACTCTGCTGTTGAAGTCCCCAAATCCTGTGGCTTAGTGACTTCCATTGGCAGAGAACCCTCCTGCTAGCGATCCCTGCCCCATGCTGCGGAGGAAGGCGAAAAACCTCCAGGGCCTCTGCCAATCTACCCTGGAGGAAAATTCCTTCCCGACCCCAAATATGGCGATCAGTTAAACCCCGAGCATGTAGGCAAGAGTCTCCAGCCTGACCCTTGTTAGCCATTATACTATTTACCTGCCATGGCTCAGTATTCCTTGGTTAAAATCATGTTTTTCCATTAAACCATTCCCTCCATAAACTTATCTAACTTAATCTTAAAACCAGACAAGTCCTTCACCCCCACCGTTTCCCTCGGAAGGCTGTTCCAATATTTCACCCCTCTGACGGTCAGAAACCTTCGTCTAATTTAAAGCCTAAACTTCCCCATGGCCAGTTTATATCCATTTGTTCTCGTGTCCACATTAGTACTAAGCTGGAATAATTCCTCTCCGTCCCTTGTATTTATCCCTCTGATATATTTAAAGAGAGCAATCATATCCCCCCTCAGCCTTCGTTTTGTCAGACTAAAGAACCCGAGCTCCTCTAGTCTCCTTTCATATGACAGGTTTTCCATTCCTCTGATCATCCTAGTGGCCCTTCTCTGTACCCGTTCCAGTTTGAGTTCATCTTTTTTAAACATGGGAGACCAGAACTGCACACAGTACTCCAAATGAGGTCTCACCAGCGCCTTATACAACGGAAGCAGCACCTCCTTATCCCTACTAGATATACCTCGCCTAATGCATCCCAAGACCGCATTGGCTTTTTTCATTGCCGTTCTAGCCCCAGGAGTTGGAGCCTGTCCCTGGGCAATCTGCTAATGCCTCACATCTTTTTGGTTTTAGGTCTTCGGAAAGTTCTTCTTGGAAGGGCAGAGAAGACTCTTCCTCCGGACGTCAGTGCTGGCCATCCACAACCCCCTGCTGCGAGTCAGCCAGGCTGGGCTGGTCCTGGCCTACTCCCTCCTGGGGGAAGCCCAAGAGCTGATGGTGGACAAGGTAAGCTGCTGCATTAGACTCAGGAGATTGGGGCGGGGCCCAGGCCTCATTCCCATTCTATTGCCATTTGCTGGCCTGGCAGGGAGAAGCCTGGTGGGGAATGAGAGCGAGAGCAGGTGCTACTGGGAAGGGAGATGAATTCACCTCCATGAGCAGGAGGGAACCAGCTTGTGGGAGCAGCTCCAACACAGCTCTTTAGCAAGGCTAATTAATGACAAGCGTTACCTCATCACGGACTTATGTTCTTAGCGCACGGTGCTTTTGCTCTTGGGAAGAGCAGAGGAGTCCCCTAAGTGCCCTCTGCAAGCCTTTCCTGTTCCAGAGGGCCTCACCCAGTTGCCAGTGGCCTAGTGTCCGTGTCACCCGAGCCACCACCTAGAGACAATGGGAGGATTCAGTCAGCAGGGGCTGCTGATCTGCCCCATTCACCAGGCCTGGCATCCTGAGGCTTCAGCATTAGTGTCTGGGATGACTTGGGGCAAGATCTCGATCTCCCCGCAACCCACTTCACTTCTGCCAGAATCCCTCCTGCCCACACCTGCTAGAGGCCCCTCCCTGTCCAACCTGGGTGGGGGTGGGAGGAGAGGGTTCTGAGAACTTGAGCTGTGGTTGGGAGGTGGATCAGCTGTCAAGGTCACTGAGGGGGAGGTGGCAGGAGCTCACCCTTCAAGAAGAGGGTTTGGCATTGGAGGTTACTAGAAAGGACAACAAGACTCCATTCTGGGGGTCAGGAGGTGAATCCATTCCTCAGTGGTGGGCAGGTGCTGTGTGGAAATGCTGCTGGTTCCACGTGCTCTTAATTCCACCTGATTCCTCGGGGCATTTGAGTCTCTGACAGGTTCTCGTTCCCTTGCAGCAGGAGGACGTCACGGCCAAAGTGATGCACCAGCTCCGCATTATCTGGCACTTGCGCCAGGTGCCTGAGGCACTGCAGGGGTTGTGCCACTGAGGCCATCAGCAACTCCCGCTCCCTGCTGCAGGTACTGCTCTGGCTCACTGTAA